>NC_139244.1:59845938-61085938 GCF_977018435.1 Lepisma saccharinum | reverse complement strand
CTTGTGTAAAACATAATGATTGCAACTTTGTTCAATAAATATTCAAGGAATACGAAAAGTCTAACTCATTATCTATCATTGATAACTTATTGTACAAATCTAACATTTGCTGTAACGGAGAATTTTGATACTTCTTAGTTTTAGCCATTTGACAATTCAGCAAGTTTCTATTTCGAAGATGAAAACATGTAGTATTAAAAGATATTTTGCCTAAAATGTGAGCATTATCAATAAGGCCATTAATTATTTTATACAAAAATAGCTGTTGCATAAAAATTCTCCTTGACCTTAATGATGGCATATCGATTTCTCGTTGAAGTGTATTGGTAGATAACATTTGAACATTACAATTCTTACCATGTTTTTTGGAATACAAATAACGTTGAAAGCGTTTTTGTATTTGTTCTATTTTTTCTATATATATTTTAGCTATTGGTGACCAGATTATAGATGCATATTCCAAGGTACTCCTAACCATTGCATTGTATAATAACGTAATTGCGTCCAAATCCTTTAAATATTTTGACATTCTAATTACAAAACCTAATTTTTTGTATGCAATATTTACCATTTGTATTATATGAGTTGAGTACGAGAGATCCTTGTCAATTATTATACCAAGATCCTTCATAGTATTGACTCTTTCCAATTTTTGGTTGTTTATGAAGTATTCACATTGCACGTTGGATTTATTTGCAGATAATACCATGTAATAACATTTTTTATATTAACTTACAACTTCGATTCGTTTGCGTCACCAATGAGAACATTAAAAAGAAAAAAGTCTCCCAATTGTACCTCAATAAAAGGAAAAATATATAAGTGAGAAAGACATAAACATTACTTTTAAAGTTGGTAGGGTTAAATAATTATATTAATAGGATTTGGAGTTTATTTCAATCCCGTAGTAGTTTGATAAAACACTTCATTTTAAACAAACGTCGTCTCAAATTCCCCTCTTTCGATTTTTACATAAGATAGAAAATGCCTTGTCGAAGAAGTGAAGTGGACATTAGTTAAATATATACAGGGTGTTACTAAAGTTCGTTTCCAACGCTTAGAAGGTGATTTTACAACTGAAAATAAACACAAAAGTCCATGTGACCAAATGCCGAAAACGGCACCCATTCGGAGTTATTGAAGTGGGAAAAAGTGTGAAAATTATGTTTACATGGAAATAGTGGCACAACGGCCAACCATATGACCGCGGCGAAGGGCGTTCCACAAAGAAATGCTGCATGCTCTATTCAAAGAAGCACATGGCAGATGTGTGAAGTTGATGCGCAAGGGATTCCCCAAAGGAAGCGAATGGGTCTGTTGAAGTCATGGGGGTAGGGAAGGGTTTAGCGAGATGTGTTATCCATGGAAAGTGATATGTGGAGACTTGACAACTAAGAAGAAAGCGAATATCCGTAGTGGACATCATCAATACGTAGAAAGACAAAGATGATGGTGGTGCTGCGCTAGGTTGCATATGTGTCGACATGTTCACTGTGTGCAGAGTGGAGGTGCCGAGGGAACCACATCACAGACGATGTTCAAACTGCCTGCCATTAACTTCCACGCAGAGAGGACAACGCCGAATTAATTACTGTCTAGTGCGAACAAACAACCCCGCGGTGTCTGCTATCGTCTCTGCGGCGACATTAATTCGTACAACGAGATCCTCGGCCCACACGACAGGTGTTTCGTATACGAGGCGTTTCATCTCTCCCCATAGAAAGAAGTCCAGGGGAGTGATGTCCGGCGATCTTGCTGGCCACGGCATACGCCCACCCCTACCAATACACCAGTAGACTAGGTGGCCCGGTTCGCCAACCGAAAATGAGGCTCGGTGAGGCTCGCCTTAATGGATTTCTCTCGTAAGGCATGAGCCTCATTTTCTTACAGTGTTGCCAACTCCCCACTCAAAAAATCACCAAGGTTTTTTTTTGGGTCTAACCTAACCTCAAGCAAGGAGCTGGCAACACTGCTTGAGGTCTGCCTTGCAGCGTTGCCAACATCTTACTCGAAAAAATCACCAAGGTTTTTTATTTGGTCTAACCTAGCCTAAAGCAAGGAACTGGCAATACTGCTTGAGGTCTGCCTTGCAGCGTTGCCAACATCTTACTCGAAAAGTTACCAAGGTTTTTTATTTGGTCTAACCTAGCCTCAAGCAAGGAGCTGGCAATACTGCTTGAGGCTTGTCTTGCAGTATTGCCAACATCTTACTCGAAAAGTCATCAAGGTTTTTATTTTGGTCTAACCTAACCTAAAGCAAGGAGCTGGCAATACTACTTGAGGCCTTACAGTGCATAAAGCAATTTGCCTACTGGTTTGCCATAGCTTTTTACAAAAAAAAAAGAGGAGAAAAAGAGAGAGAGGGAATAGTTAAACAACCGACAGTATTACCAACACCTACCTACAGTTTTTTTTTTCTTACTTGGCAAGGGCTATTTTGCTTGTGGCTTAACTAATTTATATACTGACGTAACATACACACACTGGGCAATAGAGCCGGCAACAAACACACACAGCCGTAAAAGAGAAAGAGGGATGGATGGCAACACAGTATGTGTGTGCGTGTGTGTATAATATGTAGCATTATTAACTAGAGTGTGTTGGCAACCCACCTCCAACTAAAAAAAGATAGAGAGATACCAATATTGCTGTAAGATGAAGAGAGAGACTAAGCTGGCAACAGTGGTGAGCGAATATGCATTATTTCCAAGTTCTGGGCGCCAATGTATATCGCGACTTTTGCAAACCTCTCTCGCGGGGACGATGTGCTGCACATGCATACGCGCGCGCTTCTTATTATTTTCGTATTGTGACGCAAACAAACAAATAATAATTGTTGTTTTTTAGGATGCCTGGCCCCTAACCTCGCCAGGGTGCGTGGTGCCCAACCAAAAAGGTTCTAACGGCTGCGGCTCTAAATAACCGCACCTCTGTAGAGTTTCACGTGTTTTTTTTTCCCCCAAACTTCCATGAAACCCTACAGAGGACCTCCGTAATGCATGCAACGTGTACTAACGACTCTAGTGTTATTTTGATGTTGTAATATTTTTGGATATAGAGTTTTATTGTGAGATATAGATAAAAATAATTATGTTTATTATAATATTTTTTTGATGAAGATGGAGAATGTATGTGTGTGTGTTACAAATAAAGTTGCATGCTTTTTTCTAGTGTGTGTGTATGTGTTTTTGATGTTTCGACAGCATCTGAAACGATAAAAAAGAATTTTATTGTTAATTTTCTTGTGTAAAAAAAACAACAACAAATTTTTTTTGTGCAAATTTTCTGATTTGTCTCTCGTGCTATAGTGCAAAAAAGATATTGTAACTGATAACTAATGAAATTGACATTTGTAACTGATCTGAACTAGTAAAATTCGTATTGTGCTATTGTAACTGATTGTGCTAGTACAAAAAAATTCTTATTTGTGCAAGAAAAGATGTTAAACATGTTAAAACTGCTCTGTGACCCTCTCGTTCTTCACGTCGTGGACGAAGGACTTCTCTGCAATCAGGATGACGCTGCACACGGTGTCCTCGGGCAAGGCTTCGTGGAACTCGCAGACGACCTTGATGTTGGTTCGATCGTTGACCACCACCTGCTTTCTCTTAGATGTGTTGATGACGAACATCGGCCTGCGGGTTTTGAATTCACTGGGCGTGTAGTACATGTCCATGCTTCCCTCGGTCACGCGTTTGAAAGAGGTGTAAGCTTCGTAAAGTTTGAGATAATCGTCTTTGGTCATGTCGAGGTTGTAATTCTCGCGCGGGAACACTTCGTTGCGTCCATTCTTCAGATAAATGTTTTTGATCTTGCAGTCGTCGAACTTGCTGGAATCTTTTTCCTGGTTGTTATCGCGCCCGGTTTGAAAGAACACTACGACGAAATCTGGCATGTCGAACTGTATGTTGTTGAACTGAGTTGTCACGTCGAATTCCATGTGACTTCCCGATGCCATCTTCTGCACGCACTGGTAACCGTGAAAGTGAATCGGCACCTGCGGATTCTTCAAGATCTCTGCTTTGTACTTGAGGGCGTAGTTCGTCTCGTATTCCACGATCGGCATTCTCAATTCCATGCTCCGTATGACGCACTTGGCCGCTTCGGGTAATGTGTTGGCTATCGGCGTGCCGTCGGCGTTCAAGTTGGTGTATCGCATCAGTGCGTTGTTGTCGTTGGCTGCTCTTCGAAACGTGACGCGCAATCCTCCCTTCCACATGATCTTCTTGTAGTCCGAGAAGAATCCCGGCAGCAGACGCATGGGAAAAAGCACCGTGTGACTTCTCGTCGATATTTTCGTTCCCGCTTCGAATCCTCCCGCCTGGTAGTATGCTGCGTCAGTTTTGGATAATTTCAATGTTCCCACTGCCGTCGACGTGATGCCTGGATAATCTATTCTGTCTATGACGGTGTTGTGTTTCCTCACCTCCACCTGCGAGAACAGGTGAGGCACGAAGTTGTCCACGAGTATCAAATTTGCTGTTGCGGGAAACGCGTCTCCGCTTTCCTTCTTCACCACGTCGAATTGAAGATAGAGGTCCGCTCTGTGAGGATGAACAAACCCGTCGCCTACGTCCACGTCGTATTCGATCTCCCTGTTCGCTTCGTTGAGATTGGCGAACGTGCGACGGTTGGGAGGGAAAGATTGCAATTCGTAACTTTCGATTTGCTCCATTTTTACTATGCGTGTTATTTATTATACGTTGATCTCCACGATGGCCGTTGTAGTGGCACCTGCGAAATCCACCACGTCTCCTTTCTCGTTTGTCACCACCAACTCTATGTCGTCTATGCGGTTGCGGCATACTGGAAAATAGATCGGCGAAGAGGGTGTGTAGATGATCGGTTCCATGAATTCGGAACTGGGTTTGAATGTGGCTATGATTCCTGTCTGCTTGTGACTTCCTAACAATCCGTCCGAGGATTTCGTGATCATGCCTTCCGCCACGTTGCAGTGAACGTTTAGAGTTTCTATGGCTAGAAATTTAGGAATGTTGGTTGCCGTATGTTTGATGCCAGCTTCGAGTTTGGTGTCGTTCTCGAAACCTAAAAGTTCTCCCATGGTGCCCAGGTCCACGGTCTCCGTTGCCGACACGATTTCCACTCTGTGCGTGACCGAATTTTGAGAAAGGTACGTGCCTTTGGGTAACTGAGCTTGCAAAGTGGAAAGATTGTATTGGCCTGGCGTGACGACGATGTGTTCGTTTCCGACACTAATTTTATTATTGTGCTGCGTGACGTTAGGTATGAGGTACATGCTGTAGAATGCACGCAGAGCTACGGATTTAGGATAGACGATGTCGTCGTGCAGCGTGAGTTTCAGGATCGAAGATTCGCTCGTGAGATGGAACACGCCCATCGTGTTTCAGGTTCCACAATGCTTTCTGAAAATGTTCCACCGACGGGTTATTTATTTTAGACATGTATGCGAGAACGGAAAGGCATAGGTGGCCGCAGTTAACATCAGTGAAACCCTGGATGCGTTTGTCATTGTAGTAGAGGTTGGCAACACTGAGATACTTCACCAACCTGGCAGGCGGTGTGCCACCGAACGAATCGAAAACAAATGCATTGTTATCGTCAATTTTGAGGTAGCATATCCAATGTGTACCAGGATTTTTGTAACTGTCCAGGTTGACCACGCCATACTCTTTTTTCTTCACAGCAGAGGGTAGAGAATCGGACATGAAAACACCCCTGAAGTTTTTTATTCCCAACAGTTCGATTAGAGATTCAATATCGAAGTTGGACAGGGCTTCTTCTTTTTTTTATATTTTTTCAAAGCATCGAGGTTGCTTTTTTGTTTTTTGGTTATACCTTTCCCCTTCTTCTCCATGGCCAGGTTGTGACGTTTCTGTTCTTCCAACTCGGCTTTGTTCTTCTTCGAGTCGATGACGGTTTTCGCGATGGCGGCACTTCCGCCGGCCAAACTTCCAACAGCCCCCAATGCTGCCAGGATGGCTGGGATGCTGAATATGAAACCTCCGATTTTTTGCTGTTTCCGCGAACGCTGCAAGCGTCTCAATTGAGGTGTGCTGAGAAGTAATTTCATTCCGTGTCCTTTTGTCAAGCAAGAACGTTTCTTCTCGCGTTGTTTCTTGGTGAGTAAACCATCGAGGGTACCTAGATTTTTCAGATTGGAGTAAGGTATCTGGTACACGACACCTTTGGGCTTCATGTTGATGCTTTATATGTTATCTTCACGGTATGTTATTTATATATATGTTTTGAGATTTTTTTTTGTTTTGTGTAATTTTTTTCGGTATGTTATTTATATATAAATGTTCTGAGATTTTTTTTGTTCCGTATAATTTTTTTTTCAAGGATATACTCCGCGCAGAGCCATTACACAAATTCTATTACGTGCTTTGTTTTCTTACCAAGAAGTTCCTTTGTACCCTTGTACACGATTTGAGTTTTGTTCTCGATTAAAATAGCTAGCTTCTCGTCGGATAACATGTTAGCGTATCGATCTGGTAAAAATAGACTGTATTGTGCGTTGAGCAACAAACGCGCCTTGGGACCATACTGGGTAGAAACAATTGAACCGGAAGTTATCGTGTAAGGTTTGTCCACTTCCAATTCCTGAATTTTTACATACTCTACTGACAAATTTAGCATTTGTTTTAATGCTTGAAAGTCACTCATTTTTTCAGTCGTCATATTGAAGAGAAATTTTCAGTGTGTGTGTTAGAGAAATTTAATTTTTTTCACAATGTGTGTTATTTATATACACTGAAGATTATTTTTTTTTCACGATGTGTGTTATTTTATATATATTTTTTTCACGAGATTTTTGTATCGAAGATTTTTTTTGTCTGTGTTAGAGGAAGAAAGTTTGTGCTTCGGAAAATGCGATAATGTGCGTGATGATATCTTCCGTCTCTTGTTTCGACTTATGCCAATCATCTGTGAATCGTCTTCTCCCCAGCCTCGCCTCGTGCAGTTCATCTAACCTATTGTTTAATTTTTCCCCTGCGACCGAAAAAAGAGTGTCGAGATCGCCGCACCTCATGCCGCTAATTTCCCGAAGATAATCCTTAACAGCTATTTCACAAGGGATGCGAAATTCCGGCGTTGATCTTGCTATGATCAAAAATTTTCTTATATCCTCACAATCTCCATTTACTGCATGTTTGAATATTTTACACAGCAGTTCGTGTGGCAAGACGGTTATACCAGACATGATGTGTTTTTTTTTTTTTTTTACTGTATGTTATTTATATACCCCACCCAAGTTTTTGTTTTGTGTTCATGGCGATGGTGGTGCCCAGTGCTGCAACTCTTTCTCCCAGCGAAGCGTCTCTGCTGACGAATCTTTCGAAAGCTGCGTGCTCTAACTTTCTGTCTGCTTCGTGACGTGCATCCAGTTCGGTGCGAGTGGTGTTGTAAGCGATGTCGTGATCTTTGCATGCGGCGTCCAACGGATTCACACCCCTGTCTCCTCTCTTCAATCTTTTCTCGAGTTTGGTACCTGGTCCGCAGTACTGGTAGCCGGGTAAATGCATCTCGAAAGGTAACTTGTTGATGATGTCGTTCACAAGTCCCTTTCCTTCGGCCACGTTCCAGAATCTCGGAGGCAGCGTGTTGATAATTTTAATGAGGTAACCTATGCCCTTGTCGTCGTTCACGATGAAGTTGGAAAATTTTGTGCTGATCATGTCCACAATTCCTACCTTCTCGTTGTAGAAATTACGATTGCCTGCATTCTCCTCTCCTGCAATAACCAACAACCTGTCTATGAGCTTGCGCACGTCGTCCACCCACACAAACTCTTTGGGCAGGGTGTTGTAGAGTTTGACGCCGCTGCCTGTTTTCACCTGGTTCCATATCGGCTTGATGAGATTTCTGTACTTCTCGCCGCTGCTGGATTTGACCCTATTCTGCGAGGCGTCGTTGTTTTGGTACAAGGCATCCGTCATGATCAAAATTTCCTTGTAACTCTGGTAATCTTCGTCGGTGTAATCTTTCGGCTGCTTTTTGGCAACGAATTCCCACAGTCCCACCGTACCCGGGTACCTGTTCCAACTATCCTTCTCGCCTAAATTAACTTTAATGTCGTTGCCTTCGAAGGTCACCTTCGATTTTCCAATCTTCCAAACCACACCGCCGCCTTCGTTGCTCTCCATGCTCGGATACAATCCGAACACTTCATCCTTGTCGAATTTCCCCGTGCTCAGGTAGTCTCGTGCCAAAGGTCCCAACTCGATCTTATCCAAAGACGACGACGTGCTACCTATGGCTCGACGTCGTGGCGGTACGTCTCTTAGTTCGAACGGCGTCGAAGGAATGCTCGAAATGGGCGTGGGTACGGTGTAACTTTTAGCTGCAAGTGGTACGAGTTCGTTGATCAAATTTTTATTTTGTTCCGTGACGCCTTTAATTTCTTTACCTAGATCGCTGATGGCGTCGATCACAGGTTGATCTTGACGTTTCTTCTCTTCGTAGAATCCGCGATTCTCGGATTTACAACCTTTGAAGCGTTTCGCGAGGTAATCGCGAAGCTTGAGATTTTCGTCTTCGATTTTTCGTTTCGTCATAACGTTATTTATACACGTCGTTTCTCACAACGTTGCAACGTTTAGAAAGTCGTTGATTTTGTTTCTGTATTTTCCGTCGTTGGGTTTCCTCGTCATGTCGATCGTCGCGAATCCGAAATCGTCACTGTTCCAACAGTGGGAGCAGCAGCGTTCCGAAAATTGATTGTAGTTCATGTCTCCGCCTACGTAGTCATCGTACGCGTGCTTGAGGTTGGTGTGATCTTGACGAAACAAACATATGAAATTAGCGTTGTCGCGTACTAACTGTTTTGGAATTTTGGAAAACGTTTGAGCTAGGAAGAAGCAATCTATTCCTTTGTGACGACCTTGCGTGAAAAAATTGCGAATTTCATTTTGATTTTCCAGGATGACATCGTCGAACACAACGACTGAATTTTCACGACAATCGTCGAGTGGCTTTATTTCCGAAGCGAACGTTGCAATGTCCAGACCATCGTACAGTTTCATCAGTTGCTTGTATTTCGCTTGTTCGAGACTTTTCGAAAATACGTAGAGGTGCCTGTTCTTCCAATCTAACCAATTCGGTGCGAGGAGAAAATTGTCCACGAGCAGTGTTGTTTTCCCACACCCCGAAGGACCTACGATCAGACAGCGGATGCTGTCGGGAAGCAACTCGCCATTCTTTTTTTTTGTTTGACTTTCCGAATCCGGTAGACGCTTCACCACGTTCCACGTACTCACAAGATCACTTCGTTCGCGTCGATCCAACTTTTTTCCGGAAGTCCCAGCCATTTGACAAACAGTTTGTCGCCTTTCCTACGCAATATTTTCTCGATGAGGTACGTGTCGGGGTGTTTTGTTTTAGAGAGTTCCTCTTCGTAAAATCTTCCTTTCAAAATCTCGCCGCTACTATCTTTTATTATATACGTGTGTCGGTTTCCGGGTAAAACTCGAACCACCGTAAAAAGTTCCGTGCTCCAATTTTTTGTGAACCCCTTCTCGAAGGTGCGTTTGAATTTGCTGATCCTCACCTGGTCTCCAATTTTGAATTTTGATTTCTTGGTAGTCGTGGGAGTGTACTTTGGACAGTAAACTGTAGAAATTAAACGCTGCTCGTCAGATTTCGTAACGTCAGCTGGCTTCATGCCTATCGTTCTGTGTACTGTATTATTATAGGTGTCGACGAGTTCCGGCAGTATGTCGACCCATTTGTAATTTCCTCGAAGCGTGAATCGTTTCCACATGTGTGTTTTCAAGGTTCGATTAAATCTTTCCACGATGCTGGCTTTGATGTGACTGAAGGTTGAATAATGTCGAATGTTATGTTTTTGAATAAACTTTTGGAATACGGCATTGTAAAATTCCTTCCCCTTGTCCGTTTGCAAAAACCGAGGTCGTCTGTCGCTTTCGCGAAAAATTGTCTTGAATGCTTCCGTGACGCACGTTCCCGTTTTGGCTTTCAAAGGTAGAGCCCATGCGAATTTCGAAAACGTGTCTATGACGGTGAGGAGGTACTTGTTGCCCTTGTTCAATTTATGCACATTTTTTAGATTGCCGCTACTCATCTCCACGAGGTCACTTTGCCAGAGGTCATCGATTCCCTTGGTTACCACAGCTAAACGTTTGTAGTTGCGGCGTGCAGGTTTATGCAATTCTTCGACGATGGCTTGCCTAGACATTTTTTAAAGATTACGTTTGAAGAGAAGCACCAGCGTGATGGGATTCAAAGAGGGTGGCACTTCGCTCGTGTTTTGAATGATCAGCTTATCGCCGGCACTCACGTCAAAAACGGTAAGATCTTCGTCTTCGTGTATTTCATATATGTTGCGCGTTTCGTTCCAACGTGCCAGAGGAATGTTTCCTGCTTTCTGAACACCACGATTCGATATCAAGGTCATGGTGGGAACGCTAGCTTTTCTGCCGTGAGACCAGTACGAAAATTCATTTATCTGAATCGTGCCATCGAGGAGAAACTTGTAGTACGGATGATAAGGATGTAACATGTACAGTTTGTTACCTTCGACAAACGTGGAGATTCTCTGTTGATTGGGTACGCTGTTGATTTCGATGGCTTGCAGAGAATGCAGTTTAGCAAATTTAGTATCGACGCTAACGAGGTTGCTGTGAAGCTGTCCCAGTGTATTTTGTACGGGCAACAAATATTCGACGATGGTATCCGTTACTGTAGAAAATGACGGCTTGATTTTCACTTCCACGTTCAACTGCTTGAAGTTTTCGTTGAGTTCTTGCAACTTGGCACCGAAAGAGGCCAGCGTCGATTCCTGCGTGGATTCCAGCACTCCAACTTGATCTCTGATGTTGACGACGATACTCTGAAGGTTCTCGACTTGATTCAATTTCGAACTTTTCTCGGTAAGATCGTTCACGATGCTTCGCATCTCTGTAAACTGCGTGTGAAGGTCGGCGACGCTCTGCGAAGTGGGCAGCGTCGACACCAGCGAAGCAAGTTCGTCTCGAATCTGTTCCACGTTCGCCGTTTCCGTTTCCAGTCGTTTCAGCATACGTGATATGCTTCTTTTCAAAGCGTGCAATTCTTTGGAGGTGGGGAGATTGGCAACCCTACTCTCGAGATCGCTCAACGAACTTTTGATGTCGCTCGAATCGGATAGTGCCGTCACCGCCGTTTTCAATTTTTCCAAATCTTCGCTCGAAGGTACGCTCGTCCGTAACGATTCCAAGTCACCCTGTATGTTGTCCAGTACGTGATGAAAATGAGCAAGATTCGATTCGACGTTCAAATTTTCTAAATATTCAATCTTCTGCTGAACCGTGCTCAACGTGTCTTGTATGCTCGTCAACGCACTTGCTTCAGCGTGAATATTTTTAATTTCTTCGTTGATCAACTCCAGAGACGCCTGAAGCGTAGCGATGGTGGTTTGAATGTGTTCGAAATCTTGATAAGCCTCCAATTGAATTTTTATGTTCGCGACGCTTTTGCCGATGACCTGCAGTTCGTCTGACGATGGTAGGTTCGTCATGGTATCTTCCAAAGTCTGTAACTTGGATTTAATTTCTTCCAACGTGCTGGCGAATTCTTCTTGTAATTTGGAAACAACAACATGCAAGCGTTCTACATCAATATCCTTCACGACGGTTTGAAGTTCAGAGAAATTCTTTTCGATTGCGGAAGTTCGTTCTTCGATTTCGAGTTTCAATTTTTCCAAATCTTCATTTTTCGATTGAAATTGTTGTAATTTGGCCAAATCATTTTGAAGCTTATCCACGCTCAACTGTATATTTTGAACGTTGTCGTAAGAAGGTACGTCGACATAATTTTTTATGAGCGTTTTCAGTTCGGAATCGATTTTCAGAATGGGGTCCAGACATTGCGTTTGGAGCGTAGCAATCTCCGACTCTAAACTTTTGTTTAAGGTCTCCTGCAAAGCGATCAAATCGCTCCTCAACTTTTTAATTCTGACGTCCAACATGAGAATCTCTTCTGCGTGGTCTACACGTTTGGTGTGGCCGAAAATATCGTTAGGCATTTTGGTTAACGGTTATTTATAATAGGATAGAGGATTCGTAATTCTACGAAGAGAGGAATAAGTTTGTCGTAATCTCCTAGGAGTTCAATGTATAAACAATCTCCTGCAGAAACATCGTACGTTATGTTAGAAAGCATCTTGTCGTGCTTGATTCGAAAAATGTTCTTGCCGGTAGATATTTTGATTTCGCCTACGTTTTCCGGATTCACGGTGATTTGAAGTTTTCCATCGATCGGAATTTTGTAAAAATGTAAATTGTTGTTGAAGACGTAAAACATCTTGCCCACATCGTCATCCAATTTCGTCCAAATGCTGTTAAGGTGAACAATCAGTAGACCGTTGAGTTTAGTTAGCATGGAAGGTAGAAATTCACGATCTGTCGTCGCGCGGTGTACAGTCTCCATGTTGGTTTGTTTTCGGAAACCAAAGAGATTCATAGGTATGCTGGTTATTTAAAATACGGTCAAAGTTTTTTTTTTTGTAATAACAGTCAGTGTTGTTTTTTTTTGTAATGACTAACAAAATGTTTTGTTTTTTTTTGTTGTTTTTTTTGTTTTGTTTTATGAATCTTCTGTTGAAGATGGGCATATGTTGCAGGTTTTGCTTTCTGCTAAGCGATAGTGCCCCCACGGCAGTGTGTGGATTCCACACTCGAGGACGCGCCTCTTGTCGTCGTTGGGATCCAGAGCAATCTTCCTCACTTTGTTGGTGGTCAACACATGGTCGACGCTCTGGATGCGCTGTTCTGCTCTTAGAACCGACGACCTGGTCTTGAGGCAATCCACGAAGTCCTCGAATGTGAGATGCTCCCGAACCACCTGTCTGCCGACACCCTTGGCCTTCTTGGTAACGCTACCCTCGGCTTTGATGGTATAGGCCTTGGCGCGAAGACCTGCAAACTCAAGAATCACGTCTCCGTCCTTCTCGTCTTTGAGTTTGCCAGGCACCTTTTTGTTGCGGGCCAGGATGTCGTACTGGTTCGGCTGGGGATAGCCCGAGGTGTCGAAGAGCTCTTCAAGAGCTGGAACTGTGGCTATATCCCCGTATGCGTCGGCTGTGCGAACGTGGTACACCAAGCTGTCCGTGTCCGTGTAGAGAAGCGAGATGTTGTGGCCGTAGTGTGGACGTAATATGTCGTAGTATGTCTCGAACATGTGGAGCTTGCTCAGATCCAGAACAGTGGCTCCAACGTAGATGGGCTTGGTGAGTTTCACCACACCTTGCCTCATGTGAATCAGAGCCAGCTGCTCGTTATAGATTGTTCGAGACTTGAACAATGGACTCGCGACAAGCTGACGACATCGCTCTTTCCTCGTCACCAATTTTATGTCCACGCGATTCCGTACATTCTCCATGGTCTTGCCAAACACCGCATTATTCATGAGCTTGAAGAAATCCTTATCAAGCTCGGACGTGGCTGCGGTGCGGTGTTTAGTGTTGACTTCGATATATGGACGCAACCATGAAGAATGCTCGAACTTGAGGATGCGGTGAACTACGTGGACTGTGACCCCTCGCTGCATCAACCACCGGAGATTCCGGTAGTGAAAGACGTAATTCTTCTTGGGTTCGAAATCCATGACGAGCTTCTTCTGGTTGGAATCGGGTGGACACTTGAACTCGGGTGCAGGGGGAAGATCGCAGAACAAATCCTGCAGCTTCTCGGAGAACTCAAGGTCCACCTCGGCGAAGAACCCATGTTCCGAATCATCGAAACCTTCAACGTCGAAGTTGGAAGGGTCAACCCACTCGAACCCTCTAAAGGGGAGTGGCTGCATCATGGAGTGCCCATACAAGTTATTCACGTCCGTGTGCATGATGTAGCTGGACGGTTGGGTGGAGTCGTAGCCAGTAGCCATGTGATGGTTGTTGGCGCGCGCGTGCCGTTACGACACCTGGACCATTCCACCCCGCACGGCGCGTTCCACAAACAGCATCATGTCTACGTCCGAAAGAAGCTCCAGCTTGATTTTCGTCACCAGAAACATGGCTGACCACGCCAGTCCGGGGAGACTATAGAAGTAGGCGGGGTCCAGGTGGTAGATGTTCATTGCGGTCGCCCGGAACGTCTGGAACACGTCGGCGAGGAGCGTCACATCAAGTCTGAGGTAGGCATCGTGGTAGTCTCCGAGAGTTCGACAACCTAGCTCGCGCCACATGGACTGGGCGTGATGATATTCTTCGTCGGTGATGTTCGAGCCTCGTAGCTGACTGTAGAACTTCGCCTGGGGAGGTAGCGACGTCTCCGCAAACTTGGTAGGGTCTGTGATGTATTCGTAGGGGTAGACCCCCTTACGCCTGAAGAGACCGGCGTCCAAGTTTGGAAAATTCGCAGAGGTAATAAGCATTTGTTTGTTGCTCAGCTTCCCTGCAAGAGCATCGAGGCTGGCTGGGAGGAACCTCAGGGAGTCGAGGAAGCGAAGCTCGATGCTCTTGCTTTTTGAGTTGGGGATCGGCACCCACTTGCTGACGCTAATATAACGCTCCTCATTTTGTGCCAGGACATTGATTCTTGCATTGTCGTATCCAAGATGTTTGATCAGGTGGTGAAAGTCGTACCCCGAGCCGTTGTGAAAAAACACAGGGATGAAGCGCGGGTCCCGGGCCAAGCGGTTGCAATCGTTGCACCAAGGACCAACGTACCTACCGTTAAAGTGATCGTGGTGACGGACTTTATGGTTTTTGGTAGTGTACTCCTTGACGCAGACAGGGCAAGCGATGGCCTCGTCATGTCTACGTTGATCGTCGGTGGACAGCGGGAGCATAGACTTGGGGGCCAACAATACCTTCCCTATCTCGATGGCCTCGACAACCATCCTCTCGAGGAAGTGTTTGGCTGCGTCGGGACCACGGTACACATAAGGCTCGGGGGCGATGTGCTGGTCTCGTCGCACCACAACGTATGCGAAACTGGATGCCTCGTGGAGTTGGTAAGGGGTAGTGGAAGAAACTTCGGGATAGGGATCGCAAGTAGACAGGGGTTTGAGGAAGGCCTCGAAATCCGCGATGATGATAGCGGGGTGCTCCACCATGGCACCGTGCATGTGGAAACGCTCCACGGTGCCAGGTTTGGACAAGACTGCCACCCCAGGCTCGTTGGCATTGCAATAGAGCTTGTGGCGAGCGAGCTTCTCGACAGCGATGTTGGAACCTCTGATGCGTTGGTAATCCTTCTGTTCTCGATTACGAAATTTAGACAAGCACCTGGGACAAACTTCTATGTGGTGACTATCACTGCTCTGTTGCCTCGAAACAAGCCGAGAGAGCGAGCGAATAAGAGTGTAGTGATGGCGAGTTTCATCCTTGATAAGCAGAAGGTGAATTTCCTGCGCACCGTCGTCGTCTACGTCGCTCACCCGGATAGGGTACACCACATTTTCGTCAGTGAGGCCATAAACGTTGATGGCCAACCGAGGGTTGTGTGTACGGGCCTCGAACTTGCGAATATCCGAGACTTCCACCGGGTAGTCAATCCCAGCAATGGCATCTTCCAGCTCTGGCTCATAGGGTAGGTAGTGGTTAACTCGGTGTGGTTGTTTTTTCCAGTGAACAGGGTGCAACGCCGCAAGCACACACCATATGAAGCACTTGGCGTCACTGTTCTGAATGTTCAGGACGGCCATTTTTGCTGCGATGGCAGATGGTAAGGGGACGTAGCTGGAGGCGGAGAGAGGCACAAACTTGGAAAGTTTGACGCGCAGTTCGTGAGACTCCCCACACAGCGAACCCCCCGAGCCCTTGGCTTGATGTTCTTCTTGCTTTGCCACCAGCTCCTCGACAAACTTGTTGTAGATGTCCTCGAGGTTGTCGACATCCGCCAGATGCAGCGTCTTCGCCTTGGTGTTGTGGCAGAAGCTGTAAATTTCATCAGACGGCCTTTTGTACCAGCAACGAAGCGATGCGTAGAATTTAGTAGAGGCGTGCGTAGCCAGTGCATTACTAAAAATAGAAACTATTTCTGCTCGCTTCTCCTCTAAAAAGCTACGCACGTCGCAAGAGCCATCCGACAATTGAACATAATCTCCTAATATTCCACCGAAAGCAGACCGGTCTGCTTTTGGAGGCTTGACGCGTTTAGCAGGTGGTGCATTGATGGAGGCTGCTTCTGCCTTCATCTTGGTGGAGGTCGAAGGCTGGGCCCCAGATGTATTTTTGCTTAGACAAGTAAGCTTATGCTTCTTGACATACGCAATTGTAATATGTTTATTGCATCCGGAACACAGTTCGGTGGCAGCCAAATGCTTGCCTGGCACGCAGGTGCGACAATGTCTTGCAAAATTTTTGCTTGATATGGCTGTTTTGCACACAGGGCAACTTTTCATGGAACGCATTTTTTCGGGGGTATGTTTATTTATATATGGGTGGTGTTGCCTTCCTCAAATATGTGCTTTAATCAACTCTATAAAAAAAAATAAAAAAAATATATATAAGAAAAATATAATTGTAGATAGAAAAAAAAACACAATAAATATTGTATGCATGTGTAATTCTATTTAGTTTATTTTTGTTAGACACAAATTTTCTTCAGATTTTATTGCCCACTAATATATTTTTCTACCAATCTAGTAGAGGTATGAAACTATGAAAATATACTTGTTTATATATATTCTATTTTTTTTGGCTGATATAATAGCAAATATATATATAGCTATTTTGAAATTCTAAAACTTTCAGGTATACTTATTTTTACATGCAAACATACATCATAAAAAAATTACACAATCGTATTTTTTTTCTATATACACATTTTTTATTTTCAGAAAACAAAATTATTTTCGATCTTTATTTTTTTAAATCAAGCAATAAACATTATTTGTGTTTATAGTATTTGTCGGGCAATAGCAGATAAAACAAGAATGGGTTTTCTACGACCCATAGTTTACGAGTTACAAAACAACTTAGAAATTACATCTTGAAATTTAAATTTAAAATAACTCGAAAACAGTAAGCACTAATCATTATGTTTCCAATAAGTTGCAGAGTATCTTCAATTTTTTATCAAATATCATTAAAATTTTCGAAATAGGGTAAAAACTAAACCAGCAAATCAAGTTTCTCAAAAAAATAAAAAATTGTCTATATTTTCGAAACTTGAGGGGGTGGAATCGATTTTATTTGCTAGTCGAATAGTTTTCGTCAAATCCTATCCAACAAACTTAAAATCATCAGAGTGCTAGCAGCACTCTGACAAATAACCAAAATACTACGACAACAATTAACCCACCCAATATTACCGGCACCACCACTACCATACAAAAAAAAAACACGTGAAACTCTACAGAGGTGCGGTTATTTAGAGCCGCAGCCGTTAGAACCTTTTTGGTTGGGCACCACGCACCCTGGCAGGGTTAGGGGCCAGACATCCTAAAAAACAACAATTATTATTTGTTTGTTTGCGTCACAATACGAAAATAATAAGAAGCGCGCGCGTATGCATGTGCAGCACATCGTCCCCGCGAGAGAGGTTTGCAAAAGTCGCGATATACATTGGCGCCCAGAACTTGGAAATAATGCATATTCGCTCACCACTGTTGCCAGCTTAGTCTCTCTCTTCATCTTACAGCAATATTGGTATCTCTATCTTTTTTAGTTGGAGGTGGGTTGCCAACACACTCTAGTTAATAATGCTACATATTATACACGCACACACATACTATGTTGCCATCCATCCATCCATCCCTCTCTCTCTTTTACGGCTGTGTGTGTTTGTTGTCGGCTCTATTGCCCAGTGTGTGTATGTTACGTCAGTATATAAATTAGTTAAGTCTCAAGCAAGATAGTTCTTGTTAAGTAAGAAAAAAAAAACTGTAGGTAGGTGTTGGTAATACTGTCGGTTGTTTAACTATTCCCTCTCTCTTTTTCTCCTCTTTTTTTTTTTTGTAAAAAGCTATGGCAAACCAGTAGGCAAATTGCTTTATGCACTGTAAGGCCTCAAGCAGTATTGCCAGCTCCTTGCTTTAGGTTAGGTTAGACCAAAATAAAAACCTTGATGACTTTTCGAGTAAGATGTTGGCAATACTGCAAGACAAGCCTCAAGCAGTATTGCCAGCTCCTTGCTTGAGGCTAGGTTAGACCAAATAAAAAACCTTGGTAACTTTTCGAGTAAGATGTTGGCAACGCTGCAAGGCAGACCTCAAGCAGTATTGCCAGTTCCTTGCTTTAGGCTAGGTTAGACCAAATAAAAAACCTTGGTGATTTTTTCGAGTAAGATGTTGGCAACGCTGCAAGGCAGACCTCAAGCAGTGTTGCCAGTTCCTTGCTTTAGGCTAGGTTAGACCCAAAAAAAACCTTGGTGATTTTTTGAGTGGGGAGTTGGCAACACTGTAAGAAAATGAGGCTCATGCCTTACGAGAGAAATCCATTAAGGCGAGCCTCACCGAGCCTCATTTTCGGTTGGCGAACCGGGCCACCTAGTCTACTTACACCGATTGTGGAACAAGCCATTGAGGAAGTGACGCACATTTTGGTCGAAATGTGGTGGTGTACCATCGTGTTGGAACCATAGTCCTTGCCTCAGTGCCAACGGCACGTCCTCCAACAGTTCAGGCAAAACATCACGAAGAAATGCATGATATGTACCACCACACAGGCAAACAGGGAAAATGTAGGCTACGGCCCAATCAAATTGTCATACACTATCCCATACTACACATTAACCGAAAACCTGTGCTGATAGTGTGCCAAGAGAATTGCATGTGGATTTGCAAAATCCCAAACGTAACTGTTTTAACTATTGAACACGTCAGTGAACATTTCTTCATCGGTCCACAACACCCTGTTCACAAAATTCGGGATAGTTTCCATGTGATGCAAAAACCGTTAGAAAAACACCACACGTGGGTGAAAGTCCTGAGGTAAAAGGTCTTGTACCTTTTGGAGTTTGAAATGGTAAATCCCCTCTTCGGATAGGATGGGCCACACATTAACATGGGAGGAGTTGTGGGCACTGGCTATAGCGCGCGTACTGGTGTCAGGACGATCCCGGACAGCATTTAACACCGCAACTTCACATATCTGCCACGTGCTTTTTTTAATAGAGCATGCCGCATTTCTTTGTGGAACGCCCTTCGCTGCGGTCAAATGGTTGGCCGTTGCGTCACTATTTGCATGTAAACATAATTTTCACACTTTTTCCCACTTCAATAACTCCGAATGGGTGCCGTTTTCGGCATTTCGTCACATGAACTTTTGTGTTTATTTTCAGTTGTAGAATCACCTTCTAAGCGTTGGAAACTAACTTTAGTACTTTAGTAACACCCTGTATGTGTGTGTGTGTGTAAGTGTGTGTGTGTGTGTGTGTATGTATATATATATATATATATATATATATATATATATATATATATATATATATTGGTTGGTTATTTTATACAATTATGCCTTTTCAATTGTTTACTTTCATCATTTAAATAGTATAAATATCGTCACAACGATAGGAACATTTGTACTACAGCGCCTTGAATAACGTAGTGTGGAAAACGACCCAAGAAACTGGTTCCCCAGACGGATGAGAAACATAGATGGCAGTGCGATCAATGTCGGTGCTAATTTTCTTATGAAAGTAATGCGGCTTTGTTAGTTTTTGGAATATATTATGTAGATTTGTTTGTCTTGAAAGGCGGTACGTGAATTGATGGAAACAGTTATATTGTGGAGTGATTTGCAGTCACAAGATGGCATTAATTTGGAAAGAAAAGTAAAATAAAATTAATAAATAAATAGCATGCGTAACACAAGAAGAAATATCGCAAAGTGATTCCGGACGTCAGGTGTTGGATTGTGTACTAGAGTTTTATTTTTCTATGTTATTAGAATATAAATAGTATCCTGAGAGATAGTTCATACCGAGGCGACAAACCACAAGTGTCGCTTGGAAGCAAGCAGTCCGTAATCAATGCATCCTTTCGAACCGTAGGGACACAAGCTCTGACTGCACCGTTTCCTCCAGGAGATTTTAGACCAAAGCGACACGCGACAAACGATACGAGGATTTCACACCAAAGCGACACGGGTCATTCGGTCCAAGGCAACTTTCACACCGAAGCGACACATGTTGCTTGGAAACGAGCCAATCAAGAGCAACATTTCACATCGTAGCGGCATGACGGGAAGCACAGGCCAGCGTTCGGTTGGTGAAATCCTCAAGCGATAAGTGTCGCGTGCCCCTTGTCGCTTTGGTGCGCAATCTCCCTAAAGCAAGACACTCATTGCATCGCGTATGCGCGAACAACAAACCACGGCAACATGTTGCAAGCTATTGAGGAAATGGCCCAGTTTGAGTGACGCACAAGCGACAAAGCGACACGTGTGACTTATCGTGTAGCCTAGATCTGTTGTTGTAATGTGCGGTTTATCGTGTCGCCTATCTGTTGTTCGCAAAATTAGCAGCGAACGCTTGCCAATAGACTGATTGCACCATGTCGCGTGTCACTTAGTTGGGAACTCCCCCTGTAGCGCGTCGCTTCGGTCTGAGCACCCTTCCTTTAAGGAGCTTTCAGACCGAAGTAAAAAGTAGCACGCGAATACGCCATATGAACGTGTTGTTTGCTGTTTGAACCCTCATGTGCAGTGAATGCTATTTTACAGTCTGGAAGTGTGTGTCACTAGTGTGACAGTGTGAACATCCCGTGTCGCTTGTCCCATTGGTTTGAAAGTTTTGTGGGGTTCCCCTTCTCGTTTCATGGAATCATCATTATCATCATCGCCGCGATTAGTTTAAATCAGAAGAAAAGAGACAGTAAATATCCAAAATACAAATGCTTCAGTGTGTATATCTTTAAAAGAAATTATGATTCCATGCGTATTTTTTCTCCCGTATTATTAACGAAAGTATGACGATAACAGGACGTGGTCGACTGTCTAGAATGTTCGTTAATATCTTCGCGACCACTGTACCAAATATCATAGCAATTATCACATTCATGGAAATGCTTCATGTAAAAGAATCAGACGTTGCAGCGAAAACTCTATTATAAGCAGACGAATACCAAGCACCGGGTTCAACACCAGCGCCTCTAGCGGATCATTTTCGAGTGGAACCAGCCAGAGCGCGCAGAACTGTGCCGTTTTCCACACTACGTTATTCAAGGCGCTGGAATTTGTACTAAAATCATAATCAATACTCAGAGACTATAATGTTACCAGTTTCTGTGAAAAGGGAACATGAACTGTGACAAGTAGGCTAACATTGTCCACGAAAGCAAATACGCACACCTATGATAGTCATAGTAGAAAAGATGAAGAAGTACAGTTAATAAATAAAACTTCTGTATAGCTTTCTCTCGCCTTTATCTTTTTGATTATATTAGGAAGGTAGTTGTTTCTGGGAGCAACGAATAACAAACATAATTCAAACCTTGCCCCTTTGCCATGATAAAAATCGCAAAATGTGGGCTGCACAACTCAAGTTTGAATCTAACATGAAGATGCTCGTACGAGATTTTCGTTTTCTTTCAACAAATTAAGAAGTTAGTTTATTTCCCTTATAAAAACTCGATCTTTGTTTCAGCGGATGAAGTGAAGCAAACAGACTCTTGATCATAAACCATTGTCTGTCACTCTCCAGTCTAAATTAATCTTGCATTATCTTTACCTGCTTTGTGGAAAATGTTTCTTGGGGATCTTCTTTGGCCTTTAATGTTCCTTTCTCTGTGCAATACATAGGCTATATCTTATCTGTCTGCTTTGTTTTTAGGATGTAATTTATATTATCACCCTCTCTTTGAGGATATGTTTTCTTCCGCTTGGCATTTATCAACATTTTTTTCTTTTCATTTATCTGCCATCAGATAGAATGGTAAAGCTAAAGCCACGAAAACAGTCCAGTCAAGAAAAGGCCGCCCAATTGCAGTGTTGCCAAAAAGCAACAATTTCAACCGACGAAATCAACCGCATACATACAACGCCCGAAGTGTCGACTGAGCAGCTTAGAAGAAGTGTGGCAACCCTGGAGGGCCAGGGGTGTGGAGGAAGCAAGGACCTTGACTGGACTGTTTTCGTGGAGAGATCAATAGTAAATTTTTTTGTAGCAAAAAGAGGATTTAACTCTGCGACATATTGGTTAAGATTATGTTCGTTGTTTCATTAATCTTGTGGGCCTCCCCGATGCGGAGTGGTAGCGACTTCACCTTGTAATCAAGAGGTCCCGTGTTCGATACCCGGTGGATGCACATAGTGGTTCGAATCCTATTTTAAACTGTAGGTCCAGTCCCCGTTAGCCTTCCTGTGCATATAGTGGACTTAAAAACAACAAATCAATCAATCAATCAATCAATCAACCCTCCATCATTAGCGTCCTCATTACAGCACAAATGTCCCGTCTCATCAAAACGTTATTTACCTGAATTATTGGTGCAAATCGAGGTTGAATTACACTAACACTTACTGAACATCAGGCAAAATATACATGAATGTTCATTTCGGACTTTTTATCAGCTATTAAAATAAAAGTTTAAAAAAATGAAAGAGTCTCATAGAATTACAAGTTTAGACTCTTGAAGAAAATGCACCAAATATTATTCTAAAAGTAATTAAAACTTTGCCTATAATGAAGGCACTAAAAAATATAACTCACCGTTCACAAAATTATCAAAGTATTTTCCAAAATTGTTCAACGTATTTAAAAAAAATCAAGGCCTTCCCGATGGCGCAGTGGTAGCGTCATCTCCTTGTAATCAAGGGGTCCTGGGTTCGATATCCGGTGGAGGCACATAGTGGTTCGGATCCAACTTTAAACTGTAGGTCCAGTCCCGATTAGTCTTTCTGTGCATAAAGTGGACTTTAAAACAACAAATCAATCAATAAATCAATCAATCAATCAAAAAAATGTCAACGTATTTTTTCGAAACTTTTCAAATCGAATTGAAATCGTACAACTTATATGTGCGTAGAAAGGAACTATTTGTTCCAAAACTCTGTCAAAATCTTACTGACTCGCATAAAAGGCAATCAAATGTAGAAAACACACCTCGAAGAACCTTACAAAATATTTTTGAAATGTTCAAATCTCAATTTGTTTCTCGTACTCTTACGAGGTATACGTAAGAAAAGACATACTGACTCAAATATAAGGAGCCGAATTTTGTCACTTTTCAATACCGTTATTTTGACAACTCCGACATTTCTTATGGGTACTGCAATGGTTTCTACATACAAATAATTTGCATTCCGAAGAACGTACCGTGGTTTTATTCTTCTCATTTCCCCCAAATTCATTGCTGGTGTGCTGTGATTTAAGATGTGAAATTTTCCCGCGCGCGGTATTGAGTGCCGCCAAAAGAGGACCGGTCACTTCAGAGGCGGGAAAGTAACTGAACGACAGAAAAAAGGCACCAACGCTTCTATGTTTTCGGGGAAATAATGAAGATATGTTACCTAGTGCTTTCCCGACTATTATTGCGCTGGTAAGAAAACTAATTCAAAATTCTAAAAAAGGCGGCACCCAGAGCCGCCGCGCGGGTTACGGAGGGTTAAACTTGTCTCCAATGTAGCTCATGTACAGTCACCAGTTATGAAAATGGGACACTTACATCCTGAAATACAGGCTTCCCTGTAATGTGTTAGGTGTCTTCCATAACTTTCCGGCGGTAGAATAGCTCTCTAGTTGCTACTGAAGTTGACTCATCGCCGTAGAGTTAGGCAACACACATTGCAGGGAAGCCAGTAATTCAGGATATAGGTATCCAATTGTTATTGGACTGTACACCTAACGTCAAAATTAATAGCGAATCATCCGTCTGCTTTCCACAATGTGATGATGATGAATTGAAATAAATGTATCAATTAGCAGAGGACATCTGCTTTACATAAACATAATTTTACTCCTGAAACACAGGATGTACAATAAAAAGAAATAAAATAGCGATAGACAATTTGACAACTATATTTGCCGTTGACTGTACAACCAAGACTATCTTAAAGTTCAGGCCACAGCGCTCAGTCAAGACGTCATCAGCTGGAGGCGATCGTCTTAAGGCTCTAAACCGCTTGTCTTATTTTTAACGTAGAGAATTAACGTATATTTTTTTCTTTTATGAAGTTAAATTTTGACATTTACTCTTCCAGTGAATATAGTTAGAAGAAAAAGAGGAATATTGAATATGCACACAAAAATTTACACAGAACTGTATTTCCATTTCAAATGACTGGACTCTCAGATGAAGTTAAATTTTGACATTTACCATCCCAACGAATATACAAGAAAAAAGTAGAATATTTAATATTTGCACCAAAAGTTTCATTCAGAAAGTCATTATGGGCACCACAAAAATTCCGACCATAGCATAAAGAAAGGGTTGAAAACTGTTAGAGACGTCCTGGCGCAAAATTTAAACATTGTACTTGTCAGTTAAAGTAAAACTCCTTACAGTTTTTGTATGAATTTTTGTATGTAAAAATCAATTGATTAAATTAAACCCCGCATGTTAGGTTGACCGTAAACTTGGCAAGTTACGTAATCAATTAAATTTTCTTTAACTTTACCCATAATCAGATAATGCAGACATTCTGTGAAGCTCGACGATCTCAATACAAAAACCTAATTTCTATAACCTTGCAGCAAAAGCGAAATCGTTACAAAGACAATGTTACATTTGTGAATAAATGTATGTGAATAAAGTCTAAACCTAAATCATTCGTCATTGTAATTTCGACCTTATTGACTTCATTGAACGAAAGATAATAAACAAATTGATTTCATTGTTGTTACTAAGATCAACATTGTCATTGAAAAAAGAAAACCAGATTGATATTCCGATCTTAGTTGATTTGGAAAATTAACATTTGGAATATTTCCTTACACTGTGTATAATATAATCGTGAAAAATGTTAGTGAATTATGAAACACAATAAACATTATCACTGATTTAATGTATCAAAATTACGAACATCGAAGCTTCACAAAGACGAACAATAATAGAAAAGAGAACAGTTTACATAAAACAATCTCATAAAATTTGCTAAATGTTCAGTTCTTAGTAACATAACTCGGTACAAAAATGCTTTTTGTGTGAAAACGTTTGTATTGAAACATAAACAATATATTCTTGGATAACTTTAGACACGAATATTTCATCGAAGTTCTTGTTACACATCGTACCCTTGTATTTGAATGCAAAACATGCCTTCCATTAGCCTCCGATTAACCTAAAGAATCATAAAAGCGGGTTAAAAGAAGAATGTAAAGTACACATGTATCAATTTGGCCCAGTTATATAGCCTTCTTTCAATATGCTTTGATAGATGTGACCGTAATATCTTTAACATTGACTAAATTTTGAAACAAATTATTTTGCAACCATAAGCAACAGCACATCTTAACGTTAACCAAAGTTTGTAATTCAGGGTAAATTATTTGATATTTCTAAAATGTTGACAGAAGAGAAAAAAATGACCAAATCTAAGAGTATTTTAGATGCCTATTCCGGACACATGAAACCTTTACATCATGAACTAAACTGTTTCTATTATTTCTTTAAGAATATAAAACCTTTGTCATTTATCCTGTATCATTTCGAAGGGAATGAATCACATGGAATTGCCTTAAACATTTCTCATTTTCAGCAACATCTTGAAGATATGTGAACGTTACTCTTACCTTTTTCATCATTATTACTTCTGTTATTGAGAACACAACACTTTACACCATACCTCTTGTACATTTACGCATATTTACACTTCATATAAACTCGATTACAGTTCTTAAAATTGCATTGCAATTCCATATTTACTAAGAAGGTCCAACATAGATTCCAAAGAAACAAATCAAACATGGCGGCTATCTCGCCTCCAGTTGCTGACGTTTAGTCACGTGACTTGAGCAAGCCATTAGGCTTTCAGATAGAGAAGGAAATGGTACAGTGGGATCCATGAGTATGACCGAGCAAATTGTCCATCACCATGTTTGTGTACTTTATTTGACCCAATAAGAGCTTCAAGAATTAAAAGAAAACTCAAAACAATCTGTCGACAACTTCTGCACAAGCATACATAAAAATCCATCACTTAAAAACGCACAGGATGTAAGAGAAAAATTAATGAAAATAGTCATGGACAATTTGCACTGTAATACTCATGGATCCCACTCTACAACCAAGGGGAGTTTACTTAAAATACCATGGCTTTTCCAAATTTCATGGTAGAAAACTGATAAAACAAAAACATTTAATTAAACTAAATAATTCGTTAATAATAAATATTATGAATCACCCAATGTGATTCTCTCACGCATTGACTTTCACTAAAACAATACCCAGCCAATATTTAATGCTCCCATTCACTCAGTGTATATCGTATCAATCCCTAAGATTGTATATTTATTTTTATTAAAGTCTCTCTGAACGCTTCACGTTGACCAGGGCATTCACTTGTTATTCTCAGTTGTCTCAACCTCTGAGGCATGTTTACAATGCATAGTGTTGTGCCATGCAAAACCTCCTGAGCATTCAGGAAACAGGTAATACTTCTGGTTATAGAGTCAGCGGTTTGCATGGTAGCAATTAAATAACACGATTCAGCATAGAGGAAGAGCTCGATGGCCTAGTAATATAGAGGTGAGACAAGCTGAGAGGGGACTGACTCTTAGGGATTGATACGATATGCATGTGTTGATGTACGAAAATGTCTATGGTTATGTAAAATATACACATGGTTACATGAATTTTACAAATTTGGAAATTGTTTTCGATATTTAAATAAGATAGCCCTAGTGGTTGCGAGACATGAAACAGAAGATAAAATATTTTATGTAATAACTATTCCTGACGATAAATGTGTGTATATAAAACAAAGGACCATATTTACTAGCTACGTGGAAAAGTATTATATCACGTGAAAAAAAGTATATTATTAAAAACAACTATAAAAATAAAAGTACAGTCGCGCGGAATTATTATGCATTATTCTTGACCGGATTCTCAACAATAGATCACTTCAATTGTGAAAATTGCAAGTGACGTAAAAAGGTCCTCTGCAAATTTTAAGGCTTCTTTCAGTTCCGATATCTTTTCTGTTGTTGACAATCGTCTTTTCAAAAGTCTTACTCTTACAGCACTGATTATTCAACTATCATGTTCAGAAATCATTTCTGAGGTTAAGATGATATTAAACTTGCAAATTAATGTAATAGCAGCACGTTCGGCATCAAATTCCCCATGTATTTAAATGGGAGAACAATTGCCGATCAAAAACGTGGGGACGCAACAGGGGTGCTGCCACTACAATAGTTTGTTTTGAACAGGCCCATTGAGATCAAATGGTGTAACGCCCACTACAGGGAAAAGCGCGGAAATGAAACGCGGAATTTCCCTGCCAGAAGTCTGTAGGTTATCTTAAAGGTCATTGCCCACTGAGACGCCGGCAACGCGTCTGTTGCGTTCCGTTGCCGCGTTTCTCCGCGTCTTAGTGGGCGTCATACGCTTTACGTTGCATAAAGCAGTTTTTGTATAGTTGCAATGGACAAGAAATTACAGGCTGTGCTTAAAGTGGTTTCATTCAATAGCCGGAACTCCAACCATAAATGAATGGTTACAAGTATACTACTACTACTACTACTATTATTAATAATAAATACATATTTAAATAACAATGACATTTATTACTTTATATTTTCTGAAGATATGAACATAGTAGTTATGGGACAGCGTTTGAGCCGATAAATCAATTGATTGGAAAAGATCGATCAAAGATCAATTGATGATGTAGGTGTGTGGGCAAGCAAGTGTGGGTTTTTGGGTGATGACGTCATAAAAGGGGTGTGGTTTATTTTGTGAGTCTGATTTTGATTGGTGCGTGGGCGGGGTTTTGTTTTGTGTGTAGGATTTTGATTGGTTGTTGGGGTGAGGAGGAAAAGTAGTGGCTTCCGGTGTCGGTTTCTCGGAATTGGAGTACGTGTTTCCGGTGTCTGAGGAAAGATGGCGTTGATGAGTTTGAAATTCTGGGAATCGTGATACGTGTTTCCGTTGTTTGAGGAGAGATGGCGTCTAAAACTGTACTAGGAGTTGAAGTAATAAAACCGTTTGTACATACAAGTAAATGTTATTATTGTATCGAAATAAATAGATGTAATATACGTACAAAATTCTCTCCCTCCACCAATACAACACTGTAGCAGTCGAGGCGTTACGGCAAAGTGAAAAATCTGCAGTGATGGTCACAACACATACATATCAGTTCTGTGTAGGGTTTGGTCATTAGCGGAACGGATGCAACTTCTTTGCTGATTATGCATGCCAGAGATAACCAACCACAACTTCCGCGTTGAGTCTGCGGGCAACGGGAAGTTTGCGGTTTGAGTCCGTTTTGTGTGGCGTCGATGATTTTGAAATTCTGAGAATTGGGAGGGGTGAATAAGATAAGAATGTGCGTTTAATTAAGGAGATAGGCGTTGATGAAATTGTGGTGGGGAGAGGGAGGAAATCCTGCGACGGTTGGTTGCTTGGTATTATCATTTTGTTGGTCGTTAATTGAAAAGGACGGGAAGGAGTGTGGCGTGTTTGTTGTGGTGGAGATATGGGGTTTCCGGTTGTTATGAAATTCGTGGAACTGTTGAGTGATATGTGTGGTGTGTTTGTCGGGCTCGAGATATGGGTTTCCGGCTGTCAATGAGTCTGGTGATTAAGGGAGAGGGTTACGAAACTTTCGGCAGAGTGCTATGTGCGGTGGTCCGGAAATGCTGAGATAAAAAATCGTGGAAGGCGTATGATAAGAATTCTTGTGGTGTTGAATAAAAGGAGATAGGAGTCTTTGTCGGATAGCATGTGATGGAGGAAGAGCAAAAGGAAAGAAAAAAGTCTGAGAATCAGGATGTAAAGAAAAAAATAGAGCAAAAAGAGTAGGTTTCTCGGGAGAGGTGACTGTGTATAGTGTACCAGGACAGGAAGAAGATAGGAGAGGCACGTGGGCGTTGGACGCTCTGCGCGAACGAATGCGCACGGAATGTATTGATAACGTAGATCGGAAGGAAGGTATATAAGGGGCTAGCGGATTGTGTTGTTACCAGAATCACCATCTCCATTGTAGAATCAGCAGAGTTGCTTTTCACCAGGAGCAGCAGATATTGGAACACCGTCGAAAGATCATCAGAGTCGTTGCTATCTGTCTGAAATCCGAGCAGGTATCGAAGGTGAAGTACCCTAAGGTAAGTAAAAAATGGGCGTAGTATCGTGGCTGTTAGGATTTGCGAGTGGTGTGTTTGGTATGAAGTCTTCGCAGCAGGTTGAGGCAGTACAGGGTTCCCGTCCACTGCCGTCTCCTCCTCTGTCACCACGACCGCCGATAGTGTCTGAATCGCTTAGGGAAGGAGAAGTGAAAGGAAAACCGTATGTAAGTGTTCCGAAATACCTGACGGAACGACAATTTCGTAAGGTGTGGGAAGAAAAAAATGCTGCACAGCATCAGTATGAAGAAGTGAATTGTGGCAGGAAAGACACTATCGGCGGCGGGGTTGAAACGTCGAGGAAACGGAAACAGAGTTTTGACAGGAAAGCGGAGTGTAATCCTCTGTACGACTATACAGAGCGTTTTCCCGAAAGGACAACGTGTCTCGCATACCCTGCAACGATTTCCGGATCAAAAAAGATGGAAGTCTGCAAAAGGAAAATATTTCAGAGAGCAAATTCAAAATTGTTGATATTCGACGTCCCAGTAAGATACAGGGAATCATTTTTGGTGACATATTACGATAGAAATGTACCGGAGGAAACTTGCATGCAGATTGAGAGTCAAGGTTATCCGATCAGCATGTATTGTATTAATAATCGAAGAAGGGGTTTATGCGAGACGCATTATTAGTTCGAGAGAGCGCCTGTGTACGGTCATCTGCCGTACCGTGTTTGGAGTGGGCGTGTAGCCGGTGAGGTGGCGACACGAGGTTATCATGCAGGACCTTTTATCGTAGTGTCCGGAATTTCCCCGGTGGATTGTATGTGCATGGAATCTGAATCTGAATTAAATGCGGAACATGTAGATATAACATATCTGCATGTTCCTCCACGCTGTTCGGCAAAAAAATACATCATGATGGTTGACGAGAGAATGATCACGGATGTGACGGGGTTGGAAATGAAAAGATATGAGAATGTGGATGAGTTGTTGAATGGGGAAATTCCATGTCTGTACCGGATCGGGTGTCACAAGAAATATATGATAGTTGAGGAGGGTGATGTTGCAACACTCATGCACGAATTCCGGAAAGCTTATACGGAATGCGTGTTGAAAATGTCCGAGGTGTTGCAATGGTTCAGATGTGGCACGAATTTGGAGGAAACACTGAACGAGACACTAGGAATAAAAAGTCCTGAATTAGATCTGGAAGAGATGGTCGGATATTCCGACCGTCCTTCAATTCACAAGAATCTTAAACAAAAATATTTGTTTCTTTCCAGCATCGGCAAAGTGGAAGAGCAGTTCGGCAACAGAAACCCGCATCGTAAAGCATGCAGTTTAGGTTACGAAGTGTTGTCGATGTCGGAAGTGTGGAAATATGAAACATCCATGTACAACCCTGTCACACAAACTGGAGGACTTTTTGCAGGATATGTCAACACCTTCTTGAAAATAAAACAGGAAGCGAGCGGTTGGCCTTCATGGTGTCAGAACGATGAGGATAAGAAGAAGTACATACAGGAATATTTTGATAGGGAGGGTATTCTATTGGAAGAAAACAGTATAGAAGTGAATCCTGGAAAACGTACTCTGGCTAAACTCTGCCTTAATTCTTTATGGGGCAAATTCTGTCAACGGGACAATTTTTCCCAAACAACCATCATCAAGGAATCGAAAGATTTTCTCGATAAAATGACTGACCCAACTATAATGATCGGAGGAGTTGTGTTCATCAATCAGGATACTGTTTTAGTGAACTGGAAGTATGTTGAAGAGGCTGTCAGTCTGAACAGGAAAGTAAATGTTCCTATTGCAGCCTTCACGACATGCCATGCTCGCCTCAAATTGTATGAACTTCTCGAAAAGTTGGGTGACAGAATATGTTATTGTGATACAGATTCTGTCATTTACATAGATAGCCCTGAAATGGAATATCACCCCCAGACAGGTGACGCATTAGGAGAACTCACCAATGAATTGACCGATTTCGGCTCCGATGCAGTTTGTGAACAGTTTGTTTCAACGGGACCGAAAAGTTACAGCATGAAAATAACTAAACCATTCTCCGAATCACGGTATATCTGTAAAGTGAAAGGGATTACATTGAATACCACCACATCGGAATTGGTTAATTTTGATACTATGTGCGACATGATAAATAATGAGAAACCTGAAGTTATAGTGGAAAATATTTTCAGAATTAGAAGAACAAAACAGTTCCAGGTTATCAGTACAAATGAAAGAAAGCTGTTTCAACCAGTATTGCTGAAACGACGATTCGACCATGAACATTTATCGTTTCCTTTCGGATACTGCGCAGACTAAAATATGTATGTAGTGGTCCAGAGTTCGAACCCTTCTTCGGAAGGTCAGTATATAAAATGTCTTTACAGACTGGCAGATCTTCATTTTTCTTCAGAACCTGTAAGACGTTTCTTCAGCATAAAACATGTTTCCTAAACTTTCCCATCCTTTCACCATGATGGTTAGCGGAGCATCAGGAAGTGGAAAAACTACGTTTGTGACAAACATAGTCGACTCCATTGTTCATCTCGTCGAAGGATCCGTGAAGAAAATCATATGGTGTTACGATCAGGAAAACAGTCTTCCGCAAAATCTTCGAGATGTGCAATATCATAAAGGTATCGTCGATTGGCAGTCGTGGAACGGAAAAAAACCCACTCTCATAATCCTGGACGATCTTATGATGGCTGCTCAGGGAGAAAAAGTCGCCGACCTTTTCACAAAAGGTAGCCATCACAAAAACATTTCGGTGGTGTTCATAACACAGAATCTTTTTCATCAAGGAAAAAATTGCAGGGATATTTCGTTGAACGTAAAGCATCTTGTTATTTTTAAAAATCCACGAGATATGAACCAATTTACTGTTTTTGCACGACAACTTCATCCTCACCGCATGAAGGAACTCGAAAAAGTATATATAGATGCTACGACGCAACCTTTCAGTTATTTGTATATTGATCTTTCACAGTCAACACCGGATCCTTTACGTTATCAGACAGACATTTTTAACCAGAATTACTCAACTGCATATCTTCCTCAGGAATGTTTAAAACATCGAGATGAGGAAAACGAGGAAGATACGTACCAACTCACGTTCTAACAGGAATAGGCATTCGACTTCTTTCAAGAAACATTCACCTTTCTTGCACGTGTTGAAAAATTCCCCTACCAAAATCCGTAAATCATTATTGAAAAGTGCTCCGAAAAAGACAATACGTTTCATCAGCGAATGCTGCTTGAACGTTTTAAAAGGAAACGTGAAAATTAAACCAGCTGCAAAACGCCGTCTGACACCTTACAAGTCGGTCATACGCAATCTTGTGAAACCGAAAGTGAACATCGAGAAACGCAGAAAGCTTCTTGTTCAGAAAGGAGGATTTCTACCTTTACTTCTAGGCTCCTTGTTATCGGGTCTTCTCGGTACTCTCATTCCTCATTGAGAAATGACATCTTCTTACAAAAAAATGATCGTTCTTTCACCGGAACAGTTAGCACGTATTCGTGGTTCCGAATTGTCTGTAACTCAAAAATTATCCGTTCTAGATAAGAAGATGAATGATATTCTAAAAATGAAAAATATATCAGACGATCAAAAATAGCGTCTTTAGAGAAAACAACTGGACGAGTATTTATGGCTGAGTCGAAAATCCAAAGAACCATTACAGATTCCCATTGTTCAAGATAACGACGGTTCTTCTACTATTTCACCAGAATCGACGTATTTTCCTCAGAACCTGGCAGAGACGTTACCCCGTAATACACGTCATCAGTTACAGAATAACATCGATGAGTACCAATCTACGGCACAACATTTGATAGACGAAAGTCAGGAAAAAACACTTCCGGATCCGAAAACGTTGAACTTCTCATCGTCGCCAACGGAAAGCCCTGGACAGTCTCGTCGACAGAGACAGAAAAAGAAGAAAGTGACCGTCCGTGTTTCCAGAAAAACTACACCTTTTCTGAGAACACCTGACGCTTACAAACTGGTTCCTCTGAGAAAAAGCCGTAGACAGAGAGATCGGTCATGGGAGTCCCTAAGTTGAAACACAATAAAATTCTCACCAAAATATATTACGATCCCCGACGCCACGCTTCATTCTCATCTGTAGATCGTCTGTGGAAAAAGGTACGGGATAAAAATATATCCCGCGATACGGTGAAAAAATGGCTGATGCATCAGGAAACCTACACTCTCCATAAACCGGCGAGAAAAAGGTTTCCTCGAAATCGTTACAATGTGTGGAACATAGACATGCTTTGGGAAGCTGATCTCAACGACATGGCATCGATACAAAAACATAACGACGGCTACAAATATCTTCTGACAGTGATCGACGTATTTTCAAAATATGCCTTTGCATTACCGCTAAAAAATAAAACAAGCAATTCGGTAACCGAAGCTTTCAAAACTATTTTCGAACAAAACAAACTGTTACAAACAGTATTTGTTTTTTTTGTTTCTTTTTTGTGATTGTGTATGAATTTGTATGCTTGGGTTTCTTCCATGGTTCTGTGTAGCTTTTAAGAGCCAATAAGGTTTGAACTTTCAGCCCTCCCCCATGCGACGCGGGAGGAAGTATAAATATGGCCTGTGTCAGAGGACCAGGGGAGTGTGTTTTGAACTGGATAGCAGAAGGGAGAGCGATCTTCGGGCTCCAGTGGCCTCCCTTGAGAAAAAGCATCCCGAGGCAGTTCTGCCGATGCTCAGCTTTCCACTTGGCAGTTCTGCCGTGGGGCTCACGTTAGAGGAATGTAACTAATGTAACTTAGAGAATTATTGGAAGAATCCGAGCCTTGTTTTGTTAAATTGTAAATAAATGTATAAAGCCCATTTCTGCGAGTTTTCAGCAATCACCCTGCAACATTAGTTCAGTAAGTTCTTGCCTGTGATTGATTCTTTGGTTCCGAGCGCTCTGGTGAGGAACGGGATGGGAACCCAGGACTAACGAGCCTATTTAGTTGTTTATTTGGGTTTTTCCTGCCAGAAGCGGCCCGGTAAGGGTGGAGTGTTGCGGAACAGAGAATTATTGGGGTCTCGTCCTTGGATTTTTTGTGTGAAAGGACACAGGCAAAGAAAGGAAAACGGTTGCTGTAAAAGGGTCGAAATGTTGACAAGGGCTCAGACTGCGTTGTCGTCCGTTAATGGGGAAACGAGTTCGACGCGAACAATGGGTACAGAAATTAATGCTACAGTAACCAACAGGCCGAGGATTCTTCCAGACGACATTAGAGTACAGTTACCGACTTTTAATGGGGAAACAAAAGGGATGGAAGTTTATAGCTTTTTGGATGAACTGGATGCATACAGGGATCTTTTGGGCATAAATGAAGAGGAATTATTGCTTTATCATCTTCCGTTAGCGTTGAAAGGAGAGGCGAAGGAATTCTTTCATTTTGCAAGCCCATTTGAAGGATATGTGCAATTCAGGGATTTGTTGCTCAAGAATTTTCATGGGTTGGATCACGAACGAGAATTAGAGCGATTCTTGGATTCTCGCTTTCAGCTAAAGAGCGAGTCATTGGCAGTCTATATTCGCAAGATAGATAGATGGTTCGAGAGGGCAAAATCCACCGCTACAGTCGAAGAGAAGGTTAATTTTATTCGGCGTAAATGTAACCCTGTGTATCGTGAGAGATTGAGATGTCAGAATTTCAACAGCATGAAAGAGCTTCACGCGTATGCTTTGAATCTGCAGGGAGAGATGTTGGAAAACGCTACGTTTCATCAGTATGAAACAGAACAGGAAATCATTAACTTTGAATTGAGAGGCGCCACACCTCCTCAGTCCGAGGGACTGGTGGCCGTTAGAGGGGCGAGTACCGCCGCGGGCGAGGATCTATTACGTATTCTCGACCCTGGGAAATATTCTAGGTTAGGGAAGGAACCCCCTGCTGTTTCGAGGGAGACAAAAGCGACTACTGACCACCCAAGAATGTCTGGCAAAGAACGCAAGTGTTACGTTTGTCAATCAACTGCACATCTGGCAAGCTTTCACAAAGTTGCAAGGAAAGATAATGTTTCAGAGTCAAGAGAACGTAATGGACAGGGCGTGACAGTGAGACGCGTCTGTAATTCGACAAAAGTAAAGATGTCAAATAGTAAAATTCAGGAACCTTTCGTTTTTGGAAAAATAAATGGAATTCAGATCCCTATGTATATGGATACCGGCGCTAATATATCCTGCATGAGTTTGTCTTTATTTCGGAAATTGGAAGGAAAGGGGGCGAAATTACGTCATAGCAAACTGAAAGTGCAGTTAGCTGAAGGGAAAACAACAACTGTGGGACATGTCTTTTTTAATGTTACTTTCTATGGTCAACGGGTCCGAGAGAAATTCTTTGTTTTGGAGAATCCCCAGCATGACCTGATCGCCGGTAGAAGTTTCATGGCCAGGGCGAAGATTTTAATTGCACCCGCGTTGAACGGTTGGGCTTTTCTGAATGAAAGGGACGATATTATTCCTTTTGATACAATTGGGAAGAAAGAGAAGAAAACTAGTAACCTCCTGTCTTCCACTGTCATTCACGTAGAAGAGAACCGTGACAAAGAAGTGTTGCAAACCCCCAGAACCGAAAAAGTCAGGGGAAAGAAAAGTTTATCGGCGAGGAAAGAAAAAGAAGATCATATTCCGATTAGCGACCTGAAGGATGTGAATAAGAAATTCAGTAAGTTCCAGGAAAAAAGGAAGAGAAAGAAGCCTACTTGCCTGGGAAGAGAGGACTCTGGTTCGAGTCCCGGTACTTCGGCTGCGCGGGAAGCGGAACGAGAGAAAGTAACCTTAGTGGACATTAAGGAGGATGTAATGTCACTTGCTACTTCGGATGATGATGGACGGAACAGCGAAGATGAAGAATTGTATTGCTCTGTTTTCTTCAAGCGTCTTTTGAGAGACAACCCTGACACCGCTTCTGTTGAACTCCTTGGTGATGTAACACCTGAGCCTCGTGGCGAAATCAACAGTTGCACTCAATCAGCAATAGAACCTAATGCAAGGAAGTTGGAAATAAACGAAATAACAACCAGCAATATCAACTTGGAAGATAAGCGATTATGGGCAAGAGAGCAACGGAAGGACCCATATTTGTCTTTGTTAATTGCGTGCCTTAAGGGAGAGGAAGTTCAATTGGATGAGAAATTGAACAGGAAAGTTTTCGATTTTCATCTGAGCACTTCTTACCTGGATGAAGATGGGATTCTCTACAGAAACATAGAAGAAGGGAAGGGGATGTTTCCCGTGTTTGGACAGCAGCAAAAGATTTGGACACCGGATTCGTTGAAACCGGAAGTGCTGCGAATATCCCACGACGAAGTTCACGCCGCACATCCAGGAGCAGCTAAGACTCTGTTCAAGATTTTGGAACAGTTTACGTGGAAAAATGTCTACTCTGATGTTAGAGATTATTGCAGATCATGCCTCACCTGTTTGAGATACAATCCAGATTCTTGTAAAAAGATGGGATTCATGAGAAGTCGCAATCAGCCACGCCCAGGAGTGAAATTGTACGGAGATTTGATTGGACCATTTCCGACCAGTTCTAAGGGGCGTTATCGCTACGTATTTCTCATTGAAGATTCTTTCACAAGACAGATATTTTTGGCACCCTTGACAACAGTGACAGCTAGGACAATTTCCAACGCTTTATTGAAACATTGTCACCTTTACGGCTTTCCATCGATATTTACCAGTGACAACCAAAGTGTGTTTCGTAGCCGTCTTTTTCGTCAAGTACTGAAAACCATCAACTGCAAACCCGTTTACATTACTCCATACCGCCCACAAGCAGATCTCGCAGAAGCATCAATTAAGACAGTAAAGAGAGCGATAGCCAAGTTTTGCACGGAGCACAGCAAGTGGTCAGAAAACTTAGATTCGATCGCATTAGCAGTGAACAACCAGGTGAAAAGATGCCCGAAGCGTGACGTACGGTTTCTGGTGGAAACGAAAGGCGCCGGGAAGAACGGTCAGCTGACCCAGACACCCCATGGAGTTTCGGGGTAAACAGCTGGGTAGACCATAACAAACCAGTCTTTTCTCCTTTTGCCGATCCCTTACAAAATAGTTCTTTAAAGGGACAGTTCTAATTGAAATCTCCATTAGTTAAAAGTTTATTTTTATTCGGAGGCATATTTACTCGCGAGTGTTGCATTTTCTGTAGTAATTAAGCAGAGAAGTGCCGCGAATTCACGTGCTGGACAGTACTCCTACCCTAGGAGTGGATGGGAAGAGGTTCGATCCCAGAACCTCACAAGAAGGAAGCCGCCTGGAAGAGGACGTCCTTGCCATGGATGTCAAACAGCCCACACCTGGAAATGGACTTCACGACGATGAATTAGGATGTCACCGGTTCCAGAGATCACCGGATGCAGTGAGGAACATTCGGAGAGACTTATTCCGGAAAGTGTAAAGTCAGTGAAGTGTAGTGAAGTGGACGGTGTTAGTGTTTTTTTTATTTCAGGCAAAAACCTCACCAGGACATTGGACTCACAGACTTACCTGGGGTAAGCTCCTTTTTTTTTTCGGTGAGGGGAGTATAATACTGTTACAAACAGTATTTGTTTTTTTTGTTTCTTTTTTGTGATTGTGTATGAATTTGTATGCTTGGGTTTCTTCCATGGTTCTGTGTAGCTTTTAAGAGCCAATAAGGTTTGAACTTTCAGCCCTCCCCCATGCGACGCGGGAGGAAGTATAAATATGGCCTGTGTCAGAGGACCAGGGGAGTGTGTTTTGAACTGGATAGCAGAAGGGAGAGCGATCTTCGGGCTCCAGTGGCCTCCCTTGAGAAAAAGCATCCCGAGGCAGTTCTGCCGATGCTCAGCTTTCCACTTGGCAGTTCTGCCGTGGGGCTCACGTTAGAGGAATGTAACTAATGTAACTTAGAGAATTATTGGAAGAATCCGAGCCTTGTTTTGTTAAATTGTAAATAAATGTATAAAGCCCATTTCTGCGAGTTTTCAGCAATCACCCTGCAACATTAGTTCAGTAAGTTCTTGCCTGTGATTGATTCTTTGGTTCCGAGCGCTCTGGTGAGGAACGGGATGGGAACCCAGGACTAACGAGCCTATTTAGTTGTTTATTTGGGTTTTTCCTGCCAGAAGCGGCCCGGTAAGGGTGGAGTGTTGCGGAACAAAACGGAAACCTGTCACACTGCAGACCGACCAAGGAACGGAATTTACAAATTCTACATTCCAGAAATTTTTAAAAAATGAACATGTACAATTTTCGACAGCTACAAATTATCCTGTGAAAGCTAGTGTAGTGGAACGTTTCAACAGAACATTAAAAGAACGGATGTGGAAATATTTCACCTCAAAACAAACAAGACGTTATGTAGATATTTTACCGCAACTTCTCGAAGGTTACAATACAGCAATCCATAGGTCCATAGGAATGGCCCCTCGAGATGTCAACGAGACAAATGTTTACATTGTGTGGAAAAGACTCAACAAACCTGACAAACATGTTTCGCAATCATCTTCAGATCTGAATGTTGGTGATATCGTACGAATTTCTGTAGTCAAAGGACATTTCGAGAAAGGATACGAACAATCGTGGTCACGAGAGCTTTTCAAAATCCATTCCCTTGTTCAGCGAACACCTGTACCTGTATACATATTAGACGACTTAAATGAAGAACCAGTAAAAGGTACATTTTACAAACATGAACTGCAGAAAGTTTATTCGGATCCTGAAGAAGAGTATAAAATTGATAAGATTTTGAACACCCGGGGAAAAGGTAAAAATTTGGAATACCTGGTTCGTTGGCTCGGATATCCACCTAGTTTCGATTCGTGGATCAAGGCATCTTCCGTAAAACAGTTGTCGGAAAAATAACATATTTATATCAAAATATAACGTTACTGCGATCCAGTGAGTCCTCTGTGTTCGGCGAGAATGGACGATAATTTCTATGTTTACCTCCTATCATCTGCATCGGAGGAATACTTTCCAAGCAACACCCTCACCCATTTCACCGTAAAACTTGCTAAACGGATCGATCTGTCTCCAGAATTGTGGGAAGTCGGATTGGCAGAACTACATTATTCAACTCTATACGACAATATTTTGGAAACTGATTCTGGAATGTTAACTTTTCCTGTTCGGACATATGCAAGTGCTGAGGAACTGATCTCTACCATCACAGAATCTCTCCCCGACGACCTGGAAATAAGGAGATCCGTTCTCGAGAAATTCTGGCATTTTTTGACGGAACCGCAATGGGGAACATTTGGATCTACAGTTTGTCCGGATAACACACTCTATATTAACGAACAACCATTTTATTTTCCTGCAACAACATATACGATAGAGGATCTGATTTATTTCCTGAAAACAGACCCTGCGAATGTAGCTGTTCCTACTCATCTCAGGTTTTTCTTCAAAGAGGCCGTGTACAAACATCTATCCGTGATAGGGGTTCCGAAGCCTGAACCTGACGATGCTCCAACAAATACCGTTACACCCATAGACGAAACTGATGACTATGCTAAATTTCGATATGACATATTGAAATCTATTTATTCTACGCACGCAATGTCCAATAGCGTTGTGGATAAAAACCCGTATATATTCATTTACTCCGATCTGGTGAAACAACAATTGGTCGGGGGAGAAATGGTACGTCTGTTGCGTCTTACCCGAAAACAGTGTTCGGACACAAATACATCTTGCACACTACCCGTAGCCCATCATACATTCGACCCGATTCATTACGTTCCTCTGGATAAAGCCTCTTTCGAAACAATAGAAATTGCGTTGTACGATAGTAAAGGAAATCTCCTACCTTTGAGAACTGGGTCCGTACCCACAATCGCTGTTTTACATTTTCGTAGAAAAGCAAAGTCCTTTTAAAAAACAGTAGACCCCTATTTCTCTCAGTCTTTGTCGAAAAGCGAATGAATCACCATGAATTCACAGACCGAATATTATAGTAACCAAATCCGTGGAGGGATTGGACCCATCTACCGTTCAACTAGAAATCAAAAAGGGAGAGGATTGGGGTCACTTTTCGCAGGACTCTTTAGAATGGTGAAACCTCTACTCTGGAGCGGTGCAAAAACGATCGGAAGAGAAGCTTTAAAAACAGGAGCTAATATTATCACCGATATTGCAACAACACAACAAACTCCGAAAACTATTGTTCGTCAACGGGTACGTGAAGCGGGTCAAAATCTTCAAAGTAAAGCACAACGGAAAATCGACTATCTGGTAGGTTCCGGTATAAGAACAAAACCTGCAACAAGAATTGATCAGTTGATGTTAAAACGTTCAGCCACCCGTATTAGAACATCTACGATCCGTAAAAAACGAGCATCCAAAAACGAAGGAAAACATCCACTAAATCTAGGAGAACACGTAAAAGAAAAATCAAACAGAAAGTCGCAGGAAAAGATATTTTTGAATAATGATGGAGGATAACATGTGCATGATCTCGCAGTTCGACCTCTTCCGGAAAAAACCTATTCAGGAAAATGTGGAAAAAACGTACACAGCCACCTACAAACCTATCGCTTCCATCGATAATCAGAATATAATTCAGTTTGTCATACCGGGGGCAGGAACTGATTTTCTCGATCTTTCATCTGCCTATCTCCGTCTGCAAACGCAAATGGTTAAACAGGATGGAAGTCCCATGAGTGCTTCCGAAACCGAAAACGCCCTCACAAAAAACTGCGGGGTCGTGAATTATCTTCTCCATTCACTCTTTTCCCAATGTACAGTGACTCTCAACGGCATTGCTGTAACAACCGCCGATAACAATTACGCATATAAAGCGATCTTCGAAGCAGCTATCAATTACGGAAGCGATGCCGCAAACACGCATCTCACGAATGCCCTGTGGTATTTGGACACACCTGAACATCAAGATGAAATCACTGCCGACAACACAGGTTTCACCACAAGGAAAAAAATTTTCCAGTATGTTCCGACGACAGGCAATCCTACGGAAGTTACAGCCGTGGTCGAACTTATGGGAAAACTTCACATAGATTTCTTCCACCAGTCTAAATACCTGATCAACGGTGTTGAAGTACGCATCGATCTAGCTAGATCACGTGACGCTTTTTACATCTGGGGAGACCAGACATCACCTACCACCAGAATAAAAATTTTAAAGGCTGTTCTCGAAATAAATCACATCATTCCTACTCCTACCACCAGTTTGGCCATAGACAGAGCACTCACTTACGCTCCTGCCCATTATCCGTTCACCAGAAGCGTCATCAAAGCTTATTCTTACGTCGCCGGAACGCAGCAGATTTCGATCGATAATGCTTTTCAAGGTCCTTTTCCGAATGTTGTTCTTTTTGCTATGGTATCCACCGCCAGCTTTCTCGGAGACAGTAAGAAAAATCCGTTCGACTTTAGAAGTTATAACCTATCTTCTTTCCATCTTGTGAAAAATGGAGAACTCGTACCTTCCGAACCTTTACGGATCACCACAGGAGGAAACAGCGGATTGATAACACGTGCCTATCAAACTCTATTTTCCGGTACAGGCATTCATCACGCCAATTACGGACACCAGATCACACGGAAAATGTTCGAGAACGGATTCTTTTTCCTGATTTACGACATAACGCCAGACTCTTCAGGAAACGACACGCACACCAGTCTCCAGGAACAAGGTATCATCGGAGCCGAGATGCAGTTTTCTCCTCAGCTGTCGGAAAATATAACATGCCTTTTGTATGCTGAATTTGAATCTGCAGTAGATATACCTAAAGATAGAAGTGTCATCGTCCATCAGTGAAACCGAATTTTCCATAAATATGTGTGCCTGTGTTTCTGACTCACAGTGTTATCGAAACAACTCCGATGTAAACATTATACTGCTTGTGATGGAAAAACTTATCAAAGTGATAACACGTACTATTAAGCATAGTAGTGTTTCGTCGAAAGTGACAACTTCAAAACCTGTGAACACACAATTGTTTCCCGAACTACTTGACAGCAGATTTTACCCTGCGAGCATAGAAATGACCAAAGACAGACACATTATTATACATTATTGAAAACATAAGCAGCATGAACACGTCGCATATCAGACAGATTCTATCTCGTAACTGTTCCACCAGAAACATTTTCTACGGTGTTTACCCGAGAGATCTTTTACCTCGGACGTTTTCTACCCCCGCCTTGATCATCGCAAACACTGACAAGTCCGACTCCCGGGGTACACACTGGGTGGCCTTCTATTTCGACAAAAACAATGTGGCCGAGTATTTCGATTCATACGGATTTCATCCTTTCTATCAAGAATTCGTAACGTTCCTGAATCGTCATTCCTCGGTTGGACTTACAACAGCATTCCCTTACAGGGAGTATTGGCCACAACATGCGGACATTACTGTTGCGTGTATGCTTATTACAAAGCGCGCCATGTTACAACCAAGGATTTCATTCAGGCATTTCCACCAGGCATCAGTAAAGATGGATATATCCTACACCGTTTCCGTCAGATCTTCAAATGTTTACCACATTCCACGTGGGCCAGAGGGGAACAAGGGTGTTTTTCTATCCACGCGACCCGGTGTTGTGCCATGAAAAAAGCTATATAAAATGGGTGCTGCCGTATGTTTCTCTCAGTGTCATCGAGACAGCTCCAGCTAACACATCATGGAACCCGCTGTGGATTCTACAGTGGAAAAACACGATAAACTTGTGAAACGTATGACCCGTCAGGATGAGGCTTCCAAACGTAAAACTCGTAAACGTGTGCAACCCGTTAAATTCGAGACTGTCACTATCAAGAACGAGACGGTGGACGAGGGAATGGATGTGACTACGGATTGTGATTTCATAAAAAGACGTAGGGAAATAGGCTTTTCCACAGATACAATCCAGTGTCCTGAACTACACACCGTAGAGACATGTTTCGATCTCTATCTTGCGAACACATATTTTCTGAACAAAGAGAAGAGCAAGTACGTAGCGATAGGATTCGAAAAAGAATCCCCTTTCAATTTAGTGTGGGAGTTTTCGCAACAGGGGAGATCACCCGTACGTATCGATTCTAAACAGATTAGAGAACTGTGTGCTTCGAAATCTGACTTATTAAATTACGTCGAAACAGGTCGACGATTCAATTATTTGGTTACTGGAAATATCACCGTTAGTGGTGTAAATTTTTTCGGGAAACGGTGTATTTCAATGTATCAACATCATTCACCAGATGCTTTTATTTTCACAGATTCTGAACTACACTTATTTTTGTGTAACCTTTTTAGACCTCTGCAAAAATTAATGAACGACCGTTATCATAAATTACAACCAGAAATGGAGACTTTTGTATATTGTGTCAAAAAGAATATGAGTTCAGAAAAAAAAGAAGTACCTGATGTAGTGAACTATTTTTATGTATTCTGGTACAACGAATTGATGATTGAAATATATCTTCAGAACAATCTTGGACACACATTGATATTGTAAATAACTTATGTTATGTATCTGATGCTGTAAAGTATCCATTGTAAATCTATTCTATATTGTAAATGAACCATTGTTATTTTTATGTATTGTAATTCAGTCTTTGTTATTTTATGTATTGTAATATAACCCTTCAGGTATTGTAAACCTTCTATATCATCAATTGTAAATAAAACATTTGTGTTATTCTATATCCATACTATCAATTATAAATAAAACATTTGTATATTTTGAACATTTTTTTATTTATTACAATAAAAAGTGTACATTTTCCAGACATTTTCAACTGCACAGGTTTTTTCACCTTTACCATGTTCTTTACATTTTAAACTTTCTGAACTGTTTTTGACACTGCTTAACTTTGGACATTCAAGTTCTTCGATATTGCATACAGTCATCTTACCCTCACCTTTTTTCCCCACTAATGTTTTCACCCATTTCATTTTCTCCGTACCTTTAACATAAACTTGCTGATTCATAAGCACTAAATACAGAAGATCTTCTAATTTCTCGTACGGTAGCCATCCATCATTCCAATCGAGACCATGTTTGTTGGTACGGAGCCAGTAATTCACTCGGCGATACTTTTCACTCAACAAGTGTAAACCATATGGAGGTTTCACTAAACAGTCAAATGCACTGTCGAAAGGAAATTTTAAAATTCCTACTTCTTTACACACAAATTCTCCTTCGACTCCTCGAAAACCTTGAATGTCCAAAAAACAGGCATCCATTTTGTTCAACAGGTGAACACTGTCAATGTATCATCAATACTGCCCCGACATACCGCACACTTGTCCAATTGAGAGGCACAGAGACCACAGGCTACAAAATGTCGACACGGAAGAATTACCACACTGCAAGAGTTTTCAAAACATATTTTACAGAGTAGAACAGAATCCACACTCTGATTATCGGATGTTTTTTCAGTAGTTTCCACACTGTCGCAATATTTGCAACTTTTCGAATCACTGTGTAACGCTGCAACACTCTGTATGTAACTACAGGCTGGTATTGCCTGGTAATGTTCTAGAATCGGGCAATCTTCGGATGTCCAATCACACGCTCCGTACCCACAATGAAAACATATTACCCTATCACTGAATCCTGAATAATAAAAACCTGCAGTGACTAATTCTTCAGCAGTCTGACGTAATCCTATTGGCCACTTTCTGTAAGTCTTGTATCTCGCATTCACCGACATATAATCGGTGGTAAAAGGACCGCCTGCTATCAGACGAGTATGGTAAGTATACACTCTCATATGTCGAACAAAGAAAACTCGTCTGATACTGTAGGTGACGGCGTTGTAGGTATCGGCGATAAATGTTCAATCTGGTTATCCTCACCATCAACATGAAACAGTGATCTGCGAACACCGGAAGAAAACACAGGGAAACAGGGATGTCCTTCTAATTTACGTAACAAAGGGCGGTCGCAGGCTGAACACCACATGGAACTTCTGTTCTCCAGCAAAACAAGCCACTCTTTCACTCTTCCCTTCAATGCTTCATGGATCTCATCCTCATCCTTCCTGCGACGTAGTTCGCACATACACCTGTGACTTGGGAATCCTGTTTTTTCATCCACTCTTTTTTTCTCTCTTCTATCTTCTTTAGCGTCTCGCAATATTCATGGACACCATTTCCTAATTCGTCAAACAGGTAACATCCACACCAGGGAGGTTCACGTAGCCCCACATACATAAACGGAAAATAGTTCAACAGACGGTGCAGGGCTGTTCGGTCACTATCCAGATCCCCGCAAGATCGAACAATTTCCCAGAACTCCTCGTAACTATATTCGTAAAAATTCAGTCCTCTACTAAACAATCCTGTGCCACACACGTCCATTCTAACATAACTATTTTCCAACTCTTCTATTTATACCTTCTTGTTTCTACGTCACATCCTCCAACGGTCGTAAACGCTCAAAACATGTTCAAACTTGCCCCGATTAGCAAACAAGATATTTACCATCCTATCTCCCTAATTAAACGCACAACAACGCCATCACCGGAAACACGTATCACAATTCCAAGACAAACAACCGCCACCCAATTTCCCCCCAGATATTTCAAACTCGACCAAAACTACGCCCAAAACATGTTCCGGCACGCAGAAAACCGTTACACACAATTCCAGCAATTTCAGACTCATCAAAACAACCGGAAACGCTCCCCCAAAAATAACCGTCCATCTCATCAACGACAGGAAACCCATATCAATCCCTCATTAACAACAGGAAACACTTCCCGCAATCTCAATCTTATCAAAGCCCTCAAACCACAAACCCCCCCCAAAAAACCATAATTCAACTCCCGACAGGAAACACTTATCAATCTCCTCATTAACAACAGGAAACCCATATCATTATGCCACGCCCCCTTTTTCCCAACAGCCAATCAAAACTCTCAAAACACCCACACTTGCTTGCCCACACACCTACATCATCAATTGATCTTTGATCGATCTTTTCCAATCAATTGATTTATCGGCTCAAACGCGGTCCAATAACTACTAACATGAACTCTTCATGTTCGTTTGTTGTTATTATTAATTGAGGACTACAAGCGATAAACGTTGTAAGTGCCAAAAGCGAAAGTGTTGGGAAATCGCAAGAAACTGTTTTCCACATATCTGGCACTTACAACGTTTACGATTTTCACTCACCCTCAACGTCAAACCTCTTTTGGTACCTGAAATAATATATTAAGTTTATTTTTATGAAATGTTCATTCTTGTGTATGGAAAAACATGTTGCATTATCAGTTCCTGTTTGTAATGGTTTTTTTTTTTCTATCTTGTTAATATTTTTTATTTAAATTACACACAATGGTCTCTCTCTACAAACGTAAACACAGACTGCTTTGATGCTGTTCACGAGGAAATATGGCTCGCTTGGCACTTCCATCGTTCACCAAATCAGCTCGCAGGAACGTTCACACTAGTGACCTCTTTACACGCCCTTTTGAACTACTTAGAGGGCTACCATCCACTTTTCACGTTTACCAAATATAAAGCATGGCACATTTGACAGTTTAACGTGGAAAAAGGTGCTTCAATCTTTTTGGCACTTACATCGTTTACCAATTTTAGTATTGAATTGTTATTGTGTTCATTACAAGAACTACTCTAAAAAACATAAGTTCATAAACAATCGTGCATCCATGTAAACACACACACAGACACTTGTTTCGTAAACATAAAATGCTTTTAGTTTTATTCTCACGTACAAAAAATCCCAGTACTGTTGCCAGGAAAAAGTATTAAATATTATTATTATTGCATCTAAATTAATTATATAAGCACAAGATCTATCACGTCTGTCCTTTCAGAAAACCGGGCTCTAATTTACATGTTAAAAGAATAGAACTGACCGAAATATGTAAATGAGTTTTTCTATATTTCCGGATCCTCACCGACAGGAGACAAATTTAGTACAAGGACTTTCACTTTTTTCTCATCTATTGTTTTCCAAAATTAACGAAACAAAGGATGCGCTTTTTTATATTGTATTAAATAAATAAAAATGGATGTCCAATGTCGCAGGAGGAACTGAATTACGGCACCAAACTGATTTGACAGAATGAAGTTTCGGTGCGTTCCGGTCCATTTTAGGTCCTGATCATATAAATTCTATAAGTGTGATGGTGACCTTGCGAACCACCGCGAGAAACTTGAAAATGTTTATTTGGTTGGAACAATTGTTATTCAAATGAACACTTCTTGATGATTTTAGCGCGCGGAAATGCATTATAAGTAGGGTGGGCATAATATTTTACCCAAAAACGGGACATCCGAAGATCCGTTTACCCCCTCCCCATCTTGAAAGATCGGTTACGCCTAATTATTAAATTATTGTTATTATTAACGCAGTATTATTATTTACTAAAGGATGGAGCACGTAAATGATGCATCATAAACAATAAATGAAATATGATCTCTCTTTGTCAAATGGTATTCATAATTATAATCTCTGTATAATTTACATAGCATTTCTCGTCCTTTCTGATCAACCTTTGATGTTGAAGTTGAGTAATGCCAGAAGCATTTAGCAAAAGAACTAATCTTCTTGAGAGCAACTTTATTCTTCATCAATCGTTTGTAAATCTTCCCGAAAACCTTATCCAACATATCAGACACGCAACTTAGATTTAGGACGCAGGAACTTTTAAGTTATTTTTGCAATTCCGTCATGAAAGTGCATGCTTACTCACTGCTCTACAAATCACGGAACAGATACAAAACAATACATCTTTTTTTGGCATGAAATGTCTCTCAAATTTAAACTTGATTTGCAAGATAACTCCTATACTTTTATAAGACGGGACAAATAGTGGCTTTTTACTAATATGTTCTCTGAAACAGAACTGTCCCGGTCAAAACGGGAGGTATGGTCACCCTAGTCATAAGCAAGTAATTGGCGATTTTATTAGGTATGATTTATGACGTCATGCACACGAGGAATGCCTACGTTGTTAGTTAGGCCTGTTAGGTTTGGTTCTGTTAGCATAAATGTCTTTGAAGTGAACATCGCGAGTAGAAAGTGTGCTACCAACAGGCACGTATCTAGAAATATGTTTCGGGGGGTCCGAAACAAGTGTCGCAGGAATAATAATAATAATAATAATGTTTAAATTAAAATAATTATACAGGGTCCGGCGGAATGAATAGCCTGATTTGAGTCACGTAGTACGGCGTCGCTGTTGCGCCTGCGCAACGACGTGTGTGCGCGCTGCATTGAGGAAGGACTGCCATTTGCAAGTATGGCCTTGTGGAGTTCGGAACATCGAGCATTCGCCGTTGAGGCGTATTTAAAAAATAACGAGTCTCCAATCACCGTGCAGCGGCTCTTTCGTCGCCATTTCCAGGTGGGCCGACATCAGAACGTCCCGGATCGCAGGACGATTGTACGGTGGGCGCAACAATTCAGGACTACTGCATCGTGTGCAAAAAAGAAAAGCCCGGGGAGACCAAAGACACAACGGACCCAGGGGCGAGTGGAGGAGGCCCGTCAAGCACTGATCCGAAGTCCTCGGCGTTCTGCTGCCAGACATGCCTTGGCGCTTGGAATGTCAGATCGTTCCCTGCGGCGCATCATCCATGAAGACCTCCAATTCCACCCCTACAAAATGCAGGTCGCACAGAAACTAACCGAACAAGATAAACATGCCCGACGAACCTTTGCGTTGCGTTGCTTGGAACTTTTAGCAGCCGAGCAGCAGATGCGAAACAACATACTGATGTCGGATGAGGCTCATTTTGATCTGCACGGTGGTGTCAATAAACAGAATTACAAATACTGGGCGCTATTTAATCCTCGTTGGCTACATGAGCAACCCCTGCACAGTGAACGTGTGACGGTGTGGTGCGGTGTGGCATCGTTTGGCATCATCGGTCCATATTTTTTTGAGGATCTTCATGGACGTGCGGTAACGGTTAATAGCGATCGCTATGTCCAAATGTTACATGACTTTCTCCTTCCAAGGGTGAACAGAGACATATGGTTTCAACAGGACGGGGCAACAGCCAACACGGCCCGCCGGTCCATGACTGTCTTGCGGCGTCACTTTCCTCGTCGATTGATTTCCCGATTTGGGGACATTCATTGGCCATCACGGTCGACCGATTTGACTGCCCCTGACTTCTTCTTGTGGGGCTACCTGAAAAGTCAAGTGTACGCTACACGTCCTCATACCGTGGCTGAACTGAAGGCAAGGATACGTACAGCTGTGGAGACGATCCCATTGGACATGCTGGAGCGGGTGATGCGAGCTTTCGTTCGTCGCCTGGAAGAATGCGCTGAACGCGATGGCGACCATCTGTTGGACGTTATCTTCAAAAGAAAGTAAAATGGCATATATGGTATGTAATGGCATCTATTATTCTTTGTTTTCAATGTGTGTTTCAATAAATTATTCGATTTGTTTCGACGTTCTATCCTTTTTATATCCTACTATTCATTCTGCCTGACCCTGTATTAAATCAAATTAATACTAATTACAATACATAATACTATTATTACACGATTAATAATTAAACCTTCGTGTAAACTTGTAGGACCAACACCCAGCGACTTTTTCTGTAATTTGATTGTTTGTTGCGTGCGTGTTTATGTTTTACGTGTATTTTTTTCACTTTTCTTAGTGTGTATGTACTTCTCTGTTTTTATTTTTTATGTTTTTGCGTGTTTTTCTTTTATTTTTCTTGTGTTTTTTTTTGGGGGGGTATCTTAATATTCCTAGTTTTTATATATTTCATTGTTTGGTATCTTAAGGTTTTTGGTTTTTATATATTTAACATACAGTTAGCTATAAAAAGCAATTTATAAAATGTAAAGTAGAGATGGTTAAGTGGAAGAAAAGGCTTGTGCCTTAACTTCGCCATCCAAAACAAGGAATAAATACATAAATAAAATAAATAAAAAGACTGAATAAGAATAGAGATATAAAAGCGCATATTCATTACGTAGCTTACCTGTAGTTAAGATGGGAATAATTTACATAAAAACAAGTGCCCTGGCAATGAACTTTATGTCAAATAGATGAACAATTGAATATTTATCGAATTACAAGAATGATGTTACATGTACTTGGAGAAAAGTAAGTTTCTGATTAATATTTTATGCATATTATTTTAAGTAGTAGTGTGCATTAATCTTCTTTGTAATGACATTCAAAGCCGTATGATTCCTTGCCTTCAAAAAGGTTCAGAGGAAAATAATAACCATCGATTATGCAACAAAAGCTAATATTTCCATTACTTAATTTTAGTACTTGGTAAGTCTTTCGGGGGGGGGGGACCTAAATACGTCCTTGGCTCCCAAACATGTTGTCACGTTGTTCTACGATATTTCAAATTTACTATTTCTTCAATAGAGAGCCCCGCGTGTACATTCTTGAGTTGCCAAGAACAAGAAATGTGTGAAGTGTAGAGATGTTATTTTTAAAAATTTACACTTTTTTTCACGGTGATGGTAATTACGTGTTATCCTTCGATATCCGCCGTGGGTGGGTTCCGTAGGCGCTTGAACTGGTTGAAAAAATCCCTGTTCTTCCCCGCCGGGGATCGATCTCGGGTCTCTCGCATGGTAGTCAGACGATTATTATACTTTAGAAATCAGAAAATTCAAATTAGATTGAAAATACTTTGACGTTGTGTGCAAGTTCAGACTCCAGTCAACAATGTACATAGAAACTGAATTCGCCTTTCTTCCTTTCAACTATCGCTTTGATGATGATGTGTTCTTTGTCTCTTTGTACTTGTTCACAAAGCACAGATATTAAACAGAAACCATTTCATTTACTGTCCTTCATGGTGCGTACCAATGACGGGATGTTTATTTATCAAGATCAGATCCCGACTTTTCATAATCCCGAATACCTGAGAAATTACAAAGAATGTTATTTAAGAAGAGATTAATTCTTGATATTTTCTATACTGTAAGAGTATGAAAGTTCTTGAAATTGACAGTTTTTATTCCACTGAAAAACAATTACTTGAAGGGGAAATAGTGTGCACAATTCGAGATTTTCACCGCATAGGAAAATTTTCAAAATGACGATTCTATTATCCATACCAGCTAACTGTAGACCAGACGAACGAGAACAAGTCTCTGCGCAAGTAGTGACGCGAGACGGCTCCACCAATGAACAGTGAGAGTAACGGGATTGTGTAATGGCCGACGGGGGTTACCTGTTCTCTCTGTAAGCGATGCAAACTTTTGAAAAGGATAATACCGAACGCACAAGGCAAACGGACCGTATTTTTGTCTCCAGGTCCGTACGATTGGTTTAAGAATTCCTTAGGGAAATATTAGGGATAAAACTGCAAGAACAAATTTTGACAAGCCGTGCATTTAGCGTACGGACTAAGGTCTGGACCGTACGTCACTACATGTACTGCCAGGACCGTACGGTTGGCAACGCTGCACTTTCACCACTTGATTTTCCTCTTCCTCCTCTGCCGATATGCGCGGCCCTGTTCTAGTTAGCTGAGACAGGGCATAATGTCTCTTGTGAAAACGTTATCTCGTTATATTGTTGGATATGGCAGTTAGTTGCTGTAACCCACAACTTGTAAAACAGGCAGAAAACAATATTATTTGCAGTAAAATATCTCTACGATTTTACCATTCGAATTACGTGAACTTTTTACAGATATCACAGGGGAGTAAGTGCCCCTGAGGGCGCCCTCAACCCTGATAACAGCTATTTTTAGAAATTGTAATATCTTAGATGTTTCGCCAACACTGGTAATCGGGAGTAGATCAGCGAATCGCCGTTTTAATCTTTACATTTCACAAATAATTAGAGGTTCGATTTGAACATGATGTTTTCAAATCTCTAGGCGAGCGAAGCATGCAAGGATTTGATCGTTCAAAACTAGTGAAATCGGTTCAAGCGCAAAAAAATGTAACGAATACATGATTGGCATAATTTCGGTTGTTCACTTCACAGTTCAACAATAACAACAACAACAACAAAAGATTATCGTACTTACCTAAACTCCACATGTCCAACCGGTATCGTGGTAGAATTTGCTCCAACGTTATAGTAGCTTCCTGGTCCCACACAGCACAAGTAAGATTACCGAGTATAAGGCGTGTTCGGAAGTGTCGTGGCTAACTACAGGTCTCCCTTATCGCACAACGGGAAACCAACCTTTCGTTCTGACGTCGGAAGAGGAAGGCCTACGTTGTTAGGTTAGGTCCGTTACGTTTGGTTCTCTTAGCATACATTCACTAGAAATGCATTATTTATGCTACGAGAACTAAACATAGCTAGCCTAACCTAACAATAAAATCATTCCCCAGTTACGTCACAACGCAAGGTTGTCCTCGCGTTGTGAGATAAGGAAGACCCGGCGATCTACGGTCAGGCCGAATTGCCTCGTTTGAGCAGCAAGCTCACAGTAGATATACTAGCCCCATCCAGTTCGCCACACTTTTTGACATAAGGTGTAGTGCATATTGGTGCGAAGAAATGATGTTCACACAAGAGACAAATGCTTGTCTGCTGATTTCCAAGTTCATTTCGTACCACATGATCATACACCACATTGTACACCGCTGCAGAACGTAGTGCAAACGGTGCAGACACCAGTGGCGCAACCACAGTGGGGGCAGGGGAGCATGCCCCCCTCCCAACCCTAGACGGAAACCAATTCTGGTGGGGCAAGGGGGAAAACATTGAAGTAAAGAAAAGCCAAGGCTTGCAAAATTTAAGAGTAGCAGGACAAAATGATGCTCAAGATGGAATTAGTTTTCATATATTTCTTGCATTTTTCTTCCAGACTTTGATTAATTGATTGATTTGCTTTATTTTACTTCGCTTCTTGTGTCACTTTTGGCTAATATGCGAAGATGGAGATGAGTGATGAAATTGATGAATGGACACACACAAATATTCATGTCCATGCCGGGATTCGAACCCGGGACCACTGGTGTCGTGGTGCGTTGTGCTAACCACTCCGCCACGCAAGCGAGCTTTTTCTTTCAGATAGTGTTGTCCACGGGACAGGCTTTTAAAAATTCGAGACGAGACGAGATTGACCATGTGTCATGAGACAAACGAATATTTTCGAGACGAGACAGCATTTCCACGAGACTTCCACGAGACGAGACAGGCCAAAGTCTAGTCTCGTGGGCAACGCTACTTTCAGACAACCAAGAATAAGTGCAGGGGGAGCGGCACAGAGGGGCAATTGCCCGCCCACTCTTAATTTAAAATATTTTGCTAATTAAAATACGTTTCGTAAAATTTTCCTAGTTACGGCAGTCAACATGATTCTAATGTCTCTTGTGAAAACATTATCTCGTTATTTTGTTGGACATGACAGTTAATTACCGTAACTGACAGCCTGTCAATTGCAGAAGAAAATAGTATTTGTAATAGAATATCACTACCATTTCACAACTCGAATAACATGAACTCTTTCAAGATATCGCAGGGAGTGGGAGTGGCCCTTCCTCCGCTGCGGGCGTTCTTGAATGGATTGTAGTCATCTCTTGTAACATTATTCTTGAATCTGAAGACTGGTGCAATCAATCAGAACATCGATATCTTCCATAGTGTGATGTGGTTAATGATATATTTTACGATGTCACAGGTCATTAGCACGAATCCTGGATAAGGCTTATTTAATCAGTTCTCGATCAACTTAGAAAGGTAGAAGAGCGTTGTAAAATAACCAATATATATATATATATATATATATATTTTAGATTGATTTACTTTATCTTACTTCGCTTTCTGTGTTACTTTTGGTTAATTTTCGAAGTCGGGGATCAGCGATGATATGATGAAAATTGATGAATGGGTACTCACAAACATCCATGCCCAGACCAGGATTCAAATCCGGGATCCCTGGCGTCGTAGTGCGACGCGCAAATCACTCCGCCATGGGGGCCGGCAATTTTCTTATTAAAAATAAACACAAGCAGTAATCGTGTGCCACATACTACATACAACGAAACTGGAAGAAGCTTGTGATACCAGTTTACTCAACAACTTATGGTGAGCAGTTAAGGTGAAGGAATCATATTAAAGTGGTCTCAGATTCAAATCCCACAGGATCTCGTTCTAACAGCTTCTTGTGGTTCTTTTAATGGAGGTCTCGGAACTATTCATTCCTTTCCTTCCAATTCACCCTCTCCCTTCCAGTCGCGATTAACCTAACAGTATATATAAGCGATATTAGCAAGTCAATAACTAACTAATGTATTTCCCGCAGCAAAAATTCAACAGCGAAATTATTCAAAATTTCTAATTCATGCAAGTTGGTGTAAATGAAGAGTCAGTGTCGCTTGCACCGAGGGTTCTTATCGGTTCATTTCCGCGGCGACATTATGTCAAGACATTCGTTGGTGGGTTTTCCCACAATCCGGAGTGTCCATACAGCCGCGCGCACCTGTGTTTATGATCTTGCACAGCTGCAGCTGTGTATATCTTCGATTGAAAAGGAAGGTGATTGGTAAATGACTGTAAGATGAAAGTATATATGAGTGATCTACATTGGGAAATTAGTATTTATGTAAAACTGAGACTTGTAAGAGACGACAAGATAGCTGAGAATATGAAAATATCAATACATCGAAATGGACAAATGTGTTGAGTGTGTTCTTTCGAAGTACAGAAGCTCAGGCGATCTTCGAGGATGCCTTGAAGCATTTGCATACCTACAAGAATTCAAATAACCTTTGTACAGTTCTGGTGCTAGTGTATAAAAATATTGTGTTTATATAATGTTTTGCAAAAAATAACACTGTATTTACAATGTCTCTTTGATGATAAACGATAAATGATTAATAGTTAATAGGCTGATGCTGACTAATGTATTTTGTGTTGTGGAATAAAATTGATACAAGTAATCCTGTGTAACATCTTTTGAAATAAGTATAGAAAAGTCATATTTGACTCTGTGGATAGGTTTAACATTTCAGTGTAAACACAGCTGTGTAACGTCATAAACATACGTTTGATTTTATGTTTTAAGTCCACTTTATGCACTATGCACCATGTGCCCATAAACACACGTGCGCGCGGCGGTGATGACACTCTGGATTGTGGGAAAACTAGCCAAGGATGGTCTTGACATATGTCACGGCGGAAATGAACCGATAAGAAGCCTCGGCGCAAACGACACGACACCGTAAATGAAAGTACTCTTTTATCTGTCTGATTCAATCTGATTTTATTAATAGATGCATTGACATTTTTTTTTCATATTTGTATTTTTCCTTTACATGATCGTAAAAGTGACGTTTTAGTATCTCTGTCTCTCTCTCTCTCTGTCTCTCTCTCTCTGTCTCTCTCTCTGTCTCTCTCTCTCTCTCTCTCTCTATATATATATATATATATATATATATATATATATATATATATATATATTGTACGTATATAAATGTATGTATGTGTGTATGTATGTTTGTTCCGGCATAACTCTCGAACGCCTGGAGCGATTTCAACCAAACTTGGAACACGTATCACATGTAATCTCGAAAGAAATACTGTGGGGGTAAGACACCCCTGGCACCCCTAGGGGTGGGGGTGGAGGTGGGAGGGAAGTGACATGTGAAAATAATCGAAAACGACCGATATTAGTGTGAAATCCATAGTTTTTGGAGTCGATAAGATGAATAGGGACACTCCCAATGCCGTTCAACTGCAAGACAACCCTGACACCCCTAGGAGTGGGGGTGGTAAGGGGGTGACATGTAAAACGACCGATAGTAGTGTGGAATCCATAGTTTTCAGGGTCGCTAAGATGAATAGTGACACTCCTAATACCGTTCGACTTCAAGTTCATCACCTATCGAATTGGGGGGTGAGAGGTGGTGAAAATAAAAATGTCAAAAATGACCAAGATTAGTGTCGAATGCATAGTTTTTGGAGCTAATTGGTGACATTCACGATGACCAAACTTGGTACACATAAGACTTACCAACTAGAAAGAAATGCTGTGGGGGTAAGCTACCTCTGGCACCCCCTAGGGGTGGGGATGGAAAGGGGTGACATGTAAAAATAATCGAAAACGACCAATATTAGTGTGGAATCCATAGTTTTCAGGGTCGATAAGATGAATAGTGACACTCCCAATGCCGTTCAACTCCAACACACCCCTGGCACCCCTAGGAGTAGGAGTGGTAAGGGGTGACATATGAAACGACTTACATTAGTGTGGAATCAATAGTTTTCGGGGTCGCTAAGATGAATAGTGACACTCCCAATGCCGTTCAGCTCCAAGACACCTCTGGAACTCCTAGGGGAGGGGTTGGGAAGGGGTGACATGTAAAAATAATCGAAAAGGACTGATATTAGTGTGGAATACACAGTTTTCGGGGTCGCTAAAATGAATAGTTACTCTACAAATGCCGTTCAACTCCAAGACACCCCTGTCACTTCAAGGGGTGTGGGTGGGAAGGGGTGACATATAAAACGACCTACATTAGTGTGGAATCCATAGTTTTCGGGGTAGATAAGATGAATAGGGACACTCCCAATGCCGTTCAACTCCAAGACACCTCTGGCAACCCTATGGGTTGGGGGTGACATGTAAAACGACCGATATTAGTGTGGAATCCATAGTTTTCGTGTTCGTTAACATGAACAGGGACACTCCCAATGTCGTTTAATTTATTTATTCTTTCTCTTGGAGGTGAAACTAAAAATGTTGTTCATAAGTTGTTGTTAAATTTATAGGGGAGACCGGGGTAATTAGAACATGGGGTTATTGAAACATGTTAATGTAGAATAATTTAAAACGAAAAGACTGGTGTAATAACATTTCATACCTATGTACCTACACTAAACCTACATGCAGAAAATTTGTTATTGGAATAACTACACAAAAGTAAGTTTTATTTGACTTTTATTATACACCTGCAAAAATGATGTGACGCATGCTTGGTGTTTCTCTGCTTCTGCATATACTGGATGTGAATGAAAGAACTCTTTCAAAATTTTCTTCACCCCTATAATAAAACATAAGGGCACACATCATTTCATGTGAGTTTGGTTGTCTATGGGCAATTTGCCTGGTTTTTATAAGCAAAGTTCTTATTACCCCAAAAATTTCTGCAAATGGGTTATTAGAAAATTGCGTAATTTGCTTGATTTCGTTTGGGTATACTAGATTGTACATGTAACTATTAGAAGTTTTTTCTTTACTACATTGTAGAATGGCCTGTAACCTTTCAAATAAATCATAGAACACTGATTTTCATTCACACATATTTGATTCACAGCTGGGAAATTGAACTTTATGAAAAAAAGACGTTAACTTGGGATTTTATTTAAACAAGCATTGATAACTCCAGAAGAAGTAGAGCTATTGTGTTCAAATTTGCAGGGTAAATGGAACATTTATATATGATGTTCGTATTACCCCAACAGCAATCTAAAGCTATTCAGTTGAAATTTCTAACTTATGTTCCATTAACCCCAAATGGGGTAATTGGAACAATTTTATGGTGTCATGACAATTTTTTTTTTTTTGGACGAGTATTTGCAAATCAGGTATGGTCATTATTTTTTTCAAAAATATGCAAAAGATGTCATTTTAAATGGTAGAAATTTTTAAAAAATCCATCAGTAACTTTCTGAGTAATTTACAGTGGAACTTCTACAGGCTGTTTCCTGTTCTAATTACCCCGGTCTCCCCTATTATAGTGATCTTGTAAAAGATATGACTTTATAATTTGTATACTGTACTTAAACTTTAACTACCTGTAAATAAAATTAGTTACATTTTACTGTATAGTTAGAATTCATTAAACAGCCGGGCAACGCCGGGTAATCAGCCAGTATAATATATCAGTAGAGTACAACAATTTTAATTCAAGTTTAAAAGATTTAACTTAAACCAATTTTTTTCACATGATATTTATTCCGAAAATAGTAATTGTTCCGTCGTTTAAATACAAAAGAAAAATAATTAAGTATTTAACCAAAGCTAGCGTCATCTATTGACATTTTTCGTAGATAGCCGTCTCTACGATAGAACGTCGTTGGTACACATTTCGAATTTGTCCTATTCTTTAGCACATGGCTGCCACAATATTATTCCTGAGAAATGTGTAATCAGTTTTCTCTAGTTCAGTTCTGGGGTGATCACTGGTAATAATGATCACTGAAAATTAATGTGCAAGTCGACCGTTCACTGGAGCCACACATTCTCTGAAATAGGATGTTCCTGCTACTTCTTGCACATCATAGATTCCACATGCCTTTGTCTGAAGCCAAAATCCTCGCAAATTAAATCATGCATTATACGTCTTCTCGCGCGGCGGGTGGAAACAAGAGCCCCAAAATAGGGATAAAATCTTATACCCCCCCCCCCCCCCCGTAGGAAGCAGCAGAAGAGTTGGACGTTTGACAGGGGAAATCTGCTTAGGAGATCAGAAATTGTCTTTCATCTGTCGCACAGGAATTGAATTATGCCTGCTCTCCGGTCAGATATTGCGTCTGGATAAAATGGAAAAGTATCAAGGGGACAGAACAAAAGAATAGCGTTAATCGCGGGAGATGCTTGTGGGAAAGTGTGGTTGAGAATATGGCGGTTTTCGAGAGGTTGGTTGGTGGTGACGTCTATGGGGAAATTGGAAGAAAGTGGTAGATGCGATGTATCTTATTTCGTGAGGGGACTGGATGTTGGGAAAATTTGGTCTTTGAAACAGAAAAGTACAAGTGTGCGGGATCCCGAAAAGTCGGTACCGGGATAGAGAAAAAAAGTTCCAGTCCCGAGCAGTCAGAAAATTCCAAATGGTTACTTTAAAAAGTAGATAATTCTTGATGTTTTCTGCATTGTAAGTGTCTGACTCTCTTACTCTTCTCTTAATTCCTGTTGTTCCCTGTGGAACATAAGGCATCAACAAAGCATCTCCAGCTGGTTCTATTGACGGCAATTCTCTTCACTGCAATCCAGCTCTTTCCTTCCTCCAAGGCCTCAGCGTGAACAGATCTTCGCCACGTCTGTCTAGGCCTCCCTCTTTTCCTTCTTCCCTGCGGGTTCCAGTCTAGTGCCTCTCTCTCGACAGCCTCATTTTCCTTCCTCAACGTATGCCCTATCCAATTCCATTTATTTGTTTCGGTTTCTCCAGATTTTCTCCAAAGTTCTTGGTTTTGAATCACTTCTGGCTAAAAGATATTCAAAATTTTTCTCAGGCAGCGATTGATGAAGGTCTGTAATTTAGAGGTAATCGTTTTTGTTACTTTCCATGTCTCAGACCCATACGACAGTACAGACTTAACATTACTTCGAAAAATACGAAGTTTGGTCTTCATAGATATCTTCTTGTTTTTCCATACTGGATAGAGCCTCACAAAGGTGCCATTTGCTTTTTGGATTCGTTGAGAAACATCCTGTGCAGCCCCTCCGTCTTTTGCCACCACACTACCCAGGTAAGTAAAGCTATCCACATTTTCAATAATCTCTTCACCAATATTAAACGGGTCTGTTTTTGTGGAGTTAATCCTCAGTGCCTTGGTCTTCTTGGAGTTAATCACAAGTCCTGCTTTTTTTGCACTTTCTATCAGATCTGCTAGTTTTGTTTGCATATCACCATGTGCTTCAGATAAGAAGCACAAATCGTCTGCAAAATCAAGGTCTTCTAGTCTGTTATTCAATCCCCATTGGATACCACGTCTTTTCCCTCCTATTACATTTCGCATCACTGCATCGATCACGATCAGGAACATTGTAGGTGATAATATACAATCTTGCCTCACTCCAGACTGCACATCTATTGGTTCAGATACACTGCCTTCATGTATAACTCTACCTGAAGTGTCTGACACTTCTCGAAAATTATTTTTTTCAGAAATGCAGTAAAAATCACATATGGGAATATGACGTGTAGAATTTAAGATTTCCAGAGTGTTTTTTTTTCTTAACATTGCCCGTCCCGAAAATTTTCCGTCTTGGTCGGGAAATTGCGAATTTTCCCCATCCCAAACGCTGGGATTTAAGAAATTTCCTGTCACGACCGAAAAGGTTTTGTCTCGCACACCCCTACAGAACAGCGTTAGGTGAGCAATCTATGGAGCAAAGTCGCGCATAATGGTAGAGAAGAGGTGGAAGCGAATGGGCGAAGTGAAACAGTGCGCGCTGCTGTAACGGCTGGTAACTGCAGAAACGTTTCCCCTCCATATACTCACTTCTCCTCTAACACGTTCATTGTTCGAGTTCTTTTGGGTCCTACATGCACGGTCCTCTTTTCGTTCACTAGCTCCATACATTCCCGGGACAGAGTATAGAATCACTGGCGAGCTAAACGGGGGGCGTAGAGAAATGACCTGCCCTAGGACGGAAATTACACGTTAGTAGCCTTAAAAATTATCCTTTTCTGTAATCATTGTTAACACAAATAACCATAGAGGTGGAGGTGGGAAGGGGGTAACATGTAAAAATAATTTAAAACGACCGATATTAGTGTCGAATCCATAGTTTTTGGAGTCGCTAAATTCTTTGGTGAAGCCACCCTTGGAGCAACCAACACTATAGTTAGAAACCATTACTTTTCTAATAGAAGATTGTTATAAATAAATACCTGGGCAACGCAGGGCAATCAGCTAGTATAATAAAAAACAAACCCTTCACATTGTCTGAATGTGAATACACACACACAAACACACCACGCACACATTTAGGCTGTCTTTAATATATCGAGACATCTGCACATTATACAGTGTGTCCCCAAATAATGTCTACGTCTTTGAACGTTAATAACTGAGAAACAAGATGACTGACTTTCTTCTATTTGAAGCGGCAATATCTAGGTTGAGTGCGTATAAGAGCAGGTAGGCATTCAGTTGTTTTTAGTTCCTTCGCAGCCCGCCAGGCGGTAGGCATTAGTGTACTCAAAATGGCAGAGGTGAACAATTTTTCTTTCGAGAAACGTAAGAGGTGTCCAGTGGCGGATCCAGAGAGGGCACAGGGGCACGTGCCCCCCCCCCAAATGCTCGAGCAAATTATACTCATGTAATTTACAAAATTAAAAAAAAATCTTATTAATTATGTGTACACTTTTGAAAAGTGGTGCACCCCGTCTATCGTTGAAAATTTCTGTTTGCCGAACATCATTTGAAGTTGGTGCCCCCTGTGCATTGTTGAAAGTTGGTGCCCCCATTGGAAGTTGGTGTCCCAGAACATCGTTGAAAGTTGGTGCCCAGGTGCATCGTTGAAAGTTGGTGCCCCCGTATGCCGTTGAAAGTTGGTGCTTCTCGAACATCGACTATGTTTCTTTCATATTTTTTTTTTTTTAAGTTTCTCCCTGTTCTTTGTTCCGTCATGAAAGAATCAAAGCGTGAAAGTAAGGTTTAAAGCGCATTATCCTACCCAACACTATATGCAGGTGGTGCGATCAGAACTAAGTTCCCACTTATTCAACAATGTTCTCAAACAATGCAACGGTCTACGTTGTTTCTTTATTTTTAAGAAACAGCTGAATGTAGAAGAAAAGTTCTTGTCAGCTTTTTAAGACAATGTCTTACGTAAGTACGAGTACCCCTGTTCATTAGGTGTAGTATTAGTAGTATGTCTATGGGTGTTACATTTCTTTGCATGTATTTGAAAATCTTTCCTAACTGAGGTTCATTGTTGTGAGTGAGAAGTCAGTATTTGTAGAGTGAGTTAAATGTCTTTAGTAAGTTCCAATTATTTTACGATTGAAAAGTTAAAATGGTGTCCAAATTACTAGCAGCTTTATCATGCATCATGCATGTTACTGAAAAGGACTCAGGTGCTACATTAAACTAATTATAAAGCAAAAAAGAATTAAGAAATGAAGTAAAACAGACTGTTTATAATATGAAAATACTTCTGTAACATGTGCGTTTCTGTGTTCGCGAAGGAATGCGCTATTTTTTATATATTGTTTTGTTTTACAATGTAATTTTTAAATATATTTGTTCTTAATAACTTGGCCGCATGTACAGATGACTGGAATTGGTACTTAAAGAAATATTAAAGTATAAAAGACTTATTTCACCATGGTAAACTTTAATTTAAAGTAGTACTGTAATCTTCATTAGTATTTATGTGTACACTTTTGGAAATTGGTGCCCCCCCCAAACTTAATCCTGGATCCTCCCCTGGAGGTGTGGAACACCCATCCAGATCTCCCGATTTAACACCTCTAAATTTCTACCTGTGCAGAACTGTAAAAAACAATGTGTATGCTACAAAGCCATGGATATGTCATTATTTGTTTGTATCAGTTGGGTTTTAAGTCCACTTTATGCATAGATAGGCTAATCGGGGCTGGACCTACAGTTTAAAGTGAGGTCCGAACCACAGTGCAATGTTCTTCCACCGCGTATTGTTACGTACCCAATAGGACCAAGTAATGTGAATAGTTTGCCAAAGACGAATAGAGATGGCAGCACCAGGCGTGCAAGGTTAAGAATTGGCATAATATATGTGAATAATTTTATAAATAAGAACAAAGCAAATTGGAAAGATGAAAAACAATAGAATATATTATAAGAAGACGAAGAATAAATATGAAAGAAGTAAATTAATATATATATCTTATAAATCAAATCAATGATCACATGTAAGTTAATATGAAAATTAAGGAAGTCAAAGCACTGATACAAGTTTGTGCCTTTGAACAGATATTGCATCTGTATGATTGATTTACCATTCCCTTAGCGGAAATTTTGTTTACATCAGTGGCGAGCGCGTTCTGATCGACGCCCCACAGCACTTTTTGGTCGCGCAGTTTAACTGTAGCACCTACTTGGATGCGCATGTCAATCGGCTGCACCAAGCATACACTCTGTTGTACCTAGTTAGTGGTGGCGCGTTCCAATTGCAGCCCCAAGGGAGGATATTAGTATTATTCCCAAAGCTTAAAGGAATTCGTTAAATAGTCAAAACCTAAATTGAAATCCATAGGGAAGTTAACAAAAAAGACGAGAAGGAAGTCCCGATCCAGACTGTCCATTAAGAAGGAAGTCCAGATCCAGATCTGTCCATTGAGAAGGAAGTCCAGATCCAGACCGTCCATTAAGAAGGAAGTCCCGATCCAGACCGTCCATTAAGAGGGAAGTCCAGATCCTACATATTGAGAAGGAAGTCCAGATCCAGATCTGTCCATTGAGAAGGAAGTCCAGATAGAAGAATATACAGATAGAGAAAATAAAATAATAAAAAGCATAGAAGAAAGTAGCTTATCATGTAAATATTCTTACTCCATGTATCCTGTGTTTAAATAATATATTCGTTTAAACGTCTCCATTGGAAGGCATCCTGTCTGGTTTCGTTGTCTACAAAGAACCCTACCCTGTAGATACGCTAGCTGAGTTTTAAGATTAAGGTTTATGTACCTTTGCACCAAATGAAGGTAGCATAAATAAATGGCGACCAACTTTTGGGGCTAGAGAATTAGGAACCAGACAGCGAAGAGAGAAAGAATAATTGAAAATGGAGGAAAAGGATAAAGATGGAAAGGAGAATGGGGAAGCTACAATGAAGGAAAAACAAGAGAAAATAGAGGAAATGACCGTGATGGAAATGCTCCAGAGGTTATCAATGCAATTGGAAGAGTATAATAGAGAATTAAAAGAGAACAGAAGAAAGTTAAAAGAAAGTAATAAAAAGATGGAAGAAAGGCCCAAGGAAAACAGCAGGAGATTGGAAGCTTCGAGGTCCGAAACCCATGAGATGTACTTGAGACTGAATGAAACGTGTGAAGCAAATAGAAAGTCGCTGGAAAGCAAGATAGAAGGAACAACGTTGTTAATCGAGAGTACAAGTTTAGATATAAATAGAAGAATAGAAGAGGAGGTTTCGAATCTCAGAGAGGAAAATAAACAAAAAAACGAAAATTTGGAAGGAAAGCTGGTTGAAAGCGATTCTCAGATAGACGTAGCTGCTTCAAGAACAGAAGAAAATTACACCAAGACAGAAGTAGATGTTTCCAGAATAGCAGAAAACGAAGATAAGATAGAAGTAGCTGTTTCAAGAACAGAAGAAAATGAAAGCAAGAAAGCAAGAAAGAAGTAGATGTTTCCAGAATAGAAGAAAACGAAGACAAGATAGAAGAACCGAAGGTCATGATAGAAGATAGAAGTTGGAAGATGAGAGAGGAAAGCTGCAATGACGAGCATGACAGCAAGATAAAAGAAGTAGCTATAAAGTTACGAGAAGAAAACACTCAGGAACTTAAAGAGGTCAAAGAAGAGGAAGATGAGAAAATAGAAGAAGAAGAAAGAGGAATAGAAAGAGATGAAGAATTTAGTTGTCAATGTAATGATGAAGAAATCCACGTCGAAATGAAGATGAAAGAAGAAAGTTCCAGTGACGAGTCTCTGACGGAGGAAGAAAAGAAGCATACACATAACCGAAGATGTAAACAAAGAAGGAAGAAAAGTAAAATGAGATTTAGATATATTCACGTAAAGACATGGAAGAAGAAGAAGAGAAAGAAATTAAAAATAGAAAAGAACTTGAAGAAAGTTAATAATATGCTAAAATGGGTCGACATAGATCAAATGGATTTTGATGCTACTTCGCCAAAGAGAAGGAAGAAGAAGAAGAGACGGAAAAGACAAGGAGAGCATGCATTTGATGAAGATTTAGAACAGAAGAAGTCTTGGCAGAAACAAGATTGGAAGAAGAGAGAAATGAAAGTAATTTCTTTACGAGAAGAAAGTTGGAAGAGGAGGAAGAAGGATCTTAAGAAGAATAGAAAAGAAAATAGAAGAAAGAGAAGAAAAAGAGGAAGAGAAAAAGAAAACAAGATAGTGACAAGCAACGAGTATTTGAAAGAATCGGAAGGAACAAATAAGACTCAATAGTGCAAAGGAAGGAGATGTTATGATTTACAGACTAGCAAGCGTACGTTTCTAGAATTATTAAAGTTGTCTGAAAAAGTTCCAGTTCACCAGAAGAAAAATTCGTGGAATTATAAGTTTGGGCAAATGATAATGATTTATTTGAAAGAAGAAAATTTTAGTTCTTTAATGTTAGTTCCTGTAAGAAGATATATAGATATGATAGTCATCGTTGGAGGAAAATCTATTCTGCAAGTTATATCTAAAGAAAGAATAATGAATGCTAATTTATGTCACCACTCCATTGAACAATGAGACCTATAGTGGAAGATCAAACCTGTAAAAGGAAAGATGCCAAAGAAAGTAATATGGAAAATGGAAATCAACTTTTCAATTTTACGACCAGAAGAACGAAGAAGATAGAACAGTTAGGTACAGAAGGAAGTTAATTACGAAGAAAACTCTCAGGAAAAAGGAGAAGACAATATGAAAGAAGATCGAATAGTATTAGTAAAATATATTCTTTGTAAGCTTAGACGATTAAAAGTCATCGTGTATTTAGAAAAGTGCAAATGAAACGGGTTGTAATCCCAGAAGTTAAAGAAGAATAGGTTGTATTCCGAGAATGGGTTGTAATCACAGAAAATAAATATATCTAGATACATGCTGATATGAAAGTTCAGGCTGATGTGAAGAATTGTGGTAGCTGATAGAAACACTTAGATGGTCAACTTAGAGAAGAGAGAGAGTTCTTTGAAACGGAAAAATCTGAGCTAACTGATAATTTGTAGAGAGATTGCTGAAAGAAGAAAAGGGTGAAACGAAAATTACTATTTGTGCAGGACATCGTCAAGTAAAGACTATCTTGGAGAGAACAGACGAGCAGACTTGCAGGAGATGAACTATTGAAGAATTATATTTTGTATCTAGAAATAACTTAAGATGTCACGAATATTTCAGGAACGTGGTGATAAGATACCTAGAAACGAAAATAGAAAGAAGAGAGAAATAGAGAGAATTTAGACAACATTAGAAGATATAATTGTACAGAAGAGAAGAAAGAAAGCGTCAAGAAGAAATAATAGACTTGTACATATATAATTTGAAAAAAAAAATGTATCTGCATATATATATATATATATATATATATATATATTACGACAAATTTTTTTATGGCCAACGGGGGGAATATTGTGTTACGTACCCAATAGGACCAAGTAATGTGAATAGTTTGCCAAAGACGAATAGAGATGGCAGCACCAGGCGTGCAAGGTTAAGAATTGGCATAATATATGTGAATAATTTTATAAATAAGAACAAAGCAAATTGGAAAGATGAAAAACAATAGAATATATTATAAGAAGACGAAGAATAAATATGAAAGAAGTAAATTAATATATATATCTTATAAATCAAATCAATGATCACATGTAAGTTAATATGAAAATTAAGGAAGTCAAAGCACTGATACAAGTTTGTGCCTTTGAACAGATATTGCATCTGTATGATTGATTTACCATTCCCTTAGCGGAAATTTTGTTTACATCAGTGGCGAGCGCGTTCTGATCGACGCCCCACAGCACTTTTTGGTTGCGCAGTTTAACTGTAGCACCTACTTGGATGCGCATGTCAATCGGCTGCACCAAGTATACACTCTGTTGTACCTAGTTAGTGGTGGCGCGTTCCAATTGCAGCCCCAAGGGAGGATATTAGTATTATTCCCAAAGCTTAAAGGAATTCGTTAAATAGTCAAAACCTAAATTGAAATCCATAGGGAAGTTAACAAAAAAGACGAGAAGGAAGTCCCGATCCAGACTGTCCATTAAGAAGGAAGTCCAGATCCAGATCTGTCCATTGAGAAGGAAGTCCAGATCCAGACCGTCCATTAAGAAGGAAGTCCCGATCCAGACCGTCCATTAAGAGGGAAGTCCAGATCCTACATATTGAGAAGGAAGTCCAGATCCAGATCTGTCCATTGAGAAGGAAGTCCAGATAGAAGAATATACAGATAGAGAAAATAAAATAATAAAAAGCATAGAAGAAAGTAGCTTATCATGTAAATATTCTTACTCCATGTATCCTGTGTTTAAATAATATATTCGTTTAAACGTCTCCATTGGAAGGCATCCTGTCTGGTTTCGTTGTCTACAAAGAACCCTACCCTGTAGATAAGCTAGCTGAGTTTTAAGATTAAGGTTTATGTACCTTTGCACCAAATGAAGGTAGCAGTATCGAACCCGGGACCTCTTGATTACAAGACAATGACGTTACGAATACGCCATCTGAGAGGCTACACACATGAGACATGTGCATCTCTTCCCTCGGAAACAATTTTGCTATTGGTCGATTTGTTCAGCGTTATGTTTCTGTCAATGGCGGTTGTTTTAAACAGATATAGCTTTAAGGTACTTGACACCCTAAACAGATCAAACTTCCTCTTATTAATCTTCCTGTTATTAACGTTCAAAGAATGTAAACACTATTTTGGGAGATTATGCATTAAGTGGAGTATTTATTTATTGATTACTAGCTGATTATCGGGTATTCATTTATCCCAATCTTCTATTAAAGTTGTCCGTGGGAGAAACATGGCGATCTTAAATCCACTCCGCAGTACTTAGACTGCCTCTGTGATCTCTTTCTCTCTCAAATTGTCATCGTGTATGTCACCAATTAGCTTAGCGACACCGAAAATTATGGATTCGACACTATTGTAGGTCATTTTTGACATTTTATTTTTCACCCCCTCTCACCTCCCATGCCGATAGGTGATGCATTTGGAGTTGAACGGCATTCATATTGTCACTATTCATCTTAGCGACCCGAAAACTATGGATTCCACACTACTATCGGTCGTTTTTTAAATATTTTTAAATGTCACCCACTTCCCACCCCAACCCCTAGGGGTGCCAGGATTATCCAACAGAATTTATTTCCAGATTATAAGTCATATGTGTACCAAGTTTGGTTGAAATTGCTCCAGGCGTTCGAGAGTTATGCCGGAACAAACATACATACATAGAGTAAGGTGGGGCAAGACTGCGCAGTTTGAGTTCATAATTTTATATTCAAGCTATGAAACTACAGACACACACGAAAAAAGCAATACCCATTGCACTATCCTTTGCTAACTCACAGTAAATTTCCGAAAGCTGAATGAACAATATTTCTGCATGAAACAATTACAAAACCGTGACCATGAAAATGCGTAGTCTTACACGCACCGCGGGGTAAGACTGCGATCAAGTTCGGGTAAGAATGCGCACTTTCTACACAGACTCACATTTGTATAAAAAGAAACACAAATCACCTAAAAAAGTTCTTCTATCATATGGGATACATATCTCGTTGCATTCTCACAGTAGGCACAGTGAATCCCGTGCTTCACTTGGGTTAGGAATCGCTAACACAAATCACAAATAAAGGTTCCTGTTTCATACGAGGTGCAATTTTCATGCCACCACTCGTCACATGTGGAACAATGGATCCAATCCTCTACTGGAGGATCGCTGTACTTCTCATTACAACCTGGGCAATTGTACTCTTTCTTCTGGCGTTTTCTGCTTGCTACATCTTCTTCAACAACGATGTTCCGTTTCTGTTTCCCCTGAACTTTCTTCTTACTCTTCTCAGCCAAAGAGGCTTCCAAGTTGACTTTGAATGGAGATCCAGTTAACACCTGAGACTGCCTTCCCTTTCGTCGGCGGTGCTGAATATGCTCTGCACGTGGAAGTGGTGAATCTGGCTAACAGAAATGTGCCCGTATGATCCAGTATTGTTAACCCCACTTGTTGAAGACTGTCCACCTGGAGTTGGAGCTGATACATTTGTCACAGTAGAGGGAAGAAACTCGTCCTCAGTGAAGATGTCTTGATTGAAAGGGCATAATCCAGTAACTTCAAAGCCCTTCATGGCATTCCCAACTGTAGCTGCCTTCCCATATGCCTTTGTAAAAATGGATGCCACTTGGAAAACTGTGATTTGGCGACCCGGATGGTTACTCATCCACTTATCACACTCAGATGAATAAAACGACTTCAGTGGACCAAAAAATGATCTATCTAATGGCTGGGCCTTGCAAGCCACACACTTTAACCTGCAAGCCACACACTTGTGGGGCAAAACTGTAAGTGCGCAGTCGTGCCCGTGCTACATTCCTGAACAAATCATGTGATGCTGCCCAGTCATTGCACAAAGCAATGGAAACTAATACGCAGGTGGACTCGGCATTAACACAGCTTCCTCTATCCATCAACGTCGTAATATTGTATACATTCACAGTGACGTAGTACTCAAAACACGTAGTACCAAAATAAATAGCAAACACCCTCAAAATCTTTTCACTTACCTCTCTCAGCACAACGAATTTCAAACGTATCTTCACCACTGTCCACAGCTAGCTACCATCTTGGACGAAGTAACAGTGGGGCAGTGGTGCCAACTGTGTGTGATTTTCATCTCGAAAAACCGGTGCGCAGTCTTACTCGCCGCGCAGTCTTACCCCACCTTACTCTACCTATATACACACATACATTCATTTTTACATATTAAAAAAGAAGAAAGATTATTATTGAACTCAACAGGTTTACACAAATTTACAGAGTTCATATTATAGTAGTACAATGTCTTATACAATTCATAGAATAACAATTCTGTAGAGTTTCATTACATATTTTCATCTGTTTTTCTAGCCAATGTACTCATAACTGTTTCACTATTGTGAATAGACGGGATTGCGAACAAATCGATGCTTTTATTCTCCCTATATATAGCATTGTAGACCGCTCTCATTCTCCAAATAGGTGACCTGTCCATGATATTTGTACGCGCTTTGCTCACATAAAAGGCTCCATGCTTGGGTCGTGTTTTGATGTTCGTAATATTTATTGTGAATTGTGAAAGCCACAGAAGAGATCGGAGTTGGCGTTAATTTTTTTCTCAAGTAGCATAAGGTCTTGGGCCGTCCTTCTGTGGTCAAGTTTGTCCATACGAAATTGATGATTCGAACCTGCGGTATTCGCCTTCCAGTTTGAATTTCATGTATCGCAATAATTTTGACTGCACACGTTCTAAATTTGCGGCATGTTTTTTAACTTCTGTGTTCCATATGCCAGAGCCAAATTCGAGTTTTGTACGCACTATGGAATAATATAATATTTTTAGTGTTTGTATATTTCTGAAGCCCCTGCCCGTGCGAATAATAAATCCAACAAGCTTGTAGGCTTCGTTTATTACTTTGTCCAGATGATAATAATAATAATAATAATCCTTAGCGCGACAGCCCATGAAGGGCCTTGGCTTACCTACCGACTGCCGATCTCCCTCCCACGCTTTCCTTCGTCACCTCTAAGCGTGGAGATCTTCAACCAGTATTGGAATAGTCGGGGGGTCGGCCCGACGTATCCCCAGCCGTTATAGTAGGTCGTCTCGACCGGATTACGCTCACTCACTCGGAGCTTCCCAATTTCCTCACGATGGTGGGTTGCCACCGGCCCTATACGTAGGCCGAATAAATTCCGACCAGAGCCGGATTCGAACCTACGCCGTCCCGCAGCGAACGATCTCAAGACGAGTGAACGCCTTAACCCGCTCGACTACGGAGGAGGACGTCCAGATGATAGGCGAACATTAATTTAGAATCAAAAAAGTATTCCTAGATCTCTTGCCTTTCCGCTTTTTTAAGCTTAACGGTATTTATTTTATACTGATAAGGCGTCTTTCGCTTGATGTATGTAACAGAGAAGCATTTTTTAACATTTAGGGAAAATTTGTTATATGAACACCACGCACTCAACCTATTTATGTCGCGTTGTAAGGACACTGTTATTGTTATTCTTTTGTAAACTTTAAATCGTCTGCAGACAAGAGTTTACGAGAATCAATCAGATGTTCGGGTAAATCATTAATTAATTAATAAATAACAAAAATAGAAGAGTTGAGTTGAGTTGGTGTTTTAAGTCCACTTTATGCACAGTAAGGCTAATCGGGACTTGACTTACAGTTTAAAGTGGGATCCGAACCACTTGTGCCTCCACCGGGTATCGAACCCGGGACCCCTTGATTACAAGGTAATGACGCTACCACTGCGCCATCGGGGAGGCCCCAAAAATAGAAGAGTACGAGGCCCTATATTACATCTTGTGTTCATGTTCTGTGCCACTCCAAGGAAATAATTTCTACATCCGTCTATGGAAGTTGTCACACAAATGTTTTGCTTTTAAAATACAGTGGCGGAAGGTCATAATCCTTCTCGGAAATATACAACATTCCTTTTGCTTGATGTATGTAGTGGCCAGGGAAAATCCCTGATAAAAAAGGTGGTAAGCTACTTTGACCGTGAAGGATGAACTGTCATCGCAGTTACTAAAATTATGTTTGTGTGTTTTTTGCTCGACCCCAGTGATGTGAGAAAGGTTGCGTTCGAATTTGTCAAGTCGCCCACACGCTCTCGTCATCACGTTCAGAGAGGGAAAAAAACGTCAGTGATGAAGTAAACGATACTTTTTGTGGGTTCTGTAATGTGAAGTATTGATACAACGATCCTGTTCCTGTGAAACTGGTCGATTGGGTACAGTGGCAAGAAAATCTAAGGATGGATATCACAAGAAATGTACGACCGCACAAGGGAGAATAAAGTTTATATGTGGAAGATGTGCGAGCAAACGATAAGGTCCTACACTCTAAACATAAGGTTTGTACATCGAATTAAAGACTGATAATGCATATGTCAATGTTAGGTAACTGAGCCGTTTCACCCTAAGATGTGACCCAATTCACACGAACCCTTAAAGGTGAATAGGGTCACGCAGAGTTGAAGTCTAAATGCTACAGGCAAGAAATCAAGAGGACTTAACAAATTATTACTTACTGGAAATTATAGTTAAAGGATTGCTTTATTACCATATTCCAGATAATTTAAAATTTGAATGAAATTATAGGAAATATTTACATTGTTTGATTTTCTTTACCCGATTCACCCTACGTTACCCTACATTAACATATATCATTAGCCACAGTTACATAAAAATAAAGTAACAGACTGGAGTGCAAGGTTGGAGCATGTATTATTTCTTTCACAATCGCATAAAGACTGAGATGTTTTTTTAAGTCCACTTTATGCACAGTAAGGCTAATCGGGACTGGACCTATATGTATGTGCCTCCACCGGGTATCGAACCAGGGACCCCTTGATTACAGTCCCATAAAGATAATGACGAATGTTACAGTAAAGGTACAATCTTTCAGTATGATGATTCACCGGGTCTTCATACAGTTTCATAAATAAACTTTTCACAAATGTTCGGTTTGTCGAAATATTGAACACAGTGCTGAATATTTTTTTTCAGTATTTTTTACGGGAGGTTACAGTTACAGGCCGACTACAAGCTGGCGACGCTGATTAACATTTGAATGTGTTAAATTTTACTCTGTAGGAATACGCGCGTGATATACTATTATTGTTTGTTTCTAAACATTGCTAATCATTGCACACACTCTATGACAATAATGGCATTGTAGAAAACCATCCTGGACTTTTTCTCTGAACGTAATGGCTGATGTACCCGACACATGTAAAATAATAAACAATTAAACGTAAATTTGATTTCAGAAAGGAACTCAAAAGAGCCTGTGCACTGTTACAAACCTGATGTTCTGCTGCACACCATAAACGGTTGTATTATTTTTCCTTTTGTTCGTTTAATCATATTTGCACCTGTCCCAAACGGAACACAGCACAGCACCTTGAAACAGTCAACATATATAACATTAATTAATTAATAACCTATCTTAACATATCTAATTGTTGCAAGAGAGTCGTTTCGACAGAAATCATAATCTTCCTTCCCACTTTAGACAGACTTAGGACTGTCAGATTAAACTGCATAAGATAGTTTGTTTTAATGTGGATGCATGTCTTATTGATAGTAAATACAAGATTCAAACCTATCTTTGAAAGTTTTTGAGGATAGATATCGATGTTGCCATGTTATTTTTAAACTTCAAACGTTGTGCAATATAAAATCTGCGTGCTGTAGCTTCAGTGACTGAGTCTTAAAAATCACCAACAGTAATACCTGAAATTGATTCATTGATTGATTTGCTTGATTTTACTTCGCTTTTTGTGCCACTCTTGGCTAATTTGCGAAGATGGGTGTGAGTGATGATATGATGACATTGATGAATGGACGGGCACACACACACACATACAACCAAGCCCAGGCCGGGATTCGAACCAGGGATTTCTGGCGTTGTAGCGCGATGTGCTAACCACTCCGCCACGGAGTCCGGCTATTAGTTGAAATTGAACTTATGGATGCATTGCTTTGAATTTCAATAAAACTAAACTGCAAAGCACAATAGCTCATCAAGTTTGGCTTTTCGTTAAGTAACACTTGGTGAGCGTATCGAACTTTAGCCCTGTGAATCCAAAATTTCTACGTTTAACTATCTTAGTGAGAGTGGTTGAAATTAGGTCAAATAATTTGTACAGGTTTGGCACTTTTATCGTCAATAAGACATCTTGCGGCAAATATTTATTTTGTAAATAGACTGCAGTTTAATCTGGTGTGGTTAAAAATTATGATTTGCTGTCGTAATAAACACAGCACAAAAGTCAAAAGTAAAAAATCAAGAAAAAAGTTATAAAAAAGTACACAATCTGAAAATCTTCGTGGCGTATGTTCAGTCATTCGTCTATTACATGGATGAATTACAAGCCTTACTAAACCCAAAGAGAGAGAGAGAGAGAGAGAGAATACGGTAAACAAAAACCTCAAGAAAAATGAATATTTGATGAAGTGAAGAACATTACAAAAGAGATAATTGTAATCTTGATTTCGACTAATTAATAGACATTAAAGTCAATACACTATGTACAAAATAACACTCACACTCTCCGAAACATAAATGAACAAGTTTTAAATTCAACACTTCCTCATTTGTCATTAAACATTAACACAAATCGGAACATTAAGATACCCCAAAATAACTTTAAATAATGTTATTAGATTTTTACTTCGAACGCCTACAGCTTATGAAGAAGAATTGTTAATTTAACTATAATTTGATTTCAAATTTATATTTAAGAACTTTATAAAATTTACTGACTTAAGCTGATAAAATATTTTCAATAAGTATTATTTTGTTATTGGATGTAATTTCATTTCAATACAACTAGGAATCATATATTATAACACCTCCTGATTAGAATACTCAATAATGAAATTCCATGGAAGTTGTTCAGTGTTGAATATAGCTGAGCTCGTACATTGAAAATCAACAGGATCAACTATAGATGCAATGAGAAAAAAAATGAAATGAAACAGTAAAAATTACGCCTGTCAATGCATAACACATGTTTAAAAATGAAAAAAAAATATATGAAGTAATACCTTCACTTCCTACATTATTCTATTTCCAAATAGAAATTACATATCCTGAATATTTCAAATGAACAGTAGGTGTCCTACGTTCGCTCCTCATAGTCAGTCTGAATTCAGGCAATTCGATACTTCTGATGCGAAAAATTATTCGGAAATTAGAAACATTTAATTCGATTGGTTGACACTCTCAAATTATTTACCCATTTGCTCGTGATAATTCTGCCACTTTTAATGTGTCCTACATTGATATATTCAGGATACTTCGTCAAATGAGAACATTAGTTCGAAGTAGCCTTTTCTAAAGAAACACAAGTTGGTTTCATTTTGAAACATTTGTGTTGTGCAGCGTGTCTCATGTTGTGGAAAAATGAGTATTGCTATTAGAAATGGAAAAGTTTGTTAATTATAGAGCTATATTTGTTAATATTGCCGCTATTATTACTATTACTATTATTATTATTATTATTATTAGAGTCTAATCTTTATGATAGCACTTGTATTAAATGGCTCTTACCCAAGCATGCACTAAATCAGAAAAAGTCACAATTTAATTTTTCTCTCATTTAAAATGTAACATAGTTACATATACGTAGTCAAATATGTTATTGGATACGGGTTTTACTTACCAGATTTTATGTAAAATATTTATTTCATGATAAAATCAAACAGAAGATAATACTGCCATTCTAAATATTCACTTCTAATTCCTAGATATATTTTTTATTTGAATTCCAAAATCTATTAAATGCGGATAGCTACTATGAATTTTGAATTGGTTAGTAATAAAAAATTGAAGGTTGTAAATATTTAATCCATATGTGACTACTTTGAATATAATAAAATACATTTTTAATTGAGGATGATTTAATTGGTTTTAAATTTATTGAAATATACGTATTTAATGACAATATATTTTGAAGAGTATGGATGAATACACAATTAATTAAACTCATAAATAAGTACCGAAAAGAAAAAAAAGAAGTGACGCTATCAAGCATGTTCCAGAATGAAAAACATTCATAATATAAATTGTATTTTCCTTTCATTGATCAATAATGACAACAGAAATTCTGCATCCTGAATATTTCAAAAAAGACTAAAATAACAGTAGGTGCCTTAATTCGCTCCTCATAGTCAGTCTGAGTTCTCGCAGCTCGTTACCTCTGATGCGGATAAATATTCGGAAATTAGAAATAATAAATATAACTGGTTGACACTCTCAAAATAATTCCCCCTCCCCGTTTGCTCGTGATAATTGTGCCACTTGTTTAATCTGCCCTATCTTGATATATTCAGGATACCTTTCTTTAAATTAATTTCAAAATCCAAAGTGTTAAGTGTCAAATAGAACTACATAGCACTGATAGAAAGCCAAGCTCTTCATCCAGGAACATAACTCGAATTACTTTAATTTGTATACTTTATTTAGTAATTTCAGGGTCTTGTGCTTTGCACAATTCAGTAGTTAGAATTTCTATTTAGTTTGTAAAGAAAGTGTACTTTATTTAAATAGGATTAAGAAACTATATTTATTATCTAATATTTTATGTAACTTTTTAAATATCTGTAGCAAAGAGAAGTGAAATTACATTTTTTATTATTTCTGTAATTTCAAGTTGTAACATTGTAATCAACTATTTACTGGTTTCTGTTCGACCTTGTTGTAATAAAATCGAGTTTTGTAAGTAGCTTATCTCTCTCTCTCTCTCTATCTCTCTCTCTTTATCTCTCTCTCTAACTCTATCTATCTCTCTCTCACTCTCTCTCTCTCTCTCTCTCTCTCTCTCTCTCTCTCTCTCTCTCTCTCTCTCTCTCTCTCTCTATCGTGTTGGCCAAATTACCCAAGATACATATTTAGCGTGGTATCCACAATTCTGTTAAAATTCCAACAATAGAATCAACTTTTAGTTAAATGTCGGTTTGCTTTTACGGTAGAGTAAAATTCAGAAAACTAAATTGAAAGTGAAGTAGTTGGAAATGCCTTAAATCTAAAGACAATCCCCCTTTTTCTAAACTTTCATTGTCTCGAAAAGTGTTTAAACAATAATCTTCCAATCTAATTAACATTAAAAAATACCCTCCAATGACGTGTGAGAAGGTGAGGCTTTCTGAATGACAACCTGAAAACGCACATCCTGTAAAATAGAAGAGCATTTTAAAAACTGATTAAAGATTAAAGTAAATATAAACTTACATAAGTAAATAGTTAGCAGAGAAAGCACAAAAGTACTCTCAGAAAGATTACCTTTATAGAACAATGAAATTGCATAATTTTTTTGGAATATTTTGCATATCTATATGAGAAATGTTTCACTTTTCGATATTTGAACATCAATTAGTTTCCACTTTAGTTATTTGATTACAAAGCTTGTTTATCAAGATCGGTAGTAAATGGGCTGCGAATGCATTATCTTATAAACACTGGTATGAGCATTTATAAATGGTTCATTAAATACAGACGAACACATTTTGAAGAAACTAATTTCAAAAGTAAACACAACTTCCACAGGCAGTAATGTTTTCAAATTCTGTGCAATATCAGCTTCATCTTATAATAGAATGTACATGAAACAATTTACTGATTAACATTGTCCACTTATAGTCAAGGGGTGGCAGATTTGATTCCCGGTGGAAGCATATTGCACCGTGGTTGAGATCGCATTTAAAACTGTTGGCTTACTTAGTTCCGATTAGCATATCTGAGCATGAAGTGCACTTAAAAGAATTTTCTTTAAACAATCCAAATGTGATTCAAAATCAACATGCACTTTATCTTCAGCTTGGCTGTACTTTGATAGACCAACTGACACCTGTGTTATCATATTATATTAGTTATAATTATTATACATTAGCGCCTCGGTAGCCAGTGGTACACTGAAGATGTGGTCATTGAAGTACCCGATTTTTGTCTTAGAAATTTATTTGTGAGTCTTCACCAATTTCCTTCTGATCATCATTCATTCTCATCGGAATGATTAGCTAAAATGGTATAAAGACATTGTAGAATCAGAAAAATACAATCATGATGCTTAATCGTACTCCTTTGTAGGCCTAAAACTCCCATATTTGACAGTCAAGAACTCTAAATATTATGTTTGCTTCACCCAGCATAAAAGTATGGAAGTTGGATAAATGAATTTCATGAAACGTTAGAGGAACTCATAAAATATCGAAGGAAGAGCCTATAGGTTGATATCTCTTTTTGTTAATTGAAAATTAGTCGATTAATCTACCTGATGCCTCACTGATAGTTTCAACTTATATTACCAGTTCCTTAATCTCGAACTTCTAAATCATTAAATGCTAGATTATTAACTTAAACTTACCACCATTCTCTAAGCTTTCTTTATGTAGTTTAATGTTCTAATAAAAACAAATCAATTCTTACTTACATCTTTTAGCATTTCCTGAACATAATCCTGTGTGAACGAATTGGACATGTAGTTCCTGAAGCCATGGCAATTGTAGCAACAATGGTTGCTAGTACAACAATAACGATATGTTTCATATAATCATTGTTTTGAGGAAAGAAGGTCCATGACCTAGCGAAAAGAGCAAATGTCGGTTTCAAATTTTCTTGCGCAACTATACCCTGTCCCAGCTATCTGTAGAGCAGGGCCGCGCATATCGGCAGAGGAGGAGGAGGGAAATCGAATAGTAAAAGCGCAGCGTTGCCAACCGTACGGTCCTGACCGTACATGTACGGAAATTTCATGGCATGTACGGATGTACGATCCAGACCTTAGTCCGTACGCTAAACGCACGGCTTGTCAAAATTTGCTCTTGCAATTTTATCCCTAATATTTCCCTAAGAAATTCATATACCAATCGTACGGACCTGGAGAAAAAAATACGGTCCGTTTGCCATGTGCGTTCGGTATTATCCTTTTCAAAAGTTTGCAGCGCTTACAGAGAGAAGGAGGAAATCGGGTAACTCCCGTCGGGCATTACACAATCCCGTTTCTCTCACTGTTCATTGGTGGAGCCGTCTCGCGTCACTACTTGCGCAGAGACTTGTTCTTATTTAGCTCGCATTCCGACGGATTGACATATGTGTCCACTGAGACGATTTTGCCTGGACATAAAACACGGAACAACTAAATTTTCCACATTCCAAATTCCACACTCTCACTCATACAACGTTCCATGAACTACCCAGTTAGTTCAACAACATATGAAACCAAATTTGGAAGTTAACAAAGAGAAAACTAAATATATGCTTACAAGACCGAAACCAAGTGTTAGGTAATAGCCAAAATCTAATTATTGATAACAACTCGTTTGAACCAGTTTCCAAATTCAAATACTTAGGAGTAATATTAGCAAATGAAAATTATATTAAAGAGGAAATAAAAAGTAGGCTTAATTCAGGAAATGCATGTTACTTCTCTCTTCATAAACTTTTGTCTTCTCCTTCAATATCTAATATCTAAGAAACTAAAAGTTTAAATATACAAAACAGTAATTTTGCCTGTAGTATTATAGGGGTGTGAAACTTGGTCCCTTACATTGAAAGAGGAACGTAAATTGAGAGTATTTGAAAATAAGATCCTTAGGAAAATATTTGGACCTAAAAGGGATGAGGAGACAGGTGAGTGGAGAAGGTTACATAATTTAGAAGTACATAATTTGTATTCATGTCCAGATATTATTAGAATAATTAAATCAAGAAGACTTAGGTGGGCAGGCCATGTGGCACGAATGGGAGAGGAAAGAGAAGTTTATAGGATTCTTGTTGGGAAACCTGATGGTAAGAGACCTGTAGGAAGGCCAAGACGAAGATGGAGGGACAACGTTGAGATGGACCTAAAGGAAATGGGTAGTGATGGAAAAGAGTATATAGATCTTGCTCAAGATAGGGACAGATGTAAGGCCTGCGTTGCTGCAGCCATGAACCTTCGGGTTTAAGAAGGCTAGAGCGTTAGTTAGTTAGTTAGTTTACATCTGAAACCAAATATATATCTTCATCTATTATTCATCTTTTATCACCAACCTACAGAAAAAGTGTGTACTGAAGTAACCATAGAATATTGTGAAAATGAGTTCTGTTGATCTTGGTTCGGTTTTGTCTTGTTCTGTACCGTTTTTCTATTTATTTTTAATTGTTTAATTCTTTGATAGTACATGTGTGTTGCACCACCCCAGAGCGATTAGTCTCGTCGTAAGTGTAAAACACTGAACTGTTAGTGGAAAGAACATGAACATTAAATAGAAAAAAATGACAACTGTCTCTTATAATATACATCATCGGTACTGATATTGAGCAACTTCAAGTTCTTTTGAAAGTCAAAACATACTGCCTCACGTGAAGTCATCTTCTGACTAGAGACGTGCTTGGCGTTTTCTTGTAAAGAAAGAATCTGCCCTTCGCAAATAGAGCTCTTGTTGAGTGTTGAGGTCTTGCAACTTTGCGTGTAATTGAAGTTTCTCTTCATGAAGTGATGAGTTAGAGTTTTTCTGAAGAGTTTGTTTATTGACTTTGAATTCATCGCATGTGCTGCACGTATCAGTCCGTGGATAACCAAATGTGATGTTGAATTTTGTGTTGAAGAGATGACGATACGTTTCATATGAAACAGGGTTCGTGGGTTTTTTTTCCTTATACGTGGCATGGAGCTTTTTTTATGTTCAATTCTTCTGGTAGATAAACATGTCATGAAGACTATAATGAGATCTCATGCTTCTAAGGATTTTATGTGAGAGTATATGGCATTCAGAGCTTCCCGTTTTAATGTGTTTGGTCTAGTTTTATGCTTCCCAACTCGTCTTTACCAACAGAACCTGTCAGTGCTAGTTTAGACTGAATTGTCTGTACACGCCTTGCACTGATACCATGTAAAACCAAAAATGCCTTGTAACAAACAGGTAACTCAGCCATTACACCACCTCTAAGTACATGGACTTTGTAACTGTATGAATGTGAATGTAAATTGACGTCATCTTGATTCTGACTTGGCCTTCTTCGTGAAACATCGTTAACAGTAATTAATCCCCCTAGATAACAGTTTTGTGCATTATAGTTGTCCATTATATTAAATTCCACAATTATGTTATTTATATCTGTAGGAGGTATCACCGCCAAGCATTTCAAACGAGAGCCCTTGCAGTCTGTCCCTGTTTCATGAGTACTGCACAGCATTTTCTTTCTAACATCACTCACCCTTCCAAGACGGGGCGGGGCCTCTTCTTTGTTCTCCCAAAGTTATCATCTATTTCTGGGTCACTCATGAAGAACACTGTGAAACCAACAAAACCTGCATTCAAACTGACAATGTCAGAACTGAGACTACAATGCGTCTGTGAAATAAAGGCAGTTGTTGTTATATTGCGCAATGAGTCCGTATCGTACGCGACGATCTATTCCTTCACAATGGATGGGCAATCATCATTTTTGCCCTGTAATCCTAGGACATCTGCACACGTTTTTATAAAACCTTCATAAAATATATCTCTCTCAGCACTTTTAGCCTGTTTTGGCATTTTAACCGTTACTGTGGACTGCCTTTAATATCAAGGAAGCAAAATTTCAATTTTTGTGATTTTGTGACATTCATTGTTTTCATTTGTGATATAGACCATGAGTCAGGACCCCTCAAATTTAGGCGATCGGTACCACTCGGATGGATGGGTTATCTCATATGATTTTATTGGAAGGTCTGGATGCCTGGAGCTGAAAAATGGTGCGATATATAAGGCTAGAGGCTGAACCGCGACTCATCGGAAAATACCGCTCAACCCCATTCGTTGTGGCCCCAGTTGCGATGTTTCTCACACAAGTTTCTACGGACTGAAAGCTATACAGTGATGGAACACGCACCATGAGTTTACATATATGCATAGAGGCCATCTTTAAGAAGGCGATTGCAGACAGTTTGAGATGACACCTGCTCCCAATTGCTGTGAGAATGGCATGTTGATGTTGTAGTTTCGTTGCATTCTGTCATCTGTTCCAGTCGGTTGTTAACAAAAGGTACCCGTTGTCTCTTGCTGTTGTTGCTCGCGGACGGCCTTGTCTTTGTCGCACATTTTCCGTTGTTTGGAACCGAATCTACAGGCGAAAAATGACACTTTGAGACACTCCACGGGCTGCAGATATCTCTCGCTGTCCTACCAGCTTCCATCCTTCCTATGGCTCTCCACGCCATTGATTCAGGTAAATTGCACTTCAGAGGCATTATACCACTTACCCACGTTCCTCAATGAACACTTACACTATCCTTGGGCTGCTACTACCAATCTCACAGCTGCACACGTCAGTTGTCAATTGAGTTATATCGGCATTAATGATGGGCCCAATTGAATCCTGTAATGATGTTAAATCCCATCCAACTTGTCAATTAAATTATTAAAATATTCACATACTTTAATTGGTGAATTTATTTTAATCTTAATTATTATCATCATTATTATTAATTTAGATCAGAATTACTGTAATTCTCATTTCTAATGATAAAAGTCAAAATATTAATAATTCTCCATCTACATCAAGGTATCTGGGGGAGTGGAGTGATGACACACAGAAGGCAAAGAGTTATGACATGCTATCACATAATTTTCATCTCTAGGCATCCCAACGTTACAAAAAATCATATTAGAACCCATCCCCCAAAGTGGTACCGACAACTTGCCCGGTTCAAAGCCTAGCCCGGATTTGTATGTAATTACAACGAATTATGTAACTGACACTATTTTGCATACGTTTAATGTTACATATTTTTACATGTTTGCCAGGATATTACATATTTTACATATTTGCTAATTTACTTTACATAAAACATGAAATGCCGAGTGGTTAGCACATCGCGCTGCGACGCCAAGGGTCCCGGGTTCGAATCCCGGTCGGGCTTGGTTGTTTGTGAATGTCCATTCATCAATTTCATCATTTCATCACTCATCCCCATCTTCGCAAATTAGCCAAGAGGCACAAAACGCGAAGTAAAATAAACTAAATCAATCAATCAATCAATAAAACATGAAACAACATAGCCGGCTCCTGTGGCGGAGTGGTTAACATATCGCGCTACGACGCCAGGGGTCGCGGGTTCGAATCCTATCCTGGGCATGGATATTTATGAGTGTCCATTCATCGATTTCATTATATCATCACTCATTCCCATCTTCGCAAATTAGCCAAAAGTGGCACAAGAATCGAAGTAAAATAAATGAAATCAGATCAGATCAGATAAAACAACATATTTCAGTATTTTTTGAACAACATATGCCCTTAAAATTATGTTGAATATTTTTGAACGCAATGGCTCAGTCGGTAACGCGTCTGACTACCATGCTCAAGGTCCCGGGTTCGATCAACGGCCGGTTCAAATCCGGGAACTTTTCTAACGATGGAAGCGGTCCCGGCACCCACCCAGCGTCGTCGAATGACATGGGTACCTGGGGAAACCCTGGGGGGTAAAGGCGGTCAGGGGCGTGATGCTGATCACATAATCCCCACTCATGACCGGATCAAGAAAGTGTGGGTCGTTACCCCCACACTCCCTATGCACCTTCATGGCATGTTGCTAAGCACAGGGGAGCACTTTAACTTTTACCTTTTTTTATTTTTGAAATATGATTAATACCTACCGAATTCTTGAAATTGTTTGGATACTCGATTTTTAGTAATATAGCATAATCTTTCATACTACATATTTAGCTACATAACCTTTTGATAATACATATTTAGGTACATATTTTAACTGTTGCACCTTTGGTGCCCATGGGCCACCTTGGGAACGGTTTTGTAATTATTATATTTTTTAAAAAGTGACAAGCAATTTTACAGAATATTTATATGGTGCATGTTGTTAATTAGTTATTTCTTAAGATTTCATAATTTTTTCTCTCATTGGAGATTTGTAAATTGCTGTAGAAGCTTAACTATGACCACCCTTGGCTCACCTACCTTATATATAAACACACTTGATACATCTATAAACGATAACTACGGCTATTAATTACAAATTAGAAGCAATGCGATGCAATTAAAGCAACAATATAAACTTTTATCCATTATTTCTGCTGATTCGCGTTAGTGAAACAATATTTAACCAGTGACAACGTGACATGAATGTTTGAAAACCCTGCATTGGCTGATCTTCCTGTGAACAAGACTGTGAGTCACGCCTTTTCCTTCTCAGAAGCCAACGGTCACTCTGACATCTGACATCTGACCTGTACATCGAGTTCATCTCTGCACTTAATTTATTTTCGATAGACGCTCAACTTAAACTCTGACCCAAATATCTCTGGAGCAAGGCAGCGCATAGCGGCAGAGAAGAGGGGGAGGGATCGAGTGGGCAGAGCGAAGTAGTGCACGCTGCTGGGAAGGCTGATAACTGCAGTCGCTCCTACCCCTCCACGCAATCTCGTTCCTCTCACGTGTTCATTGGTGGAGCCGTCTCGCGTCACTACTTGCGCAGAAACTTATTTTCGTTCGCCTGCTCCAGAGATTGTTGGGACAGAGTGTAGACAAATTTCTTAAGACCTTTTTTTTTTTGACGAGACTGTACCACTAAATGTAAACTCTAAGCCAAAGGTTCCCAAACTAACACTTGCAATGCTCAGTTAGTGTGCTTAGGTTGCTTGCATTAAGTTAAAAAAATAAACATAGATTTTAAATTCAGAAACATTTTATATGCAAAAGGTACTAAATAAGCCCATATTTGGAACAATCATTTCAATGATTGATTTCAGTGAAAGTATTGAAACATTTCGCGACACCCCTGTAAGCCACCTCTGGGCGCTGCGACGCACACTTTGGGAACAACTGCTCCAAGCGAATGCAATGTACGCGTAGATTACGCATGAAGACGAAGACTTGAGTCTATCATTGCTGCTCACCTCATGGGTCAAGGTCCTAAGACAAGGACTGCAATGCCAAATGACATTGAATAATGGAGACAGAACATGAAAAAGCTACGCATAACGTTCAAGTGTGAAACGCTGTGTGAAATGAGAATCACGTAACATGTCGGAGGAAAACCACGTACTTTGTGCGGGAAACATGATCTCTGGTGCTGATGACTGCAGCCGTACATCTGCACAGTTGCTTGACAACTTGCTTGACTCGAAGGTCTGGAGGATTCCTCTTGTCCTTGCACTCTTGGGTCCTCCACCTCTTCACCCTTTGCACTCAGAGGAAGTTTGCCAAAGCCATGCGCTCGTCCAGAAAGTGCACTTTCCGCCGTAAACTGCAACGCGGGCATCGTAACGGTTCGTGATAAGTACGATCCGAGATAATTCCGGGTTGCAATGATGATGATGTAATAATGCATTAAGACGATGACAGCGCTCTCAAGTGGATTCGTGCTTAATCATAAATGATAGTTCCGGCATGTTTAAAAGAGACCTCCAACGACTTCTAGAAGTGGAAGAGACTCCCTAATTCTGCCTGACTCGCTTGGGCTTGCGACGAGTGAAACAGCAGAATCATTGAATAGCGCCTTTAATCTGTGAGCAATTATGTAATTAATTATGATTTTTGTGTATTTTACGAACAGAGGAAATACGGAGACCTAAAGACGTCACATTGTAACCAAGGGATTGCGTGTTCAATACCCGGAGGAGGCATATAGTGATTCGGATTCCACTTTAAACTTTAACTCCAGTCCCGATTAGCCTATATGTACATAAAGTGGACTTAAATACTCAAATAGACAATAAAGGAGATCATAATAATAAAATATGAGCCCCGGACCATGCTTTGTGCATCACTCCCGATATTTCAAACACTTATATTACGTGGATGTTGTTCCAAATATCTTCACTAATGATATACCTACACATACACGGCTTTGCCAATTTGTTATGTTTCCTAAACTATGTGTAGACCACATTTTGAAACTTAAAGTACTAAACTCATAGTAATATTAAAATAGTACTTCGTCTATAATTTGTCAATGGTAGTGTAGAAGCAGGAGGCAAGTCACCAATACTGTGGTGATGAGAGTATCTGCGGTGTACTGGAGTGTTTGGCTAAAATTCTTAACGCAGACGGATACCAGAGAAGCTTGATTTGGTACTTCTTTGAGCGAAATCGGTCAACGCATTCTAAGAGAGTGGATGGAAATTTGATTTCCCATTCCGGTCCACCTTTACGTGACGAGGTGTCTTATTAGCACTAACGACTCTCATCCTCTTGGCATAACCCTTCATATCATCGTTGTTTCTTGCTCAACATTAGGATCCTATGGTTAAAACATTTGAGTTCATTTTTGATTTATCGTTTTTGTTGTTGTTGTTGGTTTTTTTTTTTTTTGTTTTTTTTCGATCTGATTCTGACCGTTTCCAATTTAAATTGCAATTCCAAATGCTCAAGAACATATTGTCAGTCATTACTCAGTTTCTCGAATATCTTGCTAGCAAGAAAATGTTTAGTTCTGTTTCTTTGTCAACTGCAGTGGCGCAACCACAGGGGGGAAGGGGGTCATTGCTCCCCCCTCCAACCTTGGACTGAAATGAGTTCTAGGGGGGCAAAGGGGGGCAAACATAACTTCAAATTTTATGAAAATATAAACACTATTCCTAATATTTCCTTGCTCGCTTCGCTCGCAATGCCTTCTTCTCTTGGTCTTATCAAGTTCAGAACCGTAGTTAAGGGCGGCGGGAGTCGGCCCTGGGCGCTAAACGATCTAAATGAAAATAAGTTGTAAAATTGATTGATTGATTTGTGGTTTTAAGTCCACTTTACGCACAGAAAGGCTAATCGGGACTGAACATACAGTTTAAAATGGGATCCGAACCACTGTGCCATGTGCCTCCACCGAGTATTGAACCTGTGACCCCTTGATCACAAGGCGACGATGTTACCACTACGCCATCACAAAAGGCACAAAAGTTGTAATAGAGAATGCATTATTTGCGCCCTATTAAATCAATATTGATTTCAGCCTAGAAAAATATTGGATCCAAAAATGTTCTTGCTCGCTTCGCTCGCAATATATCATTGTTCTCTGTAATGCATTGTGAATTTTCAGACAGAGAAATAAGACTTGTCTTAATTGATTTTTGTTTTAAATGCATGAACAATTGTTTTGATGAAAGGGAGCGTGCACATTTCAGAGACAATTTATGTAACTTTTGCTGTTGGTTTATTGTGATATTAATTAATTTCTTGTGTAATGTATTTAAATAATATATGTTGTATGTAATTATGTATTAAAGTAACTTTGAATGCCCACACAATTTTGTGTCCACGTCGCTCCATGTTGCATATGTGTGAAACATATATCGTGCATGAAAGTTATACATGTTAATGTAAAAAAGAATTATATTCGGAATTCATTTATCAAGCATTTTCTGTCTTTCAAAAATAGTTTGTGTGCTTGTGTTCCATTATTAGTGTGAAGTTGAACGTGTTGAAAAAATAATTCAACTAGTTTGTTCGAACACAAATGCTTTAGCACCAACTTCTACCCCATTTTTGCAGAAGTTACGAGGATGATAACGTCTTTGATACTACTACTACTACTGCTAATAATAATAATAATAATAATAATAACATAACCCCACAGCTCTACAGCACCTTGGCGGGCCTTGGCTTACCTACCGACTGCTGGTCTCCCTCCCACACTGTTCCTCCGTCACCTGTAGTAGCGTGGAGGTCTTAGACCAGTATTGGGGTGACGGGTGATCAGCCCGACGAACCCCCAGCCGTTGTTGTAGGTCTTCTTGACCGGGTTACGCTCACTCACTCGGAGCTTCCCAATTTCCTCACGATGGTGGGTTGCCACCGGCCCTATACGTAGGCCGAATAAATTCCGACCAGAGCCGGATTCGAACCTACGCCGTCCCGCAGCGAACGATCTCAAGACGAGTGAACGCCTTAACCCGCTCGACTACGGAGGAGGACAATAATAATAATAATAATAATAATAATAATAATGTTGGCCACGGGTTCGAATCCCGGCTTGGGCTTGGGCTTGGGCTTGGGCTTGGGCTTGGGCTTGTTAGTGTCCATTCATGAATTTCATCATATCATCACTCATCCCCATCTTCGCAAATTAGCCAAAAGCAGCACAAAAGCGAAGTAAAATAAAGCAAATTAATAATAATATAATAACGTTATTATTATTAACATTATTAATATTAGCATTATTATTATTAAAATTATTATTATTATTGGTACGTTTATCCTGGTGCTTGCCCCCCCCCCCCAAACAAGAATTCGTAGTTGTGCCTCTAGTCAACTGACAAAAAAAATGCCAATTTAATAGCATAAATAGTTTCACGGAGTGATGAAATGTTTACTCTCATTGAAACTTTTTGTCTTTAACTCTTTTCATAATCCTTTGTTTCGGATCATGTAACTTGACACACAGGAAAATGAAAATCTGTGTCAGTAGCAACATTATCGTGACATGGTATGTTACTTTGATGCCTTGAAAGTTGAGAGTTGAAACATGTCTTTCTCAACAAGCTAACGGAGTATGGCGTTGTTCTCTAAATATGTTTGCATAAAATCTTTCTGAAAATTAGGTGTGAACAGCATGATCCTTCATCTGCTTTCGTAAATTGTCATTATAAATTCTTTTTAAAAGCTTTGCTCGGGGCCAAGACATAAAAGATGTCCGGTCGTCACAATGTGCTAACTTGCTCCTTGTAGCTCAGGCTCCAATTAGAAGCCTTAGGTCATCCATAGACATATAACTTGTGCTAAGAGAACCAAAAAAATCTCGTACATCGACTGTTCCGTGAGGTGTAAACGGCCATTGTGCCGTCTGATTGTCAAATCCATGCCATTTCTTTTTTAGCCTGTGCAAGTACGGCCGACTAAATGGATGGAAATGTTTTAAGCATGCGTCGTGTAAGAGATGGTATTTGTTCAAAGTACAATCAACCATCTTCTTCATACACCGGCACTGAAAGTGTGGGAGGGAGTACAAGGGTTCTTCGAGCACCATTCAATGTTTGTTTCTCTTGTCAGTTTATTATGCTCATGGGCTGTGCAAAGTTATTCGTGCATTTTCTACACACTTCAATTCAAAGATCTTGCATCTTGTTTCATTTTTTGTTAAAGAACTGATGAAGTAAATGCTTGTTTGAAATACAGGTACTATCTTTGCTAATTTATTTTGCATATTTATATCTGTCGTAAAGCGACATTAGAATCAGTAGGAATCAAAATCGCCGACGTGAAACAAAGGGAAAGCGGGCCATTTTTTACCATATTTTCTCCATACGCTCTCAGGTTCCTGAGCATGCATGTAAATATTTTGCAAGAAAAACACTCGCTTCCAAGTTACGGCATTTTGAACATTTTTGAAAAACGAGCTACAGTTTTAATCCAGTATTTTTGTCACTAAATACATACAGACCTCCCAGAATCAATTTGTAACTCTTAGACCTGTGCATATTATACAAAAATCTCATATTTGTAAAACATTTTTCAAAAAGTTTCCCCATTGTCCTGCACAAGCTGTCCAATCCATTGAGTGTTAGGATGGGTAGATATTTTTTCGAATGTTACAAACAGGCAGGATTAAAAAGTTATATTTTGTGATAATACTTTGACATTAAAAAACAAGTGCTCTAAATTACATTTTCACTGCGGAACAATGCCCTCAAACCAGCGATTACGGGGGAGCGGGCAAATTCCTAACTCGAAGACTGAAACTTCAATAAACAAAACCACCATGATAGTCTTCATCTTGATATCCCAGAAAAATGAAATAAATATCTTCCCTCCAGACTTTTGTGCTTTGGACTTCTTGTGGTAAGGTGATCCATGCAGGAGCAATTCCTCCATGTCTACAGTTCATTTTTACTTATTTCCAGTTAGCTACTTTTTAGGAGTTTAATGCGTGTTATAAAATTATGTACGTACAGTGGGATCCATGAGTATTATCATGCAAATTGTCCATGACTATTTTCATTAAATTTTCTCTTACATCTTATGTGTTTCTAAGTTATGGATTTTTATATATGTTGGTGCAGAAGTTGCCAACAGCTTGTTTTGAGTTTTCTTTTAATTTTTGAAGCTCTTATTGGGTCAAATAAAGTGTACGAACATGGTGATGGACAATTTGCACGGTAATACTCATGGATCCCACTGTACAATTGCCTAGGTTAGCTACTGTCAAGAGTTGACTTCTCTCGGTCGCTCCAGTAGCAGTCCAAAGACGATGGACTAGTCTTTTCTGCCACTCGCTGAGGAATCTCGGCGGTCATCCTACAGACAATTGGTTGGGGGGCAGTGCAAGGGAGTGGGGAAAGGTTACGAAGATCGGCGAGGATCGAGAAACCAGAAAGACTTTCCTCAATCAGCGATGCCAACCCCAACAAAATGTTACTAAACCAAGCACAATTTGATCTTTGTTGACACTTAGCACCGTTTCTAGCATAATCTGCAAACGCCAATCCCTGGGAGAGGGAAATCGAATTCAAAGGAATATGTTTTCAGGAAATAAAAATAAAAGTATGTCAAAATCTTATTTCTACTTCACCAGCGGACATGTTTCAAACGAAAGGGAGTATGCCGATCCAGCGGAAAGCTTTCATACAACCATGTCACAATCCATCCTCTATCTTTTCTTGCCCGACCCTGTGGCCGAGTGGTTAGCACATCGCGCTGCGACGCCAAGGGTCCCGGGTTCGAATCCTGGTCGGGCTTGGTTGTTTGTGAATGTCCATTCATCAATTTCATCATTTCATCACTCATCCCCATCTTCGCAAATTAGCCAAGAGGCACAAAACGCGAAGTAAAATAAACTAAATCAATCAATCAATCAATCTATATTTTCTTCATCCTGCCCGATTTAGTTCGTCAGGAGATTCTATAGTAGGAAATCGGTAGAAAGTTGGGGGTAAACAATTTTCTCAAACATTTTTATGTTCGATGTTGAACCCATGTCGTTTGTTCCACCATTTTAAACAATTTGGGGGGGATTTACAATATTACATAACTGTTAAAAATAAGTAGAGTCCAGCACAGATATTTCTGCCGTGCGATGCGCGACACAACTCAAGAAGCAGTGTTGCTAATGGAGCAGATAGAAAAATCGCTGCAGTGCGCCGATGCACAGCTGTTACGCACAACAAGAAAATTAGAGAATTCAGGTCTATCTAACGTTGAGTTTTAAACGTCATGCATTATAGAAGGACTAGGATTAATATGTACTAACAAGTGGCTTTGTATGTAGCTACATACATATGGACTAAAAATTCCCAAAATATGAACTAACACATACGTAAAATTACCAAAAATGCTGCAAAGAACACTTCTTCATACGATTCCTTATTTGAGTGACTTCAAACAAAATAAAAAAAATATTATTTTCCATTGCATTATTGCACTGGTGGCGTTCTAACTGTTCACTCCCAAAACCCGTAAACACTGGTACGGAACTGCAACGGCAGATAATAACATGCCAACGCGACAATTGGACCACAACACTCCGCCTCAAGCAGTATTATTTCCTCTCTGTGATCGGCGACAGTCGGTTGCCTTTGTTGTACATTTGTTGTACATTTACGATGCCGCCTTCCAACACAATAACAACATATACTGCCACTAGACGATAAGCTGCGCGGCTTTTTCTTTTGCTATGAACCAGGGCCGGCGCTAGTCATTTTCCCTCCCTGGGCGGTGGCGGCAGATGCCGCTCCATTTCGACCCCCCCCCCCCCCCGTCATTACGCAGCAACGGGAAATTGAAAATCAATATATTCCTAAGTAAAACATCAAAATATAAAATAAATAATGAGACTTCTTATGATATTTCAATACTATTAAGAGCAAAAGAATATCTCGCTCGACCACAGTTTTCAATAGGCTTATTTTTTTCATTTCTTCAAATTTTGCCGGCCTGAAAATTTCCCGCTCTGGGGGGGTGGCACGGTGGCCCCTTCCGCCGGCCCTGCTATGAACTTGGTCACCCATCAAAGCATGGCAATTTTAACACAGAAAACAATATGCATTGCATTAAGCAGCAAAAATGACAGCCTCCTCTATGCCATTTCTACAAGAACACGTTCTGGAGCCAAGAGTTGGAATGCTGTTGGAGCCACATAATTTATTTATTTTGAACAATTCCAATATTATGAAATGTGAACAATTTGTGAATTAAATCTGTTGAAATATGTAAAATTAAGTATATTTTCCTTAAATATGTAAAAGTAAGTATTTATTAAAGTTAGAAATATGGAAAAATATTGACAATAAAATGTACCTTAAATCACTACAAACATTACTATTCGCAAAGATATCACAAAAATTCAGCGATATTTCGTGAAACTAAAAGTATGTATTTACCTATAAATCCTAGCCCTGATTATAACCAGTAGATAACATTGAACACAGCTATGGGTTCGGTAAATTGTCTACAGTTCAGAAGCACTCGCACACAACGTCAAACCGGTCAAATACTTAGTATAAAATAAAAATATGGTGCTTCCAATCCAACAAAACTCACCGTCACTTTACCTGCCTTTCCCCTTCCGTGACAGAAATAGTGCTTCATTATTACAGTTGGCAACACTAGTTACTAGCTAGCCAATGAACATGCACTGCATAAAAGAAGCAACCACTACGCCGTGCTATATTGCCACATTGCCGTCCCTGCTGAAGGGTTTGAACCGCGAGCTGGAGCGCTATTCAATTGTTGTCAATGATGTTTGCGCGAGTGTGTCCAGGAATGGAATGACAATATGGCAACAATAGTGAAGGTTGGCGAGCATGGTAGAACACGAGATGCGAAGAGAAAGGGAGACGAAACGAAAATTGGTATCTACGCAACGGCAACGATATGTGTGTTGTACTCTAACGCAAGTTCGAAACTCTAGAAAAGCAGATGCAGAATTACAATTATCCGAAGAAAAAAATAATTAATAATAAATCCTAGCACAATTTAAAAGCATTTAGCATAATCTCAAAGTTTAAGCAACACTTTTTATTATCGTCAATCCACACGACGACAGGGAGGGGGAAGAAAATCGAAATTCTTGCAAAATCTTAAATATCTTCAATGTTATTTTCGTCGGTTTTTAAAGTTTCACATTTAAATATTTCGTAGTTCAAAGTGAGGAGCAAGGGCCCCTTGCCCTACCTTGAGCATGGGTCTGCAGCTAACATTCTAAATGCAATGGGTAATACAAGCAAGACATGTGAATGTAATTGAACCCATTTTTCAAACCTTCCTCGGTTTACCATAACTTCTTCCTACACTCCGAAAAAGCCACGAGTCGCCACTGGTTTCCTGGTCATGGTAATATAACCAGATTTCGTCCATGGTTACGAATCTTGACAGCAATTGTTCGCCGTGTTCAAAATGGGACATGATTTTCCTGAATGTCTCCAACCTTTCACGCTTTTGGTCGACAGACAGATATTTTGGCGCCAATTTCCCTGAGAGTTTGCGCATGCGCAGATCATAGTGAATTATGGCACCAACGCGTTCTCGTGAAACGTCCAGATTCTCTGCCACACGTTTCGCTGCCACATATCAATTTGATCGATGATTTGCGAAACAGTCACTGTTTATGGTCATCCTGCTAGGGGGTATCGTCTGCTGAGAATTCATCATGTTTAAACTGTGCCACCCTCTTGTTCAGAGCTGTGTAAGAATTAGCAGAGTCCCGTAGGGTTTTTCCCCTTTCCCCATGGATCTCCTTCCGAGACTTGCCCTGGGGGAACAAAAAACTTCATCACACCCTGGTTTCTGTGTTCGTAAATCTCGCCTGCTGGGCAAACATGCTCACTTCATAGGACTTTAAAGAAAGGGAAAGCTTCGATTAATGATCTGAATTTTGATACTTGAATATATAATGATATGAACTTTTAAGACATGATATAACCTTCCTTCAATTCATTTGGGAACATGCTCGGGCCACGAACTTTTCAGCAACCCTGTACAAGGTGTATTTAGGGCGTGAAGGGTCCATGCAGTCCGGACTCAACCCCCCCCCCCCCCGAAAGACTTTCCAAGTATAAAATTACATAATGAAAATATACTTTAGCATTTTTTTATGTAAACGAAGGTCATTCATAACCGCAGACCTTACTAGAGGCAAGGATTAGACTGGGATCATCCGTGTTTTAATGACAGTACCAAAGAAGATTTATGCATACTGGTAGTATAATAATATGTATAAAGTATAAATCAAAAACTTTACTTTTCGTCAACTAGATCTAACATAATTTTTTGTTATTGAATAAATATTCATTTTTTGAAATCTATTTGACATAACTTTCCTTGGCAGGCAGTTGATTTCATACAAACTTTTGGCGCAATTTACTCGTAAGCTAGATAATGAATACGTGTAGTTATATCTCTTCTTAAACAGTCCTTATACCTATTAATGTAATAATAATACAATATTAATTAATTTATATATTAATTGTTTTAATTTAAACATTATTATTATTATTATCATTAATGAGACACTCGGTTCGGAGACACCCGAAATATATTTCTAGATACGTTCCTGATACTATTATACTACATTATTACAGTAAGAACTAATCTGTTGGGTCAGTTGTTCAGATATCCAATGAAATAATAATTGCCAGTTTCTGACGATCCATTAAGCATTCTACCTAAGTATAATAAAATTAACCCTTGGCCCGACAGCCCTTGAAGGGCCTAGGCCGATGTCGCGACTGTCAGTCTCCCTCCCACAATCCTACCTAGAGGTGTGGAAATCTTCAACGGGTAATGGGGTGACGTAGTGTCAGCACGTCGAACCCTCAGCCGTAATAAAAGATTTCCCAGACCGGGTTACGCTACTCACTCGTAGCTCCCCAATTTCCTCACGATGGTGGGTTGCCACCGGTCCTATACGCAGTCGGAGGCCAAAGCACAAGGCCTTAGACGGCATGGCCACGGAAGAGAACCTATTAAAAGTAGTTGTGTGCATACATCTTTTTTGGTACTGTCATCCAAACTTATGATCCCAATATAATCCTTGCCTTCCAATAAGTTCAGTGGAAATAACCATCGACTAGACAAGAAATGTTAAATACGTAAGTATAATTTCATTATTTAATTTTAGAACTTGGTAAATTTTTCGGGGCGGGGGTCCGGACCCCTTGGACTCCCTTAAATACATCCTGGTTTATATGCTAATTTATTACGTCCAGTTAGGTCAAAGAACACCGGTGAGTGAAATATCCACCTTTGTAAATAATACCAACTCGAAAACAATGCCAGCAATGTCTTTGTATTATAATTATGCACTATGTGGGCTTGTGTGCTGACAGTGCCATATGGACATAGCGGCAAATCTGCCTGCATTGTAAAATTGGGTCTGAGATTATAATATCCGGGATTTCTAGACAGACAGCTCCTGTACGACGAAAACAAGCATGGTCGTGGGCGTGAATAAGCTAGTCACGAAGATAAACATCGCTGTCTGTGTAACGCAGGGAGCACACTCCGTGTACGTTCAACACGTGGTGTTAGCTATTAGCGGTAAACTCTTCAGGTTGCATGGAACTGGTCTACACACAGAAGCTGGACGTATAAGCACGGTTTGTTTAATTGCTAAAACGTAGCGGACATTGACCGTCTCTACCGTATAGTTGAATATAATCATCGCGTTCTTTTTGTATTATTAGTAGTTTTTTAACCTATATTTTCCTTTACAGGTATGTCAGAAATAATAAGTTATGTCAGCGTTTCGTTAAAAAACACAACGACTGATAAAGTTTTATAGTGCTTGTTAGAACCTATTTTAGGTTTATGCGCCTAAATCGAGCCTTTTTTTAGGATTTTATATATTTCTAAAGGTCTTACAGGATTTTTATGTCGCACAGAGCCACTTGCTTTGTTTGGTCACGAAAAAATTCAATGACGAAGTGTTTGAAACGTACTCTCTGTCGATTTCCATTCCTCCAAGTCCATGGTGATTTTTCAAAGCTGTAAGCAATGCAAAATTGTCTGGTGTCACTGTTACCTGTACAATCCAAAGTGCATACTTCTGATCTGTGTGGTTCGTTTCACTTCGGGGCTTTGTGGCATTCACGCCTGCAAACTAACATTTCAGCATTGAAGTTTGCACCACTGACTATCTTTTGTTAAAATATTACTTTCAGCAAATAAGATGATCCTCACACACAAAATTGCGGAGTTTGACTGTGGATAACATGAAAAAATATTTGTGCCTAACTTACGGCGAAGAGTGAATTTTAATAGCAAAGTTCTGCCATCGCAGAAGGGTTAGGCAACACACATAACGTTATGCAAAATAGTGCGTATTTCAGGACATAGGTGTCCCATTTTCGCTGCCGGTGACAATACCTAATCAACATTTTTCAGGAATTTGGAACCATTTTAAGGTTTTTTAAACCTACTTCAAGATTTTTCGAGCCTAACAAGATTTTTAGGACCTATTTTAGGATTTTTAGAACCTATTTTAAGGTTTTTTGAACCTATTTTAGGGTTTTCAGAGCCTATTTAGGATTTTAGAGCCTATTTTAGGATTTTAGAGCCTATTTTAGGAACCTACAACCACCCTTTTTAGAACCTAAAAATCCGAGGTCATTATTAGACAGGAGTGACGTCATTATGACCAGTGAGATAACCACACACTCCTAACCAGGGTGGGCAAAAATCATGATTTTTATTTAAAAAATCATTTTTGTTGATATTTTTATTGAAATCGGATTTTTAATTTATAACACGCTTAAAATTGCTTGTATGTTTTTATTGCACCATACATGGGCGTATTTAAGGAGGGGGGGTTCAACGGGTCCAACCCGCCCCTTTGGTTCAGTAAAATTACCAGATTACCTGTTTTGCCTGTTTGTCATAAAAATTTCTTCGTACTTAATATTTTCTCCTGAATTAGAGACGTATATGACGGGATACGAATGGGAAGGAAATTACGTAATTTCACACACCAGATGGGGCTGCAAACCAAATGTCTGCAATTTTCTGATAGTTTTGGAATTTCTGCGGTAAGAAACTGCATGCGGAATGTCAAATCAGTTATAATTTCTTCCGTCGAGTCTTCTTAAAGAAATTTGTTTTTTTAAAAACGCAATGCAAGAAAACCAGGGAAACATCGTAACATTCTCAAGTTCTTTGATACAAGATGGACAAAAAAGTATCAATACTAAGTAGCGCGATTTGTGGAATTGTTTTGACTAACTGTAGAAACTTTACAGATTTTACAATTTACCAGTACAAGAAACATTTCAGCAAGCTCTTCAGTTTCTTCAGTGTGTATGTAGCCTGTGGGGTGTTTGAAATAACGCCACTTGTTCTAACTAAATTGCTTTATGTAGCAGTGCAACATTATTTTGGGCACCTCAAAAGGTGGACTGTTCAATATTGTGAACATGTCAAGATATTTTTTAAAAAAAATCTAAGAGAGAGTTCTGAGAACTTAATGAAATTTATTCCAAAGCAGAGAAACTACTTAGAGACTATAAAAAAGAAATGAAGATACCTAGAATACTTAGCCGTCAAATAGGAGAAATAATGCACCAGCTGAGAACACAAAAGAATATTACAAACTAAACCATTATTGTCCATTTTATAACCATTTTGTAGTAGAATTGAACACACGTTTTTCTGAACACAGTCAACATATTGCAAAATTGCAACTTATTCCAGAAATGTGAAATGGCTATCCCTCATTCATTGGAACAGTGTGTCAAAATGTTGGATGTCCTGGTTGACAGATTGGATTTTGATAGCCTGATCATACCTAGGCCTTCTGTACGTCCCGTATGTTCCGGGACAATCCCGGAATGATATAATTTGTCCTGGTGTCCCGAATAGTTTCTTCGGGATGTACAAATGTCCTGGAATCGGGTGGGAAAGAAGAAATGATGAAGACTATACTTTCCTGAACTTTATTTATGCGTAATATTAAAATGCTCATTTTACTAAACAATCGAACTGTACATTGAACCGCTCCCTCTCCATAATAGAAGATTTATCGAGTTACAAGAAGATGCTGCAAAGTCAAACTTCACGATAGCGCCAACGTCTGCTAGCAGCACTGAATTTCAGTTGCAAATCTCTTCCATTGCATAGTAAGCTGTTTACTGTAAACAGTCAGTGCTTGGGTGCCCGCACTTTTCAGTCCGCAGTTCTCAAATAAAGTTTCGACATTGTGAGATAGCAGCTTGGTTCATTATGACACCGAAAAGAATTGCAAGATTAATGATATACTTCGAAGTGGATTTCTGTTGTTTTCTTTTAAGAAGTGTAAAGAATATGAGAATGGATATGTACCTACATACACACAACTTTGTCGGGTCCAGCACCCCCTCCCCCGCTCCCCAACAAGCTTCCGGTCAGCAGTGTCCCGGATTTTCACTTATGAAATATAGCAACCCTAATCATACCAAAAGTTGAACCCCACCCTTACGTGAACTATATATACGCCCATGGCACCACACATATCAGTAGCCTATACTGAGTCCAATATCTGGGCTATCTCTCTAGGCTATGAATAGAAATAAATTTACAAACTCCTAAGAAATCAGGTTGCCAACTCCTAACATATCAGGTTACCAACTCATAGGAAATCAGGTTGCCAACTCATTGGAAATCAGGTTTCCAACTCATAGGAAATCAGGTTTCCAACTCATAAGAAATCAGGTTGCCAACTCCTGAATCAGCATCATCTCACTGATACAAATAATATTATTTAGAATTTATGATCGATTTTTCTCCTGTATTTTATTCTCTAGACTTCAGGCTTCGCACATAACCTAGCTAGCCTAGAATATACGCTCCTGATACATATAGATATATGTTTCTTATAAAAAGTATTTTTCTAGTAAACGGCCCTGTAAAATATTTGAACAGTTTCATTAAAGCAAGTAAAAAAAATATATGCAAATAAACCCTTTTCTGTTTCTGATATTTCAAGGGGTCCCAGGTTCGATACCCGGTGGAGGCACATAGTGGTTCGAATCCCACTTTAAAACTGTAGTTCCAGTCCCGAATAGCCTTACTGTGCCTAAAGTGGACTTAAAACACCAACTCAAACTCAAAACTCAAACTCTGTTTCTGATACTGTATACTGTACCTACTATGGAAATGTTTCTTCAGTGTGTGAATGAAACTACGCGTATAATAATATTGAATAACTTTCCTTCCAGTGATAATAACCATTCTGGATCTGCTCTATAAGTGTAACTTAAATATTTGTATAGTACTTGTAGCTGAATTTTGGAGAATCTTGTAATGGTAGTTTCAAAAATATCAGCTCCCATGTTTAATTACAGTTTAATGATAATTACATTATTTATGATTTTAACATGATTAGTATTTTGTATAGCTACTTTTCTACACAAAAGGTTTGCTATTCTTGCCTATAAAAATTATTGAATTTTAAATCAAGAGAAATGTGTGATTACATTTCCCATTGTATGAGCTTCGCATCATCAGTACATGTATTTAATTTCCTCTATTTTTCCATCTTAGAGTCTAATAAACACCATTAAATGATTACGAGATCAATGTACTTTCACCAAAAGAGATTGTGATATCTACAAAACACTTATGCACATTATTCTATAAATTATTTATTTAGAGTGATTTAAATCAGTGATATATATATATTTTTTTAAAAAAAAAAACATCCACCTTGCTCCTAACACTCACGTAACAGTCCCTCCAAATATTTCACAAACGGCTCAATTTATGGGGACCATTGCTCTAAAGTTACATCTAACTTCACACACAAACACATATATGCATGCATACATACATCGTTAACCATGCGTATAAGACATTAGGATTCATAAAAAGATGTGGGGAAGATCTGAAAATTACATCAATATTAAAAGCTTTGTAAGTCTCCCTAATACGCTCACTCGCTGAATATGCATCAGTAATATGGCAGCCTTTGGACAAAAAACATATGAGGGAAATAGAGATGATTCAGTCAAAATTCTTGAGGTATCTAAAGTAAAAAAAAGACAAAGTATATCCTAAATTCACTCCGTACTCTGAGGTTGTATCGCAGTTTAACATTGAAAAAATTGAAGAAAGGTGTAATCTAAATTTGATGAGCACGCTATATAAAATTGCAAATAACAAAATAGACTCTACGGGGTTAGTATCTCCATTACAATAGCATGTACCTCAAATGAGAACCAGACCGAAACCCGGGTTGTTTCATGTACCAAAATCTAGAACCAACTATGTAAAGATATCTCCGATGTGGAAAATGGGTAACACTAATAATGAAGTGGTAGCAAATGATCCGAGCGTTGATGTAAACAATATGTCACTTCAATCATTCAAAAGAGCCTTACTGGGTCAGTGGAGAAAGGAGTGAAGGGTTCGTCTATATAGTAATTATTAAAACAATTTATGTTATGCATAAATACATTTAATGCACAAAATGTATGTATGCCTCAATGGAACAATATTCTGTGGCATCATTTGTTTAATAAATAAATAAATAAATAAATATATGTTGTATCAAGGACATTTTTATGGGGGGTCCAGGGGGCAGTGGTTGTTTGGTCGCAAGTTTCTTCGAAGGAGAACGGGGCAACAGAGGGTCACTGCCATAAAGGCGTTTCCCTCGCCCGCCGTCACCGTGGCCTCAGTCTAAAGCTTGATTCACATCTACGCTCAACCAACGCTCAGGTTACTGTCCGCTGACGGTCAGGGGGTATCCCCACTAGCGGTCAAGCCTCGCTCCGGTCAAGGTACGATCAACGTGAGTCTGGTGTTGGTCTCTTGCCAGTGCACACCGATTTCTCTCGTATTAAGAGCCTGCCGGTTGTGATAATTACGGTGTTTAAACGTTTATCAACTACGGACTTGGTTGTTATGGCACTGGTGTTGGAAGAAAATGAGAAAGAAGAAAAAGAATTACGAAAGCGGAAACGGCTTTTGGTTCATCCAATTAGTACAAGCCGAAAAACTGAAGGCAAGTTTTATACCTCTACCCTCGCCTAGTGGACGACGACAGCAATTTTTTCACGAATTTTCGAATGTTAGTTGCAATTTTTCAAAGCATTCTAAAAAAAAAATCGAGCCATTAAAAACTAAAGAGAACACGAAATTTCCGGAGGCCATTACTCATAGTATGTCTAATGTAAGAAATATTCAGTTATACGTATAATGCATGTTTATTACTGTGCTTTAACATACATAGTTGTAAAACGAAAATAACTATATAGTTAGCAAATAACTTGACTTCAAAGTATCTAAGGAACTACTTTTGCTTTTCATAATTATAAATGTACACATAAGGTATAAAATAATGAAAAATATAAAACAGGATTTTCGCACTTGCATTGTACTTGTAGAATTTTAACCGTCATCATTTTGCTCTAAAAAGTGGTGCAGTGAAGCGGTGTAGTGTGCCACTTGATAAGAAGCTTCGGGGTAAATAGTAACACCATGAGCACTGGAAGGAGTGGGAGGGGAGACTAGTAGTGTTTCATGAAATGGCACATGAGCGGAAGTGGATGATGCTGATCCTGCTGAATTTGATGATGAAGGTAAAGAAACGTGAAAAGCGTTTTGGGGATGCAAATATTTTGCTTCCACCTCACTCAACAGAAGAAAAACTTTAGTTTTCACATAATGTTGATCAGCAAGACTGAATTGCTTCACTGTTGTTGCCATTAAAGAAAAAGGGGGCAGTTATCATCTTTTCTATTTTCTTCCAACATGTACCCCATTAAAGTTTTTCCTGGAGATTCAGATGTGCAAGAGGTTTGGGACCGTGTTTGCTGCTTAAAGAGGAAACTATCGTCATGGTACAACTCGTGTTAAATAATTTCCCGAGAACGACCTGATGTATGATGATACTTGAAAGCAACTGAAATTTTTGTTCCCATGTGACTTGAGAAAAGAGGAAGAACAAGTAGGCGGACAATGAAACCGTGTATCAGCAGTGCAAAGGAAAACATACAACAACTGACACTGAGCTATATAATACATCGAAAAACACAAACAGACTACTTCAAATACAAGAAGAAGTAATTCTTAACAACAATTCTGAAGAAATAAAGACAAGAGCTGCTGATCTTTATAGAATGCCGACAGTAGAGGAAAATAAATGCGGAATCTCTTTGAGAGTAGGATCAATGCTTGCCTGTTGTAAATAATAACAGCAGTCTCACTTCAGTACCTAACATTCGACCCTCAATTTAAGACAATGACATGCCATAATATGACACTGTAAGAGGTAATGTTTTCGGTAGAATATAGATTTTGGATAGGGGGTGTGGAAGAAAATTAAGGGGTGCGCAAGCCTATTCATTTATGATTATGTACTTTTGGTTTGAAAGCGGCAAACGTTTATTTGCAGCTACAATATGTAAAACTGCACATGTCAACAATGGTGAATACTACTTTGTCGGCTTGGCTTGGTGGATAATCTGAGCGTTACTTGAGAAAAGATGTGAATATAGCCTAATATGGACTGCACCTACAGTTTAGAGTGGGATCCAAACCATTATTGCTTTTACCAGATATCGAACCTGGGACCCTTGATTACAAGGCGGCGACGTAACCAATACGCCATCAGGGAGGCTCTATTCTGTATGTAATTTTGTTTTTATAATTTTCTTTACTTCGCTTTTCTGCCACTTTTGGCTAATCGCGACGATGAGGATGAGTGATGATTGATAGAAATTAATGAAGAGACACTCACAAAGAACATCCATGTTCAACCCAGGTCTCGAACTTTGGAACGTCGGTAGAGAGAGATCGAAACCGAACACTTAACGCTCGGTCATGGGTTGTCAATACAATAGCATTTCCTCCGTGCGCAGGGACGACGACAAGGGGGGGGGGGGCGGTCGCCCACCCAAAAATTCCTCTGCCCAACAGTTTGCCCACCCAAACATGTTCAATAAGTATAGGGTGTTCGGTATAGGACGCCGAATTAGAAAATTAAATAAAAATATAGAAAATATCATGAAAATAGTTTCTCGTATATTTCACATATATGTAAGCAGTAACATATCTCCCATTTACGTATGAAAGACAATGTCAGGCATATGTCCACCCCTACTGAGTCTGCAGCATTTATACGCTCCACAAAATTATTGATAACCCTCTCGCAGATGTCTGTCCCGATTCCTCCAATCACCCGTATGATTTCCGCCTTCAGTTCCAAAAGGGTTCGTGGTTTGTTGGCGTACATCTGTGATTTCACAAACCCCCATAAGAAGAAATCACAGGGTGCAAGATCACACTCCACCTGCCAAAACCCACACCACACAGTCGTTCACAGCGGATGGATGGATTTCACGCTCCTGGATTATTCGAGGATTTTCGGAAGGAAAGCACAAGAAACGAGTCAAAACAATTGAGGCTACATTAATCGGCATGACAACAGATGCCAACATTGGTAAGAACAGGTTTGCCAACCTCGAAACAAAACAATAGCACTCGATTCAAATTCGACGTCCTATACGGAACACCCTTTATTTACGCTCTAGAAAAATATTAATATTTCAATAAATAAGTATATTCCTATATTCTGGTATTCACTCCATCCTATATTTTTCTTTTGAATATTATCGATATTAGAAATGTTCATAAATTATCATCCCATAACCATCGTTGCTGTCCTTTGCTGGAACAAATTAATTTAAATTTTTTTTGAACTTCTTAAACCCAATTGAAATTTATTTCACCGAGATATATGAGGGAAGAAAGAGAAATGATAGATGATTGATTGATTGATTTGCTTTATTTTACTTCGCTTTTGTGCCACTTTTAGCTAATTTGCGAAGATGAAGATAGTGATGAGTGATGATATGATGAATGAACAGTCACAAATATCAATGCCCAGGCCCGGACCCCTGGTGTCGTAGCGTGTTATGCTAACCACTCTGCCACGAACAAAATGATAGATGGACGAGAAAATTAGTTAAGAGAGAAAAGTGGACGAAAGAGGGGGGGGGGGTAACAAAATCTGAGAAAGAAACAGATAAATAAGAAAGTATAAAAGAATAAAAAGAAAAATAAGAAAGAAATAAGGGGAAAATCGTAAGTGAATGGAGAGAGCTCATACAGTGTCTTACATTTATACCTGCCCACCCTAATGCATCAATATACAGCCTCTGCCCAGCCGGTCGAAAATTTCTGGAGCCGCCTATGTTTAGAGGTCGAAGACTTTAATACTACTATGACAATGTTAATGCACAGCAGCAAAAATAGTGCTGGTGGTCGGTGTTTTTAGGTCCCCTACAGAACTGAATAAGGAAACCCTATATAAATCAAGTTTTATGACTAGGAAAAGGATTTTAAGGTGCAAAATTATGATGAGGAAAAGTGGGAAAATGTTAATAATTTCAAAAAGATGCTGATAAAATGCTTTTATTCGATGCTCTCTTTTTTCTGCGCCTTCTGTATATAAAGCGCGCGGACCGCATAGAGAACTGTGTTTCTGCCGAATAGGTTTTGTTGAAGTTTGTTTTCTCTCGCGGGTTTTTCTACATTATCTCGGGAACTATTGGGGATGCAATGATTACACAGGGCCGCATGGGTTCTGTTGTTTTTATAATTTTGGGTGTTTTACATGTATTTGAACTTTCTGATGCTGAAACTGGCATTAGTTTTCTCACATCACGCAAGAATTTTTTACAATTCACGATTTATATATAAGGTTTGTGGTATGCACGTTTCAGTAAAATTGAAGTGATTGTCGCTAGATGTGACTGGTACGTTTCAAAATTATTCAACAAGTAATAAAGACGAATAAGCTTTAAATACAGAGACGTTTTGTTTTATTTAAATTAATTCATATTTTCTTGCCTAAATGCTGAAAATAATACTATGTAAAACATTGATATATATATCATTTGAAATTAATTTTATATGTAACTGTCAAAAGTCCTAATTTGCTTCCATGGTACGCTGATCTCCTACATTAACATTTGGTTGTTCAGTGTGGTACATTACTGTGGTGTGACCATGGCATCTCGTGGTTGTATGAAAAGCCCAGATGTGTTTTGCTACATCTGCGGTGAATTTGATCCCCGGGTACAGAGACAGGAAATTACAGATTTTGTAAGAAGAGCATATTACGCATTCTTTAAAATGAAACTAGGAGATCAAGATAAATCGTGGGCCCCACACAAGGTATGTAGATCATGTGTGGAATCTTTACAAAACTAGAGCAGGGAAAGCGGCCATCTATGCCATTTGCAATACCCATGGTGTGGAGGGAGCCTCAGGATCACAGCAATGATTGTTACTTCTGTTCCTGTGAAATTGTAGGTCGAAATATTAGAAACAAGAAGAGGATAGTGTATCCCAATATTCCCTCTGCAACGAGACCTGTGTTGCACGGTCCAGACTTGCCTGTACCGACACCTCCATCAAGTCTTGAGTGTGTAAGTGATCCTGTTTCACTAAGTGATTCAGTGGAAGGAAATGAAATGGAAGATGACATTTATGCCCGACCCTGTGGCCGAGTGGTTAGCACATCGCGCTGCGACGCCAAGGGTCCCGGGTTCGAATCCCGGTCGGGCTTGGTTGTTTGTGAATGTCCATTCATCAATTTCATCATTTCATCACTCATCCCCATCTTCGCAAATTAGCCAAGAGGCACAAAACGCGAAGTAAAATAAACTAAATCAAATCAAATCAAAAATCAAGATGACATTTATGATCCCCCTCACTGATCTCGTGACCCTATACCGTTCACTCAAAGCGAACTCAATGATTTAGTTAGAGACCTAAATTTATCTAAAGAATCAGCTGAGCTTCTTGGTTCCAGACTTAACGAAAATAACTTGCTGGCTTGTGGAACAACATTTTCCTGGTACAGACACCGAGAAAACGTTTGTGACTTATTTCTCGAAACAAGATTCTCTCGTGTTTTGTTGTGATGTGTCCGGTTTGCTGACTAAGTTAAATTTTCCTTGTGTTTCAACTGATTGGAGGCTATTCATTGACTCGAATAAAACAAGTTTAAAATTTGTTCTGTTACATAATGGAAATAAGTTCCCCTCAGTTCCTATTGCTCATTCTGTGTCACTAGAAGAAACCTACAGCAGTATGCAACTTGTTCTTAATAAAATTAAATATGAAGACCATGGTTGGTTGGTGTGTGGTGATATTAAAGTTTTGATCATTTTACTTGGACTGCAATGTGGATATACGGAAATGCCATGTTACATCTGTGAGTGGGAAAGAAAAGAATGGCCAATACGGAAAACTGTGAACCTGGGTTCAAAGAACATCGTGCAACAACATTTAGTCAGTCCTGAGAAAGTTGTACTTCCCCCTCTTCATATCAAATTAGGGCTGATTAAACAATTTATGAAGGCACTTAACAAGGAAGGACAATGTTTCCAGTTCATATGCAACAAACTTCCATCCCTGTCGTACGGCAAAGTGAAAGAAGGTGTTTTTGTTGGACCAGACATTAGGAAATTAATGAATGACAAAGACTTCGAGGAAACAATGACTGTAGCTGAAAGAGATGCTTGGATAGCATTTAAAAGTGTAGTGTTGAACTTCTTGGGGAACCACAAAAGTCCTGATTACAGAGAAGTTGTTGAGAATATGTTACTTAAATTTCAAGAGCTGGGTTGTAACATGAATCTCAAATTACATTTTTTGCATTCACACCTTGATAACTTTCCACAAAATCTCTGTGAATTAAGTGAGGAACAAGGCGAACGGTTCCATCAGGACATGAGGGATATGGAGAAAAGGTATCAAGGACATTGTAGTGTTAGCATGATGGCTGACTACTGTTGGGCATTGTATAGAGAAACGCCAGAAGAAAATCACAAGAAAGTTAGGAAAGCTTACAGAAGAAAGCGTGCTAAACAGAACTGAAAAATATGTATTGTGTAATGATTTTCTTGTGTGTATATTATATACTGCTATATGTCGTTTTCTATATTATATGGGTCCTTTGTGTCTGTCTATATTCATTTTAAAATAAACATGTTGATGCATTTAGTGCGATAAGCTACTTATTCTGATTGAAGAAAAGAAAAATTATAATAAAACAGTATGCAATATTGGACAAAGCCCAAATTTTGAAATTTGATTTGTAAGAAAACCTTGCGTGATAGAGAAAAACGAATTTCATATTCGTGATCAGCATGGCACAAATAATAAAGTTCACCTATTAAACAAAAAACAACATTAAATTGACTTTAATTTGTGGCCATGTATACAATATTATACAATTTTATAGCTCTCGTTCTTCTCTACAAAATTAGACTATAGGATTTTATGTAGCTGTCGAATTTTCTGACAAAACATGAAAGAAAGGGAAGGAAAAAGGTGCCGACTCATCAATGAGGGGATAAAAAGGGGCTAGATGTGCTAATCTCACGAAAAAGTGCAAAAGGGTGCAACAACGTGTGTTCATTTTACTAGATTTCATGTCCTAAAATACATATCTCAAAGGATCGTTGTGAACAGCTATATTTTTGGAAAGGTGCTGCACCTTAAAATCCGTTCCCTATTCATGACGTGTTCCTGTTATTTTTAGAATGTGTAAATCTAATGAGAATTCAACACCACCATTGATATGTACGAGTAATCGAAAAAGTAATAATACTAATAATATGGTTGCATTTAACAAGGACTGTGATAAATAACATTTATCACCGTATGATGTCACACCCTGTTTTTATTGTCCACAAATTAGAACAGGCATAACCTTTCCTCGTGTAATCATCGCATCGCATCAGGTAACGAAACCAATGACAGTGGTGCAGAATCTTCGGACACAGAAGATTAAATTTTGTAAGTCCTTACTTCGAAATGCTGAAGTAAATTTTCTCAATTGTAACAGTTACCCTATACTGTACAAATCAATAGTAACTAATATGTTAACTTTATTATTCAGACAGGAAAATTGTATGCTAAACTATCACGAAGAAACGATGTGAGTCCATTTGGACTATCCAATGTTAACGGATATTCACAAATATTCCGTGAAATCTTGCACCAAAGAAAAAGCTTACCATAGTGGTTGCACCCAACGTTTTTGCATAAAAGAAGAAAATTGTCATAAAATCAGACGATTATGCGATGAAATACAGAACTATCACAACCGCAGACGTTTCTATTTCAAAATACACAGTGCATATGAACATAAGAAAATAAGTAGAATAAATTTACAAGATTCCATCAAATTTATGTTATTGCTGCTTTTTGTTACTTGTATTGCCTTGAACATCCAAGGATAATAATTTTGTATTACCAATTGCATGTTCGTAGACATCTCATTTCGATTACGAGCTGTCGAAAAATGCCATCTTCTATCCTGCATTTATACAACCCTGTGGAATAGGTGCGTGATTGTCACTAGCATTTACTTTTGCAGTCAGATAAGATTCTAAAAATGGCAGTACACTATGAAAGCCTTAACACCCCAGCAGACCCCCATCACCATGCACATCGTATCGTTTGTTTCAAGGATTCGTTAAGTTTTGTAAGAGATACAAGGCACGTCCAGAAAGTAAGTTCCGTTTGCATTGCATTGCATTGCAATCGGAAGAGTGTGCATGCGTGCTGAGTAGTTGGACCCATTAGTAAAGCAGAGCCGTCAGTGTTAGATAAGACAGAAGTGCACACACTTCGTAGGGGTTGCGATAACGTTCAATATAATCAAAATACCCGCCACGTGTGAAATGCACTCAGTCACGGTCTTTGAATGCATGGAATGGAATATGTCAGCAGCTGAAATTCACAGTCTAATTGGTGAAGTGTATGGTGAACAGATCATGAGTGCCTCAATGGTACGGAGATGGGTGCGACAGTTTAACGAAGGACGAAACAATGTGCATCATGATGAACGCAGTGGGCGACCATTTCTGGTGACACGTGCATGTTGAGCCGTGGTGTTGTTTTCATTCACGACAATGCTCATCCCCATACGGCAGCTGCAACGCAACGACTCCTTACAGACTTTGGCTGGGAAACATTTCCTCATTCCCCATATAGCCCAGACTTTGCCTCCTCTGGTGCTGGTGTTACCACTTGGTTATCAACAAAGGCGGCATCGTTCTTCGATATGGGGATACAAAATATGGTGTCTCGTTATGATGAGTGTCTCAACAGGGATGGCAATTATGTTGAAACATAGTCCAATGCCTGTGTTTCAGTGTAAAGTGTTTTGTTCCATTACATTTTGTGTTTTCTTAATTGGCCAACGGAACTTACTTTCTGGATGACCCTTACATTATACAGGAAGCCTAGTTTATCAGTATCATAATATAAATGTCAGCGACAACCGGGAATTTTTTTTCACGTGGTTTCAAACATATAGGAAAGAAAAAGCAGTTTTCACAGATATGTAACACCGAAAAGAGCAAAATTTCAAAGATTTTTTTTTAGCCTTCATGTTCTCTGCAACCAGTGAAAGTTTATCGGTGTAGAGAGACATCCTATATATTTGCAAAACCCCGTGCTTGTGTGTGCTTACATGCTGCGACTCTCCCCAGAATTTTTTTCTGCATCTGACTATAGTTCTAATTCTACTTTAAACTCTAGGTTCAGTTATGGTTAGCAATTAGCTATCTGAGCAACAAGTGGGCTAAAAACAAGCTTTACTATTAATTCCTTCAATTTCCCTCTCTGCGGTGTAACATGCAAGAACAGGCATAAAAAAAACTAGAATGTGGATGTTCTGAATTTAGCATGGAGTGCAACAAACCCTAGCTCCCTAGGTTTAGGCGATTCCAAGAAAACTATTTAACCTTAACATCCAGAGAAGACACGTAGTTGGAAACAGAGTTGCCAAATTCAGCTCTTCCCCCACATTACAATTTTTCGAGTTAATGATTTAAGTGTTGTAATGTAATTGCTGCAGTTTCACTTTGGTCAAATCTGTACTGAGACATGCATGGCTTAGGCTTTGAGACGAGCATATAACTACTGGCAGGATCAACCTGAGTACACAGCATGATATCTTACTTCCAGTAAGGTTTCGGGTGCCAAAACTGAGGAGCAAGGCCAGTTTACTAACTCATGTAGACAAGGCTTAGCATTAAGAGGCCAAAAAGGGCCTCCCTAATCGCCACCACTGGTTACTTCTATTGCAAAAAAGTAACTCTGTTACAGGCACAGCTACTTACTTTTAGAAGTAGCTAGTTACACTTATAACTCTCAAAGAAAGTAACTTTTACTAGTGACTGCATTACAAATAACTGGTTACTTCCAAACGCTGTGAGGTGACAGACAAAATTTAGACGTCACAAATTCTGACACCGGTAAATTCAGAAAATTTATAGGTTTTAAGCTGAAATTGATAAAGACACTAGATATAATTTGAGCAAAATAAGTAGACATGTTCAAGACAGTGGATGTAAAAACTACTTTCTTTCCTATGCTGAGAGCACTCCACTTTTCACTGTTATTTTCAAATCTCTGTGTAGAACACTATTTAGAGAATGAGATTAAGAAACAACACACTCAGTAATTTTTAGGGCATCTGCTTTGGTTAGTTTGGCAATGAAGACATTCAAATATAGTGACTGGTGGGAGAGAGCAGGGTGTCATATATGGAGAAAGTCACCAATGTTTTGACTATGCCAACTGCATTAAATGGTACCTAGTATTGCATTTGAATGAAATCAGTCAAAGTGTTTCAATATAGCAGATTTATAACCGACTGTTAAAAAAATGGAAAACATGCATATATCATGCATAGTAGTTAGCTAATTAAGATAATTGTGGTGGTGTCCTGACAGCAGGGCACAAGCAAAGTCCTGTTCATGAACAATACAGAGGGACCTGGGCCACAATGTCAAGGGCATGTGGTATGCACCATGGAACAGGACCTTGCACTTTGAGGCGCCTCACACTTTTTTCAGAAAAAAAATATATATATACATATATATATATAGTGTTATTGAATTGTTTATTCACTCAAATAAAGAGAAGAACGCTAAATTAGCAATACATCTCCATTTGTAATCATCATACATATTACAGAAAAGGGAAATACTAATGTTTTAGTACGCTAAACAAGAGACAAAATAATTGTCAGTAGAAACGATGAATCTGTAGTGCATTGCTTCATACATAATCAATAAAATAATACGCTTTTTTAACAGCTCCTAGCATCGGAATAAAGCCTCACTATAAAAAAGTGATTAAGCAAAGTTCGTTGCCTTGAAATTCTCTGCACACTGTCAAAACCTAGTGTGTCTACCAAATCTGGGTATGGTAAGGTTTAGAGTTGGCTGGGTTTCCAATCTAATGGTGGAAGGTTCATATCCTTGTGGTTGCAGAAACTTGAGTGGTCGACACATGACTGCTACCGAAAAATGTAAAGATATTTGTTGAACGAGGCAACACAGCACTGATGACAGCCTGCAGTTTCCATGGTTTAACAGACATCGCTGTAGTGACAGAACGAGTGGTGTTGCCATACATCTGTACTCTGTCGAATAAAAATCTGTATAAAATCGAAATGTGAATTGACAATGATAATGGGTTTTTAAAAACAGCTGCAAAGAGCCTCGAAACAAGAATAAGAACGCATTTGTAGGACTATCCAATACTAAGAAAAAGTTATTTCACAAAATTGATAAGAACTGTTTTTGCCTGATTAAAAAAAATCTGAAAAACAAGAACTGTATTTGCATGATTAAAAAAATCTGAAAATTAACAACTGTATTTAAAACCTTTCTACCTGCACTGTACTTAAATTTAATCACAATCGGACCACAAGTTTTTAATTTAGAGAATTTGAAAGAGAGCGGTCGTTTAGAAAACACACACACAAAAACAAACGTTTTGTTCACACAGGTTAACACAGAATTGAATAGGCTAAATTTTCCTGTGCCTCGTTTTTTAATGAAAAACTGGATCGAAAATAGTTCAAAAAGGAAAAAGGAACAAATTTGAATACCGTATTTACATGTGTATAATGCGGGTGCGTGCATAATGAGCACGCTGGTTTTTGCTAGGGAAAAGTGACTAACAATTATATCTCATCTCGTATATAATGCACAGTACAATTCAGTTTCAAGAAATCGCTTTCTTAGTTGTAGGTCGTAAAGCTGTTGCTATGCTGATCAACAGTGAATGACATCATTCCAATTCAATGAGCCATCTGTTGCTAATGTGGGCCAAGAGGAGAACATTACATTACTAAGTGAAAAATTGTGGAACATGACCTTTAAACTTTTATAAGTGTTTTTCGTCGTTTCCTCTTTACTTTTTCTAGAAGAACTTCAAAATATATACTTTTTCTATGACTAACTAAACATTTATAGGAGGCACATTCAGGACACTCAATCTAGCAGCTAGCAACACAAGATTTCCTCCATTAAGGCATTTACACACTCCATATATGTCGTATTATTTGGCCAGTAATACATTTTAATTATTTTCTTTTTCCTTATCTTTTTTTTTTTTTTAATACAAAGTATCATAAAAAACAGAACGTTCCTTCATTTTGTAATGAGCTTATTTCAACCGCATTGCAAATAAGTGTCGCTATTTTGAATGGAATACTGCTAGCATATTCAGAAACTGCAGAATAGGGTTCCGTAAACATTAAAAATTATTCCATGCATAATACGCACCACACTTTTAGGGGGCAAAAATTTTGGAAAATAGTGTGCATTATACATGAGTAAATACGGTAATTCACCATTCTCACCACAGAAAGCGACCAGCCCAAACACTAAATGCGCAGCTTGCACCTAACGAGGAGGAAAAACTATCAAATAGCAAAGTGTACTTGATACAACTTAACTCAAAACAAAAAGAACAAATAAAGATATTGAACTTTAAGCTCTCATCACTACACTTCATGTTTCAACCGACCTGAACAAACACGATCAGGTGCATCACAACAGGAGGGCCAAGAATCAGACTAAAAGCACATGTCTGTGTGATTGGCATTTGACAACCGAGTAGCCCAGATGCACACGCGAGGACTAGAGAGACTTTGGCACCATCTCCAATGACGTCACCATGCTTCTCATACACCAGGGTATGTCCATAGCAAATTTCATTACATGAAGACCAATGGTTTAATTTTTATAACCAAAAATCTTGGTCCCTTTTGCTCAAGAAGAGATTGCCGTGATAATTGACAAAACAAGAAACGGCAGGGCTCCCGGCCCTGACGGAATCACCAATGAAATTTTAAAGATATTAAAAAATGAATTACTCCCTGGATTACAACTGACATATAACCAATGCATACTGAAAGGAGTGTTCCCCGAAGAATGGAAACTCGCAACCCTGGTGGTGTAGTAAGAGAGATCCAGAAAAACCTAAATCTTATCAGTGGCATAGCGTTATAGTACGCCCGTATGCCCGGTGTTCCCCGATTTAAAATTTCAAAAATGCGTAAATGCTATAAATATAAAGTAAAACTTGACTAATTTCATATATGTTTGACCTTCGTGGCATTAAAATAGCAATTTTTCGCGATCCGCTTGCAACGCTCCACTAACAACATTCGTTCTAGCATTTTATTTCAATGCCTTTCCTGGCCGTACACCGGGCAGGTTCGGCGTAAAGAACTCTATATTCCTTGCTGTCTATCTGGAGGGAAAGCTTGGAGAGGCTTGGGTCTACAGCACGCGCGAAAATGCTCTCTCGTATGTCAGCGCATGGGGCAGAGGGCTACGCTACGTGATTGGCTCATGTGACCCTTCCTATCTTCTGAAGCAGACGACAGCGGTAGAATTCCTACCCGGTTCTTCGTGCTCGTGCCACTCGTGCTATGTGATGCTAGAATACGCAATATTGACTGACGTAACTTCACCAAACTCAAATATACCACTTCTTAATGGCCACTGCATTGTACTGTATAATTTATTGCACGAACAGCGATGTGCATAAACTAAAAGATCAACACAGTTTTTGTCAAATAAGTTGGTGAAGTCCTCATGGTAGAAATTCAGGCTGTGTCTTTTCTACCACTTATCCCGCAAAACTATCCTTTTTATTATTATTATCTTTTTCGTTATTATCTAACTGCTTAATATTGTGTCCATGGAAATGTTTAGTATTCATTTGAAAACTCTTAACATTGAATGGTCTCTGGACAAAATTATTTTAAAATGTTTATCAGCATTCTCAAGATGTAATAAACAGTGGTCTGAATTACTAATCGGCACTGTTACGTCAGTAAAGTGTACGATAGTTGGATCATCCACCCACCTCCGTGTCAGAGTGTTTTGCACAGCCCGCCAAGACGACAGAGGTCCCTGATTCGAATCCCGGTGTGAGCACGGGTGTTCTTTCCGAGTGTCCCTTCTTCAATATCATCACTCATATTCATATTCGCGATTAACCAAAAGTGGTAGAAAAGGGAAGTAAAATAAACCAAATCAATCAGTAGTTGGATCACCCACAACAATGTCTTCTGTTATTCAGAGGCGCTTGTGATTCAGGTAGGTTTTTTAATGGCTTGCGTCATGCAGAAAGGTAGAAAACACCAGAGTTCAAAACATTTGTAGCATAGCGAGGCATCTCATTTTCTAGCTAAAACATGCATGGATTGAAAACCCAGCTGACTTGAGGCATATAAACAACACCTGTGGCGACTAATACCATAAGTAAATTATTAAGCAAAAAAGGGCTGACCCTTCCTTCGGACTTGCGTTCCCACCCGAAATGCTCATGCTATGCCACTGAATCTTATAGACCGATATGCCTGTTAGACAACTTAGGCAAACTTCTGGAATGGCTATTGGTTAAACGCCTAACCGAGCGTTTAATCCTAATAAGAAATTCCAATAGGCAGTATGGATTTTCTAAAGGGAGATGTACAGAGGATGCCATAAATAGAGTTCAAAAAACGGTCCTAGAAAATCCACAGAAGTATGTACTACCCATAACAATCGACATCACAGGTGCTTTTGATAACCTCTGGTGGCCGTATCTCTTACTACAACTTCAAAATCTGCAGCTACCAGGACCTCTTTACAGGATCATCGAGAATTACGTGAGTCAACGAAAGGTACAATTCATATGGGGTGAAGAGAGTCTAACAAGAGAAGTAAACAAGGGATGTCCTCAGGGCTCAGTCCTAGGACCAATCCTATGGAATGTCGTGCTGGAACCTCTCCTCATTAATTTGAAAGAAAGTACACAAATATTGGATGATATTGCTTATGCTGATGACCTTCTAATGCTAATCGCGGCCGACAGCCATAGGGAGCTCGAGTCCAAGGCTAACAGTGCAATGAAGATTCTCACCGACTGGACATTGGAATCTAAGCTTGAAATAGCGAAAGAAAAGACATATCAGATCCTACTCAAAGGGAAATTACAAAGAGCTCCAACTGTCAAGCTTTTGCAACACTCAATAAGGTTTGTCAAGGAAATTAAATACCCAGGAGTTACAATAGAAGCACAGCTAAGTCTAAGAGCTCACATAACTAAGGCTCTGTCCAAGGCAAAGACTGCCATGCATACCATATTGAGTGTGGGAAATTCCGCATATAAAATCCCATTTGCAACTGCGATGAATTATTACAAATCAGTATTCATACCTACTGTAAGTTATGCCGCGTCTGCATGGGCAATGCTCACTATCAACAAGCAAATAAGACGACAACTTCGGGCAGCTCAACGGAATGTACTTTTGCGTATCTTGGGAGCTTTCAGAACAACAGCCACCTTAGCAGTCATAGTCATAGCTGGAGTTTTACCCCTTGATATGGAAATCCAAAGAATTGCGGCCAGGTATTGGTGGAGGAAAAGGGAATATCGAAAGATAGAGCAACTTTTAGGAATCAACATATATTCCCTGCAAGACAATGATCAACACCTCCAAAGTGCCTGGTATGCGGAGCGGAGAGAACATCAGGGATCTCAACACACCAAGGAATACATACCAGAGGCCAAAGTCCGATCGTCCAAATCTTATATAAAACCCACAAAGGGACTAACTCACTACGTTACGGGACACGGTCCTTACAGAACTTATTTAAAGAGGTTTGGCCTTGCCACGGACGACCAGTGTCCAACTTGCAAAACATTAGATACACCTGAACATGCCTTGATTCATTGCACAAAATTCCAGGATACCCGGATCAGGAAATTGAGGGCTAATCTTCGACAGGATGTATTGCATCTAACAATGACTGATAGAACAATATTTTGTATAGTAAATACTTTGGCTGAAATAATTTCAAGCAATGAAGAGCTTGAATACAGAACCTCAAGAAGGGTGCCCGGAAATGGCCAACCAAATCCTGGGAAACCAGTGACAGAGAGAAGAGTTACAGCTGAACTAAGAAGATCTACAAGAAGACATGAGAGGACTCACCCTGAATCTTTTGACTCAGAAGAGGAGGATCCTGATGGTAATATAAAGTTCTATGAGGATGGACCTACTTCCATAAATAGAAGAAGATACTACATAACTACACTTAGAAAGAGACAGACTGGAATGGAATGAATTCAAATTGTCAGAGATTCCCACCGACACCTCCAGGCTGAAGAAAGAACGAAATACCAAATATGGAACACCTAATTATACTGGATAAATCATCATCCCAGTACCCATATAACCTATTATTATATTCCTACATAAATGTATAATGTGTATATATATATACAAATTATGAAGGAGACAGTAAACACTTACCACACGAATAGAAATAATTCAATATTTCGCGATCTAAGTTGCATTTTCAAGAAGGAAGATAAAAGATCGACGACACTTTGAGTAGAGGCACAGAATACTAACCGTAGCGTCTCTACGGTCAGTGTTGCCAGAAACAGTTGATAGGAAACATGAAGTACTTTAGCCAGTTACATTACGACCAATGGTTTAATTTTTATAACCGAAAATCAGGGACCCAAGAGTGAGTGAAAATCTTGTTCATAATGTTGACATTTTTGAAACACTGAGCTAGTAAAAATATTTTATTTAATCACCACAAAATACATCTTTTAAAAATATATGTTTTCTACATAAAATATTTCTTGTAATATATTACAAGTGTCTCACGAGTACCTGAACACCATTTCAGGATAAGATAGCTATACAAATAAATAGCAATGAGGGAAAAAATAACCTACTGTATATCAACCATGTGAAATTTCACAATACTCAACAAAGAAAAAATCTCAAAGAAGTCAAGTTTTAATGTTATACAGTAATTATATGCAGTACCAACTTAAAACACTAGAATCTCGATTGATTTTTATTTTTTTATTTTCATAATAAATAAATGAAAACCTGCAGATTAGCTTGAAAACCTACATATTATGATGTAAAAATATACTAATACTGCTTGTATGGTAATGGCCTCAATACTACATTTTGTAGAATCCTTTCTTTATTTATGAATTAGAGTTAATATGTTGTTTGTTGCTACACAGTAACACAGGCAGATGCAAAAACATTGTTATCTCAATGGCCAAAATAGATGTGGCAACTCTTTTCTTTAAAAGACGAAGTAGCATCAACTAAGATATTCATTAAATATCTTTCTTACTTTTTATTTTTGAAAATCATGTTTTTAGTTAACATTTGAGAAGTTAAGTTACTGTAAAAATTGGTACAGGAGAACCTCAAGGGATGAATAATAAATGTCCAAGTTGGTTCATAAGTGAGGTTAATAGAGAACCACTCTTTCCTGATAGAGCTACTGGTATTCATGCAAATCCCATCTCATACAATTAATTCAATAACCTCAAACCATTCTGGACTATCCACTCAGAAGTTTACTTGCAACTAAACTTTACATTTAGAGATAGACCCATTCCAGTTTATACAACTTTTAGTAACCCATGATGATTTCAATAATAATTTAATGTCTTATCAATAAAAAACCAAATTAATCAAGCAAAAGTATCACTTAATATTATCACTTTTTTATATTTTCATAATATTCCTCATTCCAAAAATGTTTTCTCCTTACAGCTGGCCCAACATATTTCCGTCTGTAGTTACAGAACTTGTTCTGTACAAGATGCTTAGTCTTAAAAAATAGCAATGTTTATGATTCAGAAAGAGTTGGAATACAAAACTTAGGTGTGTTAGGAAAGGAAAAATTTCTATTCCCAACCACCCTCAATAATTCTGGAAGCAATATGTTTGTGAAAAGACTAACTTCTCATTATTCTAATTGAAAGTACTGATAAAGTTATATCAGGTGTTAAATGCATAGTGTTGTGTTGAACATTTCTGAAAAACTATTATATTGAAACAATGGAAACTAATAGCTCATAATAGCCCAGTCCCTGCAACAATGAATGAAATAATGAGCAGATTTTTCATGTGCACAGTCAAACTATGTCTCTTTGTTATGAACAATGCAAACTGTTACATTTTCAATGGCTATCCATGAGCACTAACTCATCACGTTACTAATAAAAGGGAAGTAACAACAATTCATAATCATTTCTACACTTCCAAATCCATACTTCCTTTCATCAATGTAACCTGCAAAACAAAGCCAATCCCTTAGCTAATAAAAGCAGTCAATCATGATTTCACAAAAGCAACCTTTGGGATTTACTTCTTTAGTAAAAAACAAAAATGTCAGCTATCTCGATGGAAAATATACGATTGAAAGAATTTTGATGCAACACTAAGTTTTAAAACTTAAATCAACCTGTGAAGTAACTCTTAACTGACAACAGATCCACTGCAAATATAATTATCTACAAAGTAAGTATATTTTCATAAAACAAAGCACATCACATGACAATCAAAATCAAACTTAATATCCCTGTACAAAATATACATTTATAACGACCACATTCCACCAAAATTCTCAAAATAGTGGCAGTATTCAACAAATTACAGAAAAAAGTTCACAGCAATGCACATTGCTATTTTCTTTGTCAACAGGTCCTGTTGACTGCACCTGATGTAAATTGACTTTTTACAAATTGGTTATACTGTTGTATATTTCACCACAGTTTTGATCAGTACATATTTTCCAATCATAAAATTCCAAATATTTACATTCAAAACAATGTATATACATGTTACAAACACACTCCCGTTGACTAGCATTAACAATATCTCCACTTGCACGAAAGACATGATTACTTGTCTGGTATACCATGCTGCGTTTCCCAAAGATAACAATACAAGCTGTCTGTTTTCTTTAGAAGCTCCTGGTGGGTGCCACATTCAACAAGGCGGCCTTTATCCAACACAAATATTTCGTCTGCATCCATCACAGTTGAAAGTCTATGGGCTATGCATATGGAAGTGTGATCTTTTGTAACTACTCTCAGAGCATTTATAATATGCTAAAAAGGATAAGAAGAATTCTTATTAGAATATGCAGATTCTTTATTTAAATCTAGTTCAGATGTGCATCAAATCAAGGTATTATTTAACCCTGCATTTGTTGCATGTGGAAAAGTAACTAGATAGTTTGTGATATATCTGTGAGACACAAGTATGTTTTTACTAAGAAACTAACAATTCCTTTTCATCTTTTCTTTATTTTAGTCTTGCATATAATGATTCTTAAGCACCTTAAAACATTTCTTTAGCACTACGTATGCTATTTATTATCAACTTACAACAAATTTATTGGTAACAGTTTCATACATCGGAGACACATTTCTTCATTTTTACAGAAGAACCTACTTACGGAAATGAGTTTCTCTAAGGTTTCCAACGTTAGTCGAGGTATTTTCTTTCATCGTGGTATCTATTTGACCGGAAAATCATGTTAGTGTTTCGAACCCCATTTTTTTTTTTTTAACTATGCTTGCCTAACCTAACCAAACCTAACCTAACCTTATCGGAATGGTTCGTGGGGCTATCCGTCAGCTACTCGTGCATAATGTACAATTTGCATACTTGACGAACACGATAGTAGGTATTTTTCAGTGAAGAAGGTTGGAAACACTGATATTCGAAAAGAAGAGAAACAATATCATTCGCAAAGTAAGCAATATTGCACCGTTACGTGCGTTCGGTAGCACTTAGAAAAATGCGTTATTTTAGTAGAAAAAGTGTTTGTTTTCATGTAAAAAGCATAATGGCACCTTGAACTATCGTGCGTACTGAAAGTCGTGATCAACATGTTACAAGAAGGAAGTAAACTGTACAAAAAAGAATCTAATATATGCCTGTTAAACTACATACCTTTATTAGTCTTCAACATAATCACCATCTAAATCGACACATTTTTGCCAACGTTCTGGAAGTTTGAAAATTCCTCTGTTGTAGAACTCCGTTCGGGCACGTCTGAGTATTCTCCTAACGGCAAGTTCCACTTTCTTGTTGGTGTCATATCTGTTTTCCCGCATGTGTTCTTTCAGAAAAGAAAACAAGTGAAAGCCAGAAGGAGACAGATCTGGACTGTAGGGAGGATGTCGAAGGAGTTCCCATCCAAATCTGGCAACTTCATCCCTCCTTAGCTGTGCTGTGTGCGGCTTGGCATTGTCGTGTTGGAGGATAACACTATCCCTGTCAGGACGTTTTTCACGAATAGCACGAAGTTTTCTCAAAGTGAGCACATAGTGAGCAGCATTGATTGTTTCCCCTGGAGTGAGAAAGTCCACGAGAAGAACACCCTCCGAATCCCAGAAGACAGTTCCCATTACTTTGCCAGCTGATGACATTGTCCTCAGTTTCTTCTTTCTTGATGATGTTTGATGTCGCCACTCCAGGCTTTGACGTTTACTCTCAGGCTCGTAGAGGTGGAAAATGGTTTCGTCTCCAGTAACCAAACACTTCAAGAAACCCTCGCCTCCATCCTCTGCTCGGTACCGCGCCAAAAGTTCCGTGCAAACATCTTTTCTGTTTCGTTTTTGTGCCGCATTCAAATCCCTTGGCACCCATCTGCAACACACTTTCCGGTAACCCAGTACACCAATCATCTCCTGTGCCCTACTCCAACAATGTGTGAAAGTTCCCTAACCGAAACACGCCTGTTCCCCTGGATGATTTCCTGGACGCGAGCCACGTTCTTGTTGTTCGAGGCAGTTCTCGGGCGGCCTGTGCGAGGGAGATTACTGATGTCTGCGTTTCCACCACTAAAATGTTTTATCCATCGCCGGATGCTACTGGCAGCCATACACTGATCACCATACACTTCCTGCAATCGGCGGTGGATATCTGATGCCGATGCACCTTCCTTCAACAGAAATTCAATTACTGCACGCTGGCGAAACGACGTGTCAAACGGAGCCATTACTCGCTACTCGCTAATGCGCATACGTACTGCGCCGATCACCCCACTTTCAAGTGTATGTTGTCACAATAGATGGTTCTAACTGTCTTATACAGCGCATCACTCTACGTGAACATTTACGTCTGAAATAGAAAGTTGATCACGACTTTCAGTACACACCAAGTATATTCCGCAATACATAATTGATAAGTACGAACCATGCGAAACACAAAATATCCGATTTTAATGTGTCTCCGATCTATGAAACTGGTACCAATTTATTTATATGTGTCACTCTACTGTTCATCACAAGTGTCATCACATTCCTCTCAATTACTTTCCCTTTATCACAATCACCAACACACACACGCCCGTAGCCAGGATTTTATTTCAGAGGGGGCTTTATGAGCACAGGCGTTGTCAGAAATATTTGGGGGGGGGGGGGGGCTGGTCATTGATAAAACTTGATAACTAGAAATAATTATGAAAATAATAATAATTACCTTGGTTATATTTGTCATTTTACAATAATAACTATTATAAGTTATGAAAAATAAACCACTTTAAATCCAAATTTATTGTTATTATTATTATTATATAAATGCAGACACATTGCTACTTGATCCACCATAGGCCAGTACAGTTAGTGTACCAAAATTCATAGTTATTGTATTTTGTTATTAACTTTTGCACATTCCGTTTAAAAAAGGCTTTAAGAGTTATGGCCAAATTTTACTCACAAAGTTTATATTGTGTGACCTATCACAAAGAAAATTACATATTTTGATCCAGTTATTCTATGGATTAAATAGTAAAATATAAAAATATAACTTGGCTCTTCTATTATACACTCAACCTTTTTCGATCTAATGTTTATTCCTGCTAAGGAAGTAAAATCAATTACCACTATACACTATTTAAATTAGATATTTGTAGGATTTCGGAGGGGGGGGGGGCTTCAGCCGCCTTAGCCTTCCCCCCGACTACATGCCTGCAGAGCAATGAATGAATGAATTCAGCATTCTTCCAGATACTAACAGTAAAATTTACAAGCAGACTGTACTCCCATTAACCTAAATGAAATTGGTCGCTCTGTATCTGGCAGATGAAAATAGCTTACTAAGTGCAGGCATGAAGGGGTACCAGGCGGAACCCATGGTCATCTGTATTCAGGCAAAGAGGGAAGAAGCAATTGAGAAGCTTAGAACCACATGCCTATTAGTTTCCAAGAAAATAAACAATTTTAGTCACATGTATCTCACAGAGACAGTGTGGCCAGCCAATGAAGGGTTAACAAACTCACCACTGTTGGTTCAAGATTGTTACTCAACTGCAACTGTGTGAAGTTTGGTAACGAACATGTTATTAATACAGCTTAATAAAAACTAAACTAAATTCCTTACAGTGAGCCCTTTGAGGGCCAAAGCCGGCCAAGTGGCTTTTCATTGGGTTTGGTCAATGCATTCAATCCCATCACAGTTGTTATTTGGCTTCCTAGACACGAGCCAACTACTTCTTTCAAACTAGATCTTCAATTATCCTCAGTTGCAGGATAACACTAAACGTTTTAGGCTTGCACTGGTAATCAAATCCAGGACATACACATCAAATATTGAGCTAAACGGGAGTATACCCAATGCTACACTTGTGGAATGGTTAAGAATCACACAAAGGGATCTGATGGATAGCACATATACCCTTGTGTAATAAAGTATATATTTAAATGCAGTTCCTATTCATAAGACAAAACCCATTTCACACCTGTTACATGTATTATTTATGGAGATTAATGAACAATTTATGTTCAAGGAACATGTGTCATTTTACATCTCATCAGTACAATATCAGTCATCAATATCAGTATGTTATGCATCAGTACTTTATTGGTACTGCAGGGTGGCCACTCTAGGATCATGATAAAATTCAAGTATAATCTCCGATTTTCAAGCTGAACTTTCCAAAAATTCAAGGGCACAAGCAGATGTTTTCTCCATTTCAACCTTATGTATTATCACCTCTCACCACATCCAATGTGAACGATTTCAATTCCTGATATATTTTTTTTATTTTTCGTCCAAATTGCTTTAAATTTTACATGTAATTCCAAAAACTGTCCAAGTTTTATTTGATAATTTTTTGAACACAGTATCTCACAAATGTTCTATGTGAGCCCCTTTGTTACCCTTCATACATCGATTCGGTAATCCAATTCCGCCCAGATCCGTTTCAACATGTCTGCATCAACAGTTTGAACTGCAGCAGTAATGCGCTCTTTCAGTTCATTGACATCTGCGGGTAGAGGAGGTTTGTACACAATGTCTTTTAGATGTCTCCACAGAAAAAAACCACAGCGGGTTAAATCCGGGGATCTTGGTGGCCAACATAGTAACTATTGATCATTTTTAGTAGATCGCCCAATCCAGATGTCTGGCAGTCTGTTATTAAGGTAATTTGTAGTAAGCATGTGTAGGAATGTTTGTCCACAGTTTCTTCGTGAAAGAAGTACAGACCGTGATAGATGAAATGGCGCAAAACACATTAGATTTCAGTGAATCACGTACAACTTCAACGATTTGACGAGAATTAGCAGTCCCCCAGATGCAAATATTTTGCTTGTTCACTCTTCCTGTCACATGGAACGTAGCCTCATCACTGAAACAAAGTTTGTCAATAAAATCATCATCACCACTGCATAACTCTAGAAAGGACTCAAAAATTTTTTTTGTGGGACGTGTGATCATTAGGTGTTAAATGTTGTAACAACTACTCTCGATAGGGATACATCTTTAAACGCCTACGCACTATGCGCCAAACAGTTGCTCGAGGCATTGTTAGCTATTGACTCACTTTCCTTGTAGACTTTTGGGGGCTGCGTTGAAAACTAGCTCGAACTCTCTCGACATCTGCCTCAGACGTGGACGGTCTACCGAACGATTTTCCTTTGCAAGTGCATCCCGTTGTCTTGAATTTATCATACCACTTACGTATGGAGTTCTTGGATGGTGGTTCTTTACGAAATTTCGAATGAAGCTCACGATGAACACTAACAACACACCGACAAACGTGAAACTGTAGGATGCAAAAAGTTTTCTCTGCACAACACGCAGCCATCTTGGAACTTATCACCCTGGCACCTAGTGGAGAAATTTGGAACTACTACGACCATTGCAAACAAAACTCGAGGATATGGTTGAAAGTATTTACATAGAACTTTAATTGTTGATAAAGTTTTATCGATCCTGGAACAGTTTCTTATCGTTCAAACCATTTTGAAGCATGCTATGTACTATATTAACAATATACAGTGTCTGTGTGATTCCAATATATCCAAAAAATTCTAATGCGATTCAATTAAACGGTATATGCATTTAAAATATTTAATGTGAAGAGTTTCCATTTGCCATTTCACATACTTACGTCACAAGTGTTTCGGAATGTACTAATTGTTAATTATATAAGAATTTCAAACTCAAATTTACCTAATCAACTTCTAGATATCTTGCAATAATCTCTCGACTGTTAAGATAGTTCTGCAAAGGACACTAACAAAGTAAATGGATTGAAAGAATTATGTGTTAATTTCCCAGCAGCTTTCTTTTCCTTCCTCGATAAAAATAAAAGCTAAACTGTGAAGAACTTCCCTCAGGGCAAATTCAATGGGATTTGGAATAATAAAGTTCTAATATTTCACACATACGGAGAAAAATTCACGTAGAATTCACGCATAATTCCAGGAGCCAATAATTCACACATAATTCCTGGAATTCAAGGAATTCCCAGTGAGTAACCACCCTGTACTGGCAAAAAATCAAGAAAGTTTTCAATTTCAAGAGGCAAAAGGAATTCAATGTTGAACTGGATTTAGTGGAACAATTATTTTTGATACTAATGATCAGTGGCGGCTCATGCTACTTATTGTTAGTAGGGCTGCATTCATAATAAAAAATTTTAAAAAATAAAAAAAACTTAACTATTTGAAGATGAACTCCATGCAGTGGTCTTTCATTGAATTATTCATTTTTACTTGTACGATTTACCATTCAGAACACCAGATTATATAACTTACTGCCAGAAAACAAATAACTCTTGGAATAGATACACTTGAAAACTTAAACAATCACGCACTTACTGACAAGCGAAACGAACGCGTTACATGGCAGGCCACTGTTTCTCTCGGTAATTGCATGTTTATGCACGGTGTCCACCGTCAGTGTGAGAGGTTTCGATTTCTATCACTTGGCAGCACCACCGTACGTTGGACTGCGTTAAATGCAGCCTGCTTTTTAGCATTTCAAGGGCCTAGCAGGGAAGGAAGTGGAAGCAGTACTTACGTTAGAGTTAACATGGAAATGTACTGGCAGTCCCCGAGGGGGAAGCGGCTTCATATACCAATTTGAAAGCTCCACACAGCACAACACGATGCAGTAAGATAGTGGAAGTATAAATATTTAATTTTTGCACTAATGGCAACAAAATACAATTAGTTTGGGGGGCTGCAGTCATTAATATCAGTATCAGATCAGCCTAACATCCTAATATTTACCTATTCTAACACTATGTTTTGAGACAGCACCTGTTCTCTTGATTTGGGCTTTCAACTCCACCATTGGTAAAATGGGCAAAAAGTTCACCTGTTTGTAAAGGGTAAAATAAACAATGGAAAATATCCAATTGACATTGCACATTAACCTTTAGATGCCGGACATCCTCGCATGCCTGTTTTCTCGATGAAGCCAGGACCTTTTCAAACATGTGTTTTTAAACTTGTCGCTATGTACAAAAAAAAAAAAAATCGTAACTCGGGAACTAATTGTCATAGACAGATGAAATTGGTTTGGCTTTCTTTCTTAAAGGTAGGGTTTTTAGCAGAGGTAAAATTTGTACATTATGCCTCCCAATAATTACTGTTAAAGAAAGAAGAAGAATAGGCCAAAATGAATGGAAAAAAAAATTAGCATGTAATGGTGGTACATTTATACAACTGTGCAAAGTTTCATTGAAATCAGACTTATGCTTCTTGGCTAAAAAAAAGAAATAACATTCTATAAAGCAGCAGTGTTGCCAGCTTCGGGACAACATCCGGAATTTCGCTTCTAACATTGGCCCTATGGACCCTGGATGGACCAAACCTGGAGGGAATCATGACAAAAGACCACTCTATGAGGATATGTAATGCAAGTGCCACAACTTTTGTCTGATGTTACTTAAAATGTTGCTTTTTATTCATTTTTACATTTAGAATTTAAATTGTTAAAAAAATATGCAGTGGTTGAGAAGTTACCTTTTATCCCATAGTAACAAAAGGGAAACAAAGGGCTCCTTCAAATGGAGCTTGTTAAGAATAGTAAGAATTGATGTATTATTTTGTAATTTGAGTATAATACCTTTAGACATAAACTAATGAACAAAGAAGACAGAACTGAAATATAGTGTATAGTTTTCAAGAAAGGGCACATTAATTGCTGCTGTGTGCTAACACGTGGTTGGGGCAAATTTTAATAGGCCTTTCACCCCCCCCCCCCCGATCCCCCATGAATCCTTAATTGTCAGACGTTGTTTAAAATGTTGTTTTTTACTCATTCTTGTTTGTGGATATTATTTTCTTTCAAAAATATGCAGTAGTTTAGCAGTTACAGCCACTTTTATAAATCTAACCCATAATAATACAGCGGTAACAAAGGCAAACGAAGGAAAAATAAGGATTTTTTTCAAACTTCGCTTGTTAATATATATATTGTTTTGTAATTTGAGTATGTCATACCTTCATATGTATACTAAAGATAAAAAAGGACAGATCTGAAATATGTAGTTTTCAAAAAATGGCACATCAATTGCTGCTGTGTGCTGCTTGTCAAAATATCGACCATCTGTCCTCAACGGGTATACATGTGGTGAGTGTCTAAAGGTTAAAAAAAGATTTCACTAATCTTGGAATTGAGAAGTAATTACACAATGCATACCTTCTCTGTAATTGAATCCAATGAAGAAGTGGCTTCATCAAATATCAAAAATGGCGATCCCTTCAAAACAGCTCTGGCTATTGCAATACGCTGCTTTTCACCTCCCGACAATTTAAGACCCCTTTCTCCAACCTGCAAGCACATGAAAAAAAAAACATGGTAGTAAAATACTTCTTATAAACTGTATATAATCTTCTAAAACAATAAAATAATCTCAACTTAGTGATTAATTTTTCCAACCAAAAATTTTTTTCTGCACATTTGTACACTTAACTTTAAAATAAAATGATCATATAACTAAAGAAATACCACAATTAGGTTTACAAAAAGGACTACCTAGTCATATCATAAATTCTGTTCCAAAGTTAATAATGAACTACAGGCACAGTGAGCAAGCTAATGTATTAATATTTGGATGTTACAAAGTTATAGGTCTTGCCAACACAGAGCACCAATCACTGTTCAAAATGGCCACCTCTGGCCTTCACACAGACCCGAAGTCTCTGAGGCCAGTCATCGATCGCTGCACGCACGGTCATGCCCTCCAAAACGGACTACAATCTGTAGTCCAATGGACTGAGGTCGGGGCTGCTGGAGGGCCAATCAGCCGGAACAATGAAATCAAGCACATTCCTCATGTGTGGTCTTCGCCTTGTGGGCCGGTGCTGAGTCCTGTTGGAAGCTCCATGGCTCTTTGTTGAACATGGTGCGGGTCAACGATTTCACAAGTGGCTCCAACACTGTTGCTTGGTACACTTTCGCAGATGTTTTCACACCATGTTCACAGAAGTGGAGGTCAGTTGTGCCATCGTACGAAATCCCCCACCAAACCATCACTGAGGTGGAATGATGGCCTCTGAGGATCCGTGGCACGTTTTCACGAGCTTCCTGGGATGTCGAGGCATAATCACGGTCGTTTTGACGATTGTAAGACTCTTCAATTGTGAAGATCTTTTCGTCCATGAAAAGGATCCTCCTGTGGCCACCATTTGCGTAACGCTGAAGGACTATTTTTGTTTTCTGCTCCCTCTGGACCTTAAGCTGTGTAGTGAGGAAGTGACCAGTACTTCGCCGATAAGTGCGGAGTCCTAGGTCACTTCGGAGCGCACGCAACATCGACATTTTCGAAATGTTCAACTCTCGAGCCATCACTGCTTCTTTCCTGACAGGATTTCGTCGAATCCACGCCGCCACTGCTTTCACGAGCTTCTGGCTCCTCACGCTGCGAGGTCTACCTTTCCTGGGGCGGTCCTCAATTGTCGGTGTGTCACAGCATCTCCTGATGGTCCGATGCACGAACATTCTGCTGATATTCAGCTTTTTCAGGGTGTTGAAAATGTCCGATGGTGATTTGCCAACTTTGTGCAGTGCGATTACTGCCACACGATTCTTGTATACACCTCACTCCATTCGACTCGCAGTCAAATTCATCTTTCCGCTACCACAGCCAAACACACACAATGACACTGGTTGTTGTTTGATCCAACATTGTGGGGTTACCTTGCCAACCAGTGTTGCTATCCCTGTCTAAACTTTGTAACAGAATTTATGATATGACTAGGTAGTGTGCGAGATCCAAAAAATAGAATTCTGTAATTTTTTAATTTACATGATATAACATTATTTGTTTTCCTCTATTTCTATGTGATTGTTTAATAAAAATTATAAATGGTAAATCGAGATTGAATTTATAGTGAAAAACAAATAAAAATCAGGCCCCAATTGAAAAAAGTGAAATCCATATAAAACACGTCCAAGAACTGAAACCACTATGCCATTGAAAAAAGCTGAGGCTCTCAGCATGAGGAGAGATACAACATTGCAGCAGACAATCTCATCGAGGACCCTGGGAGTCCCTATGCCAGAGTCTAAAGCATGGATTTCCCAGGTGTATTATATGAGCAGAGGTTGACTTTTAAGTACCTTCGATAATGATTGGTCATTAAACTTTGGGATGAAAAAGAAAAACTAAACAATAAATAAACTCAGAAGTTAAAACTGTAGAATCCTATGTTGAGCAACGAATGATGATGGTATGGGGGCTGAGATAAAGATCATGTTAGGCTGCCTCACCCCGCATCGAGGGAACCTGTGTATTTGTTCTTGGTCCCAATAAGTTAGACTAAAGTCACAACAGTCCCAATTCTTAAAACTCACCTGGTTTCTTCATCGGGATAGCTAACGATTTCACAGGCATATCAGTGTCTCACCTTATCAGCAAAGATATAAACATGTTTTTCTCATACTGCATACCTCTTCATCTTGAGGGGCATATTTTAGTATTTCATTAAATACTTCTAATGATTTTTCATATTTACTTGATTGCAAGAGCCATTTTCCAATCTTTTTGATTGTCGAAAACACAGCTTTTATTAGGCATCTTTTTCCTTGGGCATTCGACAAATTAAAATTTACAATTTTTATCTTTAAAAAGATTATGTCATGAAATTTCGAACCTTGCATTCAAAATTTCATAAACCTTAATTATTGCTTTTCTTTTTTTTTTGACTTTGTCTATAATTTTACCAACCTGAAGTTTTTCTTACAAATAGAAAGTAACTTAATGCAAACTTCTCTTATTTGGCTATATTTTTTATAAATATAAAAAGTATAATTAATTCTGTAAATTAATGTCTCAATATACATTGAAAAAGAGATAAAAATCATAACACATACCTTGTTTTGTCTTCCAAATTGACAGCATTAACAACACATTTTTTTATATTTTAATCCATTTTAACTATTTAACACTCCCACGACTCATTCATTTCTCTCATAACTGAAGGAGGATTGAGGTCAGTTGTAAAATTGAGAAAACTAAACAATGTACATGTGTGACTTTTATCTCGTTTTAAATGCATTGACAATACATGGCATGAAATACTACTTTTGTTTTCTGAATCTGCACTCTCATTTCTTCCAAACAAAACCCATTGTAGCTGCCTGAATTAAAAATGCAAATCAACCATTCAAGTTCTTTGTGGACCATTTTCAAGTTTATATTGGATCATTAGCATATCAGTTACCAGTGTAACGACATTGCCAGTAACTACTATGACACATTTGTAAGATCCTGTGGTTGGCGACCAATCTTCATGTTGGATTCTTTAAAAATGTAATAATGGAGATGGTTGATTGAGAAAGACAAGGATATGAATGTAACAATTTGTAATTTAATGTTAAATATGATTTCATTGTCTAAAGATATTAACGCTGATAAAACCAGGGTTCCTACACAATTCCATGCAATTTTTTCCAGGACATTTCCAGAACTTTTCAAGGATTTTCTACAATTGCTCCAGGACAAGTGTAGAGAGTAAGAATGGCAAAATACACATTATTACATATTTTCTTTTATTTAAAAAAAAAAAGTTCTAAATTTTTTTAATACAGGCTCCCAACTCCCCTACACCTGCTCCTTTCCACACCTTTCATTTCTTTGAAGGTTATTTAATTTTTACAATTACAGAAAAAATACAAAGGTAGAAAAAATAAACACAAGTATAAATAAGTTTATAAAAAATACCATCTTGTATTACAAATAAACAAGAACAATATCCTTAGAAAACTTGGAATATTTAGGATAGCAAACCCTTTTTTTTAACCATTATTATTATCATCATATTTTCTACCTCTGAGCAATACAAAATAATACAAAAGCGCTGGGCATTATACTTCAATCACAAAAATAAAACTTATCACAAAACTATGACTACAGTACACAGCAACGTGACATAAGTAAATAAACCACTATCATGACACTGGCCTGTTTTAAATGAATACTTATTGTAATTCATACAAATAAAACTGGGCAAAGGAATTTCCAGGACAATCTCCAAAATTCCAGGTACAGCTTGGAAAAATGTGAAATTTCATAACATTTCCATGCCTGGAAGAAATGTTTTAAAATTCCAGGTTTTCCAGTATGCGTAGGAACCCTGTAAAACTTAATACTAAGGCTGAGCCGATACCAATACTCCCACCAATACCGATGCCAATACCAATACTTGTATAATTCCAATTTATAATAACAAAGGCTATATTATACAGGGTGTCCCAGAAATAGGTGGCATAATTTCAGGAGCATATTCCTTACATGTAAACAATGAAAAAAGTTTATATGAACATAGGTCCGGCAATGTTTAGTTCCTGAGTTATAGGTTGTCACAACACATGTGCACTGGAATTTGTCTATCTTCTACATTTGGTCTATGGCACTTAGTCCTTCACAGTACCCTAGAGGAAATGTTTAAAATGGCTACCCCAGCCTCAATACACGCCGCACATGCCTGGTGTGTTCCGTATTGTCTCACAACCTGCTACAATGCAATTGCGGAGAGTATTCACATCTGCCAATGTAGAAGGATACACCAGTGATTTCAAATGGCACCACAAGTAGAAATCCAAGGGGTTTAAATCGGGTGAGCGTGGAGGCCAAGCAATTGGTCCAACTCAACCAATCCACAGACCAGGGTACCTTCGATTCAGGTACCTGCGGGAATCAAAACTAAAGTGTGCGGGAGCATCATAATGCATGTAGTGCGTTTGTTGTCGTATGTTAGTTGAACCTCTTCCAAGACGGGTCTCTACAGCATTGTCCTCGGTCCCAGGTTCGATACCCGATGGAGGCACAAAGTGGTTCGGATTCCACTTTAAACTTTAGGTCCAGTCCCCTTACTGTGCACAAAGTGCACTTAAAACAACTCAAACCAAACCATACATGAAATGTATCTGCTTGTTCCTGATTGGTGTACATGGTCTCAACAATGCCCACTCAGCATGTACCACTCATCAAATACCTGGTTGTGTTACAGGAAACCACCTGTGGAATATAGACAAATTACAGTGAGCACGTGTTGTGACAGCCTATAACTTGGAAACCAAACATTTCTGGAACTATGTTCATATAAACTTTTTCCATTGTTTACATGCAAGGAACATGCTCCTGAAATTATGCCACCTATTTCTGAGACACCCTGTATATGTGTGTGTAATTATTATAATTATTACATTTTATACGGATGCATTTCTGACGAAGGGCGACAAATAAATTAACCCACCAAACAATGCTCTGTTGCAACAATGCATCTCAACTTTACATTCTTTTTAGATCAGTGACAATCAATCAGATGTTTCAAATATGAGAGAAATATTAAGAGAAGCTAAGAGCGAGATAATCATGTCGTCATCCTCCTCCCACCCCTCTCTCCCCCTGGTTGAAAAATGAGATCATGCCTCTTCAACCTCCTCTAAAAGTAAGAGATCACTCTTCCCAAACTAACATTAAATCATCCGTGAACACAAGAATAATTGGCGATTTACCGGCACTAGACACGATGTCTAAAACTAACAGTAAAGCTGTAATATGAAATCAATCTTTTCTCTTTTTTGTCCTTTAACAGAGAGAATAGAAATTAGTAAACAAAATGTAAGTGCCAGTATCTTGCTTTTATATCAGACGATTGACTTCAGTACAGTGATATTCTGACGTAACTTTACTTTCTATGTATATATACTTTCGGCAAATGATTTATGGAGAAAAAAATTGCCTAGTTCTATTCCTTGACATTGAATAAAATCCAAACCCATCACAACACTTTCCAGAAAGTAACTGCCATCAACTGTCGTTCAAATAGTCATTCCCTTGCCACGTTCCCTGTGCCGAAACATGCCTGCTGAAACCCAGTTATCCCGGTCGGGACAAACAAAAGTCCAAAAGTTGGGAAGCAAAAGGGGCATTAGCATTAATATGCTTGTACTATGTCTGAGACACATCTACCACTTTCATGGCCGATGGCCTTTTTAACTACGGGAAGTCTCTAAAGAGAGAGATGCTTGTAAACACTAAAGAAAGTGGAAGAATTAGCCACACGTGCCTCGTTGGCTTTCGGGACCTCATTGGGGTTCTTGCTACATGAGACTGTATCTGTACGAAGAAAGCCTGGTAGGTTTCAAATAGAACTAAACAGAAGCAGCGAACTTCTGTGGGGACAATTTCACTTTAAGTGTGAGTTTGATCTACGTATGGATCTTTGTGTCACATACTTGCTGTTCATGGAAACTTGAGTACAGGTTCATTTAACAAAGGCACAACTATTTTAATTTTTTTTTCAAAACCAAAGGAAATTTGGAAAAGGTGAACAAACCCTTGAGAAGAAACAAATTTTGGTTTCGGCTGTACTTCTACCAACTCAAAAACAATAGTATCGGCTAGTATCAGTGCAAAAATATCAACCGATACTTACCAATACCACTGGTATTCGCTCAGCCCTACTTAATACTGTGTACAAGTGTGTTGGTTTTTCAAATAGAGGAAGGTAAATATTGAAAATAAGTTTGAAGTGTGTTATTTGTGAAAATAACGTCTGTTTTCCTGCATGCATAGTAGTGTAAATTAAGTTGTTGTAGCTCCTTGTCTTATATAAAGAAAACTGAGAAGTCTGATTCAGGAAGTTAGCAACCTTAAGACATTTACAAGTCATTAGGTGTGTGTCACCAGTTATCATTAAATTTATATGAATATTTTATTACTATTAGTAAATATTTCATATTGGTCCATTTGTAAAAAAAAAATTTCAGCTACTCCTCTCTTCCATGGTACAAAGATAAAATGTACTTTTATCTTCGTGGCAAGCACTTACTTTCGTTTCGTATCCATCTGGCCACGTCATGACTGTCTTGTGAATCTCAGCCATTTTGGCTGCTTCGTACACTTCTTCCTTTGATCTGTTCCAGTTTCCATAATTCAGGTTGTACATTATGGTGTCATTGAAAAGAACACAATCCTGAAAAAAGTACAAATTACACACACATAGATAAACATATAATCTAATTTTTCTTTCCATATTTATGCCATGAAACAATGAAGAACTGAACGTAAAAATTCAAATTATCTTTTAAACATAAAATCTAGAGTTTATTTACTTACCAATAATTTGTAAAATTGAGTATTTCCCATGATAAGTTTACCTCTATAGGTAACATGTGACCAGATGTCTCTAATAGGTTGTCTTAGAAACACGACCTTTTATTTATTCATGTTTGGGGAACTAAAGACACGGTTGATAATAATTAGACGTAAGAGAATTAATATTTTTTTCCATGAAACGTACTTGAAGAGGTTCTATTAATTTTGGTGGCCTCTGCCACCATCCACTGGGACGGCTTCTTGTTCCTATTGTTTCCCTGCGTGTCACTATGAGCACTAGTGTAGCCAGTTTGCTGCATGTGCTGGGTTTAAGTTGCAATAGCGGGAGCCACATGTAATGTACCTGACCACTATTGATGTTCATATCATGTGGAAAGTGCATAATTGTGTGTCTCTCTTTGATTTTGGTGTCAATCAGTGTGTGCGATGTATGCCTGACTGAAACTTTTTTATTTATGTTTATTGAACTTGAGGTGCTTTGCTAGTCTGGTAGTTGTTTTCTTTTTCTTTTTGGCATCACATTAGTGCTGTTGTATACGCTCATTGATGGTTCTGATTGATCTGTCAATGTAATGCGAATTGCACTCACACTGGGTGTCATATACTCCTGGGTTGTCAAGGAGTGAGAGGAAATATTGTTTGTGTTTGTTTAGGGCACTGGCTATTTTGGTCACCGTGTGTTCTAGTTTCCTGTCAAACTATCTCTTGGTATGGTGGTAAGGGAAGGCAATCCATTTCATTTTGTTGTTGCTGGTTGGATGATGATGGTTTGGCTGTCAAACCTGCATCCCTGCTTAATATAACCTCTACAAGTAAGTTCCGCGAAAAAAAATTAGTAACTCGCATACGTCTAATTACTGTTCATTTAGATATTTAAATGTAGAATAATTTTGCTTCTCTATTAATAAGAACACATAAGACGATGGAAGAATTGTGGAGGTCAGTGAGTTATCTACACATACATCCTCAAAATTGTGCTGACGCCCTCCTGAAATTTATCACAACGTACGGATGGGACAGATTAATCAGTACTCTATTGGTATCAGCCGATGTAGGCCTATTGGTGTATCAGTAAAATTACTGATTATTTTACCGATCCAATATATCTATAAATATCTTATAATTTAGTGCAAAATTCTTCCATTTTGTTATAATTGTTATGGATAATGTCCATGCCTAACTTTCTAAAAAAGTAAATGTCTAAATATGCAACTTCTTTTGCACTGCAGTCACCTTCACACAACATTTACTAAGGAGGTTAATGAACCATTCAGGTTCTTCAAGGACCATTTGAAATTTTATATGCGATCGGTAGAATATCGGTTATCAGTATGAGTAAATTTAATATTAGTACTTTATCAGTATTAGCCAAAATTTCTTATCGGCCCATCCATATTACAAATATTTGATTTTTCCTAATTTTGATGCTAAGTATACCATTACACACTCCAAATATCCAGCTCCTCCCTCCAGGCTGTAAATTTTGTATAAATTCCTGGTGGATGTATGATGCAGACCATTTACACAAATATTGCAGCATTAATTGCTCATAATATTTGAGTGAAGTTTTGTGAACGCTAGGCTCTTCTAACCATAAGCATCTCATGATTAGTTTTCCACAGAAGAGTTTTTCAAATGAGCACTGTCAAAAATAAAAAAGGAAGAAGAAAACTATTTATCACACACAGTTGGGTTCTGTTTTCCCTCTCTCTCAAAGAATAATGCTTTTGTGGAAGGAAAATTTTGTTATTCCCTCCCCACCCCCAAAATAGAGAAAATTTACTAATTGGAGACATCATACAAATGCCAAATCCCTGTGAGCTATGATGTAATTGTGTACTGAGCTGCATGCCTCGAGGTTGCCTGCATTGTGTACAGCAGTGACTGTTGCTTGAATACTTTGATACAGAGCATGGGCCTGCTCGACCATGTTACGATGAGAAAGCATCTCACGGAGATCTCTGCTATGTATTTACACCGCTCCCCTTCTTCGTATATACATTTTTCTGTTACAAATCAATTAACAACTGCTCCTGGTTGCCCTTTGCCCCATCACAGAGAAATGCACTTCACCAGACTTGGCTCGGCGCACTATTTACCATAGCGCTAACTCGCTCTCGCAGTTTATCACGTAAGAGTCTCTACACAGTCCTCTCAATAAGTGCTGTACATGTGAGACAAGCTATGAGCGCACTATTTATCATAGCACTAACCTGCCCCTGCAGTTTATCACGCAGAGGTCCCTACGTACGGCGCTCACTCTTTCTGTATCCATCTGACTCTACGTAACTCTCTATGTATCCATGTGGCTCTGTGTCCGTCTCACATGTGATGTTAACCTGCATGGCATGATCTTCCTTTTCAAGTTGCATTCGTTTATATGCAACCAGTTGTGTACCACAGTGCAAACATATGCTCTGTTAAGCATGTAAGGCACCTGGATATACATTGCACAACATATGCCTCTATAATTCTGGATGTGTTAGATAAAAATGGTGTTGTGTGTGACAACTGGGATGTCCCTGACTCTGAGTCCAGTGCCATTATTATCTGTGTGGTGCATGAATGAACTTAGCTTGCAGCACTGCCTTTTCACACCACATAACCGTGACATGCACTGATGACATGTGCAACTTCATAGCAGTGTGCATGGTCTTTGTTGACATTGGAATGCTTGAATTGATTGAAATAAAATTTTTGGGTGTGCTGACACTTGGCTTATTTGCATCAATCACATTATACAGGGCTCAGCCACTTACCGTACCTAAAATCAGCACTTCTCTGAGTATTATAATCTCCTTATCCACGCTCAAAAGCTGAAGCTGGAAAGTAGCGATCAGCACATGAAAGGTGTCACAACAAGAATGCCAGAGTTGAATTGCACCATTGTGTTGTTGTTGTTTGAAGATGGAAATGCCATGACAGCGAATGAAGAACATTACTGCAATATCATTACATAATGGTTGTGATCTTACTTGAATGGTGTGGATATTGAACACTTGTTGTACCAGCAGAATGGCACTACCTGCAACACCTCCCACAAGATGATTGCCTTGCTGCATGACAAATTTCCAGGCCGAGTCCTTTCCCGAAACAACGACCAGAACTGGCCAGCAAGGTCACGTGACCTGACACCCTGCAACTTCTTCCTTTGGGGGCATGTCAAATCACAGGTTCATGAAAACAATCCTCGAACCCTACCAGAATTCAAGAAGGAAATTCAACATGTCATCGGCCAAATTGAGGAGCAAGTCTGTGTAAGAGTCATCAGACCAATAGATATTGTTTTTCATACTTAACTGGCAACATGTAGCCTTTGTAATGATGTACAAATATATGCCATTTCATGAAAATAACTTTTTCACGTTAATTAATCAGGCATTCTTGTTGGGACAAAACACAGAAGAATGCACAACCCTACAGATGATTATACTGGCCGTAGGTCCAGACTTCAAGACCTCGTTGGCCTGCAAGACTGCAATTACCGGGTGTACTACGTGGAAGTGAGGCTGACTTTTGGGTGCCTTCTCAAAAGCTCACCCCCTACACCCCTGACTTTGGAATGCCCCATAGCTCACAGGTTCATGGTGATGCCCGAACACCCATTGATCTACTGAAAACAGTAGACAGAATTTTCAGTAGGGACAGATGTCATGACAGCATATAATGAGGAAAGTAGTTTATATTCTTAGTGGGACTTCCTTAATAATTCACAAAATACATTTGAATGCAGATTTTGTTTCAATCTAACAATATTCAACATTGAAGTAACTACCACTTGCCGATGCTTCATGATCAGGTGCATGTCCAAAATGAAAAGGAACATTCACTTGGTATGAATTTACCTGAGGAACAACAGCTATAGCTTCCCGGAGGCTCATTAAGTCCACATCCTTAATGTTTTGATCTCCAATGTAGATATTACCGGACTTTGGCTCAAAAAATCTGTACAGCAAACGAACTATGGTAGATTTCCTGAAGAAAGAAAAAAAATAAGTACATATTGAAGATTAAGCACACACAGGAGATGTACTACGTAGAACTTTTCAGCGAAAAATGCAGGCTCGACCAGGACTCGAACCCAGGTCTCTGGCATACCGTGCCATTGCTCTACCAATGAGCTACCAAGCCTGGCCTATCCAACAATAGCAAAAAATCAGGCTGAAAATTTCTATTTAAGTACATAGTTTGGATCATTTCAAGGATTTCAATTAATCAGACTATTAGCATGCACTGTTAGATTTCAAACATTTTTTCAGTTGCAATTAGCCAAAAGTGGCACAAAAGCAACATAAAATAACCTAAGTCAATCAATCATTTTTTTCAGGGGAGAATGTGTAATGTAAATGTAATGTTTGGAAACAAAATTTAGTGCAAATTATTCATGTTGTAGTTTACATTTGTTACAAGCCTTTAAACACACAGCAATGCTTGTAACAACTGTAAACTACAGGAGGAATAATTTTACAATGCAAGGAAGAAGTACATACAAGAAAAAATCAATAAAAAATTTGTAACACAATGTTTTTCTATTTCATGCAGGAGGAAGTAAAGTGTATAAACGTACTAACTGGCAATTAAAAATTAAAAAGGGGAAGTAAACGCAAGCAACTGCACTGTTCTTTTGACATCAGGACAAAAGATCCTTAGCAAAAATGAAAGTGCTTGAAAGGACAAATATTATAGACATGAACCCTTGGGAAGAACAAATTAAAACACATCGAAGAACTAAAGACAATACTCCAGCGATGACACATCTGTGAATGGTATTCAGCACTTGCATGAACAACAAACAATTCCCTGACAGAGTATTATATACCGACTAGGATGAGACAGATTAATTTGTACTCTATCAGTGTCAGCTGATATGGGCATATCGGTGTATCAGATTATTGGTAAAATTACAGATTATTGGTAGAATATTGATTATCGGTATCTGTAAATTTTATATCGGAACTTTATCAGTATCAGCCAAAACCTCGTATCGGCTCATCCCTAATACTGGCTGTGGATCCACGTACCATTCTCATTTATCTACGAACACATATTTTCCAGGTGTACAATGTAGAAAAGATGCTGACATTTGGATATCTTTGAAGGAGGTACTAATTAAAACAAAACAAGAACATAGTTGAACGAGATGATACCCTCATCAGGGCAAGGCAGACCTACGGGAAGGACATTTTTAAATGTAAAATCCAAATTCCACTGTATATACTGTACAACCCAATAACATACATCAATATTTTGTATGAAACGTACTTATACTTTTGTAATTTAGCATCACTTTTCTGCCACTTCTTAGCAACAATGAGGATAAGTAATAACCAGATGAAACTGATGAAGAACATCCATGTCCAGACTGGAACTGGAACCTGTGAACTTTGATGGTGACATTGAAAGTTGACGACTTAATGAGCTCGGTCACTTTATCTTTTATCCGTCATTATGCAAAATCTAACAACAGAGATTAGTAACTGTAACTTAGATTAACTAACTAACTCTCTAGCCTTCTTAAACCCGAAGGTTCATGGCTGCAGCAATACAGGCCTTCCATCTGTTCCTATCTTGAGCAAGATCTATATACTCTTTTCCATCCCTACAGATTTCCTTTAGGTCCATCTCAACGTTGTCCCTCCATCTTCGTCTTGGCCTTCCTACGGGTCTCTTACCATCAGGTTTCCCAACAAGAATCCTGTAAACTCTTCTTTCTTCTCCCATTCGTGCCACATGGCCTGCCCACCTAAGTCCCTTGATTTAAATATTCTAATAATATCTGGACATGAATACAAATTATGTAGTTCTAAATTATGTAACCTTCTCCACTCACCTGTCTCCTCATCCCTTTTAGGTCCAAAGATTTTCCTAAGGATCTTATTTTCAAATACTCTCAATTTATGTTCCTTTTCAATGTAAGGGACCAAGTTTCACATCCGTATAATACTACAGGCAAAATTACTGTTTTGTATATTTTAACTTTAATTTCATAGATATTAAACGAGAAGACAAAAGTTTATGAAGAGAGAAGTAACATGCATTTCCCGAATTAAGCCTACTTTTTATTTCCTCTTTAATATAATTTTCATTACTTAATATTACTCCTAAGTATTTGAGTAGGTAATAATCAAAATCTAATTATTGATAACAATTCATTTGAACCAGTTTCCAAATTCAAATACTTAGGAGTAATATTAACAAATGAAAATTATATTAAAGAGGAAATAAAAAGTAGGCTTAATTCAGGAAATGCATGTTACTTCTCTCTTCATAAACTTTTGTCTTCTCGTTTAATATCTATGAAACTATGAAACCAACACTTGGTTTCGGCCTGTAAGCATATATTTAGTTTTCTCTTTGTTAACTTCCAAACCTTTCTCTTTAGCAGTTTTGAAAAATATTTTAGCATTATTATTAATTGTATTTATATCATCCCCTAATAAGTCTACATCATCTCCATATGCTAACAACTGAGTCATACCATTTAATTTTAGTCCTTCTTTAGTTTCTTTTACCTTCCTAACAGCATATTCTAAGGCAAAATTAACCTTTTGAGTCCCAAATATCTCGATCTAGATACCCAAATGTAAGCCTCACGGTCCCAAGTATTTAGTTTCTGAGCTATAGTCATTTCAAGGTACCGCTGCATTTTGAAGCTTGAATCAGTGGCGTGCCCACCATTCTTTTGGGGGTACAACTCAAGTTACATTGGTCATACGACAATGATGCAAATATTTTTCTGTTTATTACATGCCAGTGATAATTTCTATGTGCATTTTGAACTTTTCATATCCTTTTTTTCGGGGGGCAGGGGGGAGGGCCAAACCCCATTTTTTAAAAAAAGTATTTTCAGGGGATTTCCCCCCTTTCCCCCTCCATATGTACGCCGAATGTGCATAAATTATATATCGTCTGAATCTCTGGTTCATTCCGCGTACAACGGTATATCACTCATCTCTCTAGGGCAATTAGTCTCCGATCTACACTCATTTAATTGAAACTCTGCATTTTGCTCAAAATCGGCTCGGGCACCAAGGGGGTTACATGTGAAAAAGGCCTTGGGACTCAAAAGGACTCAAAAGGTTAAAGAGCAATGGAGATCATGCATCTCCTTTGTTTTAACTCATCATGAATTGTAAATTTGTCAAACACATTAATACCACACACGAGTTTTACTTTCTGTTTCACTGGTGCATACTTTTATCATATTAACAAGCTTCTTAGATATTCCAAATTCCACTAATATATTATATAATTTATCTCTCTTGATCGAATCATATGCTTTTTTGAAATCAATGAACAGCTGATGGACATTTTGATTATATTCCCACTTTTTTCAATTGTCTGTCATAATTAAATTAACTAATCTGTAACTTAGATTAGTTCTTAAAATTAAAACTTAGTAACTAAAAATGTTGTGTCTAGTTTGCCTTATAATTGTAAAATTATTCAAGGTCAAAGTTCACAGAAATTGCCCTTTCTGAGCTCGTTTAGCTATGCTAAATGGGCTGTAATTCTGCTCCTATTTAGCCTAAGCAGCTGAAATAAAGTTTATTGTGCAGGTAATGGAATAAGCTTTCTAATGGTATATAAAATGCCTGCCTTCAGATAAAAATAAAATACTGTCACTTGACCATGAAAATCTCAAAACATATCATCGCCAAAAATCGTGAATTTTGGGAAACTTACCCAGATCCAGAACCACCCACAATGGCAATTTTCTTCCCTGCAGGTACAGTGAAGCTGAGGTCGGAAAATATGGGATAGCCCTCAATATACTCAAAGTGGACATTTTTGAAAGAGATCCCTGCCTGTGGTGTCACAATCAGCTGTGGTGCACCTCTTTTGCTCTGAGAGAAAGAAAGAATAGTTCAATAAACACCTGTTTCAAATAATTATGCAACCAAAACAAATACTACCCCACTGAGTTACCAAACCAACCTTTGACCTCCAACTCACATCTCGGTGAAAGAGGAAAAGAAAGCTTATTTTGTCCTTGAAGGATACTGAAAAGGTCACAATTATACCTCTGTTTAGTTGCGAGCTGCAGCCTGTTGAGTGAGGATGTGTGTAGTGCTGTCAGTGGATTATTGTGTGCAGAACAATGGATGAAAAAAAAACAGAACAATGTGTGTGCATGAAATTTTGCTTTAAAACAGAGCTATGAACTGTTGAAAATAGCTTTTGGGGATACATGTGTATGTAGGGCAAGTGTTTTTAACTGATATAGTTAATTTAAAGATGGCCGACAATCAGTCGAAAATAATCAGTTGCATGTGAAGACAATATTACTCACTTTTTTTTTATATAGTATCCGTATTGTGCACTAGGAATATGCCCCTCAGGGACAGACAAGTCAACAAGGAATACTACAAAAGTGATCTTGAGGGTTACGTGAAAAAGTGCAGAAGAAAATACCATCACTCTGGCGAGACAAGAACTGGATCCTGCACCATCGTGCATTCCAAATCACTGAATTTCTGGACACATTCCAAATTCCTGCGCTTCCCCAACCCCCTTATTCTTCAGATCTGACCCTAGAAGACTTCTACCTATTTCCAAAATTGAAATTGATGCTCAAAGGGGAAGAGGTTTTGAGTCAATTGAAGAGATCCAGGCAAATACGACGATGTGTCTTAACATCTTCAAGGAGGAGGACTTCCAGGAATGCTTCCAAAAGTTGAAACACCATTAGAGTCGGTGTGTTCAATCAGAAGGAGGCTACTTTGAACGAGATTCATCACAATAACCTGTACGTATTGTCATTTGGAAATTACAAGCCCAGTCTTAAGAACTTCTTCAATTACACCTCGTATATCAGGAATGGATATAAAAACTTACACAGAGATCCACATTGTGGGGAGGCCAGAGGTTCATTTGGTAGAGCAGTCTTAGAGCACTGGCACTGAAAGACAAAGACAACCCTTTGATCTCTGGTTAAGCCAAAATATTCACATAACTTTTCAGTAAGTTATGATTGACTGAAATGCACTAAAACCCATAAAAAAAACAAAGCAAATATGCTGTAAAAAAAAACCTTTCAAATATGCACTAAAAATATGGAAAATAAAAATGAGCATGTACAGCAAACATGGAAACAATTGTGATGTCAGAATATGAGGAAAAGGAAAACCTGTTGAACAAACAAAATGCAATATGTAAAGTTATCCATTTTCACACAAAACCTCACATATCAAAACAACTTACAATAACTCAAGTTGCAATATTCTACCAAAATTTTTCAAAATTTACAACAGTCAATCTTGTTTATCTGTATGCACTATGGACCGTAGTGCACGCAGAGCCGTCATTTTGTTATATTTCTGTTTCATTTGTGCCAGATTGATGGAATCATTGTTAATTTTGCCACCAGAGGTCAATAGAATCGGTTACGCAATGACGTAATAAGGAAGCCTCGGTGCAACCTCGCAGCCCTTCAGGCAGCGCATTTTGGATTCTGACCCAGAGAGAGGAAGTTGTTTTCCTCAAGGTAGACATTTTGTGAAGGTGTCTGAGGAACCACGATATGGAGGAGAAGGATAAGTACTTTCCGTAATGTTTTAAGTTCCGAACTTGCACTCACTCACTCAATTATATTTTGTTCATCATCTTTCTCGTCTATACTACGTGAAGAAGTGACTTGACAGTCAAAATACATTTTAGTTCATTATTATTAATTAGTTAAACTAATATCCATCAAACTGGCCCAAGTGATAAGACAATGTTTATTTCAGCGAGTTTATCATCAAACAATCTTTCTTTATGTAGTCTAATTGTGCTTGCACATTATGTCAATAAACTCGCATAATTTGGAACAGTGTTGTATCTGTACATAGCTGCCCCATAGCTAATAAATAGACCTTTAAGGTGGAAATCTTCCACTGCGCACTTACTTCAAGGTTCGTATGCATTAAACAAGCCGGTTTAACGTGCATAGCACTAATCTATAGGCTTAGAAAGATCTGTAACATGACATAATGAGAGCATTTTTTCATGTTGGGAACATTAGATATGGTTCCATTACTTTGGCTGGAAAATGAAGTTGAAAAGTATTCTCACTGCTACCAAATATTGCAAAAGACAACTTTCTCACCCACAACATAGCAATTCTCCTGTGGTGAGAATACCAGAATTTAGTGATCATACAATCAGAAGAATTTTAATATTCCTGTGGAATTTTGGAAACACCTTATATCCTCTAACATATACCTCCCTTTAGTGCAAAATAACATTGCATGGTATATTACCAGAATTGTGTTTACTGTCTGCATGAAATGGATATAAATGTAGAAATTTGAATTGTGTTTTAAGAATGTCTGTAACTCCTCTTAAATATCTCTTGATGTGATCAGGAGAAAATTAATGTTGTTATGGAATCTTAAAACTACGGCTGAGCCAATACAGATATTGATGCATCGGTATCTGCCAATACCGGTGGTATCAGTATCAAAGTATAAGTAGTTCACCAATATCTTTGGGAAGTCCAGGTGTTTCGCAGAGTTCACAAAAAATGCCAGGTGGCATAATTTTATTTATTTTTGCAACAGTACTGTGGAAAAATATATTTTGTGATTATCTCATGTAAAATTATACATCTCTTAAGGGAACATACTGGTGGATTGGTAGTATGGAAATCTGATACATTCAAAATAATAAAAAGCGGCCTCCGATGGAGCAGTGGTAACGTTGTCACTGTGTAGTCAAGGGGTCCCCGGTTCGATACCTAGTAAAGGCACATAGCACAGTGGTTCGGATACCACTTTAAACTGTAGGTCCAGTCCAAATTAGCCTATCTGTGCATAAAGTGGACTTAAAACAAATCAAACAAACACACAAATAAAAAATCTGAACTATCTATTTTGAAATTGTTTCCATGTATGGGTGTTTATTTATTATTATTTTTATTTAGTTTTTGTTTATTAAAGTCCACTTTATGTACAGATAAGCTAATCAGGACTGGACCTACAGTTTAAAGTGGGATCGGAACCACCCACCAGGTATCAAACATGAGACCTCTTGATTACAAGGTAACAATGTTACCACTATGCCATCAGGGAGGCCCTGGCATTGGTATCAGTAAGAATAGGCACTGTATCAGTATCAGTTCAAAGTGATATACCTCAACCCTCAATGCAACACACCCTAAAACTCCTATAATTCATATTGTTTTGGTGAGACAAGCTAGGTAATGGTAAGAATCGAGACATTTGCAAGATGCAGTTGTTTCCCATGACAGAGTATAAGTTATGAGAACTTTCAGTGTTTTCTAATATGTATTTAACAATTTACTCTTCATTGTTGGACTTCATAAACTCACCTGTATACTAGGTTCCACTGTCATGATGGTAAACATGGTTTGCATGTCTATAAAAGCTTGTCTTATCTCACGATAGACAGACCCTAGAAAGCCCAGGGGAACTGACAGCTGGAAGAGTAATCCATTCACCATCACAAGGTCACCAACCGTCATATTACCTGCAACAAGATTAAGAAGTGGTGAACTGGTGAAACATACGAACAGATCAGAGAAAACTTTATTTGCTTCAGTAAACCAGCTTCAACTGCAAAAGCAAAACATATGAGGTGCATTTCAAAACTAATGGCCAATTGTTTACATCAAAAAAGAAAAGAAGTGTTGCAACACTGTATTAGTGGTTACAAACACGTACATATCTACTTCATTTCTCAACACAGTCACCATAATTTTTGAGAAATTATGGTACCGTTGAATAAGTTTTTTTTGTACTGCTGCATAAATGTTTGCCGCCTGGGAGTTCAGCCAATCCAACACTGCTGTTTTCAACACCTCAGTTTTTGCAAATCTATCACATGCAAGTCACTTTTTGAGGTGCAGGAAGGTGTGATAGATGCAAGGATGCAAGGTCTGAATTACACGGGGAGTGATCAAAAAGTTCCCATAATCATCTGGGGAGTGTGTGGTCTAGCGTTGTCATGGATAAGAACACACAACATTCCAAGTTGTTGGGGTTGTGTGGAATGTCTCAGTTTTGATACCATTTCACAGCATGCCTGCGATGGAATTGTTTTCCCCCCGCTCCATGAAATCCATGAAAAACACACCTTGTTTGTCCCAGCCATGACTTTTCATACAGATGGAGTTTGCTTGAACTTTTTCGCCTTTGGTGGGTGTGAATACAGTGAAACCCTGGTATTACGTTCCCGCATTATACGTTTTCCCGCTTAATACATTCATCCAGTCAGGCCCCGGCAAAAGGTCATGTTAAATAATAGGATATTCACCTCAAATCTACGTTCGTTCTAATTCCCATTTCCCACTTTATACGTTTTCAGAGCCGTGACGATATCTTTAAAATTTGGCAGAAATCTGTTTTGTTGACTGCGACTTCTCCCTGTTTTTTCTTGCTTTTACAGCTGTTTCATTCACCATGCAACCTTGAACTTTCAGATGTTAGGCTTTCATGCGAGAGGAGGGAGGAGAGGAGAGGAGGGAGGAGAGGAGCGAAGAGGCATGGTCTCTGGAAGGCTGGGGAGGATGGGGGGGGTACAACTTGCATTTGTCGCACCTTCCTTGAAAGACAGGAAGGGACAACGGCACTTCTTGGAGTCCCTGTGAAGAATAAATGGGCCGACCCATCTGCCTCAGGATCAGACAACAAGCGCACTGTTGCCAAACTGATCCTCTCTAAATGTTGCCTTCCCTAGAGTTTGGACACGTGTGTGACTGAGGTGTCTTTGTTCGCCCTTCCCCTCCACAAAAATGAGTGGAAAATTGACAACGGGACTCGTTGCCCACTCATTTACGGAATCCTTCCTAGTTGAGGGGAACGAAAAAAAGAGGGGAGGGGCTTGTTTCATGTTTGTAATTTTCTTCCTATCTTCTTGTTTGTAGCGTTGGAAATGGAAAATAGGATTTGCCATACCTGATAACAACTGCACTTTCTCTTCAATGGAAAGTAGTTTCAATTCCTAAGGAAATACGATTGGATCTAGTTCGATTATTTCTAATCTGATGTTTTTTCACGAACGCTATATAATTTAGTTATCAGAATGAAGCTGAAAACGCACAAGCTAAAGTGATTATTTTTCTATGAGCGGATAGGGCGATATTTTACTCACTGACGTAAAAATATTCTTGTCAAATCAATTGTGTGGGGGAGGGGCAGGGGGCAAATGCCATTAAAATGCGGGTGATCTAAACTACCACATAAAGCGGCTCTGGAGCTCACCCAGCCTAAAAAAAATTTGTACCTGGGGGCAACCTTGGTGGGTAAAGGCTGCTCAAGCGTGGTGCTGATCACATCACCTCCAAATTGGCAGAGATCAAAGAGTATGTGGGGTAAAGGCAACCGGAGCATAGTCATCTTCCATGATCTCATTAATCCGCCACTATGCACAACTATGCAGTAATTGAACGATTGAGCCGGTTTCTCATTCTTTAATGCCCTGCATCAAAAATCTTGCTCCTATGTCTGAAGCATTGACATGACAACATGGGAGAACGTCAAGCAGTGATCCTTCCTCCCCCCTTTCATTCTTTTCTTTCTGCAACTTGGCCCAGCGGGAATAAGCACACTTCTGATAAGTGCTGCTCTACCACCTGTTTTCGTCTCCCCCTTCCCCTCCCTCCTGTTGCAAACCGGTCAGAGAGGTGTCTGCGAGCAGCGGGCAATGTTTAGTCTCCTGGCTCCAGAGCTATGACTCATAAGGGAAGAAAACCGCCAGTGTTTTGAATCTCGCCTCAGAAGGTTGTTTTGCTTTGACGATTAGGAAACACACGCAGCAGACACAATGCGAGAGGTTAAAAAAAAAAAATCATTTTTTTTTTTTTCTTGTTTTGCCTTTGGATAAACGCTTTGAACATACAGAGCAGTGCAGGAAGGAAATGCACATGATGCTAAGAATAATATAATCCCCGTTTCTTCGGAACAATTCACGTGCTGAAAATAAATCACGCAATATTAAAAAAAGTTGTTGGGAACAAAAATAGAAGGAAACACATTATTGGTGGAAGGGGTGTTTGCCCTTCACAAGACTTCTAAATCCAATAATAAATTGTCGATTAATATGGATGTAAATAACACTCAGTGGCGTGCCCAAGGGAGGGATGACGAGGGTCATAACCCCCCCCCCCCCTTTGGTGAGTATTTCTGAAAAAGAAAAGGGATAACGTCATAGGCAGGAAAAAATTAGAAGTATACGTAACGTCATCCCCCTTTCGGAAATCATGTGCGTGTCACTGATAATTCCTTGCGACGTCTAAAAATGCGTAAGTTTGACAAAGCTTGTTTTGTTCACTTCATGCTGTTGGACTGATTGGGACTGGATACATATGCAGCTCAAAGTGGAATCTGAATCATTCTGCATGTCTTCAGGACACTTTGATTGCAATATATAAAAATGCTTGACGTCCAGCTATAAATGATCAGCTACCCCTCTAATTACCCGGGACTTCAAAAACTAGCAACTAATTGCCAGTTTACAGAGTAAACAGATATCCCACACAATCAAATGAACCTAATAGACGGCAGTTAGAAGCAGTCATCCACTGTCCCTACCCTACGAAAGTGGGTCCTCTTAATCAGTCATTGACTTTCACAGCATGTCTTGCTTGTTTCCTTGCAAATTCATAATTATACTTCTATCCTGTTGTTAAACAATTTTTGATATAATATACCCCTAAAAAGTCGATTGTGTAGTCATTTCTTACTGATACTTGAGTTTCACCCCTCCCTTATGCTTTTTACGTTTCCTGCATTTTACGTTTTTTATTTACGGGCTCCTGAAAAACGTAAAATCAGGGTTTGACTGTATACAACACCATTGTCCCACTCTTCCTTCAGTCATTATATTCAGACCATACACTTCACACAATTCATGAATTTTGGCAGCATTATGATTGGCGTTGAGAAATCGAATCACAGACCGTACTTCTCAACAGGAGGGATTGTGTATTCGCACAGCCATTTTAACACGCTATAACTTTCTCGATAACCAACAGCTGACTAGCAAATATATGATTGTTAGGTTGCCAATGGATCAGTTGATGTTATTGTGCAGGTGCAATCCGATCACCGTTGTCAGCCACTTCTTATAAATAATCAGTCCTTTCTTTTGAAATGCACCTCATATTTGTTAAAATTGACTACACTGGACATTTTGATAAAGCATAACTCACACCACATGTTAACATTTTCAAACAGGTACACTTCTGGTACATACTTTTCTTTCCTCAAGCTTTCATCACATCATGTGGCTTCCTTAGGATCTTGTACAACATTGGGTTGATACATGGTAAAGAGATTGTTTAAAAACAAGACATAAAAAGGTACTCAGATGTGTTGAACACAAGGTACCAGCTGCCCTATTTTGATGATGTTTCTTCCACTTCTGGTTAGCAAACTGGAAGTCCTGGATGGAAGATATTCTCTGTATAAATTGTTTAAACTGTAACATAATAACCACCAACCATAACTTTTGACAGGGTGTCTAGAATTTTGTAAAAACAACATTCCCAGACTTTTCCAGGTTTTCCAGACCAAGAACATAAATTTTCAAGACCAGGTAATACACATAAGAAGGTCACTAAATTTTAGCTAAACATCGCACTTAAAATTCCACTTAATCAAAATTTTGGAATATTGACTTCACACATAAAAAAATCATAATTATAGCATCAATACATAACTGTAGTAAAATTTATTAATACAGGGTGTGGCAGCGTTCATAGTATATTTTGAAAAGCACACCATACGCGAACAACTGCTTGTACAGTATTTATTGCTATGTCAAATACAAGACACAGGAATGCCATTTACTATGTAAGGTATTGAATTCTGTTTGCACCATTCAATGCTTGAAGATGTCCCTTACTCACTGCGTTGAAAGCTGTCCATCCTATGTCGTAGCATATCTCGAGGGATCTGGGCAACAGCAGCTCTGATGCGGTCCTTCAATTCAAACAAGGTGGCACAGCACGTTGCAAAGACTTGTGTTTCAGGTACTCCCACAAGAAGAAATCGGCACATGAGAGATCGGGGGAACGAGGAGGCCAAGAGATGTCAACAAAGTGAGAAATTAACCTTCAGGGAAAGTTCTGTCGCAAAAACTCCATGCATATTCGGGCTGTGTGTGCAGTTGCACCATCTTGTTGGAACCATCCGTCCTCAATATCCACGTCCATCATCCGTAATTGGGGCAGACAGAACTCTTGCAGCATTCGTAGATACCGTTCACTAGTGACCGTCACAGCCACACCCGTGTCGTCTTAAAAAAATACGGCCCAGTAATGACGCTACACCACACTATACAGTGACACGGGCACTGTGCAAGGGCTTCACATGGAGTAGCTGCAGATTCACATCACACCAGTAACGCAGATTTTGTTTATTAACAGCACCACATAACTCAAAATGTGCCTCATCTAACATAAGTAATGTGTAGGTCATATAACTCAAAATGTGCCTCATCTAACATAAGTAATGTGTAGGTCATCTGTGAACTTTCCTGCAGGAGTTGACACATGGTTCTGAAAAACCGTTCGCATTGAATAACATCCTGAGGCTTAATTTCTTGTACTATTTGGAATTTATACGGGTGAAACTGGAGATCCTGATGCAAAACCAGTTTGAAGGAACACCAGGAAATACCCAACGCTTCAGAATGTCGCCATGCAGATCGTTTTGAGCTTCGAAGAACTGCAGCATGAACATTTTCAATCACATCTGGTGTACGCACAGTTCTTTTGCTCCCTCCGGTCTTCCGATTACAGGCAGAGGATGTTGCTCAAAAGGAACTGACCCACCTGATAATGGTTCGTCGATCTGGCAAATTCCCATGCAGTCCACAGTTGAAATGTCGCCTGAATATTCACTGCGTAGCAACAATAGTCATTATTTTTGAAAAACGTTTTGACAACAAAAGGCACACTGCTCAGCACTCCACCCCTCGATGACAAACAACCTAACATAACCACATACAATGGCACCTCCTACACTACTGCATGCCTCTACCTTGGCATTATGCCATTGTACTACGCAAGTCAAAATGTACTATGAACGCTGCCCCACCCTATATATGTATTAACACTAATATTAACCAAACACAGGCCAAAAGTGGCACCAAGAAAATGGTAAATGCCAATAGTCACTTACTGTAGTAGATTTCTACTAGAAAATGGTTTATCCTACAGTATTTAATGTGCAATTTGTACTCTACCAATAATACTAGGTATATCGAAATGAAGTAAAGTTTGTCCACAACCAAAAAAATAATTTCTTGTCCTTTTTTCCTTAGCTCAAGAAACTACTTCTAGTCTACTACTACAAAAATGTTGACTTTTCCAGAAACATGATAAATTTCCCTGACACATCCATGACTTTTCCAGTAAAAAGAAAATTCCCTGACTTTTCCAGGTTTATCAGAGCTAGGGATGAGCCGATATGAAATTTTGGCCAATACCGATAAAGTACCAATATAAAATTTACCGATAACAGTTATTCTACCAATCCGATATAAAATTAGAAATGTTCATTGATCTCCTTAATAAACGTGTGTTTCAAGGTGACTGCAGTGCAAAAGAAGTTGAATATTTAGACATTTACTTTTTTAGAAAGTAGAACATTGAGATTATCCATAAAAATTACAACAAAATGGCAAAATTTTGCACTAAATTATAAGATATTTATCGATATATTGGATCAGTATGATAATCGGTAATTTTACAGATAAACCGATATGTCTATATCGGACAATACCGATAAGAGTACTAATTAATCGGTCCCATCCCTAATCAGAGCACTCAGGTGTTTGCAAATCAAATGTATTGGTAAGTTTGCACCACCTGACTTGTGAACCTTGGTGCACTAAAACTTTTACACAGACTCCACACAACAGCAACAAAACTAAATTACAAAGGATGTTAATTAAACAAACCTTGAATTATCTCCCTGGCAGCAAGAACCATAATTAAGCTAAGGGAGGAGCTAAAAATTATATTTTGTCCAAAATTAAGGACGGCCAAGCTTGTACTTGTCTGGAGTGAACAATGTTCATATTTCTTCAGCACATCATCATATTGGTTTGCTTCAAATTGTTCATTGTTGAAATACTGTAAGGGAAAAGAATATTCTGTTTGAGTTTTGCCATCATATCTTGAACACAATTTTATTATAAACATCTTACCTCTAAAACCTGTTTGTCTATTTTTGTATTTTCCATCGAAAGCCAGGGAGGGTCACATGAACTGCTGAACCAATCAGCTTGGTCCAGTGCCAGGATAGCTATGATTTTTTTATTATGAAATTCCCTGACATTTCCAGGATTTCCAGTCCATTTCTGTTTTTCGATTAAATATATAATCCGTTAATTATTATGAATATTCACTTTCACTTTTTTTTTAGCAAATTTCATTCTACATGCACAAAAAGATGTGAAAATTCGTAGAATAAAATGTAAAATTACAACTGGCATCAAATGTAGTGGATGCTACAATCACGTGCATCTAGCCTTCAGGCTATGATAACTATTATTTCATCATAACAGACCTCCACAATATAAAAACAACAGAAAAAGTTAATAAAACCATACACAATTTTTCATTTTCGGGCAGATTTATAGTATCGTAGAAAATGCTGCTTTTTTGCTTACATTTATAAGTACACAGCATCAGAAGAAATTTTTGTTGCATATAGGAATTCTATAGGAAATGCCAACAAGACTAAGAACTATAAAATAATAGACGATAACCTCATCTTCATCAACCTTTCTGATAATTATGATCATATTATCAATGTACTTTAGTTATCAATCAGATATCTGGACTGCAAGTTTTACTTTGATATTCTTTCTAAAATTAGTGAATTATAAAAGTGAAAATTTATTACAGAAATTCGAAGGAACCATAATTTTGCACAAGACTGAGAATCATAAGAACAAAAGAAGCAAGTTTCCGAACTGAATATTTTTTGGGAGTGGAATCACAAGAACCGAATCCAGAAGTAGAAGTGAACTGTTTGATCATTTTGCAACTTTTTCTCTTGCAGACTCCAAAATGCACGTAAATCCCAGACAATCTGCAAAATTCCCTGATTTTTCCCTGACAAGCCAAATTCAATGACATTTCCCTGTTTTTCAGATTTTCCAGATGCGTAGCAACTCTGCGTGGTGAGGGAAAAGTCTCGTGGTATTCTGCGTTGCCAAATTTTTCATTTAGAGTCGTTTTCGAAACGGGTGGCACTCTCAACAAGGCAAAGCCTAATGGTTGCCGCCACATAGCAAGTTTGTTTGTTCTTTGTCCAGTTGGGCTTTATTATACAATGCTCTATCCTGGGAATCTCTGAAGCAAGGCAGCACATAACGGTAGAGAAGGGGAGAAAGTGAGTGAGTGGAGTGAAGCAATATATTTATATGCAAACAGTTCATGGCTGCAGTTGCTTTTCCCCCTCCCTGCCTCTCCTTCAAATGCGAGCAAAAAGTGCATGTTGACAGCAAAAGGTGTAATGTATGACTGGACAAAAATCAGGCATGTAGCAACAACGCTTTTACTCCTTGAAACTCCCACAACTGGAGGTGAAAAGTCTGGGTTTCCTGAAGTTTGTTCTTTGGCCAGTCGGGCTCTAATATACAATACTCTATTCCAGGAATCTCTGGAACAATGCAGCCCATAACAGTAGAGAAGGATGAAGCAATACACACTTAAGCAAACAGCTCATAGCTGCAGTCGCTTCTCCCCTTCCATGCAATTACGTTCCCTCGCATGCATTCATTGGTCAAGTCATCTCGAATCACTACTTGCGCAGATACTTGTTTTCATTCTCTCTCTCCAGAGATTCCCGGGACAGATTATAAAGTAGTGAATTTACTGTACATAGTTGCCTTCAAGCGCTATTACGAACATTTCTCTTTCAACTTTTCTTGGCACCCTACATTGTCTTTCACAACCACCTTGATACTTCATTACATGATAATTATACAGGGTGGGCACAAAAACTGGCCTGCCTCATCTCACTTGGTCTAAAATTAAACTTTCTCCTAAATTAATGTGCTTGAAAAACATGCAACTACCAAGGGAAGGGTGATGTGACATGGCCAGATGAGGATAGGAGTGGAATGGTTAAATGTAGAAGAAATAATAGTTTGAGAATGTCTGACAACATGAGGCGGGCTGGTTTTTCTTGTCCAACCCTGTAGAACAAGCAGAAATCATTGAAAATTAACCAGTTTTAAACACAACTATTTGGAATGTCCTGACTACTCGGGATCCTGAAAATTCAGGACATCATTTCCCGAAGTCAAGATTGGGATTGTTTTTTTTTTTCCTCGATCCCGGTACAGACTTTTCAGGATTCCGCACAATTCCTACTGAAGACATTAAATTTAAGAATGAAGCTAATGTTAAGGATCATATCTTTGATCGACTTACCTTCACAGTTTCATAGTTTATCAATGAATCCAGAGCTTTGTTTCCAGCTTCGTTTTCAGCTTTATTCATATGTATCCTGAACTGGGTCCTCCACTGGGTAATCAGCAAGGTGAACACTGTGTAAATAGATACACAACTAACTGCAACACAAGAGTATATGAGACCACATTTGAAGCCCTGTAAGTGGAAGAAACAAGCAGAGTTAGATTATCAAAGCATGCAAGTTTAAGTCAACTTTCTGTTTCTGAATCCACATACATATGATTTCTAAATTTTCATATTCACTGTTGGACAAAGAAGTAAGAAAGTTTTTCTTAATTGGACTCGTTAATATTTCAAAACAAACAAAAAAGCTAAACTGGCAATATTTGCATGTCACTATTAACTAGAAACTTGTACTATTACTTCTTAGGGGTTTCTATTGAAATAACAGAACACCTTTCGTGACATAAATTACGTTGTAAGTATGTCTTGAAATCAAAAGAACAACTTGATAAAAACAGAAACAAAAAAAGAAAGGTATCTGCTAATAAAAGGTAAAATCTAAAGTTCCTCATGCATATAGCACCATGCCATGAAGGCAAATTTAGGAAATGTGGCAGGGTGGGCTAAGGCTCCACACATTCTTGATCTCTGCTATTGTGGAAGTGACGTGATCAGCACCATGCTCCGGCCATCTTTACCCCCAGGTACCCACTGATTTGAGGCTGGGTGAGCCCCGGAGCTACTTTATGCAGGGAGAATACTGGAAAATTTCAGACCTTAGATCACGCACCCCAGGGATCGAACCTGGGTTTTGCATGTGGCAGTCAGACTCCTGTGGCTCCCATTCCTTTCAAGAGAAAAAGAATCTATATTTCCCAACTAATTTGAGTCTTTTTTTTTTCTGAAGCAATTCTGTAAAATGTAATTTAGGGATGGACCAACATTAAAGTTTTGCTGATAAGGATAAAGTATTGATATAGAATTTATTGATATTAATAACCAATATTTTACTGTTTGGATACAAAATCTTGAATTCCATGAATAATGAGTTCATTCACCTTCTTAACTAACCAGGTGATGCTAATGGATCTTGCCTTCTAGAACAAATTCCATATTTAGACTTTCCAGCCACAGACCTCCAGATACCAGACCGGAAACGTGAGCCTTTTTATATGGGTCAACTTTAAGCCAAAAATTTCGAAGAGGGGGTGATACTATCATGGCGGCGAGCATGCCTTCATTTCTACTTGTGACAACTATTTTGAAGATTGTGAGTCATTGCACCACACAAAATTGTAATAGTTATAATTTCTTCACAAAAATGAAAACTTAACAGGCTCTAATGTGCACCTCCGCCATATTTCTAGCCCCACGATTTTGCGCAGTTTCAAACAAAAGCTCATCATTTTTAGTCTGTAATTAGAGGTCTGTGATTTTGGCCCTATTTTGACATTGAACACGTCCATTTGTCGCATGCGCACTTCCGTCCATGGTCTCAGCTAAGGTAGGAAAACAGTATGTTGATATTTCGACTGATTTCGAGATTTTTAGCTCCTGTTATTTTAACCCTCCACTTGCAAGAACCCTGACTCATTTTCGACGCATTAACACTTGTATCCTACTTCTATTTCATGTGTAACGCAAACAAAGAACTTAACCTTAGTGCACATGAGTGACTTGTTTCATGCACACACGACAACATATAGCAATTCCTCGGCATCCAAAACCCTAAAATCTCTTAACGCAGGGTTGGCAAAAGTTATGGTTTTAAAAGAAACAAATAAAACAGTTTTTGTGTTTTAAACACATTCTAAATATTTTAAACAGTGTTTTCACTACAAAAAACAAATTTTAAACAAATAAAACATGATTGCAACACAATATTGACATTAACAACTATGTGCAGTGCGCCCAATCAAACTGTTTCATACATATAACATTCAATTTTAAAAATTGATTGATTGATTTGCTTTACTTTACATCACTTTTGTGCCACTTTTGGCTAATTTGCGAAGATGGGATGAGTGATGACATGATGCAATTGATGAATGGACACTCACAAGCATCCATGCCCAGGCTGGGATTTGAACCCGGAACCTCTGGCATAGTAGCATGTTGTGCTAACCACTCTGCCACGGGGGACAGCTCAATTTTAAAAATGTTTGAACACTTGTAAAATAAAACATAGCCAGATGTTTTCAATGTGGCCTATGGATACTCATTACGATATGTTTCTTTGTTAACTGAACAGCCTATACATATTCAGCCACTGAACAGATTTCTGTGCAAAGTAAACAAAATTATGGGCCTACGAGCTGAATGAAAATACAAAGTCACAAAACATGCAAATAAACACAGACTATCAATCAAATATCAAGAATCAAAATGTGTTTAAGCGTGTCTTAAGAAACATGTCTAAAACAATGTGTTTTTGAAGCTTCGAACATCTGTAAAGAAAAAAAAAAGTCATCTTTTAAACATTTAAAACAGGTTCAACTAAACATTTCTGTTTTAAACATACCAACCCTGCTTAAAACTGCTTCTGGGAACTACATGTTCTGCAATGAATGGGACCATGCAAAACAAAGTGTCATATGTCTTTACATTATCAATGGATAGAGGCACATATTTTTGGTAAATAAAAAAGCAAAATTTCGGTATAAAAACTGAGTCAATTTCGGGTTCAAAAGCGGTAAATAAAATAAAATATTGGTGTTATAGCGGTGAAAAATTGGATCAAAAGTGGTATATAAAAAGACATTTTGGTTTCAAAATTGTGAATATAATGCTAAATTTTATTTAAAAACTACACTTATTCCACAGAATTAACATTTCACTTCTAATAACCCATTTATGTAGTTATCCGAGTATTAAGTTTATTTCTGTGTAAAGGAGTCAATTTTTGTTTCTGCAACATAACAGCAGAATTAATCAATTTTCCGGGAATTGCATAACTCTCAGGATAATTCAGACCTCAGAAGGTGCCGCATCGGTGAATAAACCCTAAATTTCGTGTTTAAGAGTTAATTTCGCTTTTTCCAGTTCATTTCGCAATATTTCGTGACAAGACATGATCACAAAATGCATCTCACACCTTTCAAAAACATGAAAAATTAACACTACAATGTGTTTTTTCAAATTTCGTTTTTTCGTCAAAAACGAAATATGCATGCCCCTATCAATGGAACTTCTCAAGTACAAACAATTCACAATATCAGAGTATCGTGAAACTGACAACATACAGTTACCATTATTGCTGGAAAAAAAATTGAAAAAAATAATGCAAGCCATTATAAAAGGGGAATCTACTACATTGTACAGGCATCTGATTTAGATAATCAAATATTAAAACAGAAACATGCTGTTGATCACAGCATCCCTAAGTTTATATACGAAGCGCATCCGGAAAGTAAGTTCTGAATTCATACCGAAGAGACACGCGACACGAGAATTTCACACGGAAGAGACATGGTGCACACAAAACGCGGCAAGCTACACTTGTTTCTTTGCTCAATTCGCATGATGGTACTGATATAATTGCATTAATCAGTTTATTAGTGACCCGAAAAAAACATAACAAGAGACATTGTTACATGTAAATTGCTTTCTAAAATTTGTGCAAGTTATTGAAACTCGGGAGAGGCATATTGTGCATGAGAAACGAAGAAATAATATGCGCTGACCTCAAACTTTATATGCTATACTTTCCAGCCTGAATAAAGGGAATACCTAAACACTAGAGAAATGGATCTCAACCTTCGTGAAACCTTGCCCCGTTTTCTTTTTTTCTTCTTCTTTTTCTTTAAGTCAATGCCCTTAGCCCAAGAATTTTCCTCGTAAATACCTTTCCAGCATTTAAGATTTTATGCCATACTACTCTGTTGGATGGGGCCTTATTGGGGTGCACCTCCCCCCACACCCACCTTGTCTGGTTGACAGCTCCATCCCCTTTTAATTGCTTCCATACAGACAAGAAAAAATGATAATTCAATATATTTTTACATGTGATATTTAGAGGCTCATCAAATGTGCCAGTCCTGCCTGGCAGGTTCATTGCATCGCATCTACAGTTCAAAGTAACATTTGTCAATCAAGACAAAATTTCTTGACATTTCCCGACCTTTTTTGACCTCTGAAATTCTCCGACTTTTCCCGGTTTTCCAGGTCTGTCGCCACCCTGTTTTACCTTAGTATCAATCAAACCAGGAAAAATTGTTCATAGATATTTGAAACCCTCACCCGATTTGTCCATACCTTTCACAAAGTTCTCCATAAGTTCCAATTTAATGTTCAAAGGAGAAAGAAATACATTTTGAAGATCAACTAAAGGCTTAAATTTTACATTATATTGCCCTGTAGTGAATTCATTTCTTCCCGGCTATTCTGTCACTTTGTATTGTTGTTGAGTATCACCGCTGTCTCACAGACACAGGAAACAAGAACGTTTAGTAAATCCACTCTGCATACCAAGTAGAAGACTAATTACTTCAAGGTCCACACAAATATGACAACTACAGTTCACATATAATGGCTTACAGAATATGGCACATCTCATAAGTTTCCTTCATTGCTACAGAATGTGCTACAGGTATAGAGGGAAATTTATTGCCATTGTGTAACAAAACAGCCTTTAAAACTCATTTTAGAAGCATCAATAAATAAACGCCACTCTTCAGTATTAAGTGTGATACCTAATTTTGACATCAGCCCATTTAAGTCACTGCAAGCACAAACACCAGAATCTGTGACTGTGAAATATGTCAACAAAACATTATTTCTGTTTCTAAACAGTGAAACTTTTGTAGCCTGATTCAACAACTTCCATTAATAAATAAATTAGATAAGACAAGTGAGGAGGCAGTAGGTATAATGCATGTAAACCTAAGAAGCGTTGACTGTATTCAATCTATATGAATAGCTATTAATAAAATATGAGAACATTAAAGTACTCAGAAACCAGACATGATGGACAAAATCTGATTACATATTCGTAATCAAGCGTAACAATCTAGGTAATAATTATCATTCTGTTTGTCTGTACAGAAAGCTGTGTTGACATGTGTTACCAATACAATAACAATGAATGTCCCATTCCATTTTAAAAACAAGAGAGGTCTGGATGCAATCATACACTGAGATTTGGTAAGAACAAAAGATATTATTAGAATAATTAAATCAAGAAGACTTAGGTGGGCAGGCAATATGGTATGAATGGGAGGGGAAAGAAGAGTTTACAGGATTCTTGTTGGGAAACCTGATGGTAAGAGACCTGTATGAAGGCCAAGACGAAGATGGAGGGATTACGTTGAGATGGACCTAAAGGAAATCGGTAAGGATGGAAAAGATTGGACTGATGTTGCCCAGGATAGGGACAGATGGAAGGCTTGTGTTTCTGCACCCATTAACCTTCAGGTTCAAGAAGACTAGAGAGTTAATTAGATAAGAACAAATAGTACACAAAATATTCTAAATCTACAACAAAATAGCATCACAATACTCACAAGTACTGTACTGACAAGAGCCAACTCAAAGATTGTAGGCACTATGTTGAAAACCATGGCAGTCAGCACAAAGTTTATTCCACGGCTCCCTCTGTCTATTGTCTGCAACAAGACAAGATCAAACATAACGTTCAGTCAAACTGTTAAGTTGCACATGTGAAAAGTATATATCAAACAACAGAAAGCCAGTTGTGTCCAAAAAAATAGGAAAATGTAAGGTAAAGTTCCCCGTGCATATACAGGGTGATTCAGAATTCCTATTACACACTTCTAGGGGTTGTGGAGGGGACTTAGTAGATCAAGTTTTGATAAGGAACCCATGTGCGGAAACATACAGTTTTGGTACTACACAGATGACAAGATCACACAATTTCAAATCTCCTGCTCTGCATACAGGCGTTGCACAGCTCTACCATTACGTCCAGCTTCGCCGTAAATTAACAACATATCGGTGTTCTTGGCAAATGTGTATGCAACCATACTGTACTGTCTTCCGCAACAACTGAGTAGCAACTGGCGTGAACGTCAAAGCACACCGGATTGTAAACAGAGGACATTGGAAGCAGCACACATGACATCAGGTGACTGAAGACGTCACCCTCTGTCAATGTGAGTTGCCTACCATGAAGCGTGAGACATGAAATTATGTGATCTTGTCATCTGTGTAGTACCTAAATGGTACGTTTCCGGACATGGGTTCCTTCTCAAAACTTCATCTACTAAGTCCCCTCTACAACCCCTAGAAGTGTGTAATAGGAATTCTGAATCACCCTTTAGCAGCATGTCATGAAGGCAGATTTAGGGGTTATGGGGGTAGGGCCCCACACATTCTCGATCTGAGCCACCTTGGAGGTAATGTGATCAGTAACATGCTCCAGATGCCTTTACTAATAACTAATAATAGCACAAACATAATAGAATAGACATGTTGATTAAGTCTTTGTAGCTGCTATAAAATGCACCTCCATCCTGAAAATATTTTCAATATAATATTTGCAGCATGCTGCATCCACTCTGAAAAAATTCAATTTGAAAAATTTCAGAAATATTTATGTTTTAACCAGACAAAAATCACCAAAAGTACCTTCTTTTATCCAAATTTTCATATAGAACGTGATCCATCTTCACGGCTGGACAGTTTTATAAGACATGATGAAGCGTGAAGAGGAGAGCTTCAACTTGTGAACGATGAACTTTTATCTGACTGAGGTCTGTCCAAAATTTGGATAACAAAACAGGAACATATCTGTTGACACTTTGGATTGAAATTACAATGTTAATATCACATTTCATTGATCAACTTTTTTCATTTAATATGTCTCGCACCTACATCAGTTTTGGACTCTTAACATTACAAATAACTATTTTGGAGATATACAAGGTAATGCATAAGTTGCTAATGCTTTTGCAACAAGTGTAAGGTTGTGAGATCGCCTTAAGCAAAAAAAATTATGAAAATTTGACATTTTAGGATCCTGCACACATATGTTTTCAAGCACACTTCCTCGAATTTCAGATGATTTCCTATTTATCCAATTGAAAGACCTATTTTATTGTGCAAATTATGTGGTGCTTACAGGCCAAAACCAAGTGTTAGGTAATAATCAAAATTTATTATTGATAACAACTCATTTCAATCAGTTTCCAAATTCAACTGTACTTAGGGTAATACTAACAAATGAAAATGATATTACAGGAAATAAAAAGCACACTTAATTCAGGAAATGCATGTTACTTTTCTCTTCATAAACTTTTATCTTCTTGTATAATATATAAGAAACTAAAAGTTAAAATATACAAAACAATAATTTTGCCTGTAGTATTATATGCATGTGATACTTGGTCCCTTACATTAAAAGAGGAACATAAATTAAGAGTATTTGAGAATAAAATCCTTACAAAAATATTTCAACCTAAAAGATATGAGGGAACAGGTGAGTAGAAGTTACATAATATAGAACTACATAATTTGTATTCATGTCCGGATATTATTAGAATAATTAAATCAAGCAGACTTAGGTGGGCAGGCTATGTGGCACGAATGGGAGAGGAAAGAAGAGTTTACAGGATTCTTGTTGGGAAACCTGATGGTAAGAGACCTGTACGTAAGAAGGCCAAGATGAAGATGGAGGGATAATGTTGAGAAATTGGTAAGGATGGAAAAGATTGAATTGATCTTTCCCAAGATAGGGACAGGTGGAAGCATGTGTTGCTGCAGCTAGAGAGTTAGTTAGTTACATTTTTCAATTTCAAAAAAGGTAAAGTGCTCCCCTGTGCTTAGCACCATGCCATGAAGGCATATAGGGGGTGTGGGGGTAACGCCCCACACTTTCTTGATCCGGTCCTGAGTGGGGGTGATGTGATCAGCATCCCGCCCCTGACCGCCTTTACCCCCCAGGGTTTCCCCCAGGTACCCATGTCATTCAATGCTAGGTGGGCACCAGGGCTGCTTCCGTTAGAAAAGTTCCCAGATTTGAACCGGTCGGGGATCGAACACAGGACCTTGGAGCATGGTAGTCAGATGCGTTACCGACTGAGCCACCAGACAAGACTAAAATTAAGAACATATCCTGAGGTAAAAGAGGATGCTGGGTCACCCTACTGAAACAACTACTGCAAAAATAATAAATAAAGAGCAACATAAAGAATAAAATAATAACTTACTAACACACCATGCCACTATTGCACTACTAAACAACCCATACCATTCTTATTTATTTCCTTGTCCAGAAAGAGATATGAAGTACTATGTAAAACCAAGTTCATCAAAGAAACCACACTCCACCCTGATATGGTTAATAAGCCATTTCACTCAGGTGATACAGTGTAATGATGAGATAATTACTGGATCCTTTTTGTGTTATATGCTTATTAATTAATTTAATTAGGCCGGCCGGTTTTTAGTTTCATGTGTTTTGGTGATGTTAGTGACATTTATATTAATGTGTATGCAACTTTCGTGAATATCTATGTATTGCTGTACGTTTGAATTCTTGGCCGTTGGGGTAGGCGGGTGTGTTGCTGGACAGCCGACCAGCGGAAGTTTCCTGTCATTAGCAGTTTAGGTCATTAGCGGGACCTATAAATTGGAAGGGAATGGAGCAGTTGGCTCTCAGATGTTTGGCATAGTACAGCAAGGTAAAGAGGTGTCTTTCTCTATGGACGGATGGGAGAATTTTGATTCTATGAATCTAGTGAGGACTCTAACTTTCTTTGTTTCTTTCTTGTAATACACACACTTGCTGTCTTTACATTACTTCAATTGTTCATTTCATGTGGGAAACCGGGTACACACGCACACATACCTTCGGCCACCATTTTTGTTACTGAAGGGTTATTTCTCTTTACTCGTGAAGCTGGTGGCTACACGAGTCTACACACTCTCCTCGGGATGGGGGGACAGGGCACACAGAGATGGAGGTTTTGTGAATAACAGCCAAGTTTTAACTTGTGTAAATAATATAATATGAATAAACCTGCACATCAAAAGGAAAATGCGAGTTACATTATGATTTGAAGAAATACCTGTCTATTGCCAATAATTATATCCACAGAACTTCAGATACTGCATGTTTTTTGAACCTAGGGACAAGGTTTTAAAATGTATGGGTGTGTATGTTGAAGGTGTGAGGTGTGAAGCAGCTAAAAAAAACAGAAACCACACCTATACAACAGTGTGGTAGAAAGTAAGTCATTTTCAATTCTAGATTGTTAACTATGAATAACATACCTTTGACAGAGCACCAGTTTGCCTGTTCAGGTGAAAGTTGAGGTCCAGATTGTGAATATGAAGGAACACATTCTTTGCTATCTTGCGTATAGAATGGTGAGCAACCTTTGCAAACACTGCATTTCGTAATTCATTAAAACCTGCTGCTCCTGCACGAGCAACGCCATCTGGGGGAAAAAAGTTGGTAATTAAGCAAGATAACATAAATTTGTTTCAATAAATATATATAGTCTAGAGATAATAGCTTGATTAAATACAGGGTGGTCCAAAAAGAACTTTACAAATTTGTAAGTGTATAAAAATGTATTTGGAAACGTTACAGGACTGGTTGTTGTGTCATTTTGTTAGGAAATACACAGTGTTTGACTAGTGTAGTGGAATAGTACCGAATTCCACCACTGCAAGCACCAGCGGCAGTTCCATTAAAAATGGCTGCTTTCACAGGTCAAGAGCAAGCTCACTGTTTTTTGGTTTGAAAGCCGCATCCATTTCCAACAAGATGGTGCACTACCTCACTAAAGTCTGCAATATCCTCAATAACAGATTTCTGCTTACTTCCAATAATCCTCTATTAGGTTGTTGCCAACCTCAATACCTTCACACTAAATCAGTGCGAAAACTGAAGTGGTGTGGCATGTGTCAGCACATGATAGTTTGATTTCACGTTGTCAGCGAGGATGTTGTGGGTTGAAGGGACACAGAGGGGCTGGCCTAGAATCCATAGCAGAGGTGTTCATCATCTGAATTTCGACCCTCATGAGTGCAGACCTCACACTCCAGATGACTTGTGACGGTGAGGGAAGGTGAGGGCAGGCTGTGAGGGTAAGGATGAGGTCAAGTCATGGGAGGGGGGTGGAGGTTGATTTAAAATGAACACTTCTGCACAAGAGAAGAAAAACGTGAAAATTTTAAAAAATCACCTGTAAATATGTATTTTATTTTATATGTAGTGTAGACAATAAGATGCAAACAATGCATGAACCTTGCCTAATGTCCACGTAATCTCTCCCTCGAACGACCAGCTCAACAGGGAGGCCATGTACCTCCCTGGTATATAAGCACGGGAGCAATTACGTGGGGCCTCTCTTTTGTTAGTTCACACTTTAGCTATCGGACTAGTGGTCGTAGCAATCCAGGACTATGCAGTGCTCACGGCAGTGTCTTCACGTTAGGCAAGGTGAGTGAGTGACACTGTGCCATCTGCGTACAATCCCTTATCTTCCATGTCATGTTAATAAATCACATGTTAAGAGAGTATTGGTCATTGTGATTTACTACTTGCTTTATCCCGGTACAGTCTCTACTCTCCCAGAGGATACGTGGTTAGCAGTGCTACAGGATGCGAGGACCTAGTGTTGTCTTGTCCCATAGCAGATGCCATTCTCTTGGGGAGAAGAGAGACTAAAGTAGTGTGCAATAAAATGTGACTGGCTCCTACCATGTCTTTCCGCCACTCCCCCCCCCCCCCCCAGCAACAATGCTTCATTGAGTTGCTGTTTTACTCTCCCTCTGCATTTTGCTGCATAACCCAGAATTTTTGAACGAGGTGAAAAGCGCATACAGTGTGTTTTGGGATGGCATAACTTTTAGAGACATTGAATAAAACTCTGGAATGTGTGACATTGAAGTATAGATCCACAACACTGTGACATGCACATTATGTCATTAGTTATTGAGACGATGAATATGATTCAAGAACTTGGTTAATCAAATTAAATCTATCAGGTTACTTCCATTATCTATAATAGTAATAATAAATTATAACACTTTCAAACCCCAATTTAATTTAATTAATAAACCCCAGTTTTAAAACGTCACTTATCTCAAGGGTTGTTTTTAGCACAAGACGACAAAAAAATAATCCTTTGGAACTGAACTTTCACACCCGGTAGGGGATAAGATATACGTTTTGTACTTTATTTTTTACATTTAACATTCCTTTCTTCCACTTTTGGCTAATCATGACGATGAGGATGAGCGATGATTAGATGAAATTGAAAGGCACGCTTCACAAATAATACACATGCCGATATTTGAACCCGGGAACTTTGGTGGCAAGTCCGGAAGTCGGCCGGCCACTCCTTGAGCTTGGCCACTGAGCAGCCAAGATGTATATTTAATTGTTATTAAGTGACAGGGCATCCTCAAGTAAAACATTGCTATACTGTGCTCATTGACAAATAGAATGTTTTTTGCACATTGTAGGCTGCATGGATTATTTTATTGTCATAAATTGGCAAGACTGTTAGGACACATGTGTTTTGCTTGCAGAAGGTTTTAAGTTTTAAGATTTCCACCGAAGTTATTAAGTGTTCACAAGGGCAATTAATTCACAGCTGATGCCACGAGCCAACATTTTGTGTAAAAATTATTTAAAATACTCACATTCGTGTGCGTAGTACAAAATAATTCACATTTCACTAAATACCTAATAACATATGTTACTTCTGTGAAATGCTACTGGGACATTACACAAAAAATGGTATTACTTCATGTGAATAACAAAATGAATGAATCTGAAAATTATCCCTTGCATTAAGGTTTAAATGTTTGTGAATGCAAGTAATTTGAACATTTCACCAACAAAATTTTTTAACATATGTAGCCTAAATGCTTCCCACACAAATGAAGCTAAACTAAAAGCATCACACACGTAACAAATTTTTGTTGATGCTCTTCATGCACTCAGTCTGTCATCAAACTCAAGTTGTTTTCTTTCATTTGTTAGCAGACACCAGAAAGTACTTCATAATAATATGAAGTTCATCATGAATATTTTAATCAAATCAAATGTCTACACCATTACATTTTGTGTGTTTAATGTCACAAACATAATGGTGGAATGCCTCTACTCTATTTAGTCTTTAAAAGTTCCTTTACAAGCAAATAAAGTAAAAACCATAATGCATAACAACAAAATATCACAGTTCTGTTTTCAGTTGTTGACAGATACAGTTAAAAAATTACACTAATAAATACAAATAAGAAAAATAAAAATAGTCTGAGATGAAAGTCAGTTCACCGTCGTCAACTTGTATAATTTTAAAAATCAGGTAAGAGAATACTTGTTACAAGAAAAATATTTTTAACTATTTCATCTTATTTAGAATTGTGGTGAAGCAAAGAATACATATTATCTTTATACTTAAATTATTTGTAGAACTTTCAATGCCAGTGAAATATTAGGGTCATCTCTACTTATTTTCCAAAATCAAATTATAAGTATGCTGTATAAAGAAAAATGGAACTTTATGTGAAATTACTAGCAAAGTACTACTAATCAAGACAAAAGAAAAGGTTTAAACATTTCAAATTTTCATTCTTAATACTTGCTTTGAGGAGGATGAACTCCATAGTATGTTGTTGTGATTACTCACATCCAATCAGAAGAGTTGTAGCAAATGTGAGTACAGAACTTGAAGGGTCTGCAAAATTCAACACTTCTCCTCCCTGAGTGTTTAAATGGTCTACAGAGTATTTAAAAATGAATGGCACCATTACGTTCATTACTTTTGCTCCGATTAAAAGTCCCAGTGACAAAAGAACTCTTTGTTTGGTTGCTGGATCATCCTGTAGGGTATAAATAGGTAAATATCACATACAAACAATTTGTTGAATACAAAATACGAACATTTCAACATTTATATTCGTAACAACTGAATACAATTCTTGTGCAGCCCAAATTATATGCAGACACTGAACGGAACTTGAGTGGGTTTTAAGCGAAATACAAAGTACTGTTCTCGGTGGGAATTAAACTTGGATTCCTATAACCACAAGACTATTGAAAAAGGTTCCAAATGGAACAGATTTATATGTATGTAGTAAAAATATGCTAAATATGTAAATACATATTTAGTTATTTTTACCAAAATATGAAATTAAATATGGACTTAAAATTGTAAAAATTTACCTCTTTAATAAAGTTTTAAAACAATTAATTGTGCTTCTCTCGGCATTGTAACTATTACCGTGCCTGACTTGAGGAGAAACCAGAAGGAAATCCCGTATATGGCACTGCTGTCAGGCATGCAACTAGAAGCGAGGGTGGGGTTAGCAATGGGCTGCTCGACTTGGGACTCTCTTCCATTGCCAAAATAACATTTGTAACAACTAGGAGCCGATGTTTGAGCCCTCAATCTTTATTGTTGACAAGTATTGTAAATCAACAGGAATTTCAAGTGTTTTACGATTAAAAAAAAAGCAAACAGTTGGGAGGTGTAATAAAAAATCTAAAAAATAAAAAAAAAACATTATTGTTCGGATAACAGAAAACTTGTAATTAAAGCAATTAGAGGGTAAATAAAAAAGGTCATAAACTTTCATTTCTTTAACATCGCTTCAGACAGCGCCAGTTATTCGCAAGAAATTCACCCAACTCTTTCAGTCACACAGGAACTAGCAGTTATTCCACGAATATAGAGTATATTTTGAGAAATGTTCTGAAATATGAGTCAAAACACAATATATATGTACAAATATGGAACATAAAAACTTAATTTTTCGAGTCTACATGCCATGATGTGCAAAGATAACAGAAAAATATAACTGATTTCAGCTTCATACATAAATATGTATTTACATATAAATCCATTCCCTGATCCCAACACTTGAATTTAGAGATTTATGCTCAATAGTACATAGAAATAAGGCAAAAGTAGTACATAATAGCAGGAAAATTTCTGAAGACATACAAATTGCAGTTTCCTGGAAGCATGGCCTTGAACATACTGAAAGTGCCCATTAATCCAGCATGTGCTACCAATGCAAGCAGTGTACTTCAAAATGTTGCAAATGAGATAAAAATTGACAGATTTGTAATTGAATATATTAACTTCCATGTAAATCAATTTAAAACATCTCCAACAGCTTGAATTATTTTTCCCACATACCATAGGTTAAAAAGAGTGCTATGAATTAAATATCAATTTATCCAGGGACCAGGGACAAGGTGTGAAAATGGGATTACTGAAATGCAATAAGAAAAGTTACATGATATGTATTACTTCAGTTGAGAATAATTTTTTCTTACTTTATACAGAAGTATGTTTCTCCAGTACTACTGAAGTAAAATACAGTGCCTTTCATTGTCGAGTTATCTGTGGAGTGACGGCTAGCGCAACAGGCAGTGGAATTGCATCTACCTGCATTTAGACCCACAGCTGCATGCTGACCTTGGCACTGGACGTGTCAGTGCTTCAGTATTAAGATAGCTGGTGTCCAGTTTGCAGGTATTTGTGAAGTGTTAAGGTGTTAACAAGTGTTTTAGATTGTTTTGTTTTAGTTGCATATTACTGATGCTCTTCTGCAATCTAATAATGTTACGCTATATGCACAATTTAAAACAACAAATTCTTGTAGAGAAATTAGAAGGAATTTTGCAGCGGAATTACCAGATGTTCCTGTTCCACACAGAGACAGTGTTAGTTTTCGAAATTTAGGGAAACAGGGTCTGTTCTTGATAAGAAGTGAAGGGTGAAATGGTGTGCTTGCTGAGGAGAAACTAGATGACGTTGGAGTACACTTCAAACATATTCCTCAAAAATCCCTCCAGCACCTTGCACAAGAAAGACATTTCCACGATGTCTGTGTGGTGAGCTAGCAAGCTTTGAAACCTGAAGCCATGCATAAGAATTTAAAGAAAACATCAGTAGAGAAATTGAAGCAATTTCAGAAGAGGAAGTGATACGTGTCAGTGAAAAGTTCCTTAAAAAATGTTGTAAATGTGTGGAAACAGGAGGACTACATTTTCAACACCACTTTTAACAAGGACATGCTCATTTTAGTTGTGCCTATCAATGTAATTGTGTGAGCTTATTTCATTGCACAGCTAGCGGTTCTAGTTCACTGGATATTGCATCCAGTTTGGCAGTAGACGCACTCTCACTGCCCGGCATGCTAGCCATCACTCCATGGACAACTCGACTGTGAAAGGCACTGTGCAAATGCTGTGACACAGGAATGGCATTATTACAATATGGTGATGACAGCTTGAGATGGATATATATTGACGTTAACGTCCTAAATAACAAGTCTCACAAAGCTGTCTGACAAATTTTATGTCACAATGAATATTTTTCAGCACTGCCTAATTTGACAGGAAGTTAATATATTAAACAGTAAGTTTTTAGGAAGCTACGTGCCAAATTTTACATAAATCTAGACATTGTTCAACATTTTCTTTAATGCGTTGGTAGTGGCGGCCATTTTTCTATATGGAAGTAGTAGCATACTTTGGATCTACACGGACTTTTTAAAAGTTTAATGACGTGCTTACAGTAAGCTATGTACCAAATTTTTCTGCTATTTTTGTACAATTTGCCTGGAGAAAACCCACCACTAACTTCATCACAATGTGTGTACAAATCAGAGTTGTATGCAAGATTTGAAAGCAGGTTTGAAACCATGCACATTAAAGAAAAAAGGTAGTCTGTCCTTTTGAAAACACTGCAGCGATCAAGACTTTGCAAATTAAATGGCACAAGAAATCAATTAAATTTCCGAAGTATACCAGTTTAATAAAACAATGGATGTCTTTTTCCACCAAAATAATTTAGAAAAATTCAAGATAAAAATTCAAGAAACACATTAAGATTATTTTGAAAGTTCCATCTAAGCTTTTTTTTTGTTTCTTTCTTCCATTTACCTTGCTGAATTCTATTCTGTTTTCTGCATGGAAGAAGGTGCTATCGTTGCATGTGACATAATACAGTGTCAACACCCTTAACTCCCAGCTCAGTAGCCAAGAAATTTAAGGCTTAGCTGGACCTTTGGCAGATGGCCAGGGAGCTGTTTCTTAAATTTCCTCTCCTTTCTGAAAACTGTTGTGATATTCCAAAATCTGAAAAATTATGTATGCTTAAAATTTCTCATAAAACATTCACATAAGTTATCATGTCGTGTCATGCCAAAGGTGTGATTCGAACCTGGGACCCCTGGCATCATAGCTCGATAGTCTGATCACTTCGCCAAGGGGTCCGGCTGAAGCGCTGGAAGTAACTTGTTACAAACATATCACACCAGCGACCTTCAGTGGATCTTTAAACTTTGCTGACATGGGAATCGAGAGGAAATCTTATGAAATAAAGTAAAGTCAGCTTTATGCAAAAAGTACAGTTAACGACAGGATGGAACTGGTTCAACGGCTTTAACGATCTGAAATTTGAATCCCCTTTAAATAGATCGCGATAACAGATCTCCCCCAGTTGTAGTCCAAAAGTTATAGAGCAAACTGTGGTTGTCTCCAAATTATAGATTGAATATCGGTGCTACACTAGAGTTAGAAGCGGGGAGTTGCGCTCCCTAAAGACGTCTCATTTCAGGACCATGCCTTATTTACCAAATCAGCAGAGGATGATCATCTCTACAGGAATCTACAGGTAAACAAACATCCTTTCTATTGCTATCTTGTCCCCGCCCTGTCCAGTCAATAGAAAGGATAAATACTGACTGTCATTTGTGTTCTTATTTCACAGGGGTCAGTCCCCTTACATATAAAAAGTATCTCTCGTAGAGGTGAGTTGCCTTAGGCTGGCACAGCCTAGATTCGATCCTGAAAACCCATACAGACATTCTCAATAGTTTAATAGATTTGCATAAAAACAGAACTATAAAGAATATCTCGGCAACAGTGAAACCAAACCACACGAAGATTCACATGAATACTCTAGAAGAAATTCTAAGAACATGTGATTTTTTAGAATTTTGAATCCCATAGTAGTTTTTCGAAAATTGAGGAAAATTTGAAAACAGCTGCCTGGGCATCAGCTAAAGATCCAGCCGAGCCATAAGTGGTTAACTTTCAACCTCGCCAGTGAAGTTTCCTGGTTGGAATCCCAGCCTGAACATGGATGATTTTACGAGTGTCCCTTCATTAAAGTCATCTAATCACTGTTCATTCCCATTGTTGTTATTAGTCAAAAGTGGTACAAAAGTGATGATGCTACCCAACAAAAAAAAATTACAGGATTTTATAATTTCATGTGCCAGTAAAAAAAATCCAGTTATGAATTTGAAGTTCTTGATCAGATTAAATGAAAAGCAATTCATAATATCAGTCACATATGCACAGGGTGATCAAAAAGAGATGCAGCATTATGGGGAAATGATTTATTGTACAATATTTACTAGAGTTGGAAGTGGTCAGGAAAAAACTCGATTCATTGTACAATATTTACTACAGTTGGAAGTGGTCGGAAAAATAACAGCTTTTTTTTGGGGGGGGGTGCAACAAAGCTTTTTTTCCGTGGCTTTTTTTCACAAAAGTGTCTCAAATCAATGAAAATACAGGAGTTGGCAGTATTTTTCCTGTTTCGTGGTTTTCGTTTATCTCCCTACTGTATAATAGACACCTATTTCTAAATATAAAATACAATTTACAGTATGAAATTTGTAGCTAGACATAAACAGTGTCATAAAAAAAGCTGGCTTTTTGGAATTGGCGGCTCTTTCCGAGTGTTATCTTCATATTGTGGTAGGCTTACTAAATATAAACATATTCACATAACTAAAGTAGTTTTGTATCTGTTTTTAATATAACCTAATAGTATGATTAGTATGATACGATTTTCAAAGTTTGAATTTATTTGTTATACGAACACGTACATGAAGCAAAAAAGAAACTACTGCTCTACCTTTTAAAAATCTAGTATCAAATCTCTTTACATTAAATTTTGTGTTCAGCAAAATATATTTGTATTCTGGCTTTCCAGTACATCATGTATAATTTGGTAAAATGCCCGCTAAACCTGGTCACAGAGCAACTGGTTGGCTTCTTGTTGCAGTGGTTCTCAACCTATGCGAGACCACAGACCAGTAAATGTATTTCGTACAAGTTGATGCCCTGATCCAAGAAATTTCACTCATAAATTCATTTCTGATCTTTAAAGTTTATATGGAAATTAATATGCACTCCTAAATAATGTATCAACTATGGCATAATCATAGTTCAATTATGTATAGACTTGCTGTAAAATATAAAATTAGATTTAAATTAGTCGTCAACTCCTGGGTGCAATGTACCTTTAGCAGCCTGGCAGTTGAAAAACACTGGCACTAAAACTGAAGCAAATAACACTAGCCACAAATGGCAAAAAAAATATATATATATATTTAAGAAATCTGGACTGGACCTACAGCTTGATATGAAATCTGAAGAACTGACTCCACTGAGGATTGAACCTCATACCCCTTCTTAGGGAACAGCATTACTTGATTCCACTCCAGAGGCCCATTCATGATTATAGAAGGAACCTTCTACCAAAAAGCCGGCCTTTTTCCAACAACAGTACAATTTGTTCTCTGTGATTTACAGGCTAAATTAAATCTTAATGTCTGATGAAGTAGCTAACAATCTTGTTAAGTATAGAGAACATTCAGACTGAAGCAACACACAACAGTGGGAGGTGTCACATTGAAGTGTCAAGTGACATGGGAACGTTCAGTCTGTAAGCAAGCATCCACCATGCATGCAAACACAAGACCGAGGTGACATGATGCGTGTCATTGAAGGAGCTTTCAGACTGAAGTCACAGATGACAAGCGACACAGCCTCTTTCAGTATAAAGCAAGACATTCACTGCGCATGTAAGAACAACAGACCGAAGCAGCACAATGCACGCCATTGAGAAAACAGTGTAGTCCGATCAACATGCAAGTGACACGTTTAGCTCGTTGTCGCACTTTGCTTCAAAAGATTGAATAGATTACTGAGGGTCTGCTTCCAAGTGACACATGTCACTTGTTGCTTCGGTCTGAAAGTTCCCTGAGCAAATGGCACAAGACAAGTGACACTTGCAGCTTATGTTGCTTCGGTTCAAAATGTTGCATTTACTTCTAAGGGTTAGTTTCCAAGAGCCACGTGTCGCTTCCATGTCAAAGCTCCGTTAAACAGGATATATACACACATTCATGTAATACGTATACTTCTGCATATGTGTTGTGAAAAGTAAAGATTTTTAATTGTTACGAAACATTGAGTATTTTGAAATGAACATTTGCTTCATATTTTATGACATAAACATGTAAAAGGTTGTTTTAAGTCCATTTCATGGTCAGATGTGCTCATCAGGACTACACGTTTAGTTTTAATTTAACCCTACCATACAAGCTTACCTGTGTCATACAAGAAACTTACATACTGGGAGAAAGGGTGGGGGGGGGGCGACGACTCACAGGCTAACACTTTTTTTATCATTAAAATTCAAGAAACCTTCTGAAATCTACAGCAGAATGAAGGTTCAGTATGAAGACAAGTGTTTAAGTAAGGGGAGAGTGTATGAATGGGTGGAAAGATTAAAAAAAACGGAAAACAAAATGTGAGTGATGAACAGCGGAGTGGGAGAACAGTTTGCGTGGGAACTGAGACAGTGAAACAGCAGATCGACCAGTGAATCCGTGCCAACAGGCGAGTCACTGTTAATGAAATTGCCGTGGAATTCAACATGAGTCATGGATCTGCATTCAATATCATCCATTATGACCTTGGCTATAGGAAAGTGTGTAACCGATGGGTACCAAAGCATCTGTCGAGTTTTCATAAGCGTGCGTGGACGACAATCTCTCAGGAGCACTTGGACCATTATGCTCGTGAAGGAGATGCTTTTCTTCAACGAATTATGACAGGAGACGAGTCCTGGGTGCACCATTATGAACCAGAGAGTAAGAGACAATCAATGGAGTGGAAGCACCCAACATCTCCCGTCAAAAAAAAATTCAAGGGACAGGAATCCAGTGGAAAGTGCTGCTAACGATCTTTTGGGATGTCAATGGCCCTATATTGGTGCACTTCCAGGAGAAGGGTCACACTGTGAATAGTGTTCGATACAGTGACATGTTGGTAAGCAAGTTGTAGCCTGCCATACGATCAAAACGTCGGGGACTTCTCTCAAAAGGAGTATTGCTGCTTCATGACAACGTCCGCCCCCATACGGCTGTGCATACTATGGATACAATACTTGATCTGAAATTTGAGGTGTTGAAACATCCATCATACAGTCCCGACTTGGCACCATCGGATTTTCACTTGTTTAGACCTTTGAAAAAACATTTGTGGGGTCAGAAGTTTGCAGATGACAAAGAGGTGATCGAGGCGGTGTAAAGATAGTTACACGCCATGCCAAAAAGTTTTTTTGTGGAGGGCATCCACAAGCTTGTGGATAGATGGACCAAATGTGTTGAAAAGCAGGGCAGTGGCGGATTAAAGACTTTCTCTCGGAGGGGGCAGGCAGCCATTACGGTGCCCCCCTCCCCTGAACTTTCGGCACCCAGCACACTTCCCTCACAAACAATGGTCCTACCATATGTCATAAAATCACTGTTGTAACTAAAATGTTGAAGACCCAGCCGTGTGTAATGTTATTTTTTTTAAAGACATAAAATGCATGATAAATGTATTTTGAATATAATTCTTTTTTAAAATGTAACATAAACCGTGGGTCCATTTCCCTGCGAGGCCGAGAGATCGGGAGAAGTGTGGTGGGCGGCGCTAGCGGAGATGCCAACATTTTCGACCAGTAACGTCCCACTTAAGTTTATCCTCGAAAGCATTTTCGCTGTCGCTCGGAATCGTTTGGAGGTTTCGAATGTGCAACACTGTATCAAGATTACGTTGCAGACTAAACCGTTAAAAGTCAATGAATTTTTTTATGAGCATTGTTTGCCATCTGAAAGCTCCGAGCTTGAGTTATTCATTTTTTTGCTACTACAGGTGCCCTGGACAGAGCTGCGAATGGAGTGAGGAACAGGTCTTGAACCAAGAGCATGTTAATTTCGCACGGTGTGAAAGTGTGTGGCTTTTGGTTGCTTGTCGTGCTCCTTCTTTGCGTAATTGCAGTGTTGCATGACCATTTTAGAAAAAAATCATTTTTAGTACATACGTTTGTACATGTTTGTACCTAATAAATCAAACCTTTTGCAATGAAATTTCGCAGATTTTCAATTGTCAAACCTTGTAATTTCAATTTCTGGTAACTCAAGTATTAAAACCTTATGTTACTATATTTCCTTAGCCTTTATTTAACCCAAATTTTAAAAAGAAAAAACTTCATTATTCTAAGTATGGAATGTAGTTTAACCTTACTTTGCAACGTCAGAAATTAGGTGACATACATTACCTCATATTGACCAAAACGAGTTGAATCTAAAAGTTGAGATTTTTACTGTGAATTAGATTCATGAAGGGCTTCCTATGTGCCAAATTTCAGAATTTTTAAAGGGGACCCATCTGAGATATTTAACCCCGAAAACTGTCAAAATTCAATGAACAGCCATGTTTGAGCCCATGCTGTAAAAAAGGGGTGCATTCCTAAGCACTGATAATTTATTTACAGACACCCTGCAGGTAGGTCTACACATTAAAAAAAGATCAAGCCTTAGACTAAACTCCTTCATTAAAAAAATTGGGCTTAAAAATGCAATTTTTTAACTATTGTTACCCCATTTTCCATAATTTTCGTACTTACGATGCAATTTCAAGCAAAACGTACCTGAATATCATAGGAAGTATACTTCATTAGCTACAAAATGAATTTTGTTTCAGGTCTCTAACTTTAATGGTTTTTCAGATATTAAGGTTTCTGTATACTGCTACATGAGCAAAAAAAGCCATGCGCCATGTTGGAAAAATGGCTGCCCCAGGAGAACTAAAGATATCTAGAAACATGTACAAATGTATGTACTAAAAATGAAATTTTTCTAAAATGATCATGCAACCACCATTGGATGGTTTGGCATGGAATGACCCACCACCTAACTAGCAACAATATAGTAAAAGTACTAATCAACTACATATCCCCACAAGGTTGCGTTTTGATCATCCTGTATTAAGGAAAAGGTGCATCAGAATCTATATCTATGAAAGCAGTGACACCAGAAAAATGTTGTGTGTCTTACAGGTGAAGAGGCAATAGCACTGCAACAGGGGTCTCAGTCACTTCAGTGGCAGAGCACAGTCTTGCCACTGAATGTTTTGGGAAAGTATAACAGCCTGGGCATGTGTGTTCTGTTACAATGTTACCTAATCATTGTCCATGCTCATCATTGTGGTTAGCTTAAAGATGCAGCAAAGCTACTTAAATAAGACAAATACATCCCAACAATGGTCTCTGATCCACTGTAAAGTAACTAGTTGAACATGAGATCCTACGCCTACCCAGCGTCGAATAACATGGGTACCTGGGGGAAACCCTGGGGGGTAAAGGTGGTCAGGGGCATGATGCTGATCACATCACCCCCACTCACGACCCGATCAAGAAAGTGTGGGGCGTTACCCCCACACCCCCTATACGCCTTCACGGCGTGGTGCTATGCACAGGGGAACACTTTACCTTTTTTATCTTTTTTACATGAGATCCTATAATACATCAGAACACTTTGGATATGAAAACCTTGTGATTTTTAAAAGTAGCACTTCCAAAACACACTGTAGCTAAAGACACTAAAATCTACCTGGAATACAGACCAAATACTCACTTTAGGCCACACGTATCTAAGCATCCCTTTAATCATGTCTTGACTAGTGACCTCCTTCCCATCAGGAAGTCCCAGGGATTCTCTGGAGAGGCCTGAAGACTGCGGATGGAAACAATCTCGCACATTGTACACTTGTGGTGTGTACAATTTATGGAGCAAGTCTGTGTGACTGAAGTAAGAATCTTGCTTCCTTCCTTTAGCATTGTCTCTATAGCTCTGTAAAAGAAATATCTTCCCTATAGTCTGCATATGAAAATATCCATACATGGTGGTATACTATTGCATGAGCCTGCTTTTCAATCTTGATCTGGTCAACATTAGTTACTTATTTGTACCATTATATTAACTGTAACTGCCTTAGTTTAAGATATCATCCAAGGAAAATTAATCAAAAACTCAGTCATGGGATTTTAATCTGAGATTTCCCACAGTGGTGCCTACATACATGGACATGTTGGATTCGAGTACACCCAATAATTTGCATATTATTATATTTTATTTTAGAAATAAAAGTTGCTGCACTTCAGAAAACAATGTGTTTCATTATTATACATTTAAAGAATTCTCAGAACTTAATTTCTAACTGAGTGTTATCAAAATATTTTGTAATACTATATTACATCTTTAATATGATAATTTTGAGTGTCTTCTATTATTTATGCTGTGCATAGTCACAATGTTATTAGAAAGTAAAGGCAGAAAGAGCTTATAACCAGGATAAAGGTCAATAGGGCTAAAAACTCTCAATTCAGGCAAAAGAAGCACAGCACCTGTCACACGCAACCTCTCTAATGAACAAGGGGTTAGAGCTTTGCTCTTTCCATTAGTCCTTGCATTCAGAAACTTAACCAAATCAGCCAAAGCCAGCTACAGCTGTTCTAGAACTCAATCCAAGTACGGCTAGCTTCGCCCACTTCAGTTTCTGTGACGTCATAGTGACGTATCTGGCTTACTTGTCTTGTGATATTTGAAAGCGATTCTCAATTAGGCTGAGTTGGCTGATTGCAGATGAAGACTAGCAGCAACCACAGGCCGACAATCATTTATTTGATGATTTTGTAAGTCGAAGGAAAAGGTGTGGTTAATATTATTTTATAATTCTTTTCGTAGATGTATGGAGAAAATATACAAAACCTGGTATCAAAAGAGAAAAAAAGTATAAAAGAATGGAAAAGTAGTTTCGATCTGAACTGCAATGGTGGAGTCACAGAAATATTTTTAAAGCTACTTCATTTACCTTAATTCAACGTTATTAGTTAGTGTTAATGTATGATACTAAACTAAACACAACGCAGCAGCAACCACAGGCCGGCAATAATTATTTCATGCCTTTGTTAGTATTTATACTAAAAATAATTATTTTTGATATATAGGCATCAAGTTATTTATCGACTGTTTTGATTATTTCTTTGTGCCAATTTCTAAAAGTTGTCAAAAATTTATATTACTATAGAGGCGAGATTTAGTGCCATTTATACACATAATACTACTTCCAAAAGTAATTCTACTGCTTTTCATTTTTAACATGCATCAGCTCAAGAGTGAAGTAGACAATGCACCATGTTTGTAAACTACACCTTGGCTAGTGAGATCAACATGGCGTTTCCCGTGACATCTCTGTAAACCACTCGGTAAGACCTGGGGTGAGTTGGTTGGAGTTTAAGAACACAAGTAGCATGTAAATTGATGTGATGCTGGTTGGTTGATTTGGTGTTTTTAAGTCCACAGTAAGGCTAATTGGGAATGGACCTACAGTTAAAAGTGGGATCCAAACAACCATGTGCCTCCACCAGGTGATGTGATGCAATCTCATTAGTTGTTGCAGCTGAATTTTCTCCAAACTACAGTCGGGGTGAGGGGATTTGCCACTAGGCTATAGCCTAGGGGTCGCAGGTCGATGGGAACTGCATCAAAATGAGATACCGAAGGAGCAGAAGTGACGAGGACAATCAACTATTAAAATTCCTTAATATTGTGATATCAGCAAAATAAAATGTTCCAAGTCCTTTTACTTGCTTATTTCATAAAAGAAGATAGAATGACGGAGTTTGTAGGTGTTTAAAACTACAGTGCACTCTGATAGGCTGTTATGAACAGATGCACCATGCAATAGCACAGAGTGATCAATTTGACGGACATGCTTGAAACAAAAGAAACTCGAAATCTAGCCAGAATATATAGATATTGAACTGACTGTCATTTTTTTCCATTTTAAACAGTCAAGAAGGCATTCAAAATAGTCACTTATGTCTAAAATAGGGAAGCATAACCACTATAAACTTCATGTACTCATCTCAGATATAGCCTGAAACAATATTTAAACACAAAACCCTACATTTTCTGGCAAAGAAACAAAAAGGCAAATTAGGGCAAATCCCCAGCCTCCTTATAATATACAAGGACTAGTAAAAAAAGAGGGAGAATGATTTTTTTATATATATCACACAGTCAACATGCAGCAGTGAAACAAATTTCAGTAACAGTTCAGTATGGGGGTGACGGATTTCTTCAAATTTACAGGAGAAAGTACTTACGGAAATCATTTTCTGTAGCATTGTGGAAGTTTGTGAATATAGTTTTAATCCATTTTAATGTGAATACATGTTGTTTTATGCGAAAATCTCTGTCCGACACGCTGTTTCTGCTGCCGCCACTTGCTTTCTGCACAAGAGCACAATGTTCCGTGTGTTAGATGATGTAAACCCCATAGTCAGTTTTTCAAACTCGCCGTGTTTTCACTAGAACATGACGTGTAGAGTATTTTTAACTATGATTGCCTAACCTAAGGTGAATGGTTTTTAGGGCAGTAACACTTTACTATACCGGAGACGGATTTCTTCAAATTTACAGGAGAAAGTACTTATGCAAATCATTTTCTGTAGCGTTGTTGATGCTCGGGAATGTAGTTTTGATCCATTTTAATGCGAATGCATGTGGTTTTCTACGAAAATCTATTTCCGACGTGCTATTGCTGCTGCCGCCATTTGCTTTCTGCACGTCATCGAGAAAAACCGATGTTGTCCGTATATGCTAAATTGAATGAAAGGAGTGCTAATGGAACCTAACCTAACAGGCCTAACCTAACCTAGTAGGCATACCTTGTCCCCGTGATGGTTCGTGGGGCTATCGTGAATTTTTGGGCTAACGTCAATGGTTTAATAATTACTCTTTATGTAAAAAATTCAACTGGTAAAAATCTGATAGTCCCCAGACACCTATAACTTTTTCGTTTTGTGAATTTTTGACATTCGTACTTACCCATCTGCATCGCGGAACATTCTTGAAGGTGCATTCACGTTTTTTTGATGAAAGTAATTGCAATTATTTTTTTAAAAAAAGTGTTTTTGTAACTGAAGAACGTACGTTTCCACAAATGGTTTGTGGGGCTATGTCTCAATGGTTCGTGTGGCTATGCGAGAATGGTGTGTAGGGCTACGCACGAAACCAATTTTTAACTATTGTAACCTATACGTGACCCTACCTAACCTAACCTTACCGGAAATTGTTTGTGGGGCTATGCGTCAGTGGTTGAATTTCCGCTATGAAACATTCCCACATAATACAAAACACCTTCCAGATGTTAGACAATGCTACAGGAACTTATTATGGTAAATGTCTGTTATATCGGAGACACTTTTCTTCAAATTTACAGGAGAAACTACTTACGGAAATGAGTTTCTGTTGCATTTATCAAACTTCGTGGAGGTATTTTGTCACTATGGAATGCTGCACAACAATAAATAAGCACTTTTGATGTCATAAAGTAGCCTTTTGTGCGAAGCGACAACATTATGCCGTTGTTTCCATTATGAAACTGCAGATGGCGCAAGTGTCGAAAGTCTAGCTGTCTCGCGAGAGGAAGAAGTGTTTCCAAACGTGCCTTTTTTTACCAGAATTTTATTTTATTTTTTTAACTATGCTTACCTAACCTAACCTAACTTTGCTGGAAATGGTTCGTGGGGCTAACGTGAATGGTTTTTGGGGCTATCGTGAATGGTTTTTGGCGCTATCCGTCAAATGGTTTTTGGGGCTATCGTGAATGGTTTGTGATGACATAATGAACACGAAAGTAGGTATTTTTCGGTTAAGATGGTTGCAACACTGCATGCCCACTCCAAATCGACAAAACACAAGCACGACACGTGATGATCCACAGATGTGCGCAAAATATTCTATGTTCCGCAACGGAAGAAAGGACCCAAAAGAATTACTCGTAATGTAAAAAATCGAAGTTATTTTCGTGTAAAAAGCATAATGGCACCTTGAAATAGGTTCCGCAATACACAAATGGTAAGTACGAACCATTTGAAACTGAAAATATGCGTTAGAAATGTATAGTAAAGAAGTACCGCAGAAAATACATTTATTGGTTGAGATTAGGTATTCATAGTTCACCTGCTAAAAATATATATAACTTTCGACTCCAATTCTCCTGCAACAATGTATTTTCTTGCTGTGACAACTGTTGAGAACAACTTTTTAATGCTCAATGATACTCAGAAATATCAAAAATCGCTTTTCAACAGCGTACAAATCTCTAGGAAATCCAAAGAATTGTAAGAACATATAAACTAAATATAGATTCTGGCCAAAGGCAAGAAAACTACTGTCACAGTAACAAACTGGGATACGTTACCTACCTTCGTGTAATATTTGGATCTATATGATGATGTACAGTACCAATACTGCGAAGCTTGAAAGTTATTAATTACCAGACCCACTGATAATCTCTTGCCGCACCAAGGTACACCTCTGCCACATGTCCCATTGTTCTTTGAACCTAGAATTATAGAACAGTTCAAAACTGCAGGTTTTCGTAGACTGAAAATTATGCCTGCCATTCTACTTTAGCAATAAATAGTTAATCATCAAATTAATGCATCTTTCTACTTCAGTCACTCGAAATCAATCAGCTGTTTCGCAGTTTCAATCTCCTCTTCTTCTTTTTTTCTTCTTCTTCTTCTGTTGACCCTTCACCAGGACATGGTGACATTAATGAGCAATTGCACATCCTAATTTCTTCCTGCATCATGAGTTATTTTTTCTGCGGATTTCGGATTGAGGACACAAATTAAACGCTTTTTCACGATTAGACACTAAATCAAGGAAGTGCCAAGAAATTTATGAACATTCTGTCTCTGAAATGTTTAATTTTGAAATTCGAACAGAAAATTTATATTTGGATAGTTGTATTTTTTGATCACCGTGATTATATGTTGAAGTAGGTTATGAGATATGAACATTTTGCAATGGACATTTCCACTCAATTTTTTTTACAACAATTTTAAAAACTACACCCTGGAAAAATGACCCCTGCAAGTTCTCGCGTTTCTCTGCGTCCAGTTTAAGGCAGAAACGAGACTTCCAAAGTTGCGAGGCTAGCGTTGCGCTGAAAACACGCCGCCGCCATGTTAGTACGTCACTCCTTACGGAGAGCTCGTTGTCGTCTGCTTCGAGCATCCAGTTCCGGATGGATAGCCCACGGTGAGCGAACACGTGCAGCAGTTTTACAAATCTGTACCGATTTAAATAATGGAAGAAGGAGCGATAGGAGAAAGGAAAGCTATGCTTTGTAATGATCATATTTCTATGAAATATCCGTGCTGCTCACGTGCAAGATAAATGAAAGGGTTCAGCTGCGTGTGTGTTCTCAGGCCATGCGAAAAATATTGCTATAAAATTGGTTGCTGACCAGACACTCAAAAATATTTTTTAAACTTATATTTATCGATATTTACCGTAACCTATGTAGTGCAAAATAGGAATTTTCACATGCTTCACTTTATTTATAAAGCCTATTTAACTTTCTTTTCCAGAAAGCAATTTCAGTTTGTGTTCCATTTCTGTAGCCCAAATTATGATCAAATATTTTTGTGCAGATAAGAGAAAATACACTGAGAAGATTACATTAGTTGCACAGTACATATCTATACTTAGTTTATGTATAATTATTACAAGGCAATAATGTGTATAACCATGGGCGTATTTAAGGGGGATTCAACGGGTCCAACCCCCTCTTTTTTTTTGGTTCACTAAAATTACCAGTTTCCTTGTTCTATCCGCTTGTTCATAAAAAAATTCCTTCGGACTTATTTCATTGTCTTAAATTAAAGACGTATAGGACGGGATACGGATGGGAAGGAAATTTCGTAATTCCACACACCAGATGGGACTGCAGACCAATATCTGCAATTTCCTGATAGTTTCGGAATTTTTGCGATAAGAAACTGCATTGAGACTATCAAATCAGTTATTTTCCCCCCTCGAATCATATTAAAGAAATTTGGTTCTTAAAAACGTAGTGACACAAGATGAACAGAAAAGTATCAATACTAAGTAGCGTGAATTCATGACTACAAACGCACAACTTTGTCGGGTCCAACATCCCCTCCCCCCATGCTCCCCAATCTTCCGGCCAGCAGTGCCGTGGATTTTCACTTACGAAATAAAGCAACCCTAATCATACAAAAAGTTGATCCAACCCTCCCCCCCCCCCGTGAACTATATATACGCCCATGTGTACAACAATATCCCATACTGAAATGGTACGATATAATTATTTTGAATTTTGTACAGCGAAAAAAGCCGCCTCATCTCGTTACCCCGAACGCATTAATTGTTTGGTTCACAACTTCACCACTAAGGATCCTATCGAGACGAGACATGGCAGCTTTGGTCTCGTTCTCGTTGAGATTTGTAAATGTCTCATTGACAGTCTCGTCTCAATTTATAAACATCCGTCTCGGTTTGGGAGGGCAATTCTCGTTCTCGTCTCAAGTCTAGAAAAATATAGAATTAACAACGTATGCAAAAGCTTATCATTATAAATACAAAAAAAACCTTTCTTAATATTCTTTTAAATTTTTTTTTCACTCCTCGTTTCGACTGTACAGCCCTCGAAAACTAAATATTATCCTGCTTATATATGCAAACCAAACTGCAGATTCAGAATTACCAGGAATGAACTGGCGTTGTAATTATTATACACAAAATTCATGATTTATCTGAGGAAGTCGCATGTTCCAGGTTTGACTCTCGACCTGGACATGACTGTTTCCTTGTGAGTGACATTTCATTGAACTGGAAATTGTTACATGGGAGGATGTTCGCTCGAGACTTTGGGGACAGCTAGGGGGATGCTTCTATTATTAATGTTAGTGTTGCTCAGGAGACGAGGCATGTTCCGTCTCGTCTCATAAAAGGAGATGGGACAAGTGAATGTTTTCGAAATGAGATGGGACAGAAGAAAAAGTTCGTCTCTTATCATGGCAGGTTGGGTGATACTTAGATTGTGCAGTTGGTGGTAGTGTGTGTGTAGGGGGAGGTGTACTCCTGCACCCCGACTTCGAATACTGCTTGTAGTTATTCATCTTCATTGTAGCGATTAGCCAAAAGTGGGAAGAAATGTGATGTTAGAGATGATACATAATAAATTAACCATGCGTTCTCATCGTTGCGGTTAAACAAAGTGAACGGAAAAGCGACGTAAAACTAGGCTAAATACAAAAATTTGCAATATATATATTAACTGAAGAAAACAGTTATTTACTGCAGGAAATTTAAAAACTCCCCGTACCTTTCTATACCGTATCACCTCTTATATTGCAGAAATTGGCGTGTAAACCAGAGTGTTCTAAACGTATTATCTTAAAATTTGTGAAGAAAATATTATGACGAAAATAATTGTAATTCCAGAAAAGGCATTCCTATAACATTAAGTTCTTGCCAGTCAGAACCAACCTATGTATTCGCAATGAACAAGGCTGTTCACGTGTTCAGCCATTGACTGTTACAAGGTTTGCTTTGTCACCCTAATGGGAAAACCCTCTACCGAGTGGCTGAATTATAGTAAATACTACTATACTGCTAGGGCATAATTCATCTCCAAGAAATGGAGCACAGATTTTTGCACTGGAAGTTGTAAGATACTTGTTTTACACAGTAACAAGTGAATATGCTGTCGCTTCCGCTGCTCATGCTAAGTTGACGGGACGAGCAGAAGCCTCGCCTGCACGCATTTCTAAGTGATGACATCAGAGGACCTCCTGTCTGTGGAGAGGACGTTTTCAAATCCGTGACGTAGTAGGTGAATTTCAGCGGTGTTTGAAGGCGTGTTTCTCGAGAACCGAAACAAATATGGCCGAGATATTTTGCACATCTCATGTTTGTGTCATTATCTGTAAAATGAATGGATTTAAAACGTTTTTCATGTCAAAGTGGAAATGTCCATTTTGAGAGCATGGAAAAAAATCCTGCCCTGTAGAAAATGTCAAAGTTCAAGGTCCACTTTTCATGAAAAGTGAAGAGTAAAGGGCCTCCCCAAAGGCGCAGTGGTAGTGTCGTCGCATTGTAATCAAGGCGTCTCGGGTTTGATACACGGTGGAGGAACATAGTGGCCCGGATCCCACTTAAAACACCAACTCAATCAATGAAATATGAGTAATCTCGAAGTACTGTATCTTTGTAAAGCAACAACACCCCAAACTTCTGTGTTTATATGCCGTTAGTATAACCACAGTCTGTGGATTAACCCTCCTTGCTTATGATTGATTGATTAATTTGCATTATTTTACTTCGCTTCTTGTGCCACTTTTGACTAATTTGCAAAAATGGGGATGAGTGATGATATGATGAAATTGGTGAACGGAAACTCACAAACATTCATGCCCAGGCCTGGATTCAAACCCGGAAACATTGGCGTCGTAGCGCGATGTGCTAACCACTCCGTCATGTGGGCCGGCCCTCCTTGATTATAAACATTAGTTTGCTTTGGTGAATTGTTGAGCCAAAAAGAGTTTCCAAAATGCAGTTTTTGCCTGTTTTCGGCCCTTAATATCTTGGTTTAGCAACCATACCCCAAATATTGTTTCTACAGTGCATTGGAGCTCAATATGGGCGCTATTCACCGGATGTTTACATTTCTGTGCTTCCTTAGCGCTGGCGGGGACTGCACTTCCGGTTTTGAAAGGAAAAACGTTGAATTCAAAGGTGTAAAGGTAGATTCTTCGGAAAAGGCGACAAGATTTGTGTGGCTTTCGGATTCAACATTAGATAGGGAACAAACAATGGACATTTCCACTTTGACATGAAAAACGTTTTAAATCCATTTAATTTACAGATAATGACACAAACATGAGATGTGCAAAATATCTCGGCGATATTTGTTTTGGTTCTCGAGAAACACGCCTTCAAACGTCGCTGAAATTCATCTCCTACGTCACGGATTTGAAAACGCCCTCTCCACACATACGAGGTCCTCTGATGTCATCACTTAAAAACGTGCAGGCAGGGCTTCTGCTCGTCGCGTCAACTTTGCATGAGTCGCGGAAGGGACATCAAAGTCACTTGATACTATGTAAAACAAGTATCTTGCAACTTCCAGTGCAAAAAATTGTGCTCCATTTCCTGGAGATGAATTATGCCCTAGCAGTATTTACTATAATTCAGCCACTCGGTAGAGGGTTTTCCCATTAGGGTGACAAAGCAAAACTTGTAACAGTCAATGGCTGAACACGTGAACAGCCTTGTTCATTGCGAATACATAGTTTGGTTATGACTGGCAAGAACTTAATGTTATAGGAATGCCTTTTCTGGAATTACAATTATTTTAGTCATAATATTTCCTTTGCAAATTTTAAGATAATACGTTTAGAACACTCTGGTTTACACGCCAATTTCTGCAATAAAAGAGGTGATACGGTATAAAAAGGTACGGGAAGTTTTTTAATTTCCTGCAGTAAATAACAGTTTTCTTCAGTTAATATATATATACATATTGCAAATTTTTGTATTTAGCCTACTTTTACGTCACTTTTCCGTCACTTTGTTTAACCGCAACGATGAGAACGCATGGTTAATTTAGTATGTATCTTCTCTAACATCACATTTCTTTCCACTTTTGGCTAATCGCTACAAAGAAGATGAATGACTACAAGCAGTATTCGAAGTCGGGGTGCAGGACACCCCCCCACACACACACACACATACACACACACACTACCACCACCACCAACCAGCACAATCTAAGTATCACCCAACCTGCCACGATACGAGACGGACTTTTTCTTCTGTCTCATTTCATTTCGAAAACATTCACTTGTCCCATCTCCTTTTATGAGATGAGACGGAAAATGTCTTGTCTCGTGAGCAACACTAACATTCACAATCCCCCTAGCTGTCCCCAAAGTCTCGAGCAAACATCCTCCCATGTAACAATTTGCAGTTCAATAAAATGTCACTCACAAGAAAACAGTGATGCCCAGGTCGAGAGTCAAACCTGGAACATGCGCTTCCTCAGATAAATCATGAATTTTGTGTATAATAATTACAACGCCAGTTCATTCCTGTTAATTCCGAATCTGCGGTTTGGTTTGCATATACTTATAAGCAGGATAATATTCAGTTTTCGAGGGCTCGTACCGTAGAAACGAGGAGAGTAAAAAAAAAATATTAAGAAAGTTTTTTTTTTTGTATTTATAATGATAAGCCTTTGCATACGTTGTTAATTCTATATTTTTCGAGACTTGAGAATTTCCCTCCCAAACCGAGACGGAGTTTATAAATCGAGACGAGACTGTCCCTGAGACATTTACAAATAAACACGAGACAGACATTTACAACTCTCAACGAGAACGAGACCAAAGCTGCCATGTCTCGTCTCGATAGGATCCTTAGCGGTGAAGTTGTGAACCAACCAATTAATGCGTTCGGGGTAACGAGATGAGGCTGCTTTTCTCGCAGTACAAAATTCAAAATATATCGTACCATTTCAGTATGGGATATTGTTATACACATGGGCGTATATATAGTTCACGTGGGGGGGGGGGGTGGATCAACTTTTGGTATGATTAGGGTTCAGGGCCGGATTAAGAGGAAATTGGGCCTGATGCTGCATCAATTGATAGCATTAACGTGAAATATTCGGTGAACAATAAACACAACGACGTTATAGTTACGTCACAGCGCAAAGAATAATAGTAACTGTATGGGCGCTATTCACCGGATGTTTACATTTCTGTGCTTCCTTGGCGCTGGAGGGGACTGCACTTCCGGTTTTGAAAAGATTAACATTGAATTCCATGGTGTAAAGGCATTGTCTTCGGAAAAGGCGACAATATTTGTGTGGGATTTGGCTTCAACATGAGATAGGGAACAAACAATTGCTCTCAAGTACCTATGCATCGTTTTCAGGCAGGCCCGATATTGAAAGATCAGTGGATTAAGGCAGTAAGGTAGAACATTTTCATTAATTAATAACAGTGCTTAATAGGCCTACATTACAAAGCATTCTGCCCTCACTGCAGTTAAAATTTCAAGCTACATCATTTGGTTTTATTTCTTAAGAACACAATTAATGAGTGACAGAGATAACTATTTGCAGAAGTTTCTTTTCTGAGACCTACACAAGGGGTTTGTGTTTGCCACAACTTATTTGGGGGGTAATTCATGTATATATTTTTCATTGCTCACCACGGCTTCCCTAAAATTCTCCAACGCCTCCCCAGGGGGGCGCGCCCCCCAGGTTGAGAACCCCTGGTCTAACGCACATGTGTCGATTAAATTTAAAAGTTGGAACTATTTATAATCATATTATAACGCATTTGCCTTTTGGTTATTGATAAGCGCTCTGTCCATGGGCGTCGGTAGGTCAGTCGACCCCTCCCCCCAATGGAAGTTGCAAAAAAGCAGGAAGTATGTTATTTTTATTGATAATAACAGAAATAAAGTTAACTTGGTTAGTATTCGAACAGAGTAATCAATGTAAAATATGCATTAGATCGAAAAAATGAGCGAAAAATACAGGAACTAGGATATTTTTTCATATTCTACCATTTAATTCAAAGAATAAATGGTTCCACAGTTTTCAGAATTCGAAAAATTATAATTTTAGATGAGGTCACACAATATAAACTTCGTGAGTATTTTTTCTAACTTCTAAAGTCCTTTCTTGAACGACAAATGCAAAAGTTAATAAACTACAATATGTGTGTATTTCAGTATAGTAACTATGAAATGTAAAAGTATTAATGGAAAATACACTGCTCACCATTAAAATTGCAACACCCAGAAGGAAATGAGATAGAAACACGAAACTTAGCAAATACGTAGTTCATAATAAGATAAGAAAATGATTACAGTTAGAGCTCGGTGGTGTGACATGTGACACGTAGAACATGGTTGCATAACCCCAAGGAGCTAGTAGCGTGTACAGCCTCCAAGGGCGACAATAACTGCTGCAACACGGCGAGGCATGGACAGAATGAGTCTATCGATGTCTGCTTGTGGTATGGCGTCCCAAGCGGCTTCCACACGGTGCCAGAGGTCTTCAACATTACGTGCCGGAAACCTGAGTTGGGCCAGCCGGCGACCCACCATGGACCAGACATGTTCAATTGGCGACATATCCGGCGAACGTGCTGGCCAAGCAAGCAGGGGCACGTGGTTAGCTTCCATAAATGCGAGGACATTCCTTGCAACATGGGGGGCGCGTTATCCTGTTGAAAAGTGGCATTATGCAGTGCATGGATTCAGTGGCGCAGGAACGTTTTTCATTTGGGGAGGTACAAAATTCAGCCTCATATATATATATATACACATACTACTGCACCTAGAAATACATATCGGGGGGTCCAACCAAGTGTTGCAATAATAATAATAATAAATAATTACAATTATAATAATTATATTTAATTAAATTAAAATATTAATTAAATATGTAAGTTAATTAATATTGTATTGTTATTATTACATGAATAGGTAAAATATAGTAAAAGAATAGGGATATAAAAGCATATATTCATTATCTAGCTTACGTGTAGTTAAGATCGCCAAGATTTGCATAAAAACAACTGCCCTGGCAAGGAATTTAATGTCAAATAGAAAAATAATTGAATATTTATAGAATAACAAACAAAGAGTTAGATCCAATTAACGAAAAGTAAAGTTTCTGATTAATATTTTATGGATATTATCATCCAATAAGTTCAGCGGAAATAACCATCGATTATATAACAAATGATAAACAATTCTATTTTGATTATTTACTTTTACTTCTTGGTAAGTCTTTCGGAGGAGTGTCTGGACTCCCTCCAAAATACGTCCTTGATACTTAGGTATAATGTGAAGGCATGGGAAATATTCTATTTTAGAACAGCATACACGAATGTCCTGTTATTTAATGCAAAATTTGCATAACTATTTTTTCTTTGTTTTTCTTAGAATTTATGTTTTTTTTAAACAGATTTTAAAACCAGATAACAATTCTGAAACATATAAAGCTCTGGACTTCGGTCTGGCCTTATTTGAATTTAACGGAACGGAAAATCAGGAGTTCGAAATGTGAAAATTGCGAACAAAGATACATCTATTCATTTTAATGCAGGTTGAGATTAAAGGGGGTGAGGAGGATCTTCAGCCACCCCAACCAGGAATAATCATCTCCCACCCACATTATGAATATATCATACTTATAGAGTTCCACTTCAGTTCAGTTGATTCTAATTTTAAATTCCCATAGCTACGCATAAAAATATCTTTAAACAATTTATGGCAGATGTGTACCACATCCAATGTCTTTTAAAAGCCATGTATTTGGTATTTACTCAGACATCTGTAGGGCGTTGTATTAAAAAAGAAAACTGAGTTGAGATGGTTCCCGACCAACTCGTAAGAAGTCTAACTTTGAAATATTTGTGAAACATTTGACAAAGCATTTATTTGTTATATAATTAGCTGTACCTAATGACACTCTTCAAGCACTGGAAGTACTATCATTACATATACAAAACCAAAATCCTTCAGATGTCAGAGGAAGCAAGGAAAGGCATACTCTCAAAATGTTTTTTTTATTTCGTTTTAATCTTTGGTGGACAACAGTAGCGTACGCAGGATTTCATCAAGGGGGGTGTTATTTCTAAAACTTTTTTCCAATTTCACATTACCATTGTTTTATTATACTTTAATTAAATAATAATAATTACAATTAATTAATAATACTTATAATTAATTAATTAGCTGAATTAATACAATAATACTACAAATACCACTACTGCTACTATTAAGTAGTAGAGATCTACATAAATATTGTATTTATGAAAACAATAGAACGAAATTACTTTCTAGTCATTCGATTTTTATCAAATCCTGGGAGCATTATTTGTTTCTTTGTTACGAAATAATTGCCTGGTCAACGAGGTGAGACATTTAAAGGGTGAAGAAGATCCATAAATACAAGAAAATATATTAAAATAAATTGAAATAATCGAAGTATGGAACTCATTCAAGGAGCTACGGTGATCTGGTCGGTAGAGCGTCTGACAAGTGGCAATCAATTCCCGAAATTGGTTGGAATTTTTCCGGCTTTTTCCCCGCATAAATGTCCCCGATAATTCACATCTGGATTATCTCGCTGTTCTTACCAACAAAACATTTTACAATAGTTAAGCTAATTGTCGTTTTAATAATTGTCTAGTCAACAAGGTGCGACATTTTAAAGAGAGACATTCAAACGAGCTGTGGTAAACAATGCAATGGGAAGGCGAATTCGTGACTGTATTCTTGTCCGCCTAGCCTTTGTCTATACATTAGCCTCTTACAACGTACCAATAACTTTATTTAGTTAATTCTCATTGTTCACACACACAAAAAAATACATGTTCGTTGAACACTGGCGTACGTAGAGGGATGGACGATGGTGTTCCAGCCCCTACCGAAATTTTGATAAAATCAGAATTTTCAAATAAAAATCCGTTAAGAACTTTAACACATTGACTGCCGTGTGTATGATATGTCATACACATGGCTTCTTGCTTCTGGGCCACGTGTATGCTACTCCATACACAAACAAGAACCTGATTCTTGGCCGCGTGTATGGATACGCATACACAGTTCAAGCAAAACTATATGACTGTTAAGTAGCCGTGGCGTACAGCTAAGATGGGGCAGTAATAATTTTAATTTCTGTAATGTCTTACAAGAGTAAAAGAATCTTCAAAACTTTATTTACACTTACGTATTCTTTTCACTAGTACAGATGTATTGACAACTAAAAAAGGAAGGGTAAATGTGTAAATACATTTTTTTTCTGGTTGGAATTCACAGCAAACGATTATACATTATGGAATACATTGCTAGTACATCATAATTCTTACAAAACGATTCGTTATATAATATTTTTTTGTAAACTTATGTTCCTTGTAGATATATAGATAGATATAAGGATGACATATTTTATACCGAACACTTTGGAAGTTCAATGATTTTTGTTGAAACACTCCCGGCACATAAAAGGATTTTTGGGACATTTGTCAAATACTGTCTTCACCCACCTGGCAAACTTCCTCCCTGTCGAGTCAGAATTTCCACTTCTGCCATAGATTTTGTAGCAATGTTCACAGCGTCCTTGCTTCTTTCTTCCATTATCCCCTACTTTGTTTATCAATTGATGAGTTTGAGTTTTTCTACCTTGTTGCACAGGTAAAGTGAGTTTGCTGTCCAGGAGGTAATTTTTTAGAAAGAATATTTAGGATTACAAGTTTCCTGAATTCATTTATGTGTATGTTACTGGACTGGATGCAGTCACTGTAGAGAATGTAGGCATTCACGAGAGAAGCGAATTGATCACTTACATCAATGAAGGACTTGCTAGTAGTGTAATCAATAATTGCGGTAGGCTTTCTAATTTCTGAACCACGTCTTTCTGTTACAGTTACCTCCTCAGCAGAATGAGCTGTAGATAGGACTAACACATCTATCTTATCTTTCCACTTCAGAATAGTCACACCTTCCAGAGTTTCCATTCCTACAATGTCACCTTTCCTCAATTTATCTTGAACAACATCTGCTGGCAAATATTTACGGTTAGACCTAATTGTACCGATCAGATGGGTATTATTGTCAATGGCAAGGTAAGCAAGAGGAACGCTGGTGTAATAATTATCTGTATAAAGACGCCGGCCTTCACCGAGAAGATCTCTTACAAGCTGTAACACAACAGTTTCAGGAACTGACATGTTACCGGCCGTTTATATTTCCAACAAAGAATAATGTTCCATGTATAGCCCCTGCTGGCACACAACTTGAAAACTTTCACTCCGTATTTATTCTTTTTGGAAGGGATGTACTGCCGAAATGAAAGTCTTCCCCGCCATGGTATCATACTTTCGTCGACACAATTCTTTCCCCTGGTGTGTATATTTCTTGGAATTGTAAAATGAGTTTGTTGGTGATGTTCGTAATTTTATGTAATCTATCATTAGGGACAGCACGTGAATTGTCTGCAAAATGCCACATTCGTAGAAGCAGTTCAAAACTGTTTCTACTCATTATATTTCGGGGAAGAGGAAAATCAAACAAAGCACTAGTGCTCCAGTAGTCTGATAATTTTGGTACTTTGATCACCACAAAATTTTAAAACAGCGTGATATTCGGAAAGAACAAGACAAAATGTGGTAACACAAAGCGAATAATTACGTGTATGAAATCATATACACGTGGCATACAACGTCAAATTGTCAAATTGAAAACCTCCGCCGCGTGTATAGAAATGCATACACACCACAAACACCTCAACAATGGGCTTAATTTCAATTGTATTGAGATATTATGCATACACATTTCATTCACAGTCGGTCAGTAACAAGAAAATCGGATTGGCCCAGAAGAGATACATTTTCAGTTACACGGTGGCAGTCAATGTGTTAAAAAATCAAAATGTGTAAATGCGAAACCTCTTTTAAAGTGAATCCCGATTACCATTTTTGTCCTTGAATACAATTTTAATAGACTGAAAAGCTCCAAAAATACGAAATATTTTATTATGCATCTTGCCCTCCAAATCGAAGCCATTTGCTATCCACATTTACTATTCCAGCCCCTTCCGAAAAAAAAAATCCTTTGTACGCCAGTGTGTTGAACATTGTTGCAACTGAGATACAAAACAACTTTTTTCTCTTTTAAATCATAGTTACCCTAACCTAACCTCATAATCTCGTGGTTATTTTCAAGGCATCACTCTGAAAGACGCGTGTGTTTGGAATGCTGTGCTTTTCTCCATGCTGCATGGAAATAATAATTCAAATTATTATAATATTATTATTATTAGTAGTAGTAGTAGAAGTAGTAGTAATAGTAATATTATTGTCAAAGATCTTTGACTGTGAAAAATTGGCCATTTAATTTTTTCCACAGCATTTTTCATAATATTTCACAAGCTGTGCTTTTCTCCGTGCTGCATGGAAATAATAATTCAAATTATTATTATATTATTATTATTATTATTAGTAGTAGTAGTAGTAGTAGAAGAAGTAGTAATAGTAATATTATTGTCCTAGATCTTTGACTGTGAAAAATTGTCCATTTAATTTTTTCCACAGCATTTTTCATAATATTTCACAAGTTCAAGGGGGGGTTTAAACCCCGTAACCCCCCCTTGCGTACGCCACTGGTGGACAATATGAAGAACCGCCCAAGGTTTCCTTTCGTATGTAGTGGTATTAAATGCAGATACATGCGTGTGTTTTATGGTGACAAGTCAATTTCTCGTTTATGTGAAAACGGAAACTTTAATGTAAGCAAAAGCATGTGCGCGTCACAGTTAAAGATTTTCGCATCTACAAAGAAAATCCAAAACACATTCCCGCCTCGCCGGCTGGCATGGCGCGCTTTGACGCCAGAGGTCCCAGGTTGGGCATGTGAGTGTTCATCAATTTCATGATATCATCGCCCATCCTCATCTTTGCGATTAGCCAAAAGTGGCAGAAATGTGAAGTAAAATAAACCAAATAAATCAATCAAACATTCTCATCTCACTCAAAGACCTTGCGAATCCAATCCAAAATCTACCAATAGAACCTGCAGTGAGTTTCATTTATCTCGTGCATTCATCTGACTAATGTAATTTTATTACAGATTGACTTCAGGGTTTAACTTAAAATGGCGTTGTGTTTGTGTTGCATTCGATACCAAAATTAGATTTTAAGCAATTAATGTCCAATTATAAGTATATCTAATACATAGGTAAAAATAATCCCCCCACTCCCTCTGATAATATCGCAAATTGCACCTTGTTTAAATGTCTAGGAAAAATTTCATTTCACCTGGGAATGATATCGCGATGCGATGAGTCGAAAATTGTCACAGCCTCATCTCGTCTCCTGTGTGGCAAGGTCCTTCTCGTTCTTGTTTGTGTTAATTTTTGTTTCGGTTTCCACTCGGAAGTCATTAAAACTTATTCTAGATTCACTTCATGCTCAGATAGGCTAATCGGGACTCTATTTTCTAAATCTCTTAATATTTAGGTTTAAGTATAGTTTCCCGAACACCCCCTTACAAAGTTATGAAAAATATGGGTGAGATACAGCAGTACATTGTAACCCCCAAAGTTGGTGTGTAGTATCTCGTCTCGTTCGTGTAAGAATTTCATTTTGAAAAATACCATTTTAAATATTCAAAAGAAAACGGGATCAGTCATATACCCTTCTGATGAAGATTTGTATCTTATCTTTGAATTGAAGCCACCATTTCTTTAGAAAAGTGTCCCCGCCCCCTTTATGCAAAGGAGCATTCGTCTGGAGCGTGATTTTCTGAGAGCAAATCTGATTCCATCGTTCCACACACATTTCAAACAATTTTCATCTCCTTAAAGAGCTTTCCAAGAACTTAGGTCAATGAACTAACTAGTAGCAACCACAATGTATAGTGGAACCACAAGCAAAACAACCTGCGACTCCTGTGCACCGTACTCCCGCGAGGAGGGCAGGGGGAGAGTGGACCATGCTTCCTTATGGTCCGAGCTGAACGGAAGAACGGAAAGGGGACTTTTCGTCCAAGGTTTTTTCCTTGTGGTAGCTCAATAGTAGAATAAGTTTAGAATGGTTTGAATTTCTGTGGTAAGGAAGATAATATTTATAAGTTATAAACAATGTACACTTTTTTATTGAGCGAACTGAAAATAGGTTCTTGCGTCTGCTGTCAAATTACCAAAGGGGGGGGGGGGTACAGGGGGTACAACTCGATTTACGGATTTAGGGTGGTACAGTACCCCCTTCAAAAATTTAGGGGGGTACGATGTACCCCTGTACCCCCCCATTTCTGCGCCACTGCATGGATTAATGGGACAGCAACAGGGGTGAGAACCTGTGTGATGTACCATTGGCTGTTCAATGTCCCTTGAATGTGTACGAGACGCGAACGAACACCTATGGCGATGGCACCCCATACCATGATACCCAATGAAGGCCCTGTGTAATGATGCATGATGCAGGCGTCAGGAAGCCTAGTGCCACGGTGCCGCCACACGCGTGTACGTCCATCATGATGTTGTATACAGAAGCGGGATTCATCAGAGAACACTACAGCATTCCACTCCGCCATCCATGCACGACGGTCTTGGCACCATCTCAGACGCAAACGCCTATGCTCTAGCATCAGAGGAATCCGTAACAGTGGGCGCCGGGAAAAAATTCCCCGGTTCGCCAAACGACGAAGCACGGTTCGTGGGGACACTGGACGTTGTAAAACATCCCGTACTTCATGCGCAATCCTCGTTGACGTGGCCGTTCTGTCTGTAAGGGCCATGTGTATCAACGTCTGTCCTCTCGTTCCGTCGTCCGACATGGACGTTGTGAACCTCTATGTCGCTCTACAGTGCCTTCCTGGACCCACTGGTTCCATACACGGATCACTGTGGATGCATTCCGTCCTACACGGGCACCGATCTCACGGTAGGATAAGCTGCATTCACGGTATGCAACAATTCGGCTGCGATCGAACTGGGAAACCTGCTGGAATCGCTGCCGTATTCGACGACGTGGCATTGCTGACCGATTTTAACACACTACACTCACGACCATGCACTTTCACTGCTCGTCTGCACCTATCTGACCTGCTACAGGTACCACTTACCAGATGGAGTGGCAGGCGCACATGACACATGACGACCTTGAACACCTAATCATTTCCTTCTGCACCTCTCCTCTACACACTGTGCACATTTCGTCCGATTCCGATTACTCCTTCTGGGTGTTGCATTTTTAATGGCGAGCAGTTTATCTAGTTCTTTATTAAATTATTAATACTAGCTTGGGTAAATTATATTTAAAATAGAGTGGCTTATTTTCTCCTACTTTAGCATACCCACAATATGCATTTCCATTTTTATTGTTACTGTGTGTGTACACTACTCATTCCCTTAAATATTGATTGTTTGGTTTCAACAATAAAGTTGGACATTTTTATTGCTAGGATATCTAACTAGTACTTTGTATCTCCAATGTGTGAGTTAGTTACAAAATAAGAAGAAGTACATAGGAAGCAAGACAATAAGAAATATATAGGTTAAAACCTATATCTTAATTTCTGGCTGCATGGTTATAGTATAATAGAACTTCTTTAATTATTTATAAAATATTTATTTTACATGAATTTTTAAAATCACTTACACTCTTATGTGTTGGATGAAACATGTTCTTGATGGGTGAGATGAGTACAGATGCATACAGAACCTAAGCAGGACTAGACCTACAGTTTCAAGTGATATAAAGCAATGAAATGTGCCCCTACTTGGATCTGAACCCAGAATCCCATGATTACAATGTCCTAGCATTAACTAGGCTGTCTGCAATTTCCTAAAAATTAAATCCCCTGACATTTCTAGTCCAAGAACCAAATGTTTCAGACGGAAACACGAAATGTGAAATAACACATTGTAATATTCATTTTTCATGTTTTTGAAAGATGTGAGGTTATGCAAATTACAGAAAATTGATTAATTCTGCTTTAAATATTTGAGATGAAAAAATGGACTCCTTTCCACATGATACTCTGATAACTACACTGCCGTGCTATTAGAAGGGAAATGTTTATTTTGTACAGTAAGTGTAGTTTCTAAAATTAAATTTAGGGTTATGATTACTAATTTAATACATAAATGCCATTTTTATATACCACTTTTAATCCAGAAATGTGGACAGTTTTTGTACCAAAATCTTGAATTTTCTTCACCATAAATATGTGGCTCTAGTAATTAATGTACACAAACATACATTTAACATCACTAACATTTTAGTTAAACACACACCTCAGAATCTCACATGTAACCTTCTATTTATAGTAAGTATAAGCTTGTTTCTGCTTTCACAAGCAAAGGATTAACAAAAAAATAACTTTTACCAAAAATTCATAATTATAGAGGAAGTAGGGCATAATTATGGTGAAATTTATTAATATGCAGGGTGATTATAAAATCACTATACATTTCTGCATTAACAGGATTTATTGCAAAAAATACAACATGTACTGAAACATATATCACAGTAGAACATACAATCTGTATAACTCAATGTGACTACTCCTCAAGTCTGGGCACAGATGTCAGCAATCCACAACAGCCAGAAATCACGAACGATAATGGTAAAATGGGGTGGTGACCCATCCTGTTGTTGTACAGTAAGGACCTTGTTGTTTCCCACCGTGTTGTGAGCCACAGTTGGTAGCTGATAGGATTACGGAAACTGAGTCTCCTGGTCGATGCGGTGGGACTACACTTGGTACATTTTGTGGTGTTATGGCTGGCCTATCAGGATGTTCTTCATCCACAATAATACCAGTTTGATTGAATTTGTTGACTAGATTCTTGATAGCCAGCCTGTGGTGCCCAGATTTCTGAATTCCGGGTGAAGTCCGTCTTCACCTGTCCTTACTTCTACTGTTAGCATAACCTCACATAACATCCAAAAGAAATATATCTCATGATATCACTAAAATGTATAGACTTTATAATCACCCTGTACCAAACTTTCTAAAACAATTCGGATTTCCCCAGAAAAAATAAAATTTTCTTGACTTTTCCAGATTGGTCAACATCCTGTTAACTAAAATGCTATTAAGAATACCCACAAAATGTACCAACTGGACATTCAATGTACTACTACGAGTATTTAGAAAACTGAGAGCACTAAAGCAGATTATACAAATTTCTATTTTGTGCTGACAACTTTGTAACTTTTGGAAACAATCTTTAGCATTTTAAGTGATGTATCACTAAGTTTACATTTTTTTACAAATGATGTACAAATACAGTGGAACCTCGATTATTCGCTTTCCAGGTGGATCAAGATGAAAAATAACATAAAAAGCAGGAAAATGTCAAATGTAGGAAATTTTATAACATTCTGCTCTGTTGGGACCATCAAGATTGAATGCATACTGCAGGAAAATGTAAAATCGAGGATCCACTGTATCTCTACAGAAAGATGTCCATAAAGGTTTTGTCAAAAAGAGAGGTTTTCAGTTAAGATTGAATATTTATATCTTATATTTGCAATAGCACTGTCAGAGGATTGTACACAGATAAAACAGTGGAAGCGAAAAATCAGGCAAAGCCAGGCTGGCTCGGTAGCTCAGTGGTAGAACTATGACATGGAATTCCAGAGACCCAGGTTCGAGTCCTGGTGGAGTCTGCATTTTTTTCTAACAGTTCTATGTAAGATTGAATATGGTATTGAAGATTCATGAGGAACTGAAAAGGGTAGAGAATTCGGGAAGGAATACAAATTTGTTGGGAGAACTTGTTCTGGAGAAATTACACAAATTTGATTGATTGATTGCTTTATTTTACTTCGCTTTTCTTGACACTTTTGGCTAATCCCAATGATGAAGATGAGTGATGATATGATAAAACTGATTTGACACTCATGAACTTATAATATAAGGATAGTATGATGGAAATGTGCAAGAATACATGTTCCAATTATCTCTACTTTGAACATGTTTCTCTATTTCAGGTGAAGAACATCCACTATTCAAACCATGAGTTGTCTATTTGCAGACAGAGTATTTCCAGTTTTCAAGTTTCACTGATATTATGTTTATTACGCATTTGCCTTACTAATTTTATTTTAAGAAATGATTGCCTTTGTGTTTAGTCTACAAAGGGATGATACTGTGAATGTGATGTTATAACAAAGAAAAACATATTAGTTAAACTTGCAGGTGGATATGAAATTTTGTTTTCAAAGTATAGAAAGTATAAGAATTGTAAAATGTTGTTGAATGTGATATCCTCATATAATATTAATTAGGTGATAAGTAAGGAAAAATGTTAAAACTAGTTATTTGTAGACAGTGTAAATAGCAAGCCAATAAATTAAATGTACAGTGCAAAATTTCAACATTCATACCACCAAAAAACTTGGTGTCTAAGAAGCTGCAAATTTTGCTTTTCATTTTCATTTAAGCATAAATATGCTCTAAAGATTCATGGGAACTAAATATTTACTCTTACACAATATAAACTGCTTTGTATAGTAACAAGAGCCTTATTGAATTTATATGCCAGAGGTAAAAGGGTATAGCTACACCACACACATTGGAACATGCCATGTAGTCATATGGGGAGAAGGGGGTGTAGGGTTAGGGCACCACACATTCACAGCCTTGACCAATTTTGAAGGTAATGTGATCAGCACCATGCTCCAGCCATCCTTTAATACAATCGTTACATCTAATTGTGAGGCAATAGCAAGCACTTGATAATTTCATCTGTCTATTGATCTTAGATGGGTTTACATGCAGCCAAATGATTAACACGCTCAATCTTTGGTGCAAGTGGTCCTGAGTTTAATCCCTGGTGAGAACCCAAAAAGTTTTGATTTTAAGCCAGCACTGAGAGGACAATGGGAAGAGCTCCTTGAAATGAAGTGCAGCAGACTCTGGTTGAGATGACTGGGAACGAAACTCAACACGTTGGTCATGCGGCACCAAATAAAATGCAATTTAGCAGGTATCGAAACACCTTAAGGGTTCTTGCCACAGAATGTAAAGTCTGATTTAGGTGCTGTAGTTCCTCAATTATCAATTCCTTGTCATATTCGACATTGGCAAAGTGGCAGAATCAAATCTGATAAGGTCATAAGAATATATATACGCCACAGATGAAATAGTGGATATCTATGAATGTGACAGCTTCAGAGATTGCCTTAGGGAGATATCATGCTGTTATAATACTTCATCAGATTGGTTCTCTTCTTTAATATTTTACATTTAGTATAATCCATTTGTTGTACAAATTAAGTACAAAATATTATACGAAAGGCATTCAAGTCAAATTGGGACTTTGGCAAGTGGCTAGTGTGTCAGATTTCTGATAGGTTGTGCACATGTCGGGTGCCAGTCCATAGATCGTTAATCAAGATGACAGACAATAATGTTAACGGTGTGTGGTGATGAAGTTTATTGTAAACAAAGGTGTAAAATCCGTGGAGATCTACAGAAGACTATAAGCTCAGTACGGTTATGAGACGCTCAGTCGCAGTCTGCAAAAGATGGGTGTAAGTTCGTCAGTGGCAATCCTGGTCCTGGTAGTTCTACCCACAGCTCTCCTTGGACGGTTCAGGCATACTGACAAGTCTTTCTATGCCAAAGCTTTCCAGGCATTAGTTAAAGGTTAGGATAAGTGTGTAGGGGAGTATGTCGAAACTGTACTTTCTGAGTATAGTGAAGTAATATTCACAGAAGAATGCCACTCCATTACAGGTTCTACGAGGAGGGGACTTAAAGATGATTACGATGCAGATGTCTGAAACAAGAAGGACCCAGCTTTGCTATTCTACTTTCAAGAAAGGATGTGTAAAAAAGATAAGTAATGATGTTTTCTTTAATATTTTACATTTACTATAATCTATTTCTTGTTGTTATTTTAGGATGTCTGTCTGAAAAAAAAGACAGGGTGTTTACCTGCAAGCTGTTAACGTCTCGGAACATCCAGCGCTCACCTTCAGAACGGGTTCTGCTTCAGGGATTGGTGGGTAGGGAGAAAGTAGCCGATCTCCAGATGAACACTAGAAGGAATTCTGGAGGTTGGAAGTGTTGCAGGATTGTGCATTTTGTCTTTATTTCAGGTAGACATATTAGTATCTTTTGGATTATTTTGTTTACTACAGGTTTTTTCTCTTTTTCAGGATAAATTCCATCACAGGATGTACCAGGAGAATTGTGGTGAGTTTTCTATAGTATTCCATCCTCTCTTCTTGTTATTTTAGGATGTCTGTCTGAAAAAAAGACAGGGTGTTTACCTGCAAGCTGTTAACGTCTCGGAACATCCAGCGCTCACCTTCAGAACGGGTTCTGCTTCAGGGATTGGTGGGTAGGGAGAAAGTAGCCGATCTCCAGATGAACACTAGAAGGAATTCTGGAGGTTGGAAGTGTTGCAGGATTGTGCATTTTGTCTTTATTTCAGGTAGACATATTAGTATCTTTTGGATTATTTTGTTTACTACAGGTTTTTTCTCTTTTTCAGGATAAATTCCATCACAGGATGTACCAGGAGAATTGTGGTGAGTTTTCTATAGTATTCCATCCTCTCTTCTTGTTATTTTAGGATGTCTGTCTGAAAAAAAGACAGGGTGTTTACCTACAAGCTGTTAACGTCTCGGAACATCCAGCGCTCACCTTCAGAGTGGGTTCTGCTTCAGGGATTGGTGGGTAGGGAGAAAGTAGCCGATCTCCAGATGAACACTAGAAGGAATTCTGGAGGTTGGAAGTGTTGCAGGATTGTGCATTTTGTCTTTATTTCAGGTAGACATATTAGTATCTTTTGGATTATTTTGTTTACTACAGGTTTTTTCTCTTTTTCAGGATAAATTCCATCACAGGATGTACCAGGAGAATTGTGGTGAGTTTTCTATAGTATTCCATCCTCTCTTCTTGTTATTTTAGGATGTCTGTCTGAAAAAAAGACAGGGTGTTTACCTGCAAGCTGTTAACGTCTCGGAACATCCAGCGCTCACCTTCAGAGCGGGTTCTGCTTCAGGGATTGGTGGGTAGGGAGAAAGTAGCCGATCTCCAGATGAACACTAGAAGGAATTCTGGAGGTTGGAAGTGTTGCAGGATTGTGCATTTTGTCTTTATTTCAGGTAGACATATTAGTATCTTTTGGATTATTTTGTTTACTACAGGTTTTTTCTCTTTTTCAGGATAAATTCCATCACAGGATGTACCAGGAGAATTGTGGTGAGTTTTCTATAGTATTCCATCATCTTTTTTTGTTATTTTAGGATGTCTGTCTGAAAAAAAGACAGGGTGTTTACCTGCAAGCTGTTAACGTCTCGGAACATCCAGCGCTCACCTTCAGAGCGGGTTCTGCTTCAGGGATTGGTGGGTAGGGAGAGAGTAGCCGATCTCCAGATGAACACTAGAAGGAATTCTGGAGGTTGGCAGTGTTGCAGGATTACGCATTTTGTCCTTGTTTCAGGTAGACATATTAGTATAATAATAATAATCCTTAGCGCGACAGCCCATGAAGGGCCTTGGCTTACCTACCGACTGCCGGTCTCCCTCCCACACTTTCCTTCGTCACCTCTAAGCGTGGAGATCTTCAACCAGTATTGGAATAGTCGGGGGGTCGGCCCGACGTATCCCCAGCCGTTATAGTAGGTCTTCTCGACCGGATTACGCTCACTCACTCGGAGCTCCCCAATTTCCTCACGATGGTGGGTTGCCACCGGCCCTATACGTAGGCCGAATAAATTCCGACCAGAGCCGGATTCGAACCTACGCCGTCCCGCAGCGAGCGATCTCAAGACGAGTGAACGCCTTAACCCGCTCGACTACGGAGGAGGACTAGACATATTAGTATCTTCCGGTTTATTCTGTTTACTACAAGTTTTTTTTTTCTCTTTTTCAGGCTAAATTCCATCACAGGATGTACCAGAAGAATTGTGGTGAGTTTTCTATAGTATTCCATCCTCTTTTTTTTTGTTATTTTAGGATGTCTGTCTGAAAAAAAAAACAGGGTGTTTACCTGCAAGCTGTTAACGTCTCGGAACATCCAGCGCTCACCTTCAGAGCGGGTTCTACTCCAGGGATTGGTGGGTAGGGAGAAAGTAGCCGATCTCCAGATGAACACTGGAAGGAATTCTGGAGGTTGGCAGTGTAGCAGGATTATGCATTTTGTATTTATTTCAGGTAGACATATTAGTATCTTTTGGATTATTTTGTTTACTACAAGTTTTTTCTCTTTTTCAGGATAAATCCCATCACAGGATGTACCAGGAGAATTGTGGTGAGTTTTCTATAGTATTCCATCCTCTCTTCTTGTTATTTTAGGATGTCTGTCTGAAAAAGAGACAGGGTGTTTACCTGCAAGCTGTTAACGTCTCGGAACATCCAGCGCTCACCTTCAGAGCGGGTTCTGCTTCAGGGATTGGTGGGTAGGGAGAAAGTAGCCGATCTCCAGATGAACACTAGAAGTGATTCTGGAGGTTAGCAGTGTTGTAGGATTTTGCATTTTGTCTTTATTTCAGGTAGACATATTAGTATCTTTTGGATTATTTTGTTTACTACAGGTTTTTTCTCTTTTTCAGGATAAATTCCATCACAGGATGTACCAGGAGAATTGTGGTGAGTTTTCTATAGTATTCCATCCTCTCTTCTTGTTATTTTAGGATGTCTGTCTGAAAAAAAGACAGGGTGTTTACCTGCAAGCTGTTAACGTCTCGGAACATCCAGCGCTCACCTTCAGAGCGGGTTCTGCTTCAGGGATTGGTGGGTAGGGAGAAAGTAGCCGATCTCCAGATGAACACTAGAAGGAATTCTGGAGGTTGGAAGTGTTGCAGGATTGTGCATTTTGTCTTTATTTCAGGTAGACATATTAGTATCTTTTGGATTATTTTGTTTACTACAGGTTTTTTCTCTTTTTCAGGATAAATTCCATCACAGGATGTACCAGGAGAATTGTGGTGAGTTTTCTATAGTATTCCATCCTCTCTTCTTGTTATTTTAGGATGTCTGTCTGAAAAAAAGACAGGGTGTTTACCTGCAAGCTGTTAACGTCTCGGAACATCCAGCGCTCACCTTCAGAGCGGGTTCTGCTTCAGGGATTGGTGGGTAGGGAGAAAGTAGCCGATCTCCAGATGAACACTAGAAGTGATTCTGGAGGTTAGCAGTGTTGTAGGATTTTGCATTTTGTCTTTATTTCAGGTAGACATATTAGTATCTTTTGGATTATTTTGTTTACTACAGGTTTTTTCTCTTTTTCAGGATAAATTCCATCACAGGATGTACCAGGAGAATTGTGGTGAGTTTTCTATAGTATTCCATCCTCTCTTCTTGTTATTTTAGGATGTCTGTCTGAAAAAAAGACAGGGTGTTTACCTGCAAGCTGTTAACGTCTCGGAACATCCAGCGCTCACCTTCAGAGCGGGTTCTGCTTCAGGGATTGGTGGGTAGGGAGAAAGTAGCCGATCTCCAGATGAACACTAGAAGGAATTCTGGAGGTTGGAAGTGTTGCAGGATTGTGCATTTTGTCTTTATTTCAGGTAGACATATTAGTATCTTTTGGATTATTTTGTTTACTACAGGTTTTTTCTCTTTTTCAGGATAAATTCCATCACAGGATGTACCAGGAGAATTGTGGTGAGTTTTCTATAGTATTCCATCCTCTCTTCTTGTTATTTTAGGATGTCTGTCTGAAAAAGAGACAGGGTGTTTACCTGCAAGCTGTTAACGTCTCGGAACATCCAGCGCTCACCTTCAGAGCGGGTTCTGCTTCAGGGATTGGTGGGTAGGGAGAAAGTAGCCGATCTCCAGATGAACACTAGAAGTGATTCTGGAGGTTAGCAGTGTTGTAGGATTTTGCATTTTGTCTTTATTTCAGGTAGACATATTAGTATCTTTTGGATTATTTTGTTTACTACAGGTTTTTTCTCTTTTTCAGGATAAATTCCATCACAGGATGTACCAGGAGAATTGTGGTGAGTTTTCTATAGTATTCCATCCTCTCTTCTTGTTATTTTAGGATGTCTGTCTGAAAAAAAGACAGGGTGTTTACCTGCAAGCTGTTAACGTCTCGGAACATCCAGCGCTCACCTTCAGAGCGGGTTCTGCTTCAGGGATTGGTGGGTAGGGAGAAAGTAGCCGATCTCCAGATGAACACTAGAAGGAATTCTGGAGGTTGGAAGTGTTGCAGGATTGTGCATTTTGTCTTTATTTCAGGTAGACATATTAGTATCTTTTGGATTATTTTGTTTACTACAGGTTTTTTCTCTTTTTCAGGATAAATTCCATCACAGGATGTACCAGGAGAATTGTGGTGAGTTTTCTATAGTATTCCATCCTCTCTTCTTGTTATTTTAGGATGTCTGTCTGAAAAAAAGACAGGGTGTTTACCTGCAAGCTGTTAACGTCTCGGAACATCCAGCGCTCACCTTCAGAGTGGGTTCTGCTCCAGGGATTGGTGGGTAGGGAGAGAGTAGCCGATCTCCAGATGAACACTAGAAGTGATTCTGGAGGTTAGCAGTGTTGTAGGATTTTGCATTTTGTCTTTATTTCAGGTAGACTTGATAGTATCTTTCAGATAATTCTGTTTACTACAAGTTTTTCTCTTTTCAGGTCAATTCATATCCACTGGATTGAGTACCCTGAAGGAAATTACAGGTTGGTAATAAATTATAAGGTGTTATGTACATAGACATAGATTGTTTTCTAGCAGGTTAAGTATATATTTTAAGGAACTTTAAACACTATCTGCAAACAGACAACTCACAACCACCCTACTCTGAAAATGGAATTCAGGTAAATAAGATAGTGTTAGTTTTTTTCTTTAGTGTCAGTTGCATAATGAAATATTCATGTAAGCTAGTTGTAAATTTATAAATATTATAATATATTTGTGCATACTATTTGTGTTAAGATGAAATTTTATGGTTGTGTTCTAATGTTTTTAATTCTAATACAGGTTCTTTGTTTTTTTGGGCAAATATAAAATTTGCAATTGCAGATGCATACAATCATATTTCCATGGTTATTTGTAGTGTTTTCAAATTAAGTACGTACATTCTGATGAACTTTTTTACATTTTCATAATTAGTAGTAGTAAGTCCTGAAGCTTTCCTGACGAAGATGAGAGTGACATTAGCTCTCAAAAGCTTGAATTTTTTTTCCACAATTCACCTGGTTTATAGCCCGAGAGAATCTTTTCATCATTTTCATAATCAGTTTTTAATCGAACTTCTAATGATATGGGATTTTTACAATTTTGACATTTTTAATGAATTGATTTTTGTGATGTTTGCTTTTTTTTTAAACAATGAAATCATAATTTTTAACCACACCAGATGGTACTTGCAAGAAATATAACAAATTATATATATAAAGTAGTGAAAAATATAGTTGTTGACAGAAAGCATTACTCAGAAATTTGTGGACCTCTTCCACTTTTGAGGTTATTCAGATGCTATCAGCACTTGCAAGTACCATCTGGCAGTCCTAAGTCTGTTGAAGTGGGAAGGGAGATTATGATTTCAAATTCTTTTCATCTGCCAAAACAGACAGACTTCCATTAACTTTCTGGCTTGCCAATGGAGAAACAAGCACAGGAAGGTACTCCTGTACCCATGGATGTGCTGTAGTTCTCAGAGTACAATGGAAAAATGGAATACCAAAGCAGTGTGCCAATGGAGCTGGGGACAGTGCTAAAAGTACAGGGGGGATGGGATAAGAAGATACATGCAATTTGTTGGCAAGTACATTAATGACATAGACACCTTTCAAGAATAAAAATTCTTGTTCAGAATCATTCATGCAGTTCAAAAGTTATGGTCAACTGGTTATAAAAAAAATATCAAAAAACAAAAATGTATTAGTGGTAACATGGGCGTATTTAAGGGAGGGGATTCAACTGTTCCAACCCCCCCCTCCCTTTGGTTCAGTAAAATTAACAGATTACTTGTTCTATCCACTATGCACAGTGACTTGTTCATAAAAATGTCTTCAGACTTATTTTGTTCTCATAAATTACAAGCGTATAGAACGGGATATGGATGGGAATGAAACTAATTCCACACACCAGATGGGACTGCAAAGCAAGTGTCTGCAATTTCTTGATAGTTTCGGAATTTCTCAGAGAACTCCTGACATTTCACAAATTCTATAATGCCACATGTAATTTCTGCCCGAAGCAGCTGCTTGTGTACTTATAGCGTGAACATTATAATTTCATTAGAAGTTCCCGATATGGTTTGTTACATTCAAGATTTAAGTATTCCTCAGGTTCTAATTTTTCGATAATTTGAAATTTCCCAACTGTTTGATAATCCTGAAAGTTGATAAACCATTTCAATGACACAGGAACGAGGAGGGGGGGAGGGGTACAGGGGTACATTGTACCTCCCCAAATTTTTGAAGGGGGTACTGTACCCCCTAAATCCGTAAATTGAGTTGTACCCCCTGTACCCCCCTTTGGTAATTTGACAGCAGACACAAGTTGCTACTGTTAAGAGAACCTATTTTAAATTTGCCCAATAAAAAAGTGAATATTTTTTATAACTTATAAGCATTTATCTTCCTTTCCACAGAAATTCAAACCATTGAAAACTTATTCTACTACATTGTGCTTGCTACTAGTTAGTTCATTGACCTATGTTCTTGGATACCTCTTTAAGGAGATGAAAATTGTTTAAAATGTGTGTGGAACGATGGAATCAGATTTGCTCTCAGAAAATCACACTGCATATGAATGCTCCTTTGCATATGGGGGGTACACTTTTCTAAAGACGTAGTCACGTCGATTCGAAGATAAAATACAAATCTTCATCAAAAGAGTGTATGGCTGACCCCATTTTCTTTTGAATATTTAAAATGGAATTTTCCGAAATGAAATACTTACACGAACGAGACGAAACATGACAGACCAACTTGGGGGTACAATGCACTACTGTACCTTACCCATATTTTTCTTAACTTTGTAAGAGGGTGTTCGGAAAACTATACTTAAACTTATATATTAAGAGATTTTTTTATAAAATAGAGTTCAGACTAGCCTACCTGAGCATGAAGTGAATCTAGTATATGTTCTAACAACTTCAAAGTGGAAACTGAAACAAAAATAAGAACAAACAAGAACGAGAAGGGCCTCACCACACAGGAGACGAGATGAAGCTGTGACAATTTTCGACTCATCGCATTGCGATATCATTCCTAGGTGAAACTAAATTTTTCCTAGACATTTAAACAGAGTGCAATCTGCGATTTTATCAAAGTGGGGACTTATTTTACCTATGTATTAGGTATACTTATAATTGCACATTAATTGCTTAAAATCTGATTTTGATATTGAATGCAACACAAACACAATGCTATTTTAAGTGAAACACTAAAGTCACACTGTAAGAAAATTTCATTAGTCAGATGAATGCAAGAGATAAATGAGACTCACTGCAGGTTCTATTGATAGATTTTGGATTGGATTCGCTAGGTCTCTGGAGTGAGATAGGAATGTTTGATTGATTTATTTGGTTTATTTTACTTTGCATTTCTGCCACTCTTAGCTAATTCCAAAGATGAGGATGGGTGATGATATGATGGAATTGATGGACACTCACAAATAACACCCATCCCCGGGCCGGAATTCGAACCTGGGACCTCTGGCGTCATAGCACACTATGCTAACCCTTCTGCCACAGAGGCAGCAAGATGGGAATGTGTTTTGGATTTTCTTTGTAGATTCAAAAATCTTTAACTGTGGTTCGCATGCTTTTGCTTACATTAAAGTTTACCTTTTCACATAAACAAGAAATTGACATGTCACCCTAAAACGCACATATGTATCTGTATTTAATACAACTCCATACAAAAATAAACTTTGTCCACCAAAGATTGAAAAGAAAAAAAACAACTTTTGAGCGTATGGCTTACCTTGCTTTCTCTGAGATCTGAAGGATTTCGGTTTTGTATATGTAATGATAGTACTTTCAGTGCTTGAAGAGTGTCATTAGGTACAGCTAAATATATAACAAATAAATGCTTTGTCAAATGTTTCACAAATATTTCAAAGTTGGACTTCTTACGAGTTGATCGGGAACCATCTCAACTCAGTTATTTTCTTTCTTTTTTAATACAACGCCCTATAGATATCTGAGAAAATACCAAATACATGGCTTCTAAAAGGCATTGGGTGTGGTACACATCTGCTATAAATTGTTTAAAGATATTTTTATGTGTAGCTATGGAACTTAAAAATTAGAATGAACTGATCTGAAGTGGAACTCTATAAGTATGATATACGGATCCAGTGGGTGGGAGATGATTATTCTTGGTTGGGGTGGCTGAAGATCCTCCTCACCCCCTTTAATCTCAACCTGCATTAAAATGAATAGATGTATCTTTGTTCGCAATTTTCACATTTCGAACTCCACATTTCCGTTAAATCCAAATAAGCCCAGAACAAGGTCAAGAGCTTTATATGTTTCACAATTGTTATCAGGTTTTAAAATCTGTTTTTTTTTTAAAAAAAAAAAAAATTATAGGAAAAACAAAGAAAAATATATTTATGCAAATTTTGCATTAAATAACAGAACATTGGTGTGTGCTGTTCTAAAATAGAATGTTTCCCATGGCTTCACATTATACCTAGGTATCAAGGACATATCAAGGACATATTTGGAGGGGGTCCAAGGGGTCCGGACACCCCCCCCGAAAGACTTATCATGTAGTAAAAGTAAATAATCAAAATATAATTGTGTAGCATTAAATATATAATCGATGGCTATTTCAACTTATTGGAAGGCAAGGAATTTCGCTCATACGGCTTTGAAGGGTTCCAAATATTTATGCACAGTACTAATGATGATATTCATAAAATATTGATAAGCAACTTTACTTTTCGTTAATTGGATCTAACTCCTTTTTTGTTATTCAATAAATATTCAATTCTTTTTCTATTTGACATTAAATGCTTACCAAGGCAGTTGTTTTTATGCAAATCTTGGCGATCTTAGCTACATGAAAGCTACATAATGAGTATGTGCTATTATATATCTATTCTTTTGCAATCTTTTACCTATTCATGTAATAATAATTAACATTAATTAATTTACATATTTAATTAATATTTTAATTTAATTTAATATAATTATTCTAATTATTATTATGTATTATTATTGCGACACTTGGTTGGACCCCCCGAAATATACTTCAACATACGTGCAAGAGTGTGTATATATATATATATATATAAAACACAGGAATAGGATCAGAAAAGGTACCAGAAGGGCGGATAAACACTAATGAGGAAGGAGACAGTAAACACTTACCACACGAAGAGAAATTATTCAATATTTCGCGATCTATGTCGCATTTTCAAGTTGAAGAAGAAAGATCGGCGGTACTAAGAGAAGAGGCACCGAATACTGACCGTAGCGTCTCTACGATCAGTATATATATATATATATATATATATATATGGGAGGTTGAATTTTGTACCCCCCTAAATGAAAAACGTTCCTGCACCATTGAACCATTTCCAAACACTAGATCAGAATGGGAAAATTGTCCCTATTGGAGATTGTAACTGCATCTGTGTTAGCTTCAGCTATTAGTACTTCTACTCTCTCTGGGTGTGGATTTAGAAAAAAATAATAGTTGGTGAAGAATATGATTGTGCCGATGTAATGGGTGGTAGAATTAAGGGGGTGAGATAGATATATAATTTCAGAGAAGTGTCCAAAAGCAAATTTTGTACATTGTTCAGCACATATTTTAACCCTGGCTATTGCCCATTTCTGTGGAATTTCTGCAATATTGAGGCTGTCAAATCAGTTAAAATTCTTGCCCCTTGAGTCTTCTCAAAGGAGCAGCCCCCCGTGGTTAGCACATCGTGGGTGCTGGGTTCAAAACCCAGCATGGGCATTTGTGGGTGTCCATTCATAGATTTAATTATGTCATCACTCATCCCAATCTTCGCAAATTAGCCAAAAGTGGCACAAAAAGCGAAGTAAAATAATGCAAATAAATCAATCAATCTTCTCAAAGTAATCTGGTTGTAAAAAATGCAGTGCAAGATAGCTAGGGAAGTTCTGTAATGTTCTCAAGTTATTTGACACAAGATGGACAGAAAAGTATCAATACTCAGAAGTGTGACTTGTGAAATCGTATACACTAATAATAGAAACTTTACTGTTGCCCATTTTTGGACCGTTTTGTAGTAGAAATTAACCCAAGTTTGTTTGAACACAGTCAACACATTGAAAAATTGCAACAACTTATTCCAATATGAAATGCCTATTCCTCATTCATTGGAACAGTGTGGCAAAATGTTGGATGGCCTGGTTGATGTTTTTTCACATTCTCAAATCTGAATGAAAAATGTGGCAAACAGTAATTGTAGGTAAAACATTGTAGGCAGTAGAAAATTGTGACAAGCTCTTGTACTCAAATATGCACAAATTGTTGGTGATCTTGGCTACACTGCCAGTTTTATCTTCAACACCCGAGAGGATGTGTTTAACATTAAGGAGGTTGAAATAATGTCCTCGCAATTCAACGGGAGATCCTCGACTAATGGACCATGCACTGTTAAGCGTACATACATACGAATATTGAAATAACACCGATATGTTACTTTTAATTTTGTAGCAAGGAGGAAAAGACTAATTCTAACATTGAAATTCTTTCTTAAAGAGAAGCTGGGATTAGCTTTTTCAAAAGCATCTTTTGCTCATTTTATACAGAAAAGTTAGAAGTTCGTAGATAGACTTAATTTAATAAATGTGTGACCTTTCATGTGGTGACAGAGTGGATTTTGATAGCCAGATCATACCTAGGGACGCTATACGTCCCGGATGTTCAGGACAATCCCGGAATGGTATTATTTGTCCTGGTGTTCTGAATAGTTTCTTCGGGATGCACAAATGTCTTGGAATTGGGTGGGAAGGAAGAAATAATTAAGATACTTTCCTGATCTTTTTTTATATTTAAATGCTTGGACGTAATTTTAAAATGCTCAGTTTACAAAACAATCTAACTTTACATTGAATCACTCCCCCTCCATAATACAAGAGTTAAGGAGATACAGACAATACTGCAAACTTCTTCGACTTCATGATGGCGCCGCCATCTGCTAACAGTGCTGAATTTCAGTTACGATTCTCTTCCATTGTATAGTAACCTGCTTACTATAAAGAGTCAGTGCTTGGGTGCCTATCTGTTCAGTCCGCAGTTTTCAAATAAAATTCCCACACAATGTGTGATGTAAATGACAATTATGCTGTATCAATTAAAAGTTGTTCAAAATATTGATTAATGATATTATGTAAGAATTCCACTCCAATTGCATCATCAATTTACCAGAGTTTTACTGTAAAGTGTTTAAGAATTATATCATAATATCAAAACACCTGTTACATAATCACAAAATCCATTTTTGTTCCCCACAATACTGATGCAAAATAAATGAAAACTTCAAATTTTCCACGATTTCCAGAATTATTAGACTCTATGAAAGTGTTGTGTGCAATTTTGCGCACTCAACAAAAAATAACAAAATGCCAGGAAAGTATTTGCTGGTATCTGTACATAAATTCCAACAAATACTTTCTGATTGGCTAAGCTCTAATTTTAATATTTTGATGTAATTCTTTGAATATTTTAAAGCACAACTCTAGTAATTAATGTATACTTGTACTTTTAATTGTTACAATGTTCAAGCATCAATCCGTATCAAATTCGAGCTGGTATCTGCTCAGGGATAATTACTATATTTACGAAGTATCTAGGATGTAACATACCTCATTTTCAATTGGAAAGAATCAACTGGCATGTTCAACTAACTCTCCATTATCCAAAATGGTGTTGTAAGGAGAAGTTATTACATCATCATTCTCTCAAGGGTAGTATACGAAGGTTTCAAATCTGGAATGAAAAAACAAAAACAAATCAATCGTGTGATTTATTTGATCTGTAGTACATGCAGATAAACAAGTGGCTGCCCATTGTCACTATCTTATAAATATGGGTAAAAGTGTATGTATCAAAATTAATTGTGAAATTGATATTTACTTAATTTAGTCTCAGAAATGCTTTAAAAGATGCTCAAAATGTTCACTATTTTTAAAAATTCAGATCAATACATTTTTTTAAGCTTATTTTGAAACACTTAAATAAAGAGTCATGGTTGTTGCATCTTAAATAGTTCTTGCAGTATTTGGGGAAAGAGTTGATGTAACTGAACCCTCCATAAACAAGGTTTAAACTCAATTTGCCAAACTAAATTTCATGGCATCTTTTTTAAAACTGTCTAGGAATATGCAAAAAAAAATCACTAAGTAATCAAGACTGGTTTTGGCATGTAATTACTTTGCTCTCAAGCTTTCACCACATCATGAGACTTCCTCAGAAGATAGGACAAAGACAAAGCAGTGCCCTGTCACTGCTATTGTCTTTTTATCTTTTTAACCTTCAACTTACCTTCCCATCTCTTAAATCTATACTATACTTGTCCTATCTCCTGAGGAAGCCACATGATGTGGTGAAAGCTTGAGAGAAAAGTAATTGCATGGCAAAACCGGTCTTTATTATTTAGTGATTTTTTTGCATATGCCTTATGCAAAAATTTACCAATGTTTTTATCATGTGGAAAGATTTCTTAATGGTTACACATCAAATTTGTCAAAATATAACAAAGGGGCAAAATCAATTCTACATTCTTCTCACAATCAGGAAAAAATCTAAATTATATGGGAAAGACATTGGATTGCATACAATTTTGGGATGAAACATCATAGAGCAAACAGTGATGAAAAATGTTTTCTGTTGCTAAACTGCAGTATTTTTATCTACAAACTGAACAATACAAATCTCATCTATGAATATTTATTCAATAATATGTCCCATTGTATTTACTTGTGCTAAAACTTATGAAAGTTCAATTACAACAAGCAACAAGTTTTTGCCTCTTATTTATGATTTGAAGCAGGGGTTTATCCAGGATTTTTCCTTTGGAGGGGGGGGGGGTAATTTTTGGGATGTTAAGTGCATATTTTGGACTCTTTTTAAAATGTTCGCCCTAATTCAATTTGTTTATAGATGTTTCCAGAGATTAATCCCCTCCCCTTCCCTTCATATAACATTTCAAAAGAAAAAATATGTCAAATGCAGGAAAAGATGAAAAATAGATTTTTGTGATAATGTTATAATTTCAGTCTAACATTTCGAATATTGCTTTCCGATAATGTTCAGTACTTGATTTAATCAATTGTTAGATAAAACACAAGAGATGACATTCAAAAACACAAAATTTAAATATATTATTACCAGGAATCATTTCATGTAATTCTTAAGCCAGTTATAAAGAAATTAGAAACATTTGCGCAATATTTTTTAACTGTATTTGAATGTTTCTTTTCATAGGTGTAACTCTGAGTTCATGCACTGATATTTAATCGATGAAATATCAGTGCATGGGTGCATGCATGCTTGCTTGTCTGAACTAGTAGTAATAATGTATAGATATAATATGACTCTTGAATAAACAATTACACTGCGAGCGAAGCGAACAAGGACATTTTTAGAACTATTTCTTTGCAAAGTGATTATGCATATTATTAATTAAACACGATGTTTACTCTTTACAATCTTGCTTTACTTGTTTGGCATCCACTTCAACTCAGCACATGCCCCTTGCCCTCTCCTGTTCTAGCTTCAATTAGAAAATATGCATACATATAATTTTATAGTGACCTCCTCGATGCCACAGTGGTGGTTCGGAACCCACTTTAAACTGTAGGTCCAGTCCCGATTAGCCTATCTGTGTATAAAGTGGACACAAAACACCAACTCAATCAATATAATTTTAATAGTTGTAGGTAGGGAGCGAGTTCCAAATTCTACTGGTGTTTTCAAATCCCTGTTTAAACAATCACCTACTGACAAGACGATTCTGAGATGGTACAGAGATTTTGTAGAGCAAGGATGCATATGTGATCTTAGGAAAGGCCATTCAGGGAGACCATCTGACAATGTGGAAATTGTGGAACAGGTGCGGGAGACATTTGTACGTAGTCCTATGAAGTCTGTGCATAGAGCTAGCCTGCAGTTAAACATCCCTAAATCCTCCGTGTCCAAAATCCTACGTACTCGTTTGAAGTTTCATTCCTACAAACTGCAGTTACTGCAAAAGTTGAAACCTGATTACAGTGAAAAACGACTTGCTTTCTGTGAACATTTATTAACACTTATGGAGAATAATGAGGACCTGTCAGAGAAAATCATTTTCAGTGACGAAGCAACGTTCCATGTGAATGGGAAAGTAAATAAACACAATGTTAGGATTTGGGGGACCCAGAATCCACATTTTGTTTTGGATGTTGAACATGACTGCCCTAAAGTAAATGTGTTCTGTACCGTATCGAAACTGAAAGTGTATGGGCCATTTTTCTTTCACCAGAACACTATCAACGGTATGAATTACCTTGATATGCTCAGTGAGTGGTTTTTCCACAATTAGAAGAAGAAGAAGACTGCATTTATTTTCCAATTAGATGCAGCAACTCCTCACTGCATATCGATGTTCAGAATTTTCTAAATGAGGAACTTGAAGGAAGATGGATTGAGCGCTCTGGAAACAAAGATGCTGTGTTCTGCAAGTGGCCACCGAGGTCCCCTGACTTGTCTGTCTGTGACGTCTTCTTATGGGGTCACATAAAAGATCTTGTATACGTACCTCCACTGCCTCAAGATCTGGAAAATCTGAAACGTCATATCATTGCTGCCATCAGGACAGTCACTGTAGATACATTAGAATGCATGTGGCATGAATGGGAATATCGCCTTGATGTTTGCAGCGTGACAAGAGGAGCACACATTGAGTGTCACTGAGGTAGGTAGTTAGGTATTAAAATTTTTGAGTTTCTGCTTATAATGGCACCAATTTTATATAAATATGAGTACCGAGAGCGATGCTGTATGTGTTTGTGATATAACATCACAAAATGTTTTTGTGGACACAATGTATAGTGTACTAACATGCAAAGACTTTACTTTTTACAATCGAAATAACAACAGAAAAACGTTAAATTTTGCGTGAATGTATACTAGTAGGTGGATAAAATGAGATGCTAAATATGATTTTTTCATGCATTCTGAGACGCGAAATAATGCAAATGAACTGGTATACCTGATATTTTAGTGTTTCTCGCAAATTTCACCACATTTGGCACATATCCTGTAAAAAACACCAAAGCAATCCTAAATTTTCTGTGATTCACATTTAATGTTTTCGATAACATACTGGCAAAATTGCATTTTATGAATAAGTTACAATTGCTATACAAACTAATTACTATTGAAAACAGCGAATTGTTGTTTCCGTATTATATTCACATAACAATTTTTTAGCACGGTGAATTCTTAATTATAGGAAAATGTACTCATCCATCCTCTTCAAACTATATAAAAATTAGAACGTTTTTATTACAAATGTATAACCTTCATCATTAATTACTTACAGCTGGTACATTACCCTTTGCAAAGTCAACCTTGTCTATCACCAATCCAAATTTAGGTTCCACGGTCCTTCATTGAATGATGTCGTATATATTATCCAGGTACTAAGTACAAAGGACAACAACAGTATTTGCATAAATAAATTGGTACGTGCATACTACAAGAAAATAATTGTAAGCCCTGTTTTAATCCAATAAATAAGTAAGCAAATATTACTTCCTGTTAATCCAATTTGCAAAAAAATTAAATAACATCCTATGCATTTCCCTTGAAACAGACATGTTAGATATTTGCCTATGATGTGCATGAGTAAACAGATGTAATTAAGATTGTAACTTACACTGTACACAAAGGTATTAGGCCAGTTAGCAAAACTACACATGTATAACCACAGATAAAGATATATAAGCAGATCTTCATCGAAGGCAGGAAAACCGCATGTAGTCATAGGGAGTGGCGGGGGTGGGGCCTGAAACCCTCGAAATCCTACAAACATGTAATTTAGATAGTGTATAGTGGTAATTTATTTTATTCTTTAGCAAGAGTGTATAGTGGTAACTTATTTTATTCTTTAGCAACAGTGTATAGTGGTAATTTATTTTATTTTTTAGAAAGATTAAACATCTTGTATAAATTAGTTGTAATATACTGAGAATTTAATCTTCAGATCTTCTATCCCCCCTCCCAAAGTTTTGCCTTCACATGGCGTCTGCTGACAAATGATGAACCACCGAAATAATATTCTCGCTACAGGCGTGGCGCTGTAAAGCATGAAATGCAATGCTCTTGTTTTTCAAAGAAAAATACATATTGAGCGCTATGAAATCTGCTTTATATTTTCAAAACCAATGCAGAAGCTTGACTTGACATATTGAGATTTCGAAGTATCGACTAAGCTCCGTGCGAAAGTCTCATATTCTTGTTTCTCTTTATCGCAACAATTCGGCGCTTGCCTATAAACGTGACAATTGAGCTCTTACATTTAGTTTCAAACATGGAGGGATGATGATGAGTTGTCTGCCTGAAGGCAGGTCTTTTGACCGGAAGGTCGCTGGGCAAAGTGAACCCATGGAAAGGGGAAAAAATTAAAATTGTTGCCTTTTGCTTTGTTCGGGATTGCTGATACAACCATTTTCTTCATCTTCTTCTTCTAAGAGAACCAAACCCAACTAGCCTAACCTAACCACCACAGATTATTTACTACCCCAAAAAGCTACCAGCCAATGGGAATGTTTGAAAAGGTTGTAGCAGCAATCACTCACTACCTTTTGGTTTTGCTTAATTTAAGGAATGCGGTCTCTGAAGTATTTTCATCCAGGGTTGTCATTTTTAGGGTTATTAGGAGTATTGTTAAAGTTATTAACACTGTATAAACTAACAATTCACAAAAGCAATATCAACAAGAAAATAAGATACAATAATATGTTGCACTGTAGCGATGTAATGTTAATTGGTTATATTTAATTACAAGAAGAATACAAATTTATCAGATTTCAATTGTCATCGTATGGTACAGCATAATTGTCTTTTGTAGTATTTTGTAGGTCTATGGTACTGCAGTGAGCAATGAATTGAATAGGCAATGACGGTAAACGCTACCGTGGAGAAAAATTGTGCATCCCCTAACCCGGGTGAATGACTGACCATGACGTTCGGTAATTTTTGCGATGAAAATGTCAAGCTTCACCACTTTCAATCACCAATGTTCCAAACCACGAGCCACCAGTGCAAGGAAGTATTCTTGTATATGCGGGGAGCGAATCCTGTCAACGGTATGTTAATGAAAAGAAGAGGAAGTTGCTCCCATCTGATCTCCTGCCGAGGGAGGGTCTGGTGAGCTTTCAAGGAACTTCAATTCCGGCATGCCTTGGGGTGTGAACTGGGCTGGGTGTGGGATGCTGTGATGAGTTGTTCACTACGACATGACCTTTGTGAACAAGAGGAACAACAGGTCCAGGGTTCCATTGCACCTTATGGGGAAATCTAAAGATTTATGAAGCCCAATCACTTTAATATAATAATAATAATAAATTTTCTTTATTCAGCGGGCAAGGTTCAGGGCTGCTCTGCTGCAGTGACGTGCCCAAGGGGAGGGGGATGATTGGGATTATAACCCCCCCCCCCCCGCCTTCACCCAGTATTTCTAAGAAAAGAACGTCAAAGGTAAGAAGATATGACAAAATGAGGGCTGACTACCAAGAAAAAGTATACATAACCTCTCCCTTTCCAAAAACCTGGGCACGCTACTGAAAGTAAGGCAAAAAAGTATTTATTTACCACAGAGTGTGAGCAACAGTTGGCATAGCCTAGATGTAAATTATTGGGGACAACTATGGGAGATAAATTGGTCTTATTTCTCTGTGTGTGTATGTGTGTTTGTGTTAGTTTTATTTATTTATTTATTAAACACTACAGGCAAATGCCCAGTTACAGTGCTTTCAAGTTAAATTCTGAGTTAAGCTCACATACATGTTGACAAAACAAAAGTAATTAAGAACTGGAAATAGAAAAGAAAAACAATGAGAGAAGAAACTATAAGAAGGAACAGAATAATCGTTAGAAAACAATATATAATACAAGGGTGGTATATCATAAAGTATACAACATATTTGGTTATAATGCTATTACACAGGTTCACATAATATGTTTGCTTTTAGGTCTAAATAGATCAATGTGAGGGGTATTATTATAGACTATATACAGGGTGACTGGTAATTAGATGTATTCCCTGAAAGGGGTTAAAGTAGAGACAATTTGCAATAAATTTGACCATATGATACCCCATCCGAAAATTAGTAGTTTTCGAGATAATCGAATTACAATTTTTTTTAAAAAAAATTACAATTTTCCACATAAAAAGATGAATTGAGAAAAAACTGCTCATTGTATGTAATTTATTTCAGCGTCTTCTGATAGCTAACGAATAATTGGTTCGTTGAAAAAAAGATTTTTCCCAAATAACAATCACATGTAAGTAACGGGTGGATCTAAACTTACAAGTGATGATAAAAAAATGCACTCTTAGTTTACTTGGCAACGTATTAATAACAAAAATGGTATGACACGAAGCGTACAAATTACTTAAATTACTTCCTTGTGTCATCTGCTATCCAACAAGGTACAAATGTTGCTAACATTCACATTTGTGTACAAGAAATAATACTTCATTCATCTTCATGTGAATGGAATCAATGAACAATACAATTAAAGAACATTACACGTCTTGCTCAAAGTGGGCACCTCCATTACGAATGCAGGCACGAAAGTTTTTACGACAATTTAGTCTCGTAACTCGTGATGTGATGGTGTCCTTGATGTGTTGACCAGCTGTTAAGATCATCTCCCTGAGCTCTTCTTGCGAGTTTACCGGTGTCTTGTCATATGGCTCCAAATGTAAAAGTCGCAAGGCGTAAATCGATCGGGGTATCAAGCTGGGCTGTCATCATGCTGATAAATCATGTCACGTCTTGTAACTAGAGGCACATCCTCCAACAACATTGCCATCCTGTTCCTCAAAAAATGTTCATAAGTGATGTCATTTAAGATTTTGGGCAAATGATTGTTGATGACGCCCATCCATACGTGTTCCTGGGCATGCGACAGTGGCTGGATGAAAATTACCCAAAGAAATGGATTGGCCGAGATGGCCCGATTCCCTGGCCGGCTCGATCCCCCGATTTCACGATTTGTGACTTCTATATTTCCACATGAAGGACTTAGTTTACAAGACACCGGTAAACTCGCAAGAAGAGCTCAGGGAGATGATCTTAACAGTTGGTCAACACATCAAGGACACCATCACATCATGAGTTACGAGACCAAATTGTCGTAAAAACTTTGGTGCCTGCATTCGTAACGGAAGTGCCCACTTTGAGCAAGACGTGTAATGTTCTTTAATTGTATTGATCATTGATTCCATTCATATGAAAATGAATGAAGTATTATTTCTTGTACACAAATGTGAATGTTAGCAACATTTGTACCTTGTTGGATAGCAGATGACACAAGGAAGTAATTTAAGTAATTTGTACGCTTCGTGTCATACCATTTTTGTTATTAATACGTTGCCAAGTAAACTAAGAGTGCATTTTTTTATCATCATTTGTAAGTTTAGACCCACCCGGTACTTACATGTGATTGTTATTTGGGAAAACCTTTTTTTTTCAACGAACCACTTATTTGTTAGCTATCAGAAAATGCTGAAATAAGTTCCATACATTGAGCAGTTTTTTATCAATTCATCTTTTTATGTGGAAAATTGTCATTTTTTAAAAGAAACAAAAGAAATTCGATTATCTCGAAAACTACTAATTTTCAGACGGGGTATCATATGGCCAAAATTATTGCAAATTGTCTCTACTTTAACCCCTTTCAGGGAATACATCTAATTACCAGTCACCCTGTATATTGTACAACATGCACATCCTCCTCATGGGATCCGTTTCGGCCATCCTGGTTCTAACGCATAAAATTTGGAAGAGGTCATTTCTGGGTCTTAATTTTGAGTATGGAACATGAGTTTATTTTTGCGAGAAGTGCGGAGCAGTCTATTTTTCCATTGAAAAGTTTGGAAAGGAAGGTTAACTGGTGAATCTGTCATCTTTTTTCAAGGAACAGGTCACTCAGTATGTTGCATAATATGTCATCCGAATTGAATTTTGGATAAAATTTATATACTAAATACCTTAAGAATTTCTTTTGGAGTTTCTCTATTTTCTCGATTTCCTTTTAAATAACGGGTCCCAAACGAATGAGGGATATTCAAGTTTTGATCTGACAAACGTATAGTAAAGTAACAAAAAGGTTTCTTTTTTCTTAAACTGGCTACCCATTCTCATCACAAATCCTAGGTTCCTGTTCGTTCTTGTTTTGCAATCAGCACAGTGATTTAGCCACTAACACTCCTAGAAAGAACTACCACTCATCACCACGAAAATCCAATGAATAGTGGTATACCCTTGTCAATTCTTCATTTGTCTCCGTTTCTTTGCAATGAGCTGCGAAGGGGAGGAAGAAGAACCACACTTTTCTCGGGTCAGTTTGACGTTTGTGTGGTGAGCACTGAGCAGATGACAAAACTCCGCTCCTTCATGGAAGGGAAACCCAGCTGTACGTACTACTTTTGCCAACTTAGTATTTTGGAGCAAGGTTTATCCAAATCACGAATCACACCAAGGAACTATATTTTCGTCTATTACCTAACTGGTCTCAGTTGTAGTTCAATCCAGCCTTGGCTCTGCAGTCTACCTCTAGTTGCTTCACAGAAATTGTATTCCTATTTAGGTGGGATTTACCTCTTTTCTGCCAATCTGATGTGACAACACTGGCTGCTCTGGTGGGTCTGAACGGCAACAGGGCCCCTTAACAGGTATATGAATAACCCCATAAAGTCCTTCACCGCTCTTTCCTTGCATTGGCGCCCTCTTCTCCTTTGTTGCCTCTTCAGGGTAGCGGAATGGCCTCCCTCTTCGCTTCTGTTGGCTGCAGAAGAAATGTCCTAGGCAATATCTACTCGACAGCAACGGGGTTCATTAACGTATTTAACAATCTTGTCATTTTATTGAAACAACTTTTTAATTCTTTACATTTTGCTGTTACCTGCGGTAACACCGGCTACATGCACACCCCGCCTCTGCTACTTAGCATTTCTTGAGATTGAGATTAATCTTGTTGTTCTTCGTTAAGTTCATCTTGTAATTTCGTGCAGTCGTGATCGCTTTTAATGCATTTGAAAATTTTGATATCGTCACCAAAGATTTACTTTTCGGAGTTTTTTAGTGCGTCGAGTAAATCATTAATGAAAATCAAGTACAGCAGGGGGCCTAGGTTTGAACCTTGTGGGACACCGGAGCTGGCTATGTAATAGGAGGACTTGGTGCATGACATATTCTCGTCTATTCTGTAAATATGAAGCAACTAGTTTTATAAGTTGCGGGGAGAGGCAGATGTAGGCTAGTTTCTGAATTAAAGTATCGTGGTGTACTGTGTCGAAGGCCTTTGAGAAGTCCGTGTATATTACAGTCCTTAACAAAAGTTTAACACCACGTTGTCATGTGTTTTTCAGACGAAAAGAAAAAGTACATATGCGAGTGCTTTCATGATATAAACACTTTACTACAAAATTGTAATTATTATGTAATGTTATTGAAAGGTACATCAAGATCAAGAAAGTGTAAGGGCATATTAATGCACTTATAACGAATAGATGCAAGTAAAGGTACAATTTGTAAAATCAATAAATCTGAACTTTGAAAATATACATGGAAACAAACATTTCTCCTGAAATTAGATTAATGAAATGTGACATGTTAATAGTCAATAGGTCCAGCTTTAAGTTTCAAGTGCATTTGCACACATCTTCAGAGAGGCCGGAGGCCACTTCTGCAGGACCACTTGCTTCGCCGATCGTACTGCATTCCTGAACTTCCAGGGTGGATGGGGCTGGTGGATGTTGAACTGCACTTTCACTTGGAGACCTGTGGACGCCAGCAGTTTGGGGCTCAGATAAGGTGGCTGGGTCAGGTTGGAGATCACTCAAGGAATAGGCTTGACATTGTCAACAAGGAGGTGGCGGTAACTAATATAGGCTCTATGACCTAGTTGGGGGGAGGGTGCAAATACTATAAGCAACTTTGAAAGCAACTCGCTTACCCATTAAATATCCACAGCAAAAATTAGTGTGAACAAAGCTATGAAGAAAATGTTTAGCTCTATTTCATCACAAACTGGCAATAATATAAATTTAATAGGGACGTGAAGTTTTCGTTTTATTTGTCTCTAAATTTCAATGTTATTTTTTCACTGCAATTCGGTGTTATTTTTCAAGGTTTAGGGCAAAATTCGGTTTTATTTTTACGTGCATATTTACTGTTCCTCTTATGCTTAAGATTTTCACATTGCTCTAGTTCCTGAAATTTTAGTTTCAATGACTAAAAATATAGCTTACCTTTGTGAGAAATGGCCAAATTTCTTCCATTTGGAAAACTATTTCATCTCATCAGCCACTAAATATGAAATGCTTATTAAATGACACACTCATATCTTTGAACACAATCATACCAGGCTTACACTTTATTAGTGGTAGTAAAATGTATGTAATTATATGGCAAAATTTCTAAAAACTTCAAAGTTCAACTTGGCCCGATACCAGTCTTCGAGATGCTGTTTGTTAGATTGCAACACTTCAGCACCAGGGGGCACATGGAAACTCCCGCCTTCTACTTGCGGAAAGTTGTAAGCTGCCTGAATGTTGCCTTACAAATTTCTGACCACGAAGGAGCAGTGCCTACCATATCTTGATGGAGAAGAGCAAGGAATATAGGGAGAAGAGCGGGCCAAACCCTAGGTTTGTAAACCTACGGCCAGAGGCTTACAGCAGTGTGGCGAACCTCATGTTTAGAAAAAGTGTTGTTCATGGACGTCCGCAGTATTTATTTCCACCAGGGAGGATTAAGCAAAGTATTTTTTTTTCAGGGGTTGGGGTAAACTAGATATATTTCCCTTCTCAAAATATACTACTAATTCAATTTGAAGTTAACATTTTTCTGCAAAGCCCTTACAATAATTAACAATTTGATGTGACTGAAATGAAATTGTATGTGAAAATGGTTGACATTCATTTTTCAGGAAGTGTCTCCTTGCCTTGCCCCTTCTGGACATTCATGGTGTCGTTTAAACTCCGAAATTATGATACATACTACTAAATTGTTCTGTGATTTTCATATTATTAATATTAATTTATAACAAACACATAAATATAAATTCGAATGGTTCAACCAATGGCATGGGTTCGGCGTTATACGTGAAGAGTTTGAGAAAATTCAACCACAACGAAAAGTGGCCCTCTTGTTTTATTTATATCCCCAACTTACAAACGACTTTTTAAACTTGTGTGAGATTTATCACCATTAGGCTTGGGTTGGCTTCACTGAATACGCACCAGCGAGACACAGGTCCTGCAAGAGGAGGAGGGGCTCCAGCGTTGTCGGGTATGAATGGTTGACTGCAAAGGAAATTTAAGCCGGTGGTGCTTGAAGGAGTTTTCTTTTTTTTTTTCAGGAACAGGGAATTCTGAAGCAGAAATCTAAATAAAAAAGTAGAAACCTAAAAATGAGCGGGATACGGCAAAACTAGATACACATTGATGTGCTAAATTCTTGTTTCTATTTTTAGCTTGTAGGAGAGCATAAACATCAGAAATATTAAGATCTCTGTTTTCCGTTTATGTATGAACTCAACTGGTAATAATTGAGCTAAAAAGTGCAAAAATAAATAAATAAATAAATGTTAATGAAAGCTGAAGTTTGAACCAATTTTACAAATCTCATGTCAAATGTGAACCAAATGTATATTAATTACGTAGTCCGTGATTCAAACACTCATCGAACAGCGTTCGAAAAGCCTGTTTATGATCTTTTAGGTGCTAGATTTGCTTTTACAGTATCCTAAGAAAGCAATTACATGTCCTTTGATAGACATTTCTGAATATGTCCCTACAATTAGTGAGCATTTCTTTTATAATTAATATTATATATATATATAATATATATATATATATTACTAAATACATATAGGGAATTTTAAGGCAAGAGAGGGAATTTATTTATATCTGAAAGGGATATTCCCCTCACAGTCCGACAGATCACCGCTTTGAGCAGTGACCAATTTTGGATCTTGTTTCTTTTTCTTTCCCCGTTCTTGTTGTCGAGGTATTGCTTTTGCGAATTCCATCTATTGAAAGCGGACTGTCGGCCCTGTGCTGTGGTGTGATAGTGAAGTGCATTATGGAATAAAATTTGTGTGATTGTGCGGTGGGGTGGATAACTTGTTGAAGACGCCGTTATCCAGAAATGATTTTGCTGCCAAGAAGAAACTTGTGGATGTAGGTAGGCTTCTCTAGCAGGCATAGTAACAGAAACGAAAAATAAAGTGCCCCGATTTTGTGATTCAGGGTACGAAGCTGATACTTGGTTATGCGGTTGTAAAAAGTATTCAGCACTTTTCTGTTTTCGTTTCTATATTATTATTATTATTATTATTATTATTATTATTCATTTTATCTAACTTTTCATATTTTTTATCGTTACGTTAGTCATTGTGATAGGAATAAGACTGACTTAATTATCAGTTGAAATGTAGGAGATACACAACCTAGCAAAGAAAACACCAATCCCAGGGATTTATCCAGAATTTTTAATTTGGTAAAAAATTCCAGGGAAGTGTTCTGAAAAACTAACTATGTCAGCCCAAAAATAAGCACAACGGGAAATAACCTTCATCATGATAGGCTTACACTGTTGGAAAGGTCACACTCTGCCACTGGGGGGTATGTCTGTGAGAACCAATCAGGTCTGGGAATGAGCGAGCCCGGTTGCCACAGCTAGCTCACTGCACCCTTCTGGAAGGGTGAGTGACCTCTGTCTCTTGCTACCTCTGCCTGTTTGTTCGGCTGAGGAGCATATGACACGAGAGTATCGACAACAGTGTGCGAGTGACGTCTGCTGTTAGGCCGCGAAGCACTCTTCCTAAGGCCTCCTGCAGTATGGTGGCATTGTTCTTTGTGTCTCAAATATAACGTAAGAGAGAATACATGGATTTTTCAAGACTGTCTAGATGCCATTAAGTTAATGAGTTCATTCTGCATTTAGATTCCTGAATAATGGCCGTGGATTTCGCTAGTCTATATCCGTAGATTTTTGGGGGCTACAGAAGAAAAAAATGTTCCTTTCCAACAAGATATGTATATATTATATGTATGTATGTATGTATGTATGCTTATATGTATATTTATATATGCATATTGTAGAACTAGTGTTGCCCACGAGACAAGATGAGACTTTGGACTGTCTCGTCCCATCTCGTGGAAATGCTGTCTCGTCTCTACGAGCTTTGTCCCATCCCGTTTCGTAAAATTAATGTAGGATATAATGCCAACAAAAGTTAAGAGTGGGAAAAACATTATTCCCTAAAGTGGCTTAAACCTTTAAAACATTTTGTTCACTGTACAGTCAGAAAAAATAAGGTTTGTTAACTACAAAGACATTAATATTTAGTCTAAAATAAAGTTTGTTTGATTACCAATAGCTAGATAGTTTATGGAATCTGCCTTGTATTTCTAATGTCCATCCACTCTTTATCCATCGTACACTAAGGGAGCTTTTACACCGAAGAAACACACGACAGGAGACAATTCGCACGGTGGGGTTGAAATTTTACAAAGTTACAAGCGACACAAACGAACCCCTTCTGTATAGGTAAGTATTCACAGCATATGCACCAGCAACAGACCAAGGCGGCACACGGCATGATGTTAAGAAAACAACCGAGTTTCAGCTACACATGCAGCTTTTCGTATTGCTTTGGTATGGAAGGTACAATTACTGAAGTTTCGTTTCCAAGAACCGGTTGCTTTGGTCTGCAAGCTCTCTTAACGTGAGTGTTCAGAGCAAAGTGACAAGAGACATGGTAGTTTCACACTGAAGCAACAAGCGACACGGGCCTCTTCAGTTCATAAGCAACTTTAACCACACATGCACAAACAACAGTCCGAGAGAACACTACACACACACCATAATCATAAAATGGCCTAATCCGTACAACAAGCAAGCATCAATCGACACGAGCAGTTTGTTGAGTCTCATCGGTTCAAAAGATTTCATGTAAGGGAGATTTGACATGGAAGTGACAAGCAACAAGTGACACATGCTGCTTGGGAACGAGCCCATCAACAGCAACATTGCATACTGTAACGGCACAAGATGCTGCACAACTCTGCATTCAATTGGTGGAATACCCAAGCGATACGGGTGTATCGCACCGAAGCGACAAGCAACCCAATTTTATTTAGTCTATAAGCGGGCATTCCCTGTGCATGCGCTACCAATAGACAGAAGCGACACGATACACTATTGCTATTAGAAAATGGTCAAGTCTGAGCAACACGCGACACGTGCTGCTCGTCGTGTAGCTTCGCTATGGAAGGTTGCATTTATTACTGAGTGTTCATTTCCAAGCCGCTTGTTGCCTGTCTCATGATTCTTCTCACTCCTTTGACTTCAGGAAAGATATGTTGTTTACGTCAATGCACAGTATCTAAAACCCAAATCACACTGAACTGGATTTCCAGTAGGAATGCCCTAGTTGGTGCTGGACTGGCTACCAATTTGCTTGTTTTCGCATCACAAGATACTTGTTAGTTGTTTTGTTACCATACTTGTCGATAGACTTTTGTTCCCATAATTCATTGCGCAGAGCAATTTGAAGAATACTGCTTTGTGCTTTTATTAAAAATGAACAAAAGAAAAGTATGGACAAGAAATTGGCTCAAAAAAAATATGGTAATCAATGCGTACCGAACAAGCTTTTTGATGAACATGTCATGTACATCCCTTTGCATAAATACCTAAGTATTAATGAATGTACTGCACGTTATCTCTTTACTTTTTGGTTATCAAGAAACGGAGTAGCCAGCACTCGAAAACCAGACAAAAACCCCCCTTTGTCTTTTTTGCTTTGCTAAAATTTTGCTAGTTGGAGGGAAAACCATCTTTCCTCATGAGTGCTGATATTAACCGAGAGTGGTTCGAAATGATTTCTCCATTTCTGTTCCAAAATTCTTTGAATGCCCATATCACCCCTCACATGTTATATGTAGTGGGTGATCATAAATCATAAGTAACACATCTTGGAGATGTTTCATCACTCAACCTAGATTTATGAATTTTGCAGAAGAACGCATGCTGAATATTTTCCTTTCAGCAATTGGCATCGATATCCATACACAGCACTTGAAGTGGAAAATGTTAGCTTAGCTAGAGGGGCGTAAGGTCTAGCCTTGATGTTAGTTGGGGGAATGCTCTTATGGTTTAACATGGTGACCATGATACAGCTGGGGGGGGGGGGATGCTTTGCGAAAATTTTGCTAGCAGGGGGGATACAAACATCCTTCATTTCGAGAGCTGTCTGTAACTGTTAATATGTGTGAAGTAAAATAGAAACAGTTGTGTTGCCACATATTTGAAAAGTTACATTTCCTTATTTATTTGCAATTTTTTAATACAAGAGGGCATGGTTGGGTTCAATTTAGCTGATTTAGGTCAACCTCGATTGCAGAGTGGCTAGCACAGCATGCTACGAAGCCGGGAGTCACAGGTTTTAATCTCTTGTCTGGTATGGGCATTCCTTGCGAGTGTCCCTCCATCAATTTCATATCATCACTCATCCTCATCTTCACAATTAGCCAAAAGTGGCAAAAATGCAAGACAAAAAAAAATCAAATAGCTGATTAAGATACTCATTTATTTCCGAAGAAAGATAAATCAGCAACATATGCTATATTTTCCAAAATAATTTCCCTCTTTTATTTATTCTTCAATTGTCATCTAATGTAGTATTATACATCTGCGATATTTCATTTTCTGTGTGTTATTTATGAAGCCTATTTCCAAATTATGATTTTTCAGTTGTTAAAAAGTTTCATTAATGTGTTTTCATTCTTGCTGTTTAAATGATATATTCAGCATGAGAGATACATTATTTTAATCTAGACCATTATTTCCTCTTAGTATCGTCTGTTTCAATACATACTCTATCACTGTATTAAACAATGTTGCAGATCAAGAATCACCTTGTTTGACTCGACCCCAATTTAAACTCTTCACTAAGATCAGTGTTTAATACTTGCTTTATTGTTGTTTAAGATTAACGTAATTAGTCTTATTAAATTAGTTGGTATTTCATGTAATTTTCAAGTATCTATTACTTTGCTCCTGTACACTGAATCAAAAATTATGAGTAAAATCTACATGCAAGTTGTACAGTTCAATACACAGAATGTCAGAGAAAGAACTGTGTGTTTTATTTCAAATTATATTGTTACATTTAATTCTGAAACATAAGAGTATGTAATGTATGTTATGTATGAGGGACATTAATAAAGTAATAATTATTGCCAAGAAAGAATACAGTAACACACATGTATTTTTGTGAATGAATCAGTCTTTCTTCACATAAACTCCACACAGATGACACACTTCTCCAATTGATGTACCAAATTGTGGACGCTGTTGTTGTTGAAGTCCTGTGTCTGGCTGTCTGTCATTCACCACAGATATGACATCATCATCGTGATCAAAATGCCTCCCATGCAGGGGCTTCTTTATTTCTGGAAAGAGTAGGATGTTGCTGGGTATGAGGATCGGGGAATACAGAGGGTGAGGGAGAATTTTGAAACCCAAAGAGACTGCATGAGTCACAGTCTCCTGAACAGAATTGGAGGGGCTTTGTCTGGAGAAGCTGCACTACTTTCATTAGCATTATGTTATGTATTATGTCAAATACTCACCTCTAACTAATGTTCACCTCCCTTACGATGGCTGCAATGGTGTGCGAGCATAACAGACTCCACTTTCTTAAAAATTTTGGGTTCCTTCAAGAGAGGTCACCCACTGCATTCATCTTGCAGAATTACTATTGTTGAGGTTATTATTAGCACAGGTGTCACGTGACTGGATTTTTCATGATACTCAGTGTCTTTTACATAACACCACAAGGAAACAATCTATTGGCATCAAATTGAGACTTCGCAATGGCCAAGGAATGGAATGGGATTTGCTTTGGTTATCCAAATTCCTTGGAATCGGTTGCACAGCTTTTATGAACACCTTAGCTGCAATCTGGTGAGGAATATGCAAAGTAAAACTGGCTTGTTTTTGCTTCAAGATTATGCTCAAAACATCATTGTGTGGTGCCAGTGGCGGCAATTAGGGGGGCAGTTGCCCCCGAACTTTTCACAACTTTTGCTCCCACACTATGCTAAACCATATCTGCTGAGGGAAAGTCCCCTAGTTTGCCCCCTAGTTTTGGCACTTTGACCCCCCAGTCTTGGAACACAATCACCACCACTGTGTGGTGCAAGAAAAATAATATACTCGTGTTTGAAACTCTGGATTTTTTTTTGACGATGTATATTCATAAGTTTTCTCAAAGATTTGCCTTACTATAAATATACTAATGTCCAAAATTAAAGCAACAAACGGAAATTCTTTCCCGTGTGTCCATTTGACCACATAATACAATCAGGTGATAGTAATATTTATGATGTCATAGACAACTGGTTTAAGATAGAAAATAAACTAATCTTAATGTGCCAGGATTCAGGGCTGCCCATCCCCCTCAAGGCGAATGGCGCTTCCCCCCCAAAATCATGTCATGCTCTTCCCCCAAATCATATCATTCCCGCCCTTAAACCATATCGTAATCCCCACAAAATATTTAATTACGACAGCGTGTCCACCGAAAGTAACTTTTCCTTAGCTTTACTGAACATTATAATTGATCTGCCCCTCCTCCCTAAACAGGGGGCCCATCACTCAAGACTCAAGACCATCACTTAAGGATCCCACTTTAAACTGTAGGTTCAGTCCCAATTAGCCTTAGAGTGCATAAAGTGGACTTAAAAAAACAAATCAATTAATCGAGAATATTGCTTGTTTTGTAATGCAGCTTTAGTATAAAAACTTCGTATTCATCTCATTAAAGCACCAAACACACACCGTAGCAACAAATGATTGCGAGCGAAGCGAGCAAGAAAAGTTTTACATCCATTTTTTGGCAGGTTTTGAAGAATATTAATTTAATGGGGTGTCAATACTTTCTTAAGATCTCGAGATATTTAGTCTTTTGCTTTGGCACATTCCGGGTCGAAAACGTGTGGATGCCTTATCGCTAAATACAGTCTCCAAACTGTAATGTTCGAACTCTCTCTCCACTACAGAAATCCCTTGACAATCTAAGATTTAACACTTTATCAAGAGCTTTCTATCTCCCCCTTTAAATTTCATGCTCAATACTACCACCAAAATTTCCATGCCAATTTTAGACTTACTGTTAATATTAAAGAGTAGATATTGCCTCCTCCAAAAAATTAATTCTCAGTCTCCACACCACAATTTCCGCAACAGTCTAAGACAATAGTAATACACAATAATTGGATATCCCTTCAATTTAATGCTCAATCCCCCTCCAACTAATGCTCGCCATAATCTAAGACCTAGAGTTGGATACTGTCCCCCCCCCCCAAAGTTTAATTCAGAATCCCCCTCAGAAACCACGTGTCAATTAAGGCCTAATATATAGGTGTTCGATACCCCCACCCCCTTTCGATAATGCCCTAAACCCTTTCATTTCTTCATCTAGTGGATTAAATATGGTGCATTTAAGGTGCAAAAATTTTTACATATAGGATTTATCAACAAAAAAATCACGATAGCAACAGGTTAAACTTGGCAAATTTATCAACAAAAAAAATCACACGAGGAAAGGATTTCTGTTCGTTGCTTTAATTTTGGACATTAGTGTATATTATCTGTAGTTGACATACTGGCTTGGATCCAATTTGATATTCACCAAAATTGCATTAAGTGATCTCCATCAGCTTTTATTAAGTATTATAGCCAGTATTTTATATTTATGTGAGCAAAATTCAGTGCAAGGCAACAGTTCTACTCCTGATCTCCCTACCCTGCTACAGTGTTGCATACTGTAAGGCCCTGTCACTGGAAGTAAAAAAACAACATACACGGCTTTATTTGTTACCCAAAAAAAAGAAAAGCAAAATCTACTTACACTACCATGGCAGAATACCAACTTCATGGTTGAGTGGTTAGTAGAGCACTCTACAATGTTAAGAGTTCCAGGTTCGAATCTCAGCCTGAAAACGGATATTCTTTGTGAGTATCCCTTCATCAATTTCATCATATCATCCATCACTCATCCTCATCATTGCAATTAGCCAAAAGTGGCAGAAAAGTGATGCTAAATAACAAAAATAAAATGTGTCCATGAACGAGTAAGATAAATAAACTACTCTTGAGGCCAGTCACAGTCGGGAAGGTAAAAGCGATTTCTCTGCCACTTGCAGCTGGCCAGTTATGTGTAAAAGTTACCAGGCGAAATACGGAAAAACAACAAGGTGGTGTCTATGCTTGCATAGACAAGGGGCAAACATGAACAGAAAATATAATTTTTCTTGGATGGAGAACCAGCGAAGTCAAAAAAGGGAGCATGCAAACATTCTAAGTAAGGTGGAACCATGGATTCAGATTTTGAAAATGCTAAATTTTTCCACAAAGCATGTAGAAAGCAACAAGTACATTAACAGTTCTACAAAAACTTTGGGAAAATTTATACCTCTCCTCAGTGCATGCTACTGCTGAGATGTGATATAATCCTATTATACTGGAACCATCAGCAAATAAACCTGCACAGGCCCACAACTCCTGTGCACTGCACTCCCACGAGAGGAGGGCAGAGTGGAGCATGCTTCCTTATGGCCCAAGCTGAACAGATCGAGGGGAAGGTGCGGGAAGGATTTTAGCCAAAGGTTTTCTTGTTTGTGGTAGCTCTATAGAAAATTCTTTCAAACATGTCACAAAAAAATAATTCACTCAATCACTACGCACATGACCTACTTTTTTAAAAAAAATCACACTAAGGAAGGGCATTCTCAGAGAGAAGTCCTAGACTTTGTCACTTTTGTTATATTTAGCTGCAGTCATAAACCATCAAGTCTCCCAAACTTAAAATCTAAAATTTCTCCTTACCATGATCAGTAATCTACTCTGTTTGAAGAGGTGAAGGACTTCATTCACTACTTATCTACAAGTGTTCATTGGAACAGTGATGTCCTTGTCCTAGAGAGAATATTTCCTTGTCATATGCAATCCTTTTTCCCTTTCCTATAATAGTTTGCTCCAAAATTACCTGATCCTGTGAAAATTCCTGGGAACAATGAGTTTGCAACACTGATCAAGATTTTTCTGTTGAAGACACTGGTTCCATTCAATGCATTTGCCCCTCCCATGCACTGAAGCAAGGTTGCCAAATCCTAAGAATTCAGGTTGCCAACTGTTGAGGCACCACCATAATCTTATCAAAACAAACAATTTTATGCACATTTTCTGATCAATTTTTCTTCTGTATTTTGGTCTCTAAGCCCGGGCCAGATAATCTAGAATATATGCCCCAGGTATAGATTATATATATATGAGCAATGTGGAAGGAGGATAGGACAGACAAGCAGATGCAAAAATTGGATCTGGTAGGGAAGGGTAAAAGTACCAGATAGAACATGTTTTGAGAGAGAAATAAGAAATACTGAGAATGGTAATTGATGTATTTGTGAAGTAAAAACAAAGAGAAAGTTAAGAAACCATTTTTGGGTGATATGATGGAAAGAGAAATTGAATACTGAAGATGAAAGCTGCAAATAGAAGTTGAAGACTACAGCAATGTGGTTATGTGTAAAATACAAGATGCTAAACATGATAACATGTATCATCAAGTTAATTACAACATGCAAGGTGAAACAACAATGAACAAAAGGGAAGGAAATAGAAGGTGCCAGTGTGTTTGAGGTCACATCATAGATTTTGTCTGGAGAAACAAGAGAAAACCAAAACTTGCAAGTATGAAAAGCTATGGGCTTTGAACTTGCAACGAACTGATTACGTGCCTCACTTGACTTCTTACTTTTGACACAAATTTTGAACAGGAAGAAAATATTGACATTTTTCTACTCTTACAAAATCATGAAATAAAATTAATAAAAATACTAATTGCATCTTTATTCACAAGCAGATATTAATTCATATTACTCGATTGATTCACAACCTTTGATTTTACAAATGTACGTTGCAAAATTCTTGTTTGTCAGATAAAATAAAACAATTTACAGACATTCCTCAAAATTCTTGTTCCTGGGCATTTTCATCCTGTGCTGCAAAAGCTTTTGCTTCATTCAGATGTTTATAAAAACATTCTTTCCTGAAAAAGAAGCAGAACTATGTTACTGATGACTCATTACCTAGATATATTTTCTTATAGTTTTAACTTCTGTAATAAATTTCATTCATTACTATTAATATGAACAAACACACATTTTTTCGTTATACTGAAGGTGATGTTTCACAAACTCATCATACCATCAGACCAAATGGGGTTGAGAGTACATATTGTATTAAATAAAGTATATAATATGGCTAATTGTCCATTTGTTTTGTTTGAGTTGGTTTTTAACTTAGAAGTACAGGAGCTGAAGCTGCAACAGGTCCAAATTTGACCTAGCCGAATCCTGTAATTCTAGCTCAAAAACATAGCTATTTCTCCCTGCGGGGTGCAATTTTCCTGTGAAATCGACCCTTTTTCCTGCTAATCGGCACAATTTTCAGTACCCTCTCACTTGTTCTGAGGTCATGACGACCACTTCACAATCTTTTACAAGATAAATGTTGTATGTTGTTTCCTTTTACCGTGGTGCTTGATTGCTTTTGCTTCCATTTTTTACAACCAAGACAATGCAATGCATTTTATGCAAATACCAGCACTATTTATCCTTGCAAAAGAGGGTCAACCCCAAGCAAATGGAATTGGGGCATATCCAAGTGAGCATAGGCACCGACTCCATGGGGCTTGGGGGGGCTTGAGCCCTCCCCCACCCCAATGTTAACGATGTGGGGGCAGAGCCCCCCAAATAATTTTGCTTAAAAGGATCTAATGTATTATTTTGCTTCTCTTGTAAAGTTTACTCTGAATTGTGACACATGAACTTAACTTTAAATACACATTTGAAATGTTCTAGACCATCAACGTTGGGAGGCTGAGACCGCTAAACCATCAACTTTGGGGGCTATGACCGGAGACAGCAAAACACATGACTTATTACTATATACTAAATATATAATTATTATTTACTAGTATACATATATTAATCAGACACATAATGAATTTAGCCAACGACTTGTTAAAGACTGTTTGGGAATCCCCTAAGAGAATGCAAATATTTAGGAATATTTTTCATGTGAATGAGAAGGCTGGCCATACTGAACTGCAACCACTTTACCCTCGTCGGTGGACGTTGAGAGCCTCCAGAATGCAACAGATCTTAAGGAACTATGAAAACCTTCTCAATTTTTTAAAGAAATTTTCTGAAGAAGATTCTACTGACGCAGCATCAAAATGTGCTGGATACCTGGAGACAATACCTCACTTGAAGACACTTTCCTTTCTGTCCCTCTACTGCCATGTGATGGGTCCAATAGAAGAGGTAAACTGTAAGATTCAGTTTTTACGCATTGGTGCTAAAGAAGTGGAATCAAAACTAAAATACTTGACTGACATTTTTCAAGAAAAGCGAATGGGTTTTGAACAGCTCTGGCAGAAATGCACAAAGGGCAAACCCAGCCTCGTTGATGAGCCAGAATTGCCCCGGCAACGTCACGTCCCTAAGAGACTTGAAAATCTTGATGCTGCCAAAACTCACAAGTTCTACACTCCAAAATAGCATTATAAATCAATATACACTGACGTCTGTGACACAGCAAAATCATGTGTTAAACAAGGACATGAATCTACAGGACTACAAAAAGTAACAGCCGTAGACAAATAATGCATCTCAGCTGTGAACAGTTGCACAACAAACTTTCAGCAAACGCGAGAATTCTTTCGCCAAGATTTGGATGCCGATAGGCTCTCCTTACACATGTCCATGCTTGGTGATATCGCCAAACAGAAGAAAGTGGTTCTAACTACCATGCGTAACATAAGGAAGTTTCTTTTGCAAGATACCACCCTCCAGGAGCTTCTGCCTGAAGTTGCCAAATTCATGATGGTCCTCCGCACTGTGCCAGTGATGACAGCCACAGCCGAAAGGTCATTCAGTGCTATTCGCCAACTAAAGACATATTTGAGATCTACAATGGGGTAATGTAAATACATACTTTTCAATAAAAATGATAATTATCTAAAAAACAAATGAGCAGACACAAATAACATAAAGAGACTTTGAAAAATTTTCTAAACAATTTTCATGTTACATTTCATTTGCATGAGGAATATAATAGCTGCTTAAAAACTCCTATACCAAGACGTAATTTTTATTTTTAAAAAAGGGAGGGAATGAGTTAGAGCCCCCCAATAATTTTGACAAGTCGGCCCCCTGCAAGTGAGGGATATTTGTTTTGAGCATTCTCCAACTCGGCACCAAGAATGGGTTTGGGTCTTTATGACATCCTTTGATGGCATAGGCTAACCTTATCCCCAGTGCTCAAAGTGAAAAAAAATGCTTAGCAAGTGGAAGAGGAATGTTTGCCTGAGCCTTGGAGATAGCTGGAGGGTGAGGGTGGGGTCTTTTTGACCCCCCTTCTCTTCAGTGGCATGGGCTATTTATTTATGAGCTCATTCTATTTATGAAATCATAATGCAAATATTACCCTCAAATTTTAGCTTGTATTGTAATCATTAATATATACACATTTTTTTAAAACAGTGCGAAGAAAAAAAATTATAAAACTGCTTTATAAAACTGCTGAGGCACACGTTCAATTTTTTCATCATGCACAAATGTTTTCTCTGTTATCAAGATGATGCTACATATTGCTTTATCAGGCAGGGCATCGTGAAATTTCACAGACAATCTTATGTTTGTTCTGTTGTTGATGACAACTTGTTTTTTCTTCGAGGTGTTGATTATAAACATTGGTCGGTGTATCATAAACTCATTTCGAGTGCAGTACATGTTAATGTTCCCGACCATCGCCCTCTTTAATGCAGTGAATGCTTCACTGCATACACAGATGGCTGTGTTCTGTGATGCTCAGCTGGTAATTCTCACATGAAAAGATTTCATTCTGACCATTTTTGATTTTGCAGTCATTGAATTGGATGGAATCTTTCTCTTGGTCGTTATCCCTCCCGTCTGAAAGAGTGCGGCTACAAATTCAGGCATGTCATATTGTATGGTGTTGAACTGCGTGGTCACATCAAATTTAAAGTTGTTGCCCGATGATGGTTTCGGCATGCACTGGTAGGTGTAAAACTGGATGCCCACTTGCAGATTTTTCAGTATGTCAGACTTCTACTTGAGAGCATAATTGGATTTGTACTCTACCCAGGGATGCACAACTCCATGGAATTAATGACACACTTTGCAGTTTCAGACAAAATGCCGGGGATTGATATTCTGTCCGTTCAGTGCTGTATCGCATCAGAACATTGTTGTCATTGACTGCTCTGCAAAACATAATGTGCAATCCACCTTTCCACATGGTTTATCTGTAGTCAGAGAAGTAACGAAACATCAGAGGCATGGGGAATAGCACCGTGTGACTTTTCAATTTGATTTTTGTACCTGGTAGTCAACGTCATCAGCCTTTCACAGTTTTAATATTCCCATGGTCGACAAGGTTATGCTGGGGTAGTCAATGCGATCGATGACAGTACTAGCTGATTTCTACCTGGGAGAACAAGTGTGGTACAAAGTTCTCTATGACTTTGTAGCATATTTTCTGAGCGCAAAATTACGAGTGAAAATAAGTTACAAATTCTTGCTTCGCATCAGCGCGCTGCAGACGCTTTGTGAAGTAATTGAGGGAGTTACTCTTTCCTCCGCTAGAGGGAAACACTAGTTTTCTCTTCGCTGTTTTCCCCGCCTTATGCGTCACACACTTCGCTGCGAGTTCTCCAGTAATACGGCAACGGTTTCTCTCTTCGCTTCTCTCTTAATGTATGCAGTGAAATAGGTGTCTGGTGTGACATGTACTTCACCACGTTGCAATATAATTGCGAGGAAGTTTTGGTTGCTTTCGTATAAGCGTGACAGCATATGGATTCAGGAAAGTTTTGTGCTCATAGTGAAACGAGAATACATGCAAATTAACATGTAGAATTTGCCAGTGTAAAAACTTGCAGAATACATAGAACACATATTAATTCTTGCAGGTTTTGTGGAACTTAAGATTCATGAATAAACTTGTGAAGTTTGTGTTTTGCCGACACTAAAGAATTTGTAAGAATAGGGCATTCAAAAATGCAAACGAAGTTTGATGCATCAAATGCATGCCTTTTTTGACTGAGTGAGAATCGTCGTGTGGGCATGGTTGCTCATTGTGCATGTTCCTGAACTTGTTATGTCACGAGTATGTCCCGGGTGGAGGGATATTCCTACCTGTCCAAGTACTGGAATTGTGGAGGCTGAATTGTAGTTATGGAACAATTCAGAATGTACTAGTATGCTTGTGGGCACACAAGTTAGGCAAAGAAACTGTGATGTGGCATGCTGAAGTTGCCACGAGGTTCCATTGTTCCAATCCGAAGGTCACAAATTTACCTTAAGGTATGTAGTGTTAAATTAGTGGAGAAATCGAGTTTCAAATACATTGCATGTGAACCATTTCGGACACGTGTAGAAATTAACATCGGTCAAAGTTACCTTTTTGTAAGCAGTGTCCATATACACTATGTTGCCATTTGTCACCGGACACCCCATACCAGTACGTTAATCCGATCGCAGCACCACATCAGTATCGTGTAGGGCAACCTTTTGCCGCAATGACGTCTGCAACCCTTTGAGGAAGACTATCCAGCAATTTGCGATACGTGTCGACGGGAATCTTGCCCCATTCCTCCTGCAAAGCGGCAAACAGCTCAGTGGTGTTTTTTGGGCGGCATGGCCTGGCTCTCAAGCGGCGCTCCAACTTGTCCCAAATTTGTTCAATGGGGTTCATATCTGGACTTTGGGCTGGCCAATCAAGTTCTTGCACACTCATGTCCTCGAACCACGTGTTGATAATGCCTGCCGTATGACATGGAGCATTGTCGTGCTCAAACAGGTATAGGTCAATACCGAATTGTTTCCACAATGTCGGTAGCGCAGAATTGTCCAGAACTTTTTGGTACGCATCAGCATTTATGTTTCCCCGAACTAAAACAAGAGGACCATACCACGAAAAGCAGGACCACACCATGATGTCACCTCTGCCAAATTTCACTGTGGGTACGATACAGTCCTGTAAACAGCGTTCAACGTGCATACGCCACACCCACACACGTCCATCGGACTGCCACATCTGGTAGCGCAATTCATCACTCCATAGGATGAATTTCCATTGTTCGAGAGTCCAATGGCGGCGTTCCTTGCACCACTGTAACCAACGGGTCGCATTGCGGGCTGTGATATGCGGCTTGTGAACTGCTGCGCAACCATGAAAACCAAGTGTGACGATCTCCCGGCAGACAGTATGATCACTTGCAGCACTACTGGAAGCCGATCGGAACTCCTGTGCCACCATCTGTAATGACACCTTCTGGTTTGACTCGCCACACGTTTCAAGCATCCATGGCCACGATCTGTTAATATTTTTGGTTTACTGGGTCTGGGTCGGCATGTCATGACCCCCTTTCGCTTCCACTTCACGATAACATCACTCACTGTCGACCAGGGTAGCTGAAATTTGTTGGAAATCTCACGGGTCGAATGCCCAAATCTGTGGGCTCCAATGATCATCCCTCTTTCCGCCTCACTCAGTTCGCATCGTCTGTCTGTCTGTCTCAACCAGCAACGCCTTTTATAGGTTGTATGACGTGTACAGACAATCCCGAGCACTTTTTGAGGGGTGTCCGGTGACGAATGGCAACATAGTGTACGTTCGTCGACAGATAGTAGATCGCTAGCGCACGGCGAAGTGCGACTAAAACATGGTTTTTCCTCCTAATCAGAGTCAGTAAAATTAAATGTTCCCCACATACAATTTCAGTAATGTCTATAGTTCACAAATAAAGTAAATGAAATATTAGTAGAAATAGTTGGGTTAATGAGTAGTAGTAAAACCCCTGTTATACACCACCAAATTTCAAAGTTGATTTATAACTGTAATTCGCTCAATAATAGTGTGGTAGTTAATTGTTGAACATAAAGGACATGTTTTAAAGAATTATTAATGTAGAAATGCCAAAAAGAGTTCATGTTTGAATATCTCGTACCAGATACTATTTCTTAATTGTTGTGGAGAATAACAGTCTGTTACTCAAAATAGTTGATGATTTGTGAATTATATGAAAGCATCTGAATAATAAACATTGTTCTATTCAATCGTAGCTCTTCGTTATCATTTGCTAGATAATTATAAAAATACATTACTAAAACTTGACAATATATTGTGCCTTTTTCTTGAACGTCAATTGTCAAATGGTTGAACATATAAAAATAGTTCGTTTGCAGATTACTAGAGTTTAGAAGTGTAATTAGATATATTTAGGTAACTGTACTTTTGTTACAAGGTTGCATCTTCTGGAACAGCATTGGACGCCCATTTGAAGAAATATCTCATTTACGGTTAATCGCCTTATATTATTTTTATGAATGATTGGTTGGCTAAATCCACCCTCGGGTTAGACTCAGTTAGTCACCTTGCTTTTATGCTGATTCTCGAATGAGTTTTAAGGCTCCATACTACAGTGTGGCATTAGCCGTCAACTTAGAGACTTGTAAGTGGTTAGTTTGGGGGGTCAGATTTGATCCATGGCCTTCAGCATTAGCTTCCTCCCTTATATACCCTTAACTCAAGTAACCACATTACAAAGTTCCTGGAAGCAGACCATGGTTTCATAGCAACCCGAAATATTACAAGTTCCTGGTTTCATAATTTTCTTGCCAGCCTTGTTTTATTTTTTTCTACAACAGTGATAACATTAGTAATCATTACAAAATGTTTTCCAGAGATTGCTTAAACTTGATTCATTTTTTTTTTTTTTTTTTACGAAAATTTGTTTAGCGTAGATTAACTTTCCATGAAAATGCTGTTTGAAGTGTGTCTCCTTGTCAGATGTGTTTTTCTACACAGAGATGATGGATCAAGGTAATTTCCATCTACAAGGGATAGTCAGAAAAAAAGTTTACCACATGTGTATTTCCAGATAGCGTGGAGATTTTGGGTTGGTAATACTGGCATACTGGTTGTTTTACTGGCATCATTCATCTTTTGTTGTCTGATGCACGACCTTTACTTGCAAAGGGCTATAGTGTGCTGCTGTGTTGAAGACAGGGAGAGTTGAGAAATGTGTGCTCGGCCAGCATGGAGAACAGAAGTGTGTTCCAACCGTAAACAAAGGATGAAGTGTGAGTGAACTGTTGTTCAACATGACATGGGCACATGGGACTTCCGGTACGGAAATTCATAACCTTCAGACACCAGGAGTTCTCCTATTGGACGACAATGCGACACCCCACACGGTGGTAGCAACGATCAACCTTCTTGCCACAATCGTTTGGGAGAACATGAACCATCTGCCCTACAGTCCTGACCTTGCATGCATTGACTTTAACCTTTCCCCTGTTCTGAAGAAGGTACTGGGAGGGAATCATTTCACCACAACAGCAGAAGTGGAAGTTGCTGCATGCAACTTCATCCGTATAGAGGGCACACAGTTATACAAACAGGGTTTCTTGAAACTTGTGAAGTGGTATGAGAAGCGCCTCAATGTCGCTGGAAACTATGTAGAAAAATAGTGTAATGAAGCCTATTTCTGCTCATGTCATGTTTCTTTCCCAGAATAAAACTTTCTGCAGATGGCAGACTACGGAAACTTTTTTCCCACTATCCCTCGTATTTTGTTTCCGCAAGTGGTGGGTCACTGAATATGTGTGTCAGTATTTACTGTATGACAGTATATTGATAGCAGCTTTTGTATAAAATTATAATTAAAAAACATGAATATGAAAAAAAATACTTACACATTATGTTTTATTTTTAAGTGGTATGTAAAATTCCCTTGTCTCTGCATGATGCATCCACAAAAAGTACATTTGTAAGGGCCAGTATGAGACTCTCTAAAATGTGTTTGAAGAGTCTTCCGTTTGGTGTAAACTCGGTCACATTTCTCACACGAAAAAGTAGTTACAGCTTGAGGACCTGCAAAATGAATAGATTTCCAGGAATTATATATATGCCTTATGTTTAGGTGTTTTCTGTTTACATTTGACTTATGGTGACCAGGCATTCTGATTTTAACAAGGCAATTTCATTTCTTCATGGGTCAAGTCTTGAGGTCTGCTATAAAATGCCAAAATATGCTCTTTCCTTAAAGACTGTCTTGTGAAATGCCCTGCAAAACATGCTGCTAATGAAGACAAAATATTTAACAGGGATCATTTCGATGACGTTAGGCACATACGTGGGTTGGAGATTTAATTGTGGCAACTATTTATTTATAAATCATACAAAAAAGATACCTCTGTGAAACTTTTACAGCCCTTCGATGTAGTCACCAGCTTTGTTTAAATTTGAATTTGAATTTAAAATTATGGGTTCATCAGCACTTCGGCTATTTTGCACTCGTCACTCTATACGGGGTTCAGCCCCTTGCCAGAACTCAAACAACATAACTGTAATGTCATGTCGTAACTAAAATATTAAAATATTCTGACTTCAGTTAAAAGCTGAGGCTGTAAAGACACACTCAGCACACGTAAGGATAAGACACAGGACAACACATACACAGTCCTACAAAGATTATACTGGCCATAGGTTCAGATGCCAGAACCTCGTTCGTCTGGAAATGCAGTCTAGGGTGTACTATGTGGAAGTGAGTTTGACAATTGGGTGTACTATGTGTACCAGCTTTGTGTACAACTTGTTGCCAGCAATGTGAAAGTTGTAGTATACCTGTAGCAGTGCCTGTTCTGTTGATGGTTTGAATGGAACAGTCTACTGCCTGAAGAATCTCTGGAACAGTTCGGAAGCGAATCTCCTTCATCTTAGGGATAAAATCAAAGTCACTGGGGCTCGTGGAGCATCTGCCAGCCCCATGGAACTAACAAATCAGCCACAGGTTGCGCTACATGCGCGTAAGCATTGTCCTGCACAATGATGTGAGGATTCAGCAGAAAGTGTCCCCTCTTCTTCTGCAATACAGATCACAGGTTACGTTCCAAAAATGAACAGTAATACTGCACATTGACGGTCTGTCCTGGAGGTACGGATAGAATCACCAGAACTGTCACATTAGTGGGGTTCTGACTACACAACTTTACCGTTAACTCCAACAATACTCTATTCCTCTCATCACTGTGCATGCACCTAGTGTTGGAAGGAAGAGTCCATTTATTGGGAGGTAGGTTAGGTATCAAACTGACATGTGGTATAAGTGAGAAGCCCCGGTTCCATTTCATGGCGTTTATACAGCAGTGTTGCCACTATTAAATAATCTCCAACCCACGTACGACCACCCATTAAATTGACGAATGAAAGTTTACTGCCAAGATTAGATTTAAGATTGGTGAAAATTGTTAAACATTTCCAAGAAAGAAAACTTCTGTTAAAAATTTATGTATAACTGTAGAGTTTAGTTTGCCTATTTTCCTGGTACAAATGCATCAATTGAAACAGTGTTTTCAATAATAATACTTAGTCACGCTCCTGTCACTCTCCAAGGTAATCATTTCATCAGAGGATGGGTGAAATCCAGTCACTTTCTGAAGGGACATGTCTAGAAAAATTGCCATCTTAAATCACCTATCCCAGGTATTGTACCTGGATCTCCCAAATGAGTGTCAGACACCCTACTGACTGGACTACTAAGGCTCTTCAAATTCTCAAGTCCTACATGATAAAGGTTTTTTTCTCCCCCTCCTTAAGCAAGTATCAGGTACTCAGTTATTATTTTTTACAAGGTGCATTTAATGGTTGATTGATTGATTTAGTTCATTTTACTTCACGTTTTGTGCCTCTTGGCTAATTTGCGAAGATGGGGTGTGGTGAAATGGATGAATGGACATTCACAAACAACCAAGCCTGAGTGGGATCCGAACAACTATGCGCCTCCACCGGGTATCAAACCTGGGATCCCTTCATTACAAGGTGATTACACTACCACTGCGCCATCGGGGAGGCCCGTTTTGTTATTATTGCTGTTCAACAGTCTCCTTCTAGCTCAATACATCTATGCGGGAAAAGAATTATTTCGGACAGGTGCGAAGCCAGTTATGCACAGTGGATGGGCTCTTATCATCATCTCAGAAATACTTTCCATTCAGCACATCCTTCAGTGGACTGAAGACGAGGAAATTTAGCATGAGGTTGGGTGAGGATGGAGAGTGTGGAATGCACTCAAACTGCAGCTCTTCAATAGTCGACAATGTTGCTCTGGCAGTACGTGATCTTACATGTTGTGGAGGAGACGCCCACACTTTTCAGAACTTTTAGTCATCTTGAATGATAACATGGGGTGATCCAACATTAATGTCCAAGAGTAATGCCACTTCCTTGGCTGTGACATGCCGGTTTTCCCGTATCACGTTCTGCATGGCTGCAACGTTGTCTTCTGTGACTGCTGTGAATGCTGGACCCAGGCATGGAGAATCTTCGTCACTAGTGACGCCATTTTTCAACTTTATAGTCCATTCGCACCCATACTAAGTCAGTACAAACATGAAGTAGATATATAAAAAGGAAACAACATTGATTGTAAATTGAAAATCAAGATGTGAAAACATATGAGCCACAGTAGCTCAGTCCTTAGGGTGTCTTGAGTACCATACAAGAGACCTGGGTTCGTTCCCCGGCGGTGGAGAACAGGGATTTTTTCCAACCTGTTGAAGCAGCTCTGGCGCACACCCAGCATCATATAAAGTGAGTACCTGGAGGAAACTCGAGGATGGGGGGGGGGTAAAAGGCAGCCCCTTAGGCCATGATCAAGAAAGTATTGGGCCTTAACTCCACACCCCCCCTATTTGCCTTCATGGCATGGCACAAAGCCCAAGGAAGTACTTTAGTTTACTTTTTAGATGTGGAAACATGAATAAAGGAGTAGTTACTTTTAAAGACATCTTTCATTACTTCGAAACATTTAGTGTTAACAGGACCACTTTGCAAATTCCTCAGATACAAGGGCTGCATAAAAGTAGTGGCAACACTGTTGTCACATACGAGTCGCGAGTCTGTGAACAATGCTAGAAGCGGCAATCCAATGAATGGAAGCATCAGGGATTATCTCAACCAAACAAAGTGCACCCTGCACAAGGTGGTGGTGTGAAGGTGATGTTCATTATGGTGTATGATATCCTTGGGGTCATAGTGCACCTAGCTGTACCTCACAGACAGACGGTTGATGCAGTCTACTAAAATTTCTTGGAACACCACCTTCGTCCTGCACTCAGAAGTAAGTGACAGCACTTGCTGCCAAAGATTCCCATCATGATCCTGCATGATGATGGAAGATGTCACACTGCTAATGCTGTGAGATCTGCATAACTTGCGATGGGACATCCTACATATTCACCTGATATGAATTGTGATCTATTCGCTTCCTTTGTAATAAAATGTAGGCTTTGATGTTTAAGGTTCGTTTCATGTTGTTTCTAGTCTGAAAATGCATCTTTATAGTGCCCATAAATGCCTATTTTGAGGGTTAGCACATATTTTGCTTCATCGTGCCTACATGCCTATTATGTAATTTTTCCTTACTTAACCTTTCTTGCATTGGCTTTCTCTACATTGAAAATTGTAATTTTTTGTTTATGTTGAACTGACTGAAATCTGGAATTCGTCAAATTTGAGGGTCTCAAGGGATGTTCAATGTCTATTTCAATGTATTTTTTAAATTTCAGGGTTCCTTTTAAATGCACATTTTACTGCCTTCTCTTATTTTATAGTGCCTATTATGATAATTGTTGTCTATTTGTGGGGTTTTTAGTGCCTATAAATCCGCACCCTAATTATGACACAAGAGAAAACATCATCTGTGCCATAGGGTTGTTACTACAGGACACCAACATATAAGCACATTGATGGTGTATGAACAAGTGATGGGGCGATTACAGTACATTGAAGCAATGTAACTGGTGTTTCCTCTGTCAATAAAGCCTGGTAAAAATTATAGTTAACACTACTTCTTATCCAGCCCTTGTATATTAGCTCTGCAATTAAGTATTGTCACCCTTCCAGTGATATACATACCTACATAGAATTCTATTTGATGTTTACTGCCTTCCTTGTTTCTTAAAGCATATGAAGGAAAACTATACACGTTATCTGAATGATCAATCGATGAAGGCTGATTCCTTGATATATTTTCTGCATCTGGGCCCTCTGATTCTTTCATCACAGCAGCCGATATGCAACGTGGCTTTGTTACCTCATTCCCATTCTTTATTGTTGGATCACTAGACACTGAAGAGTACACTCCAGGAAATCTATGGTTGGCATGCCTCTTCTTTGATAAGGTTGCTTTTTTACCAACAGTTGCTGAAGATGGTTGAGGTGTCGTGTATTGTGTGTCTTCCGCATTAGTGATGATGGGTGAATCTGACAATACACGTGATTCTGTGACTCTGTCATTTTCTGCACTTGGAGCTTGATTGACATGCTTTGAAGATTTCTTGTTGTGCTCCATGCCGGAGGAGAGGGAGTGGGTATGAGGTTTATTTCGTTTTACCACACGTGAAATTACAGGAATTCCAAGCTTTCGTCCTTTTTCCACATCTGATTCATCCAAAGAATCATTTTTAGCTGTAGAATTCTGAGCAGGTACTTTTGGTACTGTGTAAGATTTGGATTGCATGAGAGAAGTTTTGCTAGTTGCTGCTGTAAAAATGCCAGCCATACCATGTTCATCTGAATCTGGTAATCCTTCAACGCTTAATGTTCCACCAGCAGGCAGCTGTGGTGTATTACCTGAACCTAACTTTGGTAATTTTCTGTGAACTGGAGTTTCGGGAAGCCCCGAGTTCCCATCTGTATCTTCAATTTCAGAGAATTCTCTTGAAGGATACTTTACAGCAAATAATTTCTTTTCACCACTTAATATAGGCAGATCTTCTACAGGTTCCACTACCACAGGCATTGCAAATTCTCTTGCTACATTCTCATTGGTGAATTGCTTTTCATCCACTTCAGACTCCTGTAGGTTATCTGTGCGCATTTTCTTGCATGGCGTGACTGAAGGTGATGCTTGAGGTGTTTGTGGTGTCACAGATTTATCCTCTTTAACTGTGTGACTGCTTTGTTCATGCTTTATAGGTGATGCTTGGATTTTTGAACCCTGAAAGAAAAATTCAGCATTAACAACTTGCATAATGGTTTGAACGTAATTTATATATTTATACAGGGTGGAGCATTTTCGACTACACAGTTTGAGGTTGGCAACACTGCAAAAGTAATGAATTGGGAGGGCGGTTTCCTCCTGGCTTGTGTACACTGTGACTTTGGATTTCAGTAGAAATGGAGCGTTGGCCTCTACAGCAACGTATGTTTTGTGTGTAGTAGTAAGTGTTGACGAAGTCACTTGTAGCGGTGCAGCGTGCATTCTGTAGGGAGTATGGTGATCAACAATGCCGTGGACGAGTTCCTAACAGGAAAACAATAAATGAATGGTGGAAACAATGGCATGAAGTTGGAAGTGTTCAAAATAAACCGCATGGGAGAAAAAGAACAGTCAGAACACCAGAGAACATTGAACGTGTGCACGTTGCTCTGGTTCACAGTGCTCGGCGTTCGGCAAGGGACATTATTTGAAAGATGTTATTTTCAAGAAATAATTGTGTGCACATTATTCATGTATATATTTTCTGTAATCCAAAGATGAAATGTTTGTTCTAGAAATGAAAAATAAAAGTAAATGTAATCAGCAAATCATCTGTCTTCATTATAAAATAGGTAGTCGAAAATGCTCCACCCTGTATATAAATTTATATATATAATTATGGATAAAAGCAAGGAGGGCCAAAAGGGCTAAATAAAAATCAAAGAAGGAGAAAGGAAACACTCACGGGTTCCGTCTCTTTCTTCCTACTCTGAGGATGCTACGATTAAGCTAGCGAAAATTCCAGTCTGGTGAGTGTTTCCTTTCTCCTTGTTTGATTTTAGATATATAATTATATATTTATAATAATAATTTTGGCATATTTCCTGAATAACATTTTATCAGTTCCTTAAAAAAGAAAAAAAAAAGAAAATGCATTCATCTGTTACGTTGATAGAGGCTAATGTGAAAATACAAATCAAAAAATAAGGAAAAAGGCAATAAAAGATACACATTTTCCAAAGTTCTGACTGCACAGTTAGGAAGGAAGGAAATGACTTCCCATAAATGTGTATCCTCTCCAAGGAAGACATGATAAACATGCTTCTCCTTTGACCCAGTTGCTGCTTACGATGAGAATGTGAATGGTAGTTACTGGTAGCACATGACCCTGCATGTCAAAGATTGACATAAAACGTGGCATGTCAAATGCAGCAACCATGAACTTCTTTTTTTCTGACTGGGTAACTCGATGGCTTCCATTCCAGAGAGATAAGTTTTAACTCTGGGGTGTTGGTGAAAAGGCAATGGATGGTGGTGTTCCTTTGAAATGAGAATTTAATGGAATTGTACATGTGAATATTGTACTAATTCCTCTTATGTTTTAACATAGTGTCTCTTACAAGGGAGGTTATCTGAGTGTCCCCCTCCGATTTCCATGAAACTTCGCAGGTGTATAGAGGGGCCCAAAGGTAGAAATACGTGTTTTGTGTTTCAGTCAAAAAATGGTTTTAGGGGGCAAAACCCCCCCTGCAAATGTCAAGATGAGGAGAAATTGAAGTGGGAATCTGACCCCTGTGTCCCCCTCAGATTTCCATGAAACTTGGCAGGTGTATAGACGGGCCCAAATGAAGAAATACGTGTTTTTGTGTTTCAGCCAAAAAACAGTTTTAGGGGGCAAAACCCCCTCTCAAAATGAGGAGAAATTGAAGTGGGAATCTGATCTCGAAACCACATAAATCTGGCATAGGAAGAAAACACACATATAATTGGAACACACACAGCAGAGAACTGTAGGATTGTCGGTACAAAATGCAAGTGCTATCGTGAAGGACGTAGGCAGTTGAAGTTCTGAGCTAAGAGTACTGCCAGATACACAAGTGGGACACTTGAGATATAAAGGCACATCACTGGCAAACAAAGCTCTGTGCTGTGTGTGTTCCAATTATATGTGTGTGTTCTTCCTATTCCATATTTACGTGGTTTCGAGGTCAGATCCCCACTTCAATTTCTCCTCATCTTGACATTTGAGAGGGGGGGTTGCCCCCCTAAAACAGTTATTTAGCTGAAATACAAAAACACATATTTCTTCTTTTGGGCCCCTCTATACACCTGCCAAGTTTAATGGAAATCGGAGTGGGACACTTAGATAACCTCCCTTGCTAGTAACATGGATGTCATTAAACTTTTGCTCTTGTATTAAATGCCAATGCCCCACACTGTGGCCATGCAGTCTAAGGTGTCATGCATTGGGCTTCGGCTAAGAGACGTGCACAGCTTCCGAGTCTCCTGGGGGAAACTAACAACCTTTCTCCTGAGAATTCTGCCTATGTATGGGACCGGTGGCCACCCACCATCGTGAGGAATTTGAGAAGCTACAAATGAGTAGCGTAACCCAGTCATGGAAACCTACAATAATGACAGGGGGTTCAACGTGCTCACCACACGTCATCCCGTAACTGGTTGAATGATTTCTTCACCTCAGCAGGTGAGAGTCAAGCCAGCAGGCAGTAGGTAGGTCGTGACCCTCATGGGCTATTGCATAATGGGTTATTATTATTGTTATTATTAAACGGCAATGGTAGTTCACTAACTTTTGTTTCAGTGCGTACTAAAGCAGATGTTCAATGTGTAGTGTATCCTTCTGCTGCACACCATGCAGCAACACTGTAGCCTTACTTGAGATCACCAATAGTAATAATTTGCTTCTGCCTGTGTGAAATACAGCCTGCAAACCAAATGTCACACACTGGAAGCAGACGTAGGGTTACCAGATGGCAAACTTTTAAAAAGAGGACTTTTAGATTTCACAAAAGATGAAATGGATGTGATTGGTGGTCTGATAAGACATTCTGCCTCAAAGTTGTTTCTTCCAGGCCTAAAGTCGGGAAACTATTTTTGTAAGTCATCACTAAAAACACATTTGTGTTTTGGCAGGGTTCAGATCGCTTATGGACACAACTTAACTTCTCCACTATCATGTAACAACTAAGAGCAGAGCAGTTAAAAATTACTGCTTATTTCTGAATTCTGATGTCATAAAACTGAAATCAAAGAAAGCTGCGAGCCTCAGCAGATGTCGCAAATGCTTTGAAATCAAAATCTCTGTGGTGCGGTGGTGACAACAGAAGAAGACACAAATGTCCAACAATTTTTCTTTGTTGGAAGAAAAGTTTGTTGTCTCTGCGCTTGCAACTGAATATTGTATTTCTTTACTTTCATTGATTGATTGAATTGTTGTTTTAAGTCCACTTTATGCACAGTAAGGATAATTGGGACTGGACCTACAGTTTAAAGTGGGATCCGAACCATAGAAACAATATTAACAAGTATTTATAAATATAAAATTTTGTTATGAATCTTGAATTGATTGATTTGCATTATTTACTTTGCTTTTTGTGCCAATTTTTTGCTTATTTTCGAAGATTGTGACGAGTGAAGGTATGATGAAATTGATGAATGGACACTCACCACAAGCATCCATGCCCATGCCGGGATTCTAACCCAGGATTCCTGGCATCATAGCACAATATGCTAACTAACCAATCTGCCACCAGGGCAGACTGTGATGAATCTTGAAGTTGTAGCAGTTATCTATACCCTAAAAGAAGAGAACATTTCCTCATTTTCGTAAAACCCCATCCGGACAATCTTTAGGACCCGAAAAAGAGGGCATGTCCAGGTAAAAGATGACTTCTGGTAACCCTAGGGAGATGACTGCCCACTACTGCTGAAAGCATTGTTTACCCCATTTGTACAAAATCATTATTCATTGCTTGACCGTCCCACATGGGCCTTGTTTTTACTCAGAAGTTCCTGTCAGTTCTCCCTATTCATTGCTGTGCTTTTCCAGTTCTTAAATTCTGGCAGTAACAGATTCTGTAAGATGCTGTCTTCCCATCTCATTTTCAAATTTTCATCCTTCCTATGGCTTTCACGGCATACACTTCCTCAAAAATTCTGCAATAGATTAAAAGCCAGTCCCTTTTGCAGAGTGGTAAGCACAACACACCATCATGCTAAGGGTCCCGGGTTCGAATCCCAGCCTGGGCATGGGTGTTCTTTGTGAGTGTCCCTTGACCAATTTCATCATCCCATTTCTCATCCTCATCTTTGTAATTAGTCAAAAGTGACAGAAAAGCAAAGTAAAATAAACCAAATCAGTCAATCAAACCATACTTTTCACATACAATTCAGTCCATCTCAATGATCAATTCTGATCTTAACAATATCAGGTACATCACATAGGTCCTACAGTTCATGATTATGTCTTTCACCATATTCCACTATCCTGCATTGCTCCAAATATTATCTCGGCACTTTCCTCTCAAATATACCTAATAATCTTGTGATATGAATACTGTCCAGTGGTCACCTCTGAGTACACTTCTCCCAAGTATCTGAGCATCTCAGAACATTTCGAAGTCCACAATTTTTTTATGTTGCATCATAGCACTTGAACAGCAAATGAGATTAGTTGATTTTACAGCATGTATTTTTATCAGATGAAGCACTACCATCAAATTTACATTTTCACATGAAACGAAGCCTGAAATTATAAGCAGTCCAGGGGCAAAAACACAATTTTCAAAATTGCCCAAATACTATATTATGATAGCAAAATTTCAGTTGTTTTTTTTTTAAATTAATTTGGGATTGGGCACTACATATCCTCAAAGAGTAGTCTTTCATCACACTATCTTCCAAATTTAGTCCATCCAGCGTCCATAAGACCAAAGCTAAAAGTCAAAATTCCGGAAATTGTTTCTCTAAGCTGGCAACACTGGTGCTCTTATACATCATTATTATTATTATTATTTCCCAGTGTGTCATATTCCATCCATCCTCATAACTTGATCTACGCCCATGGTCTAGTTTTTGAAATTAGGTAGGCAAAACTATATAGTGTTGAATGAAGTAAGTCTATATTAATTGTACTTACTTTGCTTGTATCTTGTCGTGACAAGCTGGGAATCTGCAACATCTCTGCAGTCTCAAAAAAGCCATGCAAGTCTTCTGGCTGCAGATTCACTTCACCTTGATACATGAATTGGAGGATAGCCATCAAGTCCTTGTAGCGAACATTCTTCAACATGATGATAGGATGCTGGCAAGGATTCACCTAAGAACAATAAATTGGAAAAGGTCATTATCCACAAATTACCATACTTACTCATGTATAATATGCACTTTTTCCAAAATTTTTGACCCACAAAACTGTGCTGTACAGAATAATTTGGACAGCCAACATGAAACCACGCATATTTTCACTATGTTGCTGCATAGATGTATATATCAAGAGGCACAAATAAAAATTATCAGGCTAGATTTCTTTAGTAAAGGTAAAAAAAAAAAGATAAAGTGCTCCCCGGTGCTTAGCACCACGCCATGAAGGTGTATAGGGTGTGTGGGGGTAATGCCCCACACTTTCTTGATCCGGTCATAAGTGGGGGTGATGCAATCAGCACCATACCCCTGACCGCCTTTACCCCCCAGGGTTTCCCCCAGGTACCCATGTCATTCGATGCTGGGTGGGCCTCGGGGTAGCTTTCTTTAGTAATAATAATAATAAAAAACACTATAAAAGTGAAATGGACATTCCCAAGATTTTTCACTTTATAACGGAACGTTTTGCCACACTGAGAAAAGCACAGAATTCGAGCATGCAGCTCCCATCACACGGAATATGTATCAGCGGTATTTGTTGGGTGAGAAGTAAGATAAAATAACTCCCCGAGTGCTGCAAATCCATAACATAATTTTGATTTCACTTTCTTCTACTACAGAATAAACAAGTGGTTACGGAAGGAAAAGCTTTCGGATTCTAAACGCAGTGGAGGGAGCATGGGTTGGTGACTCATTGTGTACACAAGACAATATTCTCCTCTTGGTCTACGTAGCAGCAGGTGCTATGGTGTCATTTGCTCTAGATAGGGCCTATCTAGAGCATAGCAACAGGCATAGCAACAGCTTTACGACTGACAACTAAGAAAGCCATTTCTTGAACCTGAATTGTACTGCACATTATATATGCGAGATATAGAAAGTGAGTTAGTTAGGTGTAGGACTCGGAAGTCGATATCCCAAAAAAAGTCCAAAAATAGCCTATAAAATGACCTTCAAATAATTTTTGCTCTTAAAATCAAAGGTTGATTTTTTCATAAATTACAAGAGTAATAGAATAATAATTCGATAAATCCCGTTGTTTGGTATTTCCAACTCCTGAAGAAAGGTGGAAAAGCAATTAAGAGCTAATGAAGTTTTCTATTTTTACTTGAAAGTACAACACAAGGTTTTTCTGCATAAGTCATTCACCTCCTTTCAGAGTGGGCCTTGCACCATACAGTAGTTGGTCAGCATCTGAAAATATAGTTGTGTCTTGCGTACATCAGATAATAATTTGTTTATATTGTGACTAATTTTACTTTAAAACCACAGATGAAAGCGATAATAGCAAGGGAACCTCATAGTAAGCTTCACCCAAAGTATTCTAAGTTTGGTGGAAGAAAATAAATTAACCATAATTAATTATTTTTTCCAAGGCAAAACATTTTAGTTACAAATAATATTGAGCTTTTGCACTGACCATATTTTCTATTAATGGCAAACTTGCTAAAAAGATTGATTGATTTGCATTATTTTACTTTGCTTTTTGTCTCAATTTTGGCTAATTTGTGAAGATGGGTACGAGGGATGTGATGATGAGAATGATAAATGGACACACAAACATCAATGCCCAGGCTGGGATATGCCAGGAAATTTAAATATGTAAGTTGTGTCAGCAAATGCATTTAAATGGTGGAAGAAAAAATAAACCTCAAAAATGAAGAAAAATGCAATAAAAAACATCAAAAAATACTGAAAAATGACCTAAAAGCAAAAGTGGCTGGAAAATTTAAATTTAAAAAAAAAACAATGTTTCTTGTTCTAACTGAAAAAAACGGACTGATATAAGGTTCATCAAAGTTTTAAGAGCTCAGAAAAAAATAGATGATATGTCAACTTCCTAGTTTTAGTTATACCACGTTTGGTAGATCCTGTCCAGTTTCCTGCACTTGCCGGTCGCTGACATTTCTAGCAGGAACCATGTGGCATTGCCGCTGTAGATAGAGTGAACCCCACATTGGGACGAGAGAATTCACAAATTCAACACCAGACTAATCAGCACCATGTTCACAAAGCAAACTTCTTGCACAAAGACAAACAAAACACGTCGGAGTTAGACTACAATGTGGCAACAGCAATTGCAAAAGTGCATCTCTTATGGCTTCCATTCGCTCCTCGCTGCTCAGCACACGATGTTTTCCTCGTTTCCCATTGGCACCAGAACTGTCGAACGATCGCTGGTATGGGAAACCTAACAGGTTGTGACAAACGCGATATACGTGCTAGTCTTATCAGAGGTGTAATACTCAGAAGTCAAATTATGTTATTTTTGTGGCTCACCTTACTCTACTTAAAATAAATCATGTTGACATGAATAAATCATTTATACCTTCACGTGTTTCATGGAGCCAGTAATAAAAAATGTTGCAATATAAATTGGATTTGATTCTATTGGTTTATTTTACTTCACATTTCTGCTAATTGTGAAGATGAGGATGAGTGATAATATAGTTGAGTGTGGGTTACAGTGAAGTCACAGAATCGGAAGTTAAGAATGCAACAAGAATAACAAATTCTAGTTTTTTGGACTTTTAACCACTGTTATTTTTTAAAAGAGATTTACCTACGTTTCGGAGGCTGAATCTGCCTCCGTCTTCAGGGCCCCTTGTGAGCGACTGAATAGTTGGAACCTCATAGTTTTTATGGCGATTGATAGTCGTTGAAACCAAGGTGCATCCATGTTCTTCGTACTGTTTCTGAATTTTCGACACCGAATATTTGGCACGGAAACGTGCAACTATGTAGCCTTCCCAAAAACGGTTCACCTTAGGAGCCATGATGCACACAACACACACTCGTGATAGTGCCACGATACTACAGGTTCTAACAGTCCTCCCGTGCTTTTAACTGCTTGGATAGGTCGATTCTGTGTGCAGGGGTGACGGTTCAAAATCGGACACATATACAAGGATCGACATTCTGTAAGCATAAAATAGTATTAATTGGGTTCTACTTCAATGCAAAAACCTTACTCGCCTTGAACAAAGTCCTTAGGTACGGACTGCACATAGAAAGAACCAGTTTGTGAGCCTGCATGTACTGACCATCACAGGCCAATGTCACATCCTTGAAATCCTCCCTAGCCAGAGATTCCCGCAGGCTAGCTGAGAGGTCGAGGAGATGATCCTGCCACAGCATCAGGAACTCTTGTGGTTTATTTCCAAGGCCAAGAAGTTCTGACAAATTCACAGAATCCATGACTCAGAAACTGAAACAAAATATGGATATAGTTTTACAAAAATCTCCACAATCTTAGAGGAAAGTGTAAAAAACAGTACTGAACTATAAGTTAAATTAGATTTTTACCATCTTGTTTATGTGCAGAAATTGGTCACAGTAAAATTTATTCTGTGAAAAATAACTACAAATGGTTTAGGACAAATCAGTAACAAAATAAGAATAAGAGAACTTATTCAGAATAATATAATATAGAAATTGGCAGATAAGAAATGTTTGACAAAACTGATGAAGTAATAATATAAAATTTACTGATACATACAACCAATATCTTCCCAATCTGATGTTCAAATGTTTCATGGAGAATCTGAATGGTTCATTCACTTCTGTACTTAATTTATTTAACAGTAGAAAAGGATATTCCATATTTAGACATTTACTTTATGAAACCAGGCTATACAATTTAAACTTTTATATGCATGAAAAAAAAACTGAAAAATGCAATAAATTATAAAAAAATAGGATCAGTAAGTTTATTGGTGAGTTAATTTTCAAAGAAACTGACATGCCTGTATCGGTTGATACTGATAAGACAGAGGAAAGTTATTTATGGAGATAATTTTACTGCTTGTGTTTTCTTAATATTGCTGCCAATGAAGACTTATTTATACTCCTGATGGAGATTAATGAAAATTGCTGAAAATAGAATTCTCTTACAACTGATGTATTTACTCACACGTGACATGTATGTTACAATCCACTAAGGGATGTCAATTCAATCATAAAAGGGAGGGTGGGGTGGAACCCATGATCTAAGATTTTGATGAAATATGATAAAATCTGCAACTTATAATACAAGGTACATTTCTCATTAATTTCATTCCATGTATTAAAGAGATATAGTAGGACTTTTCAAAATATGGCCTTTTCCTAATAAATGTCAATAAACTAATACAAGTAATTACAAGGTATGCCTTCAATTAAAGAGTTGTGCAAGTTTTTTTTCTTTTCTTTATTGGTGAGAAATAAGATATAAAAAGTATAGCTTATGCAATCATCGCCACTTTCCATTAATTGAACTGAGGTCATCTTGGACACAAACTACTGCCATGTTTTCATGCAGCCTCATGTTCAAAAATGTCATGCCTGAGACTATGTACGAAAGCATTTAAAAGAACCTCCTGCTAAGAGGCTCAAACCTGGACTGCCTAACCTAGCAACAGGGTGGATAAGAATCATGATTTTTATTAAGAAAATCATTTTTGATGATATTTTTATTTAAATCAATTTTTTTTAAAAAAAAACATACATGCTTAAAATTGCTTGTATGTTTTTTGGCACCATACGGGTGACACTAAAAGTTTTTAGATGCGGCAACACTGATTGCAGCAATACATTGTCTCTAGGATATGTTGAAGTTAGTAGTCTGTGAAGTGTGATAATGCTGCAGAATTTATAGTTGTCAATTGTTGTGTGCCAGAAATTAGTCAATTATTGTCGTGTGTGTACAGTAAAATGGATTTAACACGGGAGCACTTCAGAGCAATGATTTTTTACGATTTTCGAGCAGGTTTAACACAGCAGCAATGTTATGAAAGGCTCCGAAATGCATTTCAGGAGGAAGCCCCATGCCGTGTGACTGTGTTTAATTGGGTTTTAGAATTTCGACGTGGACGTCAGAAACTCAGTGATGAATTACGTGATGGTCGTCCTATGACAGCAACTTCTCAAGAAAACGTCGACAGAGTGCGTCGCATGATAGAGGAGGATAACCGGGTGACATATGCAGTTATTAGTGCAACACTGGGTATTGGTATGAGTCAGGTTCAAACGATCCTGCATGACCGCCTTGGTGTCAGGAAGCTCTGTGCCAGATGGATCCCACACCATCTTACTCAGGAGCAAAAGCAGGCACGGGTCACATGATGCATGAAAATGCTGGACAAATTTAACCAAGGACAATCAAATGCACTGTATGACATCGTAACAGGTGACAAAACTTGGGTGTACTGTTATGAACCTGAGAGCAAACGACAGTCGACGCAGTGGATCTTCCCAGATGAAGACCCACCAACAAAAGTCAGGTAGGGACGAAGTGTTGGCAAACAAATGGTTGCCACTTTCTTCAATCGGACGGGCCATATTGCAACAGTGCCGCTACAGGGACGTCGGACCATTAATGCTGAATGGTACACTACAGTTTGTTTACCGGAGATCGTACGGAAAGTTCATGAAAAATGCCCACGAAGTCGCATTATTGTGCATCAAGACAATGCGTGCAGCCATACAGCAGTACGAACAATTGAATTCTTCAAAGCCTCCAACATCGAAGAAATGACTCATCCTCCTTACAGTCCCGACCTCGCCCCTTGTAATTTCTTCCTGTTCCCTAAAATCAAGGATACGTTACGAGGTTCTTCATTTCCTACTCCCGAGGAGGCAGTCACCGCCTTCGTTCAGTGCATTCAAGAGGTGCCTTCAGATGTGTGGTCCCAGTGCTTTCACACTTGGTTTGAGCGGATGAACAAGTGTATCAACTGTCATGGAGAATACTTTGAAAAATTATAGCATTCATACTTTTGGTCTCCAGTGTTTTACTTGCGCGTGTCTAAAAACTTTTAGTGTGACCTATCGTACATCTTTTCTATAGAAAGGTTTCTTTTTTCTGATTAACGGCCCTGTAAAATATTTGAACAGTTTGATTAAGGCAAATAAAAAAAAACTACCTGTAAATATACATTTTTCTCATTGTATCTAAAGATATCTGTTTGGCGGTTTCGCGGAGATAGGTAATTAACTCTGATAAACACGCCTATGGAAGCCACCAGACGGGTGGCGAAATCGATCGCGAAAGAAATTTACGCGGAAAAATGAAAAGTAAGTTTATCAGAGTTCAATACATTTTTCTGTTTCTGATACTGTATACATGAATTTACTATGGAAATGTTTGTTGAAACTATAATAATTTCAGTAATTTTCCTTGTTTATTTATTTACTAGCTGATTACCCGGCATTGCCTAATTATTTATTTATCCCAATCTTGTATTAGACAGGAAAATAATGAATTCTAACTATAGTGTAAAATGTATCTAATTTTAAATGTGATCGTGAATGACTCCAATTAGCTTAGAGACTTCGAAAACTATGGATTTAACACTAATCTAGGTCATTTGTGGCATTTTATTTTTCACCCCCTCTCACCCCCATGCCGATAGGTGATGAACTTGAAGTTGAACCACATTGGGAGTGTCACAAAAACTATGGATTCCACACTAATATCGGTCATTTTCGCAACACAGCCTGAATGTTAGACAACCCGAGGAACACTATCATTGTGCGGGATTGCATAGAGTCACGGATGTCTGTTTGGGCAGAATTTAATATCGGTTTGGATTATTTTTACATGTCACCCCTTCCCACCCCACCCCTAGGGGTGCCAGGGGTATCTTACCCCAAAGAGTATTCTATCCAGATTGCAAGTGATACGTGTACCAAGTTTGGTTGAATTGCTTCAGGCATTCGAGAGTTATGCCGGAACAAACAAATTTACATACCCACAAATACATCCATTTTTATATATATAGAAGATTAAAATTTCCAGTACAGCAGAAGCCAGACTAAGATTAAAAACCACAAAAAAAGGATAACATAAAATAAACAAACCAAAACAGTATTAAGGTAAACAGATCACTTTCACAAAATCATTACTTATGTAGGCCTACAATTTTTCTATGTTGATGATAAAAGATGAATATGAACTGAATATATCTATTTGGTTTGAGATGATATTGAACTGATTTGGTAGTCTATGGATTTGATTGATTGATTGATTTGGTGTTTTAAGTCCACTTTATGCACAGTAAGGCTAATTGGGACTGGACCTACAGTTTAAAGTGGGATCCGAACCACTATATGTCCCTCCACCGGGTATCATACCCAGGACCCCTTGATTACAAGGCAACGATGCTACCACTGCGCCATCGGGGAAGGCCCAAGTAGCCTAAGGAATAGTAAACGTTGTATGAGTGAGAGCCTGGGAGTTTAGTGTGGAAAGTGTCCATGCTCCATGTTTTATGTCTAGGCAATCTGAGCGAGAGTTCGCGGAGTGGGATGCTGCATCTTAAGTTTCCATAATTGTATAGCAATTTGATATCTGCAATGTATCTACAAGGTTCTGGAGTATTAATGTTCAGATTTACAAAGAAGATCTCTCTTAGGTAGTTGTCTCAGGGCAGGCACTCTATATCGAACGATGGAGGAAAAAGCTGAGAACACTGTCGATCTTGAAGGTATGAGAATGAGCAGTCATGTTCCAGATTGGTGAACAGTATTCTAGAATGGGAGACACAAATGTTTTGAAGTAAATGGAAAGTGTTTTCGGGTTATTGATTTCGGTGAATCTCTAAAGTAGGCCTAGCATACGCATTGCCTTCTTTATGATGGTTGATACGTGATTATCGAAATTTAGTTTTGAATATATGAGGATACCTAGATCTCGGTGTTGTGCTCCTTTTGTTAGAGGGAGGTCGGTGAGTGTATAATTACTTTCAAGAATGTTTTGTTTTAATGAAATTGTTATGTATGAGCATTTAGAAGGGTTTGTGGACAGTTTCCATCATTTACACCATTCAGAGAATCTGTTTATGCCATTTTGGAGAAGTTGCATGTCTGATGGCTGTTTTATTTCTCTCATAATCTTGCAATCATCAGCGAACATTAGAATTGTGCTTGAGATTGGGGAATTAAAGAGGTCTGTGAGATCATACAGATATAATACAAATATCAGAGGGCCAAGAATGCTTCCTTGCGACACACCAGATATAACAGGAAGCCAGTTAGAAAGAGTTTCAGGAAGTATAACGCGTTAATATCTATTTCTTAGATAATCTTTCACTAATTTTAACGTGTTTCCAGTGATGTTAAATCTGTTAGATAATTTATGTAGTAAACAATGGTGATCCACTGAATCAAAAGCTTTGGACAGATCAAAGTAAACAACATCTAACTGATTACGATTAGTAATTGCATTTATGGCATAGGATTGCATAGAAGACAGATTGGTAAGGCATGAAGAATTTGTAAGAAAGCTGTGTTGTGCTGGGTTAATGTAAGGGGAAGTGAATTTCAGAAGTCTATCTTTTAGAATTTTTTCACAGATAATAGCAAGTGCAGAAAGGAGAGAAATGGGCCTGTAACATGTAGTATCGTTTGCATTGCCAGATTTAAAAATAGGAATGATATTTGCTTTCTTCCATTGAGTGGGGAAGCAGCCTTCAGAGAAGCACCTATTGTATAACATTGCTAGAGTAGCAGCTAGTGAGTGAGCTGTTATTTGAAGGAAAATAGTAGGAATATTGTCTGGTCCAGATGCTAGATGAGAAGAAAAGGACATAAGGAAGGGCAAGACCACCTGGTTTTGTAAAGATGGTAGAAAGAGAGTGAGGGCAGATAGATTTGATAGGCGGTGATCTAAAACATCATTTGAAACAAAATTATTTTGAAATGTTAGATTGAATAGTTCACCAACAACTGAAATGTCATTGTGTGTTACTTCTAAAGGGATGCATTTGGCTTGTGTCCGTGAATTTATTAATGTTCAGAATCTCTTTGAATTAGTAAGGAGTTTGATTGTGACTGTGTTTACATATTCAGTGTATTTCTGTTTCATAAGGTCTTTATTATACTTACGAAGTGGTTTGAAAATGTTGTGTGTGGGTATTGGCGAAACTTTTCCGCAGTTGCCATGCTCTCTTTTTGTTGTGTAATAGATGCTGCAACTCTTTATCAAACCAAGGAGGGAACTTACATTTTATTGTTTTATGGCACATAGTCCTGAATTAAGGTGTGAATCACATCTGTAAACAGTTCAACAGCCTCGGTCACGGTCCCTTCGGAAAGCAGATTCCAACTGAAAAGGTCAATGTCCCATGGTGTTTTCTTCCACACGGAGTCTTATGCCTGGAGGAAGCACAAAGCGACTCCTAGTCTGACTGAACGAGATTCAACAAGGGTCTGACCTCACAGTTTTCAAAGGAGGAGAGAATGTAACCATGGTTTTTGTCCTTCCTTGTGTTGTGTATATTGTGTTGAAGAAGACCTAGCCCATGAAGAAAATTTTCTATTGTAGTGAAAATATAACATTCTGTATGTACTATATCAGCGGTGACCTTTTTTGGTTTAAAGGCTAATTCACATTTCAAGAATCACTGGCGGTCTACTTATCTCATTAGATCTAACAACGAGAGCCTAAAAAAGGAAGCAAAGGGCCAATACCATAAAATTGACATTATTTTATTTTATGTATTTATTTATTTATTAAATAAGTTCTGGCTTCAGTACTGTGGGCCTGGCACCTGTTTTAGGCTGTATCTCTCCAGTTCATCATTATAGGGTGGCTAATCTAGGACCATGATAAAATTCAAGTATAATTCCCGGTTTTCAAGGCGAACTTTCCAAAAATTCAAGCAGATGTTTTCTCTATTTCAACCTTACGTATTGCCGCCTCTCAACATCCAGACACAAATATCTTAATAATATAAAGGGACTATGTGATTCCAACATCCAAAAATTATAATTCAATTAAACGGTATACGTAATATAATTAAAATATTTAATTTAAGGTGCTGAGTTTCTATTTACAATCAGAGGTGCAACCATGAATTTTTGACTCGGTGGCCAAGGAGAAAGTGCCAGAATAAACGTACTAATAATAATAGTGTTAATAATAATGTTATTATTATAACATTTTGATTTGTTTTATTTTACTTCGCTTCTTGAGCCACGTTTGGCTAATTTGTGAAGATGGGGATGAGTGATATGATGAAATTGATGAATGAACAGTCACAAACATCCATACCCAAGCCAGGATTCAAACCCGCTGGTACCAACACTGTTGTTGTTATTATTATTAGTAGTAGTAGTAGTATCAAAGATGTTATTATCCTCGTAAATTATGCTAAAAAGGGGGTTGAAGTTGGTGCTAAAGCATTTGTGTTCGAACAAACGTTCTGAATTATTTTTTTAACACGTTCAATTTCACATCAATAATGGAAAACAAGCACACAAACTATTTTTGAGACAGAAAATGCTTGATATATGCATTCCAAATATAATTATTTTTTTACATTAACATGTATCACTTTCATACACGATATATGTTTCACATATATGCAACATGGAGCGACGTGAACACTAAATTGTGTGCGTATTCAAAGTTTCTTTAATACATATTATAAACAACATACATTACTTAAATATATTACAGAACCAATTCATCCATCTCACAATAAGCCAACAGCAAAAATTACATAAATTGTCTCTGAAATGTGCAGGCTCCCTTTCCTCAAAACAGTTGTTCGTGCATTTAAAACAAAATCAATTAAGACAAGTGTTATTTCTCTGTCTGATAACACTGGGGAACAAAATTGAACTTTTTTTTTGGCACACGAGGAAAAATAGCTGATCTTAATAGAACTTTTCACGCTGAATTCAAATATGTAAGTAGTTTTCTCCATCACCCACAGTTTTTTGTGAAGCCTAAGTTAAGTGTGAAACATTTTTGTGCATACATACATACATGGTGCTATTCAACTTAATTAAAATGTGGGCATTGTTGATCCCTTCAGTATTGTGCATCTGGAACATCTCTCTCCAGCATCCAACAGTAATGAGAAAACATTCTTGCACTCCACTGTCCCTGGTACCTATTTTCCATGACAGAGATGTCTTGGTGGAAACGCTCCCAATGTGTCACAAACGGCACCAAGGTTGTCAGGGAAGAAATCCAGGTGAGATTCCAAGAGATATACTTTGAGGGACATATTACACACAGTTCACCCGCAGTCTCATGATATTTCCAAGCTTTTTGGTTTCATAATACGATTATACAGAACGGTTTTAAATTAACTCCACGCTGATCTTTCAATTTCGCCTAACAGACCTTCAAATTTTTTATTCGTTATCAAAGTTCTAATTTGGGTCACACAAAAAATCCCTTCCCTTATTCTAGTGGACTTACACATGGAAATTTTTCCCTTAAATAATGAAATCAACACAATTTATGTTCATCGTCTTAATGAAGTTTTTCAAAAGCCCTCCCTAACTTGATATGAAGTGGAGGAACAAGAATCACAAAATTTTTCTGTCCAGGCATATGTGATTCACGCTTTAGTCATTATTGATGTAATGATTATTCTTGTCCTTGCTGTCCCATTCGCACACGAAACAGCAAAATTTAGTATAGCCAAGCTGCAAACCCTTTAACAATGCAATTACTTTTAAATCGAAAAGTTCGGCCTGTTTTCTTTCCCAACTTCAAATCCTGAACAAGGCTGTATAATTTACTTTGTGTTAACAGATGAGGTTCACAAGAAGAGGCCTCAAAAGTAGAATGATCTTGCTCCTCATTTTGAACTTCGGTAGCTGCCTCATGTTCCCATTCATCTCTACAGTTAGATATGCAGGGGGTGTGGTACAAGTACTGGCCTCATAGCCGATGTCAAATTTGTGTACTTGACTGTATAATTGAATTTACTAGTTATTCCTTTTATCTTTGTAATACAGAAATCACAGTCCGATGAATGATCTCGTGGTTCAAGCCACACCATTCCATTACCACTGAAGTCGCATCATCTACGAGGTTTGTCCCCCCCTTTCAATGCAATTCAGCCCTCCCCCGAAATAAAACCCTGCATGCATCATTGTGCATTCGTACAGGTTAAATTGTTTGTGCCCCAATTCTGTTCGAAATCATTTAAAAACTGTTTTACATACATTACTTATCAAAGAAAAAATACCTAAAATTCATAACAAGCAATACTTAAAAAATGTCACTGTACAAAAACTGTGAGTGATAGAAAAATTCTGAGTGCATATTTGAATTTAGCGTACATTTTACATTAGACACCAAATATATGTGTCATGTGCAAAAAACTGTGTGTCCCCATTGCAATTTACAATACAATGCATTACGGAGAACAATGAAATAATGCGAGCGAAACGAGCAAGAAAATTTTTAGATCTAATTTTTTGCAGGCTGAAATCAATATTGATTTAATAGGGTGCAAATAATTTCAGGGGACTTTTGTGCCTCCCCAATGGAAGCACATGGCACAGTGGTTCGGAACCCACTTTAAACTGTAGGTTCAGTCCCAATTAGCCTTTCTGTGCGTAAAATGGACTTAAAACCACAAATCAATCAATCAATTTTACAACTTTTTCCCATTTAGATAGTTCGGCACCCAGGGCCGACTCCCACCACCCCTAGCGGTTATAAAGTTATAAACTTGATAAGACTAAGAAAAGCAGGAATTGTAAGCGTATCGAGCAAGAACATTTTATGAAAATGATTTTTACTTGCATAAAATGTGAATAGGATTTGGATTAATAAAAGTTGTAATTCTTCACATCTACGGAGAAAAATTCAAGTAGAATTCACACATAATTCACGAAACCAATAATTCACGCATAATTCCCGGAATTCGAGTAGCCATCATGTCATTAGCATCTTTTCATCCTTTTAATGAGAAGATAAAAAACTTTCTTTTTTTTTTTTTACATACCTAACCATAATTACTACAATTTTATTCTTTCATAAACACTCATTTTAACAAAAGTATTTCACTTGTTGCTGGACATCAGTAAAAAAAATATACAACTATTTTGTACTTTTCAGCAGTTCACCTGTTTCCAAACACTTGACACTGCATTCCGTCAATGAGTTTATCATGTTGCAAGTCGATTCAACAAAGAAAGAAATTGACTGTTACAACAAAGCTTTTTTCCTAATACAACAGTTGAAAATACTGAGAAGTAAGTAATAAAATGTTTTGTGACTATACATAATAAAATCCATATAATATGACAGAGCACCGTGGGCTACCTCTCGCGGTATGCTGGTCGACTGGTAGACCGCGGTTGACGCGTTGGCCACCCCTGTACTATATAATCGTAACTTAAAAAATATTCTTAGTCTTTTTTAGCTGAAGTTTGGAAATTTTTTGATTGACAGTTTGCAAAACATTAGCTGCCATGTTTGTTTACAGTTTAATGATAATTACACTATTTACGGTTTAAAATTAGATCTTATATATTATTCTACGTACACAAAATATTTGCTGTTTCTGCCTATAAAAATTATTGAATTTTAAATCAAGAGAAATATAAGTGTGTTTGCAGTTTATATATTACATTTCTTTTAGTGTGTGCTTCACCCTATCATTACATTTATTTCGTTTCCTTTCTTTGAGCCTAATAAACACCATTCAATGATATCTACAAACTCATTATGTACATTATTCAATAAATTATTTATTTACAGTTAATTAATTCAGTGATTTTTGTCAAGAAAATCACCTGATTTAAATCTTGATTTAAATGAATCCACCTTGCCTAGCAATGAAAGAATTTCTCATCGAGTGGTAACAGGTCCCAAAGAAGAAAACACCATCAACAACACCCTCCCCCCAAATGTAACAAATATGGCAGCAGCTGTCTTTAACCAAGACAACAGGAAACAAATAGTTGCTTGCAAACAATGAACCATAATAGACTATAGAGATGGGAAAAATAATTTTCAAGAAAACACACATCAAGTAACCATTAAGTCTTTGAATTATGTGTTAACAGACACAAATAGTAACCTAAACATGCAACAAAATTTTGTTTACCATGATAATTTGGAATTAAATAACCAAAACTTGGGCCACATTCTCATCTTGTGATAATTTTTGCAGTACATTTCACCCTTTGTATCCCCTCAAGGAAATGAAATATTTTCAATGCTCAATGAAGATTATGTTCTTTACGTTTTCAGTTGTTGTTAGCACGAAAGCTTCTCGCAAGTGAATAAAGCACTCAACACAAAAATCTACAACAGCAGCAGATTGAACGTTGCCTACCGTTTTATAAATGTGTTATAAAATAAAGTAAATCACACACCAAGGACTGAAAAATTATGAAACCAAAATAGAAGTGAAATTATCGTTAGGAGTGTTCGATATATTGGTGCTTATAATTTTACGTCCTTAGGCTGGGACTGTTACATTTGGGGCTGATGGCAATTTTAGATGTTTTTCTTCTAAGTTTCTTTGATGGTGATCTTTTGTATGCGTTTCTTAACTATTTAAGTGTCCATATAAACAATGTTTACTAATAAAAAGCGGCAAAAATACTGAGAGATGGCGGGTTCTTTACTTACGAAGGCTCAACTTTGTGATCATATATCACTGCTACTTGTGTTTTCCATGCATATGGAACCAATTTTATTTGTAAAAGGTAACAGTTCCGAATGTTTCATGATTTTTCAAAGTTTCAGAGGAAAAAGTCAAAGTTTTGCAGAACTGCAGGCATGGGTGTTACAGTAAAGTTTAACCTTGCTAAAAGCAATTATAAGTAAACGTTTATAACTCCGAGAAGTGCAATTTATCAGTGAAAAATATATGTAAAATTTACCTTCTGCAAGCATCTGCTCTTTCCATTGACAAGGCATTCTTTCTGAGAGTAAGTATGACAATTTGCAGTTCCGAAAAGTCCAATTTATGGGCAAAAAGAAAATTAAAAGATATGTTATCCAAATATTATCACTTTCCATTCGAAAGGCATTCCATAGGTTACTGCCGACACGAGGCTCAAAGCACTGTTGTGCTTGAAACTAGTTCCAACATTATGAGATATTGAAAGCATTTACAGAAATTATTGTAATGCAAAAGCCCTAAACCTAGCCTGCCTAACCTAACCACAAAAGCATTTGCGGGTATTTTTTGAATCCGAATACACCCTAAAACTGACTCATCTACCCTAACTACGAAAACCATTTGCACCTCACACGTGACCTAGATGACAGCAACAGGCTGTAACAAGACAACAATAAACAAATGGTTGGTGGCAAGGGAAGAATCTGGGAATGAATGGATGGAGAAAACCAACAAACACAGTAAGTAATCGCTAGAACTCCAGCCTAAGTTCCTTTTGTTTGATTGCGATTTCATCATGCTATGAATGCAATTTTTACATGGTTCGATTTTGATTTACGTCTTTTAACACATACTGCGAAGTTTTAGCAATTAGGGTAAATGCTCTAGTAATGGACACCGAAGACAAAATTATTATTGTTACCGGTAATATCTATAAGAAATTATTATTTAGCATTTCACTTACCTCTTATATATTTCTTGATGTAGAAGACTATGCTCTATAAGAACATATGAGTTATTATGGTAGTGACCAGGCTGTTTATGTGTTTGGGAACATATTGCACTGAAGTACATAATGAGCTAGTAATGGACACCAATGAATTAAGTTCTTGTCACCCGCTGCTTCCGTAATGGACACTTAATTTAAAATTATGTTTCTTTCTTGGTGAAAAATGCAATTTAAGTTTGTCTTGCAGAAGAATTCCCAAGTGCTCCATTATGAAGCATTTGAAGAACACATTACAAATAATGGACTTGTTGACACTTGCTAGTAACTTATCTACAAGTGCTAAGCATTGACTACAGGACAATTTTTCTTCTATTTTACACATACTATTAAACAATATTTGAAATAATGGACTTATTGACACTGGTAGAAGTTACAGTCATGTACAAACGACTTCCTTAAACTCTAGAAAGTTTTGTGCTATCACTAGAACTTATTCCTGCCTTCAAAACAATGATACCATGTGACTGAAAAAGTGCTGTATTTTCATAAATTATTTGTACTATCATTTACATTTGGCCTCACAATATATTTATGGTATGACTTGAGATAACCGGACCCCTCTCAGATTTTCTTCATATTTGACATACTCACTAATTGAGGCCTCCTAATCACGAATCTTAAGTTAAAATTTGTCGGAATCGTCTAGAAATTGCAAACCATTGACGCTAGCCCCACTAACCATTGGCGCGTGGTTAGGTTAGTTTCGGTTAGGTTAGGCAAACATAGTTAAAATTTGGTGTCGTGGTAGTATCAGGATCTAGAAACTGCAAATAATTGCAAACCATTGACGCTAGCCTCACGAACCATTGGCACATGGTTAGGTTAGGCAAACAGAAGTAAAAATTTGGTGTCGTGTTAGTATCACGATCTAGAAATTGGAAATCATTGCGAACCATTTCAAACGACAAAATTTCAAATTTAACCGGCTGTACAGTCGTAAATACTTCTTTCCGCGCTCCAATTTTTTTTATTCATAAATAGGATCAAATAATGTTCATAATGAAAAAAAAAATTCAAAATTCGAGGGTGTAGAATAGGGTACCCGACCCACAATCTGAACCGTTACCGGTTCAAATTTTGTGTCACAATAATTTCCAAAATTCTGCGATAATTAGTCTTTCTGCTAGGGGAATTTGAAAAAAATCATAAAACAATCTGACCCGTTAACAAAACTCCTACGCATGTATTAACAGGCAGTAACAGAAATGAAAAATGTAAAAATTGTATGTGCCATGATGAAATCGTAATTAAACAACCGGATCATGGGCCACCGCGGTTATTGAACGATGTACACGTTCAGATACAAACATTAACCTATTCGTCAAGTCCAACCCACATTTCCAGCTTAACAATTAACCTTCCACAAGAACAGGTCATTATAATATCTTCTTTATGCATTTTAAATATTAAAATGAAAATCATTTGGCTAATAGTTACTGCAGCTCAGCTCCAACCAAAACTGATTGATTGATTTGGTGTTTTAAGTCCACTTTATGCACAGTAAGGTTAATCGGGATAACCTACAATATAAAGCGTGATACGAACTACTAGTGTCTCCACCGGGTATCAAACCCTGGACCCCTTGATTACAAGGCGAAGACGCTACCACTACGCCATCGGGGAAGACCTCTCAGCTCCAAAAAAATGTATACCTGGGTTAAGAAGGAATTAGAATAACAATACGAACGTCTTTTTTTCGTGAACTTACAAAGTTTTCTCATCAAAAGTTTACGATTGTGTAAATCAGTGTAAATGCAATATGAATATCAAATAGAATAGGATTACAAGACATAAATAAGTTCCTTTACTCACAACACAATACAAACTTTTCATCAGCTGACGGTCAATCCGGAATGACAAATTTGAACGAAATTGGCCAATCAGGAAGAAGTAGAGTTTGTGCTGCCGCCACCGGCATCACTCCCGCACTACTGTGGTTACCATAGCAACACCGGAAGCAATGCGCTTCACGTGGACGCTATTTCATTTTTACCAGGGACGTAGCTAGGTTCATCAGTTCGGGGGGGGGGGGGGGCCCAAAACTTAAGATTTTTTTTCTGTCAAACCATTAAAAACTAATAAACTATTAATATACCACATAGGCCTACATATATGTACAGTATGTGTGTGTGCTTTATATATATATATATATATATTGTTGAAAGATAACATTATATTCTCCTGTAGCCCCCTAAAATTTGCGAATATAGACTCGCGAAATCCACGGCCATTATTCGGGAATCTAAATGCACAATGAACGCATTAACTTAATGGCATCTAGACAGTCTTTTAAAATCCATGTATTTTCTCGTATGTCAGATTTGAGATACCAAGAACAATGGCATTAGTCGTTACTCCTTAGATTTGCAAAATTTGCTCGAAGAAAATTGAGAAGTAGAGAAAACTCTCTTCCGTGGGTTTAGATATAAAAGGGTGCTGGAATCAGGTGTACAATTATGACAACGGTGCGAAAATGAAATGTTTGTGTAATGAGTTCAAGATAGGCATCCCATGTATATTGTTTATACCAGAATCGAATCCGGCGTCCTTTATTGCAAGGCGACACCCTTAACCACTATTCTATGAGACATGCCCGAGTCTTTTGTGGCGTCGTACTGTTCACATTGGAGAATGATGACGATATATACGAAATTTTATGCTCACATCTAGTTTCTTAAAAGTAATCATCTTTGTGCGTGCAAAACTGAATATATGATGGCAATAGAAACAACAAAATTCTCGTGCGCTCAAATTATTGCGCTTTAGTCTTTCAAGGTTCGATCCCTGGTAGAAACTCCAAAATTTCTGTGATGGCCTAACATCGTGAGGACAATTGAGAAGCTACTTGAAATCAATATGTAAGCGAATTCCACTCTCAAAGCTAGATGGGACTCAATGCGATGACCACGCGTCACCGAATGGAAAAAGACTTCGGAGGCTTTGTCCTTCAAAATTAATTTTACTGAATAACTGTACTTTTCTTTAGAGGACCTAAATATGGCTTTTTTGCACAGTACAACGTTGTTTTCTTTCACCCTACTTCAGTAGCGAAGCGTAGTCTTACGAAGGAGGCAAGCAATGTTTCAGTACAACAAAACATGTAGTACAACGACATGCCGAGGGGAAAGATTCAAGGTTTATAGCCTCATTTACCCAGTCACTGGATTTGTCAAAATATCGTAATAAAGTGACTGTACTAAAAATAAACCATATGATCCGCAAACGTCACATTTACTTTTTAAAAAAAATCCAGGTAACGTTATTCATATGATATTAAACGTTTTGCATATGCGAACTTTCCGCATACGACTAAAGGGAGACGGAATTTCTTACTTACTTATTAGTACCTTTATTTGTTCATTATTATTTAATATGGTCAAACGGTGACCAAACCGATTTAGATAAAAAAAAATGGGAATCATTTGTTTATTTTACGCTGCATGATGTAATTTAGTATTTTTGGGCACCCTAAAAACCGCATTGGAGTAACTTAAACACTAAATAAAAAGTTAAACACAAACAATAAAAAATTCATTTCAAAGCAAAGAAACACATGCATAGACGATGTACTCACCACAATAAATTTCAAACTCTTGGTGTTGGTCGACCCCCTTCCACGATTTTCATTTTAACACTTATCTCTCTCGAGCTAAACGAAGCAATTTTCAATTGCTCAATAATACACCCGCACTTCACATCAACCGTTCCTAAATACGCGTTCATTCCGATAAATTCACAGCACAAAACACGAAGCAACAAACACTCACACTATCCCACGCGCTTTCCACAACTGCAAATTGCAAGCATCCACACAAGATCACTTTGAAAATCTCTGAAACAACAGAAAGTGATACCAACCTATTTCCTTAATTTTATCCGTCACAAAGGAAAGATATATCAGTTTGGAGATAAAAATTACGCGGAGGAATCAGAATCATTTCAGCAGAACGAGTATGTACATTAATATTTAAGTAATAAAGTGTCATTCAATGGCGTGCCCGGGGCGAAGGGGGGGGGTGGATGGTAGACATAACCCCCTTTTGGCCCAGTATATCTAAGATAAAACGTCAAAGGAAGGAAAAGATGACAAAATGGGGACCGTAAAAAGACCCTGGGAACACCACTTGCGTCATAATAATAGAACTTAAAACATATTCGGGCCTCCCCGATGGCGCAGTGGTAGTGTCGTCGCCTTGTAATCAAGGGGTTCCGGGTTCGATACCCGGTGGAGGTACAAGTGTTTCAGATCCCATTTTAAACTGTAGGTCCAGTCCCGATTAGCCTTACTGTGCATAAAGTGGACTTAAAACAACAAATCAATCAATCAATCATTAAAACATATTCTTGTGCTCATAATATGCAGAATGTATACGATTTACTTCTATGCCATGTACAAATATCAGTAGATAGTTCTTTCTCAGATAGCTTTATTTTCACCCCAAGTTTTATTCAAAAGCAGTCAATTTATTGATTGTAAAATTTGTGAAAGAGCTCACTTGAATTACTGCGTAAATAATTTGGCAGTTGCAAACACTGGTAGCGGTCAACACTTCTGGCGTAATTTGAGCTGGACCAACCAGGAAGCAGGGTGCAGGACCAAGGTCCGTCCAATCTTCCCTCCCTCCCTGAGAAAACTCTTCACGGGGGTGCAGAAATTCCACTGCCCCAACTCCCAATGTCAACTTTTTTTACGCGTTTTACATTTCGCGAAATCTAAAATAATTTGTAATATAATATGATATATATGGAATTTAGAACAGTGATAATAACTTCTTTTAGTTATTTTATGACTAACAATTATTATTATATTTGCGATCTTGTTTACGTGTTCATGAAGACAAATATTCGTTACTAGTTTTTGCTGCCAACGTACCCATAGATGAATCCTTCTGCTTTCGGTTGAACTCGGCTATTTTCGGGAATCACGCAAGCTCGGAAAGCACAGCTTTTTGTAGAAGCTTTGTGGACGGGTTCCACCAGAATTTCACGCTTCGCCATGTGACTCCTTCGGAGGCCTTATTTTCCCGCAGAACGGCTGCAAGCATTGAGGCTGGTGCTTGCTACAGAGCTGCTGGGGGAGTTTGCGGCCGCATTTTTTCGCGAAATCGAGTGCGATGGAAACTAAATACGGTTAGAACATTAAGTACATTAAATGATATTCGAATTATGCAAGCAGTGCTTGCATTGCTTGTACTATATCTTCGCCTCTGCCCTACTTTTATAGTTTTTAATTCAAAGGATTCCACTCCCGAAGCATGAGCATGACACACCACGAAACCAGAGGTCCAAGGTTCGGACCTTGGACAGGTGTGGATGCATCATGTCTCGCAGCGCTATTCCTTCGGATCATCATTCAGTCTCATCGTCGCATTTAACACAAGAGGTAGAAAAGAGGCGTAAAATAACGAAATAGACATTATTGATTGACTTGGTTCATTTTACTTCACTTTTCTGACACTTTTTGGCTAATCGTGAAGATGAGAATGAGTTAAGATTAACTTGATGAAAGGACCATCACAAAGAAGACACATTCTCAGGCCGGGATTCGAACACGGGACATTCTGCTTCGTAGTGGAACCTGCTAACCCCTCCACCACGGAGTTGTCGGCCCAAATAAAAATGAGAATTAGAAAATGCCGTCTTGAATTTGCAGGAACCGAGTTCACCAGCAAGGGCAAATGATTTTCGCTCCCACTAGGATAGGCAAATAACAGAAAATGCTTGATAAGTAATTTGACTCTCCGTATTTCATGATATTATTATGTAAGCAACTATTATTCGCTATATACCTTTGGATAACTTTTATTTGTATGTCTAGTCAACTTTTCCGCCTAAGCAGCAGCCACAGCGTCTGCATTTGCGGGTGGAGGCCAGGGTTGTTAAAGGTCCAGGAATTTTAAATAAATTCAATTCCATCCAGGAGAGAAAATCAGCAAGCGTAAATGGGTTCTGGACCGTAATGAACCTTTTCATTTGTAAATTTTTCAATTCGGTCCAGGAACCTTATTTCTTGATGAATTTAAATACGGTCAAGGAACATTTTTTCCGGATCAGTTTAAATAGGGTCAAAGTTCCGTATTGAAATGAAACAATTCGCAACTTGGTACGAATTTAGATTGTGCGAGAGAATAGGTTCCCCGGTCCTATAATGGGATTAGAATGTATGCGTTCCCTAATCTTTAACAATCCCAGTGTTGTTAATGGTCCAGGTATTGTAAATAAATTCATTTCACATCCGGGAGAGAAAATCAGCAAGTGTAAATGGGTTCTAGGCCTCAATTCGGTCCAGGAACATTTTTTCCGTATGAATTTAAATACGGTGCAGGAACCTTTTTTCCACGATCAATTAAAATTCGGTGCAGTATTTTTTTTCCGGATGAATTTAAATACGATCCAGTAACTTTTTTTAATGGAACAATACACTACTAGGACCGAATTTAAATTGTGCGAGAAAAAAGGTTCCGGTCCTGCAACGGAACCAAATAAAACCCATAGAAGGTATGGGTAGATGGACCTTTGACAACCCTGGTGGAGGCTAAATAAAGAAAAATCACAAAATATGCAGAATTTTGAAACGTATTATTTCTAGAGCATGCACACTACTATAAAATGTTGACTACATACCTCGTTTCCTTCCTTAATTGAAATGTGACTTATTCTTCATCACATGTGAGATCAACCGCCCTGGGAGTCAAACGCGGTCTCCTGTGTGGTAGTCGGACACCAATTTAGAAAGTTAATGTGTTGGACATTTGGTTGATCAGTCGATCCTACTTCACCTTTCTCGAGAGGAAAACAAGCTGGCAGCTTCACACTCGAAATTGCACTTCGCCTACCCCCGTGGCGGAGTGGTTAGCACATGGTGCTACGATGCCACGTGTGCCGGGTTCCAATTCCGGACTGAGCATGGGTGTTTGTTGTGCCCATTGATCAATTTAATCATATCATCACTCATCCCCATCTTCGCAATTAGCCAAATGTGGCAGAAGAGCGAAGTAAAATGATCCAAATCGATCGAAATTTCACTCGCAATGCATGAAAATGAGATCTCAAGCATTCCGTGATCCTACCGGAATCTCACGTTAACAGAAACTACGTAACAACTGCTTGGATCAAACTGTTCTTCGAACTAGCTGACAGTCATCAATTGTCGACCAATCAACACAGGAGGGCAAAAAGAAGCAGATGTTTCTTGAAAATGAGTGGAAAGTTACCAAGGAAGGATATAAAATTGGTACATTACAAAGGCTTATTATGGCCTTTCCCTTCATTGCAGGTTATGAGCACAAGGGTTGAGTGTGGGAACCTGAAGGAACCGCGACATCTTTGTCATTCATCTCCCGCCAGAAAAAGGACAAACAGTAGAATTTTGTCTGCTGCAATTTGAAAAGCATATGTCCATGGTGAACCATAAAGTAATTAACCCAGAAAGTCCTAGCTACCTGCAGTGCGTTTCGGCGCGGCCGATAACCAGAGCCAGATGAAGAGAAGATTTTGTGGGAAGGGGTGACCTGGCTTAGGCCCCCTGGTGTGCATGAAGCGAAAGCGTGTTTTCAAAAGGTCCCTGACTTCCCAGAAAGGGACGACCCATAAAATCACTGCGTTTCCTACCAATGCATCCGTTTTTGTTCAACCAAAGTGTATATGTCACCGTAGGATCCGAGTGCTTCTAGTTCTGTTGGTTGCGGGGCTTCTTGAGTCTTTTGTCAACATGGTGCCAATCAGAGTTTCTTTCTGCCAAGGTCGTTGCACCTATGAATCGGCTCTTCAGCTTGAGTGGCAAAAGACATGTTGTACGGAGGAAAGTTGCACCGGAAAAATTACCTTCTTAAATACGATGAAACCTGCAAAACATCCACAGATATTTATTCGGGGGTGGTCCCTTTGACAAAACATCAATATTCTAAAAATTCTTCGAACGGACTGTGTAAAACATTGCAATACTCCAAAAACTGAACCTGCTCTGCAACACAAGGAAAATGCCTCATTTAGCAATCAATGTGCCTTTGTTAAGTTGGTAAGTTCAGTATGTCACTACATTTTAAATAATGCTGATGGAAAAAATTAATAAAGTTTGTTAAATGACAACGACTCCTTACCACAAGAATATAATTATTCTTTACGGATATCCCCTATAACGGTTGAGGGTTCGACGTGCTGACCCCACGTCACCCCATTACTGGTTAAAGATCTCCACACCTCTAAAATTTTTGGTAGGATTGTGGGAAGGACTGGCAGTCGGGAGATAGACCAAGGCCCTTCCAGGGCTGTTGAACCACGGGTTATTATACAGGGAGGTTATTGCAGCATGACACCGCAAGAGCGTCGGCCGCTTGCCGGCCCAGTCATGCAACAGGTGCCGGCAAATTGCGTAACAGATAGCCCGTTACACAAACCGCTTGTTTTGTAATGTTTCCACTTTTCACAATTATAGTTACAATTACAACTTAAATAAGCACGTACCTTGCCGCAAGGATGCTGGAAAAGGTGTCCTCTAAAATACAAATATTTCTGGCACTTTATTTCTGCCCATATCGCTTCTGACAGCAATGACTCATCCAACATAAAGGATTCAATTTTTCATTCTTGTCTTGCCTTCGAATAAACAAAACCGTGACTCTTATTTTGCAGATAACACAAGATTAATCCTTTTGAACACTAGAGTCAGTGGCGTGCCCAAGATTTTCGAGGGGGGAGGTTACGTATACATTATTATGCAAAACGAAAGCGCAGATAAACGAATTATTTAACAGTGTCACTTAATTTTAACGTGTGAATATTTTTGAAGTAAAGTAGCGATCATACATTGTGTGCGTTTTTCTTTCTGAGAGCGCCATTTGAAATAAGCACTTTTCCCCTTTTGCTACTATGGGATAAACTGAATATAAAAGGCTATAACTGCTCAACAACTGCATCTTTTTAAGAAATTTAAATTCTAAATGTAAGAATGAACAAAAAGCAACATTTTATGTAAATTCCGACAATTGTGAGTCCAGGGGGAAACGGGGGCCAAATCCCAAAGTTCTATTTTCCCCGTAATTACGCAAAATTTCTGAACGTCGTAATTTCCATATTTTTTTTTTTTTTCAAAGTTGCGGCAGGAGCATTACATATCCTCATAGAGTAGTCTTTTGTTGTGCTTCCCTAAAAATTTGGTCCATCCAGTGTCTATAGAGCCGACGCTAGAAGCGAAATTCCTCAGATGTCGCAAGAGCGTCAGCGGCTTATCGGAGTAGTGGTAAGCCGCGAGAAGCCTCTCGATACTACGCGAATGCGACAGCTGTCGGCTACCAGTTGTTTAGACGTGTTCACTTCGGTTTGCGTTTATCAGTACTCGTGTTGTTCAGTGCTAGTGCTTTATCGTGTGTTAATTGTTATTCATTCATTAGTTATGCCGCCAAACAAATATAGTCTTGAACAAAGAGTTTTTATGTACGATACTTACGTGAAAACGAACTCTTGCAGAAAAGTAGTCAGGCGATTCGCAAGAAAATTTCCTGGCAATCCTGTTCCGGACAGACATACTGTTTACAACCTCGTTAAAAGATTACGAGAGACAGGATCTCTTGAACCTAAGAAACGTGTTTCCAGACGACGTGTTCTTACGGAAGAAAAGCTAGACGAAATTGGTGAACGACTTGAACATACTCCAAAAAAATCCCTCCGTCGGCTTGCTCAGGAAACAGGCATTTCAAAATCCTCAGCACGAAATGCCACTAAATTACTTAGATTAAAACCCTACAAAATTACAGTGGTTCATGAATTGCAACCGCGCGATCACGCGACTAGAGTTCGATTCTGTAACTGGATGCTGGATAATATTGTTGCTGGCAGAGTAAATCCAGAATTAATCATATTTTCAGACGAAGCTTGGTTCGAATTGAATGGCCGAGTTATTTCACAAAACAATCGCTATTGGAGCGCAGAAAAATCTGACCTTGTGCATGAAGTTCCGCTCCATCCTGCAAAAATTGGTGTGTGGTGTGGTTTGAATGCCCACAGAATAATAGGGCCTATTTTTTATGAAGGTACTATCAATGGTGAAAGGTATCGAAGAGACATACTACAACCTTTTTTTGAACAATTAACGGACATTGAATGCCAGCAGTCATTTTTTCAGCAGGACTCTGCTACTGCTCACACTGCTTATGAATCACTTAATTTTATTGCCGAGATTTTTGAGGACAGAATTATCAGTACTGAGTTGTGGCCCTCTCGTAGCCCCGATCTTACTCCTTGTGATTATTATTTATGGGGAACATTAAAAAACAAAGTGTATCAGAATAACCCGCGTACAATAGAGGATTTAAAAGAAAATATAAGAAGAGAAATTGCCAGAATCACACCTGAGGAGCTTATGGATGTTCAGAGGAATTTCATACGCAGATGCCGGAAATGTATTGGTGTTGAAGGAGGTCATTTTCAACATCATTTATAACACAGAAGGTTAGTGATCATCATTATTATTAGTTTTAAATATAATTTTACACTTTCGGTTTGCTTTATGCGCCGCGATGCTGTTTCTGTTACGGACTATCTGTTACGCAATTTGGCGGCACCTGATGCATGACAAGGCCGGTAAGCGGCCGACGCTCTCGCGGTGTCTAAGAAAGATTACATGTCAAAAATAAAGTGCCAGAAATATTTGTATTTTAGAGGACACCTTTTCCAGCATCCTTACGACAAGGTACGTGCTTATTTAAGTTGTAATTGTAACTATAATTGTGAAAAGTGGAAACATTACAAAACAAGCGGTTTGTGTAACGGGCTATCTGTTACGCAATTTGCCGGCACCTGTTGCATGACTGGGCCGGCAAGCGGCCGACGCTCTTGCGGTGTCATGCTGCAATAACATCCCTGTATATTTATAGATGCTTAAATATATGTGCAACCTCACATGTGTTTCCAGTGACTTATTGCAAGGGTTTTTATTGTACTTGACTCAACAAAATAAGCTTACTATGTGAGGCAGATTCATACGAACCAAAAATACCCAAAATAATAACAATAATAATAATAATTTACTTCAAAATTACAAAAATGTATTTACTTCTTCTTGTTTAAATTTTCGATTCTTCGAAAAGTTTGTTAAGGAGTTGAGATGAGTTTGTGTTTTTAGTCCAATTTATGCACAGTAAGGCTAATCGGGACTGGACCTACAGTTTAAAGTAAGATCCGGACCACTGTGTACCTCCACCCATGTATCGAACCCGGGACCCCCGATTACAAGGCAACAACGCTATCACTGCGCAATCGGGGAGGCATCGTTTGTTAGGGATGATTCTCAAAATCGGTCTTCACGATATCGAGAAAAATATGCGACTCGAGAAATCGTACTGTTTGTGGTGATAATTACTTTTAACACGTTGCGTGTTTTAGACTGTTTCAATAGTAGAATAGATATTTAGTGCGAATAATACTACTTACCCGGAGATATGAGGTATCCTACCACTTATTTAGCGTGTATTGCGCTCTGATTCGGGACCACTTGTAACCGTTTGCATATATGTGGTTTACCGCTGCACAATCTACCAAGCTCAAAACATTGTTTGGACGCAACGGCAACACTAAACGCCCAACCCTGCCTGCTGTTGACCTGCGACTGCTAGGGGTGGAAAGACCGCTCCCTCAAAATTTCGAGAAACAACGAAGTTCTAGGTTCCTACACTGACATCCACTATAGCTAGAACCAGGAAAACGAGAAAGAAATGTGGTTTTGGGCTCGTGCCACTCAAATTAAGAACAGTATTTCTAACTGAAAGAAAAAAATACTGAAAAACTATTTTGCAATATTTGTCATGAAAGTAAAATTTTCAGCAAATATAGAACAGTTTGCCGGGGCCACGTGAACGTTTCGGGGGCCAGTGCCCCCCCCCCCTAACGACGTCCCTGAATTTTACGCTGCAACCACGACCGTGGTGAGCCCAACTTAAGAGTTCAGTATGGTTACAGCGTCTAGTATGGTGCTTATGGCAACAGTGTTGCTGCATGGTGTGCAGTACAAGAAAGCTCCAGCGCACATCGAGCGTCTGCTGTAGTACACGCCGCAACAAAAGCTGTTCACTGCCAAACTTTTCCACTAGAGGCGCCAGCCCTGTTGTGTCCCTTAATAATTTCGTTCGTCATCTGGTTGCCCTAAGCTTTACATTGGAGCGCGATAGGATGGCTATTCAAACGTTATTTTCAACGAAGGTAAGAATTTCTCGTGTAAATCGATAACAAAAATTGTTTAGCAAACCTTTAGGAATTATGTAGCAAGTCATAAGTTTCTGAAAATTACATTCTCCTGAACCTAATAATGAATATATTAAAGCGCAAAGACAGGGTAGCTCAGACGGGCTAAATATAGTATATTTATGCACAAAGAGCACTAAACTTGACGTTATTTTGATCGTCCCTAGCTGCCATGGATTTTTGCACTACGCTTTCATGTTTCCTCTTGTTGCAACTTGCGAGTATGTGCAATTCAACGGCGGGAGTAGCAATCGGGGAAACTATCCAAATTACAAAGAGAAAATGTATTAAGTGGATAAGCGCATAATATTTATTATTATACACTATGCCCTAACCGATAACTTAATATTAACATATGTTTTCTTTGTATCAAGCAGATATTCCCCCCTCGTATTTTAGTCCCTTTAAAATTATAATTCCTGTAAATAAGAAAGCCCTAGAGGTTGCGAGATATGAAACAGAATGTAACATATTTTTTGTAATAACTATTCTTCTCGATAAATGTGTATGTATAAAATAGAGAACCATATTTACTAGCCATGAGGAAAAGTATGATATCACGTAAAAAAAATGAGTCGGATATTAATAACAACTAGCTATAAAAATAAAAGTGCAGTCGCATGGAATTATTATGTATTATTCTTTACCAGATTCACAAGAATAAAGCATTTAAATTGTGAAAAATCAAAGTGACGTAAACAAGTGCTGTGCAAATTTTAAGGCTTTTTTTTAGTTCCGATATCTTTCTGTTGTTGACGATCGTCTTATTAAAATTCTTAGTTCCACAGCACTGATTATTCATCTATCATGTTCCGACATAATTTCCGATGTTAAGATTAAATTAAACTTGCAATTTTATGTAATAGCAGCACGTTCAGCATCAAATTCCCCTTATATTTAAGTATGGGAGAACAATTGCCCATCAAAAGCGTGGGGTCACAACAGGGGTTCTGGCACCTACAATAGTTTTGCTTTGACCAGGAACATACAAGAATGCATGACTTGGTGGGAAGCTGTTCATTCTTGCAGCTGTTGGTCCAGAATAATGACGGTCCGTGGAGAAAGATTTGAAAATAACTGTTTCCGAATATGCACAGAAAGGCAAATCGGGACTGGACCTACAGTTTAAAGTGGGATCCGAAGCACTATGTGTCTCCAACGGGTATCAAACCAGGGACCCCTTGATTACGAGGCGATGACGTGACCACTGCGCCATCGGGGCAGGCCCGTAGCTAGAATTGATCTCTAGGGGGGGGGGGGCTCAGGGTTTGTCAGGGGGGGCTCACAGTTTATCAGGGGGAGGGGCTTTATAAAATGAGTGACTTTTAAAAAGACGTTTCACATTAAATAAAGGTAAGCTATTTTGTGTGTGTTAAGGGGTCATTAAGTTAATATAAAACATTAAAGAAATAGAAATATAATACAAATAATACCCTCTTTTTCAATATCTTCTAAAACAAGGCCATTCTCGAAGTGTTAATTGAATGCTACTGACCTCATTCCTTACTAAACACTTCATACACTTTTGATTACACAAATATTTGTATCCCATATGAAAAATGCACAATATTCAATAATAGTGACTAGAGTACATACCTCTGCCTTTAAAAAAGTTGTAGTCGGCGATTCTTCATGTTGTTGAACCTGTGAAGCAGTCTCGACATATCTATGTTCGTAGCTCGTTTCTTCTCAAATGCCAGAAAATCAGTGGTGGCTGGCCAAGTGCAACAAGTGCAGATGTTTTCACCAAATTTTCAAATGAATATTTACATTTTTCATTTGGTTGTTAAATTAAACTATTTCCCATCAGAACGCACACGATAATACTCAAATAATACGCCGCTCGACGCTACGCACGTGAAGAGTTCGTCCTAGCGTAAGGGAACCAAGGGCAAACGCCGCCAGGTTGCGGAAGACTTAGCCGGTTCTCATGGCAACGGTGACGTCACCTAGCGTTGGCCTTGAACGGGTGTCGCCTTGTAGGTGCAGCAGTTCTCTCGTCGACAGAAAACATTGCATCCAGTGGTTGTGGCAAAATCGTTGCGTTCTCGCGAGATCTTGTTCCGCGTGTGTGTTTCGCGTTTCCTATCGTGTGTTGTGTGCATGTGTTGAGCTGTGGTTTGAACCCAGTAAATGACTTAGTGTGTAATTTGTTACAGACACCATTTTCCAGATGGGCGGATGAAGACAAAAAAGACGTTTTACATTGTGGGCTGCCCACCGACATTCTTCAAATATCAGTTAAGCGAGAGAACAAAAAGGCAGGGAAATCGTACAACATTAAATTTAAAAGTTCCTGGTTTGTCGACTTTCCTTGGTTTTGTAGTAGTCGATATTTGCAATCGTTATTCTGCTGGCCTTGTTTACTGTTTAGCAACAAATACAATGTGTGGAATAAAGAAGGGTATAACGATTTTGTCAATATAACGCGTTCTCTCCATAAACACAATGATTCGGTGGAACAGTTAAAGTGTAAGTTACAATTCAAAGTTTTTTCATTTTTTTGTTTTTTTTGTTTATTCATTGCCTATAAATGTACTTCTTCACTTGTTATTTTAGGCACGATCCGCTACTGCAGAAAATGCCACAGGAAGGTGGTGGAAACTGTAGGAGAACAGTGTCATACCGTAGTATGTGCCTCTTTTGTTCCTGTAATGTTACTGTGCTTTCAGACTTGTAAACACGTGGCACGATGCTATCTTTAAGGACGTTTTCTGGCTTCCCTATCCTACACCTACACTGCACTGTTCATACATTCCACAATACCATACACTGCTCCCTTCCATTTGTATATTTAGGATTTTCGTGCTGGTCCCGCATTCTCGCGAAAAAAAACTGTTGCCATGACTTTTGCTGTAACCCTCGTATAATAAATATACTTCTCTGGGTCGTCTTCTGTTTTTATGCTTCTTGAAAGCAGACATTTTGGATGTAATATAACTAATAAACACTACGAGTATGTTCTAATGCTCTTCCGGGGTGTAAGGTGACCATTTCTGAACACTACCAAATGTTAACCTCACTAAACCCCAAAACTGCAGTCTTGTAGGCTAACGAGTCTCTGCCGTCCGAACCTGCAGCAAGTGTGTTGTCCTGTGTCTTGTCCTTTATGTGCTGAGTGCCCCTCCCCTTTACAGCCTCAGTTTTCAACCTGGGTAAGGAGATTGTAGTTCCCAGAGACACATGTTGATATTCTATCTTTAGTAAGGTGCTTGGCTCCGTATAATGTGAAGGGTGCATATAGTATGTGCTGACGCACCCAAAATATTAATTTCAATTGATCAATAACGTTCTTCCATTGTCACCGGTAGCAAATGCACGAAATTGATGGTTAGTTGTTACTACTACTACTACCATAGGCGTAACTACGGGGTGTGTCGCGTGTGCCTAGGCACACCCTAATGGTCTGCTTTATCAAAGAGAATTTAAGACAGATATTTCAATAAGAGAGTAAATAAGCGGCAGTTTGTAAGAAGTTGAAAATGTCATTACTTGGTACAAACGTGTGCATTATCGTTGATGAAACGAGTGTCTGTAGTTTTTCGATTTTTTGATGTCATTGGAGAAAGAAGATATTTACTGCATTCTACTCTGTACTACAGCGCTTTTCTTCTATGCCTGTCACAAGCTGCAAGTGTGAGAGAGAGCTTTCTCCAAGCTTACCCAAGTTAAGACTAAATTAAGAGCAACTCAGAAGCAGGATAGATTGGAAGCACTGCTCTTGCTATTTGTGGAACAGGAAAAAGCTTCGTCTATTGATGTAAATGAAGTTATTGATGAGTTTAAGAACATTGTACCCTTTGACAGACGTCTCTTGTTATGGATGACGTGTATTTTGATGTATTTGTTTGCAACATTTATGAACATTGTGTGTGTATGTAATTTTCAACACTGTCATTTATTGAATTTATATTCCTTTACAAATATCAGTGCAGTTAAAGAGCCAAGTGAATGTGTTGCAAGAAATGCTATTAAAAAGGTACAAGACCTCATTTTGTTTTCTTTGTGCACACCCAAATATAAAGTTCTAGCTGCTGCTGCTGCTGCTGCTACTACTACTACTACTACTACTACTACTACTAGCCCTCCCCCGATGGCGCAGTGGTTGCGTCGTCGCCTTGTAATCAAGGTGTCCCAGGTTCGATACCTGGTGCAGGCACAAGGTGGTTCGGATCTCACTTTAAACTGTAGGCCCAGTCCCGAATAGCCTTACGTGGATAAAGTGGACTTAGAACACCAACTCAAACAAACTACTACTAATTATTGTTATAATTATGTTACAGTGTATGAAAATGAAGACAAGTATCACTAAATTATATGGATTGACTGGAGATACTTAATTTAACAACCTTGAGGTCAAGAAGGAAATATGAAATTAATGTATTGATACAAAACATTTTGTCAAATATAACTGATAGTGAATACATTATAAATACAATACTATATAATGTTCCAAAATACAAAACAAGAAAAAATTCAATAGTATCAGTAAAATTGAAAAATCGTGGTGAATTTATAAGAATATTAATTGATGATTTTAACTATGATTTCCTATAAGATATTATATATAGGTAGGTATAGGATGAGATTTACTGTAAAACCCATATGTATTAATAGTTTGATATTACTCTTTGTGACAGTGCTGCATAAGGTGTTTTTTAACTGTTCTCAGTACTTTAAAATAAACTATTATTATTATTAACAATAATATATCAATACCAGTTACAATATGTGTAATTAAATAAGACTAAGGATACATCCTGCTAGAGGAAATCGCTGCACACTCTAGATAATTCATTCATTTTATATGAATTTTGAGATCCAAAACAACAATTGCAATATGTAAAATTAAAGATAAGCGTTTGCGCTACAATATTTGTTTCGACCACTTCTCCTCAAATGTCTAGGTTATTAGTAAATTAATGTCGTCGCCTTGTAATCAAGGGGTCCCGGGTTCAAGACCCGGTGGAGGCATATAGTGGTTCGGATGACACTTTAAACTATAGGTCCAGTCCCGATTAGCCTTACTCTTGCATAAAGTGGACTTAAAACTACAAATCAATCAATCAATCAATAGTAAATTAATGATAAACATAACATTGTTAGTAAAATGTACGAACATTTTTCACTAATCCGTGATCGAATAGCCTAAGGTAACCTTAAATGTAGACCACCCACATCTTAATCATTATTTTTGTTTAAAAATAGAAAGATCATTGAAGTTGGAGCATTGGTTACAGAGATATAGTTGTTTATTTTTTTAAAAAAGCAAAAAGTGAACATCCACCATCTTGGAGAGTCCGCCATTTCTGTTAGCCACTTTGAGATGGCACTCATAGATTTTTGCTATCCTTACACCAATATAATAGTGATGGGTCGTTCGTGAACGAGTCGTTCCTTTTGAACGACTCCCTCTTGGGAGCTGTGAACTGCCCGCTCCTTCGGGGTGAACGAGCAGTTCCTCTGTGGTCGTTCTTCGTTCCTCGGAGTCGTGAGCTTTGCGTGTGTTGCCAGCCGCTCCGGCAGTTCCCGCTCGCAGTCGTTCACTCCCAAGTACCTACGAGCGACCGTGTTTTGTTTCTGCTTGCCGTATTGTTGCGGCGGTTATCCACAGAGAAATGCGCGCAACTCTATTTATAAAAACAATACAATAGCGGAACAAAAAGGGAGGGAGGGAGGGATTGGCTGGTTATTCACTTTTAACACTTCCTGTGACATGTTTTCGCAACGTGAGAATAACTATAAAAGGAACTTCGGAAACAAGCTCCGATGAAACACACAGGGTTCCTGTTCTGTACTCTTCTTTATTCAAATGTCTTTCAATCGGCAGAACTACTATCGTAAAGAAAACGCGGGGGCGGAAGGACTGGGGAGAGCGTGTGAATTAAAGTGCTATTATTTGCAATCCAAGTATTAGCGTTGTCTCCTCCATTCTCTTATGGGTATTTGTTTGGCCGTTTATCCAATTGCATGGACCTCCGTAAGTGGAGGGGCAAGGGGGCGACGGCACCCTGAAAAATGATTTGCGGAACACAATTATATATTCAACATATATTATTTTATTTCAGTCGCAGTAACTTGTTAATTATTAGAATGGTGTAGAAGGAATATGACAATTTCAAACTGAAGGATTGTCCCATTATTACATGGAATATGACTCGTTTGCTTCCCTCCAGAAAAAGAATACTGCGTACGTTCATGTTTAATTGCCAGTTAATCTAACGGTACGAAAACGTAAGCAACGAATCCAACGAGACCCGTAGCCAGAAATTTCATTTCGGGGAGAGGCTCATATCTTATCAGCAGCCGCCATCTAAAGGAGAAAAAAGGGTGTAGAAGCTCTGAAGATGAATTTCTCATTATATTACAAGTTATTGTGCAAGATGTTTAATCTTGCTAAGGGAGTAAAATTAATTGCCATAATACACTATTTAAATTACACATTTGTAGGATTTCAGCCTTCCGAGCCGCTCCCCGTACCTGAATCCAACAAAGAAGACGCAGAATCTGACAAACTTATCTAACATAAAAAAAAATATATAAGTTGAAATACATTAAGATCTTCCTCCCCCTCCCCATCAGTCTTAAATTATTTCGCATCTTGACCGGTACATTGTTTCCTTCTTGCTGTGTATGTTCTCTTCCCCTTCTTTTCATCTTCAGTAGCGAAGTTCCCTCCCTCCCTAATCCTTTTCACTTAGAATAACTCCAGCAACAATCCTCCCCACCCCTTTCGCTCAACTCCACGAAAAAAAAACGGCGAGCGTTGTCCGTCGTTCCTTTGAACGACTCCCTCAGTAAGCAAGCTCCAGTGAACTGCCTCGAAAAAGGAGCTGCATCGTTCCTTTGAACGATTCCTTGCTGTGAGCGAGCTCCGGTGAACTGACTACCGAAAAGGAACGGCCATAACCCATCACTACAATACAGGGTGTCTACACCGAAATACCCTATTTTCAATTTGCTCCATATACAAAATGAAATGAAATTAATTATTTTTTTTTTCACAAAAATAAGTTGTATGTCAAGTTAAGTTTTTTTTAAAAAATTACAACAACAAATCAAAACACTTCCACGTGATCCCCTGCTGTGACACGAAGAATGCCTAGTCTATATTCAACTTCCATCCAGGTCCGCTGCAACATGTCCGGAGGGATGGTACCAATCACTTCCAAAATCCGAGTACGGAGATCTTCAAGGTCGCGCACTGCAGTGGCGAACACCTGTCCTTTACGTAGCCCCAGAGAAAAAAAATCTAATGGTGTGATGTCCGGAGAACGTGGAGGCCAATGCACTGGTCCATCTCGTCCAATCCAGCGTCCTGGAAATGTTTCATTCAGAGTTTTCCGAACATCCAGCGACCAGTGAGGTGGAACACCATCTTGCTAAAGGTTTTGTTGCAGGTCTTCAACCTGGGGAAAACAAAACAACTCCAGCATGTCTAGGTACGTCGTTCCTGTGACAGTCTCCTCAGCAAAGAAGAACGGTCCATTGATCTTGTTGCACATGAGGCCACACCAAACGTTCACTTTCGGGCTATCTCGCACCTTCCCTAATACTGTGTGGATTCTCTGACCCCCAAATTCTAACGTTATGCTTATTCACAGTACCAGAGACATGGAATGTGGCCTCATACATTACACTTCACAAGAAGGCAGGATTCCTGTCGATTCGGTTAAGCATGTCACATGCAAAGTAATATCGTCGCTTGTCATCAGGCTTGATGGCCTGCAGAATCTGCACCTTGTATGCATACAGATGCAACCGCTTTCTGAGGACCTTATGAACAATTGCACGTGGTATCTGTAGTTCCCGTGAAGCCTGACGAATTGATTTGCGTGGACTTTGCTGGAACGCTTGGCGGACATTCTCAACTTGTTCTTCGGAGACACGTCGACCCCCTTCATGCAGCTTCAGAATGCTGCCAGTGTCCAGAAACTGTCTGTGCCATGATTTTTTTCCTCTTGGCATCTGGTGCTGCTTTATTGTAAACACAACAAAAGTGCCTTTCCACCATCACAATCGATTTAAACTCCGCGTACCAAAGCACAATTTGTGCCTTCTCCTGCACTGACACCATTTTGGTTTCGATGGACAACTACACCAACACCAATGCGTGACACACGTTGAAACAATTTAGGCAGCAACTTTAAGTCCTTCTGCTCCCAACGGACAAGTCAGACATGAAACGAGAAAGATTTTCTATTTTTAAACTGCCTCAAAAAATAGGGCATTTCGGTGTAGACACCCTGTATAACAATGGATATAGGAACATTTTTACCCCACAATTATACTGAATTCTTGACTGGCCCATAGAATAAGAGTGGCGAAAGAGGACGCGTAGGAAAGGAGAGAGATCAAAGGTAGAAGGCAAAGAGGCAATTAGAATAATCAGAAAATACACTGAACTCCATGGTCTACATATTAAAGTATCGTACACTGAATTGCTGAGCAGATCGCTGGATATTTATTGTATTCTTTAAACATTACCAAAAATTATCCAATTGTTGCGGTGAGTGCGAAGCTACAGATATTCGATATAAAACTAAAAGATACAGGAAAAATAATCCTTTCTTTATAGTGACATCTACTGGCCCAGTATCTGAGCACATTGATCGACGCACTATCTTGCTACTGACTGTTCTGGGCTCGAGTTCTGGCATAGGTAAAGGATGTTTCTTTCTAAATAACCCATTGTCAATTTCATCCAAATACAATTCAGCCTTATCGCCAAAATTAGCCAAATGTAGCAGAAAAGTGACGAAAACTAAATAAGACACTTCATGTTCATTGACCATTTATTGATTGTTTTCGATATTTTGATATTAATTTATGATAATAATTGGCGTACGGAGAAGCCGGGCTGAAGCGGGGCAGAAGGAGGCCTGAAGGGGCTACGACCTCCCCCGAAATTTTTAGAAAATAAAAAAAATCAAATAAAGGCAGCAATGAAATCGAAAAAACTTAAACTTTTAAAACGAAGATTTAAAATTGTAATTGGAACTCACATCTCATTAAAAAAACCACCAAGAACTTGGTATCTCCGAAATTGATTTACAACAATGTTTGCTATGATCCAAGCAAATATTTAATTTCACTCTGGCCACTGAACCCGCGTTCAAATTCAGCTGTAGATATTCATTCAATCTCGATTGAAGTCAAGTAATCTTTGAGTGAGGTGAAAATGTGTTTTTTTTCTTTGTAGATGTGAAAAATCTGTAACTAGTGATGAACGCACGCTTTCACATTCACATTAAAGTTCGCTTGACTTGTCACCATAAAACGCACGTTCATCATCATATAATTGCAATGACCCAAGTTTTCAAACTGGCTATTCGTATTGTTCACAAAAGATTGTAAAAAATGCTTTATAACGTATTGTTTTCCTATAACTCCTGCACTATCGTCCTCCTACACGGTGAATCAATCGTTTTCAATGTTTCAAGAGTAGCTATGTCAATATCTTGCTTTGCTCTAAGAAATGAAGGATTTCGGTTTTGCATATACAGTGATAATACTTTCAGTACTTGTAGAAAGTCTTAAAATATAGCAAATTCCTTTATCAAATGTTTCTCCAATCCTTGAAACTTGAACAGTCCACGAGTCAATCGAAGACCATCTCGACTTATTTTTTTTAGACACAACTAAACATTACAGATCTCAACAAACGCTCGATAGCCCAGAAAGGCCAATGTCGGGAATAATTCCGTAAAAGCTGAATTTTGGTCAGTTCTTAGAACACTACTAGTAGTGCAAAATCCCAAAAGTCCCCGCCCCTCCTCGCGGTGCTTCCTCTCAGCGCCCCCCCCCCAAACATCAATTTTGCAGACTCTCAGTTATTGACCTCCGTAACCAATCATCGTAGGCAGGTAATCTTTTTTCATCTTAATCCTCATTAGATCGGCTACAAAAAAGATTCTGTTTAATTTTTCGATAATGCCGGTGGTTTTGCTGTAATTTTAAAAAATAATATTCAAAAAGTGAAATTTTTCTAGTACTTTTCAAAGTTTTTGCCTTTTAACTTTTGAACAAATTAAATGACACGAAATTGTTTCGAATAAAAGTTATAGCCTATTTTATAAGCTTTAAAACGATATAAGGTTAAATATATTTTATTGAAGGGTACATCATAAAATGTGGCTCCAAATGGAGGATAGTACTTTATGATTTCTCTGTAGTTATCACCCACAATTACATAATATTGTCAGCCATTGAGGTATCCACGAACCACGGTCGCTCTGTACTTCTCCATTAGAAATCAGCAGATCTGGGTTCACAACAAGGCCACTTACAACAAAGATAACAGCCCTATGACTAAAAGTGCTGGAGGTTTTTTCATGATACAGGAATTGTATTATTCTAACGTTCTCATGCTGACTAAAGTGGATCAAAATAGCCCATTCTAACCACGTCAAAACGAATATACTAAATTGGGATGTTTCCCAATAACTATATATTTCCGGAAAGCCTTAAGCTCAGAACATTTTTCTCTTCATAAACTTTTATTCTCTCGTATAATATCTAAGATACTAATATACAAAACAGTAATTTTGCCTGTAGTATTATATGGATGTGAAACGTGGTTACATTAAAAGAGGAACATAAATTAAGTGTGTTTGAAAATAAAATCCTTAGAAAAATATTTAGACCTAAAAGAGATGAGAAGACAGGTGAGTGGAAAAGGTTCCGTAATTTACACCTGCATAATATGTATTCATGTCCAGATATTATTAGAATGATTAAATCAAGAAAACTTAGATGGACAGGCCATGTGGCACGAATGGGAGAGGAAGGAAGAGTTTACACGATTCTTGTTGGGAAACCTAATGGTAAGAGACCAGTAGGAAGAGTAAGACGATGATGGTGGGATAATGATGAGATGATCCTAAAGCAAATCGGTAAGGATAGAAAAGATTGGATTGAACTTGCCCAGGATAGGGACAGATGGAAGGCTTGTGTTGCTGCAGCCATAAACCTTCGGGTTTAAGAATGCTAGAGAGTGAGTGAGTGACATAACCACACAACCCTTCAGCCTTCAAGATCGGATGAATTGAGAAATTGCAAGTAAAGAAACCGCCTGGTGTTGACATGTTATAAACTGCATTAGCTCAGATGAGTTGATAGCAATCACACTGTGCAACATAGTTTGGATACCACTTCAAACTTCAACTCATACACGTAATGCAACAGCACTGGTGCTTTTGTTTCCTGATGACTAAATAACTCGCAATGATATGTATGACATGGGTTTGACATTATTAAAAAAGCCGTAGATCTTCTGAAACCAGGTCAGTTCCAATTATTGCATGCGATCAACAAATATTCAAAATATAGAACTGGATTCAGTTGTTCTGGACTGGCCACAACTATATGGAGACGATAAGAGAGTCGACATGTTGGGAGGCTCCACGTTGAAATGACTGCCTTAAAAAGCTTGGTGGTGTTCTTACTGGAAGAAGCTAGATATAAACTCTGGAACAAACTAAAAGTACTTCTTACTTGGTATATGGGATTTCGTAAAGCTTGACATGTGGGGAACTACAGCAAGTACTTATCAGACTTCAACGTGTGTACTCTACAAACTGCATAAGGAAGTATACATTGTCAATTGTAACGCAGAAGCTGACTCAAGATAGTGTAAGTAAGGAATTATAATAGCCCAAAACTCTGTGACAACGTAACTGAGACAGAACCTCACACTGTTCACCTGAGAAAGAGCCTTCATGAAATAAAGCACTCTTTATACCTCAAATTTATGTGCAATATGCAGTGGGTTTCTTACGCTCAAGACCATTATAACCAAGCACGAGATACTATAATTTGTCCCTGGAATCTATATAGCAAGCGAACGAAAGTAAGTCTCTGCGCAAGTAGTAACTCGAGAGGGTTCGACCAATGAAAAACTTGCAAGCTAACGGGATTGCTTGAAGGGGGAAAGGGACAGCATTTACCAGCTGTTTGTATCAGCGTGTACGGCTTTGCTCCACCCTCTCGATTTCTCTGTCTGCTCTTGCTCCAGAGATTCCAGGGATAGAGTATAGGTTATTGGTGTTGAATGGGAAATCTTGCCTGTACTCCTACATTATCTAAATGTGGGATTTGAATTAAAAACCTGATCAAAAAGGGAACCGATATACTGGGAAATTCATATCAAAATATTTTGTAAAACAAATTTCAGTATTTTCGTATTACAATGAATGTGTGTTTTTCTTTCAATCCATTTTCAGAAATAAAATATTATTTAAGGTAAATTTATAAATATAAAAAATCGTATATTGAGCGATCAGTTCGTCTAAAGTTTTCTAACAAACATGTGGTAACCTTACAAGAGATATAAAATAGTACTATTGTTTACTTCGAGAATTATTAAGACTTTCAACTTGCCGTTATTCACAAAAAGTATTTGAGTTTTTCTACAAAACTACCATCTTTTATTTTTCAAAACTAGATTTATTAATATATTATTGTGGTTTGCACTATTTGGAACATTTACGAAAAAAAAACGAAAGTTGTTAGGTGCCACCGTTCCCGCAAATCAAAAATATCCAATATGGCGGACTCTTCTCAAGATGGCAGCCGTCAGAACGCAGATGGTGATTGGCTACTCGACTGAACATATCTTAGGTGGTACAACAATTTATTCTACCAAGTCTCTTGCTTCTATCAAAAAGTCAATGATTCCGGACTTAACCGCCAGATTGAATAAAGGGACACTTTTGGTACTATCCTCCATTTGGAGACACATTTTATGATGTACCCTTCATTAAAATATATTGAACCTTTTATCGTTTTAAAGCTTATAAGATAGACTACAACTTTTATTCGAAACAATTTCTTGTCATTTAATTTGTTCAAATGTTAAAAGGCAAAAACTTTGAAAAGTACTAGAAAAATTTCACTTTTTGAAGATTATTTTTTTAAATTACGGCAAAACCACCGACATTATCGAAAAATTAAACAGAATCTTTTTTGTAGCCCATCTAATGAGGGTTAAGATTAAAAAAAAAAAAACATTGCCTGCCTACGATGATTGGTTACGGAGACATAGGTCAATAACTGACAGTCTGCGAAATTGGGGGGGGGGGGGGCTGGGGGGGAGGACTGCGAGGATAGGCGAGGACTTTTGGGATCTTGCACTACTAGTAGTGTTCTAAGAACTGACCAAAATTCAGCTTTTACGGAATTATTCCCGACATGAAACCTTTATTGACAGGGCTACGAAGAGAATTAGTTAAACAACGATGTGACCCAACATGCACCAGAAACACAGCGTAGTTTTAGTATTCAATACAAAAGTACTTGTGAAACACCAGAAGTTTTAAAACTTATCGAATACATGTCATCTAAAAGAGACACAGCCAGGGCTCTAATTTTCAAAAACACTGGGTGGCTCAAACACTTGAATTATAAGTTCACAAAAAAAAAAAAAACACATAATTTATTGGATAAACTCGGGTCACACAGGCCCATATAAAGTGGTGCCACTGTATATAGATGCCATAAATTGCGTAATTAATTTCTTGTACATAGCTATTGTGCGGTATACTTAATTGACCTGAACTGGGACACCATATGTACGATATATAGTTTACATATAATATTTCATGTGTATAATTTCCAGTGGATTGGAAAAAAATTATCCCAGTTAATTGATTGATTGATTGAATTTCGAAAAATTCATTGCGTTGCTGCCTTTGATTACTACCAGAAGACGCATACAGATTACATACCCACAGGTTTTCCACATGTACAGTTGTAATTCTATATTTGATATAGGTATATTGTCTCGAACTAATACAGCTGTTTCTTGCACGGAATATGTGGACTTATTATAGACAATATAACTAGAGGGTAACTCATAATGAGTTATTGCTACTTCTTGAATGAGAGCAATATCTATATCTGACTGAATTAGAAAGTCCCCCAATGCACTTTGTTTTGTAGTTTGTTTATGTTTATACTAGCAAGTCTAATGGTGGTAAGCATCACTATGGATATGTAAACACTTGCTTTTACAATACTGTTAAATGTCAGTGGCGAAGCTCCTATGAGGCTTTTGAGGCTTAGCCTACCCAAAAAAATGTTGAAATTAAAATGTTCTTATACCCTGTAACAATCAAAGTTCGTTAAAACGAATTAAACTATGTAATCCGAACGTTTGGTTCCGCCGATCCTTCCATATATCTCGTCAGGCAGGCCAGAAAGAGAGAGCCTCACGTTTAAAAGGCAGCTACATCGTGAGCTCTGTGTACTGGGAGGGGAGGGGAAGGGGAAGGGACCGCCTATTCGCTGGGTAAAAGCGGCTAGCCTCAGAACCAAACCTGTTGTGCTTCTTCTCGTGCAAAGTGTGTCCGTCGTTCACGCGCTGCATTGTTGAATGTTAATTTACTTCAAGTGCATCCGCGCGTGTGTTTGTGTGTGTGTCACATACATGCGCGCCGACTACGTGGGTGCTCCGGGGCTCGAGCACCCACATAAATGATCTTGTGGGTGCGCCGCACCCACAAGGTTTTTAGTATGATAAAAACAAAATAAAATAAATATTTCTCACTTGCCATTATCAAAAAATAATAAGCAATTAAAACATTGAGATGGAAGTTAAAATTTCTAACCTCTAAAACATGATTGTTTCAAATGTGCAAAGGCAACAGACAAATAATTTTTGAAATAATTGATGTGGCTGTGGATTCACTAAATCGTAGATTTCAAACAAAGGTTTCGGAACTTATTTCACAACTTGAAGTTTTTGCTATAGGTCAAATTGATGCTGATTGAATTCTGCAGTTCTATGGGACAGACTTTGATAAAGACAGGCTAACATTGCACAGGGACATGTTTCTAGATGTAGGCAGAACGAAGAAAGAAAAAGTGGCCAACTTGTCAGACATTACAAATATTTTAAGTAGAGAAAACAGTGGTCCCATGCGTGAAATGCACACAGAATTTGTGAAGTTTGTACGGGTGATTTTAACTATACCTGTTACTTCTTGTACCTCTGAGCGGTCATTTTCAGAACTTAGACGATTGAAAACGTTTTTGCGGTCAACAATGACCCAAAAAAGATTGAATGATTTGGCAATTTTGCATTTTCATAAAGAAATGACTAAAAATATTGACATTACCAAAATTGCAAACAAATTCATAAGTGCAAATGACGTAAGAAGAAATGTGTTTTATATTGAAAGTTAACGTCATTATTATTATTATTATTATTATTATTTGGTTCATAAAGTTAGTTATTTTGTAGTTTGTGTTCACAACAAAATCCTTGCATAGTTCTTTCTGCAATATAATTAAAATTATTTGCATTTATGAAGATTTTTTCATTTTAATTTGTATGAATGAGGTATTTTCTTTTAGTAACGTGTTGATAATATCATTGCCTCTTGCAATCATTGTGCATGTAAGTTGTTTAAAGAATACAATACTTAATAATTACAGATCTAACCGCCATTGATATGCACCCACAGAAATTTTGGAAGGTCGGCGCCCTTGGTCACATAGTGTATTTATGTTATAAAAATATAATACTGTGAAATTGTGTTGGAAACTCTAAGATGATTTGCAGTAAAATAAATGTAAGTGGACAAGACTTCGTGGCTCTCAGATCCTTAACCTACGAAATATTGGACACACTGACTGTGCAACTGGAAATACGTTTTGGAGATCTTGAAAAGATAAAATTTGTTGAATTGGTAGACCAAAATAGCTTTGGGGAATATAAACTACATTTTCTTGTGATGAAATTAATTAACCTTCTGTCCACATATCCATTTTTCAACAAAGAACGATTAAAAAATGATTTAAAGAATATCTGTGATGAAGAAAAGCATTTACCTCCTGCAGACCTTCTAAAATTCATAGTTAGCAATGATCTTCAAACAATCTACAAAGAAGTAACACAACTTATCAAGTTGGTCTTGACATTCCCTGTTATAACAGCTTCCTCCGAAAGAAGTATGAGCACCCTCAAGAGAGTAAAAAAAAAATATCTCCGTAATTCAATGAAAAATGAAAGATAAAGTTCTCTCAGTCTCAGTACAATAGCCATTGAAAAAAAAACTGGTTAAAGAACTTTCTATTGATCAAGGCTTCAAGCAAAGAGAAATTGATACTTTTGCGATCAACAAGAATCGACGCATGAACCTGCTGTATAAAAAAAATATAAGCAGATTTTTCAGCCTACCCAGTATTTACGCCTTAGCTTCGCCACTGTTAAATGTATACATTGTTTTACTCGTTTTAGGTCTACCTTACACACAAGGATTCTTAAAAGGAAAAAAATAGCTATACGTTATACTCTGACTATGCATGGAATATTTCACACCAATCACCAGATCAAACATCATATACCTTTACTCATTTTACACATACAACCTTGGTGACAATGAAGTTCGACCAGAAAGGAATACGTGATTAAATGCACAGAGGCATAGGCGGTGGAATGGGTCACCCGCAGAAGTGACGCATGTGTGTAAGAGGAGGCGTGTGAGCAGGCAAGAATCGTGATCCCAGCATGTTGCACCCAAGGTCACGTAAAGAACGAAAACGGGGAACGATACGCGTGACATTGAACTTCGACCAGGCACCAGACCCATACGGTAAATTCCAGATAGTGGCCCATTCGACGGAAGCATGACGTCACGGACACGATAAGGGAGTCCGCCGTATATAAGCACGTGCTGTGCACCGAGGAACCGCAGTGCATCGTCACCATGGCCAGGGGCAAACCTATTGACAACACCGTGAGGAGAAGAGTGGTGGAGTTGCAACGGGATGGACTCAGTGAACGGGAAATAGGGCGCCAACTGAACTTACCCAAGTCAACCGTCCACTGCATCATCAAACACCACCAAAATACGGGTACTACAGAGCCAGGTAAGGCCCCCGGTCGAAAACACCTGCTGAGCGTGCGTGACCTACGGATATTTAGGCGCTATATCCAGACCAACAATCATGTTTCTGTGGCCGAATTACGACTGTGGACTCGAGAAAGCTTTCACATTGAAGTGTCAACCAGAACCATTCGCCGTTACCTACAGCGATGCGGTTACCGAGTGTACAAGGCGAAACGTAAACCCTTCCTTTCCATGTTGAACAAAGGCAATCGACTACAATGGGCACGAATGTACCGGGGATGGACATTTCGGCAGTGGAACAGGGTTTTGTGGACGGACGAATCCATTTTCAATGTTGTGTACGGGAAAATACGGAAAACAGTCATTTGTCGGAAAGAGGAACAGAATGAAGCAAAATGTTATGCACGTCGGGTACAGAAACCTGCGTCAGTGATGGTATGGGGATGCATGACGGCATCTGGGGTTGGCCCACTACACGTCTGTGAGGGCATTGTGAATGCACACGCCTATACACGCATACTGGAGCGGCATCTTCCCACAGTACCACATTATGTTCCTGCACCACTGAACACATCTATACGCCATCCAGTTTCACAAGTTCAGCCCCCCCCCCACGAAAATATCCTACGTACGCCAGTGATGATAATACATGATTTATTATTGTTTTTAGGATGGCCGGAACATGGAAAAATTGCCTACTAATAAATCCTCTCTTCTCTCCCTTTGTTGTAACACTCTTTCCTTTGGTCCTTTGTTCTCTTTCTTCTTTTGTACTTTCTTTTGGCTAACTCTTTTTGTTATGTTATGTTTCGCCTCTGTTGTTGATCTCTTTATTCTCTCTTGTTCTCTCTCCATCTCTTCTTTCTCTCTTTCTTAAACTTAATTGCCAATGACATGGATTACACATCATTCGAACTTGCCCAAAGAACGTGATATTAATAACTTAGATGATCTATCATTCATCAGTTTTGCTGCTATGAAAGGCAGAAGGATATACTTTTAGGTGAGTGTTCTCTTGTTAAATCTAAGTGTATTGTTCTATCGAAGTTTAATTAATAATTTTTAATCAGATATGTCTATATTTTAAAGTTTACAAGTGTTATTAGTGGAAGTGATGTACTATGATAACAAAACTGCTATTAATAATAATAATAATCCCCCCTCTCTCTCGCTCTGTCTGTCTGTGTGTGTGCGTCTGCCTTGTTTTCCATTCATTCTCTGTAGCTTCTCTCACGTTCATAGGGTCTATCTTCCTTCTCATGTGACATAAACATGAAGCCACTTTATCTCACCTGAGGACTTTGACTCTCCCGTGGAAAATTTTCTCCAGATGTTCATGAATAGAAACTATAATTATTACAAATTTCTCATATGAAGTGGAATAAAATATCATTGAAATGTTTACCCCCTTCTAAAGTCATAGCTACTTCCCGATATAAAGGCAAACGCTCGGAATTTTAAGACGAAACCAGCATCTTAGACTTGTGTTCCGACTACTTTCGAACACTTTAAAGAACAGTTAAGCCACACGAACACTTAAAGCACGGCACATGGCAGGAGTTGAACCTTGTAGTTTACGTATTTAAAATGCGGACAAAAGTGTTATAGTTATCCTGTCCATTTCCCTTGTGTATTTTAAGAGACGAGGACTTCCCAGTTTATAAAGGCTTGGTTGCAAACAAGAGGAACGATGGGAAACAAGATTTTTAGCAAAGAGAGCGGCCACTCCTCAAACAAGAAACAATGGACTTCCACCAGGGAAAAATTGAATATTTAACTCTTTTAAATTAATATCAAGATGCTATAAATGATGGAATAGCTTTTTATGCATCTAATTAAGAGGATTTTTTGGAGCTTCAATTTTTTTTTTAATAACTTGTCGGGGAATTATCTTTTACATTTAAGAAGCATGACAGAGTGCTTGTGATACAGCCGGGTCTTGCTAAAGTGCGCAGCTCTCTGCACCAATTGCGACATGAGACTGTTGGGTGAGTGGTCACAGTGGTTGACTCGTAAGTGGGAGGAGACTGGTTCGTGCCATCACTCATCCATCCTAGCTTACTTTTCCTGTGATATTTATCCAAGCTTCAAACGTGTGGTGAAAGGATGTAGCCTTTCTTACGACAAGATTTCTTTGTAGTAACTTCTTTACGAAATATACGCAGATGACAGGAACGTATCTAGAAATATATTTCCAGGGGGTCCGAACGATGTGTCTCAATATTATTATCATTATTATTATTATTAATAATAATAATAATGTTTAAATTAAAATCATTAAATTAAATATTAATTAAAATATGTAAATTTATTAGCGTTTCATTTTTGTTATTGCATGAACGCCTAAAAAGATGGTACAAGAATATAGATATAACAGCATATATTTATTATCTAGCTTGCGCGTTCGTAAGTTTGTACAAAAACTAGGAAATTAATGTCAAATAGGTGAAGAATTGAACATTTATTGAATAATAAAAAAGAATGTTAGATCCAGTTGACGGAAAGTAAAGTTTCTGATTAATCTCGAATTTCATGCCTATTATCAAGTGTGCGGAAATATTCTTTTATACTGTCATTCAAAGCATGATCCCAATGTAATAATCCTTGCCTTCCAAGTTCATAGGAAATAAATAAAATTCGATCATAGTACAACAAATGCTAAAAGGTAAATTTTCATTATTTTATTTTAGTACTTGGCAAGTCTTTCGGGGGGGTCCAGCCCCCCCTAAATACGTCCCTGGCAGATGACACCCAAATACACCTTTTCCACCAAAATCACCAGATTCTGCAATAGCATTACTTAGCAAAGATCTAGCCAACCTGATGTACCACAAACCATCTCAAAGTTGCAACGTCCCCCGGTTGTACACCAGTCATCACAAAGTTAGTCCGCTACTACTTTAGTCGGGAACATGAGAATCTGCAAATCATCAGGGCTTGCTGAGTAGAAAAGAAACACAACACAATTTTCAAAGTTAAACGTAGTTTTTATAAGCACTTATATTTTCTATCGTATGTGTACTTACAAGCAAGGCACAGATTTGCTTACGTTCCTGCCTGAAGAGGAACAATTCTATATCATATTAAATCACATCACAATCACTAAAAACACTTTCTTAATATAGAATTAACGTTGGACGAGACAAACATAAATACACGAAAGTTTCTGTACTTAATTATTATTTTGAGTATAGCCAGAATGAAACTAAAATAGTTACCAATTACATTATTCCGGCATTCCATTAACTGTTACCAAGTTCTTGTTGATTCTTCACCTTCACCTGTTTTTTTTTTCAAACACCGACTGTCGGCAGGTGAGGAATATTTAGGTGGGTTCACTTCCTCGGCTGAGATTAGAAAGTGACGTCAACACGAACAGATTTTGACGTAATTATAAACATATATAAAAGTTCCAACTACAACTGTATCAGTCTAACTATAATTATCTGTGACAACTTGCACATTATTTGAAGTAACAAACATTTTAAAAGTCTTAACTTCTTACAAATATAAAATCTTAAACTCTCAGGTTCGTTACAATTGCCCCTCGTCCGGGGAAAATTTTTGAAGAAATTGTAAATTACAAATTCTAAAAAAATTTGAGTACATAAAGAACATTGAAATATAGAGTTTATCTTGACAATTGAATGACTCAATCTTGGCTTCTCTTCACTTGACAACAACTCAGAAGGAACGTAGTTTGTGGTATCCAAAATAGAATACAATCCAGGATAGTTAATCAGCCAATAAACTGTGAATGCAGGCAATGATTGATTTCATGATGGTTTAATAGAACAGCAGGCTTCCATATATCTAGTTTCTTCTTCAGAAAGACTTTGTAGAAAACGGTATAGGGTTCGATAAGTGGTGAACTGAAACAGTACTATCCTATAGCACCTCAAACTCAACACTCTTCTTGCTTCTGGGCTTCTAGAATAATGCCTTTTAATTCCACACCAACAATACAATAACTCCTGCTTATAGGAATCAATCCAAATATTTACTATATGGACCTTCTCTGAGAGGTCTACGGATTTATACATCCCGATTCTATCCTCATTCTAGACCTTTCGGATGTACCGCACTAAATATATATCTGGAAAATCCTCCTTCATTTGATCAGGAGTGGTAACAAACAACGCATCAACTGCATTCTTCTCAATACTTATTTCTGCCTGGTGCAGTTTTTATAAAAAGCATACGCCAGAGGAAGTCAGAACCAAAACCTTCTTAAATGGATACTTTGGTGCTAAAATTCATGACCACCGATTTCCAGTTCTACTTGTCTACTATCTAACACTCTCTTCTTGAGTCTTCCGGAAAATACACCAGTTTCACATTGGAATTTGTTTGCACTTGACTGCCTGAAGATACATTTTCGGTCAGCAAAAATAATTTACATATTATCCTTGTATTTTACGTCCCGTCGAGTTCACTTGCCTAAACGAAGAGGAGGCACTTAGAAATGGTCGACGTTTGTTTGACATGATTGGGATCGCTGGTTTTGCAGAAACTCTCTAGTAGTCTCCACTGCTTCTTCCTGCTCAGAGGCAACGTCATGTCTTGGGGAGAAAGAACCACAATTGTCACCTCTACGTCGTGGAGAGTACCGTCTGAGCGGACTACGACTACGTCGTTCTTCGTAACGCCATCTGTCTGGAGAATTCTGCTCTTGTTCTGGACGAGGCCTGTAGAAATTGCTCTGTCTTTGGTTTTGATCTTGGTTGAAACCTCTCCTGCCTAATCCTCTGTTGAATCTTCGAGGTCGTGAGAAATTTCCTCCTCGACTCTCTGAATCCGTTTGGATATTCCGGATCTTAAAACTTTTATTCCCTGCAGCATCTTTATTCTTAGGGTCTTCTTTATTCTTCCAGGAATCAGGGTCATCATAAATATCGAAGTCCTTTAAGAAGTGTGTCAATTCATCCACACTTCGTGGAGCATGCGCCAGACAAAGATTCCGAATGCGATACGGCAACTGTCCAATGATCAAATTAAGAACTTCACTCTCATTAAAATTGTCAGCTAGGTTTCTGTACGCTGCGTAGACACTCCAGGCAAAACTCTGTAAGTTGTTGTGGACCAGGCGAGAATACCTTCGGTTCCTCACAGCCGCTAGTTGTCTTTGTTTTGCCTTTTCTGATGCAAATTCATCCTTAAAGCGTGCGCAGAAATCAGCATAATTCACAAAGTTGTCCATATTACCAGCTAACCAATGCTCAGCCTTGCCGGTGAAAACCCGAGGTAATAATTCCAATCTATAGTGTGCAGGCACTTGCATTAAGTCAAAACTGACATTTAATTCACGCAGATATCGTTCGGCAGATTGAGCTTCGATATCGCCTTTAAACTTCGGAATGTTCGCGATATCAGCCATTCTGGGCATCTTAAACTCTCTTCCGCGTCGAGGAGAAAAACCGTCATTACTATCCTTTTCTCTAGGCCTCTTGCATCTATCAGAAGTTGTGGTATTACCGGGGAAGAATGGGTTTGGAAGTGCAACAGCAGGCTCATAGGCAGTAGCTTCTGGGTTCAGTCTTCGGATTGCATCAGGTAGTATATCGGAAGAGGTTTCTGGTCGAATCTGTAAGTTATGGATCTTTTCCTGCAGTTCACTGACCCTACTTATAATTGTACCTGTCTGTTCCTGAATTTCTTGGCGAAGAGATACTTCCATCTTTTTAGCCTTCTCATGGAGAAAACTAACCTTTTCTCCAGCTTCCTATATTTCAACTTTCTGTTCTTGCACTATATTTTCTATGAGTTCTGTTCGTTCACCAAAGGTTTTTAGTGCTACATTAAATGACTCTACAGAACTCTTTAATTCTTGAACTCTCTCTGGAGGGTCACATTCAGTTTCTCTTCCAGACTGGACAATTTCAAGGCAGGTTTCCATATTCTTCTTCAATTGATCCTGTTCCTTCTCTATCCGTCCTTGCCGAACTGTTAAGAACTCTAGCTGCTCTTCCACAATTTCCTTTACCCTTTCGTCCACCTTTTCAGTGACTTTAATACTAAACTTTTCTATCTCTCCTCTGATGCTCTCTACCTGTTCAAGCTTATGTTGAGAGAATAGAGCCTGTAACTCTGACCTTAGTTTTATATCTTCCTGTATCCTCCTTTCTTCCTGGTTTTCAATCAATGCGCGGAAAATATCTAAGTCTTCTTTTCTCTTTTCGTCTATAGACTCAACTATGAGCTTAAACTCCATCATCTCCTTCTTTCGAACTTTCTCTATCTGAGCCATCTCTTTGTTACGCTGTTTCTCCTCCTCTATCCTTTCCTTCTGTCTACGCTCCTCATCCTTCTGTCTACGGTCTTCATCCTCCTTTTCTTTCTGGTTTCGCTCTGCTTTATCTTTCATCAACCAATCAAGTAGCCAGTGATCTGATGAGGGTTTGGTAGGAACGCTCGGTTCTGGTTCTGTTTCTGGTGCTGACAAGCATGATGTGCATCGCATCTCTTTATTTGATGCCAACGTTACTTCCTGCCCATCACAACTACTATGAAACCTCAGCAAACATTGGCAACACTGGAAGAATTCCCTGTCATTGGTAAGATCATCACAGCATCCAAACTTGGTTTCTGCATCCATTGTCGTTCTTCCTCTGCTTCGCAGATTCATTCCTGTCGCGTCTTTCTCCATTCTACAACACCGTCTATGACTCTTACCAGTTAATACCTTCACTTCACTATCACACTTTTACCTTCGTGAATTCCAAGGACTTTCAATATCACCTTCGTGAATTCTATGGACGAACACTTTCAGTATGCACTAAATCGGGTATCACGTTTTAATTGCTAAAATAACTGTGCACTCAAGCCCCACGTTGGTGTGCCAAAATAACTACGCAACGTCCCCCGGTTGTACACCAGTCATCACAAAGTTAGTCCGCTACTACTTTAGTCGGGAACATGAGAATCTGCAAATCATCAGGGCTTGCTGAGTAGAAAAGAAACACAACACAGTTTTCAAAGTTAAACGTAGTTTTTATAAGCACTTATATTTTCTATCGTATGTGTACTTACAAGCAAGGCACAGATTTGCTTACGTTCCTGCCTGAAGAGGAACAATTCTATATCATATTAAATCACATCACAATCACTAAAAACACTTTCTTAATATAGAATTAACGTTGGACGAGACAAACATAAATACACGAAAGTTTCTGTACTTAATTATTATTTCGAGTATAGCCAGAATGAAACTAAAATAGTTACCAATTACATTATTCCGGCATTCCATTAACTGTTACCAAGTTCTTGTTGATTCTTCACCTTCACCTGTTTTTTTTTTCAAACACCGACTGTCGGCAGGTGAGGAACATTTAGGTGGGTTCACTTCCTCGGCTGAGATTAGAAAGTGACGTCAACACGAACAGATTTTGACGTAATTATAAACATATATAAAAGTTCCAACTACAACTGTATCAGTCTAACTATAATTATCTGTGACAACTTGCACATTATTTGAAGTAAAAAAAAAAAAAAAAGGTAAAGTGTTCCCCTGTGCTTAGCACCACGCCATGAAGGTGTATAGGGGGTGTGGGGGTAACGCCCCACACTTTCTTGATCCGGTCGTGAGTGGGGGTGATGTGATCAGCATCACGCCCCTGACCGCCTTTACCCCCCAGGGTTTCCCCCAGGTACCCATGTTATTCGACGCTGGGTAGGCGCCGGGGCCGCTTCCACCGTTAGAAAAGTTCCCGGATTTGAACCGGCCGGGGATCGAACCCGGGACCTTTAGCATGGTAGTCAGACGCGTTACCGACTGAGCCACCGCGGCCATAATTTGAAGTAACAAACATTTTAAAAATCTTAACTTCTTACAAATATAAAATCTTAAACTCTCAGGTTCGTTACAAAGTAAATCCACAAAAGTCTGTTTTCACCGACATCCGTTCCAAAAATAGCCTCTCGATGATAAATCCGAATAATATGACAGGTTCTTTGGTCAAAAGAACATGATTTAACAACCAAAGCAAATAATAAATGCACATGAAAGACTCGAAAGCATACACGTGATGCCTCTCAGGGTATGGGGTAATATCTCTCCTCGTTCTTCAAACCAAATAAAAATCAAAGTTAAGTTGGCACTAAGAAAAAGGAAGTCTATTTTACTTCTTGCAAACTAAATACTTACCTATATGCCTAACATATAATCCATGTCACTCAAAGAAATTAAACTTCTTATAATTCATCTTGATCACTTTATTCCAGAAAACCCAGCCCGAACTTTTCAAGACAAAAATACACTCGTAATTGCCATGATAACAGCCCTTACAAGATAAGCATATACAGGTTAGTCATTATCCTGACATTATCAGTGATAGGTAAATTACAGAAATTAAGATTAAAGAACAATAAATATTTGTACAAGAGAAAAGATAATTACTAACAATAAATATTAGTGCAATGGGAAAGGACGTGTCAAATAAATGCGTCAAAATTGTTTTGCTTATTTTTCCTCTGTTAAACAGTAACCTGCCTGTGGCTACCTGTTTCTTGTTCCGTTACTGCCACAGGTGAATAAGATGCAAAAACATAATAAACTAACAATACGGTTCATTCGAAATAACACATCTTAGAAAAACTACCATACAATTTCTTGTTATTTTTCTGTACCATGGATATAAGGGAAACTCTTTCTTTTCTCATGAATGAAAGTTCGGACGTTCAGATTAAAAAGATATAAAAATACTATTTATTTTTTGTTCAAATATGTGCAGATGAATTACAAAGGCAATAACCCCCACATGATCCAAATTAGTTGAAATGACATATTTTTGATATATATATATATGTGTAGAATAGAGATTCGTTCGTTGGCCTAGACCATCAGTACTATCTCCATGAGAATGGTTGACTCGTGACCGCTAGCCCTTTTAGGCTAGCCACAGCCACTACCGGCATCGAGAGAACTGCCAAGGTCTCTCCTCTTGCCCAAGCAACGAAAAATTTTCAACCAACGCCACTCAATATAATCCCTAATATAGGCGATTCGAAAACAGCCAGTAAACGACTTCTTTTTCACCCCCCTTCCCGGGGGGTTTTGAAAGGAAGAGTTTTTAAACTACCCGCTTTCTGAGCAACTGGCTTTCACAGGCACGTAGGCCAGCTCTGTAGCAGGTTACATTAGAAACTGAATAACAAATGTTACCTTCACCAACTCATGAAAATAATATTAATGAACATATACCAACATTTAATAAAGAAAAGGATCATGTACTGGTTCTACCATTACAAAATACACACATCCAAAATTCCACACTCAAAAAGTATAAAACATATGGGTGTTATGTTAGATGAACACTTAAACTGGGACTTCATGTTGTGACGTCTTGCTCGATTTCGATGTTCTTTGGAACAATCCGTCACAGCCCATTTTTTTATTATTTATTTGGAAGTACGTGCTTTTTTTTCCTGGCTATCTCCCTGTAATGGAAATAAATAACACACCCTCCACAAAAGAAAATACTTACAATATATATGTATATATTAACTTTCTCAATCACGGGTGGCTGCGGTGCTGTAGGGAGAAAACCAAAAGGATCTGACAATCAAAATGGGCACAAGTATTTGGAAGTACGTGCTTTTTTTTTCCTGGCTATCTCCCTGTAATGGAAATAAATAACACACCCTCCACAAAAGAAAATACTTACAATATATATGTATATATTAACTTTCTCAATCACGGGTGGCTGCGGTGCTGTAGGGAGAAAACCAAAAGGATCTGACAATCAAAATGGGCACAAGTCAAAACTACTAATCCCAGTTTTATTTTTTGGTATTAAATAGTGCGTCGCTCCAACATCTCGCATATACCGCCAGCTGGTCCGGAGTTTTATAGCGGGCTCGTCTAGTCCCACTCCCGATGAACTGACGTGTATATGAGCAACAAAAAAATACAAATCCCCTTTTTTTGTGACCCTTGCCAAAAAAAAAAACAACAATAATAAATCTGCTACCCAAGAAATTATACTGGAAGGGATGAACTTATCTTAAAGAGCGCCCAGCGCTTTGCGTAATTACATGAATAGTAAGATTAGGTATTTTCTCAAAATGCTTTTTATTTGCTTAACAAGTGCAGAGTATTTAATTTCTTACAACAGTATTAACAACGTGTTCTCATTAAATAAGTCGTTTCTTACCAGAAAAAACAGTTACCAATTACCCCCCCCCCCCTTCTTGACAGATTTTCACAAAAACATTTTTTACAATGACAATCCACGTCATCGATTCATTTTTACTTTGGATTCCCACTATCTCTTACATCACGTATGCTACCAAAACTAAGTCCATGATCATTCCGTGTTTTGACTACATATATACTTTGGAGGAATTAGACCCCAGCGATAGGAAATTATTATTGCAAAAAAATGAAGTTACGATATTTTCATAAAAAAACTTTTAAGTAAAAAAAAGGGAGATGAAAGATTTAAAAAAATTGTCTATTAAGGTAACGCGATAAACTAAACCATTCTTGTAATAATACTTAACTCCATATCCGCAAGGTTTCTACGTTCTAGTCAAGGCTCACAGGTGTACCGGAAGATAAGAGCTGAGTCACGCCACTTTGACTCAGCCAGCTATCACGCCGTGGAACACCGTTGCTGGAGTTGCTGTTATCGGAATCGGGCCGGGGAGAACACTGGTTTGCTCAACAAGGAAAAAACTTCTACCCCGAGAAACTCGCTAGGTGGCAGTCTCGTAGCCCCCATGCGAGTTTCTTGGGAAAACAAACGAAGTTTCTCCGCGAACTGACAATCCCACGCATCGGTCTAATTCCTCTATACAGGGTGGGCCGAAGAATGTGGCGAAACGGGATAAACAAGTCCCGATTCACCACAACCTCCCCCACCTTCGAAAAAAAAACCTCAGGCACCAAATAGCAAACAATACACTTGTACCAAGGAAAGCCAAAAAAGGCGTATAAACCCATATCCATATAGCATGTACCCTCAAAAAAAACTTTTTTGTTCGATTTTTCAATTTTTTCCAATTTTTTTGTTAGATCCCGATTAGCCCAATTAAAAAAATAAGATGAAACAAGATACAATAAATAATGGAATACATATTCAATAAATATAAAAATAGGCATAAGTGGAACCATTAATATAAAGTAGATGAGACCAAAAATACCAAGACAGAAATAGAGCTAAAAGAGCACAATAATATGCTAATAAATACGATGAATGAAAATGAATCAAGGCCTTGTGAACACATAATGAGACTGAAAACTGACACTTGGACGAAAACATGATAATAAAGATTACATGCATAATATATACTCTGATTAAAATAATCGTCCTGGAGCAATAACAAAGGGAAAACTCATAAGGAGAACAACAAATTGTGGCAAAATACATAGGTTCACATATATATATCAAAAGGTAGCACGATCCACCTGAAAAGGAGAAAAGTGTCCAGTGCACCGTAAAGTTTCTGCATGAATGACATCCCAAAACCATCCAGCGGTGACCACCAAACACTCCCACAGGGTCGGCATTCAAGTCCCAAAAATTACACACCATGGTGAATCCATCGAATGATGAAGAAATTATCAGTCGATCTGCTTTTCCATCATCTTCGCGCATCCCGCAGCAAAGGTAAATAAATATGGAAGTCCAGCGTCATCTTGCGAACAAAACAACGTAGAGCAACGCTCAGAAGAAGAACATGAAGGGTGCTGGATATCTAGTCAAGCTTCGACCAAACCATGTCGAAGGTGACAAGACAATAATACACTTTCCAAAACACCATACTGAAGATCGCAACGACGAAGATGCGAAAATTCTTCATACAAAAACCAGGGCAAAATTTTGTATAGTAGCAGTGCCAGAAAACACAGGATAAGGTGGATCACCACCACGATCGAAGCACTAAATATTCACTTGTGTGACTCCAAGGAGAGTACGAGCCAAAATTCACACACAAAAAAAAACCACAGGCGTTCCTCAAGTCATGCCTGAATTCCCAAAAAATTCATCTGTTTGGTGCAATCCATGAACACCAATGTACAGTTGCAGTCGGAGATCCACAATCCAGTCCAAATCCAAACATGCAATATCCATGCAGTATACCAGGAATCAGGGGCGTACAGATGTACTGAAGCAAAAATCCATTGCAGCGACGAGAAGCAGGTGAAAAATAGAAGGCGCAGCGTAGCATGCAGAATCTAGTGCCACTGGTCACTGACAACCGGTTGATAAGCCACATCCTCAACAATCAAAATTCTCCAGGAAATGTACATGCAAAAAATAAAAATAACCAAAATTACTAATGATAAAGGGAAGAAGGAAGAAAAGATATAGAACAGATAGAGAAAAAAATATATACACTCTGGAAAACAATATTGAACAGGTAGAAATGACAAGATTCTACAGAGCAAGACATACAAGTTAACAAAACTGCTCTTATCGTCGAACATTTTGGGGGTTTTCATTAGGCATACGAACTCTACAAGTAGCCTGTACATGTCCCCATTTCGAACAGCGACGGCACTGAACATTACGCCTAGACATACCATTTACATTATAATTACCACCTCTAAATTTGGTGCCTGAACCCAATTGATTATTTGAAGTCGTCGCCATTAACCTATGTGTATTTGTATTCATATTCCTTTCATCCGATGGCGGAGCGCTATAAAATTTTCGCTCCATGAGAGAATTATCCTCAGAAAAGGGTAAATTGAAAAGGCAAGCAGCCACATCTGAACCAGCTTCGGAAAGAACATCATCCAAAACATTCTCATCCCGAGAATGATAAGCCTTAAGGTGCATAACATGCATTTTTCGAAGATAGACTTCAGTTTCTGGGTCAACTAAGAGGGCAGTAACTGGCCCTAAAAATTTTAGAATCTTTGCGGGACCAGCCCATCGTTCCATTAACTTAGCAGCAACATGATTTAAGGCATTACTTTTTGGAAAGACCTTGTATAAAACCAGATCACCCGCTTTAAATTTAACAGATTGACGTTGAGGATCATATCTGGCTTTCCTTTTATGCCAAGCCTTAACTAAATTTTGAAAAACTTCAGCCCAAAGGGTAGCTCTATCTTGAGTAGGATAGACATAGGAATTAGAATTCAGTAGGAAGACTGAAGTAACCCATTAAGCCAAGTACTTTCATTGTTCCTTTGACTGATTTTGGAGGCGGTAACTCTTGGATGGCCGCAACGCGGTCTGGATCCATCACAAGTTGTCCCTGCTGAATAATATATCCCAAATATTTAATACGTGGTGACATCCAAACACTCTTGGAGGGGTTAACTGTTAAGCCAGCCTCTCGAAAGGCCTGGAGAACAAGGGTTAGATGTTGCAAATGAGACTCCTTATCAGGGGAAAAGATAAGGACATCGTCCGCATATGTAACTAGAAATTGATATTTAAATTTACCTAGCACTTCATCCAAGGCTCTACCCAGTAACTGGGTATCCAAATTAATCCCAAATGAAACCCTGGTGTAGCGATAAAGACCCCACGGGGTACAAAACGCAGTAACATCCCTACTAGCTTCATCCAGTTCCAACTGATGGAACGATTTATTGAGATCCAAAACAGAAAAAATGGACGCATTTTCCAAATGTTGTAAAAGCAAATCAATGCGCGGAAGAGGAAATGCGTCATAAGAGATCAAGTTATTAAGTGCTTTATAATTGCAAACCAAACGTTTGGATCCATCCTGTTTATCAACCAAAAAACACGGGGAAGCGTAAGCCGACCGAGAAGGTTCCACAATATTCTCACGAATCAAGTCATCAATGGCTTCACGCATAAGCGTAAGTTGATTCGGATTTAATTGATAAGGACGAGAACGGATAGGTATATCAGACTTAAGAGGGATATGAACTGGACCAAGACGACATTTACCCACTCGGTCTGTAACCACATCATCAAACAATGCAAATAGTTTATTTAATCTAACACTAAAAACATCTAATTGCAAAGAACAAGATTCATTAACAGGGATAGCATTCTGTGAAGTAGGATGCACCGAAGTACAAAATGGAACGCCGTCCTTCCAGTAGGGGAACGAAATTAAATTATCGGAAAATGAAATTGAAACATTATGAGACACCAAAAATGACTTCCCAAAATTAAATGAAAAGGGAGATCATCAGCAATCGAAACAACCCATTTCCAGGACAAGAAATCGATTTTAAGGGGGACAAGCACTTTTTCTTTTAGTGTCAAAAGGCCATTACGGACATCTCGTAAAATAAGAAAACTAGGTGTAGGCTGGGGTAAACTAGAACTCAAAGTCTGAAAAAAATGCCCGTGACATTAAAGAAATGGAGCTCCCGGTATCCAATAAGGTACGAACAGAGCGACCACATACGTCTGAAATAACTACAGGGCAAAAGGGGACCAAAGGGTCCGAAGAAAAACGAGAACGGCGGGGTAGTGAATCAGTGCCTTCAGCACCTTTTTCCTCTGAAGGGAAGGTATTATTAAAGGAAATATCAGAACTCACATTAGGAGTTTCCTACAATTGTAGGAAAAGAAAATCCCGAATTTGTGGAATTGAATTCAATATTGAGGCAATTAATAGGGGCGTGTTCAAACAATTTACTGGGGGGAGAGTAAGCAATAGACCTTTTTTGTTTAATTTTACATTTTGAATAAGCTGATTTATTGGGGGGTTTTGGGTTTGATAAACCAGCTCCAAGAATTCCTTCATTTAATTCAATAGCCCAAATATTACGAGCAATATCTAGAAATGCTTTTAAAGAGGTAGGTTTCTGTTGTCCTAGAAGGCGTGAGCGAGTATCTGCAGACAAATTATTTAATATTTCCTCAAGAAGGCGTTTTTCGCTCCAAGCCAATTCCAAAACTCTAGTAGCTTCAATAATCTCAAGAATATAAGAATATAAGCTTTCCGCTTGTTGTTGATTTCTCGAGACATAAGTTGTAATTAAGTCTTGCAAGGCATTGCGTGTGACCAGGCGCTGCCAAAGAGCGCATTTAAAAATTGGCCAAGGATACTTGTTTTGAAGGAATTCCAACCAACAGGATCGCAATATGCCCGAAGTATGAGGTAGACATTCTAAAAGGATGGATTCCGTATCAAAAATATTTAATTTAATTACTTTTTCAACAGTCAAAAGGAAATGAAACAATTGACGAAAATCCATACCATCAATGTACAGGGTGGGCCAAAAGTCAGGTGACAGCATTGTCATAGGAAAGGCTGGTGTGTTGGAGGTCCACTTTGGCTACATATGATGTTTGGGGGGAGGGGCAAACCCAAGGACACATGTGACCACCTCGGGCGCCATCTTGGAATCCGCCATTTTGAACGCAACTTAGGTTTCTTAAATGGAACCATAGGCATGTGGCATATCATTTCCAATTGTTTTTTCTTCAGGAGTTCAATGCCGCAAACCGTTTTGCCCTATTGTGAACCTTTTACTAATTATGGTCTGTTTTATCTTTGCTGGTATCACCGACTGAATGATGGTGCTGACGACCGAAGAACGTGTGGAGATCATCCTCATGTGTGGAAATCGGAGCTCGCGTGTGGTAGCTGCAGAGTTTAATGCATTACACCGTGACAGGGAGCCCATTTCCCACAATGGTGTGGCCAAACTCATCAGCAGATTCCGAGAGACCGGATCTGTGGCCGATAAAGCACGCAGTGGTCGCCCGAAAACGTCAACAGATGAGGCAACCACTGTCGCTGTCCTCGCATCCTTCTCCAAAAGCCCCCAACGTAGCACCAGACGTATCGCCCTTGAATCTGGAGTTAGCCGAACGTCCATACGGAGGATACTTGCCGTTAACAAGTGGCACCCATACAAAATTCAGATGCACCAGCATCTGACAGAGGACGATCCTGACCGTCGGGTACAGTTTGCCGAATGGGCGACGGAGGAACTGGAGACCAACCTGGATCTCCCCTTGCAGGTGTTGTTCTCCGATGACGCACTTTTTTACGTAAACGGAGAAGTGAACAAACAAAACCACCGTTACTGGAGTGACAACAACCCACACTGGATTGATGCATCGTGGATGGTTGGTTCCGAGACGGTTATGATGTGGTGTGGTATTTTTGGCACGAGGATTATTGGCCCATTTTTTATCTTACGCACGCTGAATGCCGACCATTACCAACGACTGTTGGATGAGGAGATTTTTCCGTCTGTTTTGTCGGAGGACGGTTCGTACCCAACGTTCTTCCAGCAGGATGGAGCCCCTCCCCACTACGGACGTTGTGTACGGGACTACCTGGACCAGCAGTACCCTGGAAAGTGGATCGGGCGTCGGGGACCGGTAGAATGGCCACCACGGTCACCGGACCTCACGCCTCTCGACTTCTACCTGTGGGGCCACCTCAAGGCCATGGTTTACGCCGTGAAAATCACGAATTTACAGCATCTGGTGCAACGGATTGTGAATGCCTGTGCTGCTGTGCGTCCGGAGACATTGCTGGCTGTGCATGAGGACTGGAAGAGGCGTGTGGCACAAACCATTGTGCACGAGGGTGGTCATTTCGAGCATGTGTTGTGAGGAGACACAAAGGGGGAAAGACAGGCCATAATTAGGAAAAGGTTCACGATAGGACAAAACTGTTTGCGGCATTTAACTCCTGACGAAAAAACAATTGGAAATGATATGCCACATGCCTATGGTTCCATTTAAGAAACCTAAGTTGCGTTCAAAATGGCGGATTCCAAGATGGCGCCCGAGGTGGTCACATGTGTCCTTGGGTTTGCCCCTCCCCCCAAACATCATATGTAGCCAAAGTGGACCTCCAACACACCAGCCTTTCCTATGACAATGCTGTCACCTGACTTTTGGCCCACCCTGTACTTTATATCCTGCAGTAAATACAAAACTGTATTGTAACGTAGTTGGTGTTGCACTTCCGAAAGGTCACCATACACAGGGAACAAAATACAATCAATTTATTTTATGTATCAGAAACGCATTCCCGTGGCGCATTGGCTAGCACATCGCTCCACGACACCAGGGGTCCCGGGATCGAATCCTGGCCTGGGCATGGATGTTTGTGAGTGTCCATTCGTTAATTTCATCACTCATCCCCATCTTCGCAAATTAGCCAAAAGTGGCACAGAAAGCGAAGTAAAGCCAATCAATCAGAAACGCATTCATTGATGCACTGAAGTTTTTCTTTTTGGCCCCAGCAAAGAATCACTGCTTACAGTTTGATTAATTTCTCTATATTGTTTGTAAAGGTAACGCCAAAGTGCATGATATGATGCAGGTGAGTTCGGCTTTCTATGTCGAGCTGTACATTGAAGTATCAATTGATGCATTATTTTATGCACCGTCCTGCATTTTTCTCCATGATGCACTAAACATATTGTCTGAGGTACATACTGCATGCATTTCGTGTTTCAACTGATGCATTTACTTTTATGTGTGTAGCTAACCAAAAGTGCACAGAATAAGATCACCAGATTTTTACAACAACAAAACAGGATATTTTTCAAACGGTACAAAACAGGACGAAAAAATGTATACATTTTAATTTAAAAATTTAATGTTTCGAAACTAATTAAATAAATAAATGCTGTGTATATATGTGTATATAACATATTTAATGTTTTATTATAATTATAATTATTAATAATATGGTGATATGTACTGCACTCCAACCAAGTAGTCCTTTAGAATTAGAAGTCATTCATGGATATTTTGCCCATGAATGGATTTTCTTCAGTACATCCTTATTTTAAAGTTCACACACGTGTGATTAAAGTTCACCTTATAAATCAACATAGCTTCGTCTGAAACAGGTTGAAACGTTACCTGTTAAGTATTTTTTATCTTAATAAACTGCCTTGGTCAGCAACATCCCTTTTATATATTAGATAAGAATGCTTTTCTCATTGATTACCTACAGTCATAATAAATATTCAAATTCATGGCTTTTAAGCCGACCTTCGTGGCGGAATGATTAGCACAGCATGCTATGATGCCAGAGGTCTCGGGTTCGAATTCTGGTCTGGGCATGGGTGTTCTTTGTGAGTGTCCCTTCATCAATGTCATCATATCATCACGCATCTTCATCTTCGCGATTAGCCAAAACCGGTACAAAAGCGAAGTAAAATGAACCAAATCAATCAATCAGTAAGTAAGTACATTGTGTGTGTGAAATTTAAAATGTAACCTGATTTGGTTGAAGTAAAAACGATTAAATAATAATAAAAAGCTAAAGAAGGAGTTTCCGGTACATCCATCATAAACACCTCAAGTCCCTCCATCCTTTCCCTTCTCGATACCTCCTAGAAGCTCTTTTTTTATTTCCTCTTCTTTCCAACTTCTTACCCTTCTTCCGACGCGAGGGGGCGTCTGATCAATGCAGGCTGGCAAAACGACTTCGGTCCGTCAATTTTCAATAGCCATTCGAGTCTGGGAAGGGAATCCCGAGGAGCAAGATACGACCGACCTTGACTCACTTCTGAGGTCAATTCCTTCAAACTTTGGCGTCTTTGAACTAGTTTTCGACCGTGGACAGGTTTTCTCGCCGTCTTCTCAGAGAAGCTTCCTTGATCTTCGCTCGCTCGTTTGCGAGGTTCTTAGCAAACCTTTGCCGCCTCAGTTTACGGGGGCAAAAGCCAGGCGGGAAGCTCTGCTTCAACTCAGTCATCCAGAGGTAACGAGTGTCTGCAATTACAACCGCAGAGGAGGGAAGGCTAAAGGTATATGCCACGATGAAGTGTTAAATGCGGTGGCGACGCCTTGCGGAATAATTTAACACTGAAAACAAAGCGTTCTCGCGCAAATAGAGACGAAATTAGTTTTGACTAGTTCTTAAGCGGCACCAAATGTGTCAAAAACTTGTTTTCTTTACTTTGTTTAACGCGGCACTTGTCGGATTCTCAGACTAAATTTACACTAACGAATTTCAATCTGAATTAAGTGTAAAAATTTCAAAAAACCTTAAAATAGTGTGGAGTTTCCCAGTATATGATCTTCATGCAATAAATTTATAAATATATTTCACAAAAATGAAATCTTTCAAATTCAATAGTGACGACTTTTCCATTTTATGGCCTTCATGCAATAAGTTTATTAATATATTATAAAATTATAAGCCAACAGTAACATATAATTAAAAGATTGTTAAGTTTATCATGATAATAATCTTGGTCCTTATAGTCTGTATCATAATGAGCAAAGTAAAAGTAAAGTGCTCCCCTGTGGTTAGCACCACGCCATGAAGGCGTATAGGGGGTGTGGGGGTAACGCCTCACACTCTCTTGATCCGGTCGTGAGTGGGGGTGATGTGATCAGCATCACGCCCCTGACCGCCTTTACTTGGTTTGCCCCAGGTACACATGTCATTCGACGCTGGGTGGGAACCGGCCGGGGATCGAACCTTTAGCGTGGTAGTCAGACGCGTTACCGACTTTTTTTTTTTAAAGGAATGCCTCTATGCGGAAGTATTTCCCATCATTCACACGACTTTCACTCATATCAATTAGACTATTTACTCGATTTTTCTCATGACAGACAAACACAAATACCAATGCCTTACCCGGTACTCGAAACCGGAACCCCCGAAGTTGTAGCGCGCTGTGCTAACCACTCTGCCACGGAGGTCGACTGACTAAGCCACCGTGGCCACTTGTATCATAATAAGAAGATAGAGAAATTCGGGTTAGTGCCTTCTTCTTTCTTCCACCATCATACTTAGGATAGGTGTAGTAGGGGACAAATCTCTAGCATTCTGTTCTCGCACCTTGTTTTAAAGGACCTATAATTTCAAAGAATTCTCGTAGAATTGTCCAGAATCGACATGTGGGCATATGCCTGATAATATAAATATCCGAACAAACAGATAAATATCTGCTTCATTTGCAGGAAATATATAAAAAAAAATATAAGGACATTTAGTTAATAACATTAACGTTTCAAGTTATATGTCAAAATTCAAATTATTTGTACAGTTGTGAATTCTACGGGAGTTTGACACGCTCTTACAGTCAAGAGAACAAAATTTAAACCAAACACAATAAAAATGATCACATGAAGACTCGTGGCATTTACGTGATGCCTCTCAGGGTTAAAACACATAGCGCGACAGCCCTTGAAGGGTCTTGGCTTACCTACCGACTGCTGGTCTCCCTCCCACACTGTTCCTCCGTCACCTGTTATAGCGTGGAGATCTTAGACCAGTATTGGGGTGACGGGTGATCAGCCCGACGAGCCCCCAGCCGTTGTTGTAGGTCTTCTCGACCGGATTACGCTCACTCACTCGGAGCTTCCCAATTTCCTCACGATGGTGGGTTGCCACCGGCCCTATACGTAGGCCGAATAAATTCCGACCAGAGCCGGATTCGAACCTACGCCGTCCCGCAGCGAACGATCTCAAGACGAGTGAACGCCTTAACCCGCTCGACTACGGAGGAGGACCTCTCAGGGTATTGGGTAATAATATCCTGTACGTTCGTTGGCCAAATGAAAATCAAAGTCAAGGTTAAAATAGGAGAAAAGAAGTATATTTTACTTCTTAGCAAAATAAATACTCTTGTGCATAAAATCCATTTCACTCAAAGAAATAACAGATTCTTACAATTGCCGGTCCCGTGGCGGAGTGGTTAACACATCACGCTACAACGCTAGGAGTCCCGTGTTCGAATCCCGGCCTGGGCGTGGATGTTTGTGAGTGTCAATTCATCATTTCATCTCCATCTTCGCAAATTAGCCAAAAGTGACACAAAAAGCGAAGTAACATAAAGCAAATCAGAAAAAAAACTTCTTACAATTTATCTTGACCACTCTTTAAAACTAAAAGCCCGAACTAAAAGTAAAGACAGAAAACAATCGTAATTTCCATGGCAACAGCTCTTAACATATACAGGTCGGTCACTATCCTGATATTATCGGTGATAGGTCTAAATATTAAAACACCACAAGAATCACAAAATAAATAATAGATATTAAGATTAATAACAATAAACATTTGTAGAGTAATAAAGGAAGTTAACAACAATAAATATCGGTCCAAGTGGAAAGGACGTGTCAAATTGTGAATGTATCCTCTAACAGAGCAAGATTCTCGTAATGGTGGCTGTAGAAAAATGTCCAAGGGGATAAATATCGGAAAGGGTTATCCTTATGTTAGGATACAATGACATCATAAGCAAGGATAAGGAAGATATAAAAGAAGATGAAAGAAGGGAGAGAAAGAGTGAGCAGTGAGAGACGGGTAAAGAAAGAGAAAAGAAGAAGCGACACACACACACACACACACACTACACAGCCAGAGAGAGATGGGGAGAAATAAATTAAATAGGATAAACAATGTGTAATCACGTACACAGAGATAGATGGAAGAATTCAGATACAGAGATTGGCGAGAGGGAGAAAGAAAGAAATAGAGAAGTGAGACAGAGAGAGAGAGAGAATGAGAGAAGAGAAATATAGAATGAGAGACAGAGAGAGAGAAAGGATACGAAAAATAGACAAACGAGAGAGAAGAGATAAAGAAAGGAAGAAATAGAGATGCTAGGTAGATACATAGATAGAGTAAGAAAGAAATGGAGAAACCAGAGAGAAAAGGTAAATAAATAGAGAAGAAGGAAAAGAAAATACAAAAGAAATAGAGAAAAAAGAGAAGAGATGCGACAGAGACAGAGAATAATAATGAAATAAAGAAGCAAAAGAGAGAGAGAGAGAAAGAAAAATAGAAAAGCTTAAGAAAGATATAGAGGTGCGAAAGATAGAGAGAAAGACAGAATACGAAATAAATAGAGAAGTGAGAGAATGAGAAAGAAATAGCCAAGTGAGAGACAAGAGAGAAAGAAAGAAAAATAGCAAGTTATACTAGAGAAGAAGGAAAGAAAGAAGGAAAGAGATAAGCGAGAGAGAGAGAGAGAAAGAAATAGAGATGTGTGAGAGAGAAGGGGAAGAAATAGGGAAGCGAGAGAGAGAGAAGCAAGGCAGGTGGAAAGAAGCAGAGAAGAAAGAAGAACATCAGATAAGAGAGAGAAAGAAGAAAGGGACCGAAAATAGTAGGGAAAACATAAAAAAAGAATGCTCAAGAAGACAGTAAGTAAACAAGAACGAAGAAGTACTAAAATAGAAAAGGTCGAGATTAGAAAGATTGATTGATTTGGTGTATTTTACTTTTGTCACTTTTGGCTAATCGCGAAGATGAGGATGAGTGATGATACGATGAAATTGATGAAAGGACACATTTCAAGTTTTCTGATGACAGCGTTACTCAATGTCTTTCGTATACTGATTTCATTGTGTCTTTAATGTTATTTTTTCAATGTACAAGATTGAATCCTGTTCTGAGGTAGTCATACCCGCCAAAGGAAAGAGATCTCTATAAATAAGTTGTGTTTGATGTAACGGAATGATAAATTGGATTACAAAATAAGAGGGTAGGAATGAGATGCCCAGAGGCTCGAATCGAAACGATGACACGGATGCCTCTGAATCTTTACAAGGCGAAGAACGGGACCATCCTTGATCAACATTTATAATATTTAAAGCAGTCTTGTTGATGCATCAGGCATCACTTCTAACAATGCGAGGTGCAAGTAACAATGTTTTCCACTGTTGTAACGTTGCGTGAAAGCGCAGAAAGCTTTCGATTGAGATCCAGAACAGTTAGATTTTTAACGATCGCAGTTTTCTAAATGGAAAAACACCAGTCAACGATGCAGTGCCCAGTGACAGCACGCAAGCAGACCCCAGGTCTCTTGCGAGCTATGATGAGAGGACGACTGCTAAGCCCTGTGATGCAGGAAGCTATGAGAACAACCCCTCGATCCCTCGTACGAAGATCAGTGCGTAGGATGATATTCATCGAGGAGTATGAATCTTCGTGCAGCCTTCAGTTGTACAGGATTAAGTTTTTAGATATAGTAGAATTAGCAGCAGAGTATTATCTCTCGCATGGTGGTGATATTACTCGTATCACCGAGAGCTAGGATCTTACTATGTGGACAGAGCAAGAAGCATGCAATAGACTTCTTCAAATTTCAAGTGATGAGTTTCACCAGCCAATACAAATTGTAGAGAAGCAGTTGATAGTTACACAGAGAACATTTGGACGAAACAAACTAGTGGTGAAACGTCTAAATCTTAGGGAGTTGGATAAAAGATTTCACAGTCCTAGTTTCTGCAAGTTGACACACTGGTACATGACAGAGATTTTCCCAGGATACGGTACTTATAAGTTAAAGTATGTTGGAGTACTGGTTATGTACTTTTTCAAGTGTCCCGAGCAAGGTATTAGTAAGCAAAGAGTACATTGCGTGCAGGATGAAACAACAGGAAAGATTCGTTATTTTCCTGCTAGGCAGACAGCTCAAAAGAACAAACGTCATTCGTATTCCCAGAAAGCCGACAAAATGCAATATGCGCGAGAGCAGAACTTGAGAGTTTCAACACAAAAACTCAGAGAAACGAGTTGCAATGTAGAACTGTATGCAATGTCGTTGAGCCCAATCGACCATTTCATTGGACAATTTACCTCTGCCTTGAAATATTTTGGAACGAATGCTATTGAGACTGTCCTATTCTCAAATTGTCATGTTCAAAGTTTATGTTATTGATGTTGTTTTAACTTATGCATGTTTGTTTTATATATATATATATTGTTATAATCATCTTATCACGCTGTATAAAATACAAGAAATCAAATTGCTTTAACCATAGTAACGAGAAATATTAAGTACTAAAAATGGTGATGGAAATAGTGAGATTTTCTGCGCCTGTATTGTATTTATTTTAATTATAACGGTTATCGTTAATTACGCAATTTTATTTGCATTGACAATCGTTCTGCAAGTTTAAGCGCAGCAACGGTTATCAAGAGTGGCGACCCAGAAGCCAGGATTGTTCAAAAAGTGTGCAATCTTCTGCCAGTGGTAAGAATGTCTGTTGTAATGGAACAGAATGTTTGTCATATGCTGAAGTAAGACTTACGTCACAATCTTCAGTGTGCTTGTATAACGTAACTTCTTAAGTGAATCGTCATATGTGTGAAGATCACAATGGCTGATAAGTTAAAGCAAAGTAAATCTAAATCGTCGCGTAAAGAAACAAACATTCAGGCTAATACAATGACTACTTACTTTGATGCTTGTAATCCCGTAGTCGCTTCCAGTAATGCGAATACTACAGAACATGATGTTTGTTCTACAAAACCTGATAAATTATCTTGTTGTAATGATCCTGACAATGATTTGAGGTATGTTCAGTGTACACAGTGCTCGTCATGGCATCATATATATCTTGTCTCAAACTTACAGTCACTCACTGGACAATTTATTCGACTACACTAGAAAATTATTATTGTAAAGGTTGCAAACCAGATTATGATCCTTTTAGTTTGCCAGCTTATCTAGAAACTCTTAACCCGAATTTTGGTGATTTGTTAAATACTGTTAAGAGTATTCAATTGCTAATGGTCGCTTCTAATGAAGACCTCAAGACGAAACTAGAACAGTCTAATGCTGAAATGAAATTGCAGTTAGAACAGTCTAATGAACTAAAAACCCGAATGGATCTTGCTAACCAAGATATGAAATTACAGTTACAGCAATCTTTTGGTTTGAGTTGGTGTTTTAAGTCCACTTTATGCACAGTAAGGCTAATCGAGACTGGACCTACAGTTTAAAGTGGGATCCGAACCACTTGTGCCTCCACCGGGTATCGAACCCGGGACCCCTTGATTACAAGGCAATGACGCTACCACTGCGCCATGGGGGAGGCCCAGTTACAGCAATCTAATCAAGAATTTGCAGAGTTTAATGAGAATATTAAGTCTCAGTTTGAACAATTGGAATTGGATATTTATAGTAACCTAACTTCAAAATTTGAATTGGTTCATCAAGAAATTAATACTGTTAATCAAAGATTAGACAACTTGACTTCCGATGTTAAAACACAACTTGATTCAATAGCTTCTGAATGTGTCAAGAAAAATGAACATTTGGGAAGTATTTTAAATAGCAATATTTCTCAAATCCGAACAGAACAAGACGTTCAAGGACAACAAATTTTAATAAATAAACATTTGATTAGTGAATACGATAAATCTATTACAGTATGTTCATCCAAAATAACTGATATTAATAATAGATTATCATCTTTGGAAGTTGCTGGTAAGGAAAATGTACATTTTGGAACGTATCTTATTGATTGTAATAACAGGTTTCAACATATAGAATCTGGTATTGATGATTTGCAAACTAATTATGCAAATTTTCAACGCAACACAAAGGGAAATTTGAAACCTCCCCTTGCACAAAATAGTTCTCAAACTAAGACATCAAGTGAAAGGGCTAGAAATGCAGTTGACTTGGGGGTGACTAGTTCATCTACTTATTCATCTGATGAATCTTTAACAACCCATGTGAAAACAACGTTCGATGAACCGCATGTTCGAAATCGTGTTCGCTGAAAGCGAAACAAAAGATTTATTCCAACTTGCAACGAGGAACATTATCGAAATAATATGTCACCTAATAGTGTACAGTTTAAGGATACAAGTAGTTATGCAATTAACAATATGCAGACAACTTCTAGATTGAATTCTACCGTTACAAATATTGATAAACATTCCAATGTTCAACAATGTTGTTCTGCTGATGGTGAAATTAGTTACATAAATCAAATGTTTACATACTCGCAAAAACCTAACCTCCCTGCCGTTCATCATAGTAATGTCCCTGGTGAAACATGTGGGTTTCGTCATATTTCTTCCTTGCAGAATGAAGCTTGCAGACCATGGTTTCAAGGTGAAAGGCGTAATGCAAATTTAATGACTGGCACAAGTTGTCCAAATGCTGAAATTGGTGTTAATGAGTCAAAAACAAATAACAATTACTGTGATAATCCACAAAGTCAGTTTGATCGTTGTATTTCTCCAACGTCTTTTCCTGTAATTACTGTTGGGGATAGAGGAAACAGATATGTTAAGATAAATGAACTGTCTCATTTACCCAAATTTTCTGGGAAAATAGAAGACCAATCGGCTCGAGAATATCTAGAACATCTTAATTCTATGCTTGATCTTATGGGCATCCCAATTAACAAAAGGCAACAGAGTATTCAGCAGTGTTTCACCAACAGAGCTGCGTACTGGTATAGAACTCACAAACGTATGTTTTCTTCATATGATCATTTTCAAAGGGAATTCATGAAACAATTTGCAAGTCCGGAAATAATACAGTCTCAGTTATCAGTATTAAGGAACAGGAAGTATGATCCTACAGTACATGGTGATTTAGAAAGCTTTGCGTTGAAAACATATTCAAATTATTGCAATTTAGTTGAGAACCCAAACGAATTGGATGTTATTCAATTAGTTATTAGCCAGTTACCAAATAATATAGATAATAACATAACTTGTCATGAGATACGTTCTATGGACCAGTTAACAACTATGTTAAGGAAATTAGATGTTGTCCGAACTAGTAGAAGAGGACTTATTTTCCTACCGGAAGAAACCGATAATAGTAGTAAGGTTAAACCCAACAAGAATGCTGACAGTATGAAATCAAAATTTAGTGTCAAGCAAATTAATGTTAAACACACCAAAAACACTTGCTCATCTTCTACTCAGACTTCGTCGATGGATGCTCAAGTACCTTTTACTAATGAAATTGGCAATGCTAATTTAAGATATGGACAGTTTAGAGGTAGCAATGGTAGTTTTAGAGGACGTAGAAATAATCGTGGCTATTCAGGATTTACATATTATAACAGAAATAATTTCAGATTCCAAAGAAATAATGCATACTCATGTATTTCCGGTGACATTACAAATAGGAATTATAATCAGGATGCTATAACTTCTCAGTTACCTAACAGTAGTCAGAATGGAAGGATTTTCTACAATAGGCAAGCGCAGTATTCAAGTGAGCCTGCTCTCGCTCCTACTTACAGTCAACCTGTTAATGTGACTTCATTACAACCACAAGATGCATCTACAACTTCTGGAACATCAAATTCTCCTTCTGGAAATGTATCAAGGACCTTTACACGACAATCTGGTATTGGAACATCTTACCAATCAACAACAAATTTAAATTAAAGGAGCGGATGGAAGTGCCTCGTTCACTCTGCTTTCTTTCAGAGAAGCCAAATTTGAACAAACGAAATTCATTTCAAACACAGGAAATTATGAATGTACGTGATGATAAAGACTTAATATCGGAACCACTACAAGTGATTTTTTTATTGGAATGGTTTGAAGAAGAACCTGAGTGGACTGTTAGTGATTATGATATTCCGGTTCCATTAACTGAAGTTCCAGTTATTCATGGAATTATTTGTCAAATACCTGTAGTTTGTATTATAGATTCTGGAAGTCAGGCAAATGTTCTAAATTTTGACGTTTGGTGTAAACTATCGTCTTTGATTGGCAACATTAAACTGGATAACGTGGAAGATGTAAAACTCACCGGTTTCGCTGGATCCAAGAAATGTAAAGTTGTTGGCAGTAAAATTATTAATCTGCAGATAAAGCACGAATACTTTTCTATGGAATTTTTTGTTCTTAAAGAGTTGAATGCCGATGTCATTTTAGGAGTTCCATTTTTGAGGAAATATAAAGCTGTAATTGATTTTAAAGAAGGGAATGTAAGTTTGCTAAATGATAAAGGAAAGGAAATTTCCTCTGTTTTAACTCGGCAATGTTCTTCTACAGAAGATTCGAAGTATTGTACAAAGTGTAACTGTTGTTCCGAAGATACATTAAATGATAATGAAAGTTATTCATGTAGATTGTTACGTGATGCGTCAACTTTGAATGATGATGTAGAATATATGCCAGCTAAGAAGTCCATTTATGAGTCTGTTTTTAGAAATGATAATTTAGACAATTTGCAGAAAGCTGATTTATTCAAACTTCTGTCGTATTATCACGTACAATTTTCAGATAAACCTAGAAAAGCAATTGTTGAACCTTACAAGATTCAATTAGATACTGTAACACCTATTACAAGCACACCTTATCCCATACCAATATCTAGGAGACTACCTTTAGAAGAAGAGCTTTCCAAGTGGGAGAAATGGGGAATTATTTACCAGGATTCTTCACCATATCTTAACCCTCTACATATAGTGCCAAAGCAAGGAGGTCTTTGGAGACCTGTGATCGATTTTAGGAAACTAAATCAACATGTTATCTCTCCACAAGTGAGAGTAGAAGCAATCAACGAACTGTTACAGAGGTTCCTAGGATGTGTTTATTTTTCTTCAATTGATTTATCATGCGGTTATTTTCAAATACCGTTGACTGAAGATTCATATCCTTACACAGCTTTTTCTTATAGAGGCAGACAATATCTTTTCCGCTATCTTCCGTTTGGGATTCGATCAGCAGTCTCAGTGTTCCAGGACAGGATCAATAAAATATTCTCCACCGATTGCAGAAATTTTGTTGTTTGTTATTTGGATGATATTCTAATTTTCAGCAAAAACTGGTCTCAACATATGCAACATGTAGAACTAGTTTTACAAAAGATAAAGGGTGTCAATATGTCTATTAAATTTTCCAAATGTAAGTTTGCTTACAAAGAAATCTGCTTCCTTGGACACATAGTGTCCGGTGATAAAATTATGGTTGATCCTGCAAAGAATTCAGCAATTATTAATTTTCCAATTTCAACAAACAAACGCTCCTTGAGAAGGTTCTTAGGATTAGCTAATTGGAGGCGAAAGTTTATTGAAGGATTTGCTGAAATGGCACAGCCTTTGTATGAACTGTTGAAAAAGGAATCAAAATGGCAATGGAATGATGTTCATGCTTCAGTTTTTGAAAACCTCCGCAAGTCACTGATATCTCCAAAGGCTTTGTATCAACCAGATTTCACGAAGCCTTTCAATGTCAACACAGACGGTTCGAAGAAAGGAATAGGAGCTGTTCTATGGCAAGACTCAACTGAAAATTCTGAAGAAGGACCACGTATAATTCAGTACGTTAGAAGATCTCTTAAAGGCAATGAGTTATCATACAATACTCACGAGATTGAATGCTTAGCGATATTATTTGCTTTTGAAAAATTCTACATTTACATAGCTGGAACTAAGGTGAAATTGTTTACCGATCACCAATCTTTATCTTGGCTAGAATCTACTAAAACTTTGAATCCACGATTAAATCGTTGGAGTTTGAAATTACAAATGTTTGATTATAATGTATATCACGTGCCGGGAAAATCTAATGAAGCTGCAGATGCTTTAAGCAGATATCCTGATTTAAGTACAGGTTTTCCAACTCTATCGGAACTATATGTAAATAACATAAGTCTTGATTTTCTTGACGAAGATAGTGTAACATTTTGGCAAGAAAGTCAAAATTCGGATTCTTATTGCAGTGCCATTGTACAAAAGTTACAAAATGGGAATTTGTCACAGAATATAAAAAGGCAATATTCGATTCAAGATAATATATTATTCCTGCAACATTTGAAAGAAGACAAGTGGAAACTTGTAGTACCTATTATTGTTGTACCCAAAATTCTTCATAAATTACATGACTTACAAGGTCATTTTGGATACTATAAACTATTTAATAAGTGCAGAAGTTTATATTATTGGCCTAAAATGAAAGTTAGTATCAAGCAGTATTTGAACGACTGTCTAACATGCGCAAAAACTAAACAAGCTCACACAAAAATTAGTAAGGATGAATTGCATGTATATTCTACTACTCCACATGATATGTTATCAATAGATCTTGTTGGACCGTTACCCAAATCACAAGGATATAGTTACATCTTAACAATAGTTGACACGATGTCCAAATTTTTAATGGCTTATCCGTTAAGGAAGGCAACGTCTCGTGAAATAATTAACAAATTCAAGCTCCAGTATTTTTACTACTATCCAGCATGTAAGGTAATATTATCAGATAACGGTTCCCAATTTAAATCACAAGAGTGGAAGTTATATATGGATGACTGTAACATAAAACATATCACCACGTCAGTTTATTCGCCTTTCGCAAATCCTGTGGAAAGGTACAACAAAGAGTTAATACAATTGTTACGATTATATACTTCGCAAAATCATCAGGACTGGGCAAAATATTTGAATCATGTAACAGGACTTCTGAATAATTCAGTTTCGGAAATAACAGGTTTCACACCTAGTGAACTTTTCCTTCATCACGAATTAAAAGATTCAATTCTCAATCAAATTAACTGACCAGATGATTTAAAGTTTGTGCCCTGGAAACACAAGTGTTTTATCGCCAAATCACGTATTAAGGAAAGATATAAGTCCAAACCTATTGAGTGTGATGCAAATATATTGAAGATAGTCCCAGGTGATATTGTTTTAGTGAAAAATCATGAACATAGTAGTGCAATTAACAAGAAAATTCATAAGTTTATGAAATTTTGGCTTGGACCCTATATAGTTGATGCTGTGAAAAACAATTATACAATTTTGATGTCTATGGACGGAAAGAAGATAACAACAAGGCAGAACTTGTCAAATATCAAGAAATTTAATTGTTCTGATGAGAAAAAGGAAGAATTGCTTAAACTAATGTAATTGTCATGAAGTGATGCATAAGTAGCTGTAAAATCGAACACTAAGATGACATTTTCAGAACTTTAGTGAAAAGAGTATTGTAAATTTGTGAATTGGTTCATTATGTCAAGTGAACTTTCTCATTATCCTGACGAGTGTATATTAAAAGCAGGACTCAAATCTTATATATTATGTAAAAAAAAAATGTTATGTTCATTTTTTTCCCCAGGAGAAGGGGAGAGATTGAGACTGTCCTATTCTCAAATTGTCATGTTCAAAGTTTATGTTATTGATGTTGTTTTAACTTATGCATGTTTGTTTTATATATATATTGTTATAATCATCTTATCACGCTGTATAAAATACAAGAAATCAAATTGCTGTAACCATAGTAACGAGAAATAATAAGTACTAAAAATGGTGATGGAAGTAGTGAGACTTTCTGCGCCTATATTGTATTTATTTTAATTATAACGGTTATCGTTAATTACGCAATTTTATTTGCATTGATAATCGTTCTGCAAGTTTAAGCGCAGCGACGGTTATCACTATCCACTCCAGAGAACGACAGCAGAGGAAGTTGAGTATAAATTCGAGAAAATGCGAGGCAAGCATTAAGAACAAATATCGTAAAAGATGAGAATTTGAAATATTGGATACTTTCATGCTAAAAGGCCTTGATAGAGAATCCGAGGACAAATGTCAGGCAGACGATGGACTAGACCGTACAGGAATGTGGGATGCAATGACGAAAGAAAGAAAAGCTGATTGCAGAAGTGAAGAAGACATCCCCATTCCAAACTACATAACTACCCAAACGGATTTCACAAAACGAGAGAAATTTTTCTTGGAATGTGACTACCTGAGCACAAACTTTAAAAGCATGAAAAAGACGGCACGTAACTTAAATGTTACGGAGGAATTAGGATCGAAGGAAAGGTGGGATCTGGTGCAGAAGTTGGACAGTGAACACCAGAGTAAGGCGGCGGAACTGATCGGGGAGTCTGAAAGCATCAAAGACACGGTGACAATTTTTGGGAAGATAGTCGAAGATCAGTTTCACATGATTGGGGCAAAGATCGAACAAAGCACCGAAGATGTCAGGTGGTCAGATCTTCCAGGCGATGAAGGGCTCAAGTGGAATTTCTCTAGACTCGAACACCAGAGAGACATTTCTGAACGCTCGCGAAGATTTGTAGAGATACGCAAAGATCTGCCATTATGTTACCATAGGAACGCTCAGAAATATGGAGGACAGCGTAAATAAAGTTGAGGCCCATGAGATAACGCCCGGCAAAAAATTAAGAATAATGTACGACGCACGAGACCAGTACGGCAACGTTATGAAGACTGTTGTGTTGAAATTCAAGAAGGCCGTGTCGGACAAAGTGAAAGAAAAGGAACTTCTTTGTCGAAAAGTCAGTAAGCTTCTTGATGAGGCAGAAGAGGATTATAATGAAATAAGAAGGCAAATAAACATCAGATACAAACAAAAACGGCTAGCAAAGAAGAAGGCTGAGGCTCGGAAACGTTCAAAGGTTAAGAGAGACTCATTTGAGAGGCAACATGATGAAGCTCAGGTGGATGAGGCCTTTTCCGATGCGAAGAGGTACTCTTTTGATAGGCAGCAGGAAGTAAAGAATGAAAATAGCCCGAAAGATCACAAGACATGGAATATAAGGGGAAACCCATTATACCGGATTCATGATGACGCTCAGGAAGAAGCGACATTTTCCAATGTGAAGAGAGACTCATTTGAGAGGCAACAAGAAGTTAAGGATGGAAATCGCCCGAAATATAACAAGTCTTGCAAAATAAGGGGAAAGCTATTAGACCGGAAGCATGATGAAACTCAGGTGGATGAGGACTTTTCCGATGCGAAGAGGTACTCTTTTGATAGGCAGCAGGAAGTAAAGGATGGAAAATGCCCGAAAGATCACAAGACATGGAATATAAGGAGAAACCCATTAGACCGGATGCATGATGACTCTCAGGTCGATGAGACATTTTTCATTGAATACAGTTATCTGAGCAAATACTTCCAAAGCATGACGGAAAATGCGCCCAACTTATATGGTACGGAGGAATTACAATTGGATATGTTGCGGAAGTTCCACATTGACCACCGTAGTAATGAGCCAAGAATGAAGAAGATGAAGGAAGCGGCCGCGAAACTGATCAAGGAGTCTGCCACCATCACAGACACGGTTTCGGACAAATTGAAAGAAAAGGAACTTCTTTGCCGAGAAGTCAAAAAGCTTCTTCACGAGGCAGAATTGGTTTATAATTTATTAAGAAGGCAAATAAACAAGGATACAAACAAAAACTGCTAGCAAAGAAAAAGCTTGAGGCTCGAAAACGTTCAAAGGTGAAGACAGACTTATTGGAAACACATCAGGACACTTGCCTAAACGCAAAACCTTGCCAAGAAGAAGAATCTTTCAAGGAGGACCAAGATCCAGTGAAAGACGACCAACCAAACATTATTAGCAGATTTCTAAGACTGTTTTACATAAGTTAATAAAAACTAGAAGCGTGTATCAATGTAGTTGATATAAAATAAATTACAGTACAAATGCAGTATTAAAATGTTAATTCTATCAGTAATGAGCAGAACTTTTAAATTCAGAAATACCTTTGTTAGCTGATGTGATGTAAATAGTTAAAAGTGTGTGGGTGGGTTTTTGTTCTTCAGGCAATTTCAGTTACCTTATGGTGATTTTATGCCCCTTGAGTTAATCGCCATAATGATGATGATTGATGAACTGATGTAATAAAGAGTGCAAGTGAGTGGTGCTTTTGCATACTACGAGGGCACAACATTGGCCAGTCACTTGTCATTTATACAAAAGCAAAACGCATTTTCAGAAGAGGTTATATTTCCTTACAACTTCGATTCATTTGCGCCACTAATGAGAACATTTAAAAAAGAAAAACAACTTAGTCTCCCAATTGTACCTCAAAAAGGAAAAAAACCTGTGTGAGAAAGACATAAACATTACTTTTAAATTTGGTTGGGTTAAATATTCTGCAACAATTATATTAAATTCCGTAGCAGTTTGCAAAACACTTCATTTTTAACAAAAGTCGTCTTAAATTCTCCTCTTTTGATTTTTAAATAAGATGGACAATGCCATGTCGAAGAATTGAAGAATATACTGTATAATATTTTAATGTCTAATTAATTTTGTATAAAAATTAATGGAAAATGAGTTGGAATTTCTAACAAATACTACTCCTTCTGTTTCTGTAAGATCCATAATTGAGCCATTTCACATGTCTTACCACACTTCCCTATCTTACCAATTTCAACCGGTGGGGATACATGGTGCTTTTCATTCCACTTTAAACTGTGCATAAAAGTGTACTTAAAACTCAATTCAAACTCAAAGTCTGTCTCTAAAAGGGGAGACTTAAAAAATTTACATAGCGGCAAAAACCAAAAATTCTAGTCATATCTCGCGACTTGCAAAATTGCTACTTTCAATAGTTGGTCCCCCTCTTTCTCCTAAGACGTTCATACTAGATTTGCACAGCACAGTTAAAGCAACAAATAAATACAAATTACAATTTTACACACATAATTAATAAATCCAACAGGTGCCTGGAATTAACAGCACTATTGTACTAATTTACACAACATTAATATGCAATACACATGTGTTGACAAACACAAAAAACGACAGTTGATAAAATCACATGAAATGGATACTGCGCCGGCGCGAGAGAGGAGACCATTTCATACAGTCAGTCGCAATGGAGGATTGGAGATTTCAACAACGTGCTACTTGTGTTTGCAGTTATTACGAAACGAAGTCTGTGACAGGAGAGCAGCAGAAGACCGTCAATTGGTCGACAGGGACACGGGATTCGAACCCTGGACCTCTGGCGTAGTAGTGTAGTGTGCTAGCCACTCCGCAACAGAGGCCGGTGAAAACTAGAAAGAAGATACAAGGAAAAGAAGTAGAGAAAAGGGGTTACAGGAAAAATAGAGAGAGAGAGAGAGAGAAGAGTAAAGTAGGTAATCTCTTGTTATTCTAGGGCGGCAAGTGTCCCCCCCACACTTGATTCTCCCTGTGGGCAGCATTTTCATCTTTGAATCTCAGAGATCCATGCAATCCCAGGGTAATTGGTAGATGATTTATTTAATTAATAGATGATTTACATGAAGTTCATTAGAAAATAAATAGAACAGAATAGACTATACCAGAACGTTCATTGCCTTCAGTAAACTACCACATTTAAGATTAAACACGCCGATATCTCTGTTCTATTACTCCTTGATTAAATGTTTGAATTAGAGATTACTGCAGCTAAAATCCACGTATTAAGAGCTGCGAGAGTTTATGAAAATTGAACTCGAATATCCTCAAAATGCATATTAAAGTTTGCATTCTAAAGTGCAAAAGGAAGCCAGTCAATATGAAAATTTCATGAATTATTGATGATGGTTATTTACGAGGAGGCATCGTAAAGTTTTAATTATCACCATGAACTAAATGAAACAGAAATTTTATTTTAAGTTGTAGTCCTACATGTGTGTCATATATTTAGAATGTGATGTAGTGTTTTTCAAAGTAGTAGTAACAGTACGTTTCAAAATATGTTCTTCAGAGCTTAGAAAAATTGTTTTAAATATGGTATAATTCTATTTTAAATCAGAAATGCAAACTATGAATCTTTAAATATAACCTATATTATTTTCTAATGAGTTTTTCTTGGTTTCCTCATTTCAAAATTTATAGGATATTAATAATACCAACCATGGAATAAGAAGAAAATATTGAAGAAAGCACACAAAAGGGTGTTTGGTATTGAGGAGGGAGTAAGGGAATTATATTATCTAGCCACGGGGCTTACACACACACACACACACACACACACACACACACACACACACACACACACACACAAATATTGCCTTTTATGGTCGGCAGCTAGAGCGGCGGGAAATATGATCGCGTCCACAGGCAAACTGTGAGAAGTAACTGGATCCGCTAGCTACGTAATGAAATAATCTTATACAATTACATTAACAGTTACAATTAAAATAAGCATGTACACCCAATGGAGAAAGAAACAGTAGGCGAATTGTCCACCACCATTTTCATTCGGTTTGAATTACACAATGTGATGACAATGAATTGAAATAAAGACGTCAAAAAGCATTCCTTAAAACAACACAGGATGTAGAATAATAAAGTAGTGAAAACAGCGGTGGACAATTTGCCTACCATTATCTTTGCCGTTGACTGTACCCTGTTAAAAGAGGTGTTGGAAATGATGCCCTCCTGCATCCACACATTTACGGCATTTTGAAAGGAAATTTTCACTATCACGTATCAGTTCCTCTTACGAAATCGCTTCAACTACTCTCCTGATATTTTCGTTCAATTATTTGTACTCTAATATCTGGCTTCAGGTTTAAAAGCTTGGTAACTTGCCACGCAGACATCATAAAAATGTATGTTTCTAATGCAAGGCGACGGAGGGATTTTTGATCATACTTCAACGTCGTCTAGATTCTCCTCATTAAGCACACGCCCGTTTTACCCTTCGCTTCTTATCAAGAACATACCCCGGTTACTTAAGTTTGATCACAAGTATCCGAGCACTGTCTCTGTGAGAAACAGGAACATTTTTGAATTCTAACTTCCCTACAATAATTCGTAATCACGTAAGAGTCCTACATAAAAATAGATTGTTTCAAATTGTACGCATAGCGTGGCATTATTAGACTGTAGAAAAGACCCAGTACGAGGGTGGTTCAGCATGCTCCGCCCCTGACATAGAAGGAACCCTCGTATTAAAACCAAATCACTGTCACTTTTCAACATAGTCCCCTGCAACATTAACACACTTTTCCAATCGGCCTTCCAGTGCTTCAATCCCAGTAGAAAAAAATTATTGTGGTTGGTCCTGCAACCAAGCATTCACAACATCCATAACGTCGGAAACACTGGCAAAATGTTTTCCACGAAGATGTTTCTTCATGTTCGGGAACAGGTGGAAGTCACTGGGGGCCAGATCTGGAGAATAAGGGGCATGAGGGACAATTTCGAACCCTGCTGCATGAATTGCAGCCACCGCAACTTGGGAGGTGTGGGCGGGAGCATTTTCACAATGGAACAACACACCACGGGCCATCATTCCGCGGCGTTTCTCCTTGATGGCAGTATGTAATTCTTCAATTAGGGTTGCAAAATAAACACCTGTGATTGTCTTTCGCTGTTGGAGATAATCTATCAAAAGGATTCCTTCTGCATCCCAGAACACAGATGCCATCATTTTGCCCTTTGATGGTTGAACCTTGAATTTCTTTGGGGGTGGAGAATGGGGGTGTTTCCATTGCATGCTTTGGCGTTTACTTTCGGGATCGAAGTGGTGAACCCACGTTTCATCCATTGTAACAAATCTCTTCAGAAACTTTGGCTTGTCAGCCTTTATTGTCCGCAACAGGTTCTGACTTGTCACACGACGTGTCCTCTTTTGGTTGACCGTCAGCATTCTTGGGACCCAATGTGCAGAGATTTTTTTCATTAACAAATGATGATGAATAATTGAATGCACACTGCCAGTTGAGATGCCACATGTGTCTGCTATATGGCGGACAGTCACTCGCCGGTCTGCCAAAATCATGTCATGCACTTTTGTAATCATTTCTGGTGTGGTCACCGTTGCAGATGAGCCACCACCATGCTCATCTTCACAGGTCTGCCGACCACATTTAAATTCACGGCACCATCTCTTCACTAGATCATATGAAAGGCTAGAGTCTCCAAGAGTTCCCACCATATCTGCATGGATGTCTTTCCGTGTTAGATTTTTCTTGACTAAATATTTTATCACTGCTCGGACCTCAGATTTTTCCATTGCTTCATATGTGGCTACTTCTTACTGATCATCAACGTGTAACAAAAAGAGAAATTGTTGTAAATTCTTGAAACTTTGTGGATATTAGTCTAAAGAATGAACAATGTTACATATAAAATTACAGGTCTCTACTATCACTGGAAATGGGTCAGGGGCGGAGCATGCTGAACCACCCTCGTAATACGCAAACTAACACAAAACAATCTAAAACACTTGTAAACACCTTAACACTTCACAAACACGTGCAAACTGGACATCAGTTATCTGGATACTGATGCACTGACGCGTACAGTGCCAAGGTCAGCGTACAGCTGTGGGTCTAAATGCCGGCAGATGTGATCTTACTACCCGCCACGCTAGCAACCGCTCCACGGACCCCTCGACCATAAAAGGCACTACTTATATAACACACATACACAAACACACACACACACACAATGCCATTGCATTTTCATGAACGTTAATTCCAGAGTAGGCGAGAAAGTCGATAAGAGATACAAACTTGTCTTACCCCAAACACACACGCCACTGTAGAACAGTTTGAAATATTTCACTTGCTGTTAGATAAAATTGAATTTGCGATCTCGTCATTATTTTTCTTCTTCACGTTCAGGAAGAGTAATTTATTCTTATTTTATCTCAGTTCATTTAACAAATTCGGCTATTTGTATTACTATCGCATTTGTGGGTTGACTATTCTGTGTCAGTTCTCTACTCTCTCTAGATCAATCGCGGCGATGTGGATAAATGAATGAAACAGATGAAGAAACAACACACGAAAATGTCCATGTGTTGTCCAGAATTTGAACCTTAAAACCCCTGATGCCACTCCGCCATGGTGGATGAAGCAAATTCTGTAGGTGGTAGGCAAAGTTCTCTGTGCACATTGCACCATGCCCTAATGGCGAATACAGGGGAAGTGGAGGTAGGGCCCCACACATTCTCGATCTTGTCCATTTGTGGAAGTGATGTGATCAGCACCACGCTTCCCTTTAAGTGCCCATTTATTTGAGGCTGACTGAACCCCAGAGCCGCTGTATGCATGAAAAAATCCGACATTAGATCAGCTACCTCGGGAATCGAACCCGCCAAATGTCTCTTCTTCCCTGATAGCGTAGTGGTATCGCTATTACCTTGTAGTCAGTAGGTCTGTTGTTCGATCCCGGTGGAGGCACATTGCACAATGGTTCTGATACTGCTGTAAGCTGTAGGCCCAGTCATGATTTGCTTATTTGAGCACAAAGTGGGAATTTTCCCTCTGGGAAGACGCAAGATCAGTTTTAGGAGCGTGTAAAGGGAAATTCCGGACAAAACGACCGCCAGAGGTTTGGAATATGTTGGAGAATATTTCTGGGGTTTCGCAGGGGTGTTCGGTGCGTGTGGATAAATCACTGGGTAGATGAGCTTAACGCGCTGCGAAGCCAGAGGTCTCAGGTTCGAAATCTTTTCAATGAGGCTAAAACACCTTGTCCAACAACACAGGGAAATTGTGAGTAATCAGAATGGAATAGGAACGACACTGGAAAGAGAACGGCTAGTAGTGCAAGTGGAGGGATCGTGCGTGAGCTGTGGTTCGAAGAATAAAACCAGTCTCATATACGATACTTATGTCAGTCTTCACTTCCGGATATGCCACGAGCTACCTTACTTCCGGATCATGTGAGATCTTTCTTGTCCTTAGTTCGCCACAGAATTAGAATTAGAAACAGTCTTTCGAAACATCCTCAAGTTAATTAATTCAACTACCAATCAGAATTCAAGAGCGCACTGCTGAAGAGAGAAGAAGAAGCGCAGTAGGTGTTCAACTGTTTATTTAAAGGTAGATTTTTTTTGTTTCTTTACATACGAATATATATATGACTAAGAAGAACATATTACTTATTGAATGAAGAATCTGCTAATTATTACTGTCCTGTGTTAATAAACCACGTGTCTAATGTTTCTAATATTGATATTTTATTTTACAGTATCAGTAATATTTCGAATTGAACAGTCACACATGTTTTCTGAAATTTATAAACTGTGACGACGTGGTTTAACACACAGAAAATAAACTTTGTGTATTTATGACATATGAGGATTGTTTTTAAACTATGAATTATAAATACTGCTTCATGGATTTCAAAGTAAATCTCACAATAAGTATTTTATGGTCAAAGAAATGTCAGTGTAGTGTAAATACTATGATAAGCTTAATGTGAGCACAAGAGTTTTGGTACTTTCAATATTGTGAAGTTTATGTACTTTTGTTGGTTAGTTTGTATGGGGAAATAAATTAGATGCGACCTCTATCGTAATATATGAGTAATACAACTTTATACTAGTGTGTTCTTAAAGTGCTTTATCAGTCTGAAATAAAATTTCATTCACTGTTACCCGCTACACATTCTGCATTTTTCAATAGTGCCGAAGTTATTATTATATTCTTTGCTGGGTACAACATTATTTGCCCTTCTTCTCAACAGTTCTTAGCATACTAAACGTGTGAAGTGGTATATGCTGTTCGTGTCGTCGCCATTTTTAAGACTGAGTGTGAAACCTCTGTCGCTGCCTTCCCGAACTGAGGACATCAAAACATCTTGGGTAGTTTGATGATGGAGGTCGATCCGGAAGTAAGGACGTGCATAGGAACGTGTGAAACTGGCTTAAACCTGCTTTGGACAACTTTTTAGGAATTCCAAAAAGTTTGAAAAATCAGGTTGGATTATGTCAAGGATTGGCTCTCTCAACATTGTCTACTCGCATAATTCTTGAATCTTTCCTGGTGGCGAATGATGAGCTTTTCTCTGGATTTCAAGCAGATGATTTCCGGATAGGCTTCCGAGCTTTCGAGGGCTAACGTCACTCCCATCTTCAGGGTTGAAGTTACTTCAATTCCTGACGATGAGAGTGACTTTAGCTCTCGAAAGCTCACTCGAAAGCCTATCCGGAAATCACCTGTTTGATATCCCGAGAAAAACTCTTCATTTGAATGCATATTCGTGTGTGAGTGTCCGGTTTTGGATTCTGAACTGTCGTTAATCCTACATGCCAGAAGTTTCGGCGGAAGGGGCTCGAACTCTACCCCCCCTTCCCCCGTTTAAATAGTACTATTAGTCTTTCATACATATGGTTTTCGCTACATTGTGCCGAATGAGAAAACTGCTAAGGTGCAAAATAACAATATCCAACAACTTCCTGGGCCTCCCCCATGGCGCAGTGGTAGCGTCATTGCCTTGTAATCAAGGGGTCCCGGGTTCGATTCCCGGTGGAGGCACAAGTGGTTCGGATCCCACTTTAAACTGTAGGTCCAGTCCCGATTAGCCTTACTGTGCATAAAGTGGACTTAAAACAATAAATCAATCAATCAATCAATCATTATCAATCCACACTGGCAAATTAGGTCGTCAGCTACGAGTCCACCTTCAACAATCCCGTTATATCAATTAATTTATAATAACTGTCAAATCGCGGCAAGCATCACGATTTTCTCCGCTTTGCAAAAATGGGAGCTTTGGGAAGTCACAGGTGACAAGAAAACAGAACGGAACCTTGTCCTTCGGATGACTTTCAAGTGGAGGAAATATTGTTGAGGACGTAGTTTTAACGCATTGAGGCACCATTAAGGCACTAAAAAATTCAGACACACCCAGACACATTACGATAATGCTAGTTACAGAAATTTATAAAATTACTATTAAATATAATTTTTCGATTTTGTTTATTTTGTTTGAGTGTTATCTTAAGTCCGATTTATGCACAAAAAGGCTAATCTGGACTGGACTTACTGTTTAAAGTGAGATCCGAGCCACTATGTGCCTCCAACGGTATCAAACCCGGAGAAGACACTATGATTGATACTACAAAATGCGAAACCAGAAAACACCATACAACCCCTCCCCATAATGAAAAAAAAACTAACACAGCAGGTGAAGTAAATTAGGGGTCGGATCGGAGGATGAGATTGTCTCCCCCCCTACCTTGCCCCCCGAGACATTCTTGCTTTTTCCTAAGCCGACCAATTGCGCTCGGTCACCAAGCGTATGTGTATGTATACGTGTGTGTCTATCTATCTACCGACCTCCGAGGTAGAATCGTTAGCACTGCGCACTACGACGTCAGGGATTCCGGGTTCGAATCCCGGCCTGAGCATGGGTGTTCTTCGTGAGTTTGAATTGAATTGAAATGATGTTGTTTTAAGTCCACTTATGCATATAGGCAAATCGGGACTGGACGTACAATTTAAAGTGGGATGAAAACCACCGAACAATACGTTGATATGATCCTCCGGAATCCTATCAAAGATTCGGCCATATTTGATGTTATTCTAAATTATTTTGCTTCTTATATTCACGATAAACGTTATGAAAGTTATGATATTTAATGATTGACATAATGTTGTCTTTGAAAAGTTTCGTGTTTGATATTTGTAAGCTTCATGAAAGCAAAATCTTTCATTGTTGACAATTAGTTAAAAATATGTTGTTCTCAGTTTTAGAATTAAACTATTATGAAAGCCATAAGAGCTAGATTTCAGTTGAAGTTATTAGTAACATAATCCTTATGGACATTGAAAAGCAGTTCTTTACAAATGTAACAAGTTTGTAATAGAGAATATTATAGAAACTTCAAGGGTCATTATTGTTATTTTAGACAGAAAAATGAACCTTACGGAACATATTGTTTAATCTTTAAAATATATCACAGCTGTATGTTTACCTTCTGTGTCACAAGAGGCGCTCTGCTTGACATGTGGGGGTGTATATACAGCCTCGAAACCTAATTCTGGGGCATTTTTATCACCGACTCTGATGGCTTAACATCTTAAATACTCAGCTCCCTTTATGGGAGGCTTCAAGAACTCAGTCCTCGTTCTCAAATTGACTTAGAGACATTGTTATTCCGTCGTATGGGTAGGTTCGCCCTGTGGATGTGCTAACATTCCACCATATGAAAGAATAAGTTTATTTAAACTTTATTTTGAAACTTTCTGAAATGTTAATTAAATCTTTGCATAATAATGTTAAATTTCGATACAAATCTCAGAACTTATTGTTATTCTGACGCATGGTTGGTTAGGTTCGCCCTGTGGAGACGCTAACATGTCACCATGCGTGAAAATACGTTAATTTAAGATGTCTTTCAACTTCGTGGTAATTTAGTTTGATTTCTTCGAAACTTATACGTAATATATTTTCAATTTGAGTAGGTTCACCCTGTAGGCATGCTAACAAGCCATCATACGGAAGAATAAGTTCAGATTATTTCGTCTCCATGATTATTATTTATTTATCAGGTTATTCATTATTGATATCTGGCATGGTTAGGTTTCGCCCTGTGAACATGCTAACATGTTGCCATACCCGATATCAAGTCGATGTCTCTAATATTTTACGAATTATCGCAGTTTTGTATCCCTTCACATATCTGGAAGCCAGACCCATAATGTCCAATTCATATTAAATCGGAGTCAATACCAAACGTTTTGCCAAACATATCAAAGTTATACTTCATTATGTCCGGGGAGTGTTCCAAGCAAGCGCCTGGCCGTCTTTATAACGAATTTGTCAACCTAATCCATGTTCAGTAAACGTAATGTGAACTGCAAGAATTGCATAGATGTAATAAGAAATAATTTGGCAAATTTGCGAAGAGGAGGATGAGTGATGATATGATGAAATTGATGAATGGACACTCACAAAAATCCATGCCCAGGCCGGGAATCGATCCCGGGACCCCTGGCGTCGGAGCGCGATGTGCTAATGCTAACCACTCCGCCACGGGGGCCGGCTAAAAGGAAATAAATAGGAACGAATATGTACTAAAACTGAGAAAAGCTCAAAATATAGAAAAAAGATACAAGGAAAGAAAGATAGTAAGAAAACCGGAGGGAGTCAGAAGTAGGCCATCTTTCTTTATTCCAAGGAAATGACCCCCTCCTGCGGACGTCAATGAGTTCTTATGACGAACACCATAACAAAAGTTGAAGGGTACTGCCGGAACCTTTCTTTCCAGAAAAAAAAAATGCTATAGTAATAACCTTGGTATCAGTTCGTTATAGCGGAGACACTTTAAAATCGGAGATATTTTGTGTTTCGTATGGTTCGTACTTACCAATTGTGTATTGCGGAACATTTTTACACTAAAATAAGCGGTTTGGTAACGGTAGTATAAGCCGGAGACGGCTTCCGTTAAACTAGCAACTAGTTAACAACACACGTGATTCAACACGTTTAAAAGACACTTTCACGGAGATAGTTAGTTTACACAAACCTTACAGAGGCCAATCTTTTAATTAAATTCTAGCTCTGCTATTTCCAACAGATTATAAGCAGTAAAATAATCACAATATTATCACAAAAAGGACTTGCAATAACACAAATTTAGACATACATTCATGTCATCTTTTCTATGTTTTTATAACCAAAACCAAAAGAAAAATCTCTATCTTTTCCCATCGTTACCAACTCGCTTTTTTTTGCGGAGTTGCCAACCTGGCACAGAAAATTATCATATACCTAAATGTGTGACAACACTAGATATCTTCAATGACCATACAGGCCCTCCTATACGAGTAATAACACTGATTCAAACGAACATGAACATAAATTAAACAAAATAGTAATATTTTGCTACGATGTAACTTGAGTCGTTCCACGTAAGTTCATATGAATCAACAACACAATGTAGTTTTACGTTTTCAGCGCTTCTCTCTGCCGATTGAAAGAAGATCCATAAGTATTGCTCACCAAAATGTGCATGACTATTTTCGTTTGTATTTATCCTCATCCTGCGTATTTTTAAGGGCTGTATTTCTACGCATTATCGTTCAGAGGTTGTAAGCAGATTGTTTGATGTTTTGTGTCAATTTGAAGCTCTGTATAAAACAAAGGGACAGTTAACTAGCTTGGTAATACTTATGGATCGCACTAAACATATGAAGAAGTAGTAGTGCTGCTTCCAGACGGCACAACATTGTTTCTGAATGCACTCAGTGTTCCTAACATCGTTCACATGCACGTACCCAAGGGGGGGCTTAGGGGGCTCGATCCCCCCGAAATTTTCCGTTTTAGACTAGATAAAATGAGGTTTTTTGTTTCTTTTGGCGTGAAATAAAATAATGTGACGATAATTTAAGGAGAGAAATAATTATGGAGGCAAGACGGAGAATGTTCTGCAACCCTCTTATTGATAATAGCACGTATCCAAGGTGGGGTACGAGGGGCTGGAGCCCCACCTCCTCCAAGAACATCTTCAGTTTACACTAGATAAAATTAGTTTTTTTGCTTCTTGAATAATGTGACAATACCTTATGGAGAGAAATAATTATCGAGCCAAGATGTAGAATCTGCTATAACCCTGTTATTGTTAATAGCACGTATCCAAGGTGAGGACCGTGGCGCTCGAACCCCCCTTTCAGGAAATTTGTCTGTTTACACTAGATACATAAAATTAGATTTTTGGCTTCTTAAATAATGTGACGATGATTTAAAGAGATAAACAATTATCGAGACAAAACGGAGAATGTTCTATAACCCTATTATTGTTAATAGCACGTATCCAAGGTGAGGATCAGGCCGCTCGAGCCCCTCCTTCAGTATTTTTTGTTTTGTTCACACTATATAAAATTAGGTTTTTGGCTTCTTGAATAATGTGACGATAATTTAAGGAGAAAATACTTATCAAGGCAAGACAGAATGTTATATGACCCTGCTATTGATAATATTGCGCTTAAACTTTTCTTGCGCTTTCGGTGTTATCGCAGCAAACTTGAGTACTATGTAGGGACTTGTCAGCATTTGGAAGCTGCACAACAAAAGTAGCACCAGACGTAGGGCGATTCGTTGTATTTTTTTAATCTCAGGAAAACGCGAGAGGGAACGTTCTTGAATAAGAGAAGGAGTGGAACTACTGGCAATATTTACGATTCATTTTATCTGCGGAACGTTCTAGAATATAATGAGCAAATAAATACACGGCTTCAATTTCCCGATTCATCTGTAAAACAGAATCGGTTCAGAGTCGATTAGTGATCACTGAACAGTCAACGTCCATGAGCCACCGAGCCACCCTTCACTTCGACTGATTTTTCGTTAAAATGTCTACATGGTACATGTCAAATCATAAAATGTTGCCTGTATAGTGAACAAGCACAGAAAATAAAGGAGCAAAAAGAAATCTGAGGGGCATTCCCACCGGTTGAGGAGAATTTTTTCTTCTGTGGTCAACAAGAGCTACCACTTCTAGGTGACGATGACAGTGGCCTACGAAGGGAAATTTCACACCGTGTCGCCTGAGGATTTCACAAGTCGAAAGTAGATTTGTGCGGCCATTTGTGTTGCTACGGTGTGGAACGATTCTGTTGATTGGTTCATTCCAAACGACATGTATCGCGTGTCCCTTCAGTCTAAAATCTTCCTAAGTCTTGAAGATTAGGGCTTTGTTAAGGTTAGGTGCGAAGGCAGGCGACAGCACCCTAAAGGATAATATCCAAACCTGCGGAAAGAACGCATTTTACTTCAGTCTCCAATACGAAATGATAAAAACTTCTGGTGAGTTGGTTTTAAAAAATGTGTCCGAAATAAAGAGAGGCGTGCCCAGGATTTTCGGAGGGGAGAGGGGTTACGCATACTATTTTTGGTGGTCAGTCTCCTCATTTTGCCATCTTTCCCTGTCTTTGACGTTCCCTTTTTAGGAATACTGGATCACGTGGGGTTATGACCCAACCAACCCTCCTTGGGCACATAATTGGATATAAATGAGTAAGCATGTGATCATATCGGGAGACAAGACATTAGATGTGTTGGGAATGGAAGGGTTTTCACTCTACATTAGTTTTGCAATCCAGCTGTATTCTATTAGAAGACTTCCTTTGTTTCATGCCGATATATGACAAGACTGCGGAAGCTATGACAGACAATTTTGAACACTTGGGAGTGCTTAGGCCTGAATATGAACAATTTGGTTGGTTTGGGCTTTTATAAGAGCTGCAAACATGGGAGGACAAGACACATTAGTGGTGTTCAGGCTCAAACCAGTGAGAAATATTCGAGAACTGTCTGCGTCCAGTTCGCAGCCCACAGTTTGAATCTCGCGTTGTCGTGTGGATTGTCCATCCCGTGCATATGTAACAGCTTCGTAATAACACTTCTAGTATATAGATGTTTTGATGCCTGATGAAAATAAATGGACATATACACGTACTGAGATGGTTCCGATACACAATGTTAGTGCATGGAAACAGGGGGGTCAATTGGTGCAAAATGTTCCGATTTCATCTTCCGATTAAAATGACAGCCTTAAGCCTCGGCTGGATGTTTCTCTCAATAGCTGAAAACTGCTTCTCCTTCTATTGACAAAATCTCCTAACATATGCTTCCAATTTCGATGATACTCTGCAAGGCTTTTCTAGAAGGATACACGGAGTGATGTAATGAATAAAAAATCAATTTGGGATTCTAGTTTGGCGTACAAAAAATTGGAAATTCAGCATTAATTGGATCTGAAAGCAGCATTAAATGGGGCGTTTGAGAGTTTTAAACCATTTTAGCATTTCAGTTCAATATTGTGCATGTTAGTGTCGTGAATTTATATAGATAATTCCAAGCGTTTGCACAATATCTTCAACAGATATTACATAATTTTATTAAAAGAGACAAATATTTAGTTCCCACGCCTTCTGCAAGTTCGAGGATTTTCCGCTTATGGCGCTGCTGTCGCTTCTGGGCAAGCAACCCTCTGAATGTGTATCCTCCAATCTGCGGCACCGGTCATGTGCCGCTCGGAGCGGAGGAGGGGGAGTGTTTCGCACCGCAATTTGTAATGCATTCATTCCTTCAGTAGGTGGCTACTTCCAAATACAAGACAGACAGTCTTGCAAGTCGAGGAAGTGAATCGCCATCACTTAGTTTACACAAATTACGTCGGTTTGTACAAGTCTGATCCGAAACAAGAAAGCCAGTTACTTCGATGAGTTACTCTGTGATGCTCTCTGATCTTTTTTTTACATATCTAGGTTATATGCATCATAATGGGAATTGAAGAAAATGTAGGATGGAAGAGGGTGGTTCAGAGATTCCCATTTTCGCATTTTGACTTTTGTTTTTACCTAATACAATAATTATACTTACACTAAATCTTTTGCGCCGCGGTGAGACCCAAGAACTGACTTATTTTAATTTATTGAGGCTCAAAGTAAATAATGAAATAAAAATTTAAATTAACGTTCATCATCATATTACTATTATAAAACGTAAAGCGCAAAAATTTAATAGGACGACAATGCTCTGTGTGAGTTTGGTGTGGAGTAACAAAATTTTAATAAATTTATTTCCAAACCATGAATTTCATCTGAAATTAATGATCTCCCCGATCGCATAGTGGTAACGTCATCACCTTGTAATCTAGGGTTCCCGGGTTAGGGTCCCACTTTAAACTGTAGATCCAATCCCAATTAGCCTATCTGTGCATAACATAGGACTTAATACAAAAATTAATGTAAGATTATGTATAAATTGACAATTTTGACTGACGTGTCGGCGTTAAATGAACCTAAAAATTAAAAGATAAATTATACAAAAATAACAGAAAATTTACGAAGGGGAAAATTTATGTTACTGGTTGGAAGATGTAGAGGCTGGGGAAAATGAGACAGGAGACACTTTCCTGGAATCCCCTTCAATTTGAACAGTGTCTTGACATTGGTAACATAACTAAGGAAGCATTCATTTATTAACTGACATTCGAGCCTATAGGACTTATGACCTTGCGGTGCATCACAGTCAGAAATCTGGTGAAATCTTAATATTTAGTTTCAAGTGGGATCCAAACCACTCCTTCGGGAGCGGCGTGCCTTCACCGGCTATTGAACCCGGGGCCCTCTGATTACAAGGTGTTACCATTGAGCCACCTGGTAGGCCCTCCTTAGTAATGCATTAGTAGTTTAGCGAGTAAAATTTTAAAATTTCGCTTACACTCGAAACTAGGGCGGCTTTTTTTTCGCCTCATTTGAGCTGGAATGAGACTTCGGAGAGTCTAGAACTTGTAATACAGAAAACTAACTTTTATTTATAACTCTTTTATCTCTGTGTGTGTGTAAAACCATAGTATCTTTTTCACGATTAGGTCTTGTTCCATTTTCCCTTCTGCGTTCTTTGCTCTCTCTCCCTGGCTCTTCAGATACAGAGCTTCCTTCATTTCTTGCCCTTCTCTTTCTCCCTCCACTTGCTCGTTCTCTATTTCGCTTTCTTCCTTTTGCTTCTGATTCTCATTCTCTCTTTCTATAGATTTCTCTGTATCCCTCTCTTTTTGTTTCTCTTCCTTCCTTTATCTCTTTATCGTTCTGTACTGTTTCTTTTCTTTGTTCCTTTTCTCACTCCATCGTGAGAAATGTTTATCTTCATTTCTCTCAATCCACCCCTCCCTCTGTTATTATAGTCTGTTTTGGTTGGTTTTCCTCTTCCTTTTCCTCTCTTTCAGTCTGTGATGCCTCTTTATTCCCACTGGAGGCACATGGCACAGTGGTTCGGATCCCACTTTAAACTGTAGGTCCACTCCCGATTAGCCTTTCTGTGCATAAAGTGGACTTAAAACTACAAATCAATCAATTAATCTTTATTTTCACTTTCATTCTCTATCCTTTGGTTTTTAAGCATAACGCGCCAGCCTCCTTTAGCCTCCCCCGCCCCTAGGGGTGTCGTCTTCCACTGGTACCTATTTATTTGAGAATGGGTGAACCCCAGAGCCGCTTTATGAAGAGAGAAGGCCGCAAAAATCCGACCTCACAAAACATGCCCAGGAACCTAATCTTAGTTTCCAGCAGGCCAGTGAGACGCCCAGCCGACTTTACAAAGGGAAAACTTCCCTGTTATTGTCCTTCAATACTTTTTTTTTTTTTTTAAATCAACTTTAATCTCTATTTTTTCATTCCAAAAACAATAGTTTCGGAGAATTAGAGATTATAAAAAGGAATTCACCTTGGCTTTTCTGTCACTTTTGAGCCGAGGACTATTTAGGGGAGGGAGATCCAGAGGGCACTGGCATACGCAGAGGGGGTGCTAAAGGAGCTACAGCCCCCCGAAATTTTTAGAAAATAAAAAATTCAAATGAAGGTAGTAATAAAGTCGAAAAAACTCAAAATTACCCCCAATAACCATTTTTGTGTTTGAATTACTTTTAAAACGAAGGTTTAAAATGGTAATTTGAGCTCATACCAAATGAAAATAAAACACCAACTGAAATTGATTTACGGCAATGTATTCTATGATTCAACCAAATATTTAATCTCCCTCTGTTCAGTAAAGGTTAAATTCATGACACGGAACCCGCATTCACATTCAGTTGTAGATATTGGTACAATTTCAATTGAATTCACATAATCCTTGAGTGAGGTGAAAATGTGTCTTGGCTGACATGATTCCATAAAACACACGTTCTTAACCCTTAAACGGGCAAACATTTATGACATGCTGAAAAAAAATAATTAATAGGATACATGCTATGTTTTCAGTATAATTATGACAAAAATATTTTATTTTTACATATTTATGTATTACATAATGAGATACATAATGTGTCCTGTGAGATACATTGCCCATTAGAGACATACATGTAATTATACATATGTAAACAGTGCTCCTACAATGATTAGAATCGTACCATATAAAATATAATCGTTCCACATTTGCTTGTTAGTATAATGAATATTCAAAAATATATTTACTAAGAAAATGAAGAAAAACGTAAAATTAAGTATTTTTGTGTTATAATAATGTGCTACAATCACCAATTACATAACGTTTTACAGACATATGCTTGTTATTTATCTTCTACCTACTTTTGATGAAATGCTGAAAAGCAGTTCCTTGTTTTTGAACCTGTCAACCATTCACACATAATATGCAAAGGCCTTTCTCTGTAATTTTTGACCAATGCCCAACACTGTCATATCTTATATCTTGAAGTGGACGTGGTGCTATTCGATGCTTTACTTATTTCTGTGGTAAGTCTGTTTGAGATGGTCTTCCCCGTTTTGGTGTATGTGAGTGAATGAGACCATTAGCTATGTCCATCCTGAAAGTTTTCAATGTTTTCAAACTTTTTTCTTCCTTTTGCTTCGACATCACGACGATCCTTGGATATACAAGAGCTAGCCAGAGTCACAGTTTATTCTGTCCACATGGGTGGCGTGGATCTGACAGATATGCTCATAGCATTGTACAGAAAACCTCTGAAAACGGCTTGAATCTGGAAACAAATTCTTGAGTCATCGTAGATAATGATTTTCTTCATTTCTAAGAAATGAAATTGAAATAAGAAATTATGTTATTGTTTGCATTTATGTTGGATAATTGTAATTTCTAATCCTTGAAAGAAATACAAGATGCACTAAAGTCATCCTGTGTCAAAATTATTGTATCTCTTCACATGATACATTTACTGGTTTTCAATTTTCAAATTTGAAAATAAAATGTGGCATTATCTGAAATTATCACAAATCTATGCTTTTACTTTGTTCTTCCCTCTTCCGATTTGGTCAGTTTTGTTGCTTTGTGGGGGTGATGTTAGTTCATCCTCACTGGAACTTTGTTCCTCACCAAGAGATGACAGTTCTGGTGGTGGAGCATGATCTGGATCAATGTCACTGCCATCGCAAGAAATATCACCCTCGTCGCTAGATGAGGATCCAATATCTGACACATTAGGATTTCCAGGAGGAACCAGTATTCCATGGTGACCATAAAACTTCCATGGTGGTATTGTAATATCCTGTGAAAGAAGAGGCAGTTGTATGAAAACAAATGTAAAATGCAGACAAAACATTTTCCATTTCATTCAAATGCACATAATCTATTGGAAATTATTATTTTAGAAATGATGTAACTATTCATGTTGTTCAAAGTGGAGTCAACGTAAGTGATGTCATAATATTCTAGTTCAAAAGAAAGAGAAAATATTGAGGAACTAAAGCGAGAAAAAAGAACGAGACACGATGCAATTTCTTTTACAATGATACTATATTTCTACATAACTTCATATGTAAAAAAAACATTTGTATATTAGAAAATAACCCTACAAATTACAACAACATAAAATACGACATTTATACTGAGCAAAAGCAATGGTAGAGTACACAGAATGTTCAAGAGAACATGCATTCTACATGTATTTCCTTCTGTATTTGCATAGAATGTGATAAGGTGAAATTGTCCTTTTTTGGGCAATGTATCCCTGTAGATACACACAAATAAAGAACTGGCTCACAACGTACTTGGTAACAATTTCAAGTATTATAAATATTAGAAGTTTTCTAATAACTTCGATACACATTTATTTCATGCTCACGTCTTACAAAACAAAATAAAAATAGGTCAACAAGAAATAAACTTACCACCCCATTGTTAGAGCTCCTACTGCAAGATGCCATGGTCCTCTCCATGCAACATTGCATGCAGTTCTACAAACATCCAACAGATGGCACACGAGTAGAATCGTCAAAACGCACGTATCTCACGATCCACACTGCCCGTTTGCTCAACTCAAGCGCAGAGATCGTTTAAGAACGCATCGAATGCAGTGTATCCCACAAGATACAACGGCCAATTAAGGGTTAATCGTCTAAATGCCATGTGTGTGCATTTAATAGGACCATAATAAAAAATAAACCTGTCTTCAAAGCGGCCATTCGTACTGTGCAATTAAGATTGAAAACAATGCTTTCAAACGTATGGTTTTCTTCGATCGGGGACCACCTCGACTTATTTTTATAAAACACAACAAAATACTACAGATCTCAACAAGCTCTCGAAGAAGATTAAATGACCAAGCGACTCAACATACGTCAGAAACGCCGCCCAGTTTTAGCGTTCGATACAAGAGTACTTGTGAATCACCAGAAGTCTGAAAAATACCAAACACATGGCATTTAAAAGAGACAGCCAATTTTTCAAAAACACTGGGTGGGCTCAAAAATTTGAATTCACAAATCACATTAATTATTGGGTGGGCTCGGGCCCCACAGACCCGTATAAATTGGTGTCACTGTACACAGTCACCATAAATTGCATAACGAGAATTTTTTGTATGTAGCTATGGTGTGGTAAACTTAATTGAATCCAAATGGAACACCATAAGTACGATATAGTTTACAAGTGGGTTGGAAATAATGATCCCCGGTTGAGATGTGTCACTCATAACGAGAGATTTGATGTTTCAAAACAAGATTGTCCTTTCAAATGACACCCTGCATTAAAATTAATAGATATTCGCTACTTTCAAATGACAAAATTCTGATTTTCAGTTTCATCCTCTTCCAAATGGGCACAAAACGAGCTTTATTTGTTTCGAAATTATCTGTTTTTAAAATAATCATAAATTCTAAAAAAAAAAAAAAAAGTATTTATTTAAAAAAAACAGGAAATCTGTGTGTGCTCTTCTAAGATGGAATTTTCAATGCCCCAACTTTATGTGCATGTGTGTATAACATATACACACACACACACACACACACACATATATATATATATATATAATATGGAGGACGAGTTTTGTACCTTACAGATGAAAGATGTTCCTGCGCTACTGTTTATGCACCATCCAAGTTCACAAGTTCAGCCCCCAAAATAAAATATATAGGAAAATATAATTATAATCTCTAATTCTTCGTACGCCAGTGCCAGAGGGTATCAAGTAGCCTACTGAAATTAAATAATAAAAATATACGTTTTTAGTATTTGTTGTATAATCGAAGGTTATTTATTTCTGCCGAACATATTGGAAGGCAACGATTATATTGGGAACATATGGTTCTGAAGGCCAGTGTCAAAGAAGATTTATGCACACTGGAACTAACCAAGAAATTTACTTTTCGTCTACTGGATGCAACCTTATTTTTTGTTATTCAATAAATATTAGATCCTTAATCTGTTTGACATTAATTTCCCATTTCATTTTTTTGCGATATTAGCTACACCTAAGCTAGATAAAGAATATGTGTTGTTATATCCCTGTTCTTACACCGTCTTTTTGCCTATTCAAGTAATAATAATAATACATTATTAATTAATTTACATATTTAATTAATGTCATTAATCTAATGTGATTTTTTTAATTTCATCATTTATATTATTATTATTTCTGAGACTTGGTTCGGACTCCCCCCCCCGAAATATATTTCTTGATACGTGCCTGCTTTTGACTAATCTTGATTGATTGATTGATTTGTTGTTTTAAGTCCATTTTATGCACAGGAAGTCTAATCGGGACTGGACCTACAGTTGAAAATGGGATCCGGCCTCCACCGGGTATCGAACAGACTAATATTGAGTAATAGAGGTCCCGAGTTTGGCGGTTATGTACAGAATGGTATTTGAAAGGGAAGGGGAAGTCCTCCATCTGCTTGCTAATATTTGGTTATTGTGGGGAGACTATATATGTACAATTTATAATATATCGATGCTTCAAAAGTAGTTGCCGGAAATTTTGCAAATACCTCACTCTTTACGTGCATCTATCCATTTTGGACACTTACCAATATCTCCAACTATTAGAGCACAGCCAATTATGATTGTGAACTGATAGCAAAACGTTTGTTTGTTAAACTTGTTTTAAGACCAATTTATGCACAGAAAGGCAAATCGGGACTGGACGTATAGTTTAAAGTGGAATCCGAGCCACTCAGTGGGGTAGCGCAGTTCTTTGGCCCCATCTTGCAAGTAAAATATTGAGGGGCCCCCTTAATGTAAAAAAAAAAAAAAAAAAAAAAAAAATATGATGCCAGAGTGGGACGGAGGTACAATAGTTAGCTAGTTATCTGCCCTCCCCCCTTTGTTGTACAATAAATTACGAGACAAAATTTCGTAATTTATTGTACAACAAAGGGGGGAAGGGCAGATAACTAGCTAACTATTGTACCTCCGTCATACTCCGGCATCATATATATTTCTTTGACACTAAGGGGGCCCCTCAATATTTTACTTGCAGGGGGGGCCTAAGATCTGCGCTACCCCACTGAGTGGCTCGGATTCCACTTTATTCTCCTCCAGTGTAAAAAAAAGGGGAGGCAAGACAAAAATATATCAGGGAAATAAATGAAGATAACATTGAGAATATAATGACAAGCGTTATTAGGAGGGAGAGACCGAGAGGGGGGGAGGCGCAAATAAGGAATCTGGGAACTTTCCTACATTACGCCTGGTAAAGAGAGCGAAGAAGCTCAGTGAGGATAGCGAACATGTGTGAAAGAGGGGGGGGGGGGGTACTAAATAAATAAATAAATGTGAAAAAAATTTAGGAATCACTCAGGTAGCAGTGCAAGTGTAGTGAAAGAGTTGAAATGAAATAGTGTTTGTGAACACCCAAGCAGTGTGAAGGTGGGAGCAGACTAAAAGGAGGAAAGGTGTAGGTAAAGTGCACGAAAATTTTTTCACTTGTATATTATGTATAGCTGTAAAGGTTCATACTGGAAATAAATTCTACAAGAAATTAACTTTTACCTCAAATATTATGCCTTCCCATTTTTTTTGTTATCGACTTATATCACTGTAGTACCTTCTTGAAACTAAATCAGGATGGTCTGAATCTCTGAAAAATAACTGGAAGAAGAATCTGGAAATATTTTCTCTACTTCAACGCATGGACACAACCAGGAATCACTTTTGGAGGAGAGGGAAGCTTCCCGCTGCCAAATATTTTGTTCCTGATGCTTTGTATTTTTGCTTGAAATATTTCTTTTAATGAAGTTACATATATTACACAGATATTAAAAAATACTGTTTTAGTGGAATTGTAAAAAGATAGTAAACACTCCTCTTTTGGACTTTGAGGCGGATGTGCCTTCAGCCCCTAAGCCATCTCCTGGTTCCTCCAGGCCAAGATTCAACGTAAGAGTCGCTCATATTATCCTTCTAATACTGAGTGAGTAATATGCTCGAGCAACAAACTTATCCTTCACTAAAGGGGTTGAACCGGATATCTAGATTGTTGGTAGTAACCTATCACAAGGTAAATTTCAATCTGCTACGAAGAAATAACTGCGGACTCTAGTCTTGAGTGATAGATAATAAAGCTGCGAAGGAACTCTATTCACTGAAAATTTGTCACTCCATGAAATGCAGCTTGGAAGGACTGACCCCTCCCCCCCACCCCACCCCAACAAAATAAAATAAGGTTGCCACAGGTTAGTAGACCTCAACATCATTATTCATAATTTTAATGCTGCCATTCTTTTTTCGATAGACCAGTGATCATACTTTCTTAAATACTTTTTCATGAAACAAGAACCTTTTTATTAATAGACCATCAGTGCTCGAATTTGTATAATCATTCTCCTTCACCTACTGCATTATCTTCAAGTTGTTCCACACAAGGATCCTTCCTTCTATTCCCAACGCGAACAAGGAAATTTGCAGGGAGGAATTTTCCCTTCGAACACTGCAGATCAAAAAATCGTAACACATTGGAAAATAAGAAGTAGTTCGACAGAAATGTCCACAAAAAGCCAAATTGTAAGAAAAATGAACTTACAAAATTACACAAAATAATGGTCACATTTAACTCTCATGTTGTATACCCTGCGCGGCAGAGGATGGGATAATGGTCTTTACATCAAAGGGATAATTTACTATAGGTCCCACCTTTAACTGAGGTTTTCGTCCCCTTTGAAGTAAAACGTAACAAGTGTAGACAATATGGGAAATTCATTTCAGCTCTTATTTCAATATGAAAAGAATTGAAAATATTAGGTGGGCAGTTACATTTTAAATATCACGCGTAAAACTAAAAGGTTACGAATTAACAATTTTGATGTTTATTGTAAAATAAGGATAGACTGGTTGAGCAACTGAATATTTCTACTGGATTCATAACTGTAGACAATTGAACGCTACACTACGTTTACGACAAACTGCGTAGATACAAAGGTATGAGATGAGGGATATTTTCCTATCGATGGACATCTGCGAGCAAGTAAGTTAATTCTGCATTTCGGAGGGGGAGCCATATGACAAGTGACTGGGGCCCCTCTGGCTGAGATAATACGGCACTGCTTGTTATCGCAGACGTCGTATATGATGTTACTGGGAACCAGATTTCTGTTTCGTAAATCGAATTTTTTATAAGCGACACTATATGTGGAATTTCTGCGATTATATACAAAATTCAAGAGTGCATTGTGGGGCTCCTACACCTCGCCCCCGCAATGCGGGGATGGCTGCTACGCCACTGGAGCCACTATGCCTCCACCGGGTATTGAATCCGGGGTCCCTTGATTACAAGGCGACGACGTCACCAGTACGCCATCGGGGAGGCCCTGATAACACAAAGTGTGTAGTTTCTTGCACGAGAACAGTAACAACAGAATCCTGATTCCAAAGCAGAGAATTTATATTTTAGGTATTTTACTACATAATCTATGTTAGTTGGCCATTTTACTGTAATGAAATGAATGTACTGATGGAAACAAAAAGAAACATGCAGCTTCACAGTGCATAGACTGGTGATCTCAAAGGACGATGTGTAAGCTTTTTTTTCAACTAAGGAATGGAAAACAGTTATTCTTCAGGGTTTCGGCATATCTGTCAATGGCCAGTGGGAACGACCATTCAATTCTCCTCCTCTCCCTGCCAGATCGTAAAAGCAGCAAGGTCGGGTTGCTGAAACTAAGTAACGATGGTAAGAATATGGGAGAATTTTGGCTGGGAAAAAGGAGAATTTCTTGAAAACTACGTCAGCGCCTCCCTCGTGTTCCCTTGGTACTGTTGTTAGAAGGGAACTAACGACACCCTCGAAATTTGGATTTCTTTCAACATCCAGCCGAGGCTTAAGGAGAGAAGTTCAAATTATCTTTTGATGTAGAAGTGAACAGAAGGTAGGTCCAGAGTGCGATTTGTAGGGGAGACCGCCACAGTCCTCACTTTCTGGTTACGAATGACATCCCAACCAGCAATATTCATTTCTCACTTACTGAGTATGTAAACCAACACTGCATGTTGTTGATGTAACAATATGTTTTGTAATTAGGGTTACCAGACGTCCAGATTTTTCCGGACATGTCCTACATTTTAGCCTTATGTCCAGCATCCGGGAGGAATTCGAAAAATATTATAAATGTACTACATTTAGAGCATCACATAATATTAATTAGGAAAATACGTAACAGAAAAAAATCATGCAAGTTACAAGTCTATGGACTGTGCTTCCAAACTCAATAGTAAAATTTATTTTGAATCAGTCATTGGCCAAAAAGAAAAAAACTTTGTCCTGCTATTAAACAAACGGGAAAACGGAAGCAATTAATGGACAAAGTTTTGGGACCACTTTCTGATAACGTCACTGTTCAATGCCTAAGCAGAATTTCTTGCCTTAGGGTTTATACTGATGGAACAAGATGTTGCCCATTCTTATTCATATTCAATATAATTTGATTGTAAAGCAGGGGTACATAGAGTGAAGTTATTCAGGGTGTCTGCCAGTCAAGAAGGTCGTGGAAGTCAACAAGAAGTCAATTAAAAGGAAATAAATTATTCTTGTGGTCAAGAATTTTTGTTATCATAATGACTGATTGGCTGATTTAAAAGCATTACGCCTTAGACTGCAAGGTCAGAGTGCGGCACTACGGAAATAGTACAACGCATAAATTGGTATAATATATGAAGTATGCATGCAAACCTTACAGACATAAAAACATAGTTGAATAAAGTGAAGAATTCCAGAGGACAATACATAAAATGTGTAAACTCTATTAGCAACGATATTCCCATTGGGTTAAAAACGACCCACCTGATGAAAACACATAATTGTTTGAGATAATGAACACATGTCACAAAACTGTAATTTAAAACAACTAGCATTCTTTAGGAATCATATTGTAAAATAAATTTGGTAAAGTATGAAAAATAAAATTGCACATAATTTTATTTTGACAACGGTACTTTAGCTTTCCCCACGATCAGTGTGCTCACAATTTCAAAGCCAACTGCAGACGTCATCATTTTGAAAAATGATCATCAACTTTAACAATTATGAAAATTATAGTATGCACATTAATTCCAACTCATAAATAAGAAAGATGAAGTAGTAACAAAATAAACAGTTAACAAAATAATTTTGAAGTGTGCAATGGGTCAAAAACAACCCAATGGGAATATATTGGTTTTAAATGTAGTTCGTCTGTGAACCAGGTGCCAAATGTAGGAACTATATGTGAGGAGGGGCCTTCTTCATGTTCATCTTCTGAGCCAGGTGACAGATTGCCTCTGCTTTTAGATCCAGTTCAGTGGCCCCCAGTTTTAAACAGTTCCAAATTTTATTAAATCATTCAAAAGGGCCCTATTCGCATCATAAATCATGATTACCCAATTAATGGTGATAATCAACACTTTTCACCTGGACATTATAAGCGTGTTATGCAAAATGGGGAAACGGTCGACAGAAGGTGGTTGGTGTATTCAAAGAAAGGTGGTTGGTGTATTCAAAGAGGAAATATAAGATTTTCTGTTTTTGTTGTAAGCTGTTTGGGTGGTGCCATGCTGGAAATGAAGGCTGCAATGATTGGAGGCATTTCAGCTATCAACTACAAAACCATGAAATATCAGAAAGTCAAATTCAATGCCTTAAAAATGGACAATGTGAATTTGCTGCAGAACTATTGATGAGCAACAGGGACTCTCGATTTCACAGGAAAAGCAGCAATGAATACTGTATGTCATTAAGTATTTGGCAGAGCATAATCTTGCATTACGGGGGCTGGGCCAAAATATTCGCGGAAATTTTAATTTCGTTTTCATTCTGATGTACGTCGTTACCAGGTGGAGGCACATGGATGGCACCAGGGACCCAAGTACTGACCTGTCCACACGGGATCCAAGAAAGACTTGTGTACTATACTGTTGTGTACTATACTTTATTTCAGATTAGGTATGACATAAACACGGTATTAGGTTTCTCTTAAATATAGAAAGAGGGGAAAATTTTTAAATAATAATTAGAGTTCGCTATAGTAAATGTCATTACTTAAAAAAAAAATAGTACAGTTATGTTGTTTGTGCGCTTTCTGTATTTTGGTGGAAAATCAAATTCACACAATAAGCCTATGCAATTTCGTAAGGATGACTTGTTGCTGACTAACCGCTATTTCAATAAGTGTGTCTAAAAAGTTAGTCTTAATCCTGTGTTGTACTGATAAATAAATATGGTGTAGGTGTTTTAAGGTCACAATCAAAATTCGTAATTATGTCTTAGTTGAGTTAGTTCTTTAAAATATGTCTGGATCCTGAATTATTTTTGTTATGTCTAATTTGAGTTAGATTATCCATTTGGGTTCAATGCTTTTTATTAAAATGGAAAAAAAATCCTTGAAACAATTTGTGGCATACAGTGGTTGTAAATCATTTCCCATATTTTTTCAGGTATTAGCAGCTCGTAGATTTTTGCCTCGGGATCTTACCAAATGGCAATAGCACAGAACAAGTGCATTGATATTTGCCAAAGATCCGTAAGCCGTTGCATGCAAGAAGTTTGTGATGCAATGCTGAGGCAATATGTGCATGACTGGATATGATTTCCAACCACCCAGGCAGAACAGCTGGAAGTCAAAAAGAGGTATGATAACTAGTTTCTGTAAATATTATTTGCTGCTTGTTGATTAGAAGTTGTAAAATCGACATGTTATGTATTTTTTATAATTGTTAATTTAATTAGAAATGTAGCATTATTTCTTGCTGTTATTTTTTTATGTTGATACCTAATAATATTAATAACACTTCACAAATAGAAAGAAAATCTCTGCATGACTATTCTGTTGAAATTTTTGAGGCTTACACTGTTTTCCCGAAAACATTATTTTGCTAGAAGACAGTTCATTGTTGTGTTGTGAAAAATATGTATAAGCACGTAATGTGCATATTTGAAAATCTTTTTGAATGTATATATTTGTTTTAGGTTTTATGAAGATTATAACTTTCCAGGTGTTGTTGGTGCAATTGACTGCACACACATGTTGCAATTGTACCACCACCTGTAAATGATCCCAACTATCCTGAGCATGCATACATCAACCACAAGAATTTTCATTCGATAAATGTCCAACTGGTAAGTTACAATATTTGTTCACCTTATGTCTTATGAAGTTCTTCAGTTCTGAGTACTGTTTGTACTTATGTACAACAAGTGCATTAATGCATCTTATCTTCAAAGTGAAGAATTTCAGAAATTAAATACTCCAATGCATAGGATTGGTGTAAAGCATAGCTCTTAATTGCTATTAAAAATGAATTATAACAATAGGTATGAGTGTCACATCAATAATAATAATAATAATAATAATAGAAACCAACATCCCACATAATCTACAATATTGCCATTATAAGCTGAGAACACATCCTGCAGTGTATATTTGAGAAACTGTGCCAAATGTGTGTGAGGTAGGTAGTTTCAACTTCAGAAAATCACAGGAGACCTCGATTAAATGTAAGAGAAAGCAAGGAGGCGTAAATTTTGGGAAGTGAATGGAGCTATTAAAAGTAAAATTAAGATAGGGCTTGGAATGTACAGTAGTGAACAGTGATGGTGTTACATAAGGTTACTCCATTTTTTAGTGTAGTAAACTTCTTCAACTTTTAAGTTTCTAGTAAATATATCTTTATTATTTTTATTATGCAATGATATCAACCACACGAACAGGTTTCATGACACAGATGAGGCATGTTTTTCCTGTAATGTTTAATATACAATATACAAGTATGGTATATTCCACCACCACCCATCTAAAATTTTCCTTTCCCTCACACTAGATAAATGACCTATTATTGGTTCCAAGTGATTCAATTATGACTAAATAATGTTTCCTTTTCACAATTGGTACATTGGTAATGTGTATTGAAATTTGTTGCTGTATATTTATTGCTAATGTTGACATCTTTTTCCCATTTTCTATGAGTGTCCGCACACTTCCATGAATTGAATTCACACAGAAATGATTGCTCCATAACTTTGCATTCTCTTCATCAGTTTCTAAATTTTCTCCAATTCTTCATCTATTTTGGTGGGGAAAGGGCAGGTGGTGAGAACAAGATCAGTGTCATTTTCATGTTTCACACATTAAATGTACCATAATACACTTACAGTGACGTTCTTGCTTTGAATGATTCTATCACCTGTGGTCACGAAGTATGGTGCCGGGTATTACAGCTCCCATAAAAAGTAGTGTGATTTTAGATATAAAGTGCGCAAAATGTTGTAAGATAGTTAGGAATGAAATTCTATGTGACATTTGTGACAAATGGAACAATTTCCATTGTGCAGAATTAGATGAATACAACTTACCAAGTGAAAATATACAGTGGAACTGTCAGCAGTGCCCGGCTCTTACCTTTACAGACAACGAAATGGCAGCCGATCGAATGAACAACAGTGCTGTAGAAACAATAGAACAACAGTCTCTGAAAAAGGTAATTGAAATCTTGGAAAATGATTTAAAAGCTCTAAAGTTAGAAAATGAGGATTTAAAGAAAGCTGCAATAAATAATTCTAAGAAAAGTGAGACTCTGAATGCAAAGGATGGGCCTGCAAAGTTTTATTCAAGAAGATGGGAAGTTGTCCGCAATAAACCAATTAAAAATTTTCATCTAACTGTAAATGATGACAATTTCCCTATATTAAAAAACAGATTTGACGTGTTGGCTGATCTAGCTTCTGAACGTAATGTGGGAAGAATGAATGAGCAGAAAATTAAGCCTACAACAAAAATTGAACAAGTTAAACCTACTACTAAATCTAGTCTACCAAACAAAATGAGACTGTCCTCTCCTATAACATGTAAAAGGAACACTGCAGAAATTTACATATATGCGGATAGCCATGGAAGAGGTGTAGCGGAAGAGATATACAGAAATAGCTGCCACAAAGCGACCAGCATTATAAAACATGGGGCTAATTTTGTGAATGTAACCTCTGAAAGCCACGAAGACCGGACTGAAGAATTCGTGGTTATCATCGCAGGAACCAATGATCTTGGAAGGAATGAGCCAGCTTATCTTTTGAAGTCACTGAAGAGGAAGCTCTGTGAACAGTGGAATGCAAACATTATAGTTTTTGGAATCCCTCACCGTCACGATTTATTGGACTGAAATTGAGAAATGAACAAATGTCAAATCTTTGTAAGAAATTTAAAAATGGCCTCCTTTTTAATAAACTAGGTAAAATTTACTTAGTAAATAAGATCATTGAGGTAGTTAAATTAACTAGCCGAAAAAGAAACTAATGAGTTGTCCCCCACTCCTCTTCAAAATTCTTCAGATTTTTTTTTTTAGAGATTTCGATATTTTAGGAGTAAGTCACAAAGGAAGTAAAAAAGTTAATCATTTGAAATTAGTTTACCTTAATATCCAAGGTTTAAAATCCAAAGAACTTGTTTTGAATAGTTTTGCAACTGAAAACAATTATGATGTGTTGTGTTTGAGTGAACACTGTTATAATGAGCTTGAAATACCATTCGTCAGTCTTGATGAATTCATCTTGGCTAATAATTATTGCAGAATATTACACGTAAGAGGGGAAGTGGCAATTTTTGTAAGTAAATCACTAAAATATTCTGTAAACAAACTAGACCTAAGTTTTCTTTGCAATGAACTACATTTTGAAGCTACAGCTATAATTATTAATAGTCTTACGTTAATAATAGTTTCATTGTACAGATCACCTGATGGTAGTTATACAGTGTTCTTAGAACACTTTGAAATACTTTTACTATTTTTGAACAAACCTTGCTGGAAAGATTATGATATAGCCTTAGGTGGTGACGCCAATTCAGATTTTGATATAACAAGAGAGAAGCGTAATGTGTATGAATTGAGGATTTTACTTAAGCAGTTCAATTTTAAATTTGTTAATAGAGAACCTACCAGAGACCTAGCCTGTTTGGACAATGTTTTTACTAATGCTGCTATTACACAAAACAAGTCAAATAGTAATGTTTCCATTTTCAGATCACAAGGCCTTATTATTTAACTACATTATTAGGTCAGATTTATTGAGCAATTTATCTGATTTCCCAAAATTAGTCATAACAAGACCCATTAGTTGTGAAAAAATTGAGAACTTTAGGAACTCTCTTCTCTATGTTGATTGGTGTAATGTTATGGGTCTGCTTAATATTTATGATACGAAAATACCAGCTAAGCTAGTTTTTAAAAGATTTTTTACATTATTTTTAAATAATTTTGAAAATTGTATTCCTGTAAGAAAATGTAAAGTAACTAATAAATGTAGGAAATGCAAAACCACAAGAAAAACAATTCTTGGTATACTCCTCAACTTGTAAAAAATGAAAAATCATGTAATGTTATTACTAGATGTATATGACAGGCTTAAAACTAATGGGGCAAGGTTAGCTTATGTTAGACAAAGAAATGAATATAAAAATACAATTTCAGAAGCGAAGAAAACTTACAACATACAGTCTATTGACTCCATAACTAAAGTCTCAAAGAATAGACATCACAATTCCACTATTTCTCCAGATGACTTTAATGATTATTTCATTGAATCTGTAAATGAAATAAGTTGTTCAATAGTTAGACCTAATACGGCTCCCTCAGACATGCTCGTACAAAATAGTATTACACCGCTACCATTGCCAGATATATTTACCTTCTCTGAAATTTCTCCTGGGGCTGTTATGGATGTAGTTAAGAACTTTAAACCATCAGATATATAATATTTCTTGTAACCTTGTTAAGAAAATAATTGACTCCATTTTCTACCCATTAACATACCTCCCAACTTTATGTTTATCTGAAGGGTACTTTCCTGATGAACTTAAACTGTCTAGAGTTATACCAGTTTATAAAATGGGTGATAAAAACTGTTCTTCAAGCTATAGGCCAATCTCTCTTGTGCCGGCATTTAGCAAAATTTTTGAAACTATTATACATTCCCAGATGTCTAGATGTTTTTTAAACGAATCACAGTTTGGTTTTAGGAAGAAGAAATCAACAATTGATGCTATAGTTTCTCTGGTTAAAATTATATTTAAGGTTTTTGAGAACAAGGGCTTTGCTCAGGCCACCTTCTGTGACCTGAGTAAGGCTTTTGATTGTGTAGATCATACATTATTACTAGATAAACTGTCTAAATATGGGATAGGTAGTATTGGTCTCAATCTAATGAAGTTTTATTTAGAGAACCGTAGGCAGATAGTTTGTGTGGGTAAGGAGAAATCTAATTTTAAACAGGTTAAGATTGGAGTCCCACAAGGATCTGTTCTTGGCCCCTTTTGTTCCTTATAATGATAAATGATCTGCCATCATATGCTAAAACACATACAACATTATATGCAGATGATACAACTTTTTTCAACACTAGCAAGGATCTTACCGAGCTTGGAACTATGGTAGAAGATACAATATCAGAAGCATCATATTGGTTTACAGCAAATGGCTTTTTATTAAATCAAAAGAAAACACAGCAATTAATCTTTAGTTTAAGAGATAAGCCACTTTTAGATGACAACATTAGTGTTAAGTTTTTAGGAATACAAATTGATAACAAATTAACGTGGGAACCGCATATTAAATATATTAGTAGTAAGTTGTCTAGAGTTATTTATTCGCTACGGCATCTAAAAAATTGTGTACCTGTTGACTATATTAGAACTTCTTATTTTTCAAAGCATTATACTTTATGGAATAATCCTTTGGGGGAATTCCTGTCAGGTCAATGACGTTTTGCTATTGCAAAAGAAAGCCATCTTCAGGTTCTTCTTATAAAGAACATTGTAGACCTTTGTTTATTCATTACAAAATAATTACTGTAATAAATTTATATATTTACTCTGTTTTGATTTATACTAAATATAGGTTGCCTGAATTAAAATATAAACAAAATGTACATAATTACAATACAAATTATAACAGAGAACTTTACTTACCTCATCATAGATTGACTAAGTCATTAAATAGTTATGAAGTAATTGGCCAAAAACTTTTCAACAAAATTCCATTCTACTTGCATAATGAATCGTTACATGGTTTTAAAAACAAATTGTACAACTGGTTAGTTTTACACCCATTTTATGATATTAATGAGTTTTTTGAATGTCTAGTAGATATACGATTTAGTTTTGGTACATAATTTAATTAGCTTTGCATAGCCTATAGGTTTCACACTATTATGTGCATATCTTAACTATTGACTTTGTCGATTGCTGTACTTGGCCTAATGACAAATTTTATTATTATTATTATTATTATTAGTGCATCGCACACCTTCTAATGGCAGAGAATATACCAGGGAGGGGAAACATGTTACAAAGTTGGAGGAGTAATGTAGAATAATTATGGAAGTGGTATTAATTGGAAACGATTCAAGTATGGCCAAAAGTATATTGATGAGAGTAGGGTTGCCATATTATCCGAGTATGATTTGAATAATTTATAAAGGTCAAAATTTCACATTATTCCCTACTCCCTCCATTTTCTGTTCCAAGACCAGTTTCTCATAAGTTACTTTCATTCTTAGTAGTAATGTTAAGTAATAAAATGGAATAACAATCAACTGTATTTTTTGGTAGCATTACTTTTATTAATGCATATTGAAATTTTCCAAATTGAATGTGTTTTTAACCTTATGTGCTCTTATATTGCAGATTGCGATAGGAAGATTGTTGCTGCATGTGCCTGGTATTCTGGCAGAACACACGATTCGTATGTGTGGAGAAATTTGGACATAAAGCACTTCCTAAGTGATGCATATAATGATGGTTCAAGAAATACATGGCTTTTGGGTAAGATCATTACTTTTTACATATATAATACACAGTGTGGCATGCATGAATTATTGGCTCCGGGAATTCTGCGTCAGTTTCTCTGTCGATGTGAAAAATTGCAAACTTTAATAATCCAAAATTCCATTGAATTTATACATATTTATAAATGCCCTAAGACAAGTTTTTCACAGATTAGCTTTTATTTGTATCTAGGAAGGAAAATTGATTTGCTTTATTTTACTTTGCTTTTTGTGTGACTTTTGGCTAATTTGGCGAAGATGGGGATGAGTGATGGTATGATGAAATTGATGAATGGACATTCTCAAACATCCACACCTGTACTTGGCCCGGGATATCTGACATCGTAGCACGGTGTGGTAACCACTCCACCATAAAATATTTCATGGAACTGAATCATTGAGTCCTCCTTCTTTCCCACATTGGAAATGGTGGGGAAAAGACTCCATGTCTGCATTTTCACAAATGTGTTTCAAATAAATGATAGTAGTACATGACAGTAGTTTTCTTGTTCCATAGATTTTCTTACTCTCTCTTCTGTAAAAAGGTACTCGTTTCTAAATTTGAAATATATCTTACAACATGGAATTCGTAGCTAGATGAACACAGTGGTACTGGTGCATCTACACCTTATTGTTTTGAGATGCATGGTATCCCATGTGAATTTTGTTATGGTATGCACTGGCATTGCCAAAAAAAAAAAAATGTTGGGATTACGGCATGGAAACACAGGTAAAAGAGCCTGCGCTGACCCGTAACTCTTGTGTATTGTACTCTCATGTAGAAGGGAGGGCAGAGGGCTTCCTAATGGCCAGAGTTGAACTGAGAAGGGAAGGTGGATGGACACCTTTGGCCCAAGGTTCTTTCATTTTGCGGAAATTCAGTTATTTTTACCATTTGTCAGTGATTGTTTGTTGCCTGCCTTTTTATGTAAAGAAAAAATCCATTGAAAAAGATACTGCTTTTTTTGCATTTCTATATGTGAATATTTATTTCTTTTTGGTAGGGTACATAAATATTATCACAACATTCATAAAATAAAATAATAAAATTGCTGAAAAATTCATTCAGTTAACGGTTGCACACAGAAATGCTGCAAATGGCAAAATTTTTCACAATGGCCCCAAATGAGGTGCTTCTTTGGAATATCTTTTTCCTTGTTCTATGAGCAGATATTAACACAATACAGAGCAGTGTGCCTCTTACCTATTATTCTGATAGGATTACTCTTATTTGGCTGAATTGGAACTGCGTGTCAACGCTTGTTAATCCTCATTTTGTTCCAAATTACAAATATATAACAGAGAAACATTTTGCCCACCATGTAAGCTGCCTGATGGAATCTCAAAGTGAAGTGGATTACTGTTTCTATTGTTTAATTTTTATATCACTGGAAAACATACATTGTATATTTGATAGGTTAGCATAAATAATCAACACTAATTATAGCTGTCATTTCAGGAGATAGTGGGTATCCCCAAGAGCCATGGTTAATGACGCCATATGGGAATGTTCAGGACAACTCACCAGAGGAATTATACAATAGAAAGCACATGGCAGCCAGGAGTATAGTGGAGTGTACAATAGGCACTCTAAAACAACAATGGTGGTGTCTTCTAAAACACAGAGTGCTGCATTACCGGCCACCAGTTCCCTCAAAAATTATAAATGTGTGCATACCATTGTACAATTTTTGCATGCATCACAACATGCCTGTTTTTGAGGAAGATGGCATCCAGTATGAAGATGATGAGCTACCAAACATTGAGCATGTGGCACAGAGAGGCAACAGGGTTGCCACATTAGGGTAATAAACACATGATGCTGTACTGCGGCATTATTTTGCCCGTTGAAATGACCTCACCAAAAGCCTAGGACACGAGGAAATAATGATGAAAGTACATTTCACCAGTTTCTCACTGGAATTGCCAAGCAAAATTGGAAGAATGCTAAAACATGGTAAGGTAAAAAAGGTAAAGTGCTCCCCTGTGCTTAGCACCATGCCATGAAGGCGTATAGGGGGTAACGCCCCACACTTCCTTGATCCCGTCGTGAGTGGGTCGGGGTGATGTGATCAGCATTATGCCCCTGACCGCCTTTACCCCCCCCCCCCCCAGGTACCCATGTTATTCGATGCTGGGTAGGTGCCGGGGCCGATTCCAACGTTAGAAAAGTTCCTGGATTTGAACCGGCCGGGGATCAAACCCAGGACCTTTAGCATGGCAGTCAGACGCATTACCGACTGAGCCACCGCGGCAGGTAAAGGACAGAATAATATCTGTTTGATTGCCTCCTATTCTCTACCAGTTTCTATACCTCCTCCAATTTTTCTTAGCGATGCCAGTGAGAAGCTGGTAAAATTTACTTTAATTATTATTTCCTGGTGTTCTGTGGATTTTAGTGTATGCGGAAACTTTTTGGCACTATTGGTGCATCTACACCTTATTGTTTTGAGATGTATGGTATTCCATGTGCATTTTTTATAGTATAGCAGAAACAGAAAAACAGGGCATCCATTCGCCATGGTGCAAGAAATTTTTCACCTAACATCTCAATTTCCCATAAACTTGTTCTTTTCTTTAAATGACAAGGATATTATAATCTCTTTGATGTTTGTGTTTTCTGTATCATGACATCAGAATAATACACATGCTATTACAAATTTTTGTACTGTTGGTAGCCAAATTTTAAGAGTTGTGGCAATATTGTTGGTCCAGATTTCAAGATCTTCAGCGATATTGTAGTCAGCCATATATTAGGATGTATTGCATATTCATGATGCTACCAGTCGAGCCTTTGTTGGGAAGATCACTCTGGTGCAAGAATTAATTACTTTTAATCCAGTCTTGTATTAATTAAGAAATGTTAAGATAATATTTCAAAACGTGTAGATTTATCTTATAGTGCACGTCAAATCTCCTGCATATGGCCTTGAACGGCTGAACAGCACCAGCGAATCAGAGACGTGCGGCGTTGTCGTGCTTTCCGTGACAAGCCGTTTTGTCAACCACGCTGTCTCTTTTCCGTGTGAGATTTCGACATGGCACCGCTGCAGTACGCTGCTATTGGCTATCGCCATATGCAGGAGACTTGACGCGCACTCTAGTTGCAATCATACCTTTCTTAGTTCATATTTGAAAAAAAAACAAAAAAAAACAGCTGTCACCTGAATTAGTTCCTTCTTTCTACCCCTGGGTATAAGTATTAGGCTTAAGTACAAGCTATCTGCACCTGACCTAATTTATATATTTTATCACTGTGTATGTGTTTGTTTAATGTAAATATCCCATCAACTTATCAGTATTCCCTTTGTCAAATGAAACATTTTTACAAATTTCTGGTCGGACATTTGCCAAACTGAGGATCCTAAGTTATAACGTAAAGGTCTTGCAAGTTGTTTTTCTCCATTTTCATCCGCCATGTGTAATGTATTTTGTAAAATTGTGTGTTATGTAAAAAGAAATTAATAAAATAATATTAATTTTCTGCAACAATTAGCTTTATATTGTGTTCCGAAAAACACATTTGTGTGTTTTTATTTGATTATTTTTCCAAATATAATAACTGAAGTTTAGTTTAGGCATGTACTTATTTCTTTGTTACACGACATTCGCCACATCCTGTGGTTTCCCTCAGGAGTTATGGCAAGAATAGTAAAAGTTTGAAACATGTAAAAGGTATGTTGGGTTAAAAATACTCTGTGAAAGTCAATCCAGAGCACCCTGTCACTGTTTCCTACACAATCTCAGGCTGACAACTGCAACTAAGTAGAAAACAATTGACAAGGAATTCTGGATTGACTTTTATCTTCCGTTTTAACCTTTTAAACAGGGGTTAAGCCAGTGGTTCCCAAACTTTGCACCGTTGCTGGCTTACAGGGGCACCTCAGAATGTTCCAATATATTCAATCAATGATTTGATTGTTCCAAATACGTGGTTATTTAGTACCTTTTACACATAAAATATTTCTCAGTTTGAAATGTGTTTATTTTTTAACTTAAGGGAAGCAACCTAACCACCAACTGAGCATTGCACGTGTTAGATAGGCCTACATTCCGACTTTGGTGAAAATCTTGAAAAACTAAGGGCACCGTCAAACAAAAAAGTTTGGGAACCCCTAAGTTAAGCTATTTAGTGAAGTGATGGCATGTGGTGCTAGTTATCCCTTATTTATTATTTTAAAATTTAATTTAGAACCTTTGTGCTTACCAAAAAAAGTTACCAAGGAGAATGCATCCAAGTATCTAGTTTTTCTAGAACTTATATGATTGGGGAACATTCCCCATCTTTCTCAAATCAAGAAACTTTGATTACTTATCTTGTTACAGTTTATATCTCTAATACAAAATATACTATTTTCTGAATTTTGAGTACATGCAATTCATACCTAAAAGCAGACAATTTTGTATTCTATGTAAAACATTATACTGTAATAGCTATCGAGAGAGGTAATGGCCCTTACTTACAATAACAGTAAAAAAATTGTGTCAAACTACAATTCTAAAAATACATAAAAAACCTGGGCTGGTGTACTATTGATAATTCTGGTTGTGCCTTCCATAACATTTGGAAGCACAACCACAGTTGCCACTGGGACCCCAGCTAAAGATTTGCAGGTGCCCATCTCAAGAATTCAGTACATTGTTAACACCAGTAGTTTTAAGGAAAGGCTGTCTATATTATAAAGAAGCAAGGTGCCAGCATAACTAAAATCAATCTGCAAAAGGCCTAATTTTTAATTGACACTTCTTTTTCGCGTGTTTTTATATATCCAAATATGTTAGTTTCATATTCACCAGTAGAAAAAAGATTGTCAATCTATTGGATGAATATGATACAGTCTTACATGTATTGTACACTAGAGTACTGCATGGGACCACTTTAGCTCGGTTGTACTCTCCACACTGGAGTACACTTTGCGGAAAATGTGTTTCAAGTTGTGAGGCATGGGGCACACTCAACAAAAAACTTTGGAAATCACGCAGGAAACTTTCCGATCTACTCTTGCCACGTTTTTGTGGAGTTCGCACTGTGCCTGACAACTTGAAACGCATTTCCCTCACAATGTACGTTTGTTGAGTTCGCCCTTCGTATCCGCAACGCCTCAATTTAATGTGACAATAATTATACACATACATGTGTGTAAATATACGTCCTAGCAGTTTCAGACCACAATCACCTATTTAATTTCACATATTACTGTATTGTGTATTGGTAAGGGGCAATTCCATTGTGACGGGTGTGACATTCAGACAAATTTACATTCATTCTTTAATTATTTTCTTAGCACCTTCAAGTATGCAACTCTATATATTCATGTCAGTTAATTTTCCTTGATGGAAGTTACTTAATTTCATAATATTTCTTCCCCATCTCAATTCTCAGCTACAGAAAATACATTTTTTGTACTTGTGATGGGTGAGACACTTCCGAGACATGACTTTCGGACCTTCCTCAGTCTTTCAGAAAACTGTCAATATAGGGGTTTACTGAAACAGTTGTATTTTAATTTCACAAAGCAAACTGTACTCGACATTTAGATGCTTTCAGTTTCAAAAAATATTACTACATACTTTTTTTATGAACATTTTTGCCTGTGATGGGTGCGACAGATTTTGTGACTAATGTGATACCATGCACATTATTTACTGTGGAGGAGTGAGTATGGATCAATGCAAAAAGGTAAAAAAAAAGTGCTCCCCTGTGCTTAGCACTACGCCATGAAGGCGTATAGGGGGTGTGGGGGTAACGCCCCACACTTTCTTGATCCGGTCGTGAGTGGGGATGATGTGATCAGCATCACGCCCCTGACCGCCTTTACCCCCCAGGGTTTCCCCCAGTTACCCATGTTATTCGATGCTGGGTGGGCGCCGGAGCCGCTTCCAACATTAGAAAAGTTCCCGGATTTGAACCGGCCAGGGATCGAACACGGGACCTTGAGCATGGTAGTCAGATGCGTTACCGACTGAGCCACCGTGGCCACATGGAATCAATGCAAAGGTTATGGAAATTATCATGAATAGATTCTTCAAACTACGGTTAGTTTCAGAAATGAAGTAGGATACTTAAGAGCTTAAGATATAGAAACAATAGATGAGAAAATTATTTAGCTTTCTTATGGTAATGAAACTAAATTAAGTGCAGAATCACAAATAAAATCCCACTTTTAACAAAAAAAGTAATTGGTTTGAAACCATGTGTTATTTATAAGCCATTAAACAAATGTTTCTATTTATTTATTTACCAGAGTAAATTAATTATTAATAATTCCAAAAACAGCATAGTTTTCCCTTCCATTTCATGCATAATAAGTTTAACTTTGACTGTCCACTTTCACATGGAATGGCTGCAAGATAGACTAAACTACATTTTAACATGGAGATGTACCTGGTGGAGGCCCATGGTGGTTCAGATTCCACTTTAACTAAGTCCAGCCCAGTAGCGTAACTAACATGCTCTGCGCCCCCCCTGCAACTTTCAGTTGTGCACCCCTACACTTGATGAAGAAAATAAAGTCCTAGATTTATAATAAGTCTATACAAATATGAAAATTCATAAATGAAAACACACTGTTGCTACAAATATTACAATATTGTTAAAATACCATTAACAGTCCTCTGCGATTTTTGATGGGAATAAATTCTTGTGCTAGTTTTGTGATGTGCAGTTTTCGAGCCCAAACCCCTTTCGATACTTAACTGCCAGTTCAACCAATCTCCCTCTTGTCATTGTTTTTCCCAAGATATTTCTAATCAATTTCAATTTCAGTGACTGAAAAAAGGGGGAGGGTTAAATGTTCTTTGATTTGTTTCATACTCTGAAAACTATTGTATACTTGATTTACTGGAATATGTAAAGCACGGTTATTTACTTTTAAAAACAGTCCAATGGGTCAAGAAAGCAAACATCTTCTGTCAGTAAGTTAGAAAAAGTATGTGTATGTATATACAGGGGGGTCCAAAGAAATGTACTCACTGTTTGATAGTCCATATCTTCTGACAAAATTGACTTGCGGGTACAATTTTTGGCACTGAGAGTTATGTTAGATGTTCAAAATGACCACCAGCAACTTGTAAACAACTCCGATGGCGCCGAACTGCAGACCGTACTACGGCTGTCAGTGTATCTGGCATAATGGCAGCACATGATGCTATTATTTTTTCACGTAGCTCGTTGAGTGTAGTTGGTTTTTGTCGATACACATTATCCTTGACGGTCCGCCACAGGTAGAAGTCCAGTGGTGTCAAATCAGGGGACCGAGGTGGGTACTCAATAGCACCGCGTCGACCTATCCACCGTCCGGGGAGAGTGTCATCCAGGTACGACCTGACATCGCAATGGTAGTGAGGTGGGGCTCCATCTTGCTGCAGGTAAAACATTTCATCGCCAAATAGGGTTCGGATGGCAGGCAAAATCCTTGACTGAAGCATTTCGAGATACACCTCACCGGTTACGGTACCCTCGAAGAAGAAGGGACCAATCAAACCACACGATGACAGACCACACCACACGTTAAGCACCGGTAGATTCACCGCCTTCTCCACATAAACGTGAGGATTGACGGGCGACCAGTAGATACAATTTTAGCAGTTCACAGTACCGTTAAGTTTGAATTGAGCCTCGTCAGACCACACAACTGTCCCTGCAAATTCCCCATCCTCGCGAACCATGTGCTCAAACCATTCGCAGTAGTATTCGACCCTACGATCCGGATCGTCCTCGTTGATCGCGTGTAGCAGTCTTGAAATGTACACTTTCCACTGTGCACCCTTCAGAATGCATCTTACGCTAGACCGGCTCACCCCACTTTCGCGCGCTCCCTGGTTCACTGATTTTTGCGGTGATCAGGTGAAATGTTGCAACACAGCAGCACTGGACTCTGCACTTGTAGCTGTTTGTGGTCGACCGGATCTTACCTTGTGCACATCATGAACAGTTCCGTCGGATTCGAACTTATCACGAATACGGGCTATTGTTTGTCGTGTTGGAGGCCGTGTTCCAAACTCATTCTGCCACTGCCGTTGAACCTCTTGAATGTTCTCGTACTTCCAGAACCATTTCAATACAGTCTTGCGTTCCACAAATGATAACCGTACTGCAGCAATTGTTGCTACTCGACTGTCTTCCGCTGTACTGGTGTGATCGCTCCAACACTTGCGCATGCACGGCGCAAATTGCCAGCTCCAGCTACCCGCGACAAATTAAACAGTTACACTACACGTCCACATGAGATTAGTACGTGTAAGTCTGTTTGTTTCGAAATTATTGCATTACAAACAGTGAGTATATCTTTTTTTGACCCCTCTGTATATATATATATATATATAATATACCGCGTGAGGCACCTAAAAGTACCACCTGAAATAGCGAAGAAACCAGAAACAGTAGCGATGTGAGGTTTGCGGGAAACAATCATATCAAATGGGGCTCGTAAATCGGAGGTATGGGGTGGGTCGAAAAATATCGACAAATGGGGCATCTGGAGCAAAGTCATATTTTTTTAAATGGAACGATATACAATAACATGCATAATATAAAAGAGAACACGCAGACAACGCCGTTGGTCTCATGCATCTACTGCACATAGGAACGAAGATATGGCCATGTGAAAATATGAGGCTTTGGACTACTTTGCAAAACCTTCTATGAAAAGATTATGAGTTATTAATTGAATAGCCTTTTGCCATCAAGATGGCTATAAGAAATTTTCAATGGAAAAGTTGATTCCTTTTCTGAAATAGAGACTATGCAGCTCAAACAGATGGAGGGGATCATTAATCTTGCTTCAAAGTACTTATATCCTTGGGTAGAAAATGCAAGTGACAAGGATCAATCTTATACGAGGGTCACTATTTATATTTGGAGCCTAACAATGAAAAAACAGGAATTTGGCATTGAAAACTGCTTTATTGTTTTTCGAAGTATTCTCCTTTATGGTCAATACACTTTTGCATTCGTTCGAACCATTTGTCAAAGCAGTTTTTCCAATCTTGTTGAGACACCTCCATAATATGGTTTTTGAACAAATCAACGGCATCTTCCGCCGAAGAAAATCGTTGTCCTCGCAATTTATTCTTCACATTCGGGAACAAGAAGAAGTCATTGGGTGCCAAATGAGGACTGTACGGCAGATGACCCATCAATTCGATTTTTTGACTGTTCATAAAGTCGGTTGTTAGACGAGATGGCATTGTCTTGATGAAGAATGATCCGACGGCGTTTGTTTGTTTTCCGTATTTGACCAAAGACCTCTGGCAAACAAATTGTTGTGTACCATTCAGAATTGACCGTTCTACGTTCCTCTAAAGGCACAGTTGCCACATGACCAGTTTTCCCAAAAAAACAGGCGACCATTTGTTTCGATGTGCTTCGAGCGCGAACAACTTTTGTTGGATTGGGTTCATCTTGAAACACCCATACAGTCGACTGCTGTTTACGTTCCGGCTCATATGCATATTATATCCATGATTCGTCACCTGTTACAATCTTATATACGTCTTTTGAAGCACCACGATTGTATTTATTGAGCATTTGTTTGCACCAATTGATGCGAGCGTCTTTTTTATTTTTTGTCAAATTGTGTGGGATCCAACGAGAACATACCTTTCTCACAGCTAAATGATCATGTAATATTTTATATATGCTGGTGGAACTAATGCCTATGGTTGCCTCAATCTCACAGTATGTCACATGACGATCTTGCAGTATTAGGTTTTGCACAGCATCAATGTTTTCTTGAACAACAACTGATTTTGGACGACCTTCGCGAATCTCGTCGATGAGCGAATGGTGGCCACGATTAAATTCGTTATACCAGCGTTTCACAGTGGCAAAGGATGGGGCTTCATCGCCAAATGTGGAAGTAAGTTGATTGATGCAATCTTGTCTTGATAATCCACGTCGAAAATCGTAAAAAATCATCGCACGAAAATGTTCACGAGTTAATTCCATTTTATTGTTGTCGCGCAATCTCCAAGGCAACATAAACAACACAAATGAAGCTATTGACAAAACTTTTGAAGTACGTTATGGTCAATAATGCCAGACGATTCCGTGCAAACGTCAAATTGCGCCTAACTTCAATCAGTGTTGCCAAGACTCAAAATATAAATAGTGACCCTCGTAGATTTTTTCAAGATATGGGAATGAAATATTACAGAAAGCACAAAGAAATACGTAGACAAAAATATGAAAAAAACAACAACATACAATTTTATTTTACATATGGAACTATACAATATTACTACACATAGAATCAGAAATTATATTCAATGCAGCTGCCTTTGTTCTTTCTGCTGAAGCCATCTCCTTCATTGCTGCCACTTCCTCCTCCTTCACTTCGGTGAAGGCAGAAATGGCTGCAGCAACCTTTTCCAGGGCTGCTGCCTGGATTAGTTGTGCAGCCTCAAACTTGAAGATGGCATTTGTATTCCTCTCTTGGGCAGTTACGTGCCTACGCTTGGGCTGTGGTGTACCTGCAGAATAGAGAATCTCCAATAAAATCTTCGAAAAACTTATTTCCTACTTTTTACAAAATAAAAGGAATTCAAAGTAGTGTTTACAGTACATATTCTACACAATATACCATATTATATTAAAACTGGTGCCACTTCAAAAAGTTGTCGTTGCCATCTTCAGATTAAATAAAGTAGAGGATCAAGTGAAATCTCTCACACCCTGTGCTGAACAAGATGCATGATCAAGGTATGGTACAATCCATTTATTCTTACACTTCGTTTGGTCTGAAGATAGCAATGACAAATTTGAGAAATAGCATAAATTGTATTATAATGTGGTATACTCAAGGCTTAAAGTGAGCCAGAATGCACTAGAATTCCATTCCGGTAAATCAGTTTCGTGCCGGAACTCAGTTCCTCCTGTGACATGGAACATCCATTTCATTTATTTAATGCACTAAACAAAAGTCCATCCTTTGTTACATTAATTCTTGTTAACAACTGATGAATAGAAAATGAGAAAAAATTCTCAACAGGAACACTTTCGCTACATGCTCAAATGAAAGCTACCTTTAACATGATACTTTCTTCCCTGCATGCACTCCTCTTTCCTCCTTACAATAGATGTAGGCATTTTCTAATTCTGCTACACGAAGGACAAGTTTGAAACAAGTGTTTGGTGACTTCCAAGCCAACATGGACTTTATTTTTTTGTTTGTTTGTTTCAAGCTGTATTGGAAATTTACGAGCTCATAATACATATTCTGTCAATTTAAAAATTACAATCACAAATTTAATAATTTTATTTTACATGTAAACTGATGATTGGATTTTTTTTTACTTGTACTGATCCAACACAAAACGAAACACCTTCTGTGAAGAACCTGAATAGTTAATTAATTTCCCTATTCGTATAAAAAAAAATGTTGCTGTTGGAACCTCTGTGCAAGGGTAGCAAAAAAAAACACATTTTTTTCATTTTTTTGGAATGTGTTATAAAAATTACTGCCAATTTTGATTCATGGCTTCAGGCAACTGTGGTCTTTGAAGCCAGTTGATATAAATTTGATAACTCAACTAAAAATGATTTTATGATCTGTACTACTTTCTTTTTACCATCTCTAATGCAAATGGATGATATTCTAGCCCAAAAACTGATACCAGAGGTATAATATTTTTAGAGGGAAGATATACATGCCAAGTTTTAGCAGAAAGTAATATTACAGCTCTTTTACTGCTATTCTCTTCTAGCTACAGCCCTTTGAAAATGCTAGGTTCTCCATTTCTTTTCCACAATCTGTGTCCCAATATCTCTGGTGAATGACCAAAAAAAATCATATTTGGCACACATAGTTACAATTCGGAGAAGTTAGTCAAAAAGGGAACATGTATGTTATTAGTTTAAAATAAATATTTAATTAATAAATATTTAAATACTAATAAACCACCATTTAATTTGAATTATCATATTCATTAATTACATCACGTGACTGGCATAGTAAGCACATTATTAACCATCATGAATGAAAAGCTGTGCAAGTGAGAGGTTTGTCTGAAGAGTTTAAGACATGCAAGCGGAGTACCATTACTGGGAAGCTGCAACTACTTGTGGCCAATCTTGACCCCCCGCTTCATGTGAATGGTTTCAAGTGCAATGAATTTCTGACTTCAAATGATAAGGTTTAGAGAAAATGTAAAATGGGATATCATGACTTCTCATAAGATATCACTGTGATTGTGTAAACAAACTTCCATATTAAGAAAATTCAAACTACATTGCTTCCCTGCTAAATATATTCAAGCGAGCACCACTCATGACCCTAAATTTCAGCAATTTGCATTATAGAAGGTAAAAAGAAAGCTATAGGACCTAAAATCTAGCGTGAAACATACTGAAAACAATATTTTGTACCCAAGAATTCCATAATTTTTATTAGGGTAGTTTTCAAATTTATGGATGGTGACTGTCTGCAAAAGCCCACATTGCAGGAAGGTAAAGTTCCCCCTATAAATTTCATCATGCAATTAAGGCATATTTAAGGGATGTGGGGGGGGGGGGGTACATTCGCAATCTACATATTTTTGAATTGAATATAATGTAATCAGCACCATGCTCCAGTCATGTTTACTTCCCAGGTAACTAACTCATTATCATCATATATATGGTTTCTTTGGAAAAACAAATGACAAGCAACTAAGAATGGAAATCATTTATTTCAGACTCTGTGCAAATTTCAATTCCCTACTAACTACACTATCAAGGCTCAAAAATGCAGGAAGTAATGACACAACAATGACCACCATCGTTAACAAAATCATTCAAAAAATGCCAATTTTGAAGTACTCATGCAAATGGTAAGAATAATAAAATTGACATGGATTGACCATTATTCATTTATATTAAAATAATACACCTACATACAGAACTTTTGGACCATTGAAAATACTTGAAATACTGATCAACCAATCTGCATGTACCAATTCATACTAATTGACTACTAATTTATCCGCATCCCTATTTTTTCAATGCAAATTCAAGGCAAAATGAAAAATGGATTGCTTAAAAATTGGTACACATGGATGAACCAAATTTAATTTATGTTATGTTGTATGGAAAGATAGACACATGACTTATGCTGTGGCCACATTTGTCAACCTACTCTGCGTTACCTACAAAAGGGATGCAACAGGAAGACAACAGTCAATTAGCAGAAAATAAATAAACATGATTATTTACGTAATTAGTGTGGTACATAGTATGAATAATTTTAACAAGTTCCTTGTCATTTGTGTTGCCAAAGAAAACAAATCTATTTTGTCAATTTCTCATATGGATGTGGATGGCATAGGATACGAATTTTCGACATCCAACCCCAGCACAGAAAAACTGGCCTGTGGTGGGGGATCCAACAGCTGAAAAAAAATTGTATTTTAATATATTGCAGAGCAATTTACTTAAATTTATACAAATACAGATGAGATTTCTTTCAAAAAATTTGGGGGAAAAAATTATTGTGGATTGGTTTTGCATAACAAATTTTCACTCAAAAATTTTAAAAAAATAAGTACTTGTGCGCCAAAAATTGAGAAGCAAGCATTAAAATGTAATCACACACATAAGTTAAAAACAAACATACTCTCTCTTTGGAACAACTGAGAAAATACCACGCAAGCTTTTATACACAGTGCACATGAAGTCTTGATATAAATCCCATACTTATGATATAATCCAAATGAAGAAGTTAACATTTAGTTCATCATAGCTCAACAGCATATTGTGTAACTTACCCCAAAAGAAGGCATCTCCTCATCTCCTACCACCAAGCACTTCCAAGTCAGTTGAACAATTCGTTCTTATAATTGTGATAACTTGAGGTCAGTGAGTGGTCCACTACCTGTCCTCCATTGGGAATTGATGATCTCACTTGCCCTTTCCTTTGCAGAACTCTTTAGAGCTGACCAACACTGCAATAAAAGAGATTGCTCAAATTAATACTCCTTCATAAATCTTTACAAAATGTCGCATACTAGCCAAATGATCTAGTATTTTGACATGCACCTATTACACATGATATACATTTGGTTTGTATCTACATGCACACACTACTGAAGTGTGAAAATTACTGAATTTTCCTTTTAGAACGTTTTTTATGTCCCATATGTTTAATCTGTACAAGTATCTCGGAGGGTGCCATTCATTTTCCAATTTCAAGGAAATGGACAAGCACTTTACCATACGATATTCCTATGTGGTTGCCACTCTATGTATGTGCATCTTGTTACTTGCACATGTAAACTGCTTCTTTAAACATAAAAAAAAAAAAAAACTTCACCGTGCTTAAATTTTAGCACAAAAGTTTGTGGATCCGTTGACCCACTATACATTCTCGAGAATTAAGTTGATTTTTTTAATAGACAGATTTTGATGATTTAGGTAGTATTAAATTGGTTCCAAAAAAGGTAAAAAAAAAAGGTAAAGTGTTCCCCTGTGCATAGCACCATGCCATGAAGGCGTATAGGGGGTGTGGGGGTAACGCACATACAAAAAACACAAATAACGGAGATATTTGCTCCAAAAGCATGGGAGCATGAAAATTGGTTGCGTACACACTCATATAGCTAAAGAACACGTGCAAAAGATCACACTATCAAATTTAGCACTGTTAACTGAAGGAAATAGCCAACGAACTTTACCTCACAATAACACATTTAGAAAAAGTTCATAACACAATTTTCACAAATCATGCCCAACATTTCATTTTCTGGAGGGTGTTAAAGAGGGCAAAGAGTACCATAATGGGCTTACAGACTTTAAACAATGTATAATACTTGTTTAGAAACTTAAACGTTTTCTTTGTCCTTCTGTATCCACTGTATTAAAGTCCAACAAGACACCATGGTAATGTATATTTATTGTAACAGGGTTTAAAGAGATAAATCGTAGGTTTTGATGTAATTTATGCATATATGTATGTGTGTGTGTGTGCAACTTCATGGTGGAGTAAACCATGTGTTTGCAGCTGACGGACTTAAAATTTTGCATGCCATGCATTTCGGTACGGTTTTGAGGTTACGTTACATTCCATAAGAGTGAAAAATCACAAATTAAATCGTACCAGTGAAAATTGCTGACACTTTGCATGTAACAACCTTTGTCCGAAAAATGTGACGGTAACATTTTTTCTGCGTAACTCACGGCCATGAGCATGGGACTATCGATGACCATAGTACACAAGAACTCTGCACTAAACACAATTATGAACTATGTTACAAATAAAGTGTTTACTTACCCGTCTCCATTGTTTTTCATTCTTCACCACTGGCATTCAAATTATCTACAAGCTCTCTCCACAAAATTTCCTCGTCTGTCTTCCTAAAGTTTTTGTAAATTCGGCCGGCAACCAGGCTTAGATTATTTTCCATAAACTCAATTAAAATCATCTTTTTCTTCAGTCACTTTCACCATGATGCTTCTACTATGCAACTTCAATCAAAGAAAGACAAAAACTATCACAGATCAGATTCAACAAGTTGTTACAATCGATTCTTGGTCAAACTCGAATTTTACAATATCATCCTCTGATTGCCTATTCGCATCTAGCCTCTACGACAAGTGTGTGCAGAGGCATTTTTCATGTCGTTAGTAGTAACTCATAATGACGCGACGTCACGTTCCGTTTTGGACTTGTCAAGTCTAGCCTTCCAGCATGATGACAAACTCGTGTCGTTAAGTCTCTTGTGACAAGTCGGTACTTCACTCCCAGGTCAGCATTCAAATGATACCAGACATAGTGAGCATTGATAGAGTTGGTGGACACTCGCTCGGTAATTTTTTTCATTTTCACCAGGAATTTGAGGCTAATGTGCTGCTCGAGTTTCATATTTGCCATTTTTATGAGGGTTGGCTGACAAGTTTCTGCACTGCCGAGAAGGAAGCATTTTGGGTTCATGAAATTTTATATATGTTAGAGAGTAGTCCTTATATGGATACCCTGCGAGGTTACATGTTCTAATGTTGAGTCATTCCTTTTCAGCAGGTGGAATTGTGAGCCAGGATGGAGCCATCTGTGACTGAGCAGCGGAAGTTTGGCGGAGATGTTTCCATTGACGCGACTGTTGTTTCGTCTCTGGGTAGAAATGATGACACCATGTTTCATCCTGAGGCACAATCCTGTTCAGAAAGTCCTCACAGTCTGCACGCATGCGTTGCAAATGTGCAGATGAGAGCTTCACTCGTGTGCGTTTTTGGTCAAATGTCAAGTCTTGTGGAACCCAATGCACATTTCCAAATGATCACAAAAAATGACATACACGCGATCCTTTGAAATGCCTACACATGTTGCAATAGTTTGTTGCATCAGTCTGCGATCCACCACGATCATGTATTGGACTTTCATGATGTTGTCGTCGGTGGAAGCACTCCACGGGCACCCGGTTCGAGGTTCATCACTGAGGGACTGTCGTCCACGTTTCAATTCATTCACCCACCACTTCACTGTTGTGTAGGATAGGGCATTGTCCTGTAAGGTGTTTTGCATGACCTCATGAATCTGTTTGGCTGTCCAACCCTTCAGGAAGAGATAACGAAACACTGCACGATCGGTGATGCGCTGCTCGGTCACAGATGGCTCCATCCTGGCTCACAATTCCACCTGCTGAAAAGGAACGGCTCAACATTAAAACACGTAACCTCGTACAGTATCCATATAAGGACTACTCTCTAACATACAAAAAATTCATAAACCAAAAATGCTTCCTTCTGGGTCAGGCCAGAAACTTTCCAGCCGACCCTCATACAGCAACATGATTGAGGACCTCCACTTTCAAGCACTGCTCACAGACTAACTGCGAGTGACAGTGATCCAAGGTTCTGTCATTAGTTTCTTCAAGCATCAAGGTTTACTTCCTGTGCATGTGCTACACAGTGCTGCACGTATACTTCCGACAAGTCTCATTATTTTGTAGCCAAGCTTGGTATATGGTGAAGCAAAAACAAAGTGAAAGGAAATAACCATTTTTGGATATGATGGAAAGGAAAATTGAATATTGAAGATGAAAGCCTTGAATATGTATCATCAAGTTAACCACAACAGGCAAGGTGAAACAACAATGAACAAAAGGAAAAATTAAATAGAAGGTGTCAGTGTGTTCCAAGTCACATTATAGATTTTGTCTGAAGCAACAAGAAAAAAACAAAGTTAAAATTGCCAATATGAAAAGCTATGTGATTTGAACTTGGAATCAACTGATTACATGCCTCGCTTGGACTACTAACTTTTGATACAAATTTTAAACAGGAAAAGAAATTGAGATTGTTCTACTCTTAAAAAATCAGGAAATAAAATGTTAACTAAATCTTTATTCACAAACAGGTATTAATTCATATTACTCGTTTGTTTAACAACCTTTGACTTTGTGGCAATATTCTTGTTTACATCAGGTAAAATAAAACTATTTACTCCTCAAAATTCCTTATCCTGGGCTGCAAAAGCTTCTGCTTTATTCATATATCTATGAAAATGTTTTTTCCTGAAAAAGAAGGGGAACTCTATTACTGAAGGTTCAGTACATAAAGATAACTTCTTATAATTTTAATTTCTATAATCTAGAAATGGACCAACATGAAATTTTAGTCGATATTGATAAAGTACCAATACAAAATTTCTCAATACCAATATTCTACAGATCCGATGTAAAATTCGAAATGGTTCATTGACCTCCTTAATAAATGTATGTCACCTGGTGAAACAAGCTTTCGTAATTCAAAACAAGCTACATATTTAGACATTTACTATTTTTAAAAATAAAAAGTATGGAATGGAGGTTAGATGTTTATATCCTTAAAAATTGTAACAAAATGGCACATTGAAAGATATTTGTAGATATATCGGATTGATAAAATTATCGCTAATTTTACCAATAAACCGATGTGTCTATGTCGGCAGATACTGATATCACTTAATCTGTCTCATCCCTACTATAATCAATTTTATTCACTACTATTATTATGAACAATCAACACATTTCTTCTTTTTACAGGAAGTGAAGTTCAACAAACTTCTTGTTTATATTATCAGACCAAGTGGAGGTGAGAGTAGTAGGGGAGTAAATATTGTGTTAAATCTGACATAAGATGACTGATTGTCTGTTTGGAGATAAAACATATGAGATTATACAGAGTTTGTTCGCTTTATATCCGACAATTTTCGATTCGGTGCTGCCACCTGGCATATCATGCTGGAACTATGGGTCTGCTGGTGGGAGTAGTGTTGTGTCTGACCTTGTAGGTGCGTGAGTGTTGGTAGTGAATGTTATCAAATGGCACCGAAAATCAACTGGTATTGGGAGGGTTACGTAATGGCCCTTTCCATGCTAAGTTTTCATACGTAGGCATTGTGAAACAGTGTCAGGAGACTGGGTTAACACTCAGGGTGACTACTGCGAAAGCTATTGTGGCCCGTTACACACAACAGGCTCTCCTTGCGAAACATTCACCCACGAAAACCACCAGGAGAAGGGCTGCAAGCCGTGTACACCACCTGCTACCATGTCACATTGCCGAACGTAAAACAAACTGCAGGAAACTGTATGAAAAGTACCTGGCAGGTTCCAAATGGAAGAAAGTTGTCACAATGGATGAATCGTATGTCCATCTCACTGCTGGTGGTCACATTCGGGCAATCACATACCGTGACATTGACGGCAAGGGGCGCAGCAACTTTGTTTGTCAGTGCAGGGAAAGTTTCCCTCGTGGCTTTATGGTTGTGACGGGATTCGGATATGAGGGTAAGTTGATGATATGCAAGGTGGACAAAAATGTGAAGGTGAATGCCAGATACTTCCAAGACTCCATTCTGACACCTATCTATCGGAGAGACATCTCACAATTGTATGGAATGGACACGAACCAGGTGATGATCCATATGGACAAGGCTTCGAGTCATACCGCCAGAACATCACTACGTTTTTATCAGGAAATGGCAGAGGAATTAGGAATTCATGTCATCCGTTTGAAGACATTCCTGTGAAAAGTCCAGATGCCAGTCCAATGGATATTTGCGCATTTGGACTGTTGAAACGAAGTCTTCAACATCGCCGCCCGCGCCCCCTTCATGGTCTATGGAAAGCTTGCAGGGAGGAGTGGGGCAGAATTCCCATTACTGTCCTGCGCCGGAGCTTGCTGCGATGGAAACTGTGATGCCGGGCGATAGTCCACAATGCTGGGGGTCCAATAGAACATGATTGGTTGTGGCGGCACGGTATCTCTTAAGGTGAGTACCCATCAAAAATGGTCGGATATAAAGAAACAACCTCTGTAGTAGCTATGTGTTCTGCTTGCAATCTGGTGATTCCATGTCAAATTAAGGTGAAACATTGTTATTTGAAACGTCAATTCTTGTTTTAATTGTATTAATAACTTGAGTACCTTATTTGACAAAAAAGTGGTAGATTGTGACGGAGTGTGGCTTACTTGGGTGTAGAAATAAAATCACCATTCATCCTTTTCTAACCTGTCAATCTCGATCACTGCACTGATAAGTGTCCATGAGAAGGACTAGAGGGTGACTGGCCCTGTTGTGGTGTACTATCTGTCCAGAAAGAAAATGCTCAGTTGATGGTGGCGTTGAAAGCAAAACTTCAAATATGAAAAATATTAATGTCAAATGTGTGACTGAACACACCATTCACACTTCAAGTTTTTGAAACTAACATATTCTCTTTTCTGGGAGTTACGTTTCAATAATGTATTCCATAAGGATCTCCGTGGGTGGCAAAAGGTAAAAAAATGTTTCGGTCTGGAAAAACAACTACATCTGAAAGAAAATAAGTGAGAAGAAATTTGCGTCGGCACAAGTGAAACAATTCTAAAACTTACATGATAATTTAATAAATACTTACCAATAGAAGGTGTAGGTGAGTGGTTAGTGTTATGGCTTCATGATCTGTAGGATGCATGTTCGAGCCCGGTTACAGAATTGTTTTTTTTTTTGTTTTTTTTAAGTTGCCAATGAGGCATCAACATGTGTGTGTTCGAATCCGCATTTATACAGTGATTTTTTTAATATCTGTGTCCACAGAATCTCAAATACATGGGATAATGGGATGTAGGAAGTGCATACATGCATTTTTAATCCATGATTTCACCTGCTATTTTCGAAAAGCACCTTAGATTTTTCCCACTTAAATAAATAAATACTCCCTCTGTTCCATAATTATTGTCCGGTACACCTTTGTTTGTTGTCTCATAATAATTGCCCGATATTCAAACTGTGACATTGGTGTATACAGAAGAAGAACATGAAACAAGGGAATGAGTCATACGAAACAAGGGAATGAGTCATACAAAACAAGGGAATGAGTCATACAACTTTACTACACAAGGATCAGTACAAATTGTGCTTTCCATCTGTCTCTTCGTCTGTCATCCTGTACTACCATTTTGGCATACCGGACTATAATTATGGGACAGAGGGAGTAATAAATAATCCATGCTGCGACAGACCTCGAAGGGCATTGGCCTATCCCTGACTGCCAGTCTCCCTCCCACAATCCTACATAGAGGTGTGGAGAACTTCAACCGCTATTGGGGTGACATGGGGTCAGCACGTCGAAACAACAGGTGTTGTAGAAGATTTCCGAGACTGGGTTACACTACTCACTCGTAGCTTGAAGGAGGTGATGATAGTCTTTCAATTTTTAACATTTACAGTGCTAATCATGTATATATACGGAGTTCCCGAACTTCTCTAGTGTGCAGATCACATATATATACGGAGTTGAATTCAAAATTTATTTCAACGGTCATTTGCCGTACATTTACAGAGTTAGCAATCCTGAGTAATGTTTGGCCATCGTACTTCCTCATACTGCCACCAGATGGTGGGAAAATGCTCATAACGGTTATGTTCGTGTTGTCTGATAGGGATATGCTTGCTTCACTTTTCTACAGTGCCGGCAAGGGGGACAGTTGCGCCCCTATTTACACCACTTTTGCCCCTGCACTATACTAAATCTTATCCAAGCCTTTGCCCCCCCTTGTTTTGGCACCTGCCCCCTCCCCCCAGTTTTGGGACCCAATCGCTGCCACAGCTTTTCTATGTCATATATCATGTCAACTTTTTATGTTTAGTACATTTCATATCATTTATGATGAAACATCCAAGGTAGCCATGTGGTTATAACTTGTTAACTCTAAATATTGAACAGGAGGGAATTTAGAATTTGGTCACAGACAGGATAGCCCATGTCGTGTATGATTCAACAGTCTTACTTACAGAAGCTTGCGAGCTGAGAATGCGCAGTTCAACGATTGGCAAGCATCGTACTCTCTGCCTGAAACCACAATTCACACAGTCAACGAGAATGTTCTCTCATCAGTATGACGTCATCCTTGGTTGATTTGCAGCGGAGTGCCCAGAAATTTGTAAATGAGATTTAGGGTTTTCATGACTTTTTTTTTAAAAAAAATAATCAACCTCTATTTTACCTCACAGTTGGGCCACGAATATTTCTCTGTTCACCTTATTGCCTCATGTAGGAAGTAATTGAGTATTGGAGAAGTTATGTGTAAAAACACATCCTAAGTGATATCGACAAGTAATTAGATTTATCAGAAGAAGAGTTTTCATATTCTCCCTCTTATAAATGTCCAAAAGCAACAATTCTACTAAATAAAAAAAGTCGATTCTACAAGAGATTTGAACCTGCAGCCTTCAGACAAGTGGGCCAGCACTTTACCACTTTCCCACTTCATCACTCGATCAAACCAAGTTGAAATTTTGTCTTATGAGTCATCAGCAATCTTGCAAACTTCGTTAACATACCTGCTGTTTCTCACTAGTTTATTTTTACAAGCTGGAATAGACTTGAGGTCTGCAACTCAGAACTAGACTTCTGTGGTAACTTATTCTCTCCAGTCTGATCTAATGTGACAAATCTCGTATATTGCAAATGCAAAGTGGCATTTTTACATGTTGCAAATAATTTCCCATACAGACGTTACTTCCAGATTTGGCCACATCCACGGAGCATTTACTTTCTGGACAGATAGTACATTGTTGGAAGCAAAACAAGAAAAACTATTTTATCTTTACTATAATTCATGTGTGAAGTGTATTTTATTTTTTTTAAGAAGTATTGTCATTTGCAAGTTTGAAAGAAGTGATAGCCACGTTGGATACTGAAGGATGTGAGGAGACAGTAATTTCTGTGACTAGGGCAAGAAGTTTATTTTCTGAAATGCACCACATTTGGGGAAGAAAGGTTCTTATCTTGTACTGCAAATTTGAGACAGAGCACACTCCATTTTATTTTAAAATATCATCTGTCAACAGTTAACTACATGCCCAAAAGGGGGAATTTCTGTATGAATTTGTGGTTATAAAATGCAGTGACAAAGAGTATTATCATAAAAGTGCGTAACTGGCAGTGACATTGGAGCCGAAAAACAAAAAAAACTTTCAACGATTTTCTACCTTGAAAATCCACGTGCAAGGCTTATTTGTGAAAATGACATAATCGAGTAAATATAGTAATTTGCTACAAAACTACGTAGTTGTCTTATGTTGGAATCTTTACTGAGTCCTTGAGATATTGTTTTCATATACTATTCATGCTTATCCCCATCAACAGCATGAACAATAAAACCGAAAAATGAAAATATCTGAACACACCACACACACAAAACACAGCAACAAATGGCCCAGTAAATATCTGACACAATTTGAATAGATACGAAACTTGAAGGCAACATGATTGCATAAATACACCTGTGTGTGTTGATGGTCTTGCCTAAAATACTTTGCTGATGGTCCTGCTTTGTTTTTACACAGCTCGAGTAATGTTCACAATTCACTATCACATCCTGAGGTGTAAGGGGTGATCCTTCCACATAGGACACCTCATTGTCAATCTCACTTCCATGTAGTACACCCTGGACTGCATTTTGCATACTAACGAGGCTCTGGCATCTGCATTTTCTCCTTATGTGTGCCGAGTGCCAGTTTACAGCCTCAGCTTCTAACTGAAGTCAGAATGTTTAATATTTTAGCTAACAACATTAGTTAATTTAGGTAAGGTAAGGAGCTGGACACTGTATAACATAACGGGTGTAAACTAGCCTTAAAGTGCGGATGCACCCAAAAATTCAAATTCAAAACTATTACATCCTCAAAGCAAGGAAATACTGTACACATCTCTAGTTTCATGATGCTATTACCAGTTTCTGCCATGTATTTAATTTTGTGTGTGTGTGTGTGCGTGTGTGCATGTTTGCAGATTGGCAAATATGGGGGAACTACATATCTTTACACATGTTTGTTGTGGGGAACCAAATAGTTTCTTGGGAACTGCAGATCCCAACGAAATAATAGCCCCCCCCCCTCAACATTGTACAATGGTATTATAATGAATGCTGTGCAAGAAGTTTTCTTTTGTAAATTTGGTACATGCCCTACTTACAGAAATTACTGTTTCCACCCGTCCTTCAATATCCAACATGGCTATCACTTCTTTCTAACTTGCAAACGACAATACTTCTTTAAAAAAAATTCTTATACTTCACATATGAATTATAGTGTAGATAATAACTATTTTCATGTTTTCCTTCCAACAATGTACACCACAACAGGGCCACTTCCCTGTGTGTGTCAGCATTTACTGTAGACAGCATATTGGTGGCAGCTTTCAAATAAAATTATAATTACGAAAAGCTTGAATATGAAAAAAATACTTACACATGATGTTTTATTTTTAGGTGGTATACCAAATTATCGGTTTTCTGCATTATGAATCCACAGATTATACATTTGTAAGGGCCAGTATGAGCCGATTTAAGATGTATTTGAAGAGTCCTCCTTTTGGCGTAACCTCTGTCACATTTCTCACATGGAAAGGTCTTTACTTGAGAACCTGCAAAATGAGGTTCCCCTGAAAATCAATCTTCAACAAATTGCATGTGTAGGTGTTAGTTTCTATTCAGTCATGCAGAGGTCTTTGCAAATGCTTTTCAAGTGTGTCCCTATGTCAGATGTGTTTCACAGAGATGGTGGATAGAGGGAATTTCCATCTATTTTGTTTCCTCACATGGTGGGTCGGTGTGTGTGTATGTGTATTTACTGTATGACAGTACATTGATGGAAGCTCTCAAATAAAATTATAATTACAAAAAACAAGAATAGGAAAAAATACTAACACATGATGTTTTATTTTTATGTGGTATACCAAATCAGTGGGTCTCTGCTTTATGAATCCACAGACTGTGCATTTGTACGGCCCAGAATGATACATTCTAATATGGAATTGAAGATTCCTCCTTTTGGTGTAAGCTTTGTCACATTTATCACACGGAAAGGTCTTTACATCACGATCAACTTGAGAACCTGCAAAATGAATAGATTTCCAGGAATTATATATATATTATGTTTAGGTGCTTTCTCTTTACATTTGACTTAGGGTGACCAGGCATCCTGATTTTAACAGGGCAGTTTTTTTTTTCATGTGGCACATCTTGAGGTTAGCTTTAAAATGCCAAATATGTTTCTTTCTTTAAAGTGTGTCTTGTGAAAAGCCCTGTAAAACATGATGTTAATAAAGACAAAATATATGACAGTGCTCATTTTGATGAGGCTAGACACATGTAACCATCCATTAAATTGATGAATGAAAGTTTACTTCCAAGATTAGATTAAAATGAGTGAAATTTTTAAATATTTTCAACAAAAAAAAAACACTTGTTGGAAAATGTATGTAGGGGAGACCAGGGAAAAATTATCCCTCTAAGATTTATTAAACCATATTTTGCACAATCGATAGATTGACTGATTTGGTTTATTTCATTTCAATTTTCTGCAACTTTTGGCTAATTGTGAAGATGAGAATGGATGTGATGAAATTGATGAAAAGAAACTCACAAATAACACCCATGCTCAGGCTGGGATTCAAACCAGGAACCCCCAGCATGGTAGCAAGCTGTGCTAACCACTCTGTATATTTCACATGAAAATCACAATACAAACAAAGACTATTACATATATACGTTTTGGTGCACATCTTTATTATTATTGGGAATTGGTTTGGAAATTAATGCAAATTATCATTTTGCCCAGGTTGTTCGGGAAATATGACCCCTTGTTTCTTAGGTATGTTACAACAATATAAATACCTCGTCAAAAAAAGTAGAACAGTAAAACGTAAATTTTGAAATGAAAAATAAAACAGATGTAGCATTTGACACAAGTAACTTCCTTGGACTTGGAGTGAATTTTCATGTATTACCTACAGAGATCACGAATCAAGTTAATGTTGCCACCATTCACTCAAGCACATTGTTCATGAATCCATTCCTTATACATCTGACACATAATTCAACCGTCATCTTGAATAGAGTGCAAGGCCCGCTTTAGATAGAAGTTTTTCCTTTTCAACATTTTTGCTTGCATAAATCCTATGGAAATACTTCCAAAAATCTTATAGCAGATAGTACTTTACATGATAGCATTTCATGGAACATTTCGGCTAGCTTTTGCGATTACAATGTACAATACATACAGAACAAAAGGCACGTCGAGTTACATCATCTATGGTGAGTGCAGTGTGTTTACAATTGTAAAAAACTAAAATATTCTTCCATATGTGTACAGTAAACGCTATAAAGTATGTATTTAAGGAGTGCCATCCGTTTGTATCTGAAACCATTTAATACGAAACGTTATTCCTCTTTGTTGGATAGTTATAGTCTTTTAAAAATGTGAAGTGTCACATTATTTACATTTCATGCAGCATCCATTACATCTGCACTCATGTCCTAGAGGTAGTTTCTGATTGGTTATATGAAAAATGCTACGGAAATAAGACTGGACCAATCTATCCTTGAGAATTGTCATGAAATATACCATGGTATCTGAAATGCTATAAAATTTCTCACTTTACATGGTAGCATTTTGGTCATGGCATAAATGTTAAGCAAAATGCTAAGGAAAATGGTTTCATCTAAAGCGGGCCTAAGAATAAAGTAAATACACTTGGGATTATCATTTGATTGATTTGTTGTTTTAAGTCCACTTTATGCACAGTAAGGCTAATCAGGACTGGACCTACAGTTTAAAGTGGGATCCGAACCACTATGTGCCTCCACCGGGTATTGAACCCGGGAACCCTTGTTCACAAGGTGACGACGCTACCACTGCATCTTCGGAGAGGCCTCACTCAGGATTATCATTATCACTACCAGAACTGTCATCCAAACGTGACTGTTTCCTCTTTTTACTATTCCATTCCAGCAGAGATCCATCAGTTTTCTTCCCACAATTTTTCTTGTCGGAGTGTTTTTGCTCTTTATCTTCCTGCTTGCATTTTCTTCCACTAAGCAATTTTATGGGGACTACCATTCACAACTGCAACAGAACTCTCTTTTTCGTTTCGTGATGGATCTTGGTATGTGAATTTTAGGAATTTGTCTCAAAGGTCAGCTGGTGACACTGCAGAAAATGATGTGTCATAAGATGAATATATTCCACTCAATCCTGATTGGGGGAAAAAGAAAGCATAATCTGGAAGATCATGTTCCACAACAGAAGTTGCAGTTGATGACTCATAGCCAGAGATTCCTCAAAGGGATCATTATGCCACAATTGCTGGTACCACAGAAAACACAATATCACGACACAATGCCATCTTGAATGGACAGGACAAAGCATGTCAAAGTATTCCTATTAAATGTTTTAAACTCCTAAATTTTTTTGAAAAACTGTCATTTTCCTTACATCAAGGATCAGCAACACTACCTTTCGCCAACATTTTTCACCTCAACGGAAGAGGAAATTGCCAACATAATTGTGCCACTAACCAAGAAGAAATTACACTCTCTTTTACAGCTCTTCATAAAAGCATAAAAAATACAATTTCCTTACTAATTGACAAATTAACATTTTTTTTGTACTTGTGTTATACATAGGTTGGGAGGAGGGGAAGGAAACAGCTTTTTAAAAGTAGAAAACTACTGCTCTTGTGTGTGGTGTACTTCTTTATGCTCTGGTCACCCTAATTTTACTCGTAATCAATTCTCTATCATACCTCAATCCAATCCTAAATTATTACATTAACGCAAGTTCACCAATTATTTTCATCATGCATTTCACAGTATCCTAGATGGTTATCATGAAGATTATGACGCTTTCAACCTACGCGAGACAGTGGCTTGGTAAATTCTTCATTTAAAAGTTCAGGCCAGGGGTGTGGTTGCACTAATGGCTAATGTGTGGGCTCTCTCCCATCTTTGCATACTGAGGTGTTGGTAGTAGATGAATGCTAGCTGGAAGCTGTCATTGAAAGGGGTGTTGTGATGGTTGGTGTGGATGGTGACAGTGAGGTCCAGGTTGTGGCTGGAGGGTGAATTTGATCATTGCAGTGTGAATCTGGAAGGTGTGAGAGATTGGTGTTGGTCCATGAATGTGGATAGAAATAATTCTCCATGTGTCCAGAGCAAGATGATATTGTCATCTTCATGAAATGAAGCCAGAAGAGGGGTTGGGTCTCCAGCAACCCTTGGTTTGTTTGCCCATGAAAAGGTTTTGATAGGATGGGACTCATGCCTGTACTTTGGATCTGTAGGAAATGTTAGCCTTCAAAGGTGAAATTGTTCCATGTGACGACAAGGCGAGCTAGGTGGGTCAGGTTGTGGTGTTTCAGTCTGCTGTTGAGGTAGAATTCCATGGAGCGAAGGTCGTAGGGGTGAGATATGTTGGTGTAAAGTGATGGTAGCAATGATGGTGATGGAAGGGTGTCGATTTTCTGGAAGAAGTGGTTGTCATAAAGGAAGGTTGCTTGATTGCTTGATTTGGTGTTTTAAGTCCACTTTATGCACAGTAAGGCTAATTGGGACTGGACCTACAGTTTAAAGTGGGATCTGAACCACTATGTGCCTAGACCGGGTATCGAACCCAGGACATCTTGATTACAAGGTGACGATGCTACCACTGCACATCACAAAAGAAGGAAAGCAGAGCTTTCACAAGAGGGTAAAGGTGGAAGTCAACGAAGGCTGAAATTCTTTTGGTAGGCGAGTTGTAGCTGGACAAGATGGGTCTGCCAGGGTTGCCAGAATTGTTAATTTTGGGAAGTAGGTAAAAAGTGAGGGGTGTAGGGGTTGTCTGGAATGAGCATGCTATAGTAGAGGCTGCCAGCCCCTCAGGTGGGCCCCAGGTGTGGATAAAGTTTTGGATTTTGTTGAGGTGTGTGGAGGATAGGTCAACTGTGGTAGTTTTGTCAGTGGATGAGACATTTGAGAGTAACATTTCTCTTATTCACATTAGCCTGTATTTTACAATCAATGGTGTCACCTTCATTGTGACTACTACACATTTGTACTGATTTAGTGTAGATGGAGTCCATGTCAAGTCACAGAGGCCTTGACATGCCACAAGAAAGGTTACAAATTAATGATCTCAAATTGAGGTACAACCTATTACTTTCACTTTTAAGGAGCTCACAATTGTCTTCAAAATGCTGAGTCAACACTGAAATTTCGGAGTTCACATCAGGGATTGAACCCAGGATGTTCACTCAGAAGACCAATGCAATGTATTTCACAAAATTTATTGTGTCATGTCAGACATATATTGACTTGGCATTGCCCTCACCCAGTCAGTGCTAGGGTAACCACCTTTCGGTATTGAATTTAGTTATGACAAATTGTGTGAATGTTTAGCAGCATGGCATCACTCCAGCAAAAGTTCATGGCATGGATAATATTGAACAAAAAAAAAAAATTCTATTTTATATAATATACAGATCATCACAACACAGAATAAAAATTTACAAATTTGCAAGTTTTTTAGTCCTCACCTATATGTATTTGTCCACTGCTGCTGCAGAACTAAGCATCCATCAATTACAGCAAGTTCCCGATGATGCAGTCATTGCCTTGTAATCAAGGGGTCTCAGGTTTGATACAAAGTGGTTCAGACCCCACTTTAAAATGTAGGTCCAATCCCAATTAGCCTTTCTGTGCATAAAGTGGACTTAAAAAACAACTCGATCAATTACTTCTGCCGCTGAAGGCTAAAAGTGAAAGATCTTGAAGTCAACGTGAAGTATTCTCTGGCATTCGCCAAACTCATATTATATTAGATTGAATTTAAATTTCGCAACCTTGATTGTTTGTGAAATATATACGAGAAATACACTGCTCTTCACTGTCATTACTTCTGTGAAGTGGCGGTTAACACGCCGGGTGGTGGGAGGGAGTCTCCCAACATTTATACCCACAGCTTTATGCTGACCTTGGTACTTGATGCATCAGTGATTCAGTATCCCGATAGCTGGTGTCCAGTTTCCAAGTGTTTGTGAAGTGTTAAGGTGTTAACAAATGTTTTAGATTGCATTGTTTTAGTTTATGTTTTCCTGGTGCTTTTCTGCTGTCTAATAATGCCACCCACAATTTAAAACAATGCATTTTTATGTACGATTCTTACATCATTATGAAGTCTTGTAGGGAAGTCAGAAGGCTTTTGGCAGGCAAATTCCCAGATGTTCCTGTTCCACAGAGAGACAATGTTCGAGAACTTAGGAGCAAATTTAGGGAAACAGGGTCTGCTCTTGATAAGAAGCGATGGGGATACAGTGTGTGCTTACTGGGGAGAAACTAGACTGTGTTGGAGCATGATTGGAACACACTTTTCAAAAATCTCTCCAGTGCCTTGCACAAGAAACAGGTATTTGCATGATGAGCTACCAAGCTTTTAAACTTGAAGCCATACATTAGAAGAATTGAAAGAAAATATTAGGAGAGAAATTTCAAGCAATTTCGGAAGAGGAACTGAAACGTGTTGTTAGTGAAAATTTCCTTAAAAATTGCCATAAATGTGTGGAAGCAAGAGGACATCATTTCCAACACCTCTTGTAACAAGGTACATGCGCATTTCAATTTCAACTGTCCGTGTAATTGTACCAGTTTATATCATTTCATAGCTAGCGGTTCCATTTATGCGGATGTAGCACCCAGTTTGATGGCAGACGCGCTCTCGCTGCCTGGTGTAATAGCCGCCACTCTGCAGAAGACTCTGTCGGAAGGCACTGTAGAATGTCAATACAGGAGCCGGGAGGATAAAAAAAAAATAGCTCTAACATGGGAGATCGTGGGATATATGGGAGAGTTGGTCATCTTAGTCAGTACAAACATGTCTGAAAATCCACACAATGATAAATTTCAAATTTCATCTTGGTATTGATTGAATAATGTAGCCAGATGTTGGGCACACCTGGTAGTACCCTCTGACACAACCACTGTCACCAATACACCTCGTAGTATAAAACAAAATACCTCTTATGAATATGTTATAATTCACCCCATAAATCAACTCGAATTATTAAAATGCATAAAAATGTATTGTTCTTTTCGCATTACGATAAATACCCACACAGACCATTGATACAAAAAAAAGTGCTCTCCTGTGCTATGCACCACGCCATAAGGCTTATAGGGAGTGTGGGGTTAGGGCCCCACACTTTCTTGATCATGGTACTCACTTTATATGATGCTGGGTGGCACCGGAGCTGAGACCATTGATACACATTGAAAATTATTGGAACTGACACCATAGCTGTCTTTTATTCATCTTTCATTTTACTTCGTAAAAAAATATTATTTTTTTTTTCACCTTAGTAACTTTTCCCCATACTAAACAATCATAAAAGGGGTTGCTTTCTTCTTTAAGCTTTAAAAAATACCTACATAGACAAAGTAAATACTCACTTGACTTTGTGTGTGACTTTCCAGACACCCTTTAAAAGGTGACAACGTTTATTGTAAATTGAATATCAAGATGAGCAAACGTGAACAACAGGATTGTTACTTTCAAAGAAATCCTTCACTAGTAAGAAATAGTAATTATAAACAGGACGACTTTGCAATTCCTGAGTTACATATATTACCTCTGCAAATAAGTATTCCATCATTCCTGTGATATACATACCTGGACGTCCTTTCCTTGGATATTTTTTACATTCCCTGTTTCTTAATGTATATGAAGCAAAACTATAAACAGATGAAGGCTGCTGCTGTGACACTGATGGTACATTTTCTGCATTTGGGATGTCTGCTTCTTCCATAACAGCATCTGATATGCAACTTGGCTCCGTTACCTCACTTCTATTCTGCAATGTTGGATCACTAGATACTAAAGAGTCCACTCCATTCTTCTCTGAAAAGCTTTCTGTTTTCCCAACAGTTGCTGAAGGTGATTGTGTATCTTCCCCATTAGCAATTATGGGTACATCACATGAAACACATGATTCCATGTGAACATCATTTTCTGCACTTAAAGCTTCATTGACAGACTTTGACGATTCCACATTATGCTCCATGCTGGAGGAGAGTGAGTGGGTACCAGATTTACATTGTTTAACCACACGTGATATTACAGGGATCCCAAGCTTTCGACCGGTTTCCAAAGCTGATACACTCAAAGAATTATTTTTAGCTGTAGAATTCTCAGCAGTGGTTACTGAATGGTGAACCAATGTAGCCACTTTTGGAATGGTTTGGGATTTGGATTGCAAAAGAGAAGTTTTGCTAGTTGCTGCCGTTGAAATGCCAACCATATCCTGTTCATCAGAATCTGGTAATCCACAAATGCTTAATGTTCCAGCAGCAGGAGGTTGTGGTGTATTAACTGAACCCAAATTTGGCAATTTTATGTGAACTGACGCTCTAGGAAGGTCTGGGTTCCCATCTGTATCTTCCACCGATAGATTGTTAGCAAAAGCAGATTCCATTACATCACTTCCTGGTTGGCATGGGAGAGGTGACGGTGATGATGATTGTGCTATATTAGCAGAAAGGGCAGCACCATGTGCGTGTCTAGGCATTTCAGAGATTTCTCTCGAAGAATACTTTACAAAAAATAATTTGTTTTCACCACTTAAGTTAGGATGATTTTCTACAGGTTCCACTGTCACAGGCATTGCAAATTTTCTTGTGATATTCTCATTGGTGAATTCCTTTCCATCCACTTCAGACTCCTGTAGGTTATCTGTGCGCATTTTCTTGCATGGCGTGACTGAAGGTGATGCTCGAGGTGTTTGTGGTGTCACAGATTTATCCTCATTAACTGTGCAACTGCTTTGGTCATGTTTTATAGGTGATGCTTGGATTTTTGAATCCTGAAAGAATAATTCAGCATTAACAACTTGCATAATTATTTGAACATAATTTACCATAAAGTTAATGAATAATAATTTGCCTTGTTTCTTGAAAACATTATATCAGTTCCTTAAAAATAGAATGTGTATTTATCAGTCATTTTGATAGACTAATGTGAAAAAGGCAATAAAAGAGAAACAATTTCCAAAGTTCTGACCCCACAGGAAAGAAGGAAAGAAATCACTTCCCACAAATGCATTCCCTCCAAGAGAGACATAATTAGCATGCTCGTTCTTTGACCCAGTCGCTGCTAGGTATGAGAATCTCAATGGTGGTTGCTGGTAGCACATAACCCTGCATGTTGCCAACTGGCATAAAATCTGGCATGTTGTAAGCCCATAGTGTACAAGAACTTATTTGTGACGTCATGTAGACGGAATATACATGTGACGAAGGTAAGGTCTGCCATTGGCTATGGCTTCTGAGTTGGCATGGCAGAACCTTGCTGACTGGGAGAGACCAATACATTCTGGACTCAGGCTGAGTATACTGTATCTCCATATATTACCCTTTTTGGGCCTGCATGGCCGGGTGTAATTTGCCTAATATACAGGGTGTCATTTTAATGACACCCACGGACCACAGATTCGTATAGAGGACATCAAAACAATCAACTTTTCTCAGTAACATTTTTCTCGATGCATCGATTCGACGCTACAGCCGTTCAAAAAAGAGTTTTGCCGCCTGGATGCTGGCAACCCAACACAACATTTGATCGTATCTGGGATGTCATTTCCTGCACATGTTGCAAGGAACACAAAAATTTTGTGAAAAATGACAAACTACCAACCACATTATTAGCTGTAAAACGAAGCGAGAAACACATCCAGTAGACCGAACATCATAGCCTACCAGCCAGAAGATCAGCAGTCATCTCAGGGGTAGGGGGAAGTGAACCAACAAAATGAGAAATAGTGAAAAATGTATTCAGAATGAAGAGTCAATATCAGATTTTGTCTTCTTCTTCTTCTTCTTCATGCCCCTCACCGCTTGTATGGTAGCAGTCTTGGGCAACGGTCTGAAAACATTGAGGGCTAGAAATTCGCGCACTAGTATAAACAGCACAATATTTTGTTCCACTTCAATTCACTGTCACTATAATACTGCAATGATGAGGGATGATATCAAAAGCGAAGTTCACACTGTCGAGCAAATCCATAGAGAATCCACATAGTAGAGGGGGAAGGTGATGAAAGTAAAGAGGGCAAGGAGAGAGGAAATGGAACCTTTTTTCGAAGGAGTCTGTGAAAGAGTGCCTGACGTTGTGTATTCCATAGCGGGCATTGAAAAAATAAATGGGTGGGGGTTTGTTTATGTTCTCCACAGGTACAATTGGGAGAGGGAGTTTGGTGAATTCTTGCCAGATGATCGTTTGTGGTCACGTGTCCCGTTCTAAGGCGTAGGATACAAGTGATCACTTCACGAGGCATTTTTAGGTGATGAAACCAGGGTCGAATAGGGAGTTTATCGTTGAACCATTTATAAGTAGTGGTCTTTGCCACTGCGGCATGAGCCCAATTTTCCCACTGGGAATGAATTTTTTTTTTGACCCGAGGTAAAAGATCAGTATAGGCAAGTCGGATAGGAGAGGGGGAAGGAACGTCCACAGCTGTTTTGGCTTAAAGATCCACTAGGTCTTGATAAGGATTAAGATTGCTATGCGCTTTGACATAAGTGAACTGTACGTGTTGGTCGTTGTGGTGGAGGTGAAAGTACTCCTGTAAAATTAAGATGGGAAAGAGTTGCAAACGATAAGCTGCCTTACCACAACGAGCGATCGTAAATAATACACTGAGGGCATCTGTGAGAATTAAAGTTTGCGTGTAGTGTGCTTCACGAGCGTGGAGCAAAGCCTGATAAATGGCATAGCACTCTGCCGAGTAAATAGACGCTTCTGACGATAAGGAAAATTGACGTACAACATTGTATCGAGGGACATAAAAGGCACATCCAACGCGGTCGGCATCTTTGGAACCGTCTGTGTAAATAAAAGTGTAGTCGGGCCATAATTCTTTGTAGTATTCGTGTCGACCGAAATCGGTATAATTAATATTAGGGAGAGGGGCGGTGAGTATCGGTAAAGTGTAAATCAAAGGAGATGTAAATGTGAAGCTGAGATGGTAGGCGTCTTGATCAATATTATAACAAGACAAAAAGAAAAGCCGAGGGCGAAAGCGATCGAGGGTTAAAGTTTCGTTCAGTTGTCGTTGAATAGTGAATACGGTATTGAAGGGGTGAGGGTGTCGTTCCCATGTTTTCAATATGTATTTCATGTATTTCAGATTTTGTCTCAGCCTACATGTCAAATATCAACAACAATCAATTTTATTGGACTTACAGCTTACATGTGGCTGTTTACGCCCAGCTACATGTCAATTATATTTGCAAATCAAATGCAAGTTTGATATCTACAGGTTTGTGACCAGATGCCTTGTGGTACTTTTTGTGCTGATAACGGAAGTATCCGAGGTTCACATTGTTACATTACGGCTAAAACACGTAGAACCACAGTAACAATCTAATGATGAATCAGTAGCGAATATACTGCCCTGTTCACAGTTGCAAACTATTATATGTGTATCCGGTGCGTAGATAAACACAGTCATCGGAGAGCTTGTATTACTACCAGGGTGCAAAATACTGGGGGAAGGGGGTATTTCCCCCACCAACAATCTTGACCTCAAAAATCCCCACCCACCAAAAATTTTCGGGGGGGGGGAGATAAAAAATTACTTTTAATTTCAAATATACTGTACTAAGAATAATATCGAAAACCTACACAAATGAGTGTACTTCTGAGTGTTCAATGCTTTTTCTCTCTCTCGAGATCATTATAAAATTTACATCAATATGCACAATAAAAGTAAAACAAGAATGCAAAACAATAGTAACTGTGAAATCTAATTGATTTATATTAACATAACGCAAAAACGTAATAAAAACTTACCCATAATAAAACCACTTCAACTATTTCATAATTTATTAACATCTTTAACCAGTTAGTAAAGGACGTAGTTTGCTACTTCATAATATCTGATATATAACAAATTTCTTTCTTTTTTGTAATTAATAATAATAATATATTATTAAATTAGTAATTTACTTTTACTATTAATAACATTATAAATATGTATCTTATAATACTTATATGCATGTTTGTGGAGAGGGAGGTTTGTAGATGAAGATCTTTCTCCCCCCACCAGTCTTAAATGATTTCGCACCCTGATTACTACTACTTATATCCCTGTATTTTCAACAATTTTTGCCACTTGCCTCATAATGCCCTGAATATACATTATATTATGTGTTGCTTAAATTTGGGATTTTGAGTTCTTTCATTTCTATTTTGTCAACTGTTCAGTGTGTCAGAGATAAGGTTACCAGGTAACTAACTAACTCTCTAGCCTTCTTAAACCCGAAGGTTCATGGCTGCAGCAACACAGGCCTTCCATCTGTCCCTATCTTGAGCAAGATCTACATACTCTTTTCCATCCCTACCAATTTCCTATAAATCCATCTCAACGTTGTCTCTCCATCTACGTCTTGGCCTTCCTACAGGTCTCTTACCATCAGGTTTCCCAACAAGAATCCTGTGAACTCCTTTTTCCTCTCCCATTCGTGCCACATGGCCTGCCCACCTAAGTCTTCTTGATTTAATTATTCTAATAATATCTGGACATGAATACAAATTATGTAGTTCTAAATTATGTAACCTTCTCCACTCACCTGTCTCCTCATCCCGTTTAGGTCTAAAGATTTTCCTAAGGATCATATTTTCAAATACTCTCAATTTATGTTCCTCTTTCAATGTAAGGGACCAAGTTTCACACCCATATAATACTACAGGCAAAATTACTGTTTTGTAAATTTTAACTTTTAGTTTCTTAGATATTAAACGAGAACACAAAAGTTTATGAAGAGAGAAGTAACATGCATTTCCTGAATTAAGCCTACTTTTTATTTCCTCTTTAATATAATTTTCATTTGTTAATATTACTCCTAAGTATTTGAATTTGGAAACTGGTTCAAACGGGTTTTTATCAATAATTAGATTTTGATTATTACCTAACACTTGGTTTCGGCCTGTAAGCATATATTTAGTTTTCTTTTTGTTAACTTCCAAACCTATCTCTTTAGCAGTTTTGAAAAATATTTTAACATTATTCTTAATTGTATTTATATCATCCCCTAATAAGTCTATATCATCTGCATATGCTAACAACTGAGTCATACCATTTAATTTTAGTCCTTCGTTAGTTTCTTTTACCTTCCTAACAGCATATTCTACGGCAAAATTAAAGAGCAATGGAGATAATGCATCTCCTTGTTTTAACCCATCATGAATTGAAAATTTGTCAGACATATTATTACCCACACAAATTTTACTTTCTGTTTCACTGGTGCATATTTTTATCATACTAACAAGCTTCTTAGCTATTCCAAACTCGACTAATATATTATATAATTTCTCTCTTTTGACCGAATCATATGCTTTTTTGAAATCAATGAATAGCTGATGGACATTTTGATTATATTCCCACTTTTTTTCAAGTGTCTGTCTGATGTGAAAAATTTGATCTGTAGTTGATCTGTTACGTTTAAATCCACATTGATAATCACCTATAATTTCATTAGCATATGGGGTTAGTCTTGTTAAAATAATGTTAGATAATATTTTATATGTTGTTGAGAGTAGAGAAATTCCACGGTAATTATTGCAGTTCATTTTATCACCTTTTTTAAACACAGGAACAATTATGGATTCTTTCCACTGTTGAGGGATTTCTTCTTTATTCCATATTAAACAAATTAATTTATGAATTTGACATATTAATGAATTTCCACCATATTTAATTAACTCAGCTGGTATTAAATCAATGCCAGGTGCTTTGTTATTCTTTAGCCTTTTAATAGCATCTTTAACTTCAGTCAAGTTAGGTTCTGGAACTAAAGGTTCTGCTGTGTGGACTTCATTTACTTCTGATTTATCTCCTACATTGACATTTAAAAGGTCATTAAAGTAGTTCTTCCATCTATTTAGAATATTGCTTGGGTCAGCTAGAAAATCACCGTCTTTATCTTTTATCAAGTTTACTTTAGGTTGCCACCCCTTTCTAAACTCATTTACACCTTTATATAAATCTCTGATATTTTTGTTTTTGCTGTGTGTTTCAATTTCGTTAATTTTGCTTTTCAAGTAATCTCTTTTTTTTACTTCTAAACGTGCGGTTAACTTCTTGCTTTATTCTATTATAATTGTTTAGATTTGTATAATCAGAGTTATTTAACCACCTAAGTCTAGCCTGATTTCTTATTTCTATTAGATTATGACATTCATTATCAAACCATGGCTTATTTTTTCTTGGTTTATGGTATCCTATACTTTCTTTAGCTGCTGATTCTATTGCATTACGTATGTGCTCCCAATTCTTATTTACGTCTGTTTCATTTATATTTTCATCATCATTTAAATCCTGCAAAACATCAAATCTATTTGACAGTTTAATTTGGTAATCTTTCTTAATTCTTTCATCAGCAAATTTTCCTGTATTAAATTTTAGAACTTTTAGATTTTGTTGCTTATGATTTATCACTGCGAGTCTTTCTCTTAATTTAGCAATTACTAAATAATGGTTGCTGGCACAGTCAGCACCTCTATGTGTACGAACGTCAATTATACTAGTATGCCCTCTCTTATCAATGAGAATATGATCTATCTGATTATAAGTTTTACCATCTGGAGAAGTCCAGGTATATTTATGAATATCTTTATGTTTAAAAGTGGTACTTTTCACAATTAAATTCTTTGAGGTTGCAAAAGTAATCAATCTTACACCATTATCATTACTTAATTCATGAAGACTTTCTTTACCAATCGTGGGTTTAAATGTCTCTTCTTTGCCAATCTGTGCATTACAGTCACCTAACAGAATTTTCATATCATATTGAGAAAATTTATCAAAGACCTGTTCTAACTCTGCATTAAAATCATCTTTAGTAGTATCATCTTTATCTTCCGTTGGTGCATGCATGTTTATTAAAATAATTTTACACCACCTACCCTGTAAAACTGCATATGATATCCTATCATTAATAAATTCTACTGTTTTACGAGCTGAGATAATTCTATTATTTATGAAAAAGCCTGTTCCAAAATTATGATTTTCAGTACCACCATAGAAAAAAGTATAATTTTTAGTTTTACAATTCCCTTCTGCTGGCCACCTAACTTCCTGGACAGCAACTACATCTAATTTATACTTCACTATCTCATTAACTGTACACTGAAATGCCCCAGGCCGGTAAAGGCTCAGAACATTCCAGGTGCCTAATTTAATATCCTTATTCCTATTGTAGATCTTATCCTTAGTCCAGGGACCTCCCAAAGTAGTCCCCACCCGGAGATCCGAATGGGGGACTATTTTACCTCCGGAATATTTTACCTTGGGAACATCCATGGCCTCATGTTGCTGTTTCTTGACATGTCTTTTTACAGTGCAGAGTTGTCAGCTCTACGCCTACCCCCCAATATGAATGGAGGACCGCACCTGTCGTTGGTCAGCGGATCCCTTGGATCTAGCTGGGAGGATCACATAGTAGTCCACCAACCATACCCCACTTCTGCCGATTGTGGGACACTCATAGAGCCATGACAGGACAGCTCTGTAAATCCCAATAGAGCAAAATGTTGACCATTTCACTCTGTTGGTTGACTAACTGCAGTGAACAAGTCACTGGGTGATGAGGTCGTCACATCCCTACGCCAGGTTACCAGACGTCCGGTTTTTCCCGGACATGTTCTACATTATAGCCTTATGTCCGGCGTCTGGGAGGAATTTGAAAAATATCATAAATGTCTTATATTTTGTGCCCCATATAATATTAATTAGGAAAATACGTAACAGAAAAAAATATGCAAGTTACAAGTCTATGGACTGCGCTTCCAAACTCAATAGTGAAATTTATTTTGATACATTCATTGCCCAAAAAGAAAAACGTTTGTCCTGCTATTAAACAAACGGGAGAATGGAAGCAATTAATGAACAAAGTTTTGGGACCACTTTCTGATAACGTCACTGTTCAATGCCTGAGTAGAATTTCTTGCCTTAGGATTTATACTGATGGAACAAGGTGTTGTCCATTCTTATTCAATATAATTTGATTGTAAAGCAGGGGTATAGAGAAAAAAGTTATTCAGTGTGTCTGCCAGTCAGGAAAGTCATAGAAGTCAAGAAAAAATAAAAACAAATCAACAAGTAGGTCAAGACGTCAATAAAAAGGCAAGAAATTATTCTTGTGGTCAAGAATTTTTGCTATCATAATGACTGATTGGTTGATTTAGTTTATTTTACTTCACATTTTTCTGTCCCTTTTGGCTAATCGCAAAGATGAGGATGAATCGTGGTAACATAAGATGGATGAAGGGACAGTCACAAACATATAGGGACAACCAAAACAAGCCACAAATAAGATTATACTGGCTGTGAGTCCAGATGCCAAAGCCTCGCTTGTCTGCCAAACAGTTCAGGATGCATTAATACGAGAAAGCAGATCTGATTCTCTTCTTAAATTCAGCTTCACTTTTCATCTTAACTGGCCCTTTGGTAGGGATTTTCATTAAATAAATATTTATTTCCTTAATTACTAATTTCCAACTTTACCTAAGTAGGGGTCGAATAAATAAACATTAAGAAAAATGGAAAATAGGTCTAGAAAAGTGCAGAAAAAGTCAAGAATTCTAGATGTGTTATTTTTGTAGACACACTGTTATTGAACTAAAAACTATCCAAGATGAAACTTCTGGAACCATTTTAAATTACAGCAATTGCTGAATATTTGTTTGCCATTACAGGTCATAATTCAAACGTTGAGAGTACTTTTCATTACCATCAGCACAACAGACTCACGAGAGAAATTATTCTTTCATAAAGTCTGTAAAATGTTTGGTACTGGTCATTATTATTTCAGATATTTTGATTGTCCACTCTAACATGAATATAGTTTGATTAAACCTGACATTTTGATAAAAAATTTCTCCTCTGAGAAGTACCACTTCAATCATGTAGTAAGAGGTGCACTGATTAGTATGATTGCATGTTTTGAAAATTTGCATTTCAAAATTCATTAAGAATTCATTTTTTTAAAACTGAAAAGTGTCATTTTTCAACTACTCTCTAACGTGTCCTATAGAAATATGTATTATTTATTGAGAATGTTTTGTGTCCTATATTTTGACTTAATGTCCTACATTTTGGGACAGCATATCCTACATTTTCCTTACAGCGATCTGGTAACCCTAGTCACAGACAACTAGTATCAGAAGGATGAAGTGGTGTAGATGCCAACTTTGTAACTAGATTTGCAAATATTTGACATGAAAGCTGAGACAAAATTCGATATGACCACTTCCACTTGAATTCTATTTTCTGTCTACCATTTTTTGCATCATTTGTTTGCTTCCTGTTAGGCTGAGAAATTCTAAAGGAGAAATTTTGAGTTTTAAGGGTAGATTGCTCCGGGCCGTGTTGATTCTGGGGGTTTTGGGCAGCTCTGTAGTGGACTTAATGTAGACTTATGGATGTATTGACGATTTAATTGAACTGACTGTCATAATTGAATGGGGAGAATATATATAGCTATTGTTGTTGTGTTAACAAAAATGAGGTTCTTAAGTATTTAAATTGGTTATGGCTAAACCATGTGATATATATATATATATATTTTGAAATTATATTTAATATCATGATTTGGACTTTATCAGCCTCTTCAAGCAGCTCCGGCACCCGCCCAGCATCGTATAAAGTGGGTACCTGGAGGAAACTATGGGGGGTTAAGGCAGCCAGGGACGTGGTGCTGATCACATCACTTCCAGCTGAGCAGTGCTCAAGAAAGTATTGGGCCCTAACCCCACATCCCCTATACGCCTTCATGGCATGGTACAAAGCACATGGGAGCACTAATTTTACTTTTTTATCATGATTTTGAGTTTGACTGTGCAGATAAAATAATACTTGTCTCACTTCTTAATTTAATCATTAAGGGGAAATAAGAGACGAATGTCAATTACAATGTCAAACATGAGCAAGATTTTATTGGCAACCATGCAGCAAACATGATCTTTTTATCTGACTGGGAAACTAAGCAGCTTCCATGCAAGAAAGGTAAATTTTGACTCTGGGATGTATTGGTGACAAGGTAATGGATGGTGGTGTTTCTTTGCAATGATTTAGTTGGTTGATTTCGTGTTTTAAGTTCACTTTATGCAGAGTAAGGCTAATCAGGACTGGACCTACAATTTAAAGTGGGATCTATGTTGTTATAGTTAAAATCATTTTGAAACATGCTGTACAATTTCTTTTTACTTTTTACATATTTTTTAGAAATAGTGTTTCTTAGTACCATCGATTAGTCATGGAACTCTTGCTCCTGTATTAAATGGTAATGTTGGTTCACTAACTTTTTCGATGCATTCTAAAGCAGATGTTCAATATGCAGTGTAACCTTCTGCTGTACACAGGATATCTATCGAAATAAGAAATCCAAAATTTATGACTTTTTCTTGATCTTTCTCCCCCACCTCCTTTATCTCGACATTTATTTAATCACCCCCTACTTATGTATATTTGGAAATTAAGAAAATATATATTTTATTTAAAGAAAAACTCATACCACAAGGCCAGTTAAGATGAAAACCAAAGCTGTACTTTAACAAGTTATTAAGACTTGCATTAATCATTAATGCTTCAGACTTCATTCTGGATGAGGAATGGCCACATTACTCTATTTAATATTTTTATAAAACTTCATGCACATAAGAATGTGATTCTTAAGAAACAAAGTGAACAAATTTTAACAACAACTCAATACAATTTTCAGTGCCTCCCGATGGCACAGTGGTCGCATCGTCGCATTGTAATCAAGGGTCTCAGGGTAGATACCCGGGCGAGGCACCTAGTGGTTTGGATTCCACTATAAACTGTATGTCCAGTACCGATTTAGCCTTACTGTGCTTAAAGTGGACGTAAAACACCAAATCAATCAATCAATACAATTTTCGATTTCCAAATATAAAATTTTATCAAATCCCAGTACAGGTATTGCTTTGCCTTCTTTTCCTCTGTTTAACGAACAGTAACCTGCATTGGCTCTACCTGTTACTTGTTCCGTTACTGCCACAGGTGAATAAGATGCAAAAACATAATAAACTAACAATACAATTCATTCGAAAAAACACATCTTAGAATAACTATCGTACAATTTATTGTTATTATTCTGTACCATGGATATAAGGGAAACTCTTTCTTTTCTCATGAATGAAAGCTTGGACGTTCAGATTAAAATATTTAAGAACACTATTTATTTCTTGTTTAAATATGTACAAATGAATTACAAATGAAACAACCCCCACATGATTCAAATTAGTAGAAAAGACATATTTTTGATGTATGTGTGTGTGTGTGCAGAATAGAGATTGCTAGCCTTCTAGACTAGTCACAGCCACTACTAAAAACATCGTTCTTTAATATAAAACCATAACTTGGGTGCAAAAAATCAAAAACGAAATTCATACGTTGGCCGAAACCATCAGTACTATCTCCAAGAAAATGGTTGACCCGTGACCGCTAGCCCTCTAGACTAGTCACAGCCACTACTACGAGCATCGAGAGAACCTTCCTAGGTCTCTCCTCTTGCCTAAGCAACGAAAAAATGCCAACCCCCGCAACTCAATAGAATCCCTTATATAGGTGATTCGAAAACAGCCTCCGGGTCTTGAAAGGACAAGTTTTTAAACTACCCACCTTCTGAATGACTGGCCTTCCCAGGCACGTAGGCCAGCTCCATAGCCGGTTACATTAGAAACTGGATAACAAATATTACCTTCACTAAACCAAAAACAAATAATATTAATGAACATATACCCACATTAAAAATAGAAAAGGATCATGTACTGGTTCTACCATTACAGTATATACAGGGCTCGAAAAATGCAAGTCGCCATGGCGACTAAAAATTTCAGCCTGGTGACTGATCTTTTGCTGTAATATGTACGGAATTTTGAAGATTCTAAGTTCAAATTGCAGTACAGCGTAACTTAGAAAATTATTTTTTTGATCTATGTTGTGAACATTCCATAGATTCAGTAATAATTTGTTACTCTTTGTCCCCATTTCCTGCTTTCTCAAATGATTTAGCGATGTTTTGAATACTGTGATGCTCAGCTTCTTATACAGAATGTTTCAAAAGTCGCACAACCCAAACTTTGAAAACGTATATCATGAAAACCGTAAGAGATCTTTACATTGGGTTTTCTGCATTATAAAAACACATCCATTGAGATATTTTTCATTGCAGAAAATTATCAGTTTATGCCATACAGAAAATTAGATAAATTAATAACTGGCGGAAGGCAGCGTTAATTTTTTTGCAGAAATGCAGTTTTGAGTCAGAAAAATATCTAAGAAATTATCGAAGGGTCATAATTAGATGTCTGTCATTTACGACCAATATTGATCATGTGCAACATATGATGGATTTTTGACTGACGATTTTATGGTTTGAGTGAAAAAGTGGCATTTTTGGGACATATCTCCATAGATGGCAACAAGCAGATCGAAATATTGTCAACAGACGCACACAACATGTGCCTAAGTATTGGCCATACACTTACATAAAAATCATAAATCATGATTTTGTATCGAAATTAGACTCTTGAGAGAATCCTAGACAGCCCCTGGTTATCCTGAATTCTCCTCGCTCACTTTCATCGCTACTGTGCCTGTTTTTTAAATTGATTCAGTATGGTGTATATATAGGAGAAGTGCGTGTGCTTTGCTGAAGAGTATTTTACAATAATTCTTACACTCATGTGCAAGAAGTTTTCAAAGAAAAATACCCTGCTTCCGCTGTACCTCACAAAGCAAATGTTTTACGAGAAGTCAAACACCAACAAATGATCCCACAAATTGTTAAGAATTGTTATTTATTGTTGAAAAACGATTCTCAGATGTTCTCAGCAAATTAGCAATGATTTTTCAAATAATGTAATTGCTTTTATTTGGATAAATGCTAACATAAATTTATTAACCCAGTCATAGCATACATGATCAATTTGGTACAGAAAACCAGGTGTAATATCTCTTACAGTTTTCATGATATAAATTTTCAAAGTTTGGGTTGCACTACTTTTGAAACACTCTGTAGTATGTACAATTGCTAATAGGTGGTTTATTGGCACCTAGCTTTTAAGAAAAATTTTCGAGCACTGGGCATATAACAATGTAAAATCACTACACTGTAAAAAATAGCAAAAATTCTTGAGCACAAGCATGATTTCCTGACTTTTTTCCACTTTATGACCCACCTGTTGATGTCTTGAGTTTCTTGACTGATAGACACCCTGTTGCCCTAAGCTCCATCACCAATAGTATTCGTTTGTGTGAAATATAGCCTGCAGACCAAATGTAACATGCTGGGGGCAGACAACTGCCCATTACTGCTGAAGTTGTTGTTTCCTGCATTTGTACATAAGCCTTGCCTGATAGTACCACATTCTTGTTTTAACTCAGAAGTTCCTTAAACAGTTCTTCCTATTCATTGCTGTGGACTTCCAGTTCCTAAGTTTTGGCATTAACAGATTATGTAAGATGATGTCATCCAAGGTGGATTGATTTAATCATGATAAATAAATAATTTATAGAATAATGTACATAAGGATTTTGTAGATATCAGAATCACTTATCATTAAAGTACATTAATCTTATATTCATTTAATGGTGTTTTCTAGACTCTAAGATAGAAAAAGAAAGGAATCAAAATGTATGTACCTGTGGGGTGAAGCTCATATGAGAAATGTAATATGTAAACTGTACACACACTTAAATTTCTCTTGATTTAAAATGTGTGACATGGCAATCTGAGGATTATGCTATGTCACATTATGAAAACACAAACTTGCTTTATGGTCTGAATCAAGTTCTCTTTTCCACCATCAGGTGTCACTGTATGCACCTGATCGCCTCTAGCTCGCTTGCCATCTGGCAACGCTTCCCCCAACTATTTGCATTGAGCTGCTTTCTCTAAACTCTCTACCACAGTCTTCACAGTAGAAGACGAGGAAAACGTCGTACATACGTTGGTATCTGCATCGCCCTGGCAGACGTGCCTACGTGCAGTCTTGCATTCTCTCGACATGATTCAACCGCCATTGTGACTTGGCCACAAATGACCATGTGGACTAAGGACTTTGTACATCTGAAAAAGGTGTAATATAAGTGCATTTTTGTTCATTGCTATAACCTTGGTGTGTTGCAAGACTCATAATCTCGAGTGCAGTTACAAGAACTTTTGGCTGCTTTTCCTCGTTTAAAAATTATAGAATTCTTGACTTACCCAATTCTCACAATACATGTGACCTTTTTATATAATATCGTGGTTAACATTAATGACCGTCGGCCACAATTAAAAATTGGCTCTTTCTATGAATAATCTGTGAACAATCATTTTGAAACTGAACCTTTAAATAAAACAATAGTGTAGGAAACCAATACTGTTTTATCAATTAACGTATGTACAAAAAGTTTGTGACTATATCTTTTTTTTTTTTTTACATTCTCTGCGTATGCACGTTCTTTAAGAAAGTCAAACATTGAACCCGTTTTGTCAGTGAAACACTTATGAAATTTGTCTTTGTTACTTGATTTGCGCTTGCTGCATGAGCATGAGTAAGTTAAGTATGAGAAAATTAGTCATTATTGATGTAAATGTTTAATGAAGATTGTTTGTTTGAGTTGATGTTTTAAGTCCACTTTATGCACAGTAAGGCTAATCGGGACAGGACCTACAGTTTAAAGTGGAATCCGAACCGCTTGTGCCTCCACCGCGTATTGAACTCGGGACCCCTTGATTACAAGGCGACGATGCTACCACTGTGCCATCGGGGAGGCCCTAATGAAGATTGTGCATTCTGAATAATTGAAATTTGTGCAACCCGTTGATCGAGTTTTTTGAAAGTGAATGTTGATTGTTTCACGTAAATACTTGCAATAAATAGGTTGCGTTATTAAAAATTAAAACAAACTTTTTTGCGTTATTGAGGAAACGACCTGGTAACTGTGAAAACCCCCAAAAAATATTAATAAATGCAAGGTTCCGTATTTGTAGAGCATAGTGTAGTGCATGTTAGGTATTAGGTTAATTGTTGCAGTACATATAAGGTTACCTTTGTTTAAGTAAATGAAATGCTTATTATGTACACTTAATGCAAGCATGGACAATTGACTCGCGCCCAATAATGAAATCATAAATAAGGAGAATAAGAACAACAAAGTGGGGTGTAATTGTATTTTTGAAAGGGGGATTCTTATTAATCGCAAAACCAATTGTAATATGTATACTTAACGGCGTCTTTCGGACATTCCCATTCGGTCACTTGCATAAGGGCTTTTTGCTTCTTTGTTGTTTGCATTAATAATACTAGTACACTTCTAGTTTATGCAACACGAGAACAAAGGGATTTTTTGATTTGTGCGTGCTTGCTTGGATTATTCATCACCTGTGTTGACACCATAACATCTTTCTCCGTGAACGCGCGTCTTCCAAAATACCTAACGGAGTGGTCAATGCTGTGTATCTAGGCGGACGTCACAAATGCAATAATTTGTATAGACAAAAATAGAAATCATTTTGTGTAGGAAAATATACAAAATATTAATCTTGTTAAACTATAAGTAGCATAATTATCATTAATCTGCACATAAACATGGCAGCTGATATTTTGCAAACTACCAATGAAAAAATTGCCAAAATTCAGTTACAAAGATTATAAAAATATTTTAAGTTACAATTATAGAGTACATCCAGAATATTATATTTTTACTGGAAGAAAAGTTACTGAAATTATTGTAGTTTCATTAACACACTCAAACATTTCCATAGTAGGTTCGTGTATGAAGTATCAAAAACAGAAAAATGTGTATTTACACATAACTTATTATTTGCTTTAATCAAACTGTTCAAATATATTAGAAGGCCAGGGGCACCGAAACCGGGGGTGCCCGAGCCCCCCAGCTCTCTGTTGCGTTCCCCCTATAAGGGACCCAATGTGTAACTTTCAAAACTATTTTATTTTGTAACAAAATATTATTTGCATGATAGAAATTTCATAAATTATTTGAGAACTTTGTGGGAAATAACACAGGATTCTGCTCTGAAATGGGCATTTTACTCGTGTTCTTGAGTGAGTCAGTCCATTGAAAAATAGGTAGGTTTTGCACACAAATGTAAGCTACTTTTAACTTCCATTGTTGGCGTCTGCTGATGTATCGGTTACCTCACCATATGATCTTCTGAGGTGCCAAAATTTGGAATGTTTTGGCTACATTTGCATTCAAAAGAGACTAAAGAAAGGAATGAGAAAACAAATTGATTGTCTATGTTCAGTATATAGCAGTGAATTGAGGTGAGTGGATGTTGTTGAGCTCAGAGTTGAGAAAGGAGAACGAAGAAAATAAAAACTGGAACACTGACTATTTAAAAAATAAATCCTAAAGTGCAAGTAGTAACATTATTATTACATGTAAAACACTTGGTTCGGATCCATCCCGAAATATAGTTCTATATATAGTACGTGCCTGTGATGGGGATAGAGAACTACAATTAAAAAGAGTCTGTCTTTGTTCTGGGTGACAAGAAGCATGATTTTGCACCAACAAACTGCATTAAAGTAACCTAATCCTGTCCTATCCAAGAGAACTTGCTACCTCTATTTGGTGCAAGGTGCATGAATCTTAATCTTAAACCTCAGCTAGAATATCTACAGGGTAGGGTTCTTTGTAGACAACGAAACCAGACAGGATGCATTCCAATGGAGACGTTTAAACGAATATATTATATAAACAAGGATACATGAAAATATAATATTTACATGATGAGCTACTTTTCTCTATAATTCTCATCTACAGTCAAGTTTTATCTCGATATGTTTTTTATTATTTCTTTTCTTCTATCTGGACTTCCTTCTTAATGGACAGATCTGGATCTGGACTTCCTTCTTAATGACAGGTCTGGACTTCCTTCTGAATTTCCTACGTGAGCTTCCTTGTTAATGGACAGATCTGGATCTGGACTTCCTTCTAGGTTTCTTTCTATTTCAGCTATTTGACGATTTATGAATTCATATATCCTTTTTCCAACTTTTTTCCTTAAGCTTTGGGAAATATACTAATCTCCTCCCTTGCGGCTGCGATTGGAACGCGCCAACACTAACTGGGTACAACAGAGTGTATACTTGGTGCCAAACGATTGATACGCGCATCCAAGTAGGTGCTACTGTTGAAACGAGCAACCAAAAGTGCTGTGGGGCGTCGATTGGAACGCACCGCCACTGATGTAAACAAAATTTCCGCTATGGGAATACTAAATCAATCAGACAGATGCAATATCTGTTCAAAGACACAAATTCATATCAGTGCTTTGACTTCTTTAGTTTTCTGATTAATTTACATATGATCACTGGTTTAATTTATCATGTATATACATTAATTTATTTATTAAATTAGGCACACACAGGAGATGTACTACGTAGATTTCACACAGGTAAAACAGCGCCAGCGAAAATGCAGGGGAAGCCAGTCCGGCTCGGTAGCTCAGTGGTAGAGCAATGGCACGGATTGCCAGAGACCCGGGTTCGAGTCCTGGTTGAGCCTGCATTTTTCGCTGAAAATCTATGTATTAATTTATTTATTTTATATTTATTCTTTATCTTCTTATAGTAGATTCTATTGTTTTTCATCTTTCCAATTTGCTTTGTTCTTATTTATAAGGTTATTCACATATATTATGCTAATTCTTAATCTTGCATGCCTGGTGCTGCCATCTCTATTCCTCTTTGGCAAACTATTTACATTACTTAGTCCTATTGGGTACATAACACAATAAAAGTATTTTGTGGAAATACCAATAAGATAACAATTTGGTGGAATATTAAGTATCTAAATTGAACTATTATCGAACTAGGATGGTAAAATGAATAACGAAAGGTGCATGTTTTTAACTTATTATGATATTATCCTCATTAAGTTCAGAAAAAATCTACAAACGATATGCTATAGATATTCCATGTTCCTATCAGTACCCCTGGTGCACACTTAGGGCAACTATTGAGGAGGGGATTTATAAAATTTAGGCCCCTAGGCTATCCTTCGTTTTCGGCCCTGCTGACATTATCATCATCATCATTACTTCCATTAATTGCATGCTCTGTATTAATAACAATTTTTAAACTTTAAAATATAGACACATCTGAGTAAAAATTTGATTTGAGATTAGACTTGTATGTGTAGAAATGCAGTACTAAAAAATGAAGTTATTTAAATGCTAGAAACCCGCCCCCCTCCTACCATTTTTCATGGAAAAGCAAGTAAAAGGACTTGGCATGTAGATTTATTTTGCTATTATTACAAATTTAAGAAATTTCAATAATCGATAGTCCTTGTCACTTCTGCCTCTTCAGCGTCTCATTTTTGTGCATCCTCCCTGGACTTGCAACCCCCAGGTTATAGCCTAGGATAGCCTCGTAGCAAATACCCACTCCTGCTATTTAAGAAACTCAGAAAGACTAGCATGCTTGCTTTTACACTATATTTTTCTTGCGAGACTGACAGTAGTAACTTTGTAGCACTGCAACAAGTATATGGATAATATTAATACTAAAGGGACCATGAAACATTTCAATGAATGTTGTTTTCTTTCGTAAAGGTCGCGTAGAAGTTGAAAATATTTTGTTTTCCAAAATGTGACTGTTTTGTATAATCAGGAATAGTAAATTTTTTACTCATACGTAGAGGCACATATTTTTGGTAAATAAAAAAGCAAAATTTCGATACAAAAACAAAGTCAATTTCAGGTTCAAAAGCAGTAAATAAAATAAAATTTTGCTGTTATAGCAGTGAAAAAGCGGTATATAAACTGGTTGTTGAATCTGCGTTGTGAGAATGGGAATTCGAAGCGCGCTGAAGGAAACCTTTGTTTGTGAGCACAAGTGTTCCACAAATGTTGAACAGAGGTCACCAAGCATTGTCTAAAAATAGAATGTCAAGCAGCTGCAAGAATCGGCGTTCATTTTTCAGTGCGTTCTAGCTTTTCGTCCGTGAAAGTTGTGCATAGGTGTGTGTCGTTTTGTGCCCAAGTGCGAGGATATTTTTTGACTGAAGTGACATACTTCCAAGGACTTTTTTGTCATCTACGGCAATGATGCAAATATTTTTCTGTTTCTTACATGAAAGCGATAATTTCTATGTGCATTTTGAACTTTTCATATCCTTTTTTTCAGGGGATGAGAAACCCCATTTAAAAAAAAAATTCAGAGGATTTCCCCCCTTTCCCCCCTCCATATGTGCGCCGAATGTGCATAAATTATATATCGTCTGAATCTGTGATTCATTCTGCATACAACGGTATATCGTTCATATCTCCAGGGCAAATAGTCTCTGAGCTAAAGTCATTTCAAGGTACCACTGCATTTTGAAGCTTGAATCAGTGGCGTGCCGACCATTCGTTTTGGGAGTATAACTCTAGTTACATTGGTCATATGATAATAATGCAAATATTTTTGTGTTCCTTACATGTTAGCGATCATTTCCATGTGCATGTCGACACTGTCATGTACTTTTTGCTTGAGGGGAGGGTAGGGGAACAAAATTTTTTTCCCCGAAATTTTGGAATTTTGAGAGTTAGCCCCCTCCCCCCGTCACATATACGCCGAATTTGCAAAAATTTCATATAGTCTGAATCTCTGGTTCATTCCGCGTACAACGGTATATCACTCATCTCTCTAGGGCAATTAGCCTCCGATCTACACTCATTTAATTGAAACTCTGCATTTTGCTCAAAATCGGCTCGGGCAATAGAGGCTTACTTGTGAAAAAGGCCTTGGGCGACAAAAGGTTAAACATATGTGTACTACTTCATACTGCATTACTGTGGCATTACTTATACAGAGGTTGTTCGCTTTATATCCAACCATTTTTGACGGGTACTCACCTTAAAGAGATACCGCGCCGCCACCACCGATCATGTTCTATTGGACCCCCAGCATTGTGGACTATCGCCCGGCATCGCAGTTTCCATTGCAGCAAGCTCCGGCGCAGGACAGTCATGGGAATTCTGTCCCACTCCTCCCTGCAAGCTTTCCATAGACCATCCAGGGTGCGAGGGCGGCGATGTTGAAGACGTCGTTTCAACAGTCCAAATGCGCAAAAAATCCATTGGACTGGCATTTGGGCTTTACACAGGAATGTCTTCAAACGGAATGGCACGAATTCCTAATTCCTCTGCCATTTCCTGATAAAAACCTAGTCATGTTCTGGCGGTATGACTCGAAGCCTTGTCCATATGGATCATCACCTGGTTCGCGTCCATTCCATACAATTGTGGGATGTCTCTCTGATAGATAGGTGTCAGAATGGAGTCTTGTAAGTATCTGGCATTCACCTTCACGTTTTTGTCCACCTTGCGTATCATCAGCTTACCCTCATATCCGAATCCCGTCACAACCATAAAGCCACGAGGGAAACTTTCCCTGCACTGACGAACAAAGTTGCTGCGCCCCTTGCCGTCAATGTCAATGACCAACAGTAGTGAGATGGACATATGATTCATCCACTGTGACAACTTTCTTCCATTTAGAACCCGCCAGGTACTTTTCATACAGTTGCCATAGACCATCCAGGCGTTGATGTTGAAGATGCCAATCGACGGATCCCCCTTAGCACTACAGGTTGCAGCCCTTCTCCTGGTGGTTTTCGTGGGTGAATGTTTCGCAAGGAGAGCCTGTTGTGGGTAACGGGCCACAATAGCTTTCGCAGTACTCACCCCGAGTGTTAACCCATTCTCCTGACACTGTTTCACAATGCGTACGTAGTAAAACTTAGCATGGATAAGGGCCATTACGTAACCCTCCCAATACCGGTTGATTTTTGGCACCATTTGAAAACATTCACTACCATCATTCACGCACCTACAAGGTCAGACACAACACTGCTCCCGCCAGCAGACCCATAGTTCCAGCATGATATGACAGGTGGCAGCACCGAATCGACAATGGTCGGATATAAAGCAAACAACCTTCTGTACAATACCTAACCAACGCTAAAAAATATGTTTGTGTGTATATGTGTGAGCATGTGCGAAGATATTAAACTCCCATAAAGGATTGTGGGGAAAAAGTACAGTATAAAAACAGTATTTGATAATCAAATTCTCAATCAAAAGTTGCAGATAAAATATTATGTTATATAATTATGTAATCACAATGTAGATTTTTCTTTGTCCAGCTCATAAAGTTCGACGTGCTTAAATAAAATGGTAACTGAACAAGGTGTGTTTTGGAAACTTTCAGTTATCTTCATATTGAAAAACCCTGTACCTTTATAGGTAGGTATATTATTGTTGTCAGAGCTAGTAATTGTAATTACAAATTATCAAAGGTTAATTCAAGTGTGTAAATTCTAAGGTCTCTACTTTTGATTCTTTTTTTAAAGAAAAAAAATAATAAATAAACTTGCTACCACCCCTAAAATGGAAAGAAATCGGTCTTTATGCTTTGCTTAGCTTTGGACCCCCCCAAATGTCTGAAGGAATCGGGACCTATGTAAAGTAGAAGGCCATTTACTACAAAAAGCCTTTCTATAAAAAACATATATGTGTATGTATAGTGCCATAAACCAAACAATCAATTTTAAGTGTGGGTTTTAAAAAAATACAAAAAAAAATCTATATAAATAAAAAACCATGATTATTTATCCACTCTGCTGTCTTTCACCTCAATTATGACAAAATTTTCTTGTTTTCTATTGTGTTCACTGCATGCACTTTCTTGAAAATTCTACAACTAACCCCACCGTTTCAGAGCTGTTTTAACCTCCTGTAGAACCTCGAATCTTGTGTCATGGAGCACAGACTTAACTACTTAAGTTCAAAGATGAAGAAACCAAAAGGGTGGGCAAGCCAAGAAGTGGCAGGCCATCAATGGCAACAGCCACAGGGTTGATGAGTTCATTCGAGCACATGCAGAGCATGTGTCCTATCGATCAACACAGGCAATGATTGAGAGTTTGGGATACCATAAAGTGCTTCATGGCACGAGATTCAAGCACCTACAGGAGGTCAAAACAGCTCTGAAATGGTGGGGCAGGGAGTGTTCTGTAGAATTTTTTCCAAACTGGTTTTGAATCCTGGGTAAAACGCTGGCTCAAATGCATCAAACGTGATGGGAACTATGTGGAAGGGTAAGTCTGAGTAGAGGGCACTACAGGCAAACTATATGTATGTTCATTGTTTCAATCTTTCCATTATTAAACAAATTATATCTCAACAGGCAAAACTGATTGATGCCCCCTTGTAGTTTTTGAAATTAGGTAGGAAAAACTACATACTGTTCAATGAAGTAGGTTAACATTAATAGCACTTACTTTGTTCGTATCTTGAGATAATCCAGCAATCTGCAGCATCTCTGCGGCTTCCAAAAATCCATGCAAGTCTTCTGGCTGCAGATTCACTTCACCTTGATACATGAATTGGAGGATAGCCATCAAGTCCTTGTAGCGAACATTCTTCAACATGATGATAGGATGCTGGCAAGGATTCACCTAAGAACAATAAATTGGAAAAGGTCATTATCCACAAATTAAGTAAAGCAAGTACAATAAATTTTGTTCCAAAGAACTTAAAATGGTTCAAAATTCCTGAAAAATACTGATTAGGTACAATCGTTAAAAAAATAGTAAAATAGGTATATATAACAACCAAATGTTAATTTTCGAACCAAATTTTTATTTGTATACATCATTTTCAAAAGCATCTACAAATTATTGTAATACTATACTTGTGCTGTTAGCAAAAGTTACTTGTTGATACATGAATTACGCATGTGGCATAGTCCATATCAATTCATGCAGGGGGGCTTACCTTCATGGTCTCAGATGTTATTGAAATATACATGTTAAAATTCAGAACAAAGTAAGAAACCCGTATTTTTTTGTTTTGTCCAAAAAAAAATCCTGGTTCGAGATACAGGCTGCCAAAGATGGTGCCTCGGGCATCTTTTCTCACATGTGATTTTCGGCAAAATATTAAAATGCTCTATCTCTGGAACGGTTCAAGATATTTTGTTGCTGTTTTTTTATTCTTATTATTTCTGATTAAAATGATAACATCCGTTTGGAAATATGTGTCCAAGTTCTCTTGCTGTAGCCTTCTGTTTTTTTTTTGTTTTTTTTTTTTTAAAGTCAGAAATATTTTTTTTTCAAAAATTCCAATCCCAAAGATTTTTATTTTCTTACTGTTGATCAGTACCATACAGTACTACATTGCCTGAAAAGGAGAACTTCCACTTTTGAGTTGAACAGTTTTATAAACAATGTTTGTGTTTTAACTTCCATGGCTAATTTCTTTATTGTATTTTTTAAACTTTTTTGTCTCAAAAACACCAATCTCAAAAATTCTGAGAATTTTACAGGAGTTGTATAGCATATATATATATATATAGGTACTACATATCCTGAAAAGAAGAACACACCACTTTGGTTCTGGAATTTTACATAATGTTTTCTTTTTTTAAATCCACTCTCGGACCAATGTGCTCAATGTGATGCAATGAAAACAATAAATTAAACAAAGTTGGAACTAGTGAAATGTTTCAATTCATCTGGATTTTCTTTACATAGAACCTTCCAATTCATTAAAGATCTTCTGGAACAATGTGGAAGCTTTCAGATAATTCCAGAATGTAACAGAACCTACTAGAACAATCAGGAACCATCCAGATTATTCCAGAATGTAACAGAACCATCTAGAACATTCTGGAATCATCCAGATAATTCTGGATGTTTCGCCCTGCATATAAAAGGGAGGACACATGAATTCACAGTTCAGTTGTCAACAGGCAAACAAAGAGAGCAGTTCACCAAATTTGTGGTCCAACAGTACCTGTAAGCTTTTGTGAGGATTTTGCTGATTGATAAAGGTGTAGGGTGTTTTGTGGAAAGGACTGAGTTTGAAATGTCTTCTGACTGGGGCCACAGGAGAGTGAAGTGTGCTGACTATTTGCATATCCATAAAAGAGTGATATATAAGACTAGCAAAAAAACAGACTCTCTTCAGGTTGGGAATAAGAGTGCTCATTTCAAGACTGTTTCAAAATCAATATGTTTCCAGTGATGACTTTGTGTGTTCTAGATGCTTGGACAGAATATCAACAATGACACTAACTGAACAAGAAGAAGACTTCCATGGTGTGGATGATGAAGAATTTGTAAACTGCAGAAGAAGAATTAGATTCCCTGAATAAGTCAGCTATAGAGGTTGGTGTTAGTCCTGTTAAGAAACCATGGTCAGTGAAGTCAAGCCGTAAGCTGAATGCATCAAGAAAGCGCAGAGAAATTACTGAAGCTGTGGGTGAGTACAACAAAACAAAACTGACCAAACTATTCAAAGTAGAAATTCCATCTGCAGAAGAAAATGAACCAAAAGAAGTTTGCGCAACTTGCCGAGAATTTATATCAAACATCAATTCAGCTGTTAAATTGTGTGAATCCTACAATGAAAAGGTGCAAGTTCTAATAATTATCCCAGTGTCCCTTTCTAAGGTACAAATTTTGCACCACATTCCATCTGCAACAAAATACATGGTGGACAAAACAAGAAATGTGAGGTCTGCAAAAGGAGTGTTTGGAAAACCGGATCCCTATTATGGTAATCTGTGAAGGAAGCACATGTTCACATTGCACAGTCATTTTATCTGGAAGATAAATGGGACTGTTCTCGCCAGAGCGTCAACAAAAAAGACACTATCACTATAACAGTTGCAGGAGAAAAAGTGGTGAAAGTGAAAAGATACATGACCCGCAGTATTAAGAAACTTTTGCCATATATAAGAAGGAACATTCAGTATTTCACATTGGAAGATCAAAATTTTATGCACTACGATATAAGTGGGTGACATCTAGGTGGGTGTGGAAACACCCACCTAGATATGTCTGTTTGTGTGTGTATTGTGCCAATTTTGAACTTTGCGTGGTAACTTTGAAGAACTTACTTGAAGGCGTGACATATGACACCTTGATTGGATGTGTGAAGTCGTTAGTAGTCTGTGATGTACAGGGAGAGACCTGTTTGTTTCAGGAATGTGGTGACTGTCCTGGAAAGGGAGGACTTGCCTTACAGACACTTGGTCTGGAAAACATAGCAGACGACTCTTCGGAAGTTACATATGCAACATAGGGAGGAAAATAAATTCCTTAAGAAAACTGTTGCCATTGATACCTTCATTGATGAACTTGGGGAAATGGACAGTGAAAGCAGTAACACGCCAACATCTGAAGAAATTGCAACAACACATTGCAGAAGTGAAAGGACGTGTACAGGCTGAACAACTATGTTTAGTGCTTCACTGTGATTTTGCTCAGAACTGGTCTGTGATTCTGCCACAAGAAGTACAAGGGTATCACTGGAGTAATGACCAAGCTTCAATTTTTACAGGAGTCATATATTTTCAAAACAAGGCCACAAGTGTTGCAGTTATAAGTGATGACAGAGAACATGACTCAGCACATGCATTGTTGGCAATACACAAAATTCAACAACAGCTGCAATCACAGGCAGAAAAGATCATTATTTCTGATGGTGCCCCTAGTCATTTCAAAAATCGTTACCAACTGTTTGAATTGACTAAGTCGCTTGTGCCAACGGATTGGGTATACATACAATGCTACTGGTCATGGGAAGGGGCCTTGCGATGGTGTAGGAGGGCTGCTGAAGCACCATGCTACAAAACATAATCTTTCCAGCCCAAGTACAGCTGCAATTCAGAACGCCGAGGATTTTACAAGAGTGGTGAAGTCATACACATCAGCCCTCATCCTGTTGCCCAAAGAGGAAGTTGAAGAATTCCGCCAGCAGAAAATAGAAGAATGGTCCAACCAAACTACCCCTGTGAAAGGAATTCGGAAGAGACATGTCTGGACTCACAGTGATGGGCAAACCTATATTGCATGAACTTTAAAGAGCAAGAAAGAAGAAATTTCATTGTCCAACCAAGATCTCAGAAACGGCAGGAGAATAATTCACAACCTACAAAGAGGGATGCTTGTGGCCTGTGTGTATGAGTGTAACTGGTGGATTGCAGAGGTTATAGATATCAATTGTGAGTTAAATGAAATCGTCGTGAACTTTATGCTACCACATGGACCGGCTGCTGGATATAGATTTCCAGCTGCAAGACAGCAACACCACCATCAGTGCTCACTTCCAATTTGCAATGTTCCTATTTGTTCAACAGGAAGGCCTCACTCAATATCAAAAGAAGATAATGATGCAGTTGAACAAAATTTTAGTTCATTGAATTCCTCATTTCAGTTCTAAGCAGAGTGCACTGAAGTGGTATGCTTTGGAACATGTAATATGTTTTGGAACTTGCACATATATTTTGGAAACTTTAATATGTTTTGAAAGCTGTGTCTGTTACTTATCATTATGAAGAATTAAAATGCCATGTCAAATAAGACTAGATTTTGATTTCATGAGACCAATAGGTGAGAATGTGGTAATGGCAACTGGTTTAATGTATGGCAAAATTTTCAATTGTTTATAAAACGTGTTAAACTCAAAAGTGGAAGTTCTCCTTTTCAGGGAATGTAGTACTATATGGTACTGATCAACAGTAAAAAAATCAAAATTATTGGGATTGGCATTTTTGAAAAAATATATATATTTTTGATTTTTCAAAAAAAAATCAGAAGGCTACAGCAAGAAAACTTGGACACATATCTCCAAATGGAGATTATCATTTTAATCAGAGCAACAAAATATCTTGAACCGTTCCAGAGATAGAGCATTTTAATATTTTGCTGAAAATCGCACGTGAGAAATGATGCCTGTATCTTGGGCCAGGAATTTTTTGGACAAAATAAAAAATACAGGTTTCTTACTTTGTCCTGATAACATATGTTTAATTCAATAATATCTGAGACTATGAAGGTAAGATTTTTTCTTTGCCTGCCTGAATTAATATGGACTATGCCATGTACAATTTGCTGCAAAATACAAAGATGGTTGGTTACTCACCAGGAAGATACCTCAAAACTAATAAGAGCCAGTTTTGCAATGTACAGTTAAGGTTCAAGTTAGCATGTAACTGAAAGTTTGCGAAAATTTTTGTTTTTCAATGTACAGTTAGCTAGTAACTGGAAGTGTAGTGCCGATTATCTCAACTACTACTTCGTCTTGCAGTTACCAGTCTAACCAGAAGTTAGGAAGCAACATGGCTGCCTCATGGAGCTATCCAAGTTGCATAGACAACTTCACTGTCAGAATAAACAAGATATGATTAATAAAAATGTTAAATTGGAATAGAAGAAGCTTGTTTTGTTTAGCACAGCTTACTAATGTCCATGCAAACAGGAAAATTAAGCAGTGTGGTTGTTAGAATATGTTTGGTGAGGTTGTTTTGGACAATATGTGACCATATCCGATCTACTAGGCACGCCAATGTTAGAGCAGTAATTTGGTCCGGTGGCTAGTGGCACCAGCTTCCTTCCATTTTATGTAATTCATGTCTGAGTCCTCGTCGTGGATCTTTCGTTTTACTTTTTTCTCAATTATTTGTTACATGTGTTGCTTGCAATTTGTGCCTTATTGTTGAATGATCTTCTCAGAAAAATATTGCAGTAAATTTTAAAATTATTTTTACTTGTACCTTCATATTTTTTAGAAGTTCCCCTACAAAGAATGCTTACAAAAATGTTTTTTTTTCTTTCTTTCAATAAACATGCACAGATGATACAAAGCTTGCAGTCAAAAGGCATTTACAATATCTACACATGAATAGTGTTTATATCAACAGACAGGAATTGTTAATGTTACGACTTTCGAGTTCTTCAAGCTTCTTCTACAAGAATCTACTCTTGAACCCCATAACAGCATTTGAACTATATGGGATTGGCCTTTATTAAAAGAAAGCCAAATCTGAAAGTGCTTGCTTTAGCTAAATTTATTTCATCATCATACAGAATGAACATGCAGCCCATTCAGAGTTTCAATTTCTTACACAATTAACAATTTTTCGTATATTAGTGCATAATGGGAAGGGGATCATGTGGCACATCATTTAAGATGTGTGTTTCCTCAGAAATAATAATATGCACTTATTTTTCCCCAAACTTTATTTGGTCAGGATATTTTGACAGTTGGAATTCACAATTGGTGTAATGTAGTGGGTTGATATTTATTCGTTCCAGGCGACTTAACATGGTCTTAACCCTCCATCATCCATCCTCATAGTAGTACAAATATTCTGCACATGGCACTCAATGCCACCCTTTCAAAACCAGCATTATTTACAGGAATTATCGATGCACATATTTTTGCAAAAAAAAAAAGCAAATTTCGATACAAAACTGAGTCAATTTCGGGTTCAGTAGTGGTAAATAAAATAAAAAGTGGTGAAAAAGCAGTATATAAAATGACATTTTGGTTTTAAAATTTTGAATATAATCCCAAATTTGATTTAAAAACTGCAGTTACTACACCAAATAAACATATCCCTTCTAATAACACATTTATGTTGTTACTAGAATATTAAGTTTATTCCTGTGTAAAGGGGTCCATTTTTGCTTCTCCTATATTTACAGCAGAATTAATCAATTTTCTGTGAATTGCATAACCCACAGGATAATTCTGACTTCAGAAAGTGTCGTGTCGGTAAATAAACTCTAAATTCCGTGTATAAAAGTCTATTTCGCATTTTGCAGTTCATTTCACAATATTTCATGACAAAACAGGGTAGGAAAATGTCTCATACCTTTCAGAAACATTACAATTTGTTATTTCATATTTCGTGTTTTGGTCAAAAATGAAATGTGCATGCCTCTACAAATTACACTATAACTTACTGGAAATCAGACGAAATATACAGGGCTAGCATAAATGATTCATTCGTTTTGAAAAGGCTATATTTTCAAAAGTATTACACGTACACACATGAAAGATATATGAAAAGAACCACACTCTCACCAAGTGTATACACACTCTACAAATTTATTATTTTTAGAATAAAATCTCGGTGCATTTACTTTGTTAGTCTGTGAGATACGTTATCTCATTTATTTAAGTAAGGTAATAATAAAGTTTCCTGGCATTTTTTAAAGTTTATTTCTTTAAGCATAAATGATTCATTTGTTTTGAAAAGGCTATATTTTCCAAAGTATTACACGTACACACATGAAAGATATATATGAAAAGAACCACAAACTCACCAAGTGTATACACCCTCTACAAATGTTCGATATGTGCCCCTTTGGTTACACGACACACGTCCAGACGATACTCGAGCTCATTCCATACATTTTGTAGCATAGTCCTGTCAATGGCCTGCACTGCACCACTGATGCGTTCTTTGAGCTCAACTAAGGATTGCGGTAGTGGGGGTATGTAAACAAGGTCCTTAATGTACCCCCACAGGAAGAAGTCGCAGGGCATTAAATCAGGAGATCTGGGAGGCCAGGGGAACAAAGCTAAGTCATTCTCACAAATACGCCCAATCCAGCAATGCGGAAGTTCATCGTTTAGGTAGTCACAAACTGGGATGTTTTGTCTATCCTCCATTGATGTTCCAATAAGGGGGTGAGAACTGACCAGCTGGAGCAAGGAGCAGAGTGTTGCCAAATTCGTGACTCCTTACCGGGAGTTGCGATTGTGTTGGCCTCCCAGATCTCCTGATTTAATGTCCTGCGACTTCTTCCTGTGGGGGTACATTAAGGACCCTGTTTATGTACCCCCACTACCGCAATTCTTAGTCGAGCTCAAAGAACGCATCAGTGGTGCAGTGCAGACCATTGACAGGACTATGCTACAAAATGTAAGGAATGAGCTCGAGTATCGTCTGGACGTGTGTCGTGTAACCAAAGGGGCACATATCGAACATTTGTAGAGGGTGTATACACTTGGTGAGTTTGTGGTTCTTTTCATATATCTTTCATGTGTGTACGTGTAATACTTTGGAAAATATAGCCTTTTCAAAACAAATGAATCATTTATGCTTAAAAAAATAAACTTTAAAAAATGCCTTCATGGCACAATGCTGTATAGACAGGAAACTTTATTTTTACCTTACTAAAAAAAATTTGAAATAACGTATCTCACAGACTAACAAAGTAAATGCACCGAGATTTTATTCTAAAAATAATAAAAACTTTGCCACAAACTAAAAAATGAATTCACCATTCAAAAACACTTCAAAGTAATTTTCAGAATGAAAAGAATCTGTACCACTAATAGGGCTCAGAAATGAACAATTTGTTCCAAAATTCTCAGTGAAAATCTTATTGACTCACAGAAAAAGCAATCAAATGTGTGAAACACAACTTGAAGAAACTTCAAAAATAGTTTTTCTTGTATGTACGTATTGCTTGCATTGTAGAATTATTTTCTTGTAGTTTACGGTTATTACAAGCATAAGAAAACAGTTTTTCGTTGTGACGTTTCAGGAGAACACATGCTCCCCTCATCAGACATTTATTTTTTGACTAAAGATACAGTTATAACAATGGTTAGCAATTTTTTAAACCAAAAGAATCCATTATATAATGGATGTTGTCAATGTTACATTGTTGTAATATAGCAACCTAACTGTGAAAAGAAGCAGTCTGTTTTATTTTTATGTCATTAATTTATTTTACTACTTTATAAAAAATTTTGATCACATTATTTTTTTATTTAAAATTATGAATCCCAAATATCATCAGGTAATCACTGTTTTCAAAAAGTTTCTTGACGTTTTCTTATGCTTGTAATAACCGTAAACTACAAGAAAATAAAACTTCAAAAATATTTTTAAAATGTTCAAATCTCAATATTTTTTCCTGCTTTTACAAGATCTACATAAAAAAAACATACTAACTTAAATAAAAGAAACTGAATGTTGTAAATTCTCAATATCGTTATTTTGACAACTGACATTTCATAAATTTTGACAAAAGCATCAGTTATACTTTCACATGTTTTATTGATCCAGGAAAATAAATAAATAAATAAAAAAGCAAAATTTTGGAATGTAAATTAGGTTTACCTGATTTGGTTTATTTTACTTTGCATTTCTACCACTTTTGGATAATCGCGAAGATGAGTATGATTTGGTGTTTTAAGTCCACTTTATGCACAGTATGGCTAATCGGGACTAGACCTACAGTTTAAAGTGGGATCCGAACCACTTGTGCCTCCACCGGGTATCGAACCCGGGACCCCTTGATTACAAGGCAACGACGCTACCACTGCACCATGGGGGAGGCCCTAAGATGAGTATGAGTGATGGTATTGTTGATTGCAGGTTACATTGAATGACTTATGTGGGCAGGCTGAATGGGAGAGAGAAGAGGAGATAACAAGATTCATATTGGGAAACCTGATGGTAAGAGACCTGTAGGAAAGCCAAGATGCTGATGGAGGGATAACGTTGAGATTGACATGAAGGAAATCGGTAAGGATTGAAAAGATTGGATTGGCCAGGATAGGGACAGATGAAAGGTTTGTGTTGCTCCAGCTATAAACCATTGGGTATAAAAAGGCTAGACAGTTAGTTAGTCAGGATTACATTGAAGTCGAAGAATTGGAAGGTAAGAATAGAACTAGAGAGATATCAGTAACAAAATGTGTATAATTCACAAACAAATCAGTGTAACAGTGAATTGAATTCTTGTTTTAGGCCCACTATATGCACAGAAAGGCTAATCGGGTCTGAACCTACAGTTTAAAGTGCGATCCGAACCACTATGTGCCTCCACTGGGTATCGAACCTGGACCCCTAGATTACAAGGTGAGGATGCTACCACTGTGCCATCGGGAAGGCCCTTATATCAGTGTAACAGAAATACACAAAACTTACCAAATATAATGGTTATACACGTCAATTTACCCTGGACAACATTAAGGATTATCAGTGAACACAACAAAAAAGGCAAGAGTAAAAAGTAAAAGTGAAGTGCTCCCTTGTGCTTTGCACAATGCCATGAAGGCATATAAAGGATGTGGAGTTAGGGCCCCACATTTTCTTGATCACAGTCGAAGGTGGGAGTGATGTGAACAGCACCACACCCCTGGCTGTGTTTATCCCCCAGAGTTTCCTCCAAGTACCCACTTTATACAAAGCAAGATGGGTGTCGGAGCCGCTTGAACATGTGGAAAAAAAATACCGGTTCTTCCCTGCCAAGGATCGAACCCGGGCCTCTCACTTTGACCACGGCTACAGAAAAGGCAAGAGATTAACAACAATAGATAATATACATTAATGAGGACTGGTGCACAGCGATGATATACTTCAGGTTTGGTCCACACCATTGGTCAGTATACTTGAGATATGAAGAAATTGATGAAGGTACACTACGAAGAACTCCAATGCTCAGACTGGGATTCAAACCTGGGACCCTTGGCATTGTAGCATGCTGTGCAAACCACTCCATTATGGAGGCTGGCGAATGTAAAGTGAGACTCATCTACACTGCTGATTAGATTAGTACCCTTCACGAAAATTATCAACTTGAATTTTCTGCAAAAAAGATGGCAAAACCATGCAACGTTACCACTTCTGTACAAGGTCATAGTTTTCAAAGCACCAACCTGTGTAGTGAGATGAAACAATGCAGTAATCAATAAGTAAGCATAAAATAGTATCAATTGGGTTCCACTTCATTGCAAAAACCTTACTCACCTTGAACAATGTCCTTAGATATGGACTGCACATAGAAAGAACCAGTTTGTGAGCCTTCATGTACTGGCCATCACAGGCCAATGTCACATCCTTCAAATCCTCCCCAGCCAAGGATTCCCGCAGGCTAGCAGAGAGGTTGGGGAGATGATCCTGCCACAGCATCAGGAACCCTTGTGGCTTATTAAAAAGAAGTTCAGACAAACTCTCAGAATCCATGACTCGTAACTGAAACAAAACAGGAATAAGGTTTTGTAAAAGTCTCTACAAATGTCAGAGCAAAGTGTAAAAAAACAGTAAACAACAATTACTTGAGCCATGAGTTACATTATTACCACCTTGGGTTATGTGCACAAATTGGTAAAGGTAAAATCTATTCTGTGAAAGATGGATCAAGTCTAATATAACACAGAAATCAGCAGATAAGAAATGTTTGACAACACTGACAAAGTTCTCATATGAAATGTACTGATGATACCAATATCCTACCAATCTGATGTTAGAATGTTCCATGGATACTCTGAATGGTTCATACACTTCTGTAATTAATATTTTTAGCAGTACTGCAATAGCTTTTGCCTAAGCAAAAGAAATTCTCTTTGTACTTTTATATTCTTTATAAAAAGGAATAAAACTGAAAAATACTATAAATTATTTAAAAAATAGGATCAGTGAAGCTATTTGTAATTTTACAAATATACTGGCATGCCTGTGTCAGTTGATACTGATAAACAGAGGCAGGTATTTATGGAGATAAATTTTACTACTTGTGTTTTTTAATGTTGCTGCTAATGCAGACAGTTGGAGATTGTTTTATACTCCTGGTGGAGATTAATGAAAATTGCTGAAAATAGAATTATCTCACAACTGATGTATTTACTCACAATCCACAAACACAATAATTAATATTCAAGATTCAATACATCCGGTGTGTTGTGTACAAGAATAAAATGATTGACCGCACTATTTAGAATTAGAGCTAAGCCGATACCACCATTTGCCGATACCGATACTCACCGATACTGATGCCGATACCGATACTTGTATAATTCCAGTCTAAAATAAAAAGGCAAGTTACCGAGTCATACCAACTCATCACATCACTACGCACATATTTAGAAATATATAATTTGGGTAGCCAGTCCGAGCCAAGTGTCTCAGAAATATAATAATAAAAGTGTTTCTATTTAATACGTTAATATAATTATTGGTCGATCCATAATAATACGTAAATTAATTCATTAGTACTTAATTTCTCCGATCCATATAAAGTATTGTTGTATGTAACCACAGACTAAGAAACGGAGGAAAGAAAACGTTAATGCCTATTTTGTTCTTTACTTCTTGACTAAAAAATATTGTTATAAATAGTAAAAGAGATGCTAAAAAATCAGAGATAAAACAGCAAATATTCATCATCTAGCTTACGTGTAGTTAAGACCACTAAAATTTGTGTAAAAACAACTGGCCTGGCAAGAAATTCATGTCAAAGAAGTAAAAAATTGAATATCTATTGAATAACAAAAGGAATGATGGTACATCCATTAGATGAAGAGTAAAGTTCCTGATAAATATTTTATGTACATTTTTCTAACTAAGACCCTCTTCAGAGGGTCCTTCCCGATGGTGTAGTGGTATTGATCAATAAATCCCTTGTAATCAATAGATCCCAGGTTCGATACTCAGTGGAGGCACATAGTGGTTCGGGTCTCACTTTAAAATGTAGGTCCAGTCCCGATTAGCTTATCTTACTTAGATACTGTCATTCAAAGCCGTATGTTCCCAATCTAATCTCGGCAGAAATAATGATTGATTGATTGATTTGCTTTATTCTACTTCACTTTTTGTGCCATGTTTGGCTAATTTGCGAAGATTGGGATGAGTGATGATGTGATGAATGGACACTCCCAAACATCCATGCCCAGGCTGGGATTCAAACTCTGACGTTGTAGCGCTATGTGCTAACCATTCTGCCACGGGGGATGGCTTTCAGTGGAAATAAAAAGCCATCATTGGCCGATACCGGCAGTCACACGAAAGACAGAAGTGAAGAGGATATGTATAAATTGCTGATTCCCCTTCCTGCTTGAACGTAGATAAAGCAAAGCTAATTTCAGTCACCTTCATCCCTCTTTTCTAAGAACTCTGACACTACCTGACCCGGTGGGGGTGGGGGGGTTAGAAACATCCACCTATCTTACCACCACGAGCTTCAAGCAAGAACTGGCAATGAATGGTTCATTTCCCACAGCCTTAACTAAGCAGTTACATTCCTTCATAGTCACATTTTGAGTTCAGCTCTCACTTGCCCATGCCTTTGATCTTGCCATCTGCTTCCCAGGAGGGTGGGGTTTTATCCAATGTTTCTAGGAAAACCTATGGAACTTCCTGTGCTGGTATCCCAATCTGCCACAAGGAAGGGTGAGCGAACTTTTATAAAGGACAAATGTTCAGACGAGTTGTTGCCTTTGCCCACTCTTCTAGCCACTGAAAATCTTTGGTATTGGTAAAAGGAAATCAACCGATGCCGATACTGCCAGTATCGGTATCGGCTCAGCTGTATTTAGAATATATTGTAATATCGCGACAGTGTGATAACACTACTGTAAATTAATCAATCATATTTCACCCTTGATGATAATGCCCTCCCCTGTCTTGTTTGGCAACAGTAGCTTGTAGGCCAAATATGTGCTAGCATCCTTACTTTCAACATTTTAATGAGTGTTCGAAGTGAGGGGGGATGGTATTCCTAAAGCTAGGAAAATATTTACCAAGCATTCCCCAAATCATCTCATTGTCAGCATGTTAAACCATACGAGCATCCCCCCCCTCCTCCCTCAGCTAGTCCTAAGGATCAACAAAACATCACCCCAGCTAAGAATTTCCACTTCAAGCGCTATACGTATTTTAATTCATCTGAATGTTTGGAGTGAAATATATTTTAGAATAAATTAAGAAAATATTTCTTTTTTAAGCACACATAAACAAAGTCTTCTACATGAAGCTATTTATCCTGATTATGTTAGAAAATAAACACTGATCTGCATGGTAATGGTTGGGTCATTCCATACCAAATCATTCAATGGTGGTTGCAGACAATTTTAGAAAAAAATAATTTTAGTACATACTTTTGTGCATGTTTCTAGATATCAGAGCCAATGTTGAAAAAAAATTCCTGTCCATAGTCCTCCTGCGGCAGCCATTTTTCCAACATGTTTTTGTTTTTCTCATGTAGCAGTTTACAGAAACCTTAATATCTCAAAAACCATTAGAGTTAGAGATTTGGATTAAAATTCATTTTGTAAATAATGAAGTATACATTCTAGGATATTTAAATATATCTTGCTCAAAATTGCATCCTAAGTACGAAAATTATGGTGGAAATTTGTATAACAATAGTTAGAAAATTGAATTTTTAAGCCCTTTTTTTTCTTAATGAAGGGCTTTAGTCTAAGGCTTGAATTTTTGTTTTATGTGTAGGCTTACCTGCAGGGTGTCTGCAAATAAAATATCATTGCTTAGAAATGCAACCCTTTTTTACAGCATGGGCTCAAGCATGGCAATTCATGGAATTTTTTACGTAAATAGAAGAAGGAAGAAAGAAGATAAAGAAACAGGAGAGGGGGAAGAGAAAGAAAAAGAGAGGTGGTTTGGAATAAGGAGTATGGGGAAAGCCACAGAGACGATAAGCAAAATAGGCTACTTAGAAAAGCAGGCATAGAAACATACAGAAAGGGAGGCCGCAGCATTATAAGGATAGCGAACAAGAAGAAGGAAGAGTTTGGTTTGAGTTGGTGTTTTAAGTTCACTTTATGCACATATGGCTAATCGGGACTGGACCAGTGGGATCCGAACCACTGTGCCATGTGCCTCCAATGGGTATTGAACCTGGGACCCTTTGATTACAAGGCGACGATGCTACCACTGCACCATCGGGGAGCCCCTAGGAAGAAGGAAGTAAACAGAGAAGAGGAAGGCATTATCTATGAGGTTCAGCGCAAGGAATGTGAAAGTGTGTACTTAGGGGAAACGAAAAAGAGACTGAAAGACAGGTTGAACCAACATAAGGATGACATAAGATTAAAGAGGGAGAAAAATGCTATATTCAAGCACACAACATAGAATGGAAGATGGCTATGAGGATAGGGAGGGAGAAGAGAGGACTAGTGAGGAAGTGGAAAGAGGACAAGAAATTAGAGAAAAAACGAGAAGAAAATGAACTGGAATGGGGGACTCAAAATCAAAGAATGGAAAGAAGTGATAGAAAGAGTGGAAAGGATGAGAGAAAGGAAGGAGGAAGAATAAGGAAGAAAGAAAAGAGGAGGGAAGGATTTCAGGAGATAAGGAATCTGTTCACATCCATAAGTGAAGCAATTGATAAGGCACAGACTCTCACCAGGTACCTGTCAGGTAGTGTCAATTACCTGTCAGGAGATTCCACTCAGGAAATCCTGACAGTAAATGTACTCAGATAGAACTGGCACCTTCATGTTGTTTTGTGTATGACCCTGTACTGGGAGTATATATATGATGATGGTTTCATCAAATATATTGTGATTCTTCATCTGAAGAGACCATGTTAGAGGGTGGAAAAGTTACGTTTTTAGTGTATATTTTTTATACAATATATTTTGCCTTGGTCAGCATTTTATTGTGTTATTAACATGGAAACAAGTCTTAACAGTGTTACCTTCTCATTTAATATACCCAAGTTAGTTAAAATATACAAAACAGTAATTTACCTGAAGTATTGTATGAATGCGGCACTTGGTCCCTTACATTGAAGGAGGAATATAAATTAAAAGTATTTGAAAATAAAAAAGTGTTTTATAGCCAAGAGAATATATTTAAATGCGGATCTATATTCTGCGAACTGCACACAATACAGAGAAAAATATATAGCAAAGCTTGTATATACATTGCAATATATATATGTTGATTCCAAATTTACGTCAGTTATATTCTTCCTATATATATATATATATATATATATATATATATATATATATATATATATATATATATAATTATATTTTTGTGTCATTGAAAGGAAATCATCTTCATCTTCTTCAAAGAGAAATAGATTATTCTTCCAATAAGAAAGGCTTCTTCTTTTCTTCTCCTAATTTTGGGAAAAGGCTTCTTTCTCCTTCCTATCTTTGATTTGGGAAAAGGCTTCTTCTTCCTTTCTATCGTTGATTAGTGAAAAGTCTTCTCCTTCTTTTCTTTCTTCTAATTTATTTTCTTTCCTTTTAAAGCGTAATCATAGATGTGGTCGCTTTCCCCGTTTTTTGCATTATACGGCAACACAAGCTATACTTAAAGAAAGATTAGGGGCGTCTAAACTGACAGTAGTGCCACCTCCTATGTAACGACCAAAAGGGGAATAGCCCAGGATCGCTAACAGCAAGCTCTACCTATGACTCAGTGCGTCTAATAAGGAGCGCAAACCGTAAGTGTTTCGTGGCATCTAATTTGGACACACCGCCACCGAAGGACGGGCAATCACAAAAGCTGATGATTTTCTCCTCGTCAGAGGTATTAAATCAAATTTTGGTCACTGGGACCAAGAAAATACATTTCTGAATTCATTTGCTCACTTATTAACTTTCCTAATTGGGTCATTCCATGTCAAATCAACAAAGTCCACAACCTGACCATCTCAGAATTTTCTGAAACGATACTATTTGGTAGTCTTCATGAAGATATGAAATCCTGAGAAATTGTAGCTTCCTGTGTGGCATAGTTATGGAGTTTTGGGGGCTTTAAAATACAAAAAATTGTCGATTTTTAGTCTGCACCTGAGACTATCATGGATAATTGCTCTTACCCTAATTGACATACAGAGCTGGTTGTAGTCTTGTTTGAAAGGACATGAAATAAGCTTTCCAATGGTAATTCATATCACTATATTTAGAATAAAATCTTTTCAAGGTCATCCACTTTGAGTTTGGACCTTGAACGTTTGAAGATGCATATCTGCGATTTCCTTAGAACTGAAATATATTGTTAACACAAGGTTACACTATAACATAACCAAATTTGAAGTTGGGATGATTATGGGATAATTAAAGAAAAACGATTTAATTAGTATCGGTGTATTTTTTCAGCCGGTCATTTCTAGTGGTAGTTTGCAACACTGTTGTTATTTACATTTAAGAATAATATGATTATCTACAGTAGTGAAAAATGGAGAAGAATGTTTGTTTCCTGAGAAATAACTTACATGCACCATAGTTCACAGGTTGCTCTTCAGTATCCATTCAATCAGTCCTTGCATGGCAAGCTGGCTTTCGTCCGTTGTTAAAGTGTACGTTCTTCTTGTAGCAGTGGAAGGGTCAACTTTTGTTAGAATGTTGCACATTGGGACCCAATAAATGTCCAGTTGGACAAAATGGGGACATAAAAATGATCCTGATGGTCCATGAGGTTGAAGAAAGTTAATTTGTAAATCACCGGTGTCGTCAGACACTTTCTGAACACACACTAGCCACCAGTTATTATATTCACAAGTAAAATATCCAGTAATATCTGTAAATTCTAAGGCATTTGAACATATAATGAAACTATGTGCTATAAATTCACCACATGCAGAATAACGTTTCATATGTATGACATCTTTTGTAAAAGGAAGTACTGCATGAACCTTTTGGAATCCTGGAATGGAAATTGGTCACACAACATAGAAAAATAATCCTCATGGTAGGCAACATTGATGAAATGTTTGCGATTTTTGTAGTGTGCTGCTGCTCCATCAGAGAAGTAAAATATCTTGGCCCAGTTGTCAGAACCAAATTTATCCTTCAAAAATGTAATAAGTACTTTCTGGAGTAAGTGAATTAATGCTGTATCATGCTATCTGATATGGTAACCAAATTTTCAGTTATGACTGTCAAAGAATTGGGATTTCCATAATAAAAATAAATAATAATAAATATTGAATGGGTGTATTGTTGTTGCTTGACCATTATTCCAGTGAAAACCTTGTGAGGCATCTTGCAACACACAGGAGTAATTTTCTACAGAATCACAAAGTACAATGTAGTGCCTATCAAGAACTGTTTCTTTTAAATGCTTTAGAAATTAAGCTTGTTGGCAAGAAAGAATTTCCGATCAGGTGCGCATCTTTTCGACTAGAATTTCTATGAATTCTGCAGACTTCATTGATGTTTCAAGTGTTGATCTGTCTGTGGATATCCACGGTCTGTTCCTGCTTTCGTGTTAATTTCCAGGTGATACTTATTAATTTCAAAATATGGACTGTCAAGGTTTCCACGGATCTCAAAATCTTCAAGGCTTTCTAATCTGGATAATGCCATGATGCTGGTGATCAAGGTATCTTATTTTTTTTTAAAAAAAGTCCTCTCAAATTAAAACTGTCACACCAAACACACTATCTATTCAACATTCTACCTCACTTGTTTCAAACAAGACTCCTGCACACATTCTTCACTTTCTGGTTGCAGAAGTCTTTCAAGTCTGCAATGCAATAGTGCAGTGTTGCAAACTACCACTAGAAATAACCGGCTGAAAAAATACACAGATACTAATTAAATTGTTTTTCTTTAATTATGCCATAATCGTCCCAACTTCAAATTCGGTTATGTTATAGTGTAACCTTGTGTTAACAATATATTTCAGTTCTAAGGAAATCGCAGATATGCATCTTCAAAGGTTCAAGGACCAAAGTCAAAGTGGATGACCTTGAAAAGATTTATTCTAAATAAAGTGATGTGAATTGCCATTGGAAAGCTTATTTCATGTCCTTTCAAACAAGACTACAACCAGCTCTCTACGTCAATTAGGGTAAGAGCAATTATCCATGAAATCTCAGGGGCAGACTAAAAATCGACAATTTTTTGTATTTTAAAGCCCCAAAAACTCCATAACTACGCCACACAGGAAGCTACAATTTCTCAGGATTTCATATCTTCATGAAGACTACCAAATAGTAGAGTTTCAGAAAAATTTGAGATGGTCGGGTGAGAAATGATTTTTTTTTGTTGATTTGGCATGGAATGACCCAATTGTTATATATAGAGCATATTCTTAATTACCTTAATTAATTGGCTATTTACAACATTTTATTCAGTCCTTCTATAATTCTTATACTCTTCCTTTATGTATTTTGCATTTACTATAATATATATAATCACTCCTCTCTGCTCCTGGTTTCTACAATTAACTCTGCTCCTCTTTATATGGCATGTTGCCATCTATCGCCACTCTCGTGAAATATTTCTTCCTTGCATTTCTCATTGTGTCGTCGGAACTGGCATGTGACACATTGTGGCTTCTAGCTCATCCAGGTGTATCAGGTTCAGTGTTCCAGACTGTACCCTCTATAGCTAAGAAATTTGTTTCATTGCTTCCATACTAGTGTTTGTTTCCTCAGAGTCTGATAAATCTTCAATTGTTTCATCACTAATCTCCGAAGCATCACTTTCATGATCACTCTCATCACTTAGGTCTAATTCAATATCTGCATCTACATCTAGGTCGTCATCGCTTCATCTTCCAACAGCTGTGAAACTGTTGCATCAGACAGACAAATTGAAGAAGAAAACCACGATAACAACAATCACCCCTACACACACAAGAGTTTTCCATGAAAAGAAACATGCACCTACTTGTTTCTATTTCATTGTTAGTACATTGCAAGAAAACAACAATGGAATCCAAATCCACACAACAATAAAGCATATTTGATAAACAAAAAAGAAAACAACAAATAAAAGTCAGGAAGACTTCTTTACATATCGATTGTACGCTGTGTCCAAGACACTGATTGCCTGTTTGCGTAAGTGAAATGGAAAATATTTTTTTATGCCTGACCTCCTTCATCAAAGTCAAATATTGTGAAATGAGAAAAAGAGAGAAACAAACAAAGTTAAAAATTATCATGTTCACAGGAACTATCGTTTGGAGTATGTGACAAAAATATAAGCAACAGTGTCTGATAGACACTGGTTGCCCAGATAAGGGTAAAAAGGCTCATTTATGTATTTTAAAAATTACAATGAAAATAATTTGGTAAAATTTAGTATCCGCGAAATGTATTTCTTCAATTTTACAGGAGAAAGTACTTACTGAAATGAGTTTCTGTATACTTTACGAAGATTTTGGAAGTGTTTTTTTCCCCTTGCTGAATTTCCTTTGCCTCTAAATCATGTATTATTGAAGATTAATGTCTCTCCGATGAACGAAAGCTGTTCCCTTGATGTCCTTCTACTACGTGAATCAAATGTTGCATGCGTTCGATGATGTAACCCCCGGTCAGTGTTTCCAATGTAGAGTTGCAAGAAAGCCAGCTTTTTTTTAATGCACGGGTTTTTTCCGATAAGAAGCCGGCTTTTTTGGGGAAAAAACAGATTTTTTTTTCCTTTTATGGCTTTTTACCAATTACAGCTAACCTATTTCACTTGAAGATATTGTTATGAGTTTACAGGTTTGTAGTGACATATCTTAGAACTAGCTAAAGAAAATTACATGATGTAGCAGCCAAGGGACAGATGCTGGCCAATCCCAGTCGACAGATATTGCGTAGTGGTTCAGATTGAGATACAATTTTAACTCTAGCTTACAGACGAGGCCGGGAAGGGAGGGGGGTTGCAGGCACACCACCTCCATTTTTTACATTTTCCACTGTTTGAAAATAAATAACATTGTTCCCTAGGATGATCCAAATATTTCTGTATTACTTTTGTTCATTAAAACATAAATGTAATGCAATGAGGAGGCAAAATGAACTTGGTAGGCTTATTAGGCACGATCATTGAATGTGTGTCATTCGAGACACTCATGCCAGTGACAGTGTACAAATGGTTGGTAATGATGGTAATTATTGTAAATATTATAATTAATAAACAACTGCACTTCTACAAACAAAAAAGCCTTCATAAAAAAATATTATGGATTTTTTAAAGTTTTTGTGAATGATAAAATATATGAGAGACTCATACAATAATTGGTTATTATTTTTTATTAATGGTAGTATTTTTGTAAATATCAAATTAATAAATAACTGCACATATATAAGCAGCCAAGGAAACAGTGATTCAATAAAAAAATATTTTCTTGAATTTTAGTGATAAGAAAAAAGTGTGGGCCTGTGAGCCGCTCCCCGGTATGGAAATTTCTTGTACGGCACGGGTAAGCTAGGGTTAAAACTAAACGTGTAGTCCAGATGAGCACATCTGACCATGAAATGGACTTAAAACAAACTTTTACATGTTTGTGTCTGAATTTAAATGTTGGTCATAAAATATTAAGCAAATGTTAATATCAAATATCTGATGCTTCAGGACAATTAAAAATATTTACTGTTCACAACACATATGCCGATGTATACGTATTACGTGAATAGGTGTATGTATCCTGTTTAATGGAGCTTTGAGAAGAAAGCGACATGTGGCTCTTGTAAACCAACCCTTACAAGTAAATGCAACATTTCGAACCGAAGCAACATAAGCAGCAAGTGTCACTTGTCAATTGGCCTGTACAGTTTTCTCAGTGAACTTTCAAACCGAAGTGACAAGTGACATGTGTCACTTGGAAGCAGACCCTCAGTTATCTATTCAACCTTTTGAACTGAAGTGTGACAACGAGCTAAACATGTCACTTGCACGACTCTACTGTTTTCTCAATGGCGTGCATCGTGCCGCTTCGGTCCGTTATTCTTGCATGCACAGTGAATGTTTTGCTTTATACTGAGGGAGACTGTGCCGCTTGTCATCTGTGACTTCAGTCTGAAAGCTCCTTCAATGGCGTGCATCATGTTGCCTCAGTCTTGTTTGTGCATGCGTCGTGGATGCTTGCTTACAGACTGAAGGGGCCCATGTCACTTGTCACTTGAATGCGACACCCCCACTGTCATGTGTTGCTTCAGTCTGAATGTTCTCTATACTTAGCAAGATTGTTTGCTACTTTATCAGAGATTAAGATTTAATTTAGCCTGTAAATCACAGAGAACAAATTGCAAGTACTGCTGTCGGAAAAAGATCGGTTGTTTGATAAATGAATGGGCCTCTGGAGTGGAATAAAGTAATGCTGTTGCCTTGTAAATAAGAAGGGGTCTGAGGTTCAATCCTCACTGGAGGCAGAGTGCATCGCATGTCATTTCAAACTGTAGGGCCAGTCCACATTTCTTAAATAGATTTTTTGCCATTTGCGGCTAATCTTATTTGCTTCTGCTTCAGTTTTAGTGAGTGTCTCAACTGCCGAGCTTCAAAAGGTCCATTGCACCCAGGAGTTCAAGATTAATTTAAATCTTATTTTGTATTTGACAGCAAATCTATATATAATTGAACTAAGGTTATGGCATAGTTGATATATTAATATTAATTGAGGGTGCTTATTAATTTCCATATAAACTTTAAAGATCATAAATGTATTTAGGAGTGAAATTGCTGGGATCAGGGCATCGACGTGTAAGAAATAAATTTACTGGGCTGTAGTCTCACAACAAGCAGCCAAAATACATTACTAGTTGCTCTGTGACCAGGTTTAGTGGCCATTGAACCAAATTATACATGATGTACTGGAAAGGCAGAATACAAATATATTTTACTGAACACAAAATTTAATGTAACGAGATTTGATACTAGATTTTCAAAAGATAGAGCAGTATTTTCTTTTTTTGCTTCATGTACGTGTTCGTATAACAAATAAATTCAAAACATCATACTATTAGGTTGTATTAAAAACACACACAAAACTACTTTAGTTATGTGAATATGTTTATAGAACATAGATATATTTAATAAGCCTACCGAAATATGAAGTTAACACTCGGAAAGAACCACCCATTCAAAAAAGCCATCTTTGTTGAAAACACTATATGTCTAGCTATTAATTTCATATTGTAAATTGTATTTTATATTTAGAAATGAGTGTATTTTACAGTAAGAAGATAAACAAAAACCATGGAACAGGAAAAATACTGCCAACTCCTGTATTTTCATTGATTTCAGACAATTTTGTGAAAAAAGCCCAACCAAAAAAGTGGCGGAAAAAAACTCAAGTTTGTTTATCCGACCACTTCCAACTCTAGGTAACAGTACGGTATAGTGAAAACACATTTCTTCAAATTTACAGGAGAAACTACTTACGGAACTGAGTTTCTGTAGACTTTTGGAAGCTCGTGGAAGTGTTTTCTCTCTTAGTTAAACTTATTTGGCCGGTAAATCATGTATTTTTTGACATTAATGTATCTCCGATGCACGATAGCATGTAACCCCCTGTTAGTGTAGCAACCACGCGGTAGTTTTACAAGATGACGTGTGAGCGTGGTTTTTTCTTTTTTGCCTAACCTAACCTTCCGTGAAAGGTTTGCGGATCAATTTTAGCTTAAAAACCTTCTGTGAATAGTTTGTGTGGCATTTTTCGGTTAATAAGTGTTACTGTAGGAACCACATGGTAGTTTTACAAGATGACGTGTGAGCTGTTTTTTTTCTTTCCTATTTAATTTTCTGTTTGCCTAACCTAACTGAACCTAACCTAACCTTCCATGAATGGTTTGTGGATCAATTTTCGCTTAAAAACCTTCTGTGAATAGTCTGTGTGGCATTTTTCGGTTATTAAGTTTGGAAACACTGTATATCAGCTGACGATAAACGTAGTGTCAAGATTTGCCCGCCATATTGTGTGTAACGAAAGCAAATTAGCAACAAACAATAAATACTTGTAATGTGAAATATTACGATTTTTTCTGTGAAAAAAGCAAAAGCCCACGTTCAAAAATGTTCCGCTATGCATAACAGGTAAGTACAAATGTAATTAATTAGGAAATAAACGAGTGAAACGTGTTTTCACTATACCATACTGTTACCAAACTCTATTCCAACGACGCAGTTTTTCTTGCAAGAACTTGACAATTTTGAAGATGACAATTTTAACTATGTTTGCCTAACCTAACCGAACCTAACCTTGCCGTGCATGGTTCGTGGGGCTATTTGTGGGGTTTTCGAGGATGTTAAAAAACAATTTAACTATGCCTTATCTAACCGAACCATGCTGTGCATGGTTCGTGGGGTTATTTTCGAACCTGCAAAAAAATACAAAATCAGTAACACGAAAGTAGGTATTTTTCGGTGAAGAAGGTTGTAACACTGCATAACCACTGATCATCGACAACGCCAGTCAAGATTTCGGTAAATATGCGATATCTCCCGGACAGATTTCTTCAAATTTACAGGAGAAAGTACTTACTGAAATGAGTTTCTTTAGCATTCTGGACGTTCTTCGAGGTATTTTCTTTCACGGGAAACTAAAAACTTCGTATTTGAATGCTGCCGAACAAGAATTAATCACTTTTTACGTAAGAAACTTGCATTGCCTGCCATATTATGCCGTTGTCTCCATTGTGTGCGTGCAGATGGCGAGAGCGTCGAAAGTCACACGGTCTCGTCAGTGTTTCCAAACGTGCATTTTTTTACGAGAATTTTGTATTCTTTTTTTTTATCTATGCTTACCTAACCTAACCTAACCTTGCCAGAAATGGTTTTTGGGGCTATCGTGAATGGGGTAAATGTCTGTTATATCGGAGACACTTTTTTTCAAATTTACAGGAGAAACTACTTACGGAAATGAGTTTCTGTTACATTTATCAAACTTCGTGGAGGTATTTTGTCACTATGGAATGCTGCACAACAGAAAATAAGCACTTTTGATGTAATAAAGTAGCCTTTTGTGCGAAGCGACAACATTATGCCGTTGTTTCCATTATGAACCTGCAGATGGCACGAGTGTCGAAAGTCACGAGGTCTCGCAAGATGAAAAAGTGTTTCCAAACGTGCCTTTCTTTTTACCAGAATTTTTTTTATTTTTTTAACTATGCTTACCTAACCTAACCCAACCTAACCTAACCTTGCCGGAAATAGTTCGTGGGGCTAACGTGAATGGTTTTTGGGGCGATCGTGAATGGTTTTTGGGGCTAACGTGAATGGTTTTTGGGGCTAACGTGAATGGTTTTTTAGGGCTATCAGTCAGTGGTTTGTGATGACATAATGAACACGAAAGTAGGTATTTTTCGGTTAAGAAGGTTGAAACACTGCATACCCACGACAAAACACAACACTTTTTTATGGAAAAAGGCATAACTTCACCTTAAAGAATGTTCCACAATCCAGAAAAGGTAAGTACCAGTGGTAAAATTAAGGAAATAAATGAGTTAAAGGTGTCCGGGCGTTATCGCATATTTACCAAGATTTCTCCGCCATATTCTATGTAACGCAAACGAACACGAACGAACAAGAATTACTTCATATTTTGAAAATTGAAGTTATTGTTGTGAAAAAAACTAAATGGCACGTTCAAAAATCCTTAGCAATGGAGAATACCTACATACCAATGTGAAAAAGAAGAAAATAAACTAATTTCAGACGTTTCGCGGATACTAAACATTTAATAATATATAAATTTAAGTAATACTTACTCCAGGTAGGCTCCAACAATGCGTATACCTGAATTAACAAACAATTAGAATAACAATACGAACGCTTTTTAGGAAGTTACAAAGCTTTCTCACCAAAAGTTTACGTTTGCGTAAATACAATATGAATACGGGTAAATTGAATTTTAGTGCAAGTGCAAGACAATACCGATGGAGGTCCAACAAAATATCCTCCTTCACCAATCAAAAGCAAAGGATTAAGACAAATGAAGGAACCATCTTACGATGAAGGACATCTTGTTGGACCTCGAAGGAAAGCATCTTGCTTTTTGTAGAGCGCCTTGTACGCAGGGACGGCGCTACGGGGGGGCTGAAATCCCCCAAAACTGGATTCAACCACCCTGTAGCCCCCCCAAGATTTCTGTAGTACAGTAGACGCATTTTGACCGAAAACTTAAAAGTTTAAGTTTAGATTTTCCATTATTAAAATTCCATTGAGGCAATTACAATGTTCAAGTACTGTACATTTTCTAGTTCAGTTAGATCGCAAAGTTACTTTTAATACGATGTGTTATAAAATCAAGGGGAGGGGGGTATATGCAGATATGCCTGAATTCAGTGGCTACCATTTGACACTACGTAATGAGCCAATCATGAGTGCCAGCCACAGTAGCGTACGCAGGATTTCATCAAGGGGGGTGTTATTTCTAAAACTTTTTTTCCAAATTCACATTACCATTGTTTTATTATACTTTAATTAAATAATAATCACAATTAATTAATAATACTTATAATTAATTAATTAGCTAAATTAATACTAATAATACTATTAATACCACTACTACTACTATTAAGTAGTAGAGATCTACATAAATATAGTATTTATGAAATCATTACAACGAAATTACTTTCTAGTCAATCGATTTTTATCAAATCCTGGGATCATTTTTTTTTTTTTGTTTCTTTGTTAGGAAATAATTGTCTGGTCAACGAGGTGAGACATTTCAAGGGTGAAGAAGATCCATAAATACAAGAAAATATATTAAAATAAATTGAAATAATCAAAGTATGGAACTCATCCAAGGAGCTGCGGTGATCTGGTCGGTAGGGCGTCTGACAAGTGACAATCACGCGGGAGATCCGGTTAAGATTCCCGAAATTGGTTGGAATTTTCCGGCTTCTTCCCCGCATAAATATCCCCGATAATTCACATCTGGATTGTCTCCCTGTTCTTACCAACAAAACATTTTACAATAGTTAAGCTTATTGTCGTTTGAATAATTGTCTAGTCAACAAGGTGACACATTTTAAAGAGACATTCAAAAGTGCTGCGGTAAACAATACAATGGGAAGGCGAATTTGTGACTGTATTTTTGTCCGCCTAGCCTTTGTCTATACATTAGCCTTTTACAACGTACCAAGAACATTATTTAGTTAATTCTCATTGTTCACACACAAAAAAAATACATGTTCGTTGAACACTGCCGTACGTATTGGGGTGGCCGATGGTGTTCCAGCCCCTACCGAAAGTTTGAGAAAATCAGAATTTTCAAATAAAAATATGTTAAGAACTTTAAAAAATCAAAATGTGTAAATGCGAAACCTCTTTTAAAGTGAATCCCGATTACCATTTTTGTCTTTGAATACAATTTTAATAGACTGAAAAGCTCCAAAAATACTAAATATTTTATTATGCATCCTGCCCTCCAAAACGAAGCCATGTGCTATCCACATTTACTATTCCAGCCCCTCCCGAAAAAAAAAATCCTGCGTATGCCAGTGTATTGAACATTGTTGCAACTGAGATACAAAACAACTTTTTTCTCTTTTAATCATAATTACCCTAACCTAAATAAACTCGTGTTTATTTTCAAGGCATCACTCTGAAAGACGCGTGTGTTTGGAATGATGTGTTTTCTCCATGCTGCATGGAAATAATAATTCAAATTATTATTATTAGTACTAGTAGTAGTAGAAGTAGTAATAGTAATATTATTGTCCCAGATCTTTGACTGTGAAAAATTGGCCATTTAATTTTTTTCCACAGAATTTTTCATAATATTTCACAAGCTCAAGGGGGGGGGTTAAACCCCGTAACCCCCCCTTGCGTACGCCACTGGCCAGCCAAACTTGCTACGAAATCTGTTACCTGCCAGGTACTAGGTGACAACGTATTCAGCGGCTGTGATGCAGCTAAACGTGCCCGACCCTGTGGCCGAGTGGTTAGCACATCTCGCTGCGACGCCAAGGGTCCCGGGTTCGAATCCCGGTCGGGCTTGGTTGTTTGTGAATGTCCATTCATCAATTTCATCATTTCATCACTCATCCCCATCTTCGCAAATTAGCCAAGAGGCACAAAACGCGAAGTAAAATAAACTAAATCAATCAATCAAATCAGCTAAACTTGTACATTATTTAGGCTCCATAAATCGTATTGGTATATTTATGAATAAATGTAGCAGATGTGTAAAATATATATATATATATATATATATATATATATATATATATATATATATATATATATATATATATATTCTTAAAGTAGGACTACGTTCAACATTTAAAAAGCCTTCAATGTTCTTTTCTGTTTGTTAGTTCCTCATTCGAGTACCGACAATGGTATGAGTGTTATGGATGTTCTCTCATTGTTTTCATTGTTGTATCTATCCTTATCGTTGCAAATATTCAAGAGGGAGAAATAGGACGTTAAGAAATCAAAGAGTACACAAAGTAACTAATTCTTAAATGTTAAGAATTGGAAATATTAAAATTGGACGTCCCTGCCCTGGTTATCTGATGCCTTGAAATTAAAAGGTCCTGGGTTCGATCCCCGGTGGAGGCAAAATAGTGTTGTTCCCTAAAAAGAATTGGCGAGGAGGGGCAATTTCCCCTAAGTCTTTCTCGCTGGGGAAGCTGCGGATCACTGTTGCCAAGTTCGCTCTTTTGGAGCCAGATCTGGCTCTTTCGTGCACTCGTTTTGACTGTGAACTGTGGCACCCGCCCTCTGCCCTACCATGATGCCGCCACTGGCTCCGGCCCATAAAGACCAATATTGCCATAAGTGTACATTTTGTACGTGATATTCTTATATAGGCTGCGTCACCCACCCCCTCTTTCCTCCCCAGGTATTTTTATATATAGCGCTGTGGCTAAGGTAAAGATGACAATATTATTATCCGGGAATCCTTTATTTTCGATTTCATATGAACATCATTGGATTATTGAGATGGGTGATGCCACCAAATCTAGGCGGTGAAAACTAAGAATAAATTGCCACCACTGTAAAGCTAACGGTAATAGCAGCGCCTCCACCCCTCTGACACCTAAAATTACCCTAGGAGGCACTTTGTGCAGCCTTCGTTAATCTAGCTCCTTGAAAGTCATCTTTAGCTATATTAATGATGAAATTTAGCTCTTTTAGCTCGTATGCACATCAGGTTTGGCAACACTGCCAGAATGGCCGCAGGAGGCAAGGAGAAATGCATTAGGTTTATGGGACCAATATTTTATTCGTTCTTTCGGGAATATCAAACACCCAATGACGTAGAAAGGTACATGGATGGAAAAGGACACGTTGAACTATGTCATAGTAGTAGGAAAAGTAGAAACTCCCATTTGATTAGCCGTAACTTGAATTGAGTTTGAGTTGCTGTTTTAAGCCCACTTTATGCACAGTAAGGCTAATCGGGACTGGGCCTACAGTTTAAAGTGGGATCCGAACCACTTGTGCCTCCACCGGGTATCGAACCCGGGACCCCTTGATTACAAGGCAAAGACGCAACACTGCGCCATGGGGGAGGCCCTCCGTAACTTGAAGTTGAAGTCAATTTGCCGTAAGGAATAGATGGTATTCTGTAAATACCTATTAATCATATTTTTCAAACATCGTGTCTAGCTTACTAATCAACTTGAAAAACAGTTTTCACTTGCAACATGGAGAGAAATTCATACTCTCTTGCATACTACACCCCTTTTTTAAATAGCAGTGCCCACAGTGACGTGCACTGAGGAGTAGCTAGTCTAGCAGAGATAGATCAATCAATCTCACATCTCTAATTATTTTCAAATCACAATATGTATTGTCTTGTTAAAGCCACAGTTCATATGCAACACTTTCTTTTTCTTTGTCCCTCGGTGTGATCCGCGGACAAACTGGCCTAGCTCGCTCTTCTTCCGCCTTAGCAGTTCCAGGTAGAAACGGGTTTCCGAAGGAAAAGGGAAGATTTCTGCCTCTCCCTCCCTTGCCCCCTCGCCCCCGCTGCAATGGTTGAAAGCCCTTGCTTTCAGGTCCCTCAGTCTATCTCCTATAGGACAGATAGGGGATTGGTTTCCATTTGATTCCTTTATAAATCCTCTAAAGAACTCAAGCGAAAATTTTCTGCGGTACTTATATTCTCTGTATTTACACAAAATTTTACACGTTGTACAATATGTATGTATAATACGGGATGTAGTTTTATTATTTATGAAATGGGAACGTGTTATGTGTAGACAATAATGTTATGCTTTCTTTATTTTTTTTATTTTTTTTTTCAAATATGGAATATATAATGATTAAATTAAAAATATTTGCTCAGGCTCTCTCTGGCTCTTGTGTTAGTAGTGTTGTTTTTTTTTAAATACTAATCTCTTGGCCTCCAACGGATGTATTTATTTGGGCAAGAGAACGCACATTCATATTGTTGTTGGTTTGGCTTATGTTTATGTTATGAAAAAACACTTTTCTGCCACATTTGGTTATCGCGAAAATGAGGATGATGTGATGAAATTGATGAAGGGACCTCGTATGAACAATCCAGGCCAGGATTCGAACCCGATGAGCGCGCATTCTTGTTCCTATGAGTTGTACTCTGCCGTGAATAATGAAATAATTTGAAATGAAAAATGTATCTCAGAACTCAAGAAGCCAAATTAATATTATTGATGAAACTACAAAAAAAAATGTGTTTCGTTACCTGTTTTGTTTCTGTGCATAAAGTGGACTTAAAACACCAAATCAACCAACCGTGGGGGAGTGGTTATCACAGCGCGCTACGATACCAGGAGTTTCGGGTTAAAACCCCGACCTGGGCATGGGTGTTCTTTGTGTTTGTCCCTTCATTAATTTATCGTATCATCTTCGCAATTAACCAAATGTGAGAAAAAAGCGACGCTAAGTAAGTAGTAGAGGTCTGCGATAACGGATGTTGCTGCGTGGGTGGTCTTTAATTTGCGCGTACTTATAACTAATTTGCACGGGTTTTAATTAATTTGCACGTACTTAGAATTCATTTGCATGTATTTAGAATACTTTACTTTTATGTATTTGCATGTTTATAACTTTTTATGAATATATAATTATTTATTTTATGAAAAATATGTATATAAAAGGTAATTAGAGGTACTAAATGCTATGCATATGGTTTTATATTCATTACTGCAAAGTATGTAATGTATAAATCGATAATAATTAATGTTTATAATATTGAAAATAAGAGTTTACGGTTTATGAACCGCTATGAACGATGGTAATGGGTGTAGGTACAGGTCCAATTACGATTGGGGACGGTCCCGGTACTCGAACCAGCGATATGTAATATTATTAATTAGTACTATGTAATAATGTTATATGGCATGTAATATATTGAGCGGAGACGAACTATGTATAACGTGTGAGCTGAGTCTGATGCCAGACAGACAAGGGTGAACTCCGCGCAGGTAGACGAGAAAGGAATTTGGGGAGTGTGCGTTCAAGGTCAAATGACGTCAGAACGTCACAACAAAGAAGGAACCTGATTGACCAATCAGAGAACGCGTCGGTAGATTTTCAGAACCGCTTTTTCCAAGGTTAACCAGTACGCAAGAACAGGGGAAAGGTATGCAATACTGTAGGGCAGGGGAGGGATTCAACCAGACAACAAAGGTTGTCTGGAAATGCGCAGCAAGGGTCAAATCTCTGAAGCTATGCGTCGCTTGTAGAACTGGTTTCCGCCGCCAATTAATATTCCGCTCAGGGTTGCCCCAAGGCACAGGACGCTTTAGCGCAGGTTTTTTTTTTATCTGTACTATGAAGAAGGGAGAGCTATCAGGGACGGGGCCTACAGTTTTCACCATTTGCTTTTATCACGGGGTAACGAACCTAGGACCCTTTGATTATTGATTTAGGTAGTAAATGTATGTTACTGTGTGCTATTTAACTTAATTTTGAGTTTATTTTCTACCAAACTTTGACTTTATGTCAAACATTTTCACAGCTTATCCTTATTTTTACAAAAATAACACTATTTGTACTATTCAGGCAACATTTTTTATTAAATTTTGGACTCGCAAAGACATTTTTTCAACTTTTAATTTATTATTTTACAATTTTATGTTAATTTTTTACCAAAATAACACTATTTATACTATTCACGCAACATTTTTTATTAAATTTTGGACTCACAAGGATATTTTTACAACTTTTTAACTTATTATTTTACAATTTTATACCTATTTTTAACCTAAATAACACTATTTGTACTATTCAGGCAACATTTTTTATTAAATTTTGGACTCACAAAGACATTTTTTCAACTTTTAACCTATTATTTTACAACTTGATATTAATTTTTTACAAAAATAACACTATTTGTACTATTCAGGAAAGACTTTTAGTTACATTTTCGACACACTAAGTGTGTGTTCTCAACTTCTATCTGTTTATTAGGCTTATTATTACTCAAATAACACTATTTATACTATTCAGGCAACATTTTTTATTAAATTTTGGACTCACAAAAAGACATTTTCTAAACTTTTAACTTATTATTTTACAATTTAATGTTAATTTTTTACCAAAATAACACTATTTATACTATTCAGGCAACATTTTTTATTAAATTTTTGACTCACAAAGATATTTTTACAACTTTTTAACTTATTATTTTACAATTTTATACCTATTTTTAACCTAAATAACACTATTTGTACTATTCAGGCAACATTTTTTAATTAAATTTTGGACTCACAAAGACATTTTTTCAACTTTTAACTTATTATTTTACAACTTTATGTAAATTTTTTACCAAAATAACACTATTTATACTATTCAGGCAACATTTTTTATTAAACTTTGTACACACGAAGTGTGTTTCGTCAATTCAAGAAAGTTTTCAATTATATTTTGGATGCAAAAGTATGTTTTGTCAAGTTCTACCCTTTTATTTTACAAGTTTAGGCTTATTATTACTCAAAAAACCAATTTCATCTATTCAGACAACATTTTGTTTGTTATATTTTACTCACAAAGTGTGTGTTCTCAACTTCTATCTGTTTATTTCACAAGTTTAGGCTTATTATTACCAAAATAATACAATTCAATCTGTTCAGGAAAGACTTTTAGTTACATTTTCGACACACAAAGTGTGTGTTCTCAACTTTTATTTGTTTATTTCACAAGTTTAGCCTAATATTTACTCAAATAACACGATTTGAACGTGTTTTTTTATTACATTTTGGACACACACACACACACATACACACATCCACACACACACACACACACACACACACACACACACACACACACACACACACACAGATATATTTTCCAAGTTTACAGGATTATTCTCCAAGTTTACTCAAATAACACAATTTAGATGTGTTTTGAATTAAATTTTGTACACATGAAGTGTGTTTTGTCAAGTTTTACCCTTTTATTTTACAAGTTTAGGCTTAATATTACTCAAATAACACAATTTAATCCAGTCAGGAAGGATTTGTTATTATATTTTGGATGCACAAAGAGATGTTTTCAACTTTTTTACTGATTTTTTGCAGGGTATGTATTAATTTGTATTTTTTTTGTATCATATATATATTTACAAATTTTTAACTTAGAGTTTAGTATTTATTTAAATCTTTTCAAAAACACTAAAGAAAAAGTACTTTTAGCTAAAATGTAAGTCACAGAATATATTATTATTATTATTATTATTATTATTAGGGTTTACTGATTTCCACTATGCTATTTTTGGTTCTGTATTTCTATATGTATTTATTTAGGTCAGGTTACGCCTGCTACGTAGGAAAGTTTGTTTATTTTAGAGTTTGCTGAGTATTTTGTTACTCTTATACTAGGTAAAGTTTTCTAAATATATCAGGTAGGGCTCCATCCATATACTTTTGTTTTTGCTGTTTGGAGATGATGCGATCAGCATCACTCTCCATCTGCTTTTTATTTTATGTACCCAATATTATTTTGAGGCTTAGTGAATTCTAGAGCCTATTTATGCAGGAGAGAGGGCTTGAAAATTTTGATCTCAGATAACCCACAACTATTTGTCAGAGTATTTTAAAGGATATTTTATATTTATTATGTGCCACTAGAATATCAAAGCTTGCTTAATTTTTATGTATGTAACGCTGTTATTGTATTTCTAGCTAAGGTTTACTGGATAAAGTACACGAAATGTTTATCATTTCGACTATTTACTTTTATACGAGGCCAAATTTTTAGTGTAACGAAAATTATTGTGTGTCTATAAAGACTGAAATCCCTTTACCGATGGGTCCATAACTGGACGCTTACCAACATTGTTCCTTTTTTAAAAAAAATATATATATATATAACCATTTATCAATATATTCTCAACTCACAGGACAAGACGAAGTTCACAGACGACTGACTATATGAACCATAGGTCCATTTGCTAAACTTTTTTCTATGCTAGAAGAATAATTTAGCCTTATAGCCTTTTTCAAGGTATTTTTGAAGTATTACTGGTTTTTGGGTGAATCAACACTTGGGTTATTTCCACTTGGTTTGTTATACGAGGCTACAATCACTATCTGAACACTGAAATTCTCTGATTGAAACTAAAAGCTTAGGCTGTAACTAGGGACTTAGTATGTATATCGACAATTTATAGGACAACACGAACCTTACAAAGAATTGTAGGTGATGTAGGCCCACACGCCAGAGCTTTGTTAACCTGCAAGAAGCATTTACAGCTAATGCTACGAGGAAATGATGTTGATTTTTTACTGTTTCACAAAAATGCTACCTTTTATACACCCAATATTTGCTTTTCAAGTAACTACATGTACCAGAAGTACTTACAGGCCAAATCTAACTAGACTTCGACTTATTCTATATCAGGTGCTAAATTTATAAAGAACTGTGATTGTGTATATTTCTGAGGAAGTACGCAAGAGCAGATTATCTGATTAAATTATCTGAAAAACAGATTTTTCTATGTAAGTATATTTTTATTGACTGGATTATTTAACAGATCAAACAGGAAGACTGCAAAATTCATTAAATGTAGTTCTATAGTATAGGTGGTTTTCAGAGATATAAAAAGAACAAATATAAGATTTCGCTTTTTTTTTTGCTTCTGAGGCTAATCGCGACGCTAAGGGTAAATGGCGAGGAAATGTAACGGAGGAGAAACAGTCCCAAAAGATATGGGCTGCATGTAAGTTAATACCACAGAGATATTACAGTAGGTGTAGGTTCTACCACCAGAATATTTCTATTATAATAATACTGGTTATGCTGTACTGTTAGCTAAAAATGCTGATATTTGAGAAACTTAAAAGCTTACTTACGACTTACTGTTGCACAAGATCCGATGACAAAATTTAAAAATTGTAATCGCCCAGACAGGGACTCGAACCCTGGACAGATATGTTAAAAGCCTAACGCTATAACAACTAAGCTATTTGGGCACAAGGTATTCTTTTCTTGAAAAGTTTGTTATGTTAAGAAATATATTGAAACAATTGAGAACACTCTTGATCTGGTTCGACAGAGAAGGAGACAACATTTCCAAATTTTTACAGACTGGGTGTATTTTTCCACTATAGGGGCCTTCACTATATGTAATTCGAAACGCTAAAGTTCACCTAGCTTCCAAAATTGAGGTAAAGATTGTGTTTGGCGAGATTAACAAGTTACAATTATATCCAGTTACGGACAAATAAAGCTAAAACTCTCAGATTTACTGTACTAGCCAAGTTTTAGTAACATTTTCTTCACTTTAGTACAAATACCAAAGAAATAGGTATATTTTATGTATAATTTGACAAAATGTACTAGTATTTAATTCACAAAGTTAGGTAAAAAACAGTATTTTTAAAAAATATTGTTACTGCCTTCAAATTTTATGTTATTTAGCCACTAACAACTGGTTTACACTGTTTGGCATCCTTTAAATAGGAAAAGAAGGAATTATTTGTTTAATATTTTTACTACTTTATATTTATTTAAGAAAACAATTCTACAGTTTAACTTAATTTTAACTAATTGTTACTAATTTATATATCAAAGTTATGTTATTTAGAGTGTATGAAGGCGTATAAAGTTAATATTTGTACTTATCAGTTCAACTAACAATTATATTTTACACACAAAAGATATAGTTAAATTACTTGAATCAGAGAATAATATTTTACAGTAATTGATTCATTCAGCACTAGTCAGTACTTTTATGCATCAGAAAGTTTTCTTAATTTTCTATTACGCATGCTATTTTGGGCTATTCTTAAAATGTATTTCTAGGGCAAACTGGTTTAATTTTCTGCTTATAATGCAAAGTTGACAGTTCTCGCACAATGCATTGTACATTTGTTATATTCTCTACTTACAATCCAAATATTATGCTTATTTAATGTATAACTAACTAACTCTCTAGCCTTCTTAAACCCGAATGTTCATGGCTGCAGCAACACATGCCTTTCATCTGTCCCTGTCCTGAGCAAGATCTATATACTCCTTTCCTTCCCTACCAATTTCCTTTAGGTCCATCTCTACATTATCCCTCCATCTTTGTTTTGGTCTTCCTATTGGTTTTTTACCATCAGGTCTCCCAACAAGAATCCTGTATACTCTTCTTTCCTCTCCCATTTGTACCACATGATCTACACACCTAAGTCTTCTTGATTTAATCATTCTAATAATATCTGGACATGAATACAAATTATGTACTTCTAAATTATGTAACCTTCTCCACTCATCTGTCTCCTCATCTGTTTTAGGCCCAAATATTTTCCTAAGGATCTTATTTTCAAATACTCTCAATTTATGTTCTTTTTTCAATGTAAGGGACCAGGTTTATTTACTGTGTTTAACTTTTATTTTTTGTAATTAACAAAAATTAAAAGCTTATACTGTAGTTATTATATCTTTTTCTATCAGCTTATTTTGAAATTAATATTATTAGGTATAGTCTTCGATTTATAACTATATTGCTTTTTTTATCAATTTATCTAAGAGTAAACGCAGACAAACACATGTGTACACACTTTTATGTAAATAGATATGCCTTTTTTCAATATTTTAGTATGAAGATTGCACTTTAGCTATTTAAGCAAGGGTAGGAAAGGTAGGATTTCTGAGAATTTGTTGCAGGATTTTGTTGTCCAAGTATAGATGAGAACTGAGCTGGGAGACTGTTTTGAACCTTTTCATGAGAGTTTGCATGTGAACTGTATGCTAATTGAGCACTATTGACTGTGCATGCTTCTAAGTTTTGCTGTTATTTTACATCAAGTCTGTGAGACTGTAGTCAGTTTTCCCTTTTCAAGTAGTTTTTATTGATTGTATTTGTATATGTTTTGGTGACTTAGCAGTTTTATGTTATGAGGCAGTTTGTTGTAGAATATTTTTACCGGATTGTTTTGAGATATTGGGTGTCTGCTGTTTTACTTGTAATTATTTTCCTTCTTGTGTTGTGTATTTGACTATATTTTGTCCAAGTTCGTAGTATTTAGAATAATTGTTATTGACTTGTAGATGTAGGGAGTAATAATCCTTTGCAAGATGCCCTATGCATTAGTCTGAACATTATTCTTAGTGTTCACTTTTGAAGCCTTAGTATTCTGGTAGTATTGTTAACGTAGAGGTAAATTAGGCTGAAATGTAGGCATTTTTCTGATAAATTATACTCACTTAGTTGTTTCAGCAGGTAGAAGTTGCATGATGGTTTACTGCTGATGATGTTAATTTGCTCTTCTTATGTACTACGTATGATGTAGCATACTTGAGTAATTGGAATTTTCTACTGAAAAAAGGATTGCTTGTCTATTTTATTCCTATGTTGTTGAGTTTTGTCCATAAGCAAGCCATGTTTTTACTCTATCCTATGCCTTGGAAGAATCTACCCATAGATATATTGTGTTTGCAGTTTTATGTTTCTCTAAGGTTTCAGCTATGTAGTTTTTTAAACTGTGCTATGGGTGTGACTTTTGATTTCTCTTTCTGGATGCCATGTTGGTTTCTGTGTATTCCTCTTGCTGCTTGAAATTTAATTATTTTAATTTTACATTAACTAACATATTTTACTTTAACAACAAAAGAATTTACTCTAGTATAAAAACTTCCACTAACAAAAATGTACTATTATAACTTTTAATTTTAGAAAATTGTATTTTTTAAATTTTAACTTTGAAAAATTGATTTTTAATTACTTTAATTTTACATTAACTAACAAATTTTACATTAACAACAAAATAATTTGCCCTAGTATAAAAACGTCCACTAACAAAAATATACTATTATAATTTTTAATTTTAGAAATTTGTATTTTTAAAACTTTAACTTCGAAAAATTGAATTTTAACACACTTTGACTTTAACAATGTACTTTGAATTTTTTTATGTAAAAGAAAAAAGAAAAAAAGCAAACAACCTAAGTCAAATTCAAGCTGCAAGAGGAATACACAGAAACCAACATGGCATCCAGAAAGAGAAATCAAAAGTCACACCCATAGCACAGTTTAAAAAACTACATAGCTGAAACCTTAGAGAAACATAAAACTGCAAACACAATATATCTATGGGTAGATTCTTCCAAGGCATAGGATAGAGTAAAAACATGGCTTGCTTATGGACAAACTCAACAACATAGGAATAAAATAGACAAGCAATCCTTTTTTCAGTAGAAAATTCCAATTACTCAAGTAAGCTACATCATACGTAGTACATAAGAAGAGCAAATTAACATCATCAGCAGTAAACCATCATGCAACTTCTACCTGCTGAAACAACTAAGTGAGTATAATTTATCAGAAAAATGCCTACATTTCAGCCTAATTTACCTCTACGTTAACAATACTACCAGAATACTAAGGCTTCAAAAGTGAACACTAAGAATAATGTTCAGACTAATGCATAGGGCATCTTGCAAAGGATTATTACTCCCTACATCTACAAGTCAATAAAAATTATTCTAAATACTACGAACTTGGACAAAATATAGTCAAATACACAACACAAGAAGGAAAATAATTACAAGTAAAACAGCAGACACCCAATATCTCAAAACAATCCGGTAAAAATATTCTACAACAAACTGCCTCATAACATAAAACTGCTAAGTCACCAAAACATATACAAATACAATCAATAAAAACTACTTGAAAAGGGAAAACTGACTACAGTCTCACAGACTTGATGTAAAATAACAGCAAAACTTAGAAGCATGCACAGTCAATAGTGCTCAATTAGCATACAGTTCACATGCAAACTCTCATGAAAAGGTTCAAAACAGTCTCCCAGCTCAGTTCTCATCTATACTTGGACAACAAAATCCTGCAACAAATTCTCAGAAATCCTACCTTTCCTACCCTTGCTTAAATAGCTAAAGTGCAATCTTCATACTAAAATATTGAAAAAAGGCATATCTATTTACATAAAAGTGTGTACACATGTGTTTGTCTGCGTTTACTCTTAGATAAATTGATAAAAAAAGCAATATAGTTATAAATCGAAGACTATACCTAATAATATTAATTTCAAAATAAGCTGATAGAAAAAGATATAATAACTACAGTATAAGCTTTTAATTTTTGTTAATTACAAAAAATAAAAGTTAAACACAGTAAATAAACCTGGTCCCTTACATGAAAAAAGAACATAAATTGAGAGTATTTGAAAATAAGATCCTTAGGAAAATATTTGGGCCTAAAACAGATGAGGAGACAGATGAGTGGAGAAGGTTACATAATTTAGAAGTACATAATTTGTATTCATGTCCAGATATTATTAGAATGATTAAATCAAGAAGACTTAGGTGTGTAGATCATGTGGTACAAATGGGAGAGGAAAGAAGAGTATACAGGATTCTTGTTGGGAGACCTGATGGTAAAAAACCAATAGGAAGACCAAAACAAAGATGGAGGGATAATGTAGAGATGGACCTAAAGGAAATTGGTAGGGAAGGAAAGGAGTATATAGATCTTGCTCAGGACAGGGACAGATGAAAGGCATGTGTTGCTGCAGCCATTGAACATTCGGGTTTAAGAAGGCTAGAGAGTTAGTTAGTTATACATTAAATAAGCATAATATTTGGATTGTAAGTAGAGAAATATAACAAATGTACAATGCATTGTGCGAGAACTGTCAACTTTGCATTATAAGCAGAAAATTAAACCAGTTTGCCCTAGAAATACATTTTAAGAATAGCCCAAAATAGCATGCGTAATAGAAAATTAAGAAAACTTTCTGATGCATAAAAGTTACTGACTAGTGCTGAATGAATCAATTACTGTAAAATATTATTCTCTGATTCAAGTAATTTAACTATATCTTTTGTGTGTAAAATATAATTGTTAGTTGAACTGATAAGTACAAATATTAACTTTATACGCCTTCATACACTCTAAATAACATAACTTTGATATATAAATTAGTAACAATTAGTTAAAATTAAGTTAAACTGTAGAATTGTTTTCTTAAATAAATATAAAGTAGTAAAAATATTAAACAAATAATTCCTTCTTTTCCTATTTAAAGGATGCCAAACAGTGTAAACCAGTTGTTAGTGGCTAAATAACATAAAATTTGAAGGGCAGTAACAATATTTTTTAAAATACTGTTTTTTACCTAACTTTGTGAATTAAATACTAGTACATTTTGTCAAATTATACATAAAATATACCTATTTCTTTGGTATTTGTACTAAAGTGAAGAAAATGTTACTAAAACTTGGCTAGTACAGTAAATCTGAGAGTTTAGCTTTATTTGTCCGTAACTGGATATAATTTGTAACTTGTTAATCTCGCCAAACACAATCTTTACCTCAATTTGGAAGCTAGGTGAACTTTAGCGTTTCGAATTACATATAGTGAAGGCCCCTATAGTGGAAAAATACACCCAGTCTGTAAAAATTTGGAAATGTTGTCTCCTTCTCTGTCGAACCAGATCAAGAGTGTTCTCAATTGTTTCAATATATTTCTTAACATAACAAACTTTTCAAGAAAAGAATACCTTGTGCCCAAATAGCTTAGTTGTTATAGCGTTAGGCTTTTAACCTATCTGTCCAGGGTTCGAGTCCCTGTCTGGGCGATTACAATTTTTAAATTTTGTCATCGGATCTTGTGCAACAGTAAGTCGTAAGTAAGCTTTTAAGTTTCTCAAATATCAGCATTTTTAGCTAACAGTACAGCATAACCAGTATTATTATAATAGAAATATTCTGGTGGTAGAACCTACACCTACTGTAATATCTCTGTGGTATTAACTTACATGCAGCCCATATCTTTTGGGACTGTTTCTCCTCCGTTACATTTCCTCGCCATTTACCCTTAGCGTCGCAATTAGCCTCAGAAGCAAAAAAAAAAAAAAAAAGCGAAATCTTATATTTGTTCTTTTTATATCTCTGAAAACCACCTATACTATAGAACTACATTTAATGAATTTTGCAGTCCTCCTGTTTGATCTGTTAAATAATCCAGTCAATAAAAATATACTTACATAGAAAAATCTGTTTTTCAGATAATTTAATCAGATAATCTGCTCTTGCGTACTTCCTCAGAAATATACACAATCATAGTTCTTTATAAATTTAGCACCTGATATAGAATAAGTCGAAGTCTAGTTAGATTTGGCCTGTAAGTACTTCTGGTACATGAAGTTACTTGAAAAGCAAATATTGGGTGTATAAAAGGTAGCATTTTTGTGAAACAGTAAAAAATCAACATCATTTCCTCGTAGCATTAGCTGTAAATGCTTCTTGCAGGTTAACAAAGCTCTGGCGTGTGGGCCTACATCACCTACAATCCTTTGTAAGGTTCGTGTTGTCCTATAAATTGTCGATATACATACTAAGTCCCTAGTTACAGCCTAAGCTTTTAGTTTCAATCAGAGAATTTCAGTGTTCAGATAGTGATTGTAGCCTCGTATAATAAACCAAGTGGAAATAACCCAAGTGTTGATTCACCCAAAAACCAGTAATACTTCAAAAATACCTTGAAAAAGGCTATAAGGCTAAATTATTCTTCTAGCATAGAAAAAAGTTTAGCAAATGGACCTATGGTTCATATAGTCAGTCGTCTGTGAACTTCGTCTTGTCCTGTGAGTTGAGAATATATTGATAAATGGTTATATATATATATATATTTTTTAAAAAAGGAACAATGTTGGTAAGCGTCCAGTTATGGACCCATCGGTAAAGGGATTTCAGTCTTTATAGACACACAATAATTTTCGTTACACTAAAAATTTGGCCTCGTATAAAAGTAAATAGTCGAAATGATAAACATTTCGTGTACTTTATCCAGTAAACCTTAGCTAGAAATACAATAACAGCGTTACATACATAAAAATTAAGCAAGCTTTGATATTCTAGTGGCACATAATAAATATAAAATATCCTTTAAAATACTCTGACAAATAGTTGTGGGTTATCTGAGATCAAAATTTTCAAGCCCTCTCTCCTGCATAAATAGGCTCTAGAATTCACTAAGCCTCAAAATAATATTGGGTACATAAAATAAAAAGCAGATGGAGAGTGATGCTGATCGCATCATCTCCAAACAGCAAAAACAAAAGTATATGGATGGAGCCCTACCTGATATATTTAGAAAACTTTACCTAGTATAAGAGTAACAAAATACTCAGCAAACTCTAAAATAAACAAACTTTCATACGTAGCAGGCGTAACCTGACCTAAATAAATACATATAGAAATACAGAACCAAAAATAGCATAGTGGAAATCAGTAAACCCTAATAATAATAATAATAATAATAATAATATATTCTGTGACTTACATTTTAGCTAAAAGTACTTTTTCTTTAGTGTTTTTGAAAAGATTTAAATAAATACTAAACTCTAAGTTAAAAATTTGTAAATATATATATGATACAAAAAAAATACAAATTAATACATACCCTGCAAAAAATCAGTAAAAAAGTTGAAAACATCTCTTTGTGCATCCAAAATATAATAACAAATCCTTCCTGACTGGATTAAATTGTGTTATTTGAGTAATATTAAGCCTAAACTTGTAAAATAAAAGGGTAAAACTTGACAAAACACACTTCATGTGTACAAAATTTAATTCAAAACACATCTAAATTGTGTTATTTGAGTAAACTTGGAGAATAATCCTGTAAACTTGGAAAATATATCTGTGTGTGTGTGTGTGTGTGTGTGTGTGTGTGTGTGTGTGTGTGTGTGTGTGTGGATGTGTGTATGTGTGTGTGTGTGTGTCCAAAATGTAATAAAAAAACACGTTCAAATCGTGTTATTTGAGTAAATATTAGGCTAAACTTGTGAAATAAACAAATAAAAGTTGAGAACACACACTTTGTGTGTCGAAAATGTAACTAAAAGTCTTTCCTGAACAGATTGAATTGTATTATTTTGGTAATAATAAGCCTAAACTTGTGAAATAAACAGATAGAAGTTGAGAACACACACTTTGTGAGTAAAATATAACAAACAAAATGTTGTCTGAATAGATGAAATTGGTTTTTTGAGTAATAATAAGCCTAAACTTGTAAAATAAAAGGGTAGAACTTGACAAAACATACTTTTGCATCCAAAATATAATTGAAAACTTTCTTGAATTGACGAAACACACTTCGTGTGTACAAAGTTTAATAAAAAATGTTGCCTGAATAGTATAAATAGTGTTATTTTGGTAAAAAATTTACATAAAGTTGTAAAATAATAAGTTAAAAGTTGAAAAAATGTCTTTGTGAGTCCAAAATTTAATTAAAAAATGTTGCCTGAATAGTACAAATAGTGTTATTTAGGTTAAAAATAGGTATAAAATTGTAAAATAATAAGTTAAAAAGTTGTAAAAATATCTTTGTGAGTCAAAAATTTAATAAAAAATGTTGCCTGAATAGTATAAATAGTGTTATTTTGGTAAAAAATTAACATTAAATTGTAAAATAATAAGTTAAAAGTTTAGAAAATGTCTTTTTGTGAGTCCAAAATTTAATAAAAAATGTTGCCTGAATAGTATAAATAGTGTTATTTGAGTAATAATAAGCCTAATAAACAGATAGAAGTTGAGAACACACACTTAGTGTGTCGAAAATGTAACTAAAAGTCTTTCCTGAATAGTACAAATAGTGTTATTTTTGTAAAAAATTAATATCAAGTTGTAAAATAATAGGTTAAAAGTTGAAAAAATGTCTTTGTGAGTCCAAAATTTAATAAAAAATGTTGCCTGAATAGTACAAATAGTGTTATTTAGGTTAAAAATAGGTATAAAATTGTAAAATAATAAGTTAAAAAGTTGTAAAAATATCCTTGTGAGTCCAAAATTTAATAAAAAATGTTGCGTGAATAGTATAAATAGTGTTATTTTGGTAAAAAATTAACATAAAATTGTAAAATAATAAATTAAAAGTTGAAAAAATGTCTTTGCGAGTCCAAAATTTAATAAAAAATGTTGCCTGAATAGTACAAATAGTGTTATTTTTGTAAAAATAAGGATAAGCTGTGAAAATGTTTGACATAAAGTCAAAGTTTGGTAGAAAATAAACTCAAAATTAAGTTAAATAGCACACAGTAACATACATTTACTACCTAAATCAATAATCAAAGGGTCCTAGGTTCGTTACCCCGTGATAAAAGCAAATGGTGAAAACTGTAGGCCCCGTCCCTGATAGCTCTCCCTTCTTCATAGTACAGATAAAAAAAACCTGCGCTAAAGCGTCCTGTGCCTTGGGGCAACCCTGAGCGGAATATTAATTGGCGGCGGAAACCAGTTCTACAAGCGACGCATAGCTTCAGAGATTTGACCCTTGCTGCGAATTTCCAGACAACCTTTGTTGTCTGGTTGAATCCCTCCCCTGCCCTACAGTATTGCATACCTTTCCCCTGTTCTTGCGTACTGGTTAACCTTGGAAAAAGCGGTTCTGAAAATCTACCGACGCGTTCTCTGATTGGTCAATCAGGTTCCTTCTTTGTTGTGACGTTCTGACGTCATTTGACCTTGAACGCACACTCCCCAAATTCCTTTCTCGTCTACCTGCGCGGAGTTCACCCTTGTCTGTCTGGCATCAGACTCAGCTCACACGTTATACATAGTTCGTCTCCGCTCAATATATTACATGCCATATAACATTATTACATAGTACTAATTAATAATATTACATATCGCTGGTTCGAGTACCGGGACCGTCCCCAATCGTAATTGGACCTGTACCTACACCCATTACCATCGTTCATAGCGGTTCATAAACCGTAAACTCTTATTTTCAATATTATAAACATTAATTATTATCGATTTATACATTACATACTTTGCAGTAATGAATATAAAACCATATGCATAGCATTTAGTACCTCTAATTACCTTTTATATACATATTTTTCATAAAATAAATAATTATATATTCATAAAAAGTTATAAACATGCAAATACATAAAAGTAAAGTATTCTAAATACATGCAAATGAATTCTAAGTACGTGCAAATTAATTAAAACCCGTGCAAATTAGTTATAAGTACGCGCAAATTAAAGACCACCCACGCAGCAACATCCGTTATCGCAGACCTCTACTACTTAAGTAACAAAAATCAAGTCAAATCATTGATTGATTGCTTGATTTGGTTTATTTTACTTCGCTTTTCCGCCACTTGTGGCTAATCGTGAAGATAATACAATATATAATTGATGAAGGGACACACTCAAAGAATAGCTACCCATGGCCAAGCCGAGATTCGAACCCAGGATCTCTCGCTTAGTAGTCAAATCAAATCTTTTTTATTTTCAAATGGGGCTGGGGGTTACGTGTACTTTTTTTAGTACTCATTCATCATTTTGCAATCCTTTCCTGTTATTGACGTTCTATTTTTAGGGATACTGTGCCCTAAAGGGGGGAGGGGTATGAGCCACACCCCCCTTGAGCACGCCACTGATTGCTACCCCAAGTGTTGACGTCACCGCACATCACTGAGTGCCCAATCCGACGATATTGAAATAAATGCACAGCTGGTGAGTAATTGTCCCTCCTCGCCTTAAATTTGAATTTATGGTGTTCATGCAATAATTAACACATATTATTGAGGCTGAAATAAAATGATATGTGTGAAATAAATAATTTTTGGTAAACTTTCATTTTCCAAAGGAGAGGGGCACGCCCCTTCTCCCCTTTGCCTCCCTTCCGGACGCCCATGAATACAGACCGAATTAAAATGATGGTGGGCAATTCGCACGCCGTTGAGTGTACGTACTGTACAAACCGTGTAACCCCTTCGCTGTGTAGAATTTCGTTTGTGCCGGTTTGTACTCTCTCTTCACTAAAGACCGTGTTAAAAATGTAAACATAAACATTGGTGCGGTTTTGCCCGGTCCCCCCGGAACTTCCGGTTTAGGCCAATCCTCGTTGTTGCCAGTGCAGATTCACTGGCATACAAAGTAAGAAATAGGCGCTTGTTTTCATCAGTTGTGCGACGATAGTCAAGTAAGGTATTTGTTAACGTTCTACTATGAAGGAGTGGACGTCTAGAATCCGTCGGATGATCAACTGCAGAGTAGATTATTAAAATATAACGTGTCTTTGTGGCCGCCAGTTGTATAGCATACTACATACAAGTATCTCATGTACACGCACGACGAACTCAAAACGTACGAAAGTTTAGATATATTCAATTATTTTGTAAATGGAAAAGTGAGGGAAAGAGAATTCTATAAAACTAGTGATATTATTATATTATAAAGTATGCTTAAGTGAATCTTTGCCAACAAATCTGCAGAAGTAATGACACATAACAAATGCTAGTAAATATATGTGCATTCAACGTCGCCTTTCCGCCTGAGGAATTTAGGGAAATCCTATAATATGGCATGCCACTTTCACTTGCACGAATTTACTTCAAACAACAAGGGAGTTTTCAGACTGAAGCGACAAGCGATATCGGGATTTCGCACAGAAACATTCGATGTAAAGCAAACCATTCACCAGTCACGCTTGCGCAAATAACAGGCCGGGGCAACACAATGCACGGTATTGATAAAACGACAAGCGACACCTCCAATTTGTCGTGTCGCTTTAATTCGGAAGATGTTGTTTATTTTTGAATGCTGGTTTCCAAGAGACACGTATTGCTGCAGTCTGAAAGCTTCCTATCGAACCCATTCATCACGAGAAAATTCACGTGTCGCTTGGACTGGACTGTTGTTCTCTCAGTACCATGCATCCTGTCGCCTCGGTCTGTTGTACTGTCACGTGTCGCTTCGGTGTGTAATCTCCGTGTCACTTAGAAGTGAATCCTCAGTGATCAATGAAATTTTTCGAACCGAAGCGACACGACAAGCTGCACGTGTCGCTCAGATTTCCAATGGTGAGTATTGTCCCCCCATGAGCGGTAAATGCTTATTTATAGACTGTGTCGCTTGTCACTTCGGTACGAACCACTGCTGTCGCGTGTCGCTTCGGTTTGAAACCTCATTTAGAGGCGTGCTTTTCACCACAACACAATATAAACATGTTTGTAACAAAATGCAAGTCGTACAAATCCTTTCCGGGTACCAATCCTTTCTTCGTTCTGCTTGTATCAACAGGTTTCGTCTCTCTACGTCCTTCGGAAACCTACGAAGTGATACTTACTCAATAAATTTGTTCCCGATCGAACTGTACAATTATAAGCTATACAGCTGACACCCTATTTCCTTGTAAAAGAATCTCCACTTGTCCCTTACATATATTTAGACAACCTTCTCCGATTTGCACCAAAATGGTGCCAAACGTTAGTGCATCGTTTGTGCACGAATGTGCACGCAAAAATTTCGTTTGTGCACAAGGGGAAATCCGAGATATTAACACCTTAACTTTTGGGGTCAGCCCCCCCACCTTCTCCGATTTTCACTAAAATGGTGCCTAACGTTAGTGCATCGTTTGTGCACGAATGTGCACACAAAAATTTCGTTTGTGCACAAGGGGAAATCCGAGATATTAACACCTTAACTTTTGGGGTCAGCCCCCCCACCTTCTCCGATTTTCACTAAAATGGTGCCAAACGTTAGTGCATCGTTTGTGCACAAGGGGAAATCCGAGATATTAACACCTTAACTTTTGGGGTATGCCCCCCCACCTTCTCCGATTTTCACTAAAATGGTGCCAAACGTTAGTGCATCGTTTGTGCACGAATGTGCACGCAAAAATTTCGTTTGTGCACAAGGGGAAATCCGAGATATTAACACCTTAACTTTTGGGGTATGCCCCCCCACCTTCTCCGATTTTCACTAAAATGGTGCCAAACGGTAGTGCATCGTTTGTACACGAATGTGCACGCAAAAATTTCGTTTGTGCACAAGGGGAAATCCGAGATATTAACACCTTAATTTTTTTGGTCAGCCCCCCCACCTTCTCCGATTTTCACTAAAATGGTGCCAAACGTTAGTGCATCGTTTGTGCACAAGGGGAAATCCGAGATATTAACACCTTAACTTTTGGGGTCAGCCCCCCCACCTTCTCCGATTTTCACTAAAATGGTGCCAAACGTCAGTGCTTCGTTTGTGCACGAATGTGCACGCAAAAATTTCGTTTGTGCACAAGGGGAAATCCGAGATAACACCTTAACTTTTGGGGTCAGCCCCCCCACCTTCTCCGATTTTCACTAAAATGGTGCCAAACGTTAGTGCATCGTTTGTGCACGAATGTGCACGCAAAAATTTCGTTTGTGCACAAGGGGAAATCCGAGATATTAACACCTTAACTTTTGGGGTATGCCCCCCCACCTTCTCCGATTTTCACTAAAATGGTGCCAAACGTTAGTGCATCGTTTGTGCACGAATGTGCACGCAAAAATTTCGTTTGTGCACAAGGGGAAATCCGAGATAACACCTTAACTTTTGGGGTCAGCCCCCCCACCTTCTCCGATTTTCACTAAAATGGTGCCAAACGTTAGTGCATCGTTTGTGCACGAATGTGCACGCAAAAATTTCGTTTGTGCACAAGGGGAAATCCGAGATATTAACACCTTAACTTTTGGGGTATCCCCCCCCACCTTCTCCGATTTTCACTAAAATGGTGCCAAACGTTAGTGCATCGTTTGTGCACGAATGTGCACGCAAAAATTTCGTTTGTGCACAAGGGGAAATCCGAGATATTAACACCTTAACTTTTGGGGTATGCCCCCCCACCTTCTCCGATTTTCACTAAAATGGTGCCAAACGTCAGTGCATCGTTTGTGCACGAATGTGCACGCAAAAATTTCGTTTGTGCACAAGGGGAAATCCGAGATATTAACACCTTAACTTTTGGGGTCAGCCCCTTCACCTTTGTGTTTGTGGGGGCGAGGGATGAATGACTTATTTGAATTCCTCCTGGTTAATATTCTTTATTCTACCAAGCTAAAGGTCCCGGGTTCGATCCCCGGTCGGTTCAAATCTCGAAACGTTTCTAACGTTGGAAGCGGCCCCGGCGACCACCCAGCATCGAATGTCTTACGTACCAGGGGGAAACCCTGGGGGTATAGCGGTCAGGGGCGTGATGCTGATCACATCATCCCTAGTCACGACCGGTCAAAAAAGTGAGGTGTTACCCCCACACCCCCTATAGCTACGCCTTCATGGCGTGGTGCTAAGCACAAGGCGGCACTTTACCTTTTTTTTTACTTTTTAATATTCTTTATAACTGTGATTTGTAAGTTAACCTATATTGTTTATTTGTTCTATGCGACCTGTTTTGCAGCTACAGGGGACGAATGGAACGGTTGTCGATGTAAGGTGAGCTCAGACCGAGTAAAAATATAATTTATATAAGATAGTGTCGATCTCTTTGTCTTAGAGCCACTTGATTTTCTTTTGCGCATGATTTTAATAATTTGCAAAGTAGATGAAAGGAAAATCTTGTTCGTTTTGCTCCTGAAGCAGCTGTTTCGTAAGACACCTGTATGCCTAATAACTCCACACCACGGTATCAGTTCTTGATACACACGGTGATTCAAAAGTCCGGTGCAGAAAGCGAAAAATGTAAGGACGGAAAACGTGTCGTTCGGAAATATATTGTTTTCAGTCTAAAGCAGTGGCGGCGATTAGGGGATTGAGGGGTGCAATTGACTTCCGCCACATTTTGCCACCTTTGCCCCCGCACTATGTTAAACCTTATCTAAAAAGGGAAATATACTGTCTTTGCCCCCCCAGTTTTGTCATCTTGTACCCCGGTTTTGGAACCCAGTCTCCACCACTCGTCTAAAGTGATTGAATTTTCAACTTTGGTTCACCGTGGAGGTTGTATATTTGTACGAGTTTTAATGGAAGCAGTAAATGCTATGTTGCCACGTGCTTCGTTCGAAATACCGTGCATCGTCGCAGTAGCGTACTGGATAAATTAAGAATTGGTGACGATTATTATGGGCAAAGTTAAAAATTAAACAACGTGATTACTTGAACTGTTACACGCGCAGATCCTCCACCCCTCCTCCCTGCACCACCGCTATTAGAAAAGGTGGAGTGTGTTTCATGTTGTAATTTTACGAATGCCTGTGGCGTCAACTTTTAGTTTTGCATGACGTCGTCTGTCTTTCTCTGCGATTAAGCAGACACTTATGGAGTCAGCCATTTATCACGGGTGTACCCATATTATCACTTGTGCGTGTTTAGTCTTTTCTAGTGTACGAGGGAAGTGGAGGGGGATGCACGTGTCACATGTTTATTTCTCACTTTTTACAGTGCCTGTGCTTATTGTCAATAATTATTAATTTAGCCAGTACAGTATATTGCAATAAATATGATATTCTGGACAAAGCACGTGGCAAAAAAGTGAAATAAAAGTAAAGTGCCCCCTCCTGTGTTTTTCACGACGCCGTGAAGACGTATAGGGGGTGTGGATCACGGTCGAACGTGGGGGTGATGTCATCAGCACCACGCCCCTAGCTGCCTTTACCCTACAGAGTTCCCTCCACTTTACACGACGCTGGGTGGGCACCGGAGCCCCTTGAACAGGTGGAAAAGAATCCTGCCTCTCCCCGTCGGGGATCGAACACGCGACTATCGCATGGTAGTTAGATGCCATAACACCTGAGCTACAGTGGTGAAAATAAAGCACGTGGCAAAATTGTATTTTGGACTACCATTGAGACTCATAGCATTGTACAGCTCAATTGTGAAATGTTTAAATTCAAGCACTTCATATTTAATCCCGCATATTTTCAACAAATTTACCCTTTCAATTTTTCACTGTACTAATAACAGAGTTGGCCTAAAGGACCGTTTTAATCACTTAAAAGATCGGTTGCGAAGCTAAATTAGTGCAAGGGTTAGCTGCGGCTCTATAAAAGCGGCAGTCCTCTACGTAAACCTCAAGTTTTCAAAAAAGGCTATTTCCAAGATTAATATGCGTAATGTCTTGAATATTACCACATACAATAAACTGTTTTAACTTCGAACATTTGAGAGGTTTTGCGTACTCCCGTCTCCGTCTTTGGTCTCGCCGTCGTAACTGATATGTACAGCTTTTTGAATGGGGCTAGCATTGTTTGCTAAAGAGTAAACAATATAATGTTTGGAAGTGGTTGGTTAACCACAGGGGGTGCTCGTTCGGCGGCGCAGATCGTATGCGCAGTTGTCCGTGGATGCATGACGTCACCATCGAAACACTCGGCACGGAAAAGGCTGGTTCCTTATGCAAATATTGAGAAATTTGACAACGAATATCTTCTAAAATATAGTAGCAAGGGAAAAGTTACAACTTTTACTGTTAAGATTCATCCTTTCTAATCAATTTATCACAAAGTTGATTCAAAAGTGTAAAATGGTTTTCAAGAAATCGTGTTACGAAGGAACCCTGTTTTGTTCTCTCCAGGCTTCCAATGTAAGGGAGTTTTAACTTAAGCGCGTTGGATTTCTTTTTGCTCTATGTTTTGAAATAAGATTATTTTGTTCTTGTCAACTGAAATCATGCCTAAATGCTATGGAAAGCTGTGAAAACTATTATCAGAAAACTAACGGAAGAAATCTAAAATATCACAGCTTGATTGATATAAAAAAATGCGAGATTGCCCATTTTTGTGAAAAAGGCATTGTGCGAGATCTGAAAGCAGAACTTTATAATATTGTATGTAAATGTAAGGGTGTAATAAACGTGACTGCTTCCCAGGCACGTATCCAAGGGGTGGGCCTTTTGGGGCTCAAGCCCCCCCCCGAAAGTTTTCGGTTTACACTAGATAAAATGAGATTTTTTGTTTCTTGTGGTGTCAAATAAAATAATGTGACGTTAATTTAAGGAGAGAAATAATTATCGAGGATAGACGGAGAATATTCTATAACCCTGTTATTGGTAACAGCTCGTATCCAAGGTGGGAATCAGGGGGCTCAAGCCCCCCTTCAGAAAATTTTCAGTTTACGCTAGATAAAATTAGATTTTTGGCTTCTTGAATAATATGGTGATAATTTGAGAGAGATAATTATCTAGGCAAGACGGAGAATGTTCTATAAGCCTGTTATTGTTAATAGCGCGTATCCAAGGTAGGGATCAGGTGGTTCGAGGGCCCCCCCCCCCGCTCCCCAAGGAAATTTTTCAGTTTACACTGATAAAATTAGGTTTTTGACTTCTTGAATAATGTGACGATAATTTAAGGAGAGGAATAATTATCGAGACAAGACGGAGAATGTTCTATAACCCTGTTATTGTTAATAGTGCGTATCCAAGGTGGGCATCAGGTATCTCGAGCCCCCTCCCCCAGGATTTTTTTCAGTTTGCACGAGATAAAATTAGGTTTTTGTCTTCTTCAATAATGTGACGATAATTTAAGGAGATACATAATTATCGAGGCAAGACGGAGAATGTTCTACGGACCCTGTTATTGTTTATAGCGCGTATCCAAGGTGGGGATCGTAACTCTTGGATTCCCCCCACCAGGAAAGTTTTCATTTTACACTAGATAAAATTAGGTTTTTGTCTTCTTGAATAATGTGACTATAATTTTAGGAGAGATATACTTATCAAGGCAAGACGGAGAATGTTCTATAACCCTGTAGTTGATAATATTGCACATAAACTTTTCTTACGCTTTCGGTGTTGTCGTAGCGAACTTGAACACTATGTAGAAGAGACTTGTCAGCATTTGGAAGCTGCACAACAAAGGTAGCGCCGCAGGTAGGGCGATTCGGATTCATTGAAATTTTTTAATCTCTGGAAAGCGCGAGAGGGAACGTTCTTGAAAAAGAGAAGGAGTCGAACTACTGGCAATATTTACGAATCGTGATATCTTCGACACGTTCTAGAATATAATGAGGATATTAATACGCGACTTCAATTTCCCGGTTGATCTGTACAACAGAATAGGTGGAGACTTCAGAGGTAAGTGTGACAATTCATACAGTCGATTAGTGATCAGTCAGTGTCCATTGGTTTCTTTATAAGATCTAGTGATTCGAAAATGAAATGGACTAAATACCGTAAAGTAACGAAGTCTACCACTAGTTCCAGTTCAGTCCCAAAGCTAAAGACATTGACGACAGCGGAACTTCGAGTAGTGCTACGAGTAGTTCGGGTCGAAAGACGAAGAGATCGAAGGTCTCTCTCTCTAAAGTGAATATTTTGGCAGTATCGGGCTGGGCATTGTAGCGATTTATAAAAAAAAGAAATAAGCTGCACAGATCAACTGAAAATCAAAGTTTTGAGTGATGATTAGGTTGTGTCAGGACCAAATTTTGTGTATGCAGTCCGAGAATTTCATGGCATAAAAAAATACTTTTGTTTAAGGCTACTGGGTTCGACACACACTCAACAGACAATTTTGGACACTTGCGAGTGCTTAGGCATGAATCTGAACAATTTGGTGGGTTTCGGCTTTTATAAGAGCTGCAAACATGGGAAGACAAGACACATTAGTGGTGTTCAGGCTCGAATGAGAGAGAAATATTCGTGAACTGTTTGATTTCAGTTCCCAGCACCAGTGACGTGCGGTGACGTCGACACTTGGGGTAGCAGTCAGTGGCGTGCTCAAGGGGGGGGGGGTTGGTGTGAGTCACACCCCTCCTCCCTTCTTCAAAAAAGAAGAATGTCAATAACAGGAAAAGATTGCAAAATTATGAATGAGTACTAGAAAAAAGTACACGTAACCCCCACCCACATTCGAAAATAAAAAAACTATTTGATTTGACTCTAAGCCAGAGATCCTGGGTTCGAATCTCGGATTGGTCATTTGTGTTCTTTGTGTGTGTTCCTTCATCTATTTTGTTGTACCAAAGGTGGCGGAAAAGCGAAGTAAAATAAACCAATTTGAGCAATCAATCAATCAATGATTTGATTTCATTTTTGTTACTTAGCGTCGCTTTTTTGTCACATTTGGTTAATTGTGAAGATGATACGATGAAACTGATGAAGGGACGAGCACAGAGAACGCCCATGCCCGGGTCGGGGTTCGAACCCGGAACGCCTGGTGTCGTAGCGCGCTGTGATAACCACTCCCCCGCGCTTGGTTGATTTGGTGACAGGAAACAAAACACAACACACTTTTTTGTAGTTTCTTCAATGATATTCATTTGACTTTTTGAGTTCTGAGATACATTTTTCATTCCAAATTATTTCATTATTCACTGCAACACATAGGACAAGAATGCGCATTCATCACGGGTTCGAATCCTGGCCTGGATTGTTCATATGAGGTCCCTTCACCAATTTCATCATATCATCACTCACTCCTCATTTTCGCGATAACCAAATGTGGCAGAAAAGCGAAGTAAAATAAATCAAACCAACAACAATATGAACACGCGTTCTCTTGCCCAAATAAATACATCCGTATTTATGACTGTTAGAGACCAAGAGTAGTATATTTAAATAAAACACTACTAAAACGAGAGTCGGAGAGAGCCTGAGCACATATTTGTAATTTAATCATTATATATTCCATATTTGAAAAAGAAAAAAAGAAAGAAAGCATAACATTATTGTCTGCACATAACACGTTCCCATTTTATAAATAATAAAACTACATACCATATTATACATACACACATATTGTACAACGTGTAAAAGGTTGTGTAAATACAGAGAACATAAGTACTGCAGAAAATTTTACCCTGTGTTCTTTAGAGGATTTACAAAAAATCTATGAGAAACCAATCCCCTATCTGTCCTATAGGAGATAGACTGGGGGACCTGAAAGCCTGGGCTTTCAACCATTGCAGCGGGGAGAGGGGGCAAGGGAAGTAGAGGTAGAAACCTTCCTTTTCTTTCAGGCGGCCGTTTCTACCTGGAAACTGGTCAGGCGGAAGAAGAGCGAGCTAGGGTATCCAGCCTGCTTTGCCCGCGGAGAACACCGATGGACGAGAAGAGCGTGGAAAAGAAAGTGTTGCGTATGAGCTGTGGTGGCTTTAACAAGACAATAAATATTGTGATTTGAATATAATTCGAGATGTGAGATTGATTGATCTATCTCTGCTAGACTAGCTACTCCTCAGTGCACGTCACTGCCCAGCACACAGTTTGAATCTTGCGTTGTCGAGTGGATTGTGCATTCCGTGCATGTGTAACACCTTCGTAAAAACACTTCTGGTACATAGATGTTTTGATGCCTGATGAAAAGAAATGGACAAACATACATACTGAGATGGTTCCGGCACACAATATTAATGCATGGAAGCAGAGGAGTTGAGTGGTAGAAAATGTCCCGATTTCACGTTCTGATTAAAATGACAGCCTTAAACAGTGGCGACGATTTAGGAGATAGTTGCTCCCCATTCTTTTGCCTCCACACTATCACACTATGGCCTCTTAATGCTTGTCTCTTTGTCCACCCCCCCCCCCCACACACACATTTTGCAACCCAATTGCCACCACTGGCCTTAAACATACAATTGTGATACCCCTTTAAAAAATGGTGTTCAGCCGCCGCCCCGAAAGGAATTCCTGGATACGTGCCTGCTGCTTCCCGTAAAATATCACTGCACTCTCCACGTTCTTCTTCTTCTGTCTTTTCTTTGACGCCGCAACACGTTGTTTTTTTATATATATTTGTCACATATTTGTTTGAATTAGTATTCTGCTCGTTCCGCCACCTGAACGCAGTAGCTACGGCTCAAAGGGCAGTGTAGTTACTCCGGAAGAAGGCTCGGAAATGGCAGGCTTCAGAAGTTAACTCATCCAAATTAAATTAAACAGGTATGTGCTCTCTCTAAATTTAAATCATAGTTCACAAATAATTTGATTATAAGTTTTAAAAGTATCTGTTTTATTTAATAGCGTATTAATTGGTGCATTCTTCTCCAGCATAGCCATAGGCAGTGACCACACTACGGGGGGGGGGGGTGGCAGGAACGCCCCCCAATTCTCGTTCGACAATTTCTCTCTCTCTCTTATCTGCCCCCCAGTAAAACGACAAAATACATAAATGAATGAATGCTCTTTTAGCCAAAATATGCATTTTTGTGTCGTATGTAACGGAATAATAAAAATGATTGCCCCGGGAAAATATGATTTACCCCTCCATCTTTACTATTGCGCTGTTACTAGCTACAACATATTTTGATTTCTATTGTTCCCACATATTTGTTTTAATTTTAGTATTGTGAATCATATTCCATTGTGTTACCTCACGTAGCCCCCCCCCCCTCACACACACACACACACGTACGACTTCAGTTGTAAGTTTTAGACTAAGCTTGTCAAATATCTTTGTATTCTTGAGCCATTTAAAAAAATCATTTCGCCCCTTCTTCTGGACTATTTCATAGGAATGTTTTCCCACTGGAAGCCCCTTTGCAGATCGAGATCCGGGGCTATAGCCTTCCCAAGCCAGCGTCCCCTCCAAATACTCTCTTGGCCTCATGAAAGACAAATATATGTATTTCTACGAAATATTAATTTGACTTGGCACTTTCTCTTTTCGAACAGGAATAAGTTTTAAATTTTAATAGCTTATAAATTTACACTATCAATTTTGAGTAAAGGTTTTGCGTAACCCTAAAAGTACATTTAGAGACTGCAAGGTCAACTCTCGATATTTCAGATATATTAATAATTTTCATCACAACGTCTTGTAATAATTATTTGTTACTTCAATAACTTCCTCGCAAATGTTTCTCGCATATTAAAACATAGATGACAATTTCTGTTTATTTCCTTGTAATGCTGACCTCCGTGGCGAAGTGTTTAGCACAATGCTTTACGATGCCAAGGGCCCCCAGGTTCGAATCCCCGCCCGGGCATGGGTCTACTTTCCTTTCTTCAATTTCATCATATCATCACGCATCCTCATCTTTGCGATTAGCCATATGTGACAGATAAGCGAAGTAAAATAAACTAAGTCTATTAATCAATTATTTTTTTAAACTCTTTAATTCTTCTTTAGCATGCCACGTTTTTGTTAAAATTATATTACGATTTGTAAAATGACGAAATTCTAAAGGAGAACACGCAACTTTCTTTGTAACGCATCGGTCAGAAAGTTTCAGGAATATGGATTTTCAAAATACATTTTTTCACATGTACTTTGCCCCCTTTTAAAAGTAGCGCGGTTTCAATTATGTTACTAATCATTAAAAGGATGCCTCAATACCATCTTGGAGGATGACAATCATTATTTTCCCCCTCCTAAAAGTAATAATATACTTTCGCTCTCTGAATCTCCCATATAAATGCTAGGGGCCGTCTGCTTCAGCCGAGCTCACTGCTTCTCCGGTGACGTCACGCGTTCGTGCAAGATCGGCAATCTTCGGATGGCTTTACCTAATCTCTATATTCCTTGGGTTAACCAGGCACTACCCCTGTGCTCGCCCATACGCCGAGAATTCACCGCACCTTTGAATTTGGACCGACATGTTTGTGTCGGCAAAACTTTGAAGTGTGAAAATAATCACATCAATTTTCTTTTCGGTGTATTATGTGACTTACACATCCGGATTTAGGTTTCATAGGAGTTTTGTTTGATGAGTTCAGTATGTGTTATCCGGACCTTGCAGCAAGAAGTCTTACTTTTGTTCTTTTGAATTTTCTGTACAAGATGCAGTTGAGAAGTGGATAACGAATGCTGGAAAGGGAAGATAAATAGGTAAGTGTTGAGTATATATTTTCATAATTTTGCTTTCTACTTATATTTATTTTAATATAAAGTATATGAGAATCCCACTCAAATCTAAATGCTAAAATATGTAATTACATTAATTTAAAATAACTCTTTGAGTTTGATTTTCTGCTTTAAGTCCACTTTATACACAGAGAGTCTAATCGGGATTTGACCTACAGTTTAAAGTGTGATCCGAACCACTATGTGCCTCTTCCGTGTATCGAACGCGGGACTTCCTACATCGTAATACTTTAAAATAAACGTATAAAGTATTTTCTACCTTTATTTTACTGATCAAAAAAAGTTCATAAAGTAACCATGTAGGGCGTCATAGTCGTCTGGCGTACGCATGTGGGTGTGGGGTTGATGGGGCTCCCTCCGAAATTTGAGAAAATCAATATTTTCAAATAAAATGACCCCACCTTAAAATCACCCTATTTCCATTTTCTAAAGTGTAAACTTCTAAATATACAAAATATCTTATTGTGTTCGCCGCCTCCCTAGAAAACAGCTATTCACTCTCCATCTTTACAAATCCTGTTAGAGCTACCAAATAATCGCCAACGCATCACGACTTAAGTTCATTGTGCTTATTTACTTATCACCATGGCCTCTTATAAATATGTGAATAAATAAACCTCCATTGTAAACGTATATATTATATTAGCGCTACCTAAAAGACTAATCCAATAATTCACTAAGATTAGTTTTCCTAATTCCATAGGATACTTTAAAATGTTCAAAAATAAAAAGTTAACATAATTACCCTTTCTTGATGATTCTCTTATGAAAAATTTATTTATAATTCAGCTTGCTTAAAATATTTCCATTATACATAACAAATTAATTACAATGTGCAAGTTATTTATATCTTCATTACTTCATGTCGCTCTTTTACCTCTTGGATTAATCGCGACGATGATAATGGATGACGAAGTAATTAAATGGTGATGGTGCGAACACAGTGATATACACGCACATGACTGTGGGTCGAACTTGTGACATCTGGCTTTCTAGAGCATTACTCTGACAGTATTGCCATGGAGATAGGTAAGATAAGATTTCGAAACACACTTCCTGCGGGGTTGAAAAAAAGTACCGCGTTGTTACCATTTGTGGTTTGGCTGATTTAATTTCGCTTTCCCGCTATTTTTGGCTAATTACGAAGATGGGGATGGGTAATGTATGATGGACACACAAACAGCCATGCCCAGGTCGGGATTCAAACCTGGGACCTCTGGCGGCAGAGCGAGATGTGATCATCACTCCGCCATAGACACTAATATAGGCTAATCCGGGCTTGATCTATAATTGAACTCGGGGTCCCTTGATTACATGGCGACAGAGTTACCATGGTGTCAACGGTTCAATAAAATCAACATTTAATCTTATAGTTGCCATTAGCCTGGAAAGGCAGGAAATAATTCGTACTCTCATAGTTTCTTGATCAGTCAAAAATCCAAATAAATGAAATTACCTTAACATTGACTTGTAAACATCATCATCCCCAGCACCAGAACGAAATGATTTGTTTGTTCACAAACAGTCCTCATGGAATTGATTTTCCTTACTACTGTACTTTTCGCTTAAGCGTCAAGCTCTTTGTATTTTTGTAATAATATTTCATAGGCCTCATTCTTCTTGTCGTGGTCATTTAGTTATTTGATTTTACTAGCTACAAACACGGAAATTTCTTGTAGAGTTCAACGAACTCCGCTAAAAACTACCGTGAGCACTGAGGAAGTTTTTTTCATCGTTGTACAAAAACGAATTTATCAAAAAAAAAAGAGAGCAACATGTTCGATTTCCATTAATAGTGTTTCAGCACTAGAGTAAAAGGGAATTGCGCAACAGGGGGACAAAAGACTGAGGGGAGCGTCTACACGCACAGACTTGTTTGCGCAGATGTTTGAGATTTGCGCAGACATGTTGCTCTCTTTTTTTCTTGATAAATTCGTTTTTGTACATCTTGCTCAGTGCTCACGCTAGTTTTTAGCGGAGTTCGTTGAACTCTACAAGAAATTTCCGTGTTTGTAGCTAGTAAAATCAAATAACTAAATGACCAGGACAAGAAGAATGAGGCCTATGAAACATTATTACAAAAATACAAAGAGCTTGACGCTTTAGTGAAAAGTACAGCAGTAAGGAAAATCAATTCCATGAGGACTGGTTACCGAAAAGATTTGGCCAAAGTGAACAAACCAATCATTTCGTTCTGGTGCTGGGGATGATGATGTTTACAAGTCAATGTTAATATAGTTTCATTTATTTGGATTTTTGACTGATCAAGAAACTACGAGAGTACGAATTATTTACTGCCTTTCCAGGCTAATAGCAACTATAAGATTGAATGTTGATATTATTGAACCGTTGACACCATGGTAACTCTGTCGCCATGTAATCAAGGGACCCCGAGTTCAATTATAGATCAAGCCCGGATTAGCCTATATTAGTGTCTAGTGATGTGATCAGCATCACGCCCCTGACCGCCTTTACCCCCCAGGGTTTTCCCCAGGTACCCATGTTATTCGACGCTGGGTGGGCGCTGGGGACGCTTCCAACCGTTAGAAAAGTTCCCGGGGATCGAACCCGGGGCCTTGAGAATGGTAGTCATACGCGTTACCGACTGAGCCACCGCGGCCACTAAGTAACTTGTAAATTGTAATTAATTTGTTATGTATAATGGAAATAGTTAAGCAAGCTGAATTATAAATAAATTTTTCGTAAGAGAATCATCAAGAAAGGGTATTTATGTTAACTTTTTATTTTTGAACATTGTAAAGTATTCTATGGAATTGGGAAAAGTAATCTTAGTGAACTATTGGAATATTGATATAGTTTATTTTACTTCGCCTTTTGTGCGAAGATGGGGATGAGGGATGAAATGATGAAAGTTATGAATTGACATTTTTACAAATAACCAAGCCCGAGCGGGATTCGAACCCGGGACCCCCAAGCGTCGCAGCGCGATGTGCTAACCGCTCGGCCACAGGGTCCGGCAACTATTGGAATAGTTTTTTAGGTAGTGCTATTATTAAACGTTTACAATGGAGGTTTATTTATTCACATATTTATAAGAGGTCATGGTGATAAGTAAATAAGCACAATGTTTCTCCCCACGCAATTCACGAAGAAATGCCACGTGCGAAAATGCACCATTTTCAGGAGCCAGTGCCTGTACCATCCTGAATGTCTCGTGCTCTTAAGATGTTTAATTTGTTTTCTGTTTGGAAGACAAACTGCGAAAATTCATCAGAGTAGCATTTTCCATGATGGACAGCGCGGAACTGAGTAGGAAAAAATGTACAGCAAGACGTAGCGTGTGGACGCGCCAGAACTGCAACATCTCTCTTCCTGTACAGTTTTGAACTGTGCAAGCAAGACGTACTGTAAGACGTAGCGTGTGGATCGGCCTGCACTTGGGCTCAGTCTTTGGTTGACAATTCCCGCATGTGCGCAGTTCTAAATTTCCGGTCCACATGCTACGTCTTGCGTAACGTAACGTGTGGACCGGCCATTAAATTTCGTTGTTGCGGGATCTCGGGATACTAGATATGATGAAAGGGCCTTGTAATTTTCACACAGATATTTAAATTCTCTTGCTCTTTAGCGTTGTTTTTTCGGACACTTTCAGCTAATAGCGTCGATGAAGATGAGTGATGATATGATAAAGGAACACTTACAAATAACACCAATGCCCAGGCCGAGATTCGAACCAGGGACCCGGTTAGCGCTGTGCTAACTATTCCGCCACTGAGTTCGGCAATTTTTACACAGAAACTTACACGTCTTCCTTGCATACTTTTTTACAAATACATCACAAAGATTTTACAAATTAAAAGTGTGGATCCAATATTGATTATTCATTGTGAATTCACGTAAATCAGCAAACATTTTGCGTGATTATATAAAAAAAATGGACATAACTAATCTCGGTAAGAAAAATGGAACTTGCAGATCACAGTTGCCATGTCGAACTGATCTCCGTGTGTAGTGTTTAGTAAGTCACATTTTAAGTATGGGCCATGATTGTTTCTGGAATGTGAACAAGGCGTCCCACTTCCCCAAACAAAAAAGGGATTGTCAACCAAGTCCTCGCAGAACGGATTTTGGATCTATTGTCATTCAGAAAGTAAGTTTCAAAAGAGCTATTAGGTATTAATATATCAAAAAATTATCCGTAGAAATTAAAAGTAATTATAAGCCAGTTCATGGTCTAGAGTTACTGACGGTTTTACCAAACCTCTCAACTTAGGTTCCGAGTTCGATTCCTGGTCTGGCTACCTCTTTGTGAGTGTCCCTTAATCAATTCAATCCAAGTATCATCCATCCCCATAGTTCCGATTAATTATATAAGTGGAATAAAAGCAAAGCAAAATAAGAAAAAAAATCAAATAATTGTAAGAGTCCTGCAATGTCCCAAATATCTACATTTGAAGAATATGTAAACACAAGATTAATCTTCATAATGCATTTGAGGAAAACTGTAGACAGACAGGATGCTCCCGAAAGTTGCCAATCCACGTGTAGCATGACCTTCGATACTGAAATTGTGCGTTTTAGAAAAGTATGCTCGAGGCTCCTCAAGCGTCTTACGCAGAATTGGCAACTTTTTTTTTCCTTCGGGCAAAACATTTTCATACTCTTTATTCCGCGGTTGGCTGTACAATAAATAACCACATCCTTAGATAATCTCGTTGATGCGTCAAGTAGCAAACCTTTCTCCAGCCGCCTTTACCACACCAAGTAACCATTTCTTTGAGGTCGAATCCTGGCTTGGGCGTGGACGCTTCTTTCACCTTCATCTATTCAATTTTAGCATCAATCATTCTGATCATGGCAGAAAATCGACAGAATAAGAACCATAGGAAGTTCATATTCGTCGACACGATTAGCCAAAGTGACAGAAAAATAACGTAAACGAGGAAAATGAACAAATTTCCTGAGGGAGATTAAATAGCGCTCAAAAATCTCTTACGTACTTCTTAGCTAAGTTATTTCTCCATATTGAAGAGATGTGTGTAATTCGAAGCATATAGTAGGATACGATAATTTTAAAACTACAGAATAAAACACTTTGATAGAAATAAGTAGTGCAGTTCTAACTGCCATTCTTTCAAGGGGACTTTGTTGCTGCTCAGAATTTACATGCTGACAATTCTGTACAGCCCTTGGCACTGCAACTGTATAACTCTGTGGGGTTGAAGTACAGCAGTAGTCTGAAACTAGCAACCTGCAGGGCACATGCGATACAGTGTCAACTGTTTTCGGTCTTCTAAATGATCACAAAATAAAAATACATCACTTTATTATTCGTAAGAAATTTATTAATATTAAGTTCTTTACGGACCGTTCGAGCGTCTGAGCCTGAGACCACTAAATGAAAATAAATATTATGACTAACGTAATTTATCTACAAGAAAGGCAGGATAATATATTTCTTACAAAATACTTTTGTCATACATGGAAATAACGACATTTTGCTGACGCTTTCCTGACCAAGTTAAAATTTATGATCGAACAGAAAGTTCTGGACGTGAAGCCAATCAGAAACGTTTCTCGGCAGTGACGTTGGACTTGAATTTCGTTAATGTTTGAGAACGTATTTCTAAAAGACAGAACCAATATCGCCAAGATATTTCTTTACATCTTATTTCTGTATCACTAAAAATAAAATGAAATGAATTTAAAACATACTTCATATCGTAATGGAAATTTTCATTATCTTAATATCGTTTCATTCTCTGTAAGGATTGATACGATATTGTGAATTATTTCTCAATTTCTAAGTTTTTAAGAACTTATTTCAGTTCGGGGCACCCTGTATTTCCCCTACTTTTGAGCCAGACGATATTGATCATATTTTATTTCACTGTTTCACGATTTGGTGCATGCCTCATATAAATAAAATTATATTATACTTTTAAACAAAATATTATTTTTACATAACATAAATACGTATACATGTACATGGAGTTTCAATTTTTCTAGACAACGATGCCGCGCCAGTTAAAAGTGGATCGAGAGAAACTCATCAACGAACTTCTTGCAGCTAAGAACCAAATTTCATCTAGTGATGGACAGATAGCTGGACCTACCTCTGAAATCTGGGAAAACATCTCCAAAGCATTAGAGTATAAAGTGTCTTATAAATCTCTATACACAATTGTAAAATGTAATCGGTATGGAACTTGGCATTTTCTTGGCTTGAATCCACTGAATGACAATACTGTCTCAGCTGATAAAGAAGCCGAAGAAAATAACAGTGACAGTGAAGACATCAACAACGGTAACAGTGACAGTGAATGCGATGCTAATTCCGACTCTCGACACTTTGTTCTGACATTGTCACCAGAAGAATAGCAGAAAATTCGTCCGGAGACCAAACAGTACAAGTGCTCAGATAAAGATAATTATCTCAGAAGTTGTAGGGAATACGACATTCTTCGTCCAGGAGTTTGGACTCAAATAATTAATGAACACATTTGGGAAGTTACACGTCTTCCTTGTTGTCTTAGTTTCAAAAGGGGAAAAGTTAACCCTTCAGGGTTAAAATATGTAACCATTGACGGTAAGTGCAATGAGTGCCTATCGGTCTTCCACGCCACAATACGAGAAGAGCCCAAAGAAGGTTGTCGTGCAATTGTCAACTGCACTCTCAGACCACACGAAGTGCAGAAAAAGCGTCGCCTTGCTCAACCACTGAGAAATGAAGTTCAAGAAAAGTTGTGCAAGCAAAATATTTCTGCAAATATGTATAGGCGATTGGAAGCTGGAAAATACATGCAATTTGGTGATAGCGAGCCAAGTCATCTTCCGACAGTAAATGCATTAAGAATTGCAAAGTGGGAATGGAGGAGAAAATCAAGACTTCACGACGATCCCGTTGTAGCTTTATGCATAATGAAGCATTCTGGAACATATGGAAATGCAATTAGGGACATAGGAATGGATAGGTTCTTTATTCATTACTACTTACCGGAACAAATGTCAGTTTATCAAGAATATTGCAAGAGAAGTCCATTGCCCAAAATTTCAATCGACAGTACCGGGTCTGTGGTAAAGCCCGTAAGTAAACCGGGACATATATATTTATACGAAGCTACAGTAAATGATCCAGAAACAAAACACCAGTATTCAGTAGCAAACATGTTATCTGAAAGACACGATACAGCCAGCATTTTGTATTGGCTACCACAATGGCAATTAGATGGGGCTCCGACACCTAAAGAGGTAATTTGTGATATGTCTCTGGCATTGTTATCAGCTGTCATACGTGCTTTTTGTAGATTTTTATCATTAGACGAATACTTGAGCTTCTGTTCCTCAATTTTGCTTCACACAACATTACATTTACAGAGACCTCCTTGTGTGCCTAGATGTGATGTCGCACACTTCATAAACCTTGTGTCCAAATGGCCTTGCCTTTCAAGGAAAGGTTTCAGAACTAGGAATCTCTACATAAGGTCCATTGCACTCATTGTACAATCCAGTGACATAAATGAAGTGAAGTTGGTTTTAAAAGACATTTTCATTGTGGCAATTAGTGAAAGCGAAGGCAATTGAAGGAGAGATGAAACTCACCGCAGCTGCACAACATCGGCTACATGAAAACCTTGTCGAATGCCAAGAGGACAAACGTGTAGACTCCCAGGCCGCAAGTATCGTTGCAGAGTGCCCAACCGATCATATCACGAGCAACGCAGATTGTGTAGCTTGTGCCAACGGACATATGCCATCTGATGCTCACCGCTGCAAAGAATGCTTGAAGAATGTACATGTTTTCGACGAATGCTCATTGTCAATTCCTGGTATAGAAGAAGGCTACGGGGAACTAAGACTTTGCGTTCAATGCGTGAAAAACAAAGCACGTACTCAGGAACTTGAGGCGGAAGTATTTACAGAAGACATCAATGGCATACAAACACTGAGAAACAGAGAATACGAACTTCAAGAGGATGTAGATTCAGAAAACACCAAGCACATGGAAACGTTGAGAACAGATGAATACGTTCAGGAGGAAGTAGTTACAGAGAAAATAAATGACATACAAACGTCGAGAAGAACAGATAAAGAAAACAAACAAATGAAAATGAATCCAATATCTTCTTCATAAATAGATGCAATAGATGAAAGTAAGAGACTGCCTCTTTCTGAAGACTATGCTGTAGAAACATGGAAAAGGAAGGTGCAGGGCGTAAAAAGACTGAAATCGTCGTATTTAGCACCAAATAAAGACATTGCCGAAATGGATTTCGAGAGTAAATCTTGTGCACAACGGTTGGGTCTGCTAAGAAATGGTGGTGTGTTTGGTTTGAAACCGGTGTCAAGTGGAGGCCCAAAAATTATACTAAAGAATACATGTGCAAATATTAGCGGTGTCTTACTGCGACAGTGTAAATCTCAAAACATTTGTTGATGGAAATATTAGGAATGACTTGGTGACAGTCTGGAATATTGTGCTGGATATAGCGAAGAATGGAATCACAGCCAGAACATACAAGCTTAGATCTCTAGTGTTATTTGATTTGTTTGAATATGTTCAATTACCGGAGGGTGTAGTGCAAGTGTCGGCTGAAGTCACGGCAAAACATATGCTGGAAAAGCTACTACGTGACCACCAATCGATAGTAGAACGCTCGTTTTGCCCAAAAAGATGTTCTGGAGAAGATAGAACAATTTTTCGGACAGTGATTTGCGTGGCATGTCCAAAGCTTTCAGTTTCGTCCCTTCAAGTCCATTTGATGTCATATTTAAACCCAACAATTCAGTGCTTGCTTTGTAACGTAAAGAAAACAGTTGAAACTAAAGTAAATGAGAATCTGTTGTACATTGAGATAGTCAATGCAGATGTAGACACTTCTTCGGCCAGAGATATGGTTGTAAAACTAGAAGATATACCTCCATACCTTAATTTATCAGGAATCAAGTACGAACTTCGTGGTGTTATTGTTCCAGTATATAATACTCAATTTAATTACGAATATGTTGGTCACTACATATCATACTGCAGACGCTCCTCAGAGTACTGGGAATTATATGATGATTTACGTCAGAAGAAGGCTTACTGCAAGAGATCAACAGCTGTCAATTGCCAAGTTCTTGTTTATACCAAGTGATATGATGATAGCGAAACAAGGAAAGATACTTTCATATTTTTATTTTGTTTGGTGCATAATATTTTTAATTTGTAATTAATATCCTTCAGAAACTATTCAAGAAAAATGTCTTAATTTTAAATTCTAAGTGTATTATGTGTACAAATTTCATCTAGTATATAAATATAAGAATCAAGTAGTTGTGAAAATGTCATTATACTAATACCGTGCGTCCAATTCCTTGCGAGGCCGAGAGATCGGGAGAAGTGTGGCGGCCGGCGCTAGCGGAGATGCCGACATTTTCGAACATTAACGTCTTGCTTAAATTTACCCTCGAAAGTGTTTTGCTTCACTCGGAATCGTTTGTAGGTTTCGAATGTTCAACACTGTATCAAGATTACGTTGCAGACTAAACTGTCAAAAGTCAAAGGTTTTCGTGAGCATTGTTTGCAATCTGAACTCTCCGAGCTTGAGTTGTTCTTTCCTTCGCTACTACAGGTGCCATGGGCAGAGCTGCAAATGGAATGAGGAACAGACCTTGAACCAAGAGCGTGTTAATTTCGTACTGAGTGAAAGAATGTGGTGTATGGTTACTTGCCGTTCTACTTGATTTGATTTCATTTATTTTTATTTTTACTTTGCGTTTTGTGCCTCTTGGCTAATTTGCGAAGATGGGGATGAGTGATGAAATGATGAAATTGATGAATAGACATTCACAAACAACCAACCCCGAGTGGTATTCAAACCCGGGACCCTTGGCGTCGCAGCGCGATGTGCTAACCACTCGGGCACAGGTTCCGGCTTGCCGTTCTACTTCTTTGTGTAATTGCAGTGTGTGTGTGTGTGTGTTGTGTGTAAGTTAGGTGATTGAAATGCAAACCGCAAAGTTCACGTTAGAACAAGTAATTTTTATGTATGGCTCATGAAAACAGACTCATATCGAGACGTGTGTTACAATTTGCACAGAAATTCCCTGGCATTTCACCTCCAGATAGAGAGACGGTTAGACGTCTTGTCCTTACATTACGAGAAACTGGATCTTTAAATTTTGGAACCCCCTAAGCAAAAACGACGGATTCTAACCGAAGAAAAACTCGACAATTGGGGCAGCGTTAGAACGCTCTCCAAACAAACCTCTACGCCATGTTTCATAAGAGGTGGGCTTGTCAAAATCTTCAGCACATACAGCCACTAAGCTACTAAAATTAAAACAGTACTGTAATAACCCTCATAATATCGACGAAGTAAAATACAATATAAGGCCTGAACATTTGCGTGTGAATCAAAATTTTCATCAAACGATGCCAGGAATGTGTGAATGTAGGTGGGCATCACTTTGAACAACTCTTATAACGCAGATTAGTGCTATAAATATCTGCATGCTAAAGATATGTCCATAAAAATAAGCGGAACGTTACTGGTCGAAAATGTCGGCATCTCCGCTAGCACTGCCCGCCAGACTTCTCCCGATCTCTCGGCCTCGCAAGGAATTGGACGTACTGTATATGCAAATATGTATGTAACACATTTTAATATTATAATTTAAGTTAATTGAACATTTATTATTTGTGCTTAAATCGAGTAAAAAATTATTATATTAGTGTAGTGAATTTCTCGTTTATTGTTAGTGTATCTCATTATAAAATTCGTTCATATAATTCTTCGAGTCAGTCCATGTAACACACTAGATTTAATATTATTTTGAAGAACAGCAAGGGCTCCTACCTGCGAGTTGATACAAAGATATATATATATATACAGGGTGACTGGTAATTCGATGTATTCCCAGAAAGGGATTAAAGTAGAGACAATTTGCAATAAATTTGACCATATGATACCCTATCCGAAAATTAGTAGTTTTCGAGATAATCGAATTTCAATTGTTTCTTTAAAAAATGACAATTTTCCACATAAAAAGATGAATTGAGAAAAAACTGCTCATTTTATGGAACTTATTTTAGCGTTTTCTGATAGCTAACAAATAAGTGGTTCGTTGAAAAAAAAGTTTTCCCCAAATAACAATCACATCTAAGCAACGGGTGGGTCTAAACTTACAAGTGATGATAAAAAATTGCACTCTTAGTTTACTTGGCAACGTATTAATAACAAAAATGGTATGACACGAAGCGTACAAATTACTTAAATTACTTCCTTGTGACATCTGCTATCCAACAAGGTTCAAATGTTGCTGACATTCACATTTGTGTACAAGAAATAATACTTCATCTCCGTTACGAATGCAGGCACGCAGGTTTTTACGGACATTTGCTCTGGTAACTCGTGATGTGATGGTGTCCTTGATGTGTTAACCAGCTGATAAGATCCTCTCCCTGAGCTCTTCTTACGAGTTTACCGGTGTTTTGTCATGTAGCTCTAAATGTAAAAGTCGCAAGGCTTCAAATCGATCGGGGGATCGAGCTGGGCAGTCATCATGCTGATAAATCATGTCACATCTTGTAGCTAGAGGCACATCCTCCAACAACATTGCCATCCCGTTCCTCAAGAAATGTTCATAAGTGATGATGCCATTTAAGATTTGGGGCAGGAAAAATGGCTCGATCAAATGATTGTTGATTACACCCATCCATACTTCTGCCTGAGCGTACGACTGTGGCTGGATGAAAATTACCCAAAGAAATGGATTGGCCAAGGCGGCTTGATTCCCTGGCCGGCTCGATCCCCCGATTTGAAGCCTTGCGACTTTTACATTTTACATTTTACATTTATATGACAAGACACCGGTAAACTCGTAAGAAGAGCTCAGGGAGAGGATCTTATCAGCTGGTCAACACATCAAGGACACCATCACATCACGAGTTACCAGAGCAAATGTCCGTAAAAACCTGCGTGCCTGCATTCGTAACGGAGGTGCCCACTTTGAGCAAGACATAATGTTCTTTAATTGTATTGTTCATTGATTCCATTCACATGAAGATGAATGAAGTATTATTTCTTGTACACAAATGTGAATGTCAGCAACATTTGAACCTTGTTGGATAGCAGATGTCACAAGGAAGTAATTTAAGTAATTTGTACGCTTCGTGTCATACCATTTTTGTTATTAATACGTTGCCAAGTAAACTAAGAGTGCAATTTTTTATCATCACTTGTAAGTTTAGACCCACCCGTTGCTTAGATGTGATTGTTATTTGGGGAAAACTTTTTTTTCAACGAACCACTTATTTGTTAGCTATCAGAAAACGCTAAAATGAGTTCCATAAAATGAGCAGTTTTTTCTCAATTCATCTTTTTATGTGGAAAAATGTCATTTTTTAAAAAACAATTGAAATTCGATTATCTCGAAAACTACTAATTTTCGGACGGGGTATCATATGGTCAAATTTATTGCAAATTGTCTGTACTTTAACCCCTTTCAGGGAATACATCTAATTACCAGTCACCCTGTATATATATATATATATATATATATATGTGTGTGGGGGGGTGTTTGCGTGTGTGTGTGTGTGTGTGTGTAAGCCAAGTATATGTATAGAAAGTCATACTACTACTCAGAATAATTATCAATGTGTTGGTCACTATGGATCATACTGAATTCTCTCCTTAGAATAGCTATTTAGTTATATGATGATTACGCCAGGAGAAGACTTACTTCAAGAGATCAACAGCTGTGAATTGCCAAGTTCTTGTTTAGAGCATATAATCTGAAGATAGAGAAACAAGGATAGAAACTTGCATATTTTCATTTTCTTGATGCATATAATTTTTTTTATTTTGAATTAAATTCTTCAGAAATAGTAATCAATAAAAAGTTTTAATGTAAATTATAAGTGTATTGTATTTACAAATTAAATCTGGTATATAAAAATATGAATCAAGTAGTTGAGGAAAATGTGCTAATTGAAACATAGGCACATGTTATGTATAAAACACAATTCAATATTACAATTTTAAGTTAATTGAACATTTATTATTGTTGTTAAAGACGAATAAAATTTATTACATTGATGCAGTGAATTTCTCGTTTTTTGTTAGTGTATCTCATTAAGAAATCTTTCATATCATTCTTCCAGTCATCATCATTATAAAATTCTTTCATATTATACTTGCAGTTTGCAAACTAAGTAATGTCAATATATCACACTAGATTTGATATATATTTTTTTTATAACAGCATACGCATATACCTGTGAGTAGATGCAATATTTATGCTACTAAACAAGTAGAAGAATTCTAGGATTATGAGTTTCATCTAGAGTGATCTAGCATGCTAACTGATATGAGTACAGGTTCAATCAAGCAGGAAAATGTATTACTTGCTGGAAGTATGGATATGTAGGTGTACACATGGATAGACGTCATTATTGAAATTGATTTTTCATATTTTTTCCGTAAAGGAAAAAATGATTTAATGTATTTTACTTCTCTCTTAAGACACTTTCGGCTAATAGAAGGGGATGAGTAATGATATGATGAAACTGATAAATGGACACTCCCAAAAGCCCATGCCCAAGCCAGGATTCGAACCGTAGACCCCTGTAATCTATCCATGTTCTAACCACTCCAACACTGGGCCCGGCGTAAGAGAAAAGATATCGTGGTACACTGTACCAAGAATATAACCGTGCAAATTGTCCATAACCATCTTCATTAATTTTTATCTTATATCTTATGTGATTTTAAGCAATGAATTATTGTGTGTGCTCGTGCAGAAGTTGTCAACAGTTTGTTTGGACTTTTTTTTTAAAAATTCTTGAAGCTCTTATTGCCTCGAATAAATTGCACCAAAATGGTGATGGACAATTTTCACGGTAATACATATGAATCCCATTGCACATGTATTCCATATCGCACACATGAGATAGAATAGATGTACGCAAAGTCACAAACGATGCACTAACTTTTGGCACCATTTTGGTGAAAATCGGAGAAGGTGGGAGGCTGACCCCAAAAGTTAAGGTGTTAATATCTCGGATTTCCCCTTGTGCAAAAACGAAATTTTTGCGTGCACATTCGTGCACAAACGATGCACTAGCTTTTGGCACAATTTTTGGTGAAAATCGGAGAAGGTGGGGGGGGGGGGGCTGACCCCAAAAGTTAAGGAGTTAATATCTCGGGTTTCCCGTTGTGCACAAACAAAATTTTTGCGTGCACATTCCTGCACAAACGATGCACTGACGTTTGGCACCATTTTAGTGAAAATCAGAGAAGGTGGGGGGGGTGGCATTTAGACAGCCCCCCCAAATTGACTTGCTAATTTTGGTGTTTTCCGTTTGTGCACAAACGAAATTTTTGCGTGCACATTCGTGCACAAACGATGCACTAGCTTTTGGCACAATTTTTGGTGAAAATCGGAGAAGGTGGGGGGGCATACCCCAAAAGTTAAGGTGTTAATATCTCGGATTTCCCGTTGTGCACAAACGAAATTTTTGCGTGCACATTCCTGCACAAACGATGCACTGACGTTTGGCACCATTTTGGTGAAAATCGGTGGGGGGGCTGACCCCAAAAGTTAAGGTGTTAATATCTCGGATTTCCCCTTGTGCACAAACGAAATTTTTGCGTGCACATTCCTGCACAAACGATGCACTAACGTTTGGCACCATTTTAGTGAAAATCAGAGACGGTGTGGGGGCTGGCATTTAGACAGCCCCCCCAAATTGACTTGCTAATTTTGGTGTTTTCCGTTTGTGCACAAACGAAATTTTTGCGTGCACAAACGATGCACTAACGTTTGGCACCATTTTGGTTCAAATCGGAGAAGGTGGGGGGCTGTCTAAATATATGTTTTGCCCTTTCATATTAACGTCCATAGCACCGTAAGCGTAACCGGATGTTCGAGGGGAACCAGACGAGTGCGCATGCTCCGCAGTAGCTCCGCCTTGAACACCGTCTATAGAAATACCTTAACAATCTAAGATTTAACACTTTATAAAGAGCTTCCTATATCCTCTTTTAAATTTAACACTCAATCCTACCACCAAAATTTCTATGCCAAATTTAGACTTACTGTTGATATTGAAGAGTGGATATTGCCACCTCCAAAAATTTAATTCTCAGTCTCCACACCAGAATTTCTGCAACAGTCTAAGAAAATAGTAATACACAAGAATTGGATACCCCCTTAACTTAATGCTAAATCCCCCTCTAACTAAAATACCCGCCATAATCTAAGACCCAAAGTTTGATTCAGAATCCCCCCTAGAACCCATGTGTCAATTAAGGCCTAATATGTAAGAATTCGAAATCCCCCCCCCTTTTCGATAATACCCTTAAACACTTTATTTTCTTCATCTAATGGATTAAATATGGTGCATTTGAGATGTAAAATTTTTACATATGAGGCGTTGCGGATACGAAGGGCGAACTCAACAAACGTACATTGTGAGGGAAATGCGTTTCAAGTTCTCAGGCACAGTGTGAACTCCACAAACATTTGGTAACAGTAGATCGGAATGTTTTACGGTTAATTTCCAAAGTTTTTTGTGGAGTTCACACTGTTCATGACAACTTGAAATGCATTTCCTTCACAATGTACGTTTGTTGAGTTCGCCCTTCGTATCCGCATTGCCTCATATATTTTATTAAAATGTATAAATGTTGAATTTTATATTATTTCAAAGGAAAAAAATCCCCCAAAAAAATCTCTATGGCGCAGCCTGGACCATAATCTCCCCTATGGGCACCCCTGATGTAGCCCTCACTTGTTTCAGGATGGCGCCGTTATTGATGGGCAGTAGCCAAATACTAAGAAATGAAGGTAGGGTGATAAAGTGAGTTTGACAAACACGTATTCTCTCGTCCTGTTCCCCCGTCTCTTTCTCCCGAATTCCTTTGTATTTTTTTTTTTTCACTTTTTCCCTTTGCTGTTGTACGTACGTCTTGTTTAAGGCTGGTTTACATTGGTCGAGTGAGCGGGAGAGTTACTGGGACGAGTTACTGGCCTGTTTGCTCGACTCGACCCTTCTATGGCGAGTAGCTGTTTACACACTTTCTACTCGCCTCCAGCAAAGTGGGATAGTAGCTGCAGCTGTTTGGTGTTCTTTTGACAGAATGAACCATCGACGTCGTTAGCGATATAACAGAAAAAGGTCTGAAACTGTTTACACACTTTTTTCACGAGAAATGAATACAATAATGCACGGGGACATGTCTGGAAAGAAAACCAATTTTCTTGATTTTTCTATTTTCAATCGTTCTTGGTTATATAGAACGTGAATTACTTATTTTTAATATTACTTCTCCTACCCCAAATACATCAAGTCTCATCTCCTACACTTAAAGCATCATACGCCCGTAGTTTATTTTGTTTGTTCCTAAAATCAACACAAATTCCATTGACATTGGACACACACAACACAGACTCTATACTGTCCTCAGAAAGCGTTTACATTGACCGAGTGGTCTATTGAGTTTGCGCGCGAGTGAAAAGAATCGATGGGAGAAGAAGCAACTCCATCGAGTCACTGTCCTCCGTGGGCAGCCACTCGACTGTCTTGACTACTGGAGCGAGTAATGAATTGTTGTTTACAGGAGGATAGTAGCTTTCTTTACCCTACTCGCTCCAGCTACTCTCCCATCTACTCGACCAATGTAAACCAGGCTTTGTCCTTTTCTTTTGAGGAGAAAGTGGTCATCAGTTGCCATAAGTTTTCTTTCCTGGCACAGTTCCCCTTTTTTCTTTTTTGGTTAAAATGAAATCAGTCAGTTTGTGCTAATGAATAATTTGTCTGCAGTGCCTACAGTAACATAAAATTTAGTAGCCACCTCTGTTTGTGGCACAGGCATATGCAATAATGCTCGAATCACACTAAACTTCCTGGCAGTCGTATCAATTGAAGAAAGATAGGTATTATAAATCTCACAAGAAAATCTCACCAGTATAACACATGCAAATAAATGCACGTTTAGACTTAAACAGTCGTCGAACAGAACAGTTAGATACCATTGGATCAAGGAGTAAAAAATGTACGTACAAACGGGTAAACAATGTAAAGGAAGCATAGAATCCAAGAATAAGTAATAATAAGCAATGTGTAGCACACTGTTGCCAACCATAGGGAAAATGACGAAACAAATATTTGTTCCGATTAATTCGTGCGGAAGTGTAACTAGCAACATATACAAAATATTAGAGTTACCCTATTTTGATTATAGAATTTTTATCATGATTTACATTACTTATTTTGACTAAAAAGAGAGTATGGTTTCTTACAACCCCCTTTTCTCCCCGTAACGGCCACGCGAGATTGTGACAGAAATATAAAAAAAACTAAACAAATAATGCAATGTGAAGAAGCTAATTAAAATGTACAAGGTTTGCTTTGCGCGGGCATTATTTCTTCTCAGCTCACGTAGCTAAAAAACCTTCGTACAGCCAGAAAACCATTTATTATTATCAGTATAATTACAGCCCGCCAAAGAACGCGACAGATATAGCGTTGGAAAGATAGCCTAAACTTTGGTGTTTTTTCAAGTTGCCGTAGATTCGCAAGATCGTGGTTTTTTGATCTGGACACAACAACGTCAGCTTTCCACGCATTGTTGCGAACGATAAACAAATTCCGTTAAGTTGGATTCCGTGATTTCCTGTCCGCCATCTTTGAACACAAATTAATGGAAAATGATTACAATACAAACGAAAATTTCAACGGTACAATCAGGTACAAACGATGTGTTATGATGCGAAGGGGTGCACGGTTTGTACCATTACGGAAACGGAGAAATCACAGATTAAGTTAGATTCCGTGATTTGATGTCCGCCATCTTTGAACAAAGATTAGTAGGAAATTGTTGCGGTACAAACGAAAATTTCAACGGTACAAACAGGTACAAGCGATGTGCTATGACGAGCAGTGTTTGGAAGTAACTAGTTACAAGTAACTCAGTTACAAGTAACAGTTACTTTTTTGAGAAAATTTAACTGTAACTAGTTACTTTTAAAAGTGAGTAACTGTAACTGAGTTACTGTTTTACGATAGAAGTAACGTTTTAACAGTTACTTCTACAGTTACTTTTACAGTTACTTGCGACACTTTAATTGCTATATAAGTGTCATAAATTATTGGCGTTTTGGACTCGAAGTGAGCCGGAATTTAGTTTCTTCTGTGATATAAAAGCCCATCTTTGATACATTAAGTCTTGGAAACAGTAGATGAAGAAGAAAAGATAAAGTTGTTGTACTAAATTTATCTCCTGGCGGTGGTCAGTCGGTAGACTCCAGGCAGGTGCCAGGAATTTCAAGGTTTATCGTATGTTTCATCTTTCGTTTGGTAGATCTGAATTCCAAAGCGTTGTACACGCCTCCGAAGAGGTGTGGATTTCCCATAAGCGGGAAGATAAGCTTCTAGGAGGAAAATTTTAACTGACAGTGCTGTTAGTTATGTGCTGTGAAGTGTCTCTTGTTTCTGTAGTTTGTTCTTCTGTGACCTTATAACTTCCCCCTTCTGTAAGCAGCACCCGATAGTTTTTTCTTTGCTAGTATAATATCGGATTAAGCTGAAAAGGGACGTACTGCAATATTCCTATTTCTGTGTATTTACGAAAGAATTCAACGAGACTGGTAGTATGAACGAAACTGAAGAAGACGAGAGCTAGCAAATGCGCATATGAATGGAAAACAATGTAATTGTTACCACGTGATTTTATTTATCACAGTTCCTAATAATTTAAATATGGAACTAAAAATATTTCCGGTTATAATTCGCTTATTTATGATTATTCAGGATTTCAGGTCATTTTGAAAAAAGTAATATATTTTGGTAAATGCTATTCGTTTAAGATTTAAATGAGAACCCATTTTCTTGCAATAACAGATACGACAGATCTCAACATTATTATTGATACAACAGTGAATTACGACACTCAAGTGGCAAACGAAAGAATCAGGAAGACCCTAACGATCATTCTCGCTTGTTTATGTAATCGTCTCAGAGAGAACTGAAGGGGTAAGTTTAAAATGCCATTTTCACCTTCATTGATAACGCACAATTGTAGGCTACTACATTAAATTTTTTTTATCATTTTCTGGTTTATAAAACACTTGCAATTGTACAACAAATGTATTTCTCTCTGACAAGCCCTTTGTGCGAAACAGACCTCCCTTTTTAGATTATATTCTTCGTGAGTGATACCTCTCAATGGACATTCCTTAAGAACAACAATGATAATACATACAAATGTTTAAGTCGCAGTAGCTCAGGTCAACCTTCGTGGCGGAGTGGTTAGCACAACGCACTATATGTCAGGAGATCCGAATTCTAGTTCGTTTCCGACATGGATGTTTGTGTTTGTTCCAATGAGAATACAGAAAACAAAAAATTGACATACATGAAAACTGAGAAAATGTTAATAACGGGGGATATTACGGCATAGGGGTATTCCTTAAAAAAAATTAAAAAATCGTTTGGGTGCCTACCATGCGAGAGACCCCGGGTTCGATCCTCGGTGGGGGAGAACTGAGATTTTTTCCACCTGTTGAAGCGGCTCCAGTGCCCACCCAGCGTCGTATAAAGAGTGTATCTGGAGGATACTCTGGAGAGTGAAGGATGCCAGACACGTGGTGCTCATCACATCACCCCCACCTTCGGCCATGATCAAGAAAGTGTAGGGCTCTAACTCCACACCCCCTATACACCTTCATGGAGTCGCGCAAAGCTCAGGAGAGCACATTATTTTGTAACAAATATAAATATACGAAAACTTATAACGGGTGTCCCACGAACGGCGCAACTGGGAATTAAGAGTGGCGTTACTTTGTAACCGAAACATGTACATACATAAGTCATACACCAAATGTTAGCCCTGTCCAAGTAGATATTTTTAAACATAGAAACAACAAACTGGGTGCAGTGCTGTTCATGCAGTATTGCCAAATGGAAGTGAAAGTGTAAATTTATTTTTCCACAAAGCATGGAAAATTGCATGTCAAACATTCGTACGGTAATTTGGACGTCAATTTCCACCTTGGGTAGGTGGACTATTTCGCCATCTATAGTTCAGAGAAGAAAACCGATAGTTTACGCGTATAGCCAATCCTGAAATGCCTCGTAAAGGCGTGCCGGTCCAAATGGGTGTTTTAAAAAAATTATGAGGTACAGTGGCAACACTGTTGATGTTTGAAGGCAACAAAAGGTGTGTTTAGTGATGATGGTCTATGACATGGAAATACTGGAAACAGGAAAAAAACAAAATGAAAATTATGGTGAAAAAAGTGTTACTTACCTACTCCTCGCAACTTTTTCACCCTCCTCCCAAATTCACATTGCTGCGATGGAAAAAGAAGATTTTTACCACCGGTAGCGTGAAGGACAAACCACGAAGTGGCAGACCGTCCACCAGACAGGAACAGTGCAGAGAGGTAGCCGAATCCTTGGTAAGATCCCCAATGAAGTCGACGCGGAACTGGGCATACCCCGGTCCACTTAAAGGTACGACCATATCGACCGATGAGTGTTAATGAGTTATCGGACAATGACTTGATGCGCAGAAAAGACGCATGCGCCGCACTGCTTCAGACATTTGACACGATACTGAAGCGGGGGAGAGTAATCTTTAGTGATGAGTGTGCCATTTATCGGACCTCCCGCGCACGAAACATTGTGTTCTGGTCAAAGGAAAACCCTTATTTTTACGAAGAACTGGAGAACAACCCTCCTTATGTCATGATATGGGCGGGCATGGACAGTAAACGCCTTAATGGTCCTTATTTTAAGGACAATGTTGTGAACCAGCATGAATATCTGAACATGCTCCGTAATTGGTTTGTACCCCTCTTGACAGACATGGGGGTTAGGCACACATGCTGGTTGCAGCAAGATGGTGCACCCGTTCATTTTGCCATTCGAGTTCGCGAATACCTCAATGATCTTTCCACAACGTTAGATTCGTCGTGGGTCTCCTGCCTTACCGGCTCCACTTGACTGGCCACCACGCAGCCCTGACTTCACAACGTGTGACAATGCACTATGGGGTTTTATCAAGGAAATTGTTGCCAAGGACCGTTATGATACGGTTGAAGAATTGAAAGACGCTGTGCGGAGAGCGTTCACACACGTTACTTGACACGTAATTTCCCATTGCACAAATATTTATTGTTATTAATTATCTTTTCTCTTGTGCAAATGTTTATTGTTTTTTAATATTAATTTCTGTAATTTACCTATCACTGATAATGTCAGGATAGTGACTAACCTATATATAATTATCTTGTTAAGAGCTGTTGCCATGGAAATTAGGAGTGTATTTTGTCTTGACGTAGGAGTTCGGGCTCGGTTTTTGAAATAGAGTGATCAAGTTGAATTGTAAGAAGATTAATTTGTTTGAGTGACATGGATTATATGTTAGAAATATAAGTATTTAGTTTGCAAAGAAGTAAAATAGACTTCCTTTTTCTTAGTGCAAACTTAACTTTGATTTTTATTTGGTTTGAACAACGAAGAGAGATATTACTCCATACCCTGAGAGGCATCACGTGTATGCTTTCGAGTCTTTCATGTGAACTTATTATTTGTTCTTTTAGTTAAATCATGTTCTTTTGACTAAAGAACGTGTCAAGATTTTGGCGCAACAACGCGGGGCCCGAAATCTGTTGTTTCCTTAGTGGTGTTCATTTTTGTGTGTTCGTTAAGAGTAATTGATTTGTGATTGTGATGGAAATTCTGTACTAGAAAAATATGGATAAGAAGATGTTGAGAAGTGCAAGTAAATCGTCGGCTGAGGAAAATGAATCTCTAGTGCAGTCAGTTCCAGTTACAGCAGACTTGCTTTCTTCAATACGGATTATGTTGGAGGAAAGTACAAGGGCTATGGAAACAAAAATTCAAGAAAACATTAGAGAAAGTTCCAGCCATCTGGAAGCTAAGTTTCAGGAGAATGTAGCCATGTTGGAACGCAGTTTGAACTTAAAGTTAGAGGAAAGTGGTAGAAATCTGGTGGAATCAGAAAGGCGCTTAGAAGAGAAGTTTTCACAGGGTTATTCGAAACTCACAGAATCTGCTTTGGAGATGGGACAGAGACTGGACAATTTGACTGTAAAAATGGAAGAAAATCAACAGAAGATAAAAGAAAGCATTCAAATAGAGATCGTTAACTTTCGTCAGACATGTGAAGCAAACTCTCTACAAGTGGAATCAAATGTGCAAAAAGAAATTGCCCTGTTGAGAGAAGAGGTTGAACAGTCTCACGGTAACTTTCGTAAGGAAATCGCTGAAGAACAGAGCAGTTTCAGAAAGGAAGTGTTTGAAAATGTGAATCACCAGGTAACTGTTATCACAGACAAGTTAGAAGATACCATTAATCACAAAGTGGCAGAGAAACTTGCTGAGAATATAAATGAAACCGAGGGATACCGAAAAGCTGACGAAGAATGGAGGAAAACAGTTGAAACTAAACAAGACAAATTTTCCTCAGATGTTGGTCATATCTGTAGTAAAATTGTTCATATTTCTGATCAGCTGAATAGGTTACAGATCCAGACGAACTCTGATCATCCTAAAATCCACCGTGTTGATGAAGGTTCTGGAAGATCGACATTTTATCCCATCTGTTCAGATGAAGCTTCAAACCTACAAAGAAAAACCTCACGGAAAAAGAGGTACAAGAAGATGAACGAATCCAGCTCCTCAGACAGTGAATCAACTGCTCGCAGCAGAAGAAACAGAAGAGAGCCTGCTTCACGCATGTTACACACTGGAGTAACTCCTAGAATGGCAGACATCAATTCTATGAGAAAGTTCGACGGCAATATTATTGCTACTTCAGCTGATATATATTTAAAGGAATTGAATACAAACCTTGAAATTCTACAGATTCCTCAACATTATAGGCTTGAAATCATTCCACGTTTGTTAACTGGAAAGGCCTATCACTGGTTTTATTCGCATAAGAACGATTTCCGCACTTACTCTGATTTTTGCAGAGAATTCAAGAAGCGGTTTGCTTCAACAGAAGCGAAAGAGAGAGAATTGGCGTCTGTGAGGACTAGGCGGTACAATAAGCAGAATGATGACAATGTGGAGGAATATGTTTGGTCTGTGTACTCTGCCTATAGGAATCTGAGTAATCATTACACCGAGCAGGAAGTAGTTAACCTAATCATCGGACAGCTACCTTTTAGAGTAAAGCAATTGTGCTTGGCTCATGCTCCGAACACCGTGGATCTCTTAGCGGATTTTGTTAAGAGATATGAGCAAGCAGAGGAACAAGATGCTTGGCGGTCTACATGGAGACGAGAAACTGGCTCTCAACAAAACAGCAGAGATGTTCAAAGAACGTCTAGAATTTGCTTAGTTCAGCAACAAAATAGGAGTAACCCAGCTGAGATTCCATACCCTAGAAATGGAAATAATTACCGTCAACAGTGTCAGTTTAGATCACGACGAGATTATCCAGCTTCCAGAGGTAATCCTTACGATAGACCGTATCCTAACAGCGGGTTTTCTTCGCCAAGTCAACAACGTTTATCTCCACCGAGAGATAGCAATAATGCTCCCGGGACTCAAATGACGAGCAGTGGCGTGCAGACAGACATTGTTGAACCATATCCCAGCGTTGAGCAACAGCGTAGTGTGGCAGTAACGAGGAACTTCTGTTGGGATACCGGATCTAATCTTGACCAGGTGCGGAATTTTACCCCTCGCCTAGCATAGAAACGTCCCCTTTTTTTAGGCAGTCTCGGGTGAAACTGGGGGTAGCAAAAGACTTTTCCCATTCTGGAGATGAAGATAAGAAACTCATACTTGTAATAAATCACGAGGAAAAGGAATTTAGATGTAAATTAAGGCAAGCCGTTCAGTGTAAAAATTCAGTGAGCTAGAACTAGAATTCAGAATTTGTAGGCAAGCGTAACTCAGTGCTCGAAAGCACCATTCTAATGGAAATCTTAATTCTTAAAGATTTACCATAAAATCTGCTGTTGGTTAATCGTTTCTGCGAAAGTATAAAACTGAGTTCAGTCTTAAACTATGAAAAGTATATTTAATGGTGGATGGAGTGTCGATTTAAATAGGAGCTAGAAGAGAATAATTCCGTAGACAAGTAAATGAGGGTCCGGAAATTTAAAGCTAGCCATTAGAAATGGATTCCTTCACCAGAAGATATGAAGAAAAAGATTGATTCTAGTAAAATTACTGAAAATGGAACGAAGTACCGATTTAAGTTGAAATCTTCACGATCCATAGGAAGGTGTCTTTGGAAAGGCCTGGCACTGGAAACGTTTTCTATGAGTTTGTGGTTACGACATGTTGTAGAACGAGAGCATATTTGAATAGGCTGCTGAATGTTTATTTGATCTGGTCTTCTTAGTTGTATGAAGTGTCATAGTTTATTTATGATGTGTCAGAAGTCCCATGCTGTACAAAAAAAAAATCTTTCTTCAAACGTCCAGTTTTATCTCAGAACTTGTGAACTAAATACATGAAGAATTGTGAACTGTTTTCCAGAGATTGTAACCAAAATCTCCTAGACTGTTGAAAGTTTTCCAGTTCGTCGTCGATTTTGATTTTTCTTCGGAGGGGGCAATTGACACGTCCTTTCCCATTGCACAAATATTTATTGTTATTAATTATCTTTTCTCTTGTGCAAATGTTTATTGTTTTTTAATATTAATTTCTGTAATTTACCTATCACTGATAATGTCAGGATAGTGACTAACCTATATATAATTATCTTGTTAAGAGCTGTTGCCATGGAAATTAGGAGTGTCTTTTGTCTTGACTTAGGAGTTCGGGCTCGGTTTTTGAAATAGAGTGATCAAGTTGAATTGTAAGAAGATTAATTTGTTTGAGTGACATGGATTATATGTTAGAAATATAAGTATTTAGTTTGCAAAGAAGTAAAATAGACTTCCTTTTTCTTAGTGCAAACTTAACTTTGATTTTTATTTGGTTTGAACAACGAAGAGGGATATTACCCCATACCCTGAGAGGCATCACGTGTATGCTTTCGAGTCTTTCATGTGAACTTATTATTTGTTCTTTTAGTTAAATCATGTTCTTTTGACTAAAGAACGTGTCATACTCCAGCAATGTTGAGGAAGATGTCACACAGGACATGGCGACAAATAATTCTGTGTTACGAAAATGATGGGGTTCATACGAACCCTTTGGACAGTTAAGATGTAGGCATATGATCTGTGAAATACTGGATTGGTATACGTCATACCATATCATATATTAGTGGGGGGTCACGGGGCTTTGTGCCCACCATGTAGAATAACTGTGCATTTCAGTACATGGCCAGTACGAAATGTAAAAACATAATGAAATACAGTTGTGCTGGAATTCACTCGGCTTGTGTTCAATATAAAAATCTTCCCAAGGATATAATATTTCGAAAAAGATTGGTTTATTTAATTTATATCAGTTATTAATGTATAATAATTAATAATCAAACCACGATCATAACATTAATTATTATTGTTATTATTTATATTATTCAAATATTTCTATAAAACATTTCTGACCGATCCCCATGGTGACATTCAGTGCAGAAGTCAGGAAATAAGTCTTTGGAATGATAATGTGCTTGCATCTGGTTATTTGACACTACATTTGTGATCTGTAATCACTACAAATAGGACAAATGACGATTAGGCCAGGGTGAGAAATCAGGGGGGGGATTTCCCCCTTCAACTTTGTTATCACCATCTGTGGAGGATGGACTGGTGTCCTTACTCCTTGTGGTTGCTTTTTATTGTTATTATTACGATACAAGAGAGAAAATAAAGGGGTGTTTTTTTCTTTTCACATTTCAGGCCGACAACCAGTGTTTCACAAATACATAGATCATTTTTCTTTTAGTTACCTAAACAAGAGAGAGACATTAGCTTTTTATTTATCAGTTGAATAAATTATAAAAGCAAACTTGAAACACGAATTGCTCATATGCATTGACCATGCGTTAGAAATCTATAATTAATGAGAAATGGCTGTACGATCATGCCAGGTTCCGAATAGTACCCTTGGAAATATGGTGATGGTGATCCATAATAAACACAGTTCCAACTTGATTTGTCCAGAATATGCATGCATATCCCAATGGGCAAAAAAAAAACAAAAAAAACGAGCAACATAAAACAGAATAATTCAATAAAACACTTCAGTTGGTGGCGTGTCCCCTGCCCCTTTGGCCCATTTCTTTAAAAAAGAATCAAGTTGTCTGAGGGCCGATCTCTGCGGCGAAGTGCTACGGTGACAGGGGTTTAAGGTTCGAATCCCAGTCTGAGTGTGGATGTTCTTTGATAGTAGTCCTTCCTCAGTTTCATCATATTATCATTCATTCGCGATTAGCCAAAAGTGGCAGAAAAGCGACGATAAAAAACAAAATTTTAAAAAAGTTTCGCCTGAAGGAGAAAATTTCTTTCTTAATCACTGTCAATACAAGTAATTGTAGCACTGGCACTGCTTCTACTATATCAAAAGCTCCTAACGCTGACGCCTTGTAATCGAGGGGTCCTGGTTCGGATTCAGTGAGATGTAGAAGTGGATGTAAGTAGAACATTTGGTTTTATCTTTGCAATTGTCTTGGAATTTGTGTCTGCACATTATCTTTCCAACATTACATGCTGTCATATGTTTACAGCAGATTTTGTGACCATCCCAGGAAAATTTCTATGCATCCACCTATGCTCGCAATGGTTAAAATAAAGCAGTCAATTTCGTATCCCATTTGTCTAAAATTATTTTTGCACGATACTGTACATAAGGGGATGAATTTTGTGAGGATACGTAAATTATTTTCGAAATAATTCAAGTCAAGCCTCTAGGTGAAAGTAGAGACAAAGAAAACACTTTTACACAAGAACAGAATGCAGTTTATTGTGGGGATTATGCAGTTTTAAATTATCTATATTACAGGAAATAATATAAATGCATGGATACATTTATTTATATTGTTTTTGTTATTCTCGCCAAATTTTCAAGTTAATTGCTCGCCTCTTGTTCTTTTTTTCGCTGATAGAAACAATCCTCGTCTTTTTTGGCGATTGAGTTTATGCTGACAACACTCGACAAACATTTATCTAGCAGAAGCTGCCCAACTCAAATATCCCTCCGCTTGCTGAAAGTTCCAGCAGTTCTGGAAGGTGCTAGCACAGTATACAGTGATAAAAATACGCTGTAGACTTCGAATATTATTGAAATTGCATAATAATATGAGAAGTTTCCAGTGACAAGAATATAGCAATCGAAGCATAAATGTTTCCTCTAGTGAACTATCTTGTCCGATTTTTAATATTGATCCTGTAAAAAAAAGTAAAGTTCTCCCCTGTGCATAGCACCACGCCATGAAGGCGTATAGGGGGTGTGGGGGTAACGCCCCACACTTTCTTGATCCGGTCATGAGTGGGGGTGATGTGATCAGCATCACGCCCCTGACCGCCTTTACCCCCCAGGGTTTCCCCCAGGTACCCATGTTATTCGACGCTGGGTGGGCGCTTCCATCGTTAGAAAAGTTCCCGGATTTGAACCGGCCGGGGATCGAACCCGGGACCTTTAGCATGGTAGTCAGACGCGTTACCGACTGAGCCACCGCGGTCACAATCCTGTGAAATAAGAAATTTTAATGCAATCGCGTGTCAGCTGTATTTTGTGATTCTTTATTATTTTGCTATTAATATAATTATAAAATCTGTTTCGAAGTGATAGAACACACGGGACGGTCCCGAAAAACAAGACCCTACAAGCAGATGATCAAAATTCCATTTCAGGGCAACGCAATCATGATAACAATATACCATGTAAATGAGTGGGACAGATTTACAAGATGGCGGCCGTAGTCCATCCCCTTAAGAAGTAGAGTCACATATGAGTATGGAACGAATTTCTAGGTCCATACCTATTATTTTTGCTACGTCCTAGACGTATGCTACTTAGATATCTATGCGTTTCATATACACAGCACCTCTCAACTTAAATTCTATAGGACCTAAAATTCCTAAATGAACTATAAATTCCTATAAATGTCTAAACGCCCTATTTTGACTTGGAAAACGTATTTTAAACCACTCGCTTAACTTTAAAAATAACTTTTATTAAGAACGACCCTTAATTTCCATCACAAAGGTTTGAGACGCTTGAACTTTGAGGCCATGAACGAATCCGAGCGGCAAAACAAGTAATGCACCAGCAAGGGGTGTCAACGTCTGTGCAAATTTCCGCCATCTTCCAGTTTGCGAAATTGGTAAAATGTGGAGTGACTCTGACTGGATGAGGCATTCTCCGTTGTTAAACGCTGTACTTCCCAGGCAATTAAAGGGACCGTAGATGTAGCATACCAAACAAAAATGCGATCTGTTTTGGGACGGAATCCTAGCTACAAAACCATTCAGTTCTTAAAACAGGACCAACATTATTCCCGGCCTCCAATATTGTAAGAATGCGAGAAGATTCCAAGAATACCTCCGTTTGATTGGCTGTTTCGAGTGTCTGATTTGACGAGTAGGAAAAGCAACTCTGCAAGTGACCAATCACGTCGCATATTTCCTCCATTGATGCAACAGTTAGGTGAAAGGGAAGGGTTTGCACTGGAAACTTACAACTATCCTAGTATAGAGGCTCTTCATCAAGGAGAGAAGACCACTGCGACCTGCTTGCGGTTTGAGTTTTGAGGTTGAGTTTTTTAGCCACTTTAGGCACAGATAGACTAACGTACAGATAGACTTGACCTACAGTTTAAAGTGGGAACCGAACCACTATGTGCCTCCAACGGATATCGAACCTACGACCTCTTTTTTACAATGCGACAACTTTACGACTATGCCTCTGGGAGAACCAAACCTGTCTTGGGAATCAGGAGCAGTTGCATTTATGATGTTTGCAACAATAACGTCCTGCGGCGTGAAGAGAAGGTTATCTCTCTACTTACAGTGATGGACCCTTCTGGGTTGTAACGATCACATTGAAAGTTAATGGGATAGTTAAAATCCGGAAGTTTCCGTGACTGTACAAGCGCTCACTCACGGAAAAATGGGAGAACTTCATCACGAAGAACATTGAAAAGGATATGGTGATGCAGTCCTTTAAAATACAGCGTGAGCACAAAAACACTCCCTGGTTTCAAGATGTCATAAAATTAATAGTTACTTGAATATTTTGATAAAATTGATATCCAAAGCTCAGTTAACTCAAAATATTTTAATATTTTGTAACATCGAAAATGGTGTTCACTCCGCAGCAAAGAAGCTGGTGCGTGTTAGAATTTGCCAAAACAAGCAGTGTTGTGAGAGTGCAGCGTGCATTTAAACGGAAGTTTAATGTTCATCCACCTACACACAAATCCATTCTGTAGTGGCATAAAACATTTGTTGAGAAAGGATGCATTTGTGATCAAAGAAAAGAACACTCTGGCCGACCGTTCATCTCTGAGGAAATTGTGGAGCGTGTGCGAGAAGCCTTTGTACGCAGTCACAGAAAATCAACAAGTCAAGCCAGCAAGCAGTTGCAGGTGCCACAAACTACCGTAAGCAAGATTTTACGGAAGCGTTTGCGTTTTCACCCGTACCGGCTGCAATTGGTTCAAAAGTTATATCCACAAGACAAGGTAAAGCGACGTGAGTTTTGCGAGACTATCCATACTGTAATGGAAGACGATGAAATCTTTCTGACAAAGATCATTTTTAGTGATGAGGTGAGCTTCCACTTGAGTGGAAAAGTGAACAGGCATAATGTTAGGATCTGGGGAAGCGAGCATCCGCATGCCACTCTTGATGTAGAACGTGACTCACCCAAGGTGAATGTTTTTTGTGCAGTGTCAGAGCGTCGAGTGTACGGTCCGTTCTTCTCTGAGGGGCCAACAATCACAGGTGAAAGCTACTTAACAATGCTACGTGACTGGTTAATTCCTCAACTTGCTGCAGAGAGAGGTGACTACATTCTACAACAAGATGGAGCGCCCCCACACTGGCATCAATCTGTACACAGCTTTCTGAATGGCAACCTCCCACACCGTTGGATAGGACGAGCTGGACCCAATGATCAAAATCTATGCAAGTGGCCCCCACGATCACCGGATATGTCAGTTTGTGACTTTTTCCTTTGGGGGTTCGTGAAGGACCAGGTCTATGTACCTCCACTACCCACAACCTTGAATCATCTTCAGGAACGCATCAGTACAGCTGTCAACTTCATCACACCGGATACGCTTGGGAAGGTGTGGTTGGAGCTGGATTAACGTCTCGATGTTTCCCGCGTAACAGGTGGCGCGCACATTGAGCATTTGTAATTCCAATGAACACCACGGAAACTTTATGAGTTTTTACAACTACTGTGAACATTTCTGTAGAATACTACTTTTGGTATTAAAGTTATACCCTTTCAAAACCAGGGAGTATTTTTGTGCTCACGCTGTATGATAAAAGTTTTTACATTAAAACAATTTTATATTTTCTATAATCAATGAATAGCGTTCTTTGAACTAAAAATAATAACTTTTGTGCACAAATTGCATTTATAGCCAGTTATTTCATAAAATTTTTACCAATTAATAATTATGCCTATTAATTTATTTTTAGCGCCTAAAAGTACTAAAATGGAGTTTATAAAGTCCTAAATCCCTCTTTTTTAGCACCTAAAAATCCGTTCCCTTCTTAAGAGCCACTGGGAAGGCCTTTCCACCCATCTGACTGTGAACTGAGGCCATTGTCGAACTTTCTCCTGCATTAGTAAACTTGCTGGTGTGGTAAGTATGCACAGAGATATTGCATTTTCATTTGCCGAGTAATTTCTGTAAGTCTTAGCCTGGCAGAGGGCAAGAAACCACTCCTCTTCACTGGCACAAGTATGTGTGAAGGAGGCACCATCTCTAAAAATGACGAAAATGTTGTTGTGAAGCTCATTTGATTAGTGTTGCAGCCTGGAGGTCGTTTGTAAATAACAGTTGATACCTCATGTGAATTTGATCTGTATACAGTCTGGCCTACAATTCTTATTGGAGAGCCTCCCCGATGGCGTAGTGGTAGCGTTGTAATCAAGGGGTGCCGGGTTCGATACCCGTTGGAGGCACATTGTGGTTCGGATCCCACTTTAAACTATAGGTCCAGTCCCTATTAGCCTTTGTGTGCATAAAGTGGACTCGAAACAACAATTCAATCAATTCTTATTGGATCTTTGAGGTTTTCATTTGACTCGTAATATTAACAATACATACGCGTTTAAGTACCACTGCTTGACAATTAAGAAATCAGTCCTCGAACGTTTATGACAAAGTTTACATATGGACGTGTTAAAGTTAGAGTGGTGTAAGTCACTTTTTGTTTTAAAAAAAGAGTCTGACTCACAGCACTTTGCTGATCAATACAACAGCTGTTTCCTTTATTACTAGACCTTAAACTGTCATCTGTTGCCAGTTGAATGAATCTCTGACTTACTTCACGTTTTCTGTCAACAGATTGACTTATCTCGATCTGGTTTATGTGTCTATGTCTCTTTTTTTAAATGTGACTTACACCACTGCAACTTTAACCTGTCCATATATAAAAGAAAAAGGAAAATACAGAAAACGAAAGATAAAAGAAGAATCAATGCGGAGAAAGATATAAATAACACCATAAAGTCGTAGATTCTGAGTGACCTTGTAAGATTGCAAACATTACTCCAAACACTACACTATGTTACCAGTCGGGAGCGGAATTTTAGATAAAAACATATTTGTTTGTTACTTCGGAACTAGCCATACTCTGTACGAGTGCCGACCACGTGGCTGCAATGTAATCTGCGAAATACGTATTATTTCACATGAAATTACATAATTTTATCTTTACCACATAAACGACATGTTTCCAGGGAGAAGACATAACATGTACATAGTTTAGACATTCCAGACAAAATAATGTTTCCAAATTCTTTGTGTAAATACATATTTTGGGGATAATGCATAAAATATACATAATTAGTAAATAACTAGCCTATTCGGAACTCAACATGCCGGTCACTACCTGCCTCAGCCTCTCGGCCTCCAGGAGTCTTGCAAGGCTGATGCCGTGTGAGTCCCAGTGGCGACTCGAGGCTTTTTTGAACTGTAGGAAGAAGTTATGGGAAACTGAGGAAGGTTTGAAAAATGCGTTCAATTACAGTCGCACAAATCGCTCATACTATCCATTGCATTTAGAATGTTACCTGCAGGCCCACGCACAAGGTAGGGCAAGGGGCTCCTGCCCCCTTGAACTATGAAATTTTTTAATGTGAACCTATAAAGAAACAAGGAAAATACATGACGATATTTCAGATTTTGCAAAAATTTCGATTTTGTCCCCTCTCCCTGTCGTGTGGATTGAGGATAATAAAAAGTGCTGCTTAAACTCTGAAATTATGATAAATGCTTCTAAATTGTGCTAGGATTTATTATTACGTAATTACTTTTTTCGGATAACTGCAGTTTTAAGTTCAATTATGCATATATTTTTCGAGTTTTGAACTTGCGTTATTTATTATTCACTACACAAAATTGTGTGAAATGGCTCAACAAACGAGATGATTTGAGCATAGAACTTGAAACGGTTTGAGAAAATAGTTTGTTTACCTCAGGAAAAAAATCGACAGGATAAAGAAAAGATAGAGGATGATGGATCGTCGCATGGTTGTAAAAAAAGCGTGTCGCTGTGTGTGCATACTCTCTTTTATTTGAAACAAGTCCGCTGGTGAAGTATAAATAAGATTTGAAAGTCATTTTATTTAAATTTTCTGAAAACGTATTCCTTTGAATTCAATTTCCCGAAAACGTATTCCTTTGAATTCAATTTCCCTCTCCCAGGGACTCGCGTTTGCAGATTATAATAGATTTGACCATTATGCCAAAAGCAGGATGCTAGGGACCAACGAAGATCAAACTGTGTTACGTTTAGAACCATTTTGATGAGGTTGGCACCACTGATGTAGGATCCCCTCGATGCTTCCTCGCTGGATGCTTTAAAACCACAACCTCCCCCCTGCCCATTCTCCACTCCTCACCCATCTGCTTGTAGTGATACCAGCGAGGTTTCTCAGGCGGGGCAGCAAAGCGTGTGTGTCCATCGTCTTTTGGCTGTTGATGGAAGGAGCGCCACCAGTCAACCCTTGACAGTAGCTAACCTAGTTAATTGTACGTACATTGAACTCATAATTTTATAACGCGCATTATTATTAAACTCCTAAAAAGTAGAGAATTGGAAGCAAGTATAAATGAACTGTAGGAAGTTCCTTACTTTCTACATGGAGGAATCGCCCCTGGTGAGGCAGAGGCCGAGTTGGAGGTCGGAGGTTGAGGCCCTGTGAGGCTGGAGGCCGAGTTGGAGGTCGGAGGTTGAGGTCGGAGGTTGGGCCACGCAAGCAAATGAAGTGAACAGCTCTCACTAAACGATAGCAGAATCCGATCTGCATCTCGCTTCCAACCAGTTGTTGATATGAGCAATGCCAGAGGTGATTTTTGGCTTCGACGGTAGATTGCATTCCTTTATTTGGCATCTCGCCTGGCTCTCTGTTGCGTAGGGTGTTCCTTTTTCTCTGTTTTACTTTTGTCAGATGTTGTCGAGGGTATTCTGGATAGAAAGTCCGTAACTTCTGAACTATCTATAAACCACATCCAGAAATTGTACAGTCGTTGTCGCGTGCCTCCTGGAACGGAAAGTATGCTCCTGTTCACCACCCCTGTTAGGAAACGCGAGGACAGCAGACTAAAACTGAGATGCTTATGTTCTGAAAAAAGTTGAAATATAGACACATTCCATGCCTAGTAAAATTCTATGTTAAATCTAACATGATTATTAATATTGTGTAATCAATCTTAAAACACACAGGATTTCCCATGAACTGTAGACGAAATTGGCCAACTTCTTGTCAGTTCAGACCAGAGGTGTCCAGCCTCCGGAGGTCGGGCCTCAGCCTCAGCTTCGGCCTCCAGAAGCCTTGCGAGGCTGAGGCCGTGTGAGGCCGAGGCCGAGTTGGAGTTCGGAGGCTGCGGCTCTGTGAGGCCGGAAGCCGACCTTCAACTCGGAGGCTGGACCTCGCGAGGCCTAAGTCAAATTATTATCTCTGGTCACTACTGCCGGCAGGGGCGTCTTTAAGGGGAGGGTCCGAGGGAGCACTGGCCCCCGCAATTGTCCACGTGGCCCCGGCAAATGTTTCGTATTTTACTGGAAATTTTACTTCAATGGCAAATATTCCAAAATTATTCTTCAGTAAATTTTGTTTACAGTTTGAACCACTGCCCTTAAATTGTCCGCGGCATGAACACCAAAGCAAGTCTAGTGTCTCTAATCCTCATGTTTTTGCTTCTTGCCTGTCGAAAGCAAACAGATGCAACGCAGTAGCTGCCGCTAATGATTTTATAGCCGTCAAGTTAAGGAAACTCGAAGGTATTTTGAAAATGCACTTTCCCTCTCTGCCAGGTCGAAATTCGGGCCCATTGACTGGGGCGCGTCAAGTATCTGAGAGCTCAGGGAGCAACGTGATCGCTCAGCTACTTGACGACCAAATAGGCGTTGCTCCGCGAGCGCTGCTCATTTGATCGCTGAGCGAACTTGAACCTTGCTCGTCACAGGTTTGAGCCACAGAATATAGTGTTTTTGTGTTTCGAACTGGTGAGTGGGTGAGGCAAAGGAAAAAAGAGGAAAACTGTATGAGGATGGCGGGTGGTGAGCCGCGGCTGGCGTGGCGACCAATGAGGAAATATTTCAATGAGGAAATATTTATGTTGAACGGCTTGCGATATAGCGTAATTAGAGAGGAAAGTTCAATTACAGAAGGTGATGTAATAGTCCAGTATTTGTAACTGAATTAAAATGAAAGTGTTGTTTAATCCAAATAATAAATGTTAAATATAAATATACATCGTAGTTTTGGAAAGATTTGCAAGGGTGAGAAAATGAAAATTTCGAATTGTTCACATTAACTATTCTATTTCCATAATTAATAGCTTTTCAAACACCGAAATCTTCTCCACTCGACGCAGCCACATTGATCACAGATTATACAAAGGCACTGTTATTTTGATCAATGAGCAAACAATGTCAAGTAAATGATCTGTCTGCTCAATGAGCAAAAATCTTGCTCAGCGAGCGTCGCTCAGAAATTTGACGGGCTCCTGGTAAGCGGTAACAGATGTCCCTCGGGATCGACGTCACTCCTTCCGGAGCTCTTTGGAAATAATTTTCATTCCTGTCACAGATTAAGGAGACAGTCATAGTGTGGTGAGTTGTGATAGATGTTGCAAGAAAAAACTTCAGGGGGAGGGGGTATTGCTGCTAACACATGGCCATAATGAAGAATAAGTCACCCCTCATATAAGGAAGATTTGATTTGATTTGAATTTAAAATTTTGGGTGCGTCAGCACTAAGGCTATTTTGCACCCGTCACATTATACGGCCTCCAGCCCCTTATCGTTACACATAACAACTCTAACTTTGCATAACTAAAATCATAACATATTAAAATCTTCTGACTTTCGTTAAAAGCTGAGGCTGTAAAGAAGCACTCAGCACGAATAAGGACAAAACACAGGACAACACAAACAAAATTATACTGACCAGTCGCCAGAGCCTCGTTAGTCTTCAGTCCAGGGTGTACTACGTGGAAGTGAGGTTGACTATTGGGTGCACTACGTGGAAGTAGCACCCCTTACACCCCTCATATAAGGAAGAAAACGTGGTATGTAGTAAATTATTAACAATACTACACGCTTTAGATACATTAGCTTTTGAAAATCTGCATGACTTTCTTTGGCTTTCTTCATTTCTAGAGGCAAATGTGGCAGTTTCAGTTTCAGCTTAGGTGGCAAAGTTGTAAAGACTATTTAGACACACAAATGTAATTAATCCTAAGTTATGTAGCGAATAATAGTTACGTAAGATAGAGAAACAAATTACTTATGAAGGGTTTTCTGTTATCATTTGTATAATTACTCAAGGAGATACTGGAGTGGTTAGCACATCGTGCTACAACGGCAGGGGTCCTGGGTTCGAATCCCGTCCCTGCTACCCGCGTTGTTTTGTCAACCAAGGCAATTAACGCAGAACAACGTTCTCAAGTCACCCAGCCTTTGTCACAAAACAAACATTGCGATGCAGATTGATGTGCGTTCACGATATAAGTGCTAATAGGAGCCCCAATATGTTCAAATAAAGGATGTTCTAAGTTTTCCCAATATTATTTAGATTTAAGTAGAGCAGTTGTTGCAGTGGACATCACACTGAAGAAAGTAAACAACAAGGTTCTGAAAAACTTCCAATCACAACTCACAATTCATACAATTTGTGCCACCCGACGAATCCACGTTACGTAATCACTACCTCCCACAGTGTTACGAAGAAACTGTGCCAAAAATTAGATGTGTGTGTGAACACGGAAAAAGTGTGGGTCAGTCGGTCATTTTGAATGAAAATATTTTTCAACTTTAGCCACAAAGAGACAGTCAACTGAAAACCTTAATTTGCTTACGATCTTTATCTAGCAGATTTCTGCATGTATAGTTGCATACGTTTGCTGCATTATAGTATATATCCATTGCTGATACACATGTATTTTCAAGTCTTGAGTTAGTGCCTGTATATCTCAGTATGAATAATCTTTGGGATGCACGCGCAGTCACTTATGTGCGAAGGTCTTTCCACCCATCTGCCTGCGAACTGAAGCCATTGTCGAACTTCTCTCTTCATTCTTAAACTTGCTGATATGCTAAGCATGCATAGAGATATTGGATTTCCATTTGCCAGAGAATTTCTATAAGTTTTAGGCTTCTAGAGGGAAAGAAACCGCTACTCTTTACTGGTGCAAGTGTGTGAAAGAGACGCCATCTTTAAAAATGACGAAAATGGTGTCGTGAAGCTCACTTGATCAGTGTTGCACTCTAGAGGTTCTTGTGTAAATAACAGTCGGTACCTGATGCAAATTTGACCTGTATACAGTGTGTCATATAATTTTGTCAGACTTTTAAGGTTTTCAATTGACTCTCCTAGTATTTACACTGTTTTTAGAACATAAAAATAGCTATTTTTCAGTTATTTAGCACATAAAAGTCCGTACCCTCGTTATCAGCCACGTACATTGTTGCAGACAATATTTACTACAAGACTCCATTCCAATCTTAACCCACGTGTGCTCCCTGAAGACAAAAGTCTACCTAAAGTCATGCAATGTAGGTCGTACACGTGTGGAATAAGAATGAAGAAAGAAACGTTGCACATTCGTTGTAAATATTGCAACTTGCATTGCGTGGATGGATTATAAGGTGTGCAACGTGTGTGGCCAGTTCGTACATTATCTGCAAGGTAAAGAAACTTCTTTTCATGGCTTGTCCAGTTGCTCATATGTGAGACACTCGCAGTAGTGATGGTGGTGCATCTGTTGGGTGTGCATCAAAAGGTAAGTAAGTTAACTTGCTTTTTGTTTGCTAATTTCAAGAAGTGTCACTTTTTGATACTACAGAGATGAGAAATTTGAGATTTGGATGATAACGTATGAATGAAACTTTTCTTAAAGGAAATGACAAGGAAACATTTATTTTAATTTTCACAGTATATTGTTATTCAATGTGCCTATTTCTCTCTTTTCTCTCTTGTTTCTTTTTCTATCTTTCCTAGGGAGAGATACACAGATAGAGAAAGCAGGAGAGAGAGACAGAGAAAGATAGAAAATGGGAATGAGAGAGGGAGATGGGAAAGAGAGGGAGAGAGAGGAAGGGAAATATAAAAAGGAAGAGGGAAGAAAGAGGCGGTAAGAGAAAGAAAGGCAAAGAGAGCAATAAAAAAGGGAAAGAGAGAGAAAGGTAAAGAGAAAGAGGAAGAAAGAGAGAGAGAGAGAGAGAAGGGAAGAGACAGGAAAGTGAAAAGAGATAAAACAAAGAAGGAAAGGTAAAGAGAAAAAGAAACGTTCAAGGATGTAGGGAGAGAGAGAGAGAGAGAAAGAGAAAGGGGAAGAGAGAGACAGCGAGAGACGGGTTTCGATTGGTTTAGTTTATTTTACTTGACTTTTCTGCCACTCTTAGCTAATTTTGAAGATCAGGATGAGTGATGAATTGCAGTAGATTGTTTTACGTCGCTTTTTGTCACTTTTGGCTAATCGTGACACTGAAAATGAGTGATGATATGATGAAATTTTGAAGGGATATATGACCTCCCCACGTACTTAATCAATCAACATACGTTGCTCTCTATACGAAGCAACTTTCGTGCGAATGTCTTACCACGCAGTGGAAAGTTATACTGGGCCCCCATTATCCTTGAGCCATATAACTACATACTTACTAGTGACAGCAACATACCTTATCAATAAAGCATCAATTATAACCAAAGCTATCTTTCATTCTTTAGGTTTATTACAATCAACGTATTAACAGTAAATAGAATAACTAATAACAACAATCCTAACATCAGTCACGTTAAATATCCTTGAACAATTGGCAACTAGATTTAGTGTTCCCCACTGTGTATGTTAAAATAGATCGATATTAATTCTTGCATTAATACCCGTACTGTTATTAGCCATACAAATCTATGAAAGTTTAGTTTCCAAAAAAATAAAAATAATAAACCCCCCAAATTAATTATGTTATTTTTAGCCCTAAGAGCCGATAAGCTGACTAAAGCGGTTTACGTTATTAATTAATTCATGGTTTATTTCCCCCAGTGTATGTGTGTAGGTTTGCTACCCGAGACCAAGGGGGCGAGCAATTCTCCTGGCTCGGACACGAGGCCTCGATTTTACGTAGCGTGACGTCATACCATGTGATGAGCGCGATGTTACACTCCGCCACGGAGATCTTCACGAAGAGTCGTTTGTGTTGCATTTCTTATACTGCGAATATCCTAATATTTTTTTATTCCCAAAAAGCACAGAAAAATATTACGTAACGTAACCGTCCAATAAATGCTTTGTAGAACGCTAATTTCTGGATACGGTGTACATATTTGCTGACGAAATTGATTAGTAACTTGACATTGTAATCGAGAGGTTTCGGGTTCGATAACCAACGAAGGCACATAGTGATTCGAGTCTCATTTTAAATTGCAGGTGCGCGAGTTCTAAAACTGGAAATAGGGCTCGTGGGGCTCCTGCCTTACAATGAAAACCACGTAAGACGGGAAATGGGGCTTGTCAGTGTTGCTAACCTACCCCACAAAAATTTCACTATATGATATTTTACAGGCGAAGCTAACCTACAAATAGAAGTTGGCAACACTGACTATGATCTAATACTTATTAACGAAACCTAACTGGCAACAGTGGTGTAGTGTTGATGCCCCTACCCCTTTTCTCTCTTCTCTTTGACACCTATGCAATGCGCAGCTCGTATGCTGTTGAGTAATATAATATTTCAATAGCGATTACCAATATTGACCACGATCTATCGCACGTTAACCAAACCTTAAGCAATATTGGGGCAGGCTGGACATCTTCTTCCTTCTTTTTTACTCCTGTGCAATGTGTTTTTTGTTTTGTAACTAATTACATACGCTATGGATGGAAACATGCATACCTCTCTCTCACACACACAGAGAGAGCTGTACATAATGAAAATGCAATTTTTAATTTGTAAAAGGGAAGGGGGGGCCAACTAACCTTACAGCTAGCAACGCTTCTACAAATTAAGACAATGCTCTGGCACTCTTACTCTACGCAAACATATATATAAAACAACCATGCGTATGAACTTGTTCGGGTTCAAAAAGCAGCCTGTCAATCATTGATTCAAGCTTCATCGCCAAGCTTCGACCTGTTGCCGTCCATGTTGTCCAAACTCAACGGACTGTTAATCATTCACCTGAACAGCATTTGGACGAAATACGACGACGATGTTGGCAAAACCTTTTACGTTTTTAACAACAACCTAAATTTCTACAAAATTCCGATCAGTGGCAAACTTCAAATGATTGTGAATCCGGAGAATGCGGATGAAATCAAGGTTTCCTTCGGCAAGAATATTTATCGCATCAAGCACAATAGGATGGTTACTGCCACCACATACGATGTGTCTGCCGACGATTGCCTGTATGTCGAGTTCATGGGCGATTACGACAAACTCATCACTCTCTTCGACGAGATGCGGATCACCTACCCTATAATAAATAAGCATAGTAGCAATGCCTAACGACATCTTCGGCCACACGAGACGAGACGATCACGGTGACGAGCTTCTCATGCTCGATGTCAGGGTTAAAACGTTGCGGAGAGTAGAGTATATTAGCCGGTTCAACGCATCCTAAGTAGGTATCACTTTTCTTCTATGGATTTAGCCTGAGTTGAATAAATTATGACGATTTTTTTGTGGATTTTATGGCGTTCGACGACGTTCCAGTACAATTTTCACCGCAACTCGGTTTCTCCACCTCATACTTTGTAGGTATGCTACGATCTTACGTGATATAACTTAACCTATTCATTTTTTTACGACCTTTTACGGGCTAAGTTAACCTACAAGGGTTGTTTATTATTTTCTGGTTACATCCTTTTTTCCTTAGGACCTTTTATGATCCTACGTGATATAACTTAACATATTCACTTTTATATTTTTACGGCCTTTCACGAGGATATATAGGATATATATTTACGATCTTTTACGGACTAATCTAACCTACATGGGAAACAGTTGACCTGTACGTATGCATGTCTTTTCTAATTCACAAAATCAAATTTTGACCAAGTGGAACTGTTTTCACTTCCGGTCGCCAATTTGCATTTCTTTCAGTCAGGGAGGACAGAGGATGCTAACGCAAAAAAAACATATCTCTACGATCATCCTTTCGAAAGTTATGAGCAATGGAAAAAATTGGCAATTCGTGTTTAGAACAAACCCCCCTCCCCCTTGAACTTAGGACCACCAAACTTGGTATACGTACTCTGCATCACCAAAATCGACAAAGGGTACTTGGTACCCTATGGGGAGATTTTTCGATTTATTTTTGCCCTATCACTCATTGTTTTCGAGATATTCGCAATTTTAGGATTTTTAACACTGGACTTGGAAAATTTTCAGAAGGGGTAAATTTGGTTCCATGACGACCTATACCAATTTCAGTGAGGGAGGACAGAGGACATCGAGACGATGCTAACGCAAAAACCCCATGTCTCTACGATCATTCTTTCGAAAGTTACGAGTGATCGAAAAACAATTTTGGCAATTGGCCCACCCCTTAACCTCAGGGCACCCAAATTTTGTACGCGTACTCTACATCGTCGAAATCGACAGATTGGTCAACGGGGGGATTTTTCGAGCTATTTTTGCGCTATCTCTTACCGTTTCCGAGATACGTCCAATTCCGGTCGCCATTTTTGAATTTCGGAAATGTTTTCGGAAGGGCCGCAGAATTTTGAAAGGCGACGACAGAGCAAAACTAAGATGTTTGGAATTTTCTGTCAACTATTTTCAGTACGTCAATATTTTTTTTTAGTATTTTTGGATTTTGACAATTTTGTGTGAATTTCTAAAATGGTGATACTTGTTCTTAATTTTGAAACTTCTTGACGTTAAAACTGTTCTGTGACCCTTCATTTTTTACATCTTGGATGAATGACGCTGCAAACGATGGCGGCAGGGAGGGCGTCGTGAAATTCACACACTATTTTGAAGTTGGTGCGATCGTTGACCACAACTTGCTTTCTTTTTGACGTGTTGATTACGAACATGGGTTTCTGTGCTTTGAATTCGCTTGTTCACGTTACCCGTGGTTACCCATGGTTACTCTTTTGTATGCGGTGTACGCTTCGTAAAGCTTGAGGTAATCGTTGGCGGTAATGTCGAAGTTGTAATTGTCACGTGGGAAAACTTCGTTTCTTCCGTTCTTGAGGTAGGCGTTCTTAATTTTACAGTTGTCGAACATGCTGGAATCTTTTTCCTGGTTGTTGTCGCGTCCGGTCTGAAAACGCACAATCACGAAATCTGGCATGTCGAACTGTATGTTGTTGAATTGCGTCGTGGCGTCGAATTTGTAATGGTTGCCCGAAGCGGGTTTCTGCACGCACTGGTAACTGTAAAACTGAATGGGTACTTGTGGATTTTTCAAGATTTCCGCTTTGTACTTATGGGCATAGTTGGTTTCGTATTCTACCACTGGAATTCTCAACTCCATGCGCTCTGAATGAACCATTTGGCTGCTTCAGGCAGGGTGTTCGGCAGTGGCGTGCCGTCGGCGTTCAAGTTACTGTTTCGCATCAAAACATTGTTGACGTTCGAGGATCTGCGAAAAGTGATTCTCAAACCTCCTTTCCACATTATCTCCTTGTAGTCTGAGAAGAAACCCGGAAGTAGACGCATGGGAAACAGTACCGTGTGACTTCTCGTCAAGATTTTTGTTCCTGCTTCAAATCCTCCTGCTTGGTAGCAAGTGGCATCTGTTTTCGATAGTTTCAATGTTCCCACTACCGTGGAAGTGATGTCTGGATGATCAACTCTACCGATGATCGTTCAGTGTTTTCTGACTTCAACTTGCAAGAACCGGTGAGGCACGAAGTTGTCTACGAGTTTCAAATTTACGTTGGTCGGAAATGCTTCACCACTTTCATTTTTCACCACGTCGAATTTAACGTAAAGTTCTGCTCTGTGAGGATAAACGAATCCGTCTCCAACGTCGCTGTCCACCTCTATCTCACGGTTCAGTTCGTTGAGATTGGCGACGTGCGACCGTTGGGAGGGAAAGATTGCAATTCGCAACTTTCGATTTTATGTTGATCTCAACGATGGCCGTTGATGTGGCTCCTGCGACATCCACAACTTCACCATTTTAGCTGGTCACCACCAATTCTATATGATCGATTCTGTTGCGGCACACCGGAAAGTATATCGGCGTAAAGTATATTTAGTTTGAAAGTCGCGATGATTCCCGTTTGTTTGTGACTGCTGATATTGTCTGCTTTTGTGATCATGCCTTCCGCTACGTTGCAGTGCACGTTCAAAGTCTCGATGATCAGAAATTTAGGAATGTTGGTGCCGAAGTGTTTGATGCCAGGTTCGAGTTTGGTGTTGTTCTCGAAACCCAAAAACTCTCCGATCGTACCCCAGTCAATGGTTTCTGTTGGTGATACAACTCAACTCTGTGGGTCACGGAATTTTGAGAGAGAGATACTCCTTTTGGTAATTCTGCTTGCAAAGTGGACAAATTGTACGGTCCCGGCATGATGATGATTTTTTCGTTTCCGACCTTGATGGTGTTGTTGTGTTCGGTCACATTTGGAATCAGATACATGCTGTAGAATGCACGAAGGGCGATGGATTTAGGATAGATGATATCGTCGTGCAACGTGAGTTTCGAGACCGAAGTTTCGCTTGTGAGATGGAACACTCCCATGATGATGTTTCAGGTTAAACAATTCTTTCTGGAAATCTTGAATTGATGGGTTATTTATTTGAGACAAAATGGCGAGCATGGAAACGCTAAGATGACCGCAGTTCACTTCCTCTAAACCTTGGATTCTCTCGTCGTTGTAGTAGAGGTTGGAAGCTTTGAGATATTTTACGGAACCCGACGGTGGAACACCTCCGAGAGAATCGAAAACGAAAGCGTTATTTGAATTTTTGAGATAACATATTAAATGTGTGCCTGGATTTTCGTAATTGTCCAAGTTGACGACTGCAAACTCTTCGTTTCTTATGGCGGAGGGTAAAGAATCTGACATGAAAACTCCTCTGAAGTGTTTGATTCCCAACGATTCGATCAGAGATTCAATGTCGTGGTTACTGAGTGGTTCTTCTTTTTTTTTTAACTTGCTCAAAGCGTTTTTCTTGACGCCTTTACCTTTTTTCTCCATTTCCAGATTGTGACGTTTCTGTTTTCAAATTTTGCTTTGTTCTTTTTCCCGTCGATTAAGGTTTTTGCTATGGCGGCGCTACCACCTGCCAAACTTCCCACGGCTCCCAAAGCCGCTAGAATTGCTGGAATGCTGAATATGAAACCTCCCGTGTGAGATTTTTTTCTCGAACGCTGCAATCTTTTCAATTGAGGAGTGCTGAGCAACAATTTTATTCCGTGACCTTTGGACAAGCAACAATGTTTCTTTTCACGTTGTTTCTTGGTGAGTAACCCATCAAGGGCACCAACAGTTTTCAGATTCGAGTACGGTACTTGGTACACGACACCCTTGGGCTTCATGATGATGATGCTATTTTATTTATATATATATTCTGGGAAAAAAGAAAAACAACTTTTTTTTGTCTCACTCAGCGCGATGATGTGATCGATAATATTATTAGTCTCTGTGGTCGATGTGATCTCGCTAGGTCTATGAGTTTTGTGAATAATTCACGTTATAAGTTTGTTATTTTTGACAATCGGTTATTTATATATTGTGGGAGTCGAAGAAGAAAGTTCGTGCTTCGGACAACGCAATGAGGTGTGCGATGATGGTACATGTTTCCATGTTGGACCTGTACCAATCGTCGGTGTATAGTCTTATTCCTTGTCTTGCTTTGTGAAGCTCGTTTAACCTGTCTTCCAAATTCTTTCCCTGCAGCGCGATAAGAGGCGTCGAGACCATGAGAACCATCTTGCATGGTGGTCGAAATTCTGATGTTACTTCGACCAAATCGACATTCCCGTCACCTTCATGGAAAGTGAACGTAAATGTGTTCTGCAACAGTTTGGGATGTGTTATTTGAAGTTGTGTCATTTTTTTATGTGGTTTTATTTATTGACCACATCCGAATTTTCGTTTTGTGTTCATTGCGATGGTCGTGCCCAAAGCTGCAACCCGTTCCTCCAGAGAAGCGTCCCTGCTGATGAGTCTCCCGAATGCTGCATGTAACGATTTTCTATCTGCTTCGTGATGTGCATCTAGATTTGTGTGAGTATTGTAAGCGATGTCGTGATCTTTGCATGCAGTGTCCAACGGATTCACTCCCCTGTCTCCTTTTTTCCAAGCGTTGTTCGAGTTTGGTGCCCGATCCGCAGTACTGGTAACCTGGGATATGCATTTCGAACGGTAATTTGTTTATGATGTCGTTCACGAGACCCTTGCTTTTGGCCACGTTCCAAAATTTCGGTGGAAGAGTGTTGATTATTTTGATCAGGTATCCTATTCCTTTACTGTCGTTCACGATGAAGTTGGAGAGTTTGGCGCTGATCATGTCCACGATGCCTAACTTCTCGTTGTAAACATTACGATTACCTGCATTTTTTTCGCCTGCTAAGACAAGTAAACGATCCACAAGTTTCCTAACATCGTCCACGGATACGAATTCCTTCGGCAATGTGTTGTAACGTTTGACGCCGCTTCTACTTTTTATATAGTTCCAAATAGGTTTGATGAGATTCCTGTATTTCTCTCCGCTGCTTAATTTGACACGATTCTGAGTGGCGTCGTTGTTTTGGTACAGAGCATCTGACTATATGAAAATGTCCGTGTAACTTTGATAATCTTCGTCCGTGTAATCTTTCTGATATTTTTTGGTGATGAGTTCCCACAATCCTACCGTACCGGGATATCTGGACCAACTATATTTTTCACCTAAATTAATGTTTACGTCGTCCCCTTCGAATGTGACTTTCGATTTTCCAATTTTCCAAATCACCCCTTCGTTAGTTTCCATGCTCGGATACAATCCAAACACCTCGTCCTTGTCGAATTTCGCGGTGCTTAAATAATCTCTTGCCAATGGACGCAACTCAATTTTCTCCGAAGAGGATAAAGTAAGTGCTGCCTATAGCTTGACGTCACGGCGATTGTCTAAGTTTGAGCGGAGTGTGAATGCTAGAGAGAGGCGTTGGAGGATAACCTTCATAATTTCGAGCGGCAAGAGGTACGTGCTCCGTGATGAGATCCTTATTCTGTTGTGTGCCATTTTTAATCTCTTTACCGAGACCGCTGATTGCGTTAATGATATGTTGACCTTCGCGCTTGTTCTCTTCGTAAAATCCACGATTCTCGGATTTCCAACCTTTGAAACGTTTCGCAAGGTAATCGCGCGATTTCAAGTTGTCTTCGATTTTTCGTTTTGTCATTTTTTTATATGTGGTTATTTTAAACGTCGTGTGACCTTGAAACATTTGCAAAGTCGTTGATATTCTTTCTGTACTTCCGGCGTTCGGTTTTCGAGTCATGTCGATTGTAGCAAATCCGAAATCGTCACTGTTCCGTCAAGAAGAGCAGAATTTCGAAAATTGATTGTAGTTTAAATCTCCTCATACGTAGTCATCATAGACATGTTTAAGTTTGGTGTGATCTTGACGAAACTAACATAAAATTAACATTGTCGCGTAGTAACTGTTTTGGAATTTTGGAAAAAGTTTGAGCTAGGTAAAAAAATCAATCCATTCTCCTGTGATGACCTTGAGTGAAAAAGTTGCGAATGTCATTCTGGTTTTCTAAAATTACGTCATCGAAAACCACTACAGAATTTTCGTGACAACGGTCGAGTGGTTTTATTTCGGATGCGAAAGTTGCTATGCCCAGCCCCTCGTACAGTTTCGTAAGTTGCTGATAATTCGATTGCTCCAAATTCTGGAGAACACGTACAGTGTAACGACCCTGCGTGGTCGCCACATTTAACGACCCTGCGTGGTCGCAATATTATATTTTGTTAAGAAGGTATGGATGAAGAATGCATGCTAAATGTTTAAATGTGTTAACGGGTCCACCTCTACGTTTATTAGTTTCGCTTATTATTATTTGACCCTGCGTGGTCGCTGTATTTTGTAAATGTTAACGGGTCCACCTCTACGTTTATTAACTTCGCTCATTATTAGACCTTGCGTGGTCGTTGTATTTGGTAAATGTTATAATTTATCGTCATTTACACTGTTCAACTCTATGTTTAGGATTGCAGAGTCCTGCGAGGCTCATTATTAATTGTATTGTCTAAATGCACACAGTTTTAGTTTATATTGACACGTGCAACTAGTAATTTTCCCACTAGTGTTTTCTTAATGTCACTTCTTGGATGTTTCTCAGTACGAAGGTTGCAATATGTAAAAAAATGAGTTAGCAACGCGTACTTGTAGTTACTATTTTCACCACCCATGCGCCACCGCGAGTATAAAGCCAGCGCAGCGAGGCCCGCAGTTCAGTTGGCTTTCAGGTCGGCTCCCGATAAGATCTCTCTTACCAACGGACCTGGAAGAAGGATAACTCCGCTCTTGCGAGAGTCCAAGCATCCTAAGGAAGGAAGGAAGGAAGTTGCACTCCGCTCTTGCGAGAGACCAAGCACCCAAGAGAAGTTGTCCTCCGCCTGCGGGCGAGAGAAGCCGCACTCCGCCTTCCAGCGAGAGAGGTTGAACTCTGCCTTTGGCAAGAGAACCCACTCCACTTTCGAGTGAGAGATACCCCACTCCGCTTATTGGCGAGAGAGAACAACTCCACTTTAGAGTGAGAGGACCCGCTCCGCTTGCTGCGAGAGGTTTCCTTCCCCTATCAACCTGCGGCACCCCGCCAGGGTAGTGAGGCGTTGGGTTTCCAGACAACCTACGGCGACCAGGCCCTAAATAAAATTAGGTCCCCATACTCCCCATTGGCTCCTCACTGTGAGGAATGAATTGGATGTTCCCTGCTCCCCCCCTTATCTCTTCGAGTCTAAAGGTGGTACAGGTAAATGCACGTGAGTGGTAAGGGTAAAGGTAAAGACACGTGTGTAAGTGTGCTAACGAACATCCTTGTGATACGATTATAATAAACTGTTACATCTATATATATATATAAATCTGGTTTAGTCTTTCTTTACACCCAGCAAGCCCTGAGATATTTCTGAGTCTTTGTACTACGACTGAATCAGTTAGCACATATGGGTAAACTTTTGCCGACCACCCAACTGCAGTGTTTAGCGTGTTGAACGCAGCCAGTACCAGTACTCCTGCGCCGTGGTGCTGAGCACTGCGTGGGTGGACGTTGCATAAAGTTTTTGGCGCTCTTAACGTGGGGCCCGATTTTAAAGACTGAAGCCAGCAAGCCAGTAGGGGCCTATTATCTACAAGGACTAGAAAGGGCTCATAAGTGTCAGTGTTAGTGTTCGTCCAAAGAATTCACGAAGGAGAAGATATAGTGTTGTGTTGTGGAAGAAACCATAGACGGTGTGCCAAAAATGGAAAGGGACGCGTCAAGTATGAACTTAAGAAGCAGCGTTAGGAAAACCGTAGATGAAGAGACTGGGTTCGGATGCTGTGAAGATACCAGAGGAGAGATGGAGTATTTCCAGTGTTGCCAATGTCTACAGAAGTTCCATTGGAAATGTGAGGGGCAAGAAGAGACCTCAGTCTCCACTGCAGAGTCCAGATGCAAGACTTGCTCATCAGTACCCTTGATGGCTTCCGGGCAAGAACCAAGTGCTCCTAGGACGACCCCATCAGACCATTGGTTATTAGAATGGCTGATGAGAGATAAAGAAGAGAGAAAGAAAGAGGAAGAAGAGCGTAGACTTATGGAAGAGAAACAGAGAAAGAAAGATATGGCTCAATTAGAGAGAGCTAGAAAGAAAGAGGTAATGGAGCTAAGACAAGTAGTGGAGTCCATGGAGGAGAGAAGGCTTCATGAAAAAGCAGAAGAAGAAGCTAAACGGAAGCTAGACACACAGAGTCTAATAGAGTCTCTTGAAAAGAAAAGAGAAATTGAAAAACGAGAAGCAGAAGAGAAAAGAGAAAGAGAATTAGAAATTCTCCATGCCTTTGTTCAAAGTCAAGAAGAGAGGAGACAGCAAGACGCTGAAAGAAGCAGAGCAGAATTACAGACTCTTTTCTCCCAACATAAGACAGACCAGTTAGAAAGTCTTAGGGAGGAATTAGAGAAAATTAGAATCTCTTGTCAGCTGGAAGTAGTGAAAGTAGTGGAAGAACAATTAGAACCTTTAGCTGCCTGGCGTGGTGAAATGGAGAAAAATTTAGATACCTGTCTACAATTGGTAGCCCAGTCTACGACGGAAAGCGGAAGTGAAGAACCAGAGAGAGTGAAGCAGATAGAAGCATCTGTAGAAACCATAAGTTCAGCAGTAAAGACTCTGAGTGAGCAGGCCATAGTTATGGAGAAGGCGGTTCAAGAACAGAAAGTAGCTGCAGAAACGATGGCCAAAGCAACCGGCGAAAAGGTGAACTCTCTTCGCGGAGAGACACAGAAATTGCAGGTATCTCTTCGGCAAGAAATACATGAGCAGACTGGGTCTATAGTCAGAAGAGTAGACGAACTGCAAGATAAAATTGAACGGTTGCAGCTACAACCGGGAGTGCCTTCTGATGTTCTCCCAAATTCCATTGAACGGGATAGAACTCTGAATCCTGAAGCAGCCACTTATGAACCTCCTAGAGTGGTGCAGAATCCTTTCTATCTGGGAACCATTCAATCGGATAAGCGTAAGCGGCCTAGAGAAGCAGATAGTTCCGACCGGACTTCTCCTCGGCGAAGAACCGAATTTAAGATGCCTAGAATGGCTGACATCGCACACATCCCCAAGTTCAAGGGTGATATCGAAGCTCAGTCAGCTGAGAAATATCTTCGTGAGCTCAATGTAAGCTTCGAGCTCATGCAAGTGCCTGACAATTACAGACTCGAATTGCTACCTAGGGTATTCACAGGTAAAGCTGAACATTGGCTGGCAGGTAACATAGACAGTTTTGTTAGCTATGCTGATTTCTGCATAAAGTTTAAAGAAGAGTTTCCCTCCGAGAAGGCTAAGCAGAGACAATTAACAGCAGTAAGAAATAGAAGATATTCCCGTCCCGTACATGAAAATATGGAGAGCTTCGCTTGGAGCATTTACGCCGCCTATAGGAATCTAAGTGACAACTTCAGCGAGAGCGAGGTGCTGAATTTAATCATAGGTCAGCTACCTTATAGAACTCGAAATCTCTGCCTTGCGCACTCTCCCAGAACAGTCGAAGAATTGACCAGTTTCCTCAAGGACTTTGAAATATACGATGATCCCGACTTCTGGAGAAATAAAGAGGACTTCAAAGGTAAAGAACTTCCCAATAAGAATTTCAAAGTGCGAAGCATTGAGACCAAGAGTGATACTAAACCAGAAAACTTTTGGAGAACTCGGAATTTTAATAGAGGCGGAGGTAACAGAGGACTGAGCCGTAACCAGAATGGTCGATGGGAACCTTATCGACCAAATCAAGGGCCAGATCGCAGATTTCCCGATTGGAGGAGGAACAATCAGGGACGCGGTAGTCTTAATTCTCCTAGGCGACCCTCACCTAGAGACTCGGGACCAAGTGGAAGACAGTCACCCTCCAGAGAAGTTTTGACCTCTGAGCAGGAGGAAGCCCTAGAAACAACCCGGGACTTCCTGCATAATCAAAGGTCTCAATCCTGCCAAACAAACTAGATCCTTGTCTAGGTGCTTCGTTCCCATTTAGGCAAGGGGCCTCAGAGGAGCGACCTGATACAACTATCCAAGAACTAAAGGTTAACTTTCAACTAACTGGAACAGAAGAAGTAAAATTACAGAGTGAACTGAAATCCGCAAGGGAATCAAGGATTAGATATAAATCACCAGCAGTGGCTGCAAAGTTAATAGATATACCAGTGACTTGTATAATAGATACTGGGAGCGAATGCTCTATTTTAAGTTATGAAATTTGGGCTAAATTAAAGGAACAAATTCCAGGTATTCAAGTGCAGAAGGTTCCAGAGATAAGATTGGTGGATTTTTCTGGGAGCAATAGGAAGCGTGTCTTTGGCAGCAGACGTGTGGAACTGGAGATTGAAGGTATGGTATTCAGTACTGAAATTTTTATATTGAGAGGTTTTGGTACAGATCTTCTTTTGGGCATGCCATTCTTGAAGCAGCACGAAGCCGAGATAAATTTCAGAAGAAACTCGGTGAAATTGTATTTTGGAAAAACTCCGGATCAAGATGTAGGGAATCCACTGGATGTTGAGATTGTGCGGTACATCCAAAAGGTCCAAGAAAGAGACGAAGTGTGGATGTATAAACCGGCAGACCTCAAAGAGAAGGTCGAAACTATAGACATTCTGAATGATTCCCAGAAACAGGAGTTGCTGCAAGTGCTGAATCGATATATAGCTGTGTTCTCAGAGAAGCCTGGTACCATGGAAAGTGCCGAATGTGAGATCCTGTTAAAAAGTACCGAACCAGTTCATCGCCCGCCATATCCAGTGCCGCTCTCGAAAAGGGCCGCTCTAGAAAAAGAACTCAGCTTGTGGAAAAGCTGGAACATTATTCAACCATCGGTATCACCCTATCTAAATCCATTACTAGTGGTGGATAAGCCCGATGGTAGTGTAAGACCTTGCCTGGATTTTCGACTATTAAATGCTATTATGATTGTTCCTAAAAGCTCAGTGCCACCTATTGATGAGTCATTGCAGAGATTTAAACAAGCCCAGTATTTTTCGAGTTTAGATCTAGCTTCAGGCTATTTACAGATTCCTTTGAAACCAGAATGCCGAAAATACACTGTTTTTTCGTACAAAGGTCGCCAGTACGAATTCTTGAAGATGCCTTACGGCTTATCTAATGCTGTGTCTACCTTTGTGTCAGTTATGCATACAGTTTTTGGACCTGAAACTCAAAGTTATCTGACAGTGTACATAGACGATCTTCTGATTTTTGATGTGGATTTCGACAGCCATATCCAACATATAGAAGAGGTGCTCCATAGATTAGGAGAGGTTGGACTTAAGGTGAAACTTCGCAAATGTAACTTTGCTAAAGGTGAATTGGTTTATTTAGGCCATTTAATTTCGGGAGATAAGATTAAAATAGACCCGAAAAAGAACGAAGCCATCCTGAAGTTTCCACTACTTAAAACTAAGAAAGATGTCAGGAAAATTTTTGGGGCTCGCAAATTGGAGACGGAAGTTCATAAAAGATTTTTCAATTAAGACAGAACCATTGCTTAAGTTACTCTCTAAGACCGCTAGATGGAACTGGGGTTCAATGCAACAATCCGCCTTCGACCAGCTTAAACAAGAACTGGTAACCGCTCCTGCCCTGGCTCAACCTGATTTAGACCAGGAGTTCTGCATACAATGTGACGCTTCGACCACAGGCTTAGGATGTGTCTTATTTCAGGAGCAGAACGGAGAGAAAGCTGTAATCCAGTATGCTAGCAGGAAGCTAAAGAACAATGAAGTACACTACTCCATTCATGAACTGGAATGCCTGGCCATACTTTTTGGAGTAAGCAAGTTTGAGATTTATCTTCGCGGGAGACATTTCAAAATCTACACTGATCACAGAGGGTTAGTTTGGCTCCAAAATTCCAGGAACTGGAACTGTCGACTCACCAGATGGTCCCTGAAACTACAATCTTACTCTTTTGAAATTATTTATATACAAGGGAAAGAAAACACGGTTCCCGATATACTCAGCCGTTATCCAGCCGAAGAGAGCGTGAAAGATGAGGACACCAAATTTTTCCATGTGAACTACGTTTGGCAAGAAAGGGGAGAAGTGGAGGATGTAGAAAATTGGATCCAGGCCCAAGAAGAGGATAATTTCTGCAAGCCGATCTTAAAGGTCCTGAGGCAAGAGGAAGTTAACGACTCCCCAGTTGAATCCAGGATGAAAAGATTGTATCAAGTGTATGGAAACCTCTTATTTAGGAAAACATCTGGAGATGAAGTCTCCTGGAAATTGTGTGTCCCCGAGAATCTGAAAAAGAGGGTCCTAAAGGAGAACCACGACGAACTGGGTCACTTAGACATGGCTAAAACCCTTAAAAGAATTAAGAGTAGATATTTTTGGCCTAAATTGAAGATGGATATAGCCAAACATGTTAGGGATTGTCTCACCTGCGCTAAAACGAAAATGGACAAATTAGGCATTTTGAAGGATAAGCTACACATTAACCAGAAAAATCCTCATGAACTTTTATCAGTCGACCTAATTGGAAAGTTACCTATGTCTCATGGGTACCAGTATATTTTGACCATGGTAGATGTAGGGACCAAATTTGTCTCCACTTACCCTCTGAGACGAGGAACGGCCAGGGAAATCCTTAATGTGATGGAGAGAGGATATTTCTCCCATTTTCCAAAGGTGAGAGCAATTCTATCTGATAGAGGAACACAGTTTACTTCTGGATTGTGGAAGGAGTATTTAGATAAGAAAGGGATTAAGTATTACTTCACCACTGCTTATCACCCCAGTAGTAATACCATCGAACGAATGAACCAAGAAATAGTGCGGTTACTCAGATTGTTCTGTCATCGTGAGCACCAGTCTTGGTCAAAGTATCTAACCGAAATTTCATGGCTCCTAAACAACTCTGTTTCAGACATTACAGGATACGCACCTTCAGAGTTATTCTTTAACAGGCCTGTGCCTAATGAAGTTTTGGACCACTTCAACTGGCCCATCGACGAAGCCGATTCCCAAATAGACAACTGGGATCAAAAGTTATTCATGGCAAGAGCTAGAGAACGCTCCAAAAGTGAGAAAAGGAAGTTTAAAGTAAAAGGAAATGCATTCCTGTTGCAAGAAGGTGACTTGGTTCTTGTGAGGAACCATAAGCTGAGTTCCAAAAAGAATAAGACAATCGCCAAACTATTTGAGGTGTTTATTGGCCCCTATGTCGCCACGGATGTTCGAAGCAACACTGCCCTGCTGTTGAACCCGACGACCAAGAACCCAGTCGACAGAGTCAACTTCGACAACCTTCGCCTTTACAGATGTTCTCCGGAGCGAAGAAGAGAAGTAGTAGGGGAAGAAGAGGACCAAGTGACTGAAGTGTAGAAGAGACAGAGACTCTTACCAGTTTGATCTTTAATATTTCCAGTAAAATTTTTCCAGAAATTGTAAGTTTTAAATTTCTACCAAAATTTTTGCCCGAGGAAGGGGCGTATGTAACGACCCTGTGTGGTCGCCACATTTAACGACCCTGCGTGGTCGCAATATTATATTTTGTTAAGAAGGTATGGATGAAGAATGCATGCTAAATGTTTAAATGTGTTAACGGGTCCACCTCTACGTTTATTAGTTTCGCTTATTATTATTTGACCCTGCGTGGTCGCTGTATTTTGTAAATGTTAACGGGTCCACCTCTACGTTTATTAACTTCGCTCATTATTAGACCTTGCGTGGTCGTTGTATTTGGTAAATGTTATAATTTATCGTCATTTACACTGTTCAACTCTATGTTTAGGATTGCAGAGTCCTGCGAGGCTCATTATTAATTGTATTGTCTAAATGCACACAGTTTTAGTTTATATTGACACGTGCAACTAGTAATTTTCCCACTAGTGTTTTCTTAATGTCACTTCTTGGATGTTTCTCAGTACGAAGGTTGCAATATGTAAAAAAATGAGTTAGCAACGCGTACTTGTAGTTACTATTTTCACCACCCATGCGCCACCGCGAGTATAAAGCCAGCGCAGCGAGGCCCGCAGTTCAGTTGGCTTTCAGGTCGGCTCCCGATAAGATCTCTCTTACCAACGGACCTGGAAGAAGGATAACTCCGCTCTTGCGAGAGTCCAAGCATCCTAAGGAAGGAAGGAAGGAAGTTGCACTCCGCTCTTGCGAGAGACCAAGCACCCAAGAGAAGTTGTCCTCCGCCTGCGGGCGAGAGAAGCCGCACTCCGCCTTCCAGCGAGAGAGGTTGAACTCTGCCTTTGGCAAGAGAACCCACTCCACTTTCGAGTGAGAGATACCCCACTCCGCTTATTGGCGAGAGAGAACAACTCCACTTTAGAGTGAGAGGACCCGCTCCGCTTGCTGCGAGAGGTTTCCTTCCCCTATCAACCTGCGGCACCCCGCCAGGGTAGTGAGGCGTTGGGTTTCCAGACAACCTACGGCGACCAGGCCCTAAATAAAATTAGGTCCCCATACTCCCCATTGGCTCCTCACTGTGAGGAATGAATTGGATGTTCCCTGCTCCCCCCCTTATCTCTTCGAGTCTAAAGGTGGTACAGGTAAATGCACGTGAGTGGTAAGGGTAAAGGTAAAGACACGTGTGTAAGTGTGCTAACGAACATCCTTGTGATACGATTATAATAAACTGTTACATCTATATATATATATAAATCTGGTTTAGTCTTTCTTTACACCCAGCAAGCCCTGAGATATTTCTGAGTCTTTGTACTACGACTGAATCAGTTAGCACATATGGGTAAACTTTTGCCGACCACCCAACTGCAGTGTTTAGCGTGTTGAACGCAGCCAGTACCAGTACTCCTGCGCCGTGGTGCTGAGCACTGCGTGGGTGGACGTTGCAACAGGTGTCTGTTCTTCCAATCTAACCAATTAGGTACGAGCAGAAAATTGTCATCTTGCAATGTAGTTTTTCCACAACCGAAAGGTCCTAGACAACGAATTTTATCGGGTAGCAACTCTCCGTTCTTTTTTTAGTTTGATATTCCGAATCAGTGTAGGTGCTTCACCGCATTCCACGTACTCATAGAATCACTTCGTTTGCATTGGTCCAACTCTTTTCCGGAAGTCCCAGCCATTTGACCAACAGTTTGTTATCTTTTCTACGCAATACTTTTTCGATGAGATACGTGTCGGGGTATTTACTTTTAGAGAGCTCCTCCTCGTAAAACCTAAATTTCAAAATTTCATCGCGACTATCCTTTATTATATACGTGTGACGGTTTCCAGGTAGAACTCGAACTACAGTAAAAAGTTCCGTACTCCAATTTCTAGTGAAGCCCTTCTCGAATGTACGTTTGAATTTGCTCATCCCCACCTGTTCTCCTACTTTGTATTTAGGTTTTTTGGTCGTGGGACTGTACTTTGAACAATAAACCGTAGAAATTAAACGTCGCTCGTCAGGTTTAGTAACGTCGACGGGTTTCATGCGTATCGTGCTGTGAACTGTGTGATTGTAATCGTTTACGAGTTCCTGCAGCATGTCGACCCATTTGTAATCTCCCTGAAGAGTAAACCGTTTCCACATGTGCGTTTTCAAGGTTCGGTTGAAACGTTCCACTATGCTGGCTTTATGTGACTGATGGTCGAATAGTGCTGAATGTTGTGTTTTCGAATGCATTGCTGGAATACGGAGTTGTAGAATTCTTTTCCGTTATCTGTTTGAAGGAATCGGGGTCGTCTGCCACTTTCATCGAAAATTGTTTTGAATGATTCCACTACACATGTTCCCGTTTTGACCTTGCGGGGTAAAGCCCATGCAAATTTTGAAAATGTATCTATGACGATGAGGAGATACTTGTTGCCCTTGTTGATTTTATGTAAATTTTTCAAATTACCACTGCTCATTTCCACGAGGTCACATTGCCACAAATCGTCGATGACTTTTGTCACCACCGATAAACGTTTGTAATTGCGAGGCGCTGGTTTGTGCAAATCGTTCACTATAGCCTTTCTAGACATTGAGTGCGAGATTACGTTTGAATAGAATGACTAAGGTGATTGGAAGTTTTGAAGGCGGCACTTCACTGGTATTTTAAATAAAAAGTTTATCTCCAGCGACCACATCAAAAACTGTAAGATCTTCATCCTTATGTATTTCATATACAGAATGAGTTTCATCCCAGTATGCTAAAGGGATATTTCCTGCCTTCTGGACTCTGCGCTTGCTTATTAATGTCATTGTAGGAATGGTGATCTATATGTTTTCCATGAGCCCAGTATGAAAATTCGTGTATTTGTAAAGTACCGTCGATTAAAAATCTGTAATATGGTTTATGTGGCCTTAATACGTAAAACTTGTTGTCCTTAACGAACGTGGAAGTTCTTTGCTGGTTCGGTATACTATTGATTTCGATAGCTTGCAAGGAAAACAATTTGGCAATTTTAATATCGACAGTAACAAGATTACTGTGAACATGTCCCAGTTTATTTTCTATGGGTAACAATTGCTCGACGATATAATCCGTTATAGACGAAAATTATGGTTTGATTTTTAATTCAGCATTCAATTGTTTGTAGTTTTCTATCAGTTCTTATAACTTATATCCGAAAGCGACTAGCGTCGATTCCTGCGAGGCAGCATTGGTTTCGAGAACACCAACCTTTTCTCTGACACTGACGACAATTTGCTGAAGATTTTCTAATAGTTGCAATTTGGAACTTTACACAATAAGATCGTTTATTATGTTTCTCATCTCGGTAAACTGCGTATGGAGATCGGTCAGACTCTGCAATGTTGGTAACATGGACACCATGTCACGAAGCGAAAAAATTTCATCCCGAATCTGTTCCGTATTTGTCACTTCCGTTTCTATCTGTTTCAGGATGCGTACAATATTTCTTTTAACGGCATGAAGTTCTTGCAAGGTGGGAAGACCACCTACGGTGTTTTCGAGTGCAGTCAGAAAATTTTTGATACTTTCCACATCACTAGATTCGAACAATGTTGACACGCTGTTTTCAACTTCAGTAAATCTTCATTCGATGGAACACTCGTCTGAAAAAGTTTCGAGATCATGCTGTATGTTGTCCAAGACATGATGAAAATGGTTAAGATTAGATTCAACGTTCAAATTTTCTAAGTAATCAATCTTCTGCTGAACCGTAGTTAACTTGTCTTGAATACTGATCGTCTGATTTTGGAAGCTCTCTATGACAGCATGGATATTTTTAATTTCGTCATTAATCAACTCCAAAACGCCTGGAGTGTAGCAATCGTAGTTTGAATGTGTTCAAAATCTTGGTACGCCTCTAACTGAAACTTAATATTCGCTACGCTCTTACCGATAACTTGCAATTCGTCGGAGGAAGGTAAATTTGTAATGGTGTCTTCCAAAATCTGTAATATACTCTTAATTTTCTAGAGTGTTATGAATTTCTTATGTTTGAATCTTCTCTTTGATAAGTGTTTCACTTTCGATCGTGGAAAATTCATAACGTAAGTTAGAGATGGCGTTATGTAACTGTTCAACATCGAAATCATCTTTAATGTCGCCTATCAAGTTTTGAAGTTTGGACAATTTTTTTTATATATTGGAAGTTCGCTCTTCAAGTTAAAGTTTCAATTTTTCTATATCTCTCGTTTGAAGCTGCTGCAATTTGACCAAGTCGTTCTGAAGCAAACCAACGGTTAACTGTATATCTTGCACGTTGTCAACCGACGGTACGTCAACATAATTTTTTAACGAAGATTTCAGTTCAGAATCTACGTATATTGAGAATGGGATCCAAGCATTGAGACTGAAGACTTGCTATTTCCGACTGTAGACTGGTTTTGAGTGTATTTTACAAAGCTATCAGACCGCTTCTTAACTTTTTAACCCTGGCATCCACCATAAGTATCTCGGTAGCATGATCCACGTGCTTCGTGTGCCCAAAAATATCGTTAGGCCTTTTTATTACTATGGTTATTTTTTTTATTACCGGATAAGTGATTCTCAATTCTATAAAGAGAGGAATGAGTTTGTCGTAATCTCCCAGAAGCTCGACGTACAGACAATCGTCGGCGGAAACGTCGTAAGTGGTAGCGGAGTCCATCCTATCGTGCTTGATTCGATAAATGTTACTCCATGAATAAATTTTGATTTCGCCCACATTCTCCGGATTCACGATTATTTGAAGTTTCTTCTTGATCCGAATCTTGTAGAAATTGAGATTATTGTTGAAGACGTAAAAAGTTTTGCCAACTTCGTCATCTTATTTTGTCCAAATGCTGTTCAGGTGAATAATTAACAGACCGTTGAGTTTAGATAACATGGAAGATAAAAATTCATTACCTGGTATGGATGATTTAGACTGTACAGCTGACACCATGGATACTTGCTTTCTGAAAAAAACAAGTTCATAGGCATGCTGGTTATTTTATATGTATAATGTGAAGTGTGTGGTGGTGCGAAGAAGAATGTGTGATTTTTTTACGTGCATTGAGTGCAATTCTTTCCATCTTTCAAACGGTAATGACCCCAAAGCAATGTATGGATAGTCACCATCACGAGCATCTAGTGCAACTTTTCTAACTTTGTTTGTGATGAGTACTTGATCCACGCTTTGGATTCTTTTTTCTGCTCTCAGTATCGGTGACCATGTGTTAAGACACTCGACATGGTCTTGGAAGGTTAGTTTGTTCTCCACTATGATCCTGCAGACACCCTTGGCCTTCTTGGTAATACCATCCTCTGCTCGAATCGCGTACATTTTGGATCGCAACCCGGCAAACTCGAGGATGATGCCACCATTTTCCTCATCTTTTAATTTTCCTGGCACCTTTTGGTTACGGGACGGAATGTCGAACCTGTTTGGCTGAGGATATGAAGACGTATCGAAATAATTAAGCACAGCTTGATTTTTTTATGTCTTCGTATAGGTTTGGTGTTTGAATGCTGTAAATAAATCTGTCGGTGTCCATGTAGAGCAGAGAGAGACGATCGTCATAGAGGGGTTTCATAACATTGTAGTATAGTTCAAGCACACAAATCAAAGAGAATAAAAAAGTCAAGTAAAAAACGATAACACTTTTCAGGTATGTTATTTATATAGAATTGCTCAGGGACAACACGTAACACCCGATGAAGTCAAAATTCAATCTGACCAAAATCAATATGAAACACCTTTAAACTTGAAATAATTGTTCGAATATAGCTTTAAAACAAGTTAAAGGACTATGGTCGCAAATATGATAGAAGTTTCAGGTATGTTATTTATAAGGAATTACTCGGGGACAACAAGTAAAATCCAATCATGTAAAAAATTCAATGTGGTCGAAAAAACTAGGAAACACCCGAAAAACCTTCTAAAAAGACTCTTTAAACTTGAAATAATTTGTCGAATATAGCTTTATAACAAGTTAAAGGACTATGGTTGCACATATTATAGAATTTTCAGGTATGTTAATTATATAGAATTTCTCGGGGACAACTCGTCTGGTCGAGACAATTCATTTCTAACGTGCTTATATTTTTTTTTAAAAAAATGCAAAATACGCCTTAGAAATTTCAACCACCCTATCTAACTAGATTGGGGAAACCTCTAACTATTGTTATTTCCGAACTTTTAATCGCCATCTCCATTGTTATTTTTGACTCAATTTTCAAATTGGCCATAACCAAATTTACCACAAGGAGATGGCGGTTCCTAAATGACAATAGTTAAAGACATATTTTAGTGAAATACGCAGTTCTTGTTGCTAGAAGGCCCTCGTCGTTGCGAGTCACCTAACCCATTCACTAAGAAAAGAAAAAAAATGTCGACGTACTGAAAAAAGTTGTCAGAAAATATTCCAACATCTGAGTTTTGCTCTGTCGTGGCCTATCAAAAATTCCTCGAAATTCAAAAAATGGCAACCGGATCTCGAAAACTGTAAGAGATATCGCGAAAATAACTCGAAAAATCTCGCCCGTTGATCCCCTTGTCGTGCAAAATTTGGTGGTTCTGAGGTCAAGGGGTGGCCCAATTGCTGAAATTATTTTTTTTCGATCGCTTGTATCTTTCGAAACGATGATTGTAGAAACATCGGGTCTTTGCGTTAGAATCGTCTGTCCTCCCTGATTTCCGAAATTCAAAATGGCGACCGGATCTCAAAGTGTTACAGTTGGTCAAAATCTGTTTTTGGGAATTAGCAAGGACATGTGATACAAAAAGGAAATAATAAACCGTTATATACGTACATGTAACCTGAAAGGGAACAATCTATCATTTTTTTTCAAACTACACTCTTCAACAACAACTCTCAGACGAGATGAGGATCTACTTTCAGGCAGTTTTAAGAAGAAAAAAAAACGGGCAAGAAAAAGGTTTAGAATAATACAAAAAAATTAAAAAACAGGGATAATTTTCTTTGGGGATTTTCCAGGGATTTTCTGAAAAAAATAATTAGACTAATACACGTTGTTTGCCTTTATCATTACCCCGTGCATGCATAAAAATGTTGCCAGTGTCTTTAGATAGAAATAATTTTGTTTGCACGCATAAAAAATGTTGCCCCTGTGTTTAGGTTAGAATAACTCGTGAGGGCTCATCGTGAAAAAAAATACATCATAGAATATTACTCTGAGGGCCCTTCCAGATCGTGAAAAATCAAAAAATACATCGTAGAAGATTACTCTGAGGTCCCTTCGAACTTATGGTGAGATTCGTACAAATGGTGACTTTGAAACCATCTTTATATACTACTACAAATTTTATATTCATTGCTCGTAACTTCCGAACAGATGATCGTCTCGGTGTCCTCCCTGACTGGAAGAAATTCAAAATGGCGACCGGATCTCAAACGGTTAAACTGGGTCAAAATCTGTTTTTGAGAATTAGAAAAAACATGCATACGTATAGGTCAACTTTGCCATGTAGGTTAGATAAGTCCGTAAAAGATTGTAAATATATATATATATACGCGAATATCCTCGTGAAAGGTCGTAAAAAAATGAATAGTTTAAGTTATATCACGTAAGATCGTAGCATACCTACAAGTATGAGGTAGAGGAAACTGAGTTGCAGTGGAAATTGTACTGGAACGTCGTCGAACGCCATAATCCATAAAAAATCGTCATAATATGATACAACTGAGGCTAAATCCATAGAAAAAAGGGATACCTACATGTATGGCGTAATACACTACTTTTGCATGAAGCAGAAAATATGTTGATAGAAGCATTGCTAGCTGTAGGGTTAGTTGGCCCCCCTTCCCTTTTACAAATTAAAAATTGCATTTTCATTATGTACAGCTCTCTGTGTGTGTGTGTGTGTGTGTGTGAGAAATGTATGCATGTTTCCATCCATAGCGTATGTAATTAGTTACAAAATTAAACACATCGCACAGGAGTAAAAAAAAAAGGAAGAAGATGCCCAGCCTACCCCAATATTGCTTAAGGTTTGGTTAACATGCGATAGATCGTGGTCAATATTGGTAATCGCTATTGAAATATTATATTAGGCAACAGCATGTCAGCTGCGCATTGCATAGGTGTCAAAGAGAAGAGAAAAAAAGGGTAGGGGCATCAACACTGCCCCACTGTTGCCTGTTAGGTTTCGTTAATAAGTATTAGATCATAGTCAGTGTTGCCAACTCCAATTTGTAGGTTAACTTCGCCTGTGAAATATCATATGGTGAAATTTTTGTATGGTAGGTTAGCAACACTGACAAGCCCCATTTCCCGCCTTACGTGGTTTTCATTGTAAGGCGGGAGCCTCATTTCCAGTTTCAGAACCCGAACACCTGCACTACTCAAAGGCATTAAGTACACACAACAACAATATCTCGAGACTTCTGATTTGTTCTGAGCTCTTGCCCAAAATCTGAATTGAATTTGAACAATTCGAAATGTTACTTCTATTTCAAGATTTATGTTAAGGGTATATGTAGGCAAAGACCCATTCTTCTTTCAAAAAAGAAAAAGAAAGAAATCAGCGTTCAACATCGTGTCATTGCAAAAACGAACTTCGGGCTGGACGCTATCCAATAAAAAACAATTTACTTATATCTTACTTTTTCTTATTTTATGATGACCCTCATGATAACTTTTTTGTTTGCTGGCAAATCGCGCATGTTCATGTCAGATGGCCACTGGTGATGCTACTTTTAACGATTTCAAACCTTAAATCTCATCTTCAAAGAACACGACAACTCCGGTCAAATAACACGCTGTAAAGGTAATGTTTTAATCATAATTATTTGCATTACATTGTTCAATTTTCGATAGCTTTACCTATCAATGTTTTATTGGAGAAAGAGAGAGAGAGAGAGAGAGAGAGAGAGAGAGAGAGAGAGAGAGAGAGAGAAAGAGAGATGGAGAGAGAGAACAGATAGGGAAATAGAAAGAAAGGGAGCGAAGAAAGACATAGAAAGAAAGGGAAGAGTCTCTCTCTCTCTCTCTCTCTCTCTCTCTCTCTCAAGAGAGTGAAAGAGTTAGCAAGAGAGAGTGGGAGATAAATGGGAAGAGACCTAACTCTCTCCCTCTCTCTCCGATACTCCCTCTGTTCTCCTTTCTCTCTCTTTCTGACTTTCGCCTTCTCCTTTCCTCCCGAGAGAGAGAGAGAGAGAGATGGAAGCTGATATTCGAACCCGGAACTCCTGGCATCATGTTGTGTTAACCACTCCGCCAAGGTGCGAGACGACAAAGTGACCTCTGAATTCTCATTCCTCATTCCTCTCTGTTCTCAGATTTTTTATTTATATTAGTGCTGATTACAGCATAAGCCAACATCCAGTACGAAATAACTCTCTAGCCTTCTTAAACCCGAAGGTTTATGGCTGCAGCAACACAAGCCTTCCTTCCATCTGTCCCTATCCTGGGCAAGATCAATCCAATCTTTTCCATCCTGACAGATTTCCTTTTGGTCCATCTCACCGTTATTCCTCAATCTGTAGGAAGTCCAATCTTTCGTTTTGGACTTCCTACAGTATTAAATCTTAATACTACTATATTATAAGAAAGTACAAGAAATATACTCTTTTATAATAGAATTAAGTCAAGATTTTAATTTTTCGTCAATTAAAGTTCTATAGATTACAGTAAAGTCATTGGTTATTCGCCCATTAGAAATGTCAATTCCATTTATCTTAAACTTTGCATTATATATGTTTATATAAAGGTAACTTCAGAAACATCCGATTTAATAAGGGTGTATAGCTATAATTTCCAGAAATAATATTGTTCTGAGCTCATTAGCATTTCAGAGAGGAAATATATAACGGGCCAAGGATTCTAGCAAGTTGCAAAATTGAAATTTTAATTTTTCCCCCCTCATAAAATATGGGTATTCCTATATTAAAATGCACAAATGAAGGTATTTCTGAAACTGAAATTGATTTTGAAAAAACACTGACAACGTAAGTATATCTTCTAGCCTACAATGAAGAACATTTTGTTTTTTCACTTACCTCACTACATACTTCCAATTTTCATTAACCGTTCTGGACTGCAATGTCTGTGATTTAATATCCTCGACTATGTTAAAATATTCGTAAAACCACTGTCGGGGCATTCCACGAGAAGTGGTCCTACTCCATGTAAATAACAAAATTAATTAATATGGAAATTATTATTGTTTCTAATTGCATTAAGGTTTAGATGGATGTTTTTGAATGCATATACTTTAATTTGCACATTTCACCAATAAAAGTTACTAGCATCTGCAGCCTATATGCTTCACAGTCAAAAATTTGCTACATTTTTAAAGTGTCACACACGTAACACACTTTTGTCAATGCTTTTCATGCATTCCGCCTATATCATCATGCTCAAGTTTTTCTTCATTTGTTAGCATACATCATAAACAAGGACGTATTTAAGGGGGTCCGGGGGGGGGGGGGTCCGGACCCCCCCGGAAAGAATTATCAAGTACTAAAATTAAATAATGAAAATATGGTCGTTTAGCATTTGTTGTAGTGGTTATTAATTTCCTCTGAACGTATTGAAAGTCAAGGACTATATTGGGATCATTCAGCTTTGAATGACGTTACAAAGATTTTTACACACTACTACTCATAATAATGTACATAAAATATTAATCAGAAACTTTACTTTTCTCCAACTGCATCTAACATGGTTTTTGTTATCAATAAATATTCAGTTCTTCATGTATTTGGCATTAATTTCATTGCCAGAGCACTTGTTTTTATGTAAATCATTCCGATCTTAACTACAGGTAAGCTACACAATGAAAATGCGCTGTTATATCTTTATACCGTCCCTTTACCTATTCATGTAATAATAATACAATATTAAATTATATGTTGTAATTAGTATTAATTTGATTTAATGCAATTATTTAAATTAAAATATAGTAATAATAATAGGAATAGTACGTAGGAAAGTCATGCGGATTTTAAAAATGTTGATATTGTCAGACAGGCAATACTAGTTTGTATGATTAGTATAATTCCTATAGATAGTGGATGTTTTATTTGTAATATTATTAGTACTACTAGTAAAAAAAGTAATTAATATCAATTGAATTTTAATATTAAGGGGTAGTTTAATCAGAATATTAGCTTTGGGAGTTATTGGTGATGTATTTATATCCTCCTTGACGGTTCGGACCACCCCCCCCCCCCCCCGAAACATATTTCCAAATAGGTGCCTGATCACAAAATACTTGAAAATTCTTTGAAATCAGTTCATTATGAATATCTGAATCCAATCTCATGTCTAGAACCCTAATTTTTGTGTCTAAAAATGTCACACACGTAACGCTGGAATGCCCCTGTCTCATTTTGGAGTTGCATTTAAAATACCTTGTTTATGTTTCTAGGATGTTCAGGAAAAGCCACGAAAGTCACAAACTGCAATTTTCTGTTCCTTTCATCTGTCACACTGAATCAACTAAAGAAAATATTATGAGCATAATTTCATGTGGGGCATGCGTAAAGATTCTAAACAGTGATGATCCAACATCAGACCGTACCCAGGATTTTTTTTTAGGGATGGGCCAGATCCGAAAAGTGGAACAAAGAGAAGATCCAAAATGCTTTTGCATTCATTGAATTTGGTTATTTTACGTTACTTTTTTCCCACTGTTGGCTAACATCAACGATAAGGATGAGCATGGGTGTCCGGAAGGGGGGCAAGGGGGCCGTGACCACCCCCTGGAAAATGAAAGTCAACCACAAATTATGTATTTCACACATATAATTTCATTTTAGCCACAATAATATGTGTTAATTATTGCATGAACAACAAAAATTCAAATTTAAGCAATGTTTTTTTAGGTAATAACACTATTTTTGGAGAAAATGTGCCTTGTTTGGCCTCCTGCAAAAAAATACCTTCCTTGCCCCTCCCTGGAAAAAATCCTGCGGACGTCCATGAGGATGAGTGATGGTATCATGAAATTGATGAAGAAACACTCATAAAGAACAACCATGCCAAGGCTGGGATTCGAACCCGGGAGCTATAGCGTCGTAGTATCCTGTGCTAACCACTCCGTCACTGTGGTCGGCGAAATGCTGTTGAAGTATTAGATGTGGCCAGCAGTACTATAGTAGTATTCCTGCTAGAGCTAAACGTACAGCGTCTCTCAAAAGTCTTAGGACAACATTTTAAGCTAGGCAACCCAACTTACACAAGGCATTGGTGGGTTGCGTGTAGAGTTAGGCTCAATTTCAGTGTTACCACATGCACAATAGATATTTATGAAAAACGCAAAATAAATAAAACCAAGTATTATTATTATTATATAAAATATCGGGATTAAATTTGTCTTAAATGTGAAATACTTTCTGAAAGAAACAAAATCGATTTTCTAGTATTTCATCGCTGATGAGTCTACACAAAGGAAAACAGGAGAGGGGGAACGAAAGGGGACAAAGGAAGGAGAACAGACAAAGCGAAAGGGGAAGAGGAAATGTAAAGGAGGGAAGAACACACAGGACAGAAGTGGATAGGAGAAGTAATGATGAGAAAGGAAAAAGATGCGGGGAGAGATGAGGAAAATGGTGCAAAGAGGAGAAGAGAGGAGGAAAACGAGATGATATGAGAGGAGAGGAGAAGACGAGAAGACGGGAGTGGAGAGTAGAGTACGTTAAAAAGAGAAGAACAAATAAGATAGGTGATAAGTTTAGTGTAAAATAGTGGGATGGGGACAAGAGGCGAGAACAGGAGGGCAGGCGATATGAGATAGAAGCAGAGGAGAATGAGGGGAGAGAAGAAGGAGAAGAGAAGAAGAGAAGAGAGTGGAGACGAGAGGAGAGAAGATGTAGTTGCAGAAAATATCGTCTCATCGTCAAGAATTGATGCATTGATCAAATTATCGACATGAAACGTTCAATAACATTTTAAAATGTATTGGAGAATGTATTAGATCGGTGCGAAATGCATTTTTGCTGAGTTCAGAGCAAGGTAAAATTTTAAACGTAAGATCTTTGATTTTACCTGCGATTATACCACTAAAAACATGAAAGTATTTTTCATATTTATAAGAATTATACAATTTTTCTCCTCTTCTCAGTTCGTTGAAATGGAGATTTTGTTATTTAATACATCCCCTCCCCCTATCGTTAATTCCAAACATAATCATCCCAATGAACACAATGGGATACATCTAAAACTTACGAAAATTTTCTTCCACCGGAGGGGTTTGAACCTACGACCATCAGGTTGACAACCCTACATGTAATGTGCAAAGAATACTTGATTCTAACAAAGAAAAAGTGGTAGTACGAATCAGCGCATTCATTTAATGGAGAATTGCGCATGATGAAAACTTTTCATTCGATATTTGCGGAGGTATTCTTGCATTGAACTAGAGTGGGAAAAGGGGTAAAATTAGTATGTCTTGAATTGCCACAAATATAAATACTTATTTCATTAAAATTTGTCAATGTCTTTGAAGCAGTACACAATTATCGGCACGGTATCGTAATTCACGATCTTATAAGTGAAAATATCCCTTTGAACTTGTGTCAATTTTTATATATTTTTTTTCTTAGTAAATTTCTAATGCCGGAAACTGTAGACACTTTACACTGCAATTACAAATAATGTTAGAATGCTGTTGTTTAATAAAAGGAGAATTCAAAAGAAAGAAAAGAACAAATCGTAAGGAGATTCGAACCTGGGACCTTTAGCAGCCCAGTCAAGAGATCTAGCTACTACACCACGCCCTTACCTTCCGTTGAAACAACCATTTTTAAGTATTCTGTCACTCCAATATTGTAAATGTTCTTGGATATACATGTAGTTGAACTTTTGCTTTAATTGTGAATTGCTTTCTTGTAGTATAGCAACTATCTTCGAGATGTAGCGAATGTGCGGAACGTTATACGTAAACAGGCGGAAAATTCTATTCATAAAATCACATTCCATTTGATAGTGGCCCGACCCTGTGGCCGAGTGGTTAGCACATCGCGCTGCGACGCCAAGGGTCCCGGGTTCGAATCCCGGTCGGGCTTGGTTGTTTGTGAATGTCCATTCATCAATTTCATCATTTCATCACTCATCCCCATCTTCGCAAATTAGCCAAGAGGCACAAAACGCGAAGTAAAATAAACTAAATCAAAAAAAAAAAAAATTGATAGTGTTAGTCAAGAGAGACTTGTGAAACACTGTGTTAGTGCTGGATTAAATCCTTCTTATTTTTCTTCCCCGAAGAACCACAATTTTTAAGGTAGAACAACATTCGTTCCGGTCTTTCTTATTTCCTTTAAATTCTTATACATTATTTTAATTGAGTTAAAAAATAAATAAAAATATTGCTAAGCACAGGGGAACACTTTACTTTTTTTTTATAGCTTGCTTTTCTGTCATTGACGTAGACAGTGGAGGGAAGCGTGGGAAAGTTCCTGAAAGTTTGGATATTCCTTCTATTAAATTTGGTAATTTACATCCACCTTATGCTCAGATAGGTTATTGACAATTGCAAACTTTTCGTTTAATGGATAATATTTGGTTTTAAACTATGGGAGAACATTGGCCGAATTTCTCTTCTTTCTCTTTTGAAAGAATATATACTTCCACAATAGCAATCGCGTTCGGAAACGGTGAAATAAATGACTTGGTTTTCAAAGGCAGACAGACAAGCTTGGTAGCGTAGCTTGCTCGTGTTCAAACATGAGTCAGGGGTGTAAGGGGTGACCTTCCACGTAGTACACCCAAATGCCAACCTCACTTCCACGTTAGTACACCCTGGACTGAAGACTAACGAGGCTCTGGCGACTGGCCCCATGGCCAGTATAATTTTGTTTGTATTGTCCTGTTTTTTGTCCTTGTGTGTGTGTGCTGAGTGCCCCTTTACAGCCTCAGTTTTTAACGAAAGTCAGAACATTTTAATATTTTATGATTTTAATTCTGCAACGATAGAGTTGTAATTTGTAACGATAAGGGGCTGGACCCCGTATAATGTGACGGGCGCAAAATAGCCTTAGTGCTGGCGCACCCACACTTTTAAATTCAAATTCAAATTCAAAACATGAGTTACGCTATTCAAGGCCGCTTCTTATCGCAAAACACTGTGCGTTGATAACACGGCCAGCCTGCACCCAGCAAGTTACAAGTGGCCAGAACCGAATTTTAAGATAATCTAAAGAATTATAGATTTCATCAGAGGTCGCGAAGTGGACACTAGCTAAACATGCAATAGTTCAAGTGATAAGTCCTGACAGACAAAAAAGCTTATTGACTACGTGTTCAGATAGTAATACGTATTTTATGGTGTAACATGTAAGATAGTTATTGGGATTACAGCACAGTAGTGGCAACAGATTCATGAAAAACAAATTAAAATTGAATGGTTGCGTTATTATAGATAAATATATTTTTTTAATATTTTTCTTCATTCCCTTGTTTCCTTCTTATTTTAATAATAATAATAATAATAATAATAATAATAACAACAACAACAACAACCCATGGCTCCATAGTCCTCGAAGAGCCTTGACCTACCGCCCGACTGCCAGTTTCCCTCCCACAAACATACCTAGAGGTGTGAAGATCTTCAAACAGATGGGGTGACGTGGGGTCAGCACATTGAACCCTGAACCGTTACAGTGGCTATTCAGCGGATGTTTACATTTTCGTTCCTGTTCGGCGCGAGCGGGGACGTTACTTCCGGTTTTGAAAAAGTAACATGGATCTTAAAGCTGTAAGGGTAATATCTTACAGAAAAGGCGACAATTGTTGCGTGGCTATTGGTTGCAACATGAGGCCCAGAACGAATAATTTTCTCAAGTATCTATGCATCTTTTTCCGACAATCCCGATACGAAAACTCAGTGGACTGGGAACCACGCAATGAGGGAGTAGGCCCTAGAGACGCACATAACAAATTTAAAAGATGTTACTTTATACAACTATGCATGTTATTTATTAGCTGTGGTAGAAAGAACAATTAAGAGGGCCGTGTTCGAGTAGATACACAATGTCGAAAAATTATCCATTCTGATATAGTCGAAGTGCCGTACATTTTAGCTTTATTTTGGTTTTAATTAGGTTTTATGCAGAGTAAGGCTAATCGGAACTCGACCTACAGTTTGAAGTGGTCACATTGTGCCTCCACCAGGTATCGAACCCTGGGATCCTTGATTACAAGGCGCCGACCTTATAGCTACGCCATCGCACAGTGCGCCAGAATTCTGAAAATGGGGACAAAAGTCTGAATTGGTGAATCGAGATACTTTAGGCTGTCAGTATTTCTAATAAAATAATATAATAACATAAATTTATTCAAATTCTGTAGTTATTCACATGATAGCAGTGCAAAATAATAAAGTAACATTTTTGTGTACAAGGAAAGGCCTGTGTTCATGTACTGAAAAAATAAACAAATAACAATTTGGAACATCACATAAGGTCAGTTAAATATTGTGCTTGTTGACATGGAAACACTGCCAAATGGAGCCACGGTAGTCCAGTCGGTAGTGTGTCTGACTGCCAAGCGGGGACTCGGGTTCGATTCTCGGGGTGGGTGATCTACGGTTGGATTTTTTTCTGACCTAGTTCCTGCATAAAAGCAGCTCGAGTTTATACAGCATGTAATAAATCTGTACCCAGAGGCAACCGGGGAGGGAGAGGGGGGAGGCTGGTCAGGATGGTGCTGATCGCTTTGCCTCCACAAATGACCGAGATCGTGAATATGTGGAGCCTCCACATTCCTTCATCATGGCCTGATGCAGTGGGCACGATGATTTCAACCTACCTTACACTACGGAATATATTTTACTAAATTGCACTGTGTTCATATACCGACTGAGATAAACTTTAACCTTCACTTTCATTGTTAGTAGTGGATAGATTTTCCAGAGAGCTGCCGACTAAAAGAACAGCTGCTGCTATGGAATCAGAACAGTGGACCAAGATCGTGCGTACGGAATCGGACATATAATACCAGAAATATTCTGCTACAAGAAATTTCACAGTTACCAGAGCATATTCATGAAAACTGTGAACGTTAGTATGCTGACTTGACTATTGTCTTTACAAAATAGTTGCATCGTTTGATTAACACCTTGTTGATGCCTGTGATTTTCACTGACTTTTTTAGGATCCTGAGAGAATCGGTGTGTTGTCTTGCCATCACTAGAGGTGCCAATACTATGTTGTTGAGGCTTGTCAACGAAAATGCCCATGAAACATTTGAATTTCTCCTGGACGTTCTGTTTTTAGACCTTTCGTTTTTGCTCTGTCTAATCCACGAGCCTGCCCCTCTTCAATTCGATTCGATACGACATGTCAAGGAAAAAGTCAAGAATCAAATCCATGCACGTAGGATTGACAGTCAGAACTGAGTATTTGCCGCTCTTTAAGTGATCTTGTCAAATTTGTTTCCATTTCTGTCGGCTAAATGTAACCCACCTGTACAGATGATGTACCGCTCGCTTTGTTGCAAACTAAGGTGTGAAAAAAACTGTCAGATCTTCCCGAATACCAGATGAGAGGCATGTAGGACTGAGATGCTGTATGTGGTCCCCATTATATTCAGAATCTGCTCGGGTTAGATTAAATGCTACTTTCTAATGCAATTCTATTTCATTGGAGGCTTATTTGCCAGTTTGAAATCATAAGCAACTGAAATTCTTTTTAAATTTTGTAACTGAGAATAGGCACGAGTTGGCAGCCAGTTTTCTCTTGGTTGTTTTTATAAGACCCATTCCATCATTCGGCACAAACATCTTCATCCTGCCTCGTCCCACAAATTTTGAAAGCCAAATGAAAGAAACACATATCATTGCAACTCAGCTGAAAATGGCAGCGTATGAACATGCTTGTTTAACAATGTCCACAATTCAGTAAATCATTTCATACTGTACCCACAGGAGGTACATACATTGACGATATGTAGAATATATGCAATTCTGTACATACAGATAGGGATCTGAGAATTCAAGACCAGTTTCAATGGGTGAAATGCTGTGCCAAACGTCTGTGAAATGGCATTTGGCAAATGTATGGGTTTTGACCACCTTAAATCCTCATTTACGTTAACATCTGGATGGAACTATTTGCGTAATGAGGTAGCCCCGTCACTGTTCTACGAGGAACTATTGGTTTAAAGGTTCTGCTTTCATGTAGGATTTTCGATTTTTGTCACCATTTTAAGAATTCTGGCCCACTGCGCATCGGGGACGTTTCGAAGTACAGTAGAGCGTCGATTATCCGAAGTAATTGGGGGACATGGGTGTTCGGAAAACTGGTTTGTTCGGATAATCGAACTGTACATGTTTATTTGCCAAAAAGAAGTACTGTACAGTAAATTTATTCATAAAAACAGGCATCTCTTTAAGTATGTATTACAAAGTAACGTACAAAGGCAACTTTAGTAGGAATATATAGTATGTGGTACAGTTTATTAAACAAAAATATGTACATATTACATACGCATTTTGCATGAACAATACACACAGTACACAAAATTAACGTTTAAAAAAATCCTTTATTTTGGTCTGTCTAAGCAAGCCTACACGCTTACGAGCAGCTAAGTCACGTACTTTTTTCATTACAGATATCTGAAAGTGAGTGAGTACACAGTTCGGTTAAGCGGTCGTTCGGTTGACCGATGTTCGGATAATCGACGCTCTACTGTATTTGAATGTTTACAATTAATGTAAGTTTTTTACAACCTGCCGAGTCCTCAAACTACCTGCATAGCATGTGTGGATGTGCCTGTTTTTTTCGTTTTCGTGAAATTAAAAATCAACTGGCATATAATGTTTATGATTAATTAGAATAATAATTATAAAGAATGATAAATGGTCAAACATAAATTAGAACCTACTTAAAATATACGTTTATGTAAATATTGATCTGTGGTTGCATTAATGAGAAGTAAAATGTGAATTTTATAACTATTATGTAGAATATCTTTGTCTTGCATTGGTGTATTTAATCCTCCTCTTATTACTGCCTTATAAATATTTCTCCTTTTATTAAACAACAGCATTATAACATTATTAGTAATTGCAGTGTAAAGTGTCTACATTTTTCTGCATAAGAAATTTACTAAGAAAAATAAACAAATATAAGAACTGACACAAGTTCAAAGTGATATTTTCACGATTAAGATCGTGAATTACGATACCGTGCCGATAATTGTGTACTGCTTCAAAGACATTGACAAAAATATTAATGAAATAAGTATTTATATTTGTGGCAATTGAAGACATACTAATTTTACCCCTTTTCCCACTCGAGTTCAATGCAAGAATACCTCCGCAAATATCGAATGAAAAGTTTTCATCATGCGCAATTCTCCATTAAATGAATGCTTTGATTCGTACTACCTACGTTTTCTTTGTTAAAAACAAGTATTCTTTGCATATTACATGTAGGGTAGTGGTTACCGTTAAGGTTGTCAACCTGATGGTCGTAGGTTCAAACCCCTCGGGTGGCAGAAAATTTTCGTAAGTTCTATATGTATCCCATTGTGTTCCTTGGGATGATTCTGTTTGGAATTAACGATAGGGGGAGTGAAAATATTAAATAACAAAATCTCCATTTCAACAAACTGAGAAGAGGAATAATTCTTATAAATATGAAAATTACATTCATGTTTTTAGTGGTATAATCGCAGGTAAAATTAAAGATCTTATGTTTGAGATTTTACCTTGCTCTGAACTCAGCAAAAAGGCATTTCGCACCGATCTAATACATTCTCCAATACATTTTAAAATGTTATTGAATGTTTCATGTCGATAATTTGATGAATGCATCAATTCTTGACCCTGAGACGATATTTTCTGCAACTACCTCTTCTCTCCTCTCGTCTCCAGTCCTTCCTGTTCTTTTCTTCTCCTTCTTCCCTCCCCTCCTTCTCCTCTGCTTCTATCTCATATCGCCTCCCCTCCTGTTCTCGCCTCTTGTCTCCATCCCACTATTTTCCACTCCTCTATTAGGGGTTCCTGGTTCGATACCCGGTGAAGGCACATAGTGGTTCGGATCCCACTTTAAACTGCAGGTCCAGTCCCGATCAGCCTTACTGTGCATTAAGTGGACTTAAAACACCAAATCAAACCAATCCAAACCACTCCTCTTATCTTCTCTCCTGTCTTAGATTTCCGATTCCAGGGCACTCTTCTCCTCTTCTCTTTTTCTCTCTTTCTTATGTACTCTATTCTCCACTACCCTCTTCTCGTCTCCTCCTCTCCTCTCAAACTCCTCTTCTACTCTCATATCATCTCGATTTCCTCCTCTCTTCTCATCTTTGCACCATTTTCCTCATCTCTCTCGCATCTTTTTCTTTCTCATCATTACTTCTCCTATCCACTTCTGTCCTGTATGTTCTTCCCTCCTTTACATTTCCTCTTCCCCTTTCGCTTTTTCTGTTCTCCTCTCCTTTGTCCTCTTTCGTTTCCCCTCTCCTCTTTTCCTTTGTGTAGACTCATCAGCGATGAAATACTAGAAAACCGATTTTCTTTCTTTCAGAAATTATTTCACATTTAAGACAAATTTAATCCCGATATTTTTATATAATAATAATAATAATACTTGGTTTTATTTATTTTGCGTATTTCATATATATCTATTGTGCATGTGGTAACACTGAAATTGAGCCTAACTCTACACGCAACCCACCAATCCCTTGTGTAAGTTGAGTTTCCTAGCTTAAAATGTTGTTGTCCTAAGACTTTTGAGAGACGCTATACAACAGTAGAGTTGAAATATTATGGTCCAAAGTAACGGAATGAATTCAACACGCCGATAGATCCCCACCCTTACTCTATAATCAGCAACACAGTCGCTTACAGACAAAGGTTGTCTCATGGCGTGCACCTTGGTGCTTTTTCTTTACATTCAGTTCTCGGAATTATTCGAATATTACTGTGTTCTGCAAATTAACAATGTTTTCAAATTTGCTTTAATTTTAATTCAACAGCACCATTGAACAATCATGGTAATTCTATGTTTAGAAACCCCCTCCAATATACTTTTAAATTAAATTATACTTCTTAGCTTTTGTTATTAAAAAAAGAACGTATACATGTGAGTTAACCAAAAAACCAAGAAATTTCTTCAACGTAACAACAGTTTGAAAAATATCAGGAGAGGGATTTAAAAAATGGACTGTCCTGACTAAATCTGCACATCTGGTAGCCTTCCAATGATTATGAAACAAAAATTACTCAATATTGCAGACTGCAGACTTCTGGAGCCTGCCTCTTCCAAGAACAACCCGTTCATTCATGCAAGGACGAAATCGATTTTTTTGTAAAATACGAGAAGTGGTCAATGTTGTTTTTGTAGGATTTTATAAGTTCACATTATAATATTTCATAATTCGAGGGGCCCCTACCCTGGGTACGGGCCTGTTCAACATGTATATTATGCCTGCAATGTTTGTTATTATAATATTAAATATAAAGAACTGTCTGCTGTAAATTTGCCTTTTTTGACTTAAGCGCTTTTTCCTCCAAACATCTTAGAAATGTACTTCATCTACTACACATAATTGTAACAGTGTTAAAGATTTAGAAATGTCAGATTTATGTACGGAAGTGTATTATCAGAGTGTCTACCAAAATGACAAATCCAAAATTCTTGACTTTCTCATGACTTTTCTTGACGTTTCTGTCCTTTTTCTTAACATTTATTTAATCGCCCCTTACTTAGGTATAGTTGGAAATTAAGAAAATATATATTTTTATTTGATGAATTACCGCTACCTCAAGGCCGGTTAAGATGAAAACTGAAGCTGTACTTTAGCAACAAGAGAATTGATTTAATTATTAATGAATGTAAAAATTAATGCTTCAGACTTCATCCTGGTTGGGGAATGGCCACATTACTTTATTATATAATATTTTTACAAAACTTCACGCATACAAGAAAGTAATTCTTTAGAAACAAAGTTAACAAATCTTAACCACAACTTAATACAATTTTAGATTTCCAAATATTCAATTTTATAAAATAACAGTACAAGTATATAAACAATGTAAATTCACTATACTGCAAAAATCTCAAAAATTCTTGACCAGAAGCATAATTTCTTGACTTTTTTTACTTTCTTCCCTGGTAGACACACTGATAATGGAATATTCATCTGTAAAAGTTTGAACACACCTATGTCTTACTTTCAGATATTGAAGAGTGAACGCAGTGACAGTAACAAGCATGTACTTACTGGTTGTACTTATTGTAACTCTTGCCGTTATCTACAAGCTTGTAACTTGGAACAATGATTACTTCAGGAAGAGAGGGATTCCATACAACGAACCCATACCACTCTTTGGTAGCATGAAGGAAATAGTGTTGAAGAGAGAGAACGTTGTGGAATTTCTGGGTAGGATCTACAACCAATTCAAAGGACATCCATTCGGAGGATGGTTCATAGGAAACAAACCCGTGATGGTCGCTTGCGACCCATCTTTCGTCAAGATGGTGTTCACGGACATGGAACATTTCACCAACAGGGCTTTCCAGCCGGACCCAATCAGTGATCCGATAACAGCAAACCTGTTTTTCTTCCTCAAGGACAAAGCTTACAAGGAAATGGCGCCAAGAATTCGTCCAGCGTTCTCCATTGGTCAGGTCAAGAAGATGTTCTGTGATGTCCATGGGAAGGTTCACACTTTGATCAACGCCTTGGACGACTACGCGAAGAGTTCCCAAACCGTGGACATTTTGGATAATGTCGATCGGTTCTGTGTCGACAATACTCTGTACGTGGTTTCAGGTGCTGAGTTCAATAGCTTCAAAGATAAGGACAATGTGTTGCTGAAGACGGTAAGGATACTTGTGGAACCTTCCCTCAAGAGACTTGTGCGGTTCATTATTGTTTCGTTGTCTCCCCGCCTTGGGCGTTTCCTTGGGATAACAATGGTACCAAATGAGGCAACCATGTTCGTTAGGAAGACAATGACGGACATATACAATGAAAGAGAGGCCAAAGGGATAGTCAGGAATGACTTCGCTGACTTTCTCCTTAATGAAAAGCTCAGCCAACCAGGAGTTACCGAGGAGGGCTTGATAGACCCTAAAACAGGTAAGCTTCCGTAACTCTCGGTTAGTTTAACCTCAGATTACCCTGCATAATTTCAATGTCACTAATCGGACACACAGCTTGAGCACATGCTCAGATCAGCGGATGACCCTCGACTAACCAATGTTAACAGCAGGGGTCAACGGACTTGCAGCACTGCTTGCAGCTACAGCAACTTGGAGATACATGCTAACAGCACTAAACCTGGTCTGCGTAACCTACTCACACAGTGGCGGCGATTGGGGGGGGGGGGGCGAGGGGGCAGCCGCCCACTTTTTGCCACTTTTGCCTCAACACTATGCTAAACCTTATCTACCAAGGGAAAGTAAACTGTCCTTGCCCCCCTTCCCCAGTTTTGGATCCCAATCGCCTCCACTGTACTCACGTATGCATCTAATAGCAGATATAAACATGTAAGTAGGTTAGGTAGGTAAGTATAGTGCTGTTTGCGTAGCATGCTAAGGAAGTGAAGTCATAACATCACTTCTGGCAGTTTATATTTCTCAAGCTGCTAAAGCTGTCGCTAGCCGCTCTTGGTAAACGGCAGTTTGTTGTCAAAAACTTGCCACCAGGTGCGCTCAGTAGCCGCATCGCGCTCTCTGTGCGGGTTGGCGCGCTATTCGAAAATTTCGGTAATCTTTTGAACACGCCTCGTATATAAGAAACAGTTCTAGTTTGTCGTATAGCACGAACGATGCACAAATTAGGTTTCAGCGGTTTTTACTTATCCGCAGATCACACCATCATTCATGAGACGTTACATTTTTTAAAAAAGAACTGTAGCTTTGCTGTGGTACTCAAACTGGTACCGCCGAGCGGATTTTCGAAAGTAACCTCTCCCTGGCCGCCGCCTTTGCGCGTGATTTTTAAATTTTACACTTATTTCAGAAAAACGTTATATCTCGGGGACTATTTGAACAATCTACTTCGGGTAACTTTTGTTTTGCAGCTAGAACGTCAGGGCATGTAACCGTGCAGAAATCAAAACGCCAAAGCCAATAAGAGGGGTTGGATGGACCGCGGCCCCCAACTTTCAATGAAAAATCATAAAAATGGGGAGTTTATAATATTTTTGTCAGTTTCGTCGAGGCCTTTTGGAGCGAATTTTAAATTCGTACACTTGTTTGACAAGAAAAATGTTATAACTCGTAGACTATTTGACCAATCTACTTCGGGTAACTTTTGTTTTGCAGCTAGAACATCAGTGCATGCAACCGTGCAGAACTCAAAACGCCAAAGCCAATAAGAGGGGTTGGATGGACCGCGGCCCCCAACTTTCAATGAAAAATCATAAAAATGGGGAGTTTATTCACATATTCGATAATGTAATGCACCCAAGAACATGCAATTGCTTTTATTCGGTTGAGAAAGGACAATTCTTTGAAAAGAAGGCTAAAGTTTGCGTCCCCTTCCAAAAATAGCGGGGTAAGAGGGAGCAAACTTCCCATTTTTATGATTTTTCATTGAAAGTTGGGGGCCGCGGCCCACTCAACCCCTCTTATTGCCTTTGGAGTTTTGATTCCTGCACGGTTGCATGCCCTGATGTTTTAGCTGAAACACAAAAGTTACCCGAAGTAGATTGGTCAAATAGTCTACGAGTTATAACATTTTATGTCAAATAAGTGTACAAATTTAAAAATCGCGCCAACTTCCATACGTAACTTTGGAGTCGGGGAGGGAGGGGGTTCTGGGGGGGTGGGTTCTCTTCAACATGACATTTCAAAGTTTTATCTGAACATCTGTCAGCGTTTACAACCTCACATACAAGTATAAAGGTGCTAAAAGCACAAGAACTTTTTAATCAGCACGATGGGTCACCAGTGACTACGCCTATATTTTCTATGGGTCACATGTGACCCATTGGCCGAGTAAAGGTTAACAAAAGTATATTCGGTTCGATTCTCCGCTAGGGAACAATTTACATTTTCTAATTGGCCTTTATTAGATACGTGGACAGACGTGGCTAATAAAATGGAGGTTATGTTATATTCACAGTGACGTAAGCACTTTTCTACTTCTGTCTGAGACCTATAGCCCAGTCAATAAAGAACAAAAAAGCCCAATGTCGGGAATAATTCCGTAAAAGCTGCATTTTGGTCAGTTGTTAGAACACTACTAGTAGTGCAAAATCCCAAAAGTCCCCACCCCTCCTCGTGGTGCTTCTCCCTCCCCCCCCAAAAAACATCAATTTCGCAGACTCTCAGTTATTGACCTATATCTCCGTAGCCAATCGTCGTAGACAAATAATCTTCATTCAGTCTTAATCCTCATTAGATAGGCTATAAAGAAGTATCTGTTTAATTTTTCTATAATTTCGGTGGTTTTGCGGTCATTTAAAAAAATAATCTTTAAAAAGTGATTTTTTTCTAGTACTTTCTAAAGATTTTACGTTGTGACTTTTGAACACATTTAATTACAAGAAATTGTTTCGAATAAAAGTTGTAGCCTAATTTATAAGCTTTAAAACGATATAAGTTTTAATGTATTTCAATGAAAGATACGCCATAAAATGTGTCTGAAAATGAAGGACAGCACGAGAAAAGTGTGTCTTTATCACAGTCCGGAGGTTAAGCTCGGAATCATTGACTTTTCGATAAAACCAAGAGACTTGGTAGAATTAATTGTTGTACCACTTAAGAGATGTTCAGTCGAGGTGCCAATAGCCATCTGCGTGTTGACGGCCGCCATCTTGGATAATTTTGATTTGATATAAAATAAATCTAATTTTCAAGAATGAAAATAATAGTTTGTAGAAAAATTCACTATTTATAATATTTTATGTGATTAACTGCTAGTTGAAAGTCTCAATAATTCTCGAACCAAACAATGGTATTTTATATTTTGTAAGGTTACGAAATGTTTGTTAGAAGACTTTAGACGAACTGAACTGAACCCTTAAAATGCTATTTTTTATGCTTATAAATTTACCTTAAAAAACATTTTTAAGGGAAATACAATTTATGTACAACCAAATTTGATTTCTGAAAGTAGGAGTTATTGAAATTTATGCAGTATTTAATTGTTTTATTGTTTTAAAGAAAAACATGTATTCATTGTAAATGAAATACAAAAATACCCAAATTTGTTTTACAAAATATTTTGTTATAAATTTGTCAGTATAACGGTTCCTTTTTTGATCAGATGTTCAATTCAAATCCTACTCTTGGATAATGAAGCATAGGCAAGATATTCCATTCAACACCAAACACCTATACTCTATCCCGGGAGTATTTCGAGCAAGGCCGCGCTTAACGGTAAAGAAGGGGAGAAAGAGAGTGAGGGGAGCAAAGCAGTTCACACTGATGCAAACAGGTGGTAACTGCAGTCCCTTTCACCTCCATGCAATCCCGTTTCCTCGCAAGTTTTCCTTGTTCGAGCCCTTCTTACTTTCGTTCTCTTGCTCCATATACTCCCGGGACAGAGTATAGTACCTCGTGCTTGGTTGTAATGGTCTTGAGCGTGAAAAAACCACTGCAGATTGTACAGAGATTTCATGCATAAGGAGCGGTTTATTTCATGAAGGCTCTTTCCCAGATGAGCAATGTGATGTTCTGTCTCATTAGATTGTCACGCTGAGAGTTTCTGGCTTTCTTAGTTCCTTACCTGCACTAGTCTTCAAAATTGAGATAACTTGAGTCAGCTTCTGTGTTACAATCGACAAGGTATACATCCTTATGCAATTTGTAGAATACACACGTTGTAGTTTGGTGGGTACGTCCTGTTTTCCCCAAATGTCAAGCTTTACGAAATGAATCCTTTGTATGTACCAAATAAGAAGGAATTTTGGTTTGCTCCAGAGATTATGTATAGCTTCTTCCGGCAAGAACAAACACCACCATTCATTTTGAGACGGTCATATCAACGTGGAGCCTCCCAACATGATGACTCTCTTATCGTCTCCACACAGTTGTGACAAGCCCAGAACCACCAAATGCAGTTCGATAAATTGAATATTGGTTGGTCGCATGCAATAATTGGAACTGTCGAGGTTTCAAAAGATGTATGGTTCTTTGAGTGACTTCAAACCCATGTCGCATCATTGCGACTTATTTAGTCATTAAGAAACATAAGCAGCAGTGCTGTTACATCACGTGAATGAGTCGAAGTTTGAAGTTGTATCCAAACTATGTTGCACAGCGTTTGAAGTGGTATCCAAACTATGTTGCACAGTGTTTGAAGTGGTATCCAAACTATGTTGCACAGCGTGATTGTTATCAACTCATCTGAGTTAATGCAGTTCATAACATGTCAACACCAAGCGGTTTCTTTACTTGCAAGTCCTTAACTCATCCGATCTTAAAGGCTGAAAGGTTCTGATCACTCACTCTCTAGCATTCTTAAACCCGAAGCTTTATAGCTGCAGCTACACAGGACTTCCATCTGTCCCTATCCTGGGCAAGATCAATCCAATCTTTTCCATGCTTAACCGATTTCCTTTAGATTCATCTCAACGTTATCCCTCCATCTTCATCTTAGCCTTCATACTGGTCTCTTACCATCAGGTTTCCCAACAAGAATCCTGTGAACTCTCCTTTCGTCACCGATTCGTGCCACGTTGCTTGCCCACCTAAGTCTTCCTGATTTAATTATTCTAATAATATCTGAACAGAAATACAAATTGAGCAGTTCTACATTACGTAACGTTCTTCATTCACCTGTCTCCTAATTTCTTTTAGGTGTATTTTCCTAAGGATTTTATTTTCAAAAAATCTTTATTTATGTTTCTCTTTTAATGTAATGGACCAAATTTCACATCCATGTAATACTACAGGTGGAATTACTGTTTAGTTAATTTTAGCTTTTAGTAGTTTCTTAGATATTATATGAGAGGATAAAAATTTATGAAAAGTGTTGTGAGCTTAAGGCCATCTTGAAATGTGTAATTATTGGGAAATATCCCAATCGTTTTTACTCGTTTTGACATGGTAGAATGGGTTATTTTTTATCCACTTTTGTCAACATGAGGATGTTAGAATAATAAAATTTCTGTATGATGAAATAACCTCCAGCACTTATAGCCATAAGGTTGTTATCTTTGTTGTAAGTGTCCTTGTTGCCAGCCCAGCTTTGCTGATTTCTGATGGAGGAGTACAGAGCGACAGTGGTCCTTTGATATCTTAATGGCTGACAATACTGTGTACTTGCTGCTGATAACTAGATAAAAATCATAAAATGCGCGACAAGTAAACAGTACACTGGACGTTCCAAGTGTTGGATGGAAATTCCTTCCTCCACTACATTATGCGAATGTGAAGGATACGATTTTGAGACCTGATCAAAGAAGGGAAACGATCTTATGAAAATTCATAACAAAATATTTTCTAAATATTTTTTATTATTTTCGTACCATCAGTTACAATGAATATGTGTTTTTCTTTCAATCCTATTTTCGGGAATCAAATTGGGTTGTACATCAATTGTATTCCCCTTAAAATGTTATTTAAGATAAATTAATACACATAAAAATAGTATTTTAAGGGTTCAGTTCGTCTAAAGTCTTGTAACAAACATTTGGTAACCTTAGAAAATATAAAATACTATTGTTAGGTTCGAGAATTATTATTACTTTCAATTAGCAGTTATTCACATAAAATATTATAAATAGTGAATTTTTCTACAAAACTACTATTTTTATTCTTCAAAAATAGCTTTATTTATATATTATGAAAGTCTACACTATTTGTAAACATTAACCCATACTTTCAGAAATCAAATTAGGTTGTACATAAATTGTATTTATCTTAAAAATGTTTTATAAGGTAAAGTCATAAGCATAAAAATAGTATTTTAAGGGTTCAGTTCGTCTAAAGTCTTGTAACAAACATTTGGTAACCTTAGAAAATATAAAATACCATTGTTTGGTTCGAGAATTATTAAGACTTTCAACTAGCAGTTATTCACATAAAATATTATAAATAGTGAATTTTTCTACAAACTACTATTTTCATTCTTGAAAATTAGATTTATTTATATATTATGAAAGTTTACACTATTTGGAGCATTCTGAAAAGAACGGAAGTTGACAGGTGTCACCGTTCCTTCCCGAGATATTTTATATCAAATCAAAATTATCCAAGATGGCGGCCGTCAACACGCAGATGGCTATTGGCTACTCGACCAAACATCTCTTAAGTGGTACAACAATTAATTCTACCAAGTCTCTTGGTTTTATCGAAAAGTCAATGATTCCGGACTTAACCTCCGGACTGTGATAAAGACACACTTTTCTCGTGCTGTCCTTCATTTTCAGACACATTTTATGGTGTATCTTTCATTGAAATACATTAAAACTTATATCGTTTTAAAGCTTATAAATTAGGCTACAACTTTTATTCGAAACAATTTCTTGTAATTAAATGTGTTCAAAAGTCACAACGCAAAATCTTTAGAAAGTACTAGAAAAAAATCACTTTCTAAAGATTATTTTTTAAATTACCGCAAAACCACCGAAATTATAGAAAAATTAATTATTCTATCTAATGAAGATCAAGACTGAATGAAGATTATTTGTCTACGACGATTGGCTACTGAGATATAGGTCAATAACTGAGAGTCTGCGAAATTGGTTTGGGGGGCGGTGGGTGAGGGGAAGAGAAGTACCGCGAGGAGGAGCAGAGACTTTTGAGATTTTGCACTACTAGTAGTGTTCTAACAACTGACCAAAATTCAGCTATTGCGGAATTATTCCCGACATGAAACCTTTATTGACTGGGCTACTATCGGTACTACTTTACTATACCTGAGACACCTGGGAATGATTTCTTTCGCACTTTTTTACATTGCTAACGTACTATTCTGCATTCCGGAACACTTATTTAGGTGAAATAATAGAATTTGTAACGAAAATAATGTATATTTCTTACATTTATGAGTACTTACTGTTCTTGTTTATTTCCACACACAACATGGCGATAGCTTACCGTTGATCGTTCGTTGTGCCAGTGTTTTGTCGATTTGGAGTGTGCATGCAGTGTTGCAAGCTCCTTCACCGAAAAATACCTACTTTCGGGCCGGATTTCAAAGTATGCTCAAATAAAAAAAAATACAAAATTTAAAAAAAAAACACCTCAGGAACAAACCATTGACATTATGTTAGGTTAGGTAAGGCAAGCATAGTTAAAAAAAAAATTAAAAACACTTTAGGAATTTTAAATTGACTTTTTCACTTACTTACGGGGACGAGGTATGCCTACTAGGTTAGGTTGGGCCTGTTAGGTTAGGTTCCATTATCACTCCTTTCGTTCAATTTAGCATATACGGACAACATCGGCTTGTAGCAGCAGCAATATCGCGTATTGTGCTCTCGTGCAGAAAGCAAATGGCAGCAGCAGCAATAGCGCGTCGGAAATAGATTTTCGTAGAAAACCACATGCATTCGCATTAAAATGGATCAAAACTACATTCCAGAACATCAACAACGCTACAGAAAATTATTTGCGTAAGTACTTTCTCCTGTAAATTTGAAGAAATCCGGGTTTACGCGCACCACGCATTGTACTCTCGTCCACAAAGCAAATGGCCGCGCAGCAATAGCGCGTATAGTGCTCTCTTAAAAATTCAACTGCATCTTCCACACCTGGCAACAACTTCACGGCGCATCCTCGACACGTCATCTTCTGGAGATAACACCGCGTGGCTTGAAACACTGACTACGGGGCCGTGCTACGGGGTTTACGCGTACCACGCATTGTACTCTCGTCCACAAAGTAAATGGCCACGCAGTATAGTGCTCTCGTGTAAAAAGCAAATGGCGGGAGCAGAAATAGCACGTTAGAGAAAGATTTTCGTATAAAACCACATGGATTCGCATTAAAATGGACCAAAACTACATTCCGGAACATCAACAACAGTCCAGAAAATGAATTCCGTAAGTACTTTCTCCTGTAAATTTGAAGGAATCTGTCTCAGGTATAGTAAAGTGTTACCAAAGTTTCATCTTTCAGAGCATGTTTCCGCTAAAATGAACTGCTTATGAACCCATCTAGACTGTTTTTAACAAAACGAGATTTTACTGATTATACTGGTTCAGATATGCCGCTATTTATTTTATTGTATCTTAGTATATTTTCGATCTGAATAATTTCACATAATTTTGCAATAACACATTAAAAAATAACAGAAGAGACTTACAAAATACTTGAATCATGATCATATACATTTCAGTGCTAACAGAAATCTATAATATGAAACAAAACAATTATGAAATCATCTACTTATATCTTTATTGAAATTATATTTGCCTGTTTTTGCCCAATACATGTTAGCATACACTTCTTGATTCAACGATTATGAAATTTACTTATTCATTTTTCCAGGGTGGTAAAATTAAGGTGAGTACTTCACGTTCTGACTCTCTTTCTGTGATGACGTCACGCTGGCACATTACTTGAAGATTTCTCATAAAATGATCTCATCATACATACACATATACATACACTTTAGGCTTGTTACGATGGCATTGAGAGTTAATGAGTTTGTTAATACCGTGACTGTACATGAAATACATACCACATGCATTATAATCATTGTTTTTATTATCTGGTGTCTTAAGTCTTACCAGAAATAAGTGATGAACAGAACGGACACATTATCCCGAAAAGTTTAGAAGAACTTAGATGTGTAATTTAGTCAGCCAATTGCCATAAAATAATATGAACTTAGATCTGTTGGCATTGGTGTTCAGAAACATATTTTAATGAAAAAAATAGAAATATTTATATGATTTTCACTTGATGTGTTAATTTATGTGAATCATCACATCACTGTACACTGTTATGACCCCCAGAGTTGCCACCTATGCACAACAAGATTCCAAAAGTTTCATTGTGAAAAATAACATTTTTTTGGAGGCAAACCATAATGTAGGCTATTAAATGTAGTTCTACATTCGATATTTATAATATTACTACATATTATTGTATATTAACTAGGTCTTTTAAATTTATAGGTCTCTTAAGTGACGAAGGAATCTGCATGATAATAACGTTCCTAATCGCTAGTACCGAAACGAACGCCAGGGGCGCTGCGTTCGCATTATACGAGATGGCGCTGAATCCCGAAATCCAGGAAAAGTTGAACGACGAAATTTATAACACCTTGAAAGAGACTGAAGGAAAACTCACTTACGAAGCTCTACAAAAGATGGAGTACTTAGATAAAGTTGCGTCAGGTATGAGAATTTCTAGGTTCATTAAACTGTAAGGGTAGTAATTGTCCTGAGTAAAATTGTCTTAATTGCAGCGAAATACTTTTGAAGCAACCTGTACAATAGTAATGATTTATTATTTCAATTGATAAAAGGGACTGGTGCATAACACATGATACTGAACTCAGATATTGTTGGGTAGTAATAATTTCCCTTGAAAAAAATTACACCAATTCAGGGCGTTTCAAAAGTCGTGCAACCTTAAATCTACTCGCTTATAACATATATAAGATGTATATTGTTGCCGTTACATAGTTGTATGTTATGTTACGGTAAACAACTTGACCATGCACCTGGCAACACTTAAATCATATGATCTTATTTCTTGCTACGTAAAAATTGGGGGCCTTGTATCCGGGCAAAGAAACTAGCTCAGTCACTTGGCCTTGCGTAGCGTAGCTACATACACCTCTATAGAAAAAATCTACACAAGTATTTAAACTTAGTAACTTAGTGCATTAGCTTATCTGATCTGCAATAAGTTGGCTACATAAAGTTAATAACCACTACATAAGTAAGGGTGAAATTATTGTTTTAAAAACTTCCATAGTTGAGCTTCTCCGTGGTGGGTAATGCCACTGTCGATTCTACCTGGGTTTGCTAATGTACCGTAATCCTTAAAAGAAACATATTAGTACTACAATCGTATACATACATACAGGGGAAGGGGCATAAGAACCACACATAGGTCAAGTATAAGTTGGTATTATTATTTAAGTATCTAACTTGCTTTTTCTTAAAAAAATAAACATAACAATCGATAGAGAAAACATGATGTATCTATAAATACAGGGCTAAAATTTTCATAAATGGACCGAATTACAGTAGAGCGTCGATTATCCGAAGTAATTGGGGGACATGGGTGTTCGGAAAACTGGTTTGTTCGGATAATCGAACTGTACATGTTTATTTGCCAAAAAGAAGTACTGTACAGTAAATTTATTCATAAAAACAGGCATCTCTTTAAGTATGTATTACAAAGTAACGTACAAAGGCAACTTTAGTAGGAATATATAGTATGTGGTACAGTTTATTAAACAAAAATATGTACATATTACATACGCATTTTGCATGAACAATACACACAGTACACAAAATTAACGTTTAAAAAAATCCTTTATTTTGGTCTGTCTAAGCAAGCCTACACGCTTACGAGCAGCTAAGTCACGTATTTTTTCATTACAGATATCTGAAAGTGAGCGAGTACACAGTTCGGTTAAGCGGTCGTTCGGTTGACCGACGTTCGGATAATCGACGCTCTACTGTACTTTCGTTATCGTGGTATTTTGTTGTCTCTGGTTACTATAGCGACACGAGTCTTCTGGAATTTTCTTTACTTTCTAAAAGTTAAGCAGACGCAAATTGTGGATGGTAGTTAGCTTTCGTACGCGAGAAAACTTTTTGGATTACTGTAAATGTGCATATCCTCAATACCTTACCTTAATAATATTATTTACAAATAAATTTGTGCACGTCAAAGATATTTACGTGTTGTTTTCCATAGTATCAGGGATTGGGGTTATTGTTGAATTGAAATTTTATTGTTTGGCTAATCTGTCAGAACAATTGAATCAACAAGACACGGTAAATAACAATAATTAACAAATAAAAAGTGAAAAAGAGAAACACAATGCACAAAAAGCTGTGACAACGCTTCTTCACTTAAAGAGGAAGCTTATATGAATATCATAATGTGTACTATTAAAGATTGATTGAGTTGTTGGTTTTAGTCTAATTTATGCACAGATGGGCTAATCGGGATTGAACATACAGTTTAAAGTGGGATCCGAACCACATGTGCCTCCACCGGGTATCGAACCCGAGACACCTTGATTACAAGGCGACGACGTTTCCACTACACCATCGGGGAGGCCCATGTGTTATTAAAGAGAATTATCAAGTTAGCCCATACTGAAAAGGAAAATGTAATGAAATTTCTAATATATATATAAAAAGAACCGGAACAGTTTTCATTTGTGACGGAACGGGAAGGTTCTAGATATTCACGAACTGGAACGCCATTTCGGTCCGCTCCGGTCCATTTCGAGCCTTGCATAAATCGAACCCAATCCTGATTACTTTATATTTTCGTTCCAGAAAGCTTAAGGCTCCATCCAGCTTTCCCGATCACGAACCGCGAATGCAACAAGACGTTCTGCGTTCCTGGAACGAAGTTCATCATTGAGAAGGGGATGCATATCTATTTCTCTATGTATGGACTTCACTATGACCCGGAGTACTATCCAGATCCGTACGTGTTCGACCCAGAGAGATTTTCGGAAGAAAACAAGAACACTCGCCCTAGTTTCACGTATATACCTTTCGGTGGAGGACCCAGGATGTGTGCAGGTACGTACTGTCAACTACGCTCACCGAGACCTTATCTCCGACTGCGATCGTACGTTGAATACAAAGCACGCAGTAATTTTTAAAAATCGTGTGAATAATCTGTAGTAACCCTGTATATTAATTTTTATTTGTTATTTAGTGTAGCTTTTCTTCCACCTTTAGCTAATCGTGACGATGTGGTCGAGTTGATGACATTGATGAAAAGTCGGGACTCGAACCCAAAAGTAAATCTCACATCTACTGCAGGCAAACGAGTCTCTGGCGTCTCGACCTACAGTTAATATAACCCTCTGTACGTGTAGAGAATAGCAGAACAGCCCTAGCACTATATCAAATTTAGCATTGTTGTTAGAATTTGTGGGCTAAAACTGCCAAACTTTAAGAAGAACCTGTTTCATCATTTAGCTATGAATCGTATTAGTGATGACGTCAAATGCAAACAACTGAGCACGATTGAGTCCAAACAAGGATAACACGTGGTTTTGACCTATTCTGTAGCATTGGATTTTTCTTCGTAAGGGGTAACTTTAAGGATTGTGACAGCAGTTATGAAACAAAATTGTGATGTGTATAGTACATCAACGCAAAGATGAGATTTCGGAGAATTCGTCCATATATTACGCATACCTTACAGAGCAAAAGGTAAAGAATAACTGGAATAAGGAAATCATGCAATTTTAAAGAAAATCCAGACATTCTGCTTCAGAAGTTCCGAACACAGCCGAAGCTCAATCGAGCTCAACTCGTAGCCAATGAGAGTGACTCTGCCGATAGGGATGATGTGAGTCAGAACTGTCACGTGACTGCAGCGGAGCCGCCTATTGGCTGCAGTTTCGGATCGGACGCCGGATATAGGAGCATTAGCTATATTCAATTTCTTATTCAAGATATTCTTTACCTTATCATTAGCGAACGGATTTTAAGGTGGAGCACCTTTCCAAAAATATAGCTGCTTTCATACCGATCGTTTGAGATATGTATTTTAGGACATGAAATCATGTAAAATGAAAACACACTTTGTTGTACCTTTTCGTGAAATTAGCACATTTATCCCATTTTTACCCCCTCTTTGATGCTTCAGCACCTTTTTCCTTCATTTTCTTTCACGTTTTGTTAAATTGGACAGAAAAATAATGATTTTTACTTTTACTGTTCTTGATCAGCTACATGAAATCCTACAGTCTCATTTTGTATAATATAATCATTGCAGCCCCAATAGTTCCCAAGATAATGTAAATCGCTGAGCTCAATTCAATGCGTCAGCGATTTACATTCGAAAACATCGTAATCAGTATAAGAAGTTGTTTGAAACCCAGTAAATGTCACGTTTACTTCCTAAATACTGGATACTTCAGTTATTATTACTAATTATCAGTGGCGAAGCTCCTATGAGGCTTTTGAGGCTTAGGCTACCCAAAAAATGTTGAAATTAAAATATTCTTGTACCCTGTAACAATCGAAGTTCGTTAAAACGAATTAAACTATGTAATCCGAACGTTTGATTCCGCCGATCCTTCCAGATATCTCGTCAGTCAGGCCAGAAAGAGAGAGCGCGTTCGCGCAGAACTGTGAGGCTTGGAAGGGGAGTGTAAGGGGAGGGGACTGCCGATTCGCTGGGTCAGTGTTGCCAGGTCTACTGATTTCGCAGGAGATTTCCTGATTTTCAGCACGATCTACTGATCTCCTGACAAGTTTCAGGAAAATGTGGGAATCTCCTGATTTTTTGCTTCCTAAAATATTTATAATAAACAATTATTTAAAAAAATAGAAAGTTGATTTAAAATTTACATATTCAGCTGATGGAATGCAAAGACCCATGAATATTCCGCAGAGAGAGAGAGAGAGAGAGAGGTGGGAGAGGAGGGTCATACCAGGCTTGATGACACTGGGAAAGACGCGCGGCTTCTTGAGCCCATTCCATTGTGCATTGGGAACACCAAGGCGGGTGTCCTAACTTTTCCCATCTGGGTGAGGTTTTTGTCAAAGGGGAAGCAACTGGAAACTGGTTATACAAATGTTGCCACCCACACATACGAACAAGTATTCAGTTTTATGGTAATGTTTATTGCAAGTACTAGATACAGGTTCAGGTTTTTAACTCTGATAAACAAAAGGGAGTCCACATTACGAATGCAGCCAAAGGTTATGGTTACAAAAGCTCTTAGTAAACTGTCGATTGATTGATTTGGTTTATTTTACTTCGCATTTCTGCCACTTTGGCTAATCGCGAAGACGAGGATGAGTGATGATATGATGAAATTGATGGCAGACAAATATGGCAGATGCGAAGTAAAATAAACCAAATCAATCAATCAATCAATCTGTCTAATACTGGTTGGTTACCTTCCGTGAATGCAAGAAAAGTTTTAATTCAAGGATATTTCGGGGGTTTAGGCATGATAGCCCTTCTCCATTACCATTAATGCGAGTATGCTTTGAACGTGTTGTTAAAAAAAAAGGTGTGGGCTTTCTTACACCCTGTAACTATTCCATGCTGTAACTTTGGCTAGTTTTAAATAAAAGCAATCTAAGGTGTTATCAGGTAGAGTATTTAAAAATATATCCTCGAATGCGTAATGGCTGAAGCTCTAGTCTTAGTTAACACAAAAATCACGAAATGTTTTCATAAACTTTTATAAACCCCAAGTACATAAATCAACGCACAATCACAACCATTTATTTTAGAATATTTGTGAGATGAACAGAAAATCGAGGTCGGATTTTTTCCAGTAATGTCACTGCTTTTTGCAATGTGTAGATGTACCTCCCCCCAGAACGTTGATAATCCGCTATTATTAGTTCTTCTGATTTTTTAAGCAGGTCTCCCGATTTTTAAAAATCTGACCTGGCAACGCTGCGCTAGGTGAAAGCGGCTAGCCTAAGAACCAACCTGTTGTGCTTCTAGTACAGCGCCTAGAATAACGTAGTGTGGAAAACGGCATGGTTCTCCGCTCTCTGGCTGGTTCCACTCGAAAATGATCCGCTAGAGGCGCTGGTGTTGACCCCGGTGCTTGGTGTTCGACTGCTTATAATGGAAGTAAATGGAGTTTTCGCTGCAACGTCTGATTCTTTTACGTGAAGCATTTCTATGAATGTGATAATTGCTATGATATTTGGTACAGTGGTCGCGAAGATATTAACGAACATTCTAGACAGTCGACCACGTCCTGTTATCGTCATACTTTCGTTAATAATACGGGAGAAAAAATACGCGTGGAATGTTCTTGGCAACTAAATTTTTGTGTATGAATTAGGTTCATTATTATTATCATCATCATCATTTCTTTTAAAGATATACACACTGAAGCATTTGTATTTTTGATATTTACTGTCTCTTTTCTTCCGCTTTAAACTAATCGCGGCGATGATGATAATGATGATTGCATGAAACGACAAGGGGAACCCCACAAAACTTTCTTAGTGCCATCGACATGGGTGTAAGGAAACTTTCAAACCAATGGGACAATCGACACGGGATGTTCACACTTTCACACTAGTGACACACACTTCCAGACTGTAAAATAGCATTCACTGCACATGAGGGTCCAAACAGCAAACGACACGTTCATATGGCGTATTCGCGTGCTACTTGTTACTTCGGTCGGAAAGCTCCTTAAAGGAAGGGTGCTGAGACCGAAGCGACGCGCTACATAGGTGGAGTTCCCAACTAAGTGACAAGCGACATGGTGCCTTCAGTCTATTAGCAAGCGTTGCTTGCGAACAACAGATAGGCGACACGATAAACCGCACATTACAACAACAGATCTAGACGACACGATAAGCCACACGTGTCGCTTTGTCGCTTCTGAGTCGCTCAAACTGGGCCATTTCCTCAATAGCTTGCAACATGTTGCCGTGGTTTGTTGTTCGCGCATACGCGATACAATGAGTGTCTTGCTTTAGTGAGATTGCGCACCAAAGCGACAAGCGGCACGCGACACTTATCGCTTGACGATTTCACCAACCGAACGCTGGCCTGTGCTTCCCGTCATGCCGCTACGATTTGAAATGTTGCTGTTGATTGGCTCGTTTCCAAGCAACATGTGTCACTTCGGTATGAAAGTTGCCTTGGACCGAATGACCCGTGTCGCTTTGGTGTGAAATCCTCGTATCGTTTGTCACGTGTCGCTTTGGTGTAAAATCTCCATGAGGAAACGGTGCAGTCAGAGCTTTTGTCCCTACGGTTCGAAAGGCTGCATTGATTTCAGACTTATCGCTTTCAAGCGACATTTGTGGTTTGTCGCCTCGGTATGAAATATCTCTCAGGATACTATTTATATTCTAATAACATAGAAAAATAAACTCTAATACACAGTCCAAGAATTGACGTCCGGAATCACATTGCGATGTTTCTTCTTGTGTTACGCATGCTATTTATTTATTAATTTTATTTTACTTATGTTTCCAAATTAATGCCATTTCGTGACTGCAAATCACTCCACAAATATAACTGTTTCCATCAATTCACTTACCGCCTTTCTAGAGAAACAAATCTGCACAATATATTCCAAAAACTAACTAAGCCGCATTACTTTCATAACAAAATTAGCACCTGGGTCGATCGCACTGCCATCTACTTGTCATCGTCTCGGGGAACCAGTTTCTTGGGTAGTTTTCCACACTACGTTTTTCAAGGCGCTGTACTTCTAGTCTTCTTGTGCAAAGTGCGTCGTTCGCGCGGTGCATTGTTGAATGTTAATTTACTTCAAGTGCATGCGTGCGTGTGTTTATGTGTGTGTCACATAGTGTATTTATGTTATAAAAATATAATACTGTGAAATTATGTGTTGAAAACTCTAAGATGATTTGCAGTAAAATAAATGTAAGTGAACAAGACTTCGTGGCTCTCAGATGCTTAACCTACGAAATCTTGGACACACTGACTGTACAACTGGAAATACGTTTTGGAGATCTTGAAAAGATAAAATTTGTTTAATTGGTAGACCAAAATAGCTTTGGTGGATATAAACTACATTTTCCTGTGATTAAATTAAATAACATTTTTTTCAACAAAGAACGATTATAAAATGATTTAAAGAATATCTATACTGATGAGGAAAAGCATTTACCTCCTGCAGACCCTCTAAAATTCATAGTTAGCAATGATCTTCAAACAATCTACAAAGAAGTAACACAACTTATCAAGTTGGTCTTGACATTCCCTGTTACAACAGCTTCCTCCGAAAGAAGTATGAGCACCCTAAAGAGAGTAAAAAATTATCTCCGTAATTCAATGAAAAATGAAAGATTAAGTTCTTTCAGTACAATAGCCATTGAAAAAAAAACTGCTTAAAGAACTTTCCATTGATCAAGGCTTCAAGGAAAGAGTAATTAATACTTTTCCGACCAACAAGAATCGACGCATGGACCTGCTGTTTAAAAAATATAGCATATTTTTCAGCCTACCCAGTATTTACGCCTTAGGTTCGCCACTGCTAATTATGTTATTTGCTAGAGTATTGAATAAAAACGTTAATGTAACTGGTTTAGACCGGAATAAAGGCATTTTATCAGCACATTTTTTTGAACCTTTTTGTAAACATTTTCAGAACCTTCCCCCCTCCCCCCCACACCCTTTCACAACCATAAGTTTACACCTTAAAATCCGTTCCCTACTCATCATCTACAAGGTATGTGTAATACATAGACGTATTCTCGGAAATCTCAACTTTGCATTGATGTTTCTGTTTCATAACTACTGTCACAGTTATTGAGGCTACATCTTGCGATGGAGAAACTAATGCTACAGAATAGGTCAAAGACTCAATCGTGCTCAGTGACGTCATACTAATATCACCCACTATCATTCACTGAATATTAACGCACGCCTCAACATTTCCTTTCGTTACAGCTACCAAGTACGCTTTAATGGTCCTTAAAGTCATCATGGTTAATGTTATCAACAAGTACGAGCTGTACGCATGTGATGAAACCCCTATACGTCCACGACTTAATCCATATGTGATTTTTCTGGAGCCAAGAGAACATCTGAAGATCAAACTCAGGAAGAGAGAGGTGTATCACAATATCTGCTAAAAAGAACTCAACAACAGAACAATGACTGAAACGAAACTGAAACTGAAAACACTAACCCTTAAAGTGTCATATTATGTCATGTCATGAGCGCCGGAAGTTAGGTACTTAAGACCGTTATTATTGTATACAACAGGCAAGCACTGAAAGAGTTACCGCTATACGTACATACTTTCCTCTACTGGCGACACCTCCACATAGATCAGCGGCTGTTTTATCTTTCGTCAGCAATGTTGTTAAGAATGTTTTTCCTCTTTTGTTTCTTCAAGTGGTCTGTTTGTGGCTTTCGATAATTATCTGTAGCTTAGTGTGAGTTGCTTTTTTTTCTTTTTGCATTGTTGATAAGCAGTTTATTTTCCACCTTACTTGTTCTTCCTCGCACTGGAGCAAAAATTTCAGCTGCTTTCAAGGTATCACCAGGTCTTGCTTGGGAAATTATTTAAAGCTAGTTGTAACGTGAAGGGTAGTTTACTTGTTAATAAGTTCTATGTATTTGTTCCACGTAACATGTTTAGTAAACGTACCATATCAGGCTTTTTCAAAAAGTGTTAGGAAGAGACTCAATGTTCGCGAATAAATTTTACAGTTCGTTGTTGGGGATATTGCGGCAGAGAGGATTTTAACTAAGACGAAGTTGGACTTCGCGTTTTGTTCTGACACCTCAGCATCTGGGTGGCAGACAGAAGATATGAACTGTCTATGTATTATGTAAAATGAACGCATAAGTGACTACATGATTTTGTTTTTATTGTGTTATTTTCTTTTTCAAATAGCAGGTTGCATAGCGATATCTTATTTTACCCAACGCACAAAAATTGAACACAAGAGAGTTATTGTCACCTGTAAAACGTATTTAAGATTTGATTAACAACTGAATTTTGTACCTCCATTAGTTACATTGAAAAGGTTCAAAAATTGTGTTTTATTTTGTATTTCACTACATAATTCTACATAGTTCAGTAAGACTTCAACGTGTATTTGAATGTTTACACTGTATGACCACTTTCTTGGAGTATAAGACTTAATACATATCATCATGGACGTCCAGGGGGAGGCCAAGGTGGGGGGGACACAGCCTCCCTGGAAAATGAATGTCAATCAACAGTTATATATTTCAAACATATAATTTCATTTCAGTTAGTAATTTATGTTAGTCAGTGGCGGCGATTAGTGTGCCTTCGCACTATGCTAAACGTTATTTTCTAAAGGAAAAATAAATTGTCCTTGCCCCCCTCCCCAGTTTTGGCACCTTGCTCCCCCAGTTATGAATGTTTGCATGCGTGTTTCATGGTTTCCTTATTTTCAGCATCGCATCCCCTCAGCACCCCTAGATGATTAATCCTGACGCCGCCGCTGACTGAGACGTACAGAAGGTCGTTTCACGTCCATGGTAACAAAGTTAGAACCCACCTCACCTTAAGAAGACTGTGATGCCACGAGCGGTGGTGCTCCACGTGATACCCCTGTCTTGCAGCAATGGCCCTGCAGCGGAGTTTCCATTGGAGGAGACTGCGTTGAAGAACACATTGGTCCAAACGATCATATTCCTCCTGACAAGCTTTCCAAAGACTCTCAATTGTGCGGGGCCGTCTGCTTCCCAAGGCTCGTTTCAACAACGGAAACCCACAAAAATCCATGGAAGAGGCATCAGGGGATTTCACAGGGATGTCTGTAAAGGGGATTGCATGAATGCCCGTTTCACGTGCCATCCGATCCATGTATGCCTGCGTGGACTTTGCCGTATGACTGGATGCCTTGTCCTGGTGGATGACAACACGAGATGTGTCGCTGCCATAGAGAGAAGGAATATCATGCCTGTAAAGTGGCTCCGAAATATTCGTCTGGTAATAGGCTGCATTTAATTTAGCCTTTTTTTCCACTCTGCGCAGTGGAAGTTTGCCATTATGGCAGTAACCACCAACAACCATGAACCCGCGTGGAAAACTTTCAGCACATTCACGTACCCACTCAGATCGACCCCTTGCATCACTTGGACGATAGTAGATGGACCTTTTTTTTTTTACCACAACCCGACAGATACACACATGCTTCATCCAGGGACACCACATACTTCCAGCGGTCCCCTGCCAGATGGCGTTCGTAGAGCTTCCGACTGTTGGTCTTCCTCTCCTGGACATGTGAGGCACGCAACTTATGAAACTGAGCCTTGTGCTTCCGCACAAGTTGTTCATCTTGGGCTATGATGCGATTTACAGTTGCAGGGAAACATTACACTGCCTGTGCAATCACTCTTTGCGTTGCAGGGTTTTCACATCGCACCAAGGATCTCACTTTCCGCACAACATCGGAGGAACGCTTGGGCTTCCGATATGTTCGAGGCCCACTTTGACTGGCTCCAGCAACAGGTACAGTGCAAGCTTTATGGCGATTCAACACTGCATTGATGCCCTTCTTTGACACATGGAATGCTTTCATGTGGCACTGTTTAATTATCTGGATATAACTATAACCAACGTCGGAAAGGGCACAGATGTACCCTGGAATTTTTGGTGCCATATAAACACTCACTCACGCACCAACCATCGTCTTTGCAAGTCAACACACAGTACTTTCGTCCTACTGGCTCTGGCTGCTCTGTGCTGTGCCTACGTGTTGCTCCCTGGTGATCGAAATCATTACCATCAACGTGAAACAACCTTCTGTATATCTTAATGCTTCTAATAAAACCGTTACATCATTTTTTATGACATATTAGTTATTTATTTAAAAGCATTCCATGTGAAAGTGCCTCTGAATGAACCTCAATTTTTAAAATTAATTGCAATGCTGTACCTTTATCCTATCTTGCCAGTTAACAATCTAAAATTGTCATTTGTCTAATAAGTCAAGTTTTATACATAATTAAGGTAGGAGGTAGAAGGTATTTCACTTATTGCCCCCTTATTTTAACGTTTTGATATACTTTGTATTGTGTCCCACCCGTGAAATAAAAAAAAAAACAAGTAATTTCTCCTTTAATTGTTACATTTCCCCTTCAACCACACTACAATATTCAACGGTCAATTACCTTCTCTCTACGTCTTAAATAATTTATTTGATCTTTTGAAAATTCACAGAAATTTAAATATATTTCTTATTGAGTAAAGAGGCAGTTTTTTATCCGTCGCGCCCGTGACACAAAAATTTTCGCTTATAGCTATAAATCTGAGATAGCATTTTAAGGGTTTAATAAACAGTGTTTAGTTTCATAATTCATTGCACAGATAGTATAAGCAATATGTTGCTTAACTGTTAGTAGAATAGTTTCATTAATATAAAAAATGTGATCTGTGCGTCCCGCCCGTGACAATGGAATAATGCCCGTTTAATAAACTGTATTGGACATCCCCGATGCGTAGTGGCAACGTCCTCGCCTGGTAATCAGTGAGTCTCGGGTTCGATACCCGGTATACGTGAGGGTTCGGATCGTACATTAAACTGTAGGCATCTGTGCATAAAGTGGACTTAATGCAAACAAATTCAATAAACTGTATTAGATTACCTGCATTCTTTATGCAGAATCTCTTTTAATCTACTTCCAACAATATACAGGGAGTTGCGTTAAAACACGGACAAGTTTTACAATAGTGTACAGGATATGAAGGATTTATCTTAGTGTTCTAAACCAGAAGTTCCCACGTAAGCGCCATTTAGCTCCTGATCCATTAAACCTAGTCTCCAAAGTTAAAAGCGCGGTCGCTTAACTGAAAACATAGTTTCGCAAATTATACATGAATTAAAAGGAAAAGAACACAATTTGCGAAAGACATAAACATCATTTCTCCTCACTTTGGTAGGAATAAAAATTATAAAATCAATAGCATTTGCAGTTTTTTTTCACACCCCTAGCACCTGGTCAACTATTTGGCAAAAAAAAGCCTCAAATTTCTCTTTTGATGTTCATCACATTGTTGTAAAAGAGAAGTTTATAGAAATGTGATTCGAACACTCAAAACGTTTGGGCACCGAGGTGGCTGCTAAGCCTCACAGCAGCTACTAATACATGTAAAGAGACTGTTGTAAAAATAAAATTTAATATGCTCTGTACACAATAATATATCTTCTAATGCAGCAACCAGTGGCGGCGATTGGGTTCCAAAACCGGGGGGGGCAAGGTGTCAAAACTGGGGGGGCAAAGACAGTACATTTCCCTTCGTAGATAAGATTTAGCATAGTGCGGGAGCAAAAGTAGCGAGAACTAGGGGGCAACTGCCCCCCTCGTTCCTTTAATCGCCGCCACTGGCGTCAACTAGAGTTCACGAGTTGTATCTTTGCGGGTGACCTTGTGTAACTCAGCACAGAGAGAGCAGTTGCCACCAACTCGCCGTTTGTTTGGTCGACAGTTCTTACAGAGTACGAGGAGAATAACGGGCATTGGCTAAGGCACCCTAGTTACTGCGCAGCCTGGTTTGATCAAGGTTCACCCGCAAAGATGCAACTCATCATCTGTAGTTTCTTCTGAATTGTTTAAAGGCTTGAGTTGAAGATACAAGCCACCTTTAGGAGACAATAGCATTGATCTCTTGTCCAGGAGTAAGGAATTAGGTGTTTTTTCGCAGATACTAATTTCACACCTATAGACACTATGCTGGCTAGTCCTACTTTCGTCTGTATAAGCCCGAAGTGACTACCTAGAATAGAGAAACAATACCAGGGTCAATGTTACTTTATACAAATGTCTGAGAAACATGCACACAATATAGCGCATGCGCAGAAGAACAGAACTTGTACACTCAGGAGAAGAAGTGGATTGAATTTTGAAGTCAGCCCCTTCAAATCAAGCAACCCGAGTCACAGAACGAACTTGCGTGTTACATACCTTGAAAGGTCTGTCATGGTTGTCATCTCCGCACTCAAGCGTGGTGTGCCAATTGTTGCACACGTTTAACCGTTCTTCGTCTGAATCGGAGTGTAAAAGCAATGGGAATACGGTTTCCTAAACATGTTTAACGTAAAACAGAATGCATTTGTAAATCTGTAAAAACTATGCATTGCTGAAACTATATAGTATTTAAGCATGCGGCAAGAACCACAGTTAAGAATTTATTAACCTAAACGTTAACGTCCGTTAGTAACTAACGTAATGACAACAATTTAAACTTCTTAATTAATTAAAGCATTATTTTCAATCATGTCTAAAAGCATAGGTGCAATCAGAATTTCTCAAAGGTGTAAGTAAGGCTACTAAAAAAAAACATTTTAAATACTGTTACATAAAACAGGAAAAATAATAAAAGAAAATAAGAATGATTAGTCCATTCATTCTTAACCCAGCCAGTGACGGGGGGGAGGGGGGGAAGCAAGTGGACCCACTGACTCACCTTGAAGACACAAATGGTTCGTATGAAAGACAGCTTGCTTTAGAAACATAAGCGCAAGCGCAACTATACTCTGTCCCGTTTATCTCTGAAGCAAACGAACGAAAACAAGTCTCTGCGCAAGTAGTGACGCAAGACGTCTCATCCAATGAACACGTAAGAGGGAACGGGATTGCATGGAGGGGTGGAAGCAACTGCAGTGACCGGCCTTCGCTCTGCCCACTCAATTTCCTGCCCTTCTCTGCCGCTATGCAGTTTTGGGGCCCTTCACCGAAAGGAAAATACGTATAGTTGGGCCTCGTTTTCTTTTTGTCTTCCGTAAACCTCTCGGGATCGAACTTATCTGGGCGAGGATAATATTTCGGGTCGTAGTAAATCTATGGAATGAACCACGTGACTTCCGGGTATCCTGTAGTGCTTCGAACACACCCTGTCCAGAATTGGAAGTGGAAGGTATTTGCGTAGAGTCTCTGAAAGAAAGCCACAAAAAGAAAAAAAGAAGTTTTAATTAAATGATCTTTCAAACGGTGGAGAGAGAAAGTTTGTTGTATGTCTACTTTAGGTTCAAGCAACTTAATCGGGACTGGATCAACAGTTTATAAGTATGATACCAAATATGATATCTGGCTCCACCGGGAATCGAATCCGGGATCCTTTGATTACAAGGCTACAAGGCCGTCAGAGGGGACTCATGAAGAGATATGATAAGCAGGGAATGGATTTATATGTAGTAAAAAAGTGCTAAATATGTAAATACATATTTAGTTATTTTCACCAAAATATTGATTTAAATATGGACTTGAAATTGTAAAAAGTTACCTTTTTAATAATATAAGACACTACACGACCTACATAAAATACAGTTTCGACATTGTAACTTTTACCGTGACTGTCTTGAAGAGAAATCAGAAGCGAATCCCGTTCTAGTAGCGAGGGTGGGGTTAGCAACGGGCTGCTCGACTTGGGACTCTCTTCCAAAGTTGCCAAAATAACGTTTGTAACATCCAGGAGCCTACACTTGTGCCCTCATTTTCTATTGTTGACAACGTTTGAAATAAACAGGAATTTCAAGTGTTTTACAAAAGCAAAAGCTAACATGTAATTACTGCGCGATATGGAGTATATGTTGAGAAATGTTGTGAAATATGGAAATAATGTGTAAAAATAACTAAAATATGTAAAATATGAGCAAAAAATTCAAATATGTACAAATAGGGAAAATAAAAACTGAAGTTCTCGAGTCTAGATGCGATGATGCGCAAAGATAACACAAAATACAACTGATTTCAGCTTCATACATAAATATGTATTTACATATAAATCCGTTCCCTCATGATAAGGTTTGTGAGTGCTCATCGAGAATTTTCTGAGAGGGGTAACTGCTAACTATGACGTCATGAAATGTTTACAAGTCGTCTTAAGATAGAAATGTATCAAGAGAGAGAGAGGGGGGAGAGAAAAGACAGAAAGAGGAAGATGAGAAAACAAAGAGAAATAATCAACAGAGACAGTGAAAGAAATAAGGAATCGACACAGAGAGGAGAAGAGCGAGATAGAGATAGTGGTAAACGAAGGGAAATTAAAAACAAGAAAGACAGTGAGAGAAATAAAGAAGCGAGGGGGTGAGGGGAGAGAAAGAGAGAGAGGTAAATAAAGGTAAATAAAAAAATTAGAGACAGTGAAAGAAATGAAGAATCGACATAGAGAGAAGGAGGGAGAGATAGAGATAGTGAGAAACAAAGAAAAATAAAATAATCAAGAAAAACAGTGGAAGAAACAAAGAAGCGAGGGAGGAATGGTGTGTGAGAGAAAGAGAAATGGTAAAAGAGAAAACAGAAAGGATGGTAGGGAATACTGAAGAAAATAACACCAAAGAAAGTAAGCAAGGAGAAATACGCGTATATCCAAGCACCGAAGGAATGAAGGCTAAAATCTAGCAAGATACAAGACAACGAAAACAAGGAATGGAAAAGGGATACAAACAAAATAAGGAAGGGAGCAATAAGTAAAAAATGGTACCTTATTCCAGAGTGATCAAATGGCCTTCCACCCGTATCTCCCAGCTGTGCCTTGAGAAGGGGGAGGGAGGACATATGCAGCATGTAATGTAAATTTTTATTAAACTCCCATATGTACGCTACATTTCACGCTGTATAGGAATGTGTTTCATTTATTACATAGTATTTGGTTTTGATGATATGGGTTAACTATTTTTGTTATCAAGAGATGGCGTTCCTGGTCAAAATAATCATCTGATTGCGTAGGCGCCAAGCAGCGAGAACCGTTAATGTGAATGATAAACGTGGCGCTAATCACTGTGCTTTTTGTGCAGCTGGACAATACAAAGGACAATCGCCGTCTAATGTACTCTTGAGCATTTGTTTTCAGTTAGTTTTCAGTATAGTTTACAACAGGTAGAATATAAGTATCCTAAGCGTGTGTCTTTGTCATTATGTTTTCATGTGTGAATCAACGCAACACACAACACACGTACTTATTGCTAGCTTTATTTGTTCACATACATTGATAATGAATTGCGTTAATTTTATGTGAATCACCCTCTATAAAAAGCCTGAGAATAGAATCGAATACCTGACACAACCAGATCCAGATACTGCATTTCCCTAAGAGCATAGTAGGATAACTTGTTGTCATTCTTATCCAGGATAGATACGATTTCTTTGCTAGCTCATTTCTGGATGTCTGGATTCACGGATAGCTCATGCACAAGGAATATAAAGGAAAGATAGTGCCATCCGAAGATTGCCGATCTTTCACGAACGCGTGACGCAGAGACACAGCTGGGCTGAAGCAGACACCCCGTAGCATTTATATGGGACATTCAGAGAGCAAGAGTATTTCTTTACTTTGAGGGTGGGGGGGGGGGGAGGAATATGAATTGTCATTCTCTGAGATGGTATTGAGGCATCCTTTCAATGATTAGTAACATAATTGAAAATGCGCTATTTTTAAAAGGGGGCAAAGTACACGTGTAAATGTATTTTCAAAATCCATGCCTGAAACTTTCTGATCCATGCTTTACAAAGAAAGTTGCAGTGTTCTCATCAGGGTTTCGGAGCGGAGTGCGGAGCGAACTAAAGAAGCGCTCCGGAGCGACTCCCAAGCGTCGCTTCTACTCCACTCCTCGCTCCGGAGCGGAGCGTGGTAGTACAGTTGACAAGGGAAGGCCACCTGCTGGAATATTCTAGAGAAAACAATTTTCTAATAATCTTGTGTCTGGAGGGGAGTGATTTCTGTGGTACAGAGTCTGAAGAAGATCTTGCTAGAAAGTTGAAACGTTACGTTTAGTTTATGTTTCAAAATAAAATAAATTTTCTGCCTTGGTCAGCATATTGAGTTTTTCACAATAATGAAGTATTAAGTAAGATTTTTAGTGTTAGAATTGAAATGTTTCTTGTCTTGAATTTTACGAAAACCAAAAAATGAGCCAGTATCATATATATTTAGTAAATATATAATAAAATAGAATATTTTCCAGGTATTTCCTTTGCACAATCCAGGACAAGACGGAACAATTTTAATTATTCCTTTTCTTTAAATTATTACTACATTGCAATGAAAAAAGTCGATTTGCTTTTGCTATCGAGCTCAAACATCGATATGCGTATTAATGGATAGTTCCTCACTGTTCGAGTTCGTCGTCTTCCCCCGCCAGATGGTTCTGCGTGTACTGGGTATGTATAGTCTGTGGTTTATAAGGCCTTAGAAAAGTGTTCGCACATGTCAATAGAGAATATGCTCAGTGTCCCATCCTGTAATAGGTAATCCTTGATAATAGCTCATTTATTGCAAGGTAAAGGCAAATCCATAACCAATTGGAGCAGGTTACGTCAACCTGACAATCCAAGACAAGACGGAACAATTTTAATTATTCCTTTTCTTTAAATTATTACTACAACCTGGTGGTGTAAAATTGAACTATTTTTTTTATCGCCATCCTCTATCTTCCCCATGGTCTGCATAGTGGATTCATAAAATTTCAGAATTCTACGATGACTCAAACAGGCTACAGAGGGCTCCGAGTTGGATAACTTTAATTCTGGCCACCCGGTATATAACACATTCGGATCTGGCCCCTCCCTCAAAAAATCCTGGGTATGGGCCTGAGAACGTAAACAGACCAGTAAAACAATAAGTGAAGTGCAATATGAATTCACTGCAAGATTTAAAAAAGGGGCCCAACTGAGACAGACAATAATCTCACACAGAACATGCAGAGAAATTATTTGCGTCAAGAAAATGGTGGTAGTCATATTGACCCTCTGGATTGGTAACTGCAGGGGGTAACAAGATATTCATACCACCCAGTATATCCTGAGAACTCGCTTCTCTGTATGGTATTATGTGTGTTGCCTATTTATGCGGCTATTTTAACTTTTGTGCCACTCTTGGCCAATCGCGAAGATAGGGATGAGAAGTTATGGGGGAATGTGGCCAATAATGACACACTCAGGTAAAATGACATTATGCATGATTCTCGGATGTGAAGGTCTACAGGCGAGGGTAATTCAGTTCCGATTCACAGTGTAAAAAAACTGGAACCTGTGAAATGGTCAATGTGTACGACGAATGTGTTGTTGTTGGCAAGTGATTTTGTGAAAAAGTAGGTGGTGAAGTTTTCTCTTGCAAGTAACGGGAAATGTATTTGCACATCTTAAACTTTACACTATCGGATTAACAATAGGGATTTCTGTGCATAGTGTTCAATGGCGTGTTGTGACTGTCGCGTGGAATGTTCTATTTGCGTCTGAGAAACACACTTCATAACTTCTTTTCATGTTGGGTAAAACGACACTACTGATCAGTCTAAAATTACATTATGTCATTTTATCCTAATAGTGAAAATGTGGAAACATTTATCTTATACTTACCGTTGTCGCCTTGAAATCAAGGTGTCCCGGGTTCCATACCCGGTGAAGGCAGATAGTGGTTCGGATCCCTCTTTAAACTGTAGGTCCAGTCCCGATTAGCCTTTCTGTGCATAAAGTGAACTTAAAACAACAATTCAATCAAAATTACACATAATTTCATTTCACCATCACTTACTATGTCATTTTAGGCGTATTATTTCAGTACTTGAAAAATTGCATCTTGCACTTCAAACGATTATTGCTAGTTATTCTTTGGGCATACATCATTCTAATTATTTTTATATTGTAGCTAAAGAATGTAACAATGGGTTACAATAAAATCAGCTTTCTAACCTGTACTCTTGTCCTATTATTTAGGTGCTCTACAAGAAGTATGTCATTTTAGGCCAATTTCCCATAAGATGAAATTGATGAAGGGACACAAGCCTCACAGAGGATTATACTGGTTTTGAGTACAGACGTCAGAGGCTCTTTTTTTGGAGAGGACTGGAATCGTTAAGGTGGATATTACATAGCTACTTTCAGGGGGGTTTCATAGTAAAATATTTAGTAATTTCCATATTTAACCTTCATTTTAAAAGTTGTTCAAATACAAAAATGACAATAAGGAGTCATTTTAAGGGAATTTTCATTCACAACTTCAGCTTTTCCCTATCTCTTTACTGCTTCGGAGTGTAAAGTGTGACTCTTTCTGAGGAGACCCAAATGTCAACTTCACTGCCATGTAGTACACCCTGGACTGTATTTTGAAGACTAGCGAGGCTCTGGCGTCTGGAACCACGGCCAATATATTCCTCCGTGGGGCTCGTGTTGTGTCGTCCATATATGTTAGTATTGTCTTTCATTAATTTAATCTTATCATCCTCATCTTCGGGATTAGCCAAAAGTGGCAGAAAAGCAAAGTAAAATAAATCAATCAATTTATTACTTTCATTTGAAAAGTCTTGCTTTCTCACAATTTCAAAGGAGGCTGTAGCCCCATCAACTCCTCCCTGCTACGCCAGTGGTTCATAGAAATGGTACGTAGAAAAGAGGTTGACATTTAGATGTTTAAGGGAAAGTCAGCAAATTAACCACTATTATGATATGAGCTTACCAGAACTTGTATTGTGAAATCCGTTCTCACTTCTTTCCTCATCTTTGACATCATCTTCATCTTCCTCCACCGAGCCTTTGTTCTTCAAGTCAAGAAGCATCTGAGCGATTTATGAGCGATTTATCTTGTTCCTGACCCGAAACTCCACACTGTCGAACGTGGCAAAAAAGGAAAAAGTCGAAAAGATACTGTGGAAGCTATGTCAACCGTAGAGACCATATGAGCTCAGGAAAAAAGAACAGTCCTGTCCCTAATAACATATTTCTCAAGTTAAGCTCGATCAACTTCCCTCCATCTGCCTAAACTGGGCATCTGGATTCTGTAAGCTGTGGCAGACTAATCCGAAAGCGCATGAAGAGATCACATCAGTTGTGAACCTGGCACACAAATCTTTCACCTCCACCGCATACCAGCTTTGGCGCTGTCTGCAACTATACTATACTCCCAAGCTCATCACCACGCTCTGCGACTAGTTGGAATCAGGGTTGGCAAAATTTGTGTTTTTTTTTAAAAAAAAAAGAACAAAACAAACTGTTTTTTTTTGTTTAAAACATGTTTTTTTTTTGTTTTAAACATAGTTTTAAACATGAGTTAAAAAGACATGTTTTAAACATGTTTTAAACAAAACAAAGTCAATCTTTTCCCAGTAAGTTATAGTTAAAGTCGTTAAAGAAAAAAAAATACTCATTTTTATGAGTAGAGTGGCGACAAGGACAGTTTATTTCCCTTTGGAGATAAGGTTTACCATACTGCAGGGTAGGGGTCTGCGGGATAGAAATTTTTGGGTCGGGACGGAAAATTCCTTAAATCCCGACATTCGGGACGGGGAAAATTCTCAATTTCCCGAAAAAGTCGGAAAATTTTCGGGACGGGATGTGTTCGAAATTTCCCAAAGCTCTTGAAATCTCGAATTCTACACGTAATTTCCATCTTAAGTGCTTGTTTTTGCACTTCTGGTACAAAACCTAACAATTTCCGATAAGTTCCAGATATTTACAATGCAGAGAACGTCTAGAATTGACGACATTTTAAAATGACCATTCGGAATTTCCAGACTGCTTGGGATCCCGAAAAGTCGGAAGTGATTTCCGGAAGTCGGGATCGGGACGGAAACTTTCTTTCCCGATCCCGGTCCCGACTTTTCGGGATCCCGCACACCTCTACTGCAGGGACAAAAGTTGTGGGTAACCCCCCCCCCCCCTTTTTCGCCACTACTGAAGTAGGTTAGGATTTATGTTCATCTAAATTTCAAGAAACTAAATATTATAGAATTACTATCCTCGTCCTGGAAAAATCCGGGTGAAATATTTCCTGCTACCTGAACAGTTTATATAGCAGAAAACAACCTGCAGTGTCATAATAGATTCTCCAGATCAATTTATCTTTCAAAGTACAAAATTATTAGTGTTGCCCACGGGACGAGACGGGACAGGCTTTTAAAAATTCGAGACGAGACGAGATTGACCATGTGCCATAAGACAAACGAATATTTTCGAGACGAGACAGCATTTCCACGAGACTCCACGAGACGAGACAGGCCAAAGTATCGTCTCGTGGGCAACACTAAAAATTATGTTACCAAAAGTAAGCGTCTGCGCTTCATTCAGTTATACAAACCAATGAATCGTATCGCAAGAGAAATAAAAATCACGTCATGATCAAAATCACGCATTGTGTATTTAGTTTCCATTTCCAGCTTCCACCAGTCTCAAACTTACAGGACGATACGAAGCAATTAACTGAGAAGTTTCGATTTCTACAGTAAAGCACGGGTATTTCTTGTAGCACAACAATTTTGCTACCTTGTGCATACATATCTAGCCTGCCTAACCAAACAACATAGGCATTTAGCCTAAAATTAAAAAGCTTTCTCCCGTGACGTCAGAACATAAGGTTGCACAAGTGTTGTGCGATAAGTGAGACCTGTTAAGCACGGATTAATTGACACAGATTCAATTAAAGAACAGGGTTGCCAAACAAAAAAATTATCACAGACTATAAAATATCTACCACCAAAATGTGTTTTAAACACTTGTAAGAAAAACATGTTTGAAACACATTGTTTTAAACGTTTAAAACATTTGTAAAAAAAAACAAAGCCGTGTGTTTTAAACGTTTAAAAGAAAGTGTTTTAAACACTTTTGTTTTAAACATGCCAACCCTGGTTGGAACATTCTCTTCATCTTGTGAATGTAGGTGTCAGTTTCGTTCTCAGTTCCCTCTAATGTTGAACAGGCTGTTTCCAGCGATCGGGTCCGTTTCTTCATCAGGATGGAAGTTCCGGTCAACAAAATGGTCGAAATCTTTCACCAGGACGGCCTTCAACAACTGCGGATCCTTGACCAACAGGGCTGGCTGCCTGAACAGGTACATCCTGCAGAACGGATCATCTTCGAACTGTTTGTAAATCTGCATATGGTGAGCGTACACGTGCTTCCTCACCAGAACCACATCTGTCAAATTGCCCACTAGGACCGTTGGTTTCTCGTGTGGCACATCAGATTTCTTCTAGTAGTCGAAGTTCCAAGTTAAGTAAGTATAGATGACGCTCAGTATCACAATGATAATTGCTAGAAGAAAAATCATGGCTAACTGCTTACCAAGTTGTATTTACTGCAAGAAAGTACAAATGTAAGCAGAATTACAAAACGCAAAACCTACAGATGTACAATCTGGAAGAAAAGTAGCCTAAAGTATATTGATATGAGAAAATTTGTCTACAAATAGCGCTATTTTTTTTGTCTAGTACAGCATGTATTATTATTTGGTGATCTTGTACCGTACGCGATGTTGCATAACTTCATCCACATAAGTTCGAAAATACAGCCTTCTTTTTTAAATGTACAGCCTTGAGCGAAAATAGAACACCCACCCTTGTAAATTTGAAAGTTCAAACCTGCACGATGTGGTAACGTAGCAAGGCAGTGTAGCAAACCTTCCGTACGAAAAAATAGCATGAAATCTTAGTGATGTTCTAACATGTGTGTAATTGATGTATTTACTTATTATTGACAAAATAATTACAGAAAATTAAACAACTTTACATAGTTACATTACATGACACATGATTCGCTCCTGCTTCATTCCTCGAAATTTTACTCGTTTGTCCAATTTGTTCTAAAAGTAACTGTTACTTGTGTTACAAGCAGGCCCGTAGCTAGGAATTCTTATTAGGGGGGCAAATTCAATCCTAGGTGGGGCAAATTTTTAATATATTGTGTTGCATTGGCAGATATAGCAGGGTACAGAGGGGCACTTGTCCCCCTCCTCCAAAAGTGATATGTAACAGGAAAGAGATGATATCTTTAAACTCTAATGAACAAAAATATGACTCTTCGGAATACCACAGAATACAAAGATAAAGTTTAACATAAATAGCGACCGTATCGACTTTATATTTACAGGTCGAAAAGGTTAATAGACGATTAATATGTACCAACAGTTTTGGGCTTCTCTGCAGAACTGATCAAGGAAGTCCTTTATAAATCGTGCTTCATAATGTAGTACTCTAGTTTCCAGTATGCAAGATTTTTACGCACAAAGGAATCTAACGAGAATCCAACACCACCATTGTGTTGCGTTACGCAAGAAAAATCGAATTAATTAAATCGGGCCGCCTCGGTAAATCCATTTCTTTGGGTAATTTTCATCCAGCCACTGTCGCACGCCCAGGCAGAAGTATGGATGGGCGTAATCAACAATCATTTGATCGAGCCATTTTTCCTGCCCCAAATCTTAAATGGCATCACTTATGAACATTTTTTGAGGAACGGGATGGCAATGTTGTTGGAGGATGTGCCTCTAGCTACAAGACGTGACGTGATTTATCAGCATTGACTGCCCAGCTCGATCCCCCGATGGATTTGACGCCTTGCGACTTTTACATTTGGAGCCACATGACAAGACACCGGTAAACTCGCAAGAAGAGCTCAGGGAGAGGATCTTAACAGCTGGTCAACACATCAAGGACACCATCACATCACGAGTTAAGAGACCAAATGTCCGTTAAAACCTGCGTGCCTGCATTCGTAACGGAGGTGCCAATTTTGAACAAGACGTGTATTGTTCATTGATTCCATTCACATGAAGATGAATGAAGTATTATTTCTTGTACACAAATGTGTATGTTAGCAACATTTGTACCTTGTTGGATAGCAGATGTCACAAGGAAGTAATTTAAGTAATTTGTACGCTTCGTGTCATACCATTTTAGTTATTAATACGTTGCCAAGTAAACTAAGATTGGATTTTTTTATCATCACTTGTAAGTTTAGACCCACTCGGTACTTACATGTGATTGTTATTTGGGAAAAACTTTTTTTCAACGAAAACGCTGAAATAAGTTCCATACAATGATCAGTTTTTTCTCAATTCATCTTTTTATGTGGAAAATTGTAATTTTTTAAAAAGACAATTGAAATTCGATTATCTCGAAAACTACTAATTTTCGGACGGGGTATCATATGGTCACATTTATTGCAAATTGTCTCTACTTTAACCCCTTTCAGGCAATACATCTAATTACCAGTCACCCTGTATATATATATATATATATATATATATATATATATATATATATATATATATATCAGGGTTAGTCAAAAGTATAGGGACAGGCCAGTAATAACGAGATGCGTGGACGGAGGAAAATCACATGTTGCATGTGGGTATTGGTGCGGAAACTGCATTGAATGGGGGTGTGGCCATCATGGCAGCCATCTTGGATTCCGCCATATTGGATATCACACAATATTTTCAAATAGAAAGGGATATGTATGACACATCAATTTAGGCTACAATTGTCCCGCAAACGACAATCCGAACTCATTTTGGACCTATCGTGGAAGAGATAGGGTGTACTACGTTTGACTGCAAAAAATGAGATTTGTTTGGAAGAATTGTTCACTGTATTCCTGTGGGTAACTGTACACTGCAAATTACAGAGAGCATGAACAAGAAAACATGACATTGACTTACAGAATGCCTCAAAGCAAGTGCCCAAACTGCTTCCCGTCGACTGTCTGACAATACTATGCCAATCGATCGTAAAAACTGCTAAGTGCACGTTGTAGCATATCCCGAGAGAGTCCTCTTGTTTCGTCCACAATGCGATTCCGTAGATCATTCAGGTAGTGTGGTTTGGTGCAATACACTTTGTCCTTCATGTGTATCCATAGAAAGTAATCCAAGGGTGATAGGTCGGGAGATCTTGCAGGCCATTCGATCATACCTCGTCTTCGAATCCATCGTTGTAGAGAGGTTTCATGTAAGTATTGTCGAACATCCCATCCATAGTGTGGCGGCACTCCATCCTGTTGGAACCAAACACTATTAAAGTCCTGTGTGGACACTTGGATGGCAGGGACAATCTGTTCACGAATCATTGTCAAATACTGCTCACCTGTCAGATTGCCGTCAATGAAGAAATGGTCAAGAATGATGCCTCCCATCATTCCTACCCAAACATTCAGTTTCTATGGATACTGGGTATGATGTTCCTCATCCGATGCGGGTTTTCATCGCTCCAATAGTGACAGTTATGTCGGTTTACCTGCCCGTTGAACATAAATGTCGCTTCATCAGAAAATACAATGTCATTGAGGTGAATACTATCGTTATCGATATTTCGCATCATTACTTAGCAAAATTCAATACGTGAGTTCGTGCACTAAATCCACTTTGTAGGGTTTAAACTTACTGCGCAATAAAATTCGATGCACTGAACTCTAGGAAATGTCCAACGTGTTGGCAATGCTGGTTGTCGATGTATGCGGATTTTCCACAAAAGATTGTAACACATCCAAAGAAACTGCCTCGTTGCTACACGATTTCGGCCTTCCTGATCGCATACGTTCTTTAACATTTCCACTTGCTGCAAAACGTCGATTGCTTCTTTCAACGGTTGACTTCGAAATTGGGTTACGTTCAGGAAATGTAGCATTAAATAACTGTCGCACCTCGGTATACGATCGCTTGCTATCTCCATAGCCACGCATCATTAATAACGTAATACGTTCTCGTTCACTGAGCTCCATTTTGACCACTGACAGTGACACAAATCTCCTTCCTTTGGCACAACACTCACCAACATGAGCGACATGCAGAACGTTCGCAAGGACGATAACAAATGCAACTGACCTTCGAGGAAGTTGACTACAATCTACAAGGGATGTGTACAGGTAGAGTCCATATCCAGACGAATACTGTTATTGCTGTCCGTGGAAGGGAAAGAAAAACAAATACCTACCTGATGCTCTTAATTCGTCGAATAGGATTGTTAGCTACAAAAGAGCATGCTACTCTGCTGTAAGGAAGGATTGTTTAGACTGGCATTCTTTAATTCTGTAATTTTCGATATTATGTTGTTTTCAACAAACTATCAAGACGAAACAAGAGGACTCTCTCGGGATATGCTACAACGTGCACTTAGCAGTTTTTACGATCGATTGGCATAGTATTGTCAGACAGTCGACGGGAAGCAGTTTGAGCACTTGCTTTGAGGCATTCTGTAAGTCAATGTCATGTTTTCTTGTTCATGCTCTCTGTAATTTGCAGTGTACAGTTACCCACAGGAATACAGTGAACAATTCTTTCAAACAAATCTCATTTTTTGCAGTCAAACGTAGCACACCCTATCTCTTCCACGATAGGTCGTTTGCGGGACGATTGTAGCCTAAATTGATGTGTCATACATATCCCTTTCTATTTGAAAATATTGTGTGATATCCAATATGGCGGAATCCAAGATGGCTGCCATGATGGCCACACCCCCATTCAATTCAATTTCCGCAACAATACCCACTTGCAACATGTGATTTTCCTCCGTCCACGCATCTCATTATAACTGGCCTGTCCCGATACTTTTGACTAACCCTGTATATATATATATATATATATATATATATATATATATATTTATATATATATATATAATGAAAATACATTACGTGATCAATTCATATGCCAAATTTTCTCTCAAATGTGCACGCTCCTTTTCCTCAAAAGAATTGTTCATGCATTTAAGCAGCAACAATCTGAAGTATATATCTGGTCTTACTTCTCTCTCTCTGGAACGTTGGAAGTGGCCCCGGCACCCACCCAGCGTCAAATGACATTGGTACCTAAGGGAAACCCTGGGGGCTAAAGGCGGTCAGGGGCATGATGCTAATCACATCACCCCCACTCACGACCGGATCAAGAAAGTGTGGGGGTGCTACCCCCGCACCCCCTATACGTCTTCATGGCGTGGTATTAAGCACAGGGGAGCACTTTATTATTATTTTTTTTACTTATTTACTTACTACCTTCTATCTCGGGTAATTTAGAATGCATTACAGAGAAAATTCATCTTGGGATCGAAGCGAGCAGGAAAATCTTAGATCCAAATATATGCAAACTGAAACAATATTGATTTAATAGGGTGCAAATAATTTCACGGGGTGCCATGGCATTCTCTTTAACTTTTTTTTTTTTATTTAGATCGTTTTGGCTCCCAGGGCTTTGGACTATAAGAATAGGAAAATGTGCATTTGCGAGCGATGCGAGCAAGAAAATTTTACGAAATGTACTTTTATTTTTATAAAATTTGAAAGCGAGGGGACAATTGCCCTTCTGTGCCCCCTGCAACTGCCCTTGGCCGTCTGGAAGAAAAATGCAAGAAAAACTTGAAAACTAATTCCATCTTGAATATCCATTTGTACTGCTATTCTTAGACTCTGCTAGTCATGATTCTTTACTTCAATGTTTGCCCCCCTAGATTAGACTTCCGACTAAAATTGTGGGAGGGGGTGATAATGCCCCTGTCACCCGCTGTGGTTGCAGCACTGTTTGTGAGTGTCTCTTCATCAATTGCACGTCATCACTCATTGTCACGTTTACCTCGAAGTGGCAGAAAGGCAACGCTAAGTAACAAAAATCGAATATCCATTCCCTCTCTCCCACATGAATCACTATTACCAATAGGTAGACTTCGGAAATAAAAGATAAAGCAGTTCAAACTTCATAACAACACATCCAAGAAGAACATCCAAACACATTAGGTACCTTTCATACAAGACTTCTCAAAATGTCACAACTGTTCTAGATACTGAAAATTACGAAACCATTTCCCGAAGTCTGAATCAGGAAGGGATTTTCTCCACCTAATCCTAGTACGACATTATTCGGAATCCCACACACGTTAATAAATCACAAAATCAATAAGTGTCTTTGTTATGTTGCTAGAGTAGCCTAATAGAGGATATAATTGGAAAGATTAGTAAGAATTCCAGTAGGAATGTTCTGTATTTTTCACAGGGGGGCAAGGCAGGCTCTCAGGGGGGGCAGTTGCCCCCCTGCCCCCCTCTAGCTACGGGCCTGGTTACAAGTAACTCGTCACTTCCATGGACTGTTCTTTCTTAATATTTGTGAATGCTTATGAATCCTTGCGATATTAGTAAATTTGAACAACGTTTACTTTCTCCACAACCTTTTGTTCTATTTGACTCAGCGCCTGGAGCACCACTTCATGTCCCTCCCGTGGCTACGCATCAGCCCAATTTGATGTTTATTAACAGAGTTAGGATTTTTAGGGGAAAATTTCATTGGGAAAATGGAAGGGAAAAGGTGCTAAAATAAGACCAAAAAAGGGGCAAAAAAGGTGCTGATAGTTATACTACTTTGCATCCTATATTATTAGTCTAAGCTATTCACTCGAAGCTGTGTACACAACACAACACATAGGTTGTGTTACAGTTATTCACCAGAGTCAGGGAAAAATACAAAGCTGTTGTAGCTTACAACATTAAGCATTTCTAAATTTTTAAAAGTGAGTTTGTTTCTTTTCGGAGATAAAATATCTTTATATAAGCTGAAGCTTCTATCTACATCCACAGAAACAAGTGGGGCAAACTTAGTATTCACTCGGAATGGCAACTCTGTGGAAGTGGCAAATTCCACAACGTCCGGATTCTTGTCAAGACTAGCCTCAAGTTTGTCTCTGGCAAAACCATCTAACTGCCCCCTGTAGTAAAGATATCCCATTGTCTTTTCTTTTCGACGCCTTGTTCTTCTAAGCTTTTGATGGCTGTCGACAGGTACTTGTAGGAATGTACACAAAATAGTTTTTTTTTTTTCAAATCATCTATCTTGTCTGGGAGGAGAAGTTGCTGTGCCTTGGAAATTGCACCTGAGTAGGTTGAATCCAGGGATAGCACAAACTCCTTGATTTTTTCAAAATTTTCACACAGAAATGCAGCACACTCAATCCATGATCCCCAGCGAGTAATGATGAACTCATTTACAACGTTGTATTCGTTCCTAATAGATTCAGAAAGCCTGTGAAGGGCATGAGCCAAACAGGTTACATGCCTTAACTTAGGGAACAACGGCTTCAATTGGTTAAATGCCGAAAACATGTAGGGAGCCTGGTCAGTAACTACAACAACTTTCTCGAACTGAATTCCACCGGGCCACAGTTTTTGACATAAATCCATAAATGACTGCATCACTGTACTGGCATTGGTTTTCTGCAACTCATACATGTTTAGTAACATGGGCTTAACTTCCTCACCTGCCAGAGGAAAAACCAAAATGTTCAAAACATATCGTTGCATTGAGTCTGTCGTCTCATCCAGAATGACACCTATATCGCAATCTGACACTTTCACCTTAATTTTACGAACAGTTTCTTCATACACAGGTTCAATATAGTTTTTCCTTAACATACTCTCATCGGGCACTGACAACCGTGTGTAGAACCCTTTCAAGGCCGGATGGCTCACCTTGTTGATTGGAATCTCGGCCTGTGTAAAAGATGGTAAAGTACATGCACTAACAGGATCTAACAGAGTAAAAAAGCAGGTAAGGAACTTACATCCACAAACAATATCTGTCCACTGCGCACACATGAAACGTGAAACCCACAACTTCAGAAACACATTGTTGCTTCACTGCTTCCAAGACCAAACTGCGTTTCCTTCTTCCTTCTATTTTAAAAATAATAACGACGATCTGGTGCATATCAGTTGCGGTCTCTCCATTGTTGATTTCAAATAGTCAACAATCAAGCACAGTTTAAATACATTCAATTTCAGTTAACAATGTGAAAACATCTTAAAGAGAAAAATGTCGCGAAAAAAGAAAATAAAAATTCAATGATTTGCTGAGGAAATATATTTAACAACACCAGTAAAAGGACACAAAAAGGGGAGGAAAAGCGATTAAGAACACGAAAAAGGGGGAAAATAGATAAATGTACCAGAAAAGGGAGGGAAGGGTGCTGGAAAATTAGCTCCATTCTCACGTTGAGGCAACATTTCACACACTGAGTCCTTCCAGAGAGGTCTGACTTTTACTACGAAAAAAAGGTGCGCACCTAAAAATCCTAACTCTATTTATTAAATATGCTCTAGTATTACAGTGCTACGTTTAGACCTCATGCTGTTACCAGCATGCGAAAGAGGGAGAGAGAGAGAGAGAGAGAGAGAGAGAGAGAGAGAGAGACACGCGTGCAATATGTAGAAAAACACACATATTATTATCCTTTGTTCCCATGTCTATTATTTTCCGCATTATCTTTAGCAAAGTATATTTGAAGCCAATCTATACCCACGGCCATGAAATTAGGCGGGTGGCAGAATTTCGCGCTGTTGCCACGTAGGAGTACAACCCAGTGTGTTCGGAGGTTTAAGAGAATGAAAGATCTCGTTGTTGAGTTGGTTTTTGTGATGCATGTGATGCAAACTCACAGTATTTGCTCGAAAGGTCAGGAATTACACGGAGAGAGGTCAGTCTTACACTCGAACTAGGCAACGCAGCCCGGTTGACAATGCACGTGAACCTGCTCTCAGTTTGCTTTTCCCATGTGGCACCAGCGCAATTCTGCCCAGCCGCCTATTTTCATGGTCGTGCGTTTAATTGCTTATCTTTGTTGTCATAACAAAGAAAATCTCTTATTGAGGAATTTTGAAGTGGAATTTTATAGGTCAAGATCATTGGTGGGGGAAAACTCCCCCCATTCTCCACGTGATTTCTCACATTTCTCTCCAGTTCACAACGCAACCTCGATTCCAACTCCTCCTTTGGTAATGATTCTATATCCTCCCCTGATCATGGATAATTAAAACCTTATTTATTATGCAAATGACGTCAAAAGATGGAGCTCCAAACGAAAATAATTATTGTTTCTAGTGCATAAAGATGATCGTCTTGGCATCAAAATAACTAGCGAGGAAAGTCTAGCAAATAATCACATGCAGAACTCATGTGTGTACTACTAAAACAGTAGTAGTTCACATGTAACCTTATGATATTACCTCAGCATGTTATAACCACAAGGCCTCGTAATTTCTCGTATCTAACTCTTAGTTTTGTCTCTTTGCCAAGGTCAAGAGTGACATGTAATATTTTATGAAAGATAGACATTTCTTCCTTACGTAACAGTGTAAAAATACACACTGTTGAAAGTTTAATGTACACAGTGAATGAAAAACACACAAGTGGTTTATTGCAGTGTTCTCTTAACCACAAGGGGTCACTTGATTCCCTGGAGATAAGGGAAAATTACCTACATCGCCTTTCCCTTCCCTTTTAATTGTAACTGTTTTAGCTATTTTTCTTGTATATTCTCTGTAGCTTCTTTCCTCAGTTTTAGTACCTCTTTGTTTGTGTTTATTTCCTTTCTTCTTGATAAATTCATTTCCCTCCTATTTTCTGTTCGTTTCTTCTTTATTCTTCTGTATAGAATTTCTGTCATTCCCATATTTCTCTCTCTCTCTCTCTCTCTCTCTCTCTCTCTCTCTCTCTCTCGCTCGCTTCCCTATTTCTTTCTCTCTCCCTCGCTTCATTATTTATTCTTCTTTCTCATGCTTTCTCATGCTCTTTCTCTCTCTCGATTCTCTATCCCTGTTTCTCTTCCTCGTCTTTTATTTCTATCTCTCTCCCTCGCTTCTCTATTTCTTTCTCTCTCCCTCGCATCTCTATTTCTTTTTCCCTTGCTTCTTTATTTATTTCTCTCTCCCTCGCTTCTTTATTTTTCTCTCTCCTTCGCTTCTTTATTTCTTTTCTCTCCCTCGCTTCCTTATTTCTTTTCTCTCCTTCACTTCTTTATTTCTTTCTATCTTTTTCGTTTCTCTATTTCCTTTTTCTCTCTATCTCGCTTTTTATTTCTTTTTCTCTCTCTCGTTTCTTTATTTATTTTTCTCTCCCTCTTATCTTTATTTCTATATCTCTCTCCCTCTCATCTTTATTTCTATATCTCTCTGCCTCGATTCTTTATTTCTAACCTCTCCCTCGCTTCTCTATTTCTTTTTGCTCTCTGTCTCTCTCTGTCTCTCTCTGTCTCTCTCTCTGTCTCTCTCTCTCTCTCTCTCTCTCTCTCTCTCTCCCCCTCGCTTCTTCATTTTTTTTATTTCCCTCGCTTCTCTATTTCCTATTCTTCTCTCTCTCTCCCTCGCTTCTTTATTGTTTCTCTCTCCCTCGCTTCTTTAAAATTTCTCTCTTCCTCGATTTTTTATTTCTTTTTCTCCCTTGCTTCTATATTTCTTTTTATCTCTCCCATGATTCTCTATTTCTTTTTTCTGTCCCTCGCTTCTCTATTTCTTTCTTTCTCTCTCGCTTCTTTATTTCTCTGCCTCTATCTATGTCTATTATATTTTCTTTCCATCTCTCTCTGACTCTTTCAATCTATTATTCCTTTCTCTAATTCTCTACTATCTTTCATATATCTCTTTATTCTTTCTCCCTTACAATATTTCTATCTCATGAAGTGAACATGATGTCAATAAACTGTGATTCATAAGTCCGTGAAACATTTTAGATTTCTAGCAACGCAGGGGTAGCAATATTGGCAAGCAGCTGATTGCATCACCTACGCTCACTTTGCTCGCTTTTGGTTGAAAATTGGACGACAGCGCCAGACGGTTGCTTTCTTCTTGGTTAAACAGTACCTGCCCAAACCTAGCCAACATTTTCTCTAATTCAAGTGATTACACTCAAAGCCATTGCTATTACTATTATTATTAACAGTTTACAACTATTAAAACGTTAATATGTTGAATATATTCTATTATTTCTCTGTATGTACAGCCATTTATCTGTAACTTTTAGAAGAGAAAAACATTTGCATTATTTTTGACATGAAATATTTTATAGTTTATTGTTCTAAAATCGCTGCTCTATAATAATTCTAACATAATAAGTTTTTTTTAACAATAGTAATATTTTCTGATTAACTATCTCTTATCAGGCGTTTATTAACGGTTCAGCGGTTTCAGTTAGAGTCCCTGGATGTATGACTTGACGTCATATACGAGTACTCGCGATCCATTCTCCTTATGGAGAGCTGGGATTTACCTACAATATGGAGTCTTCAACCAATAGCTGATTCTGTTGGTGCGAAAGAGAATTCATGTAAAGTTTATTTACTCAGAGCAAGAATAATAATTATCATCGCAAAATTAAAATGATTATTTCCTCATCAATTATACGTAAATTTGTGCGTTTATATTTAATACAAAATTAAATTGCATGTTAATGCATAATATGTTTGTATTCAACAAGCGCGAAGTACACTTAAGAATTTGTGAGCCTAATTGATTGGTAAAGATGATTACATGTTGAACTTATAACTACACTATTAATCCTTTATTTAACAAGAATGAATGTTGACCGGGATTTGTGCGTCAGTATTATAGTATGAACGTAGTCGCCAGGACATTCAATTACTTCCTCAGTAATATATTATGTTTCAGTTTAAAGTAGGGATGTGACGAAGCTGAAAATTGTACTCGCCGATATTTTTTGGAACCGATACCGATGCCGATATTTAACCGATTCCGATACATAAGATTATTAAACAGAAATGGGATGTTATTTTGTGCATGACAAATATAAATTTGGTATGTACATTTCTATTGCATATCATATGTATATATACATATATATTCTCAAGAGATTCGAATGTACATTTGCATCTACAAAAGGTTATGTGAACCTATAGATTTAACATTAGTACACAAGCAGTTCTTTGAAATGCAAAATGAATTCCTGTTCTGCCAGATTCAACTTCAAAAATACGAGATTTGGAAGCACTTCAGCAAGTAACCTACTTCTTCTCTTATCACAAATCTGTTCAGCAACACTGAACACTCAATGACTGAATACTGATGCAGCAGGTATGCTCAAGTATTTTCTCAGCACTTGCTTTAGGTTTGAATACTCATTTTTGAATTTCCAATACAACAGCAGATCCTGGTTCAGTAATGTACTGTTTTATTTCCGATTTTGAGTTAGGTTGATCCTCTGAATGAGGGTTGCAATTCTTTTGTTACAAAAACTACAATAATGACGAATCATAACCTAATTTTCTATAAATCTTACAAAACTAGAATATAAAACTTATTAGAAGGTAAAATTCTAGTATAATCTGTACCGATTTAAATATCGGATTTTTGCCGATTCCGATACCGATGCCGATATCTCAATTTCTGCTGATTTTCATACATCTGTAATCTGCTTCGCCACATCCCTAGTTTAAAGCATTATGTGTACAGTAATGAACATGACGCAAAATAAATACATTGGTCCATCAAATGGAATTTACGACTTCATTCTATTCATGGACTATTTCACAAATATATTGTGGATAATTTTGTACCTTTGCACTCAGCGTGAACAATAGATGTTATATTCCTCCTCTGTGAATACAGGGTGGCGCAAATCAGTTTACCCATACACAAATTCAAGTTTATACACAAAATTCAAGTATACACATAAACCACATCGTAATACTATTATCAATGTGCTTTTTGCGTAAACTGACTTTTGAGCGACCCTGTATTTCTGTCAAAACAGCAAGATCTCTATGATTATTGCGTTGGATTAATGAAAGTAGTAATGCACCTTCCTTGGGGTCGATAAATCAATTGATTGGGAAAGATCGGTGAAAGATCAATTCATGATGTAGGTGAGGGCAAGCGGGGTTGGGTCGTGAGAGGGTTTGTTTTGAGTGTTTTGATTGGTGTGACGTCATAAAATGGGGGTGGTTTATTTTGTGGGGAGGAAGTTGGGAAGGAGGAAATGTGCGTAACGGTTTTGTGGCGACAGTTGGTTTTCTCGGGATTGTGATATGCGTTTCATGTTTGACGAGCTGTCGTTCATAATTCTAGGAATTGGTTGTGATAGGAGTATGGTTTTCTGGGAATGGGCGATGCGGAAAACGTTGCTCTTTTATCTTTTGTTTGTGATAAGGATAGTAGTAGTTCCCGGAAACCGTGAGAGTTTTGTCGGTCGTTAATTGAAAAGACTTGACGGTTGAAGAAGATAATTGAAACGTTATGAAATTCTCGGAATCGGTAAGTGATATGTTAGAAATCGGTAGAGGTTAAATTGTTTGAAAGCGAACATGCCTGGACATGTTATTGGCGTAGCCTTCTAGGAATTGTGACAGTTTGAAGTATGTTTAACGGAAAACGTAACGTAGGAAAAAAGAAGGTATAAATAGAAGGGATACAATATAATAGGATTATGTGAGGATGGATGTGTGCGGTACAAGACTGTCTGATAATGGAGTGAGCAGCTACGAGGAGTTCTGGGAATTGTTCTATCTTGAGGCGACCTAAACAATGATCGAACGACTCTGCATCGGCTGCATGTATGTAGCGATATGTGAATCTCCCTGGTGTGGATGTTACCTGTTCAACGAATTAGGAAAAGGAGTTCATTATCACTGCGAGACGTTGAAGGAGATAGAAGAGAGAAAAAGAAGAGTGGACGAGAAACAGGATTTCCAAGTCACGGGTGTATATGCGAACTACGTCGCAGGAAGGAGGAGGACAAGATGAACAACGTTTAAAGGAGATAGTGAAAGAGTGGCTTTGTTTGTTGGCGAACAGAAATTCCGTGTGGTGTTCTGTTTGTGATCGTCCTTTGTTACATAAATTCAAACGACATCCCTGTTTCCCGGTTGTTCTTCCCGAGGGTTTCGGTGTTTGCATATCACTGTTCCCCTACTATCCTGAGGATATTCTGGCTGTACCTTTATCGCCGTTACCAGGGACACCATCACCTAGGGTGCGTTCCGAAAGTCATAACGAAACGAACGAATCGAACGAAAGTAGCTGGGCTCGTGTACCTGGTGAAACCAGTTATTTTACAGACTTATGAGACGCTCTAGACGAAAACGCAGGCGCAGCATTTTGTTTATAAAAATTTTCCGAATGGCGTCCAGCGGAAAGCATTTCCTTCTGACAGAAATAAACTCTACTGCGGATACTGTTACTCATTTTAATCACATTCTAAGAACAGTTGAGGCACACTTATCTTGTGCATGTTGCTTCCCGCGGTGTCTGCAAGCAGCAGACGATTCTCACTGAACAAACCAGCCTCCTGGCTCGTGCGTTTGGCGAATCTCGTTCTTGCACGAGACGCACGGAATGCGACTTTTGGGACAGTACAATGAACCTCACGAAACGCACGGATGCACTTATGGAACGGCCAGTTGCCATAACTCGTTTAACGCGTTAAACTCGTGCGACTTTCGGAACGGGCCCAAGAGTATCCGATTATTTTTTCTTTTGTGACAAATGAGAGTGTTTACTTACCACGATTGCTGGACTCGCACCGAGCCGTATGTCATTAATTATGTATCAGTGTATTCGAGATACAGAACGTACAGAAAGTAGCCTATAGGATTATGTCAGACTTCTGAAGAATTAGTGACTGCAGGATTTTACTATTCAGGCTTCAGCGACAGGATATTGTGTTTTCGTTGTTCGTATGGACTTTGCGATTGGACATTCAAAGATTGTCAGATTCTAGGACATAACCTGTTGTTACCTCGCTGTCCATCCATACAGAGTGTTGCAGCGTTACATCGTAACTCCAAGAGTTGCAAGTATTGCGACAGTGTGGTAACTCCTGAGAAAACGTCCGATAAACTTAGTGTGGATTCTGTGACAGTTCACAAAATATGTTTTGAGAATCCATCCATATGGCTTACACTTTTTGAGTGAAAAGTATCGACGAGTGAATTACTGGCTCCGTACCAACAAACACGGTCTCAACTGGGGAGATGGGCGGATATAAAAAGTAAAATGGTTGGAAAAATTACTTGGAGAAAAACGTACAGGTAAAATATGTACAATTTCTATTGTAATAAGTACAAGAAATAAAAGATTTAGAAAATTTACAAATGTTTTATTTACAATCGACAATATGGAAGGTTTACAATACCAGAATTGTTATTTTACATCAAAGTAACACAAATGTTTTATTTACAATTGATAATATGGAAGGCTGACAATACTAAAATGGTTATATTACAATTCATAAAATAAGAATGGTTGATTTACAATATGAAATGCATTTACAATTACAACATCAAATACATAAAAGTAACAGAACTTATTTACAATGTCAATCTGCGACCCAAGATTGTTTTGAAGATATTTGAATCATCAATTCGTTGTACCAGAGAACATAAAAATAGTTTATTAGAGTCTCGAGTACTTTTCTTTCTGAAACCATATTCTTTTTGATACAATGTACAAAAGCCTCCATATGAGGTTGCAATTTATGATAACGTTCGTTCATTAATTTTTGAAGAGGTCTAAAAAGTTTACACAAAAATAAGTGTAGTTCAGAGGCTCTGAAAATAAAAGCATCTGGTGAAAAATGTTGATACATCGAAATACGTTTCCCGAAAAAATTTACACTACTAACAGTGATATTTCCTGTAACCATATAAGAAAATTGTCGACCGGTTTCGACGTAATTTAGTAAGTCACATTTCAAAGCATACAGTTCTCTAATTTGTGAAGAATCGATGCGTACGGGTGATCTCCTCTGTTGCGAAAATTCCCACATCAAATCGAAAGGGGATTGCTTTTCGTATCCTCTTGCTACGTACTTGTTTTTTTCTTTGTTCAGAAAATATGTGTTTGCAAGATAGAGATCTAAACATGCCTTTACGTCGTGTAGTTCAGGACACTCGATCTTGTCTGTGGAAAAGCCAATTTCCCTACGTCTTTTTATGAAATCACAGTCCGTTCCCACATCCATTCCCTCATCGACCGTTTCGTTCTTGATAGTGACGGTTTCAATATTGATGGGTTGCACACGTTTGCGAGTTTTACGTTTGGAAGCATCATCCTGATGGGTCATACCTTTCACAAGTTTGTCGTATTTTACCATTGTACAATTGACACATTCTTTAGTCAAAAGAACATGATTTAATTAAAAGAACAAATAATAAGTTCACATGAAAGACTCGAAAGCATACACGTGATGCCTCTCAGGGTATGGGGTAATATCTCTCTTCGTTCGTTGGTCAAAACAAATCAAAGTCAAGTTTTCGCTAAGAGAAAAGAATTATATTTTACGTCTTAGCAAAATAAATACTTATGTGCATAAAATCCACTTCAGTCAAAGAAATAACAGCTTCTTACAATTCAACTTCACCACTCTTTTAAAACTCGAAGCCCGAACTCCTAAGTAAAGACAAAAGACACTCGTAATTGCCATGGCAACAGCTCTTAACAAGATAATTATATACAGGTTAGTCACTATCCTGACATTATCAGTGATAGGTAAATTACAGAAATTAATATTAAAGAACAATAAACATTTGCACAAGAAAAGATAATTAATAACAATAAATATTAACAATAAATATTTGTGCAATGGGAAAGGACGTGTCAATTGCCCCCTCCGAAGAAAAATCAAAATCGACGACGAACTGGAAAACTTTCAACAGTCTAGGAGATTTTGGTTTCAATCTCTGGAAAACAGTTTACAATTCTTCATGTATTTAGTTCACAAGTTCTGACATAAAACTGGACGTTTGAAGAAAGATTCATTTTTTATTTTTTTTACAGCATGGGACTTCTGATACATCATAAATAATCGTTGACGGTTCATACAAATAATAAGACCAGATCAAATAAACATTCAGCAGCCTATTCAAATATGCTCTCGTTCTACAACATGTCGTAACCACAAACTCATAGAAAACGTTTCCAGTGCCTGTCCTTTCCAAAGACACCTTCCTATTGATCGTGAAGATTTCAACTTAAATCGGTACTTCGTTCCATTTTCAGTAATTTTACTGGAATCAATATTCTTTTTCATATCTATTGGTGAAGGAATCCATTTCTAATGGCTAGCATTAAATTTCCGGACCCTTATTTACTTGTCTACGGAATTATTCTCTTCTAGCTCCTTATAAATCGACACTCCGTCCACCATTAAATATAATATTCTATGTATAAGACTGATTTCAGTTTTATACTTTCGCAGAAACGATTAACCAACAGCAGATCTTACTGTAAATCTTTTATAATTAAGATTTCCATTAGAATGGTGCTTTCAGTAGTTTCGAACACTGAGTTACGCTTGCCTACAAATTCAAGTTCTGAATTCTAGTTCTAGCTCACTGAATTTTTATACTTAACGATCTGCCTTAATTTACACATAAATTCTGATTTGTTACGAATATCAGCATAATATCTTTGTCACCAGACTGTAGAATCTCTCTTCTGGCCACCAGTTTCCTCCGAGACTGCCTAACATAAGGGGACGTTTCTATGTTAGGCGAGGGGTAAAATCCCGCACCTGGTCAAGATTAGATCCGGTATCCCAACAGAAGTTCCTCGTTACTGCCACACTACGCTGTTGCTCAACGCTGGGATATGGTTCAACGATGTCTGTCTGCACGCCACTGCTCGTCATTTGAGTCCCGGGAGCATTATTGCTATCTCTCGGTGGAGATAAACGTTGTTGACTCGGCGAAGAAAACCCGCTGTTAGGATACGGTCTATCGTAAGGATTACCTCTGGAAGCTGGATATTCTCGTCGTGATCTAAACTGACGCTGTTGACGGTAATTATTTCCATTTCTAGGGTATGGACTCTCAGCTGGGTTACTCCTATTTTGTTGCTGAACTAAGCGAATTCTAGACGTTCTTTGAACATCTCTGCTGTTTTGTTGAGAGCCAGTTTCTCGTCTCCATGTAGACCGCCAAGCATCTTGTTCCTCTGCTTGCTCATATCTCTTAACAAAATCCGCTAAGAGATCCACGGTGTTAGGAGCATGAGCCAAGCACAATTGCTTTACTCTAAAAGGTAGCTGTCCGATGATTAGGTTAACTACTTCCTGCTCGGTGTAATGATTACTCAGATTCCTATAGGCAGAGTACACAGACCAAACGTATTCCTCCACATTGTTATCATTCTGCTTATTGTACCGCCTAGTCCTCACAGACGCCAATTCTCTCTCTTTCGCTTCTGTTGAAGCAAACCGCTTCTTGAATTCTCTGCAAAAATCAGAGTAAGTGCGGAAATCATTCTTATGCGAATAAAACCAGTGATAGACCTTTCCAGTTAACAAACGTGGAATGATTTCAAGCCTATAATGTTGAGGAATCTGTAGAATTTCAAGGTTTGTATTTAATTCCTTTAAATATATTTCAGCTGAAGTAGCGATAATATTGCCGTCGAACTTTCTCATAGAATTGATGTCTGCCATTCTAGGAGTTACCCCAGTGTGTACCATGCGTGAAGCAGGCTCTCTTCTGTTCCTTCTGCTGCGAGCAGTTGATTCACTGTCTGAGGAGCTGGATTCGTTCATCTTCTTGTACCTCTTTTTCCGTGACGTTTTTCCTTGTAGGTTTGAAGCTTCATCTGAACAGATGGGATAAAATGTCGATCTTCCAGAACCTTCATCAACACGGTGGATTTTTGGATGATCAGAGTTCGTCTGGATCTGTAACCTATTCAGCTGATCAGAAATATGAACAATTTCACTACAGATATGACCAACATCTGAGGAAAATTTGTCTTGTTTAGTTTCAACTGTTTTCCTCCATTCTTCGTCAGCTTTTCGGTATCCCTCGGTTTCATTTATATTCTCAGCAAGTTTTTCTGCCACTTTGTGATTAATGGTATCTTCTAACTTGTCTGTGATAACAGTTACCTGGTGATTCACATTTTCAAACACTTCCTTTCTGAAACTGCTCTGTTCTTCAGCGATTTCCTTACGAAAGTTACCCTGAGATTGTTCAACCTCTTCTCTCAACAGGGCAATTTCTTTTTGCACACTTGATTCCACTTGTAGAGAGTTTGCTTCACATGTCTGACGTAAGTTAACAATCTCTATTTGAATGCTTTCTTTTATCTTCTGTTGATTTTCTTCCATTTTTACAGTCAAATTTTCCAGTCTCTGTCCCATCTCCAAAGCTGATTCTATGAGTTTTGAATAACCCTGTGAAAACTTCTCTTCTAAGCGCCTTTCTGATTCCACCAGATTTCTACCACTTTCCTCTAACTTTAAGTTCAAACTGCATTCCAACATGGCTACATTCTCCTGAAACTTAGCTTCCAGATTGCTGGAACTTTCTCTAATGTTTTCCTTAATTTTGGATTCCAGAGAATCCAAAGCAATGGCGTTTTCTTGGATCTTTGCTTCCAGATTGCTGGCACTTTCTCTAATGTTTCCCTGAATTTTAGTTTCCATAGCCCTTGTACTCTCCTCTAACATAATCCGTATTGAAGAAAGCAGGTCTGCTGTAACTGGAACTGACTGCACTGGAGATTCATTTTCCTCAGCCGACGATTTACTTGCACTTCTCAACATCTTCTTATCCATATTCTTCTAGCACAGAATTTCCATCACAATCACAAATCGATTACTCTTCACGAACACACAAAAATGAACACCACTAACGAAACAACAGATTTCGGCCCTCGCGTTGTTGCGCCAAAATATTGACACATTCTTTAGTCAAAAGAACATGATTTAATTAAAAGAACAAATAATAAGTTCACATGAAAGACTCGAAAGCATACACGTGATGCCTCTCAGGGTATGGGGTAATATCTCTCTTCGTTCGTTGGTCAAAACAAATCAAAGTCAAGTTTTCGCTAAGAGAAAAGAATTATATTTTACGTCTTAGCAAAATAAATACTTATGTGCATAAAATCCACTTCAGTCAAAGAAATAACAGCTTCTTACAATTCAACTTCACCACTCTTTTAAAACTCGAAGCCCGAACTCCTAAGTAAAGACAAAAGACACTCGTAATTGCCATGGCAACAGCTCTTAACAAGATAATTATATACAGGTTAGTCACTATCCTGACATTATCAGTGATAGGTAAATTACAGAAATTAATATTAAAGAACAATAAACATTTGCACAAGAAAAGATAATTAATAACAATAAATATTAACAATAAATATTTGTGCAATGGGAAAGGACGTGTCACAATCCACAGGGGGTTCCATTATGTTTTCACTATAGTTGTCTCGATGACACTCAAGATACAGTAGCACACATTTTATATAGATTTTTTCATAACACGATCCCTGATCGCTTCGATATAACAACACACTTGTTCCCCTCTGGGGCATGTGGAATGGGGTAAACATTTGAAGATCTGACGAAAACGGTGTAGGATATATCCATCATTACTGATACCGAGTGGAAATGTTTGAATGAAATCCTTGGTTGTAACATGACGCGCTTCGTAATAAGCATATACGCAACAGTAATGTCCGCATGTCGTGGCCAATACTCATGTAAGGGAATATTATTGTAAGTCCAAACCGAGGAATGACGATTCAGGAAAGTTACGAATTCTTGATAGAAAGGATGAAATCCGTATGAATCAAAATATTCAGCCACATTGTTTTTTTGTTGTTTTTTTCAAAATAGAAGGCCACCCAGTGTGTACCCTGGGAGTCGGAATTGTCCGTGTTTGCGATTATCAAGGCTGGGGTAGAAAACGTACGAGGTAAAAGATCTCTCGGGTAAACACCGTAAAAAATGTTATTGGTGGAACAGTTACGAGATAGAATCTGTCTGATCTGCGACGTGTTCATGTTGCTTATGTTTTCGAAAATGTATAATAATATGGTAGTTGTTTGTTATTTCTATACTCTCTGGGTAAAACATTTGGGGCGACAATTATGTCAATAGGTTTGAAAGTTGTTACTTTCGAAGAAACACTATTATAATTAATATTACGGGTTATCAGTTCGGTGGGTTTTTCCATCACAGGTAATATAATGTGTGCATCAGAGCTGTTTCGACGACACTGTGAGCCAGAAACACAAACACAGGCATTTATAGAAAATTCTGTTTCACTGATGGGCGATAACACTTCTGTCTTTTGTTATATCTACTGCTGCAGATTCGAATTCAGCATATTAAAGGCATGTTATATTTTCCTACAGTTGGGGAGAAAATTGCATCTCGACACCGATGATATCCTGGAGACTATTGTGCGTGTCGTTTCCTAAAGAGTCTGGTGTTATGTCGAAAATCAGAAAAAGGATCCGTTTTCGAACATTTTCCTTGTGATCTGGTGTCCGTATTTGCTGTAGTGTATGCCTATACCGGAAAAGATAGTTTGATAGGCACGTGTTATCAATCCGCTGTTTTCTCCTGTGGTGATCCGTAAGGGTTCGTAAGGTATGAGTTCTCCATTTTTCACAAGGTGGTATGACAGTTGTATTATTTGATTAATTTTGTACTCGAGTGTATTGAGGTAGGATCGTCGCTGTGACGTGGTAGACTACCTCAGAGCTCCTCATGCCTCGTGGCTCGAGCGAGGTGGAAAGGGGGCGGTGCTAGTAGTTGAAACGGCAGATCGCTTGACGTCGGACTGGGTATCGAGCAGTGGCTTGACGTTTGTACGGGGTGTAATACCTGCAATTACGTATTCGTATTGAATAAAGAGTAAGTCAAGGAAACTCATTCTTATTACTTCCCGTCGTCATAAGTATGGCGTACGAACAGGAGGACTCGATCGTCTACGTCGTTAGAATCTGGTTGTAGCTGTTAGATGGAAGAATCCAACTTTTTCGTCTGTGATGTTGGAACGTAAGTACTGAACTTTTTCTATGTGGAAAAGAAGAATGACGAATAACTTTATCGCGCTGTGATTGTAGCACCGAAATTATAAAATAGTTGTACTGAATACGGCGACTAAAATTCTTAGCTAGCAGTAACTGAAATTGAAAATGGCTACAAAAAAGGAATTGGAGTTTCTCTTTAAACAATTTGAAGCTAGACTCGCGGAACAAGTTAGTAGTGTTGAAGCTAATGTCAAAGCTGATATTAACAGTGTTGAAAGTAACGTCAAAGCGGATATTAATAGTGTTGAGGCCAGTGTAAGTAATGTAGGCACCAGCATAGGTCTCTTAAGGCAAGACTTCGAATTATTGGAAGCACGAGTCGAAAAGAAAGTGTCTGATAATTTGGTCGAAACAAAAGAATGCGCCCATGAACTAAAGGAACAAGTGGTCAACTTGAGCACGAAATTGGAAGAGAAGATAAACGAGGTTTCTGTTACGTGTGTAAATCAACATAAAAAATTGAGAGAGGTTTTCGATTCTCATGTAAAACAGGTAGAAAATGAATGCGTAGAAATTAAGAAAACACTCGAAATAAATCAAAAGAAGTTTGAAAGTTTAGTCAACCTTGTACATGGAAATGAAAGTAGTATGAAGGAGTTGTTTAATAACATTAGTGGACATGAAGTTGCTATTGCTGAGTTGAATAGTAAATTTAACGAAATTAGTGTTAAGTCTGGACAAACTATTCAAGATCTAAACTTGAGCGTTCAAACCGTTCAACAGAAAATATCTAGTAATGACATTACTGTTAAGGGTTGCTTACAACAACTTACAGAGATTACTAACAAATATGAGGTTCTAGATGATAAGTTGGAGAATATTCGGTATCAAGTTAGAGATTTAACGAATGATTTTTCCATTTTAAGAGTAAGTGCTGAACCGGTAAAATCTTCTTTAGGATTAGAAACTAGAGTACAAGGCTTAGTTAGTCCTGATGTTCCTAGATTGTCTGAACAGCAAAGGGAAGCAAGGAAAGCTTCTTTACCCATTGAAAAAACTGAATATATCACGTTTAGAAAGCAAAGACCATTACGTAAAGGAGAATCTGATTCAGATGTAAATTCTTCTAGCTCTGAAACTAAAGTTCAGTTAAGGGGACTTAAACGTAAATCTGTAAGTAGCTCTAAGACAGGTAGAGTTGCGAAAAGCATGTCAAGAGATAAATTTCATGATAGTAGTTCGGAAAGTGGAACTGATCACAAAAGTAGTAGTTACAGAAGGAAGTTTGTACCTAGTACACTTAAGTACTCGGATCTAGATAGGTTACCTAAATTTACTGCAACTAGGATGGATTATTTGGCGTCACAATTTCTTCAAGAGGTTGAGGATCGCTTGGATATGTTAAATGTTCCCAAAAAAGATTACATGAAGTATGTACCAATGCTTTTGAAAGGTGTTGCTAAAAATTGGTTCTCTCAAGAGAAACTACACATTGTAGATTATAGTTCTTTTAAGGTTCTTTTCCTTAATGCCTTTGAAAGTGCATCGTGGAAGTCAACATGTCTTGCAAATGTCTTGTGCAAGAGATACAGCAAAGAAAGTAGACAAACTCTGTTAAATTATTTCTGGTCCCAGATTAATTTACTAAATTCCATTCAGCCAGACATGCCAGAACAGCAAAAAACTATTTTAGTAGCCCAACAGTTACCAAATAGAGTTAGAGATGCAATCTTAAATCAACCTAATATTAGTCTTGGTACCGCTGCGGAATTGGTTGCGCGTCATGAAGCTTTGTATGCAAGTGCTGAAGGTGAAAGTAGGAGAGATGGAAGGCCTGTTGGTATTAGACAAGTACAAGTTGTAAATGAAACTAAAAGAAATAATCAATCTAGAGTAAGCAATATGCAAAATTCTAATACGAGCCATGAGACTAATGTAAGGAATTCTGGTAATGTCAGGAGATATGCCACTGATAATAATAGTAGTAATGATAGTAGATCTGGTCAAAGATCTTGGAGAGTAAACCGTTTTCCATATTCTGGTAATAACTATAGAAACAGTAGCTTTCGAGGTAGATACAATTATAGTAACCAAAATCGTATAAATGCTGATAATAGTAGACCTAGGTATAGAAATACTAGTACAAACACTGTGTCACACGATGATGTTCAAAACAATCCTCAAAGAAGTGAACCTAGATCTAGTACTAGGGAAGAAATAGAAAATGGTAATGGTGGGTCTTCACTTAGGGTGAATGCACCCTGGTTTGTGCCTGAACAACCTTTAAACTAGATAGTGAGTCTATTGTTATTGTGACACAGAATAGCATAGACGAAGATGAGAATATTGTGTCAGTAGCGAATCTTAATACTGAAGATTTAAGAAACAAACTTTGTAATGAAAATTCTAGTAAATCAAACGGTGAATCATGCCTTAAAAATGTATGTAGGGTAGATATTAATTTTTATGAAGACTTGTTAGAAGATGAAGCGAAATATAGTTCTAATAACTTAATGTTACCCGTAAACCTCAGGAACAAAGTCAAGAATACAACTTCTATCTTTGCAAATATTAATGGGATAGAGAGTAAATGCTTAGTAGATAGTGGTAGTGACATTTGTTTAATGTCAGAGAATAAATGGAAAAGTATTACTAGCGAAGTCACCAGACCTAAATTAGAGCCAATAGAAGATATTATTTTGGTTGACTACTCTGGAAAAAGAAAACAGAAAGTACTCGGAAAATTTTGTGTGGATATAGAAATTGAAGATATTATGTTTTTTGTTCAGTTTGTTGTCGTCAAAGATTTGACAGTAGACATTCTTTTAGGTTTAGATTTTTTGTATAATGTAGAGGCTCTTGTAAACTTCAAGGAAAATTCTTTATTATTACACACCAAACAAGGTGAAAGGTTAGTTAAATTATTACCTATATCTTGTCCAACTTTTGATGTGAGTGAAGAGGCAGAGAGTAGTTGTCTTAATGTAACACAAAAGTCAAAGGAGGAAATAACTGTTGCTAGTGTAGAAGATCTTAAATTAAAAGCTATGCAAGCTGAAATACTCGGTGAAGATGAAAAGAACCAACTGTTTGATTTGTTACTTGAATTTAGGATGTTGTTTGATGAAAAACCTGGTTTATGTACTAAATATGAACATCATATTGAATTAGATACAACAGAACCTTTAGTTTCTAAGCCATATCGAATACCTTATCATTACAGACAAAATGTTAGAGATCATATTCAAAAATTACTTGAGTGGGACATTATAGAACTTTCTGATTCACCTTATTTAAATCCACTAGTAATAGTTCCTAAGTCTGATAGAAGTGTAAGAGTATGTACCGACTTCAGGAATATTAATCAACACCAAAAAGTTAGTCAAATTAGACCAATTAATATTGAAGAGGCATTACAAGGATTTGTTGGCAGACCATATGTATCACTGGTCGATATGTCCTCTGGATTTCACCAGATTTTGTTGTCAGAGTCATCTAAAAAGTATACTGCATTTTTGTTTGAAGGTAGACAATACCAATACAAACGTTTAGTATTTGGTACATGTAATGGAGTACAAGCATTTACGATAGCAATGACCAAGGTATTAGGCGACATTCTGTCAGAGAATGTTATCATTTATGTTGATGATTTATGCATTAGAAGTGAATCTTTAGAAAGTCACATAGAACATTTAAGAAGTGTATTTTCTAAATTAAGAGAGAGTGGTATGACTGTACGTCTCAAGAAGACATTCCTCTGTAAAGAAAAGTTATTGTACTTGGGTCACATTATTGACAAAACAGGTATAAGAGTAAATCCAGAAAGAGTAGAGGCTATTCTCAACCTTCCTACTCCGAAGGATGTAAAGACACTTCAAAAAATAATAGGTTGTTTCTCTTGGGTGAGAAGATTCATTCCAAACTTTGCTACCATATGTGCACCTTTATATGAATTGTTAAGGAAAGGTAAGAAATGGATATGGACTAAGAAGGAACAAGAGAGTTTTGATTTGCTCAAACAAGAAATTTCTAATGATGCTAAACTATTTCATCCTGATCTTAATCAAAGGTTTTATGTCCAGGGAGATGCTTCCTTACTTGGCATCGGAGGATATTTGTATCAAATAATTGATGGCGAGAAAAGAATAATAAGTTATGTAAGTCGTACACTGAAAGGTTATGAGAAACAATACACCATAACCGAGCTAGAATGTTTGTCTTTTGTTTTGTATTGAGAAATGTAATCAATATCTTTTGGGTAAAGAATTTACTTTAGTTTGTGATCATAAGTGTCTCACTTGGCTGAACCATTCGAAGAATTGGAACCCTCGCTTATTGCGTTGGTCCCTTCAACTTCAAAAATACCAGTTCATTGTAGAATACTGCAAAGGATCTGACAATGGCCTAGCGGACTTATTGTCCAGACAATTTTCAGAATCAGAGCCAATTTTGATGCACATCAACAATAATGTAAGGTTTAAAAATGAAGTATTAGATATACCTGTAGAGTTGTTAGTCCAAGAACAGTACAATGATAAGTTATTTCAACCTATTATTGATTATTTGAACAATTGTGAAAATGTAAATGTAAGTTTACCTCAAAGGTGTAGAAATTGGAAAAAGTTTTATAAAATATGCAATGGAATTTTGATGATAAGAGATTTTCACTTTGAGAACATCTGGAAAATATGTATACCTCAATCTTTAGTTTCGGTAATACTGAGGAATTATCATGACAATATGGGCCACTTTGGTTGTGAAAAGGTACTCAGAAGAGTTAGGAAACTGTACTTTTGGCCTGGTATGAGAAAAGGTATTCTGAGTTATATCAAAGATTGTGAACTATGTATGAGAACGAAGCCGAGTAGACATCCGCCCAAGGGCATATTCCAACAACATTGTAACCAAGGTGAAACTATTTTGTTTTTAGATATACAAGGACCATTAATTAAAGGTTCACAAGGAGAAAGGTTTCTTCTAACCTTACAAGATGCAAACACTAAATATCTGTTCGCTTATCCAATGAGGTCAAGTACAGCCAACAGTATTGTAAAAGCCTTGCTAGAAGGATATGTCAGGCATTTTGGCATTCCACACAGGTTGGTTAGTGATAACGCCACGGTGTTTCATTCTAACAAATATGTGGACACTTTAACAAGCTTAGGTATAAAATTGGCGTATACCCCAATATATCACCCTAGTTCTAATTTAGTTGAGAGAATTCATTCCGAACTCAACCGGCTTATGCGTGTTTTTTGTAAAAACAACCACAAAGAGTGGCCGAAATATATAGATGTAGTGGTAAGCTTATTAAATGATAGTGTACACACACAGCTAGGATTTGCTCCCTCAGAGTTACAACTAAACAGAGATCTTAACTCATGTATTTTGAATCATTTTAATTTACCGCCTAATGAAATTTCTCTGTGGAAAGACAAACTATACATGGCTTTTGTAAAAGGTTTCCAAGCAAGGAAAAAAAAAAATGACAAGTACAACCTTCAACAAGAAAATAGACCTGAAGTTAAAATAAAAGACCTGGTATTTGTAAAAACACATTATCTTAGCAGCCTCCTAGAAAATCGCACTAAAAAGTACTGTGAGGTCTATGAAGGCCCGTATATGGTAATTGACAAACAAGCAACTAATGTATACATTGTAATAGATTTGAAAACTGGCAATATCAGTGGTAACCATCACAGTGATAATCTAAAAATCTGGAATTGTACCATTGAAAAAAGAAGTTGTTATTTAAGCCAATTGGAAAAACTAAATCCAAAATTGTACAAACATTTGTTTTGGGTAGATCAAAGAAAGATTTAGATTTTGTTTCAAATTATTTATATTTATTTGCTATTTTTATATTTTCTTTAACATAAATGTTGTTGTATTGATTATATCCAGTATATTTGATCATGATGTATACCAGTTTAACTGTAACTACACAAAGTATGAGTGTAGATAACATAACAATGTGTAAATTATAAATGGGTATTTTATTTTGTAAAAATTTCACTTGAAGGAAATTTTTCTCCCAAGAGAGGGGAGTTATGACAGTTGTATTATTTGATTAATTTTGTACTCGAGTGTATTGAGGTAGGATCGTCGCTGTGACGTGGTAGACTACCTCAGAGCTCCTCATGCCTCGTGGCTCGAGCGAGGTGGAAAGGGGGCGGTGCTAGTAGTTGAAACGGCAGATCGCTTGACGTCGGACTGGGTATCGAGCAGTGGCTTGACGTTTGTACGGGGTGTAATACCTGCAATTACGTATTCGTATTGAATAAAGAGTAAGTCAAGGAAACTCATTCTTATTACTTCCCGTCGTCATAGTGGAAAGAAGATAGATTATAACTTCTAAAGTCGAACGGATTTTTGTTACTGTCTCCGAGAAAGCTGGCGGTGGATACCATAGCAAAAAGAACAACATTCGGAAAAAGACCTTGAAAAGCATTATCGATCGAAATTTGTTGCGTTCAGGCAACGTAAGAATAAGCTTTGATGACGCTTCTTGTGAACGGATAATGAGCAGGAGCGTAAGAGAGTGCTCTGTTTATGGCCAAATTGGTGGTAGAAGTAGGAAAGACGTGATTCATTTCGAGAACAGCCTTTAAAATTTCTATTTTGGTTGTAGGTGAAGTCTGGTCTCCCCAGATGTAAAAATCGTCACGTGACCTGGCTAGATCGATACGTACTTCAACACCGTTGGTCAGGTATTTAGGCTGGTGGAAGAAATCTATGTAAAGTTTTCCCATACGTTCGACTACGGCTGACACTTCCGTAGGATTTCCGGTTGTCGGAACGTACTGAAAAAGTCCTTTTCTGAACCTTTGCTGTCGGTTGTGATTTTATCTTCATGTTCAGGTGTGTCCAAATACCACAAGGCGTTTGTGAGATGCGTGTTCACAGCATCGCTACCGTAATTGATAATTGCTTCAATGCACGATTTATACATATGTGTAATTGTTATCGGCAGTCGTTATAGAAATGCCGTTGAGAGTCTCTGTACATTGTGAAAAGAGTGAATGGAGAAGATAATTTGAGACCCCACAGATTTTTGTGAGGGTGTTGAGGTTTCGGAAGCACTCATGGGACTCCCATCCTGATTGACCATCTCCACTTGCAGAAGGAGATAGGCAGATGCAAGATCGAGAAAATCTGTTCCTGTCCGTGGTATGATAAACTGAATCACACTCTGATTCCATAGAAGCAATAGGCTTGCAGGTGACTGTGTAAGTTTTTCGACATTTTGCTGAATAGTTTTTTTTTTCGGAAAAGATCGAACTGCGAGATCGTACAAGTGTTATCGCCCATCATTATCCAAAAATATCTTTTCCTGCGGTCTTCTGTTCGATTTTTCTTTTACGTGCCCTTCTTCGTTTTTTGGATGCGCGTTTTTTACGGATGGCTGATGTTGTAATACGGGTGGATGAACGTTTCAACATCAACTGAGCAATTTTTCTTACAGGTTTTGTTCTTATACCGGAACCTACCAGACTCAATTTTCCGTTGTGCTTTACTTAGAAGATTTTGACCCGCTTCACGTACCCGTTGAGGAAGAACGATAGTTTTCGGAGTTGGTTGGGTTGTTGCAATACCGGTGATAATGTTAGCACCTGCCTTTAAGAGGCCTTATCATGGGCAGCGGAAAAAGATATATTTATTCAGTACCCTTTTACTCGAAAACTATTTAAGGCATTTGAATGACCTTTGTTGTAAATTGATTAGAAAGGATGAATCTTAGCAGTGAATATTGAAATATTTAAAAGATATTAGCTGTCAAGTATCTCGGTTTCTGGATCGGCGTATAGAGCCCGATTCTGTAAAAAAAAATAACCTTGCAAGGCTTTCTTGCATCCTTCCTGAGTAAACTCATTCTTATTATTTTTTTTTTCAAATTGAGAGGCCCATTGTGACAATACGCCATTGCTAACATTTTCAAGACCTCAATATGCCTTTGATATCTCCTCTCCCACTTCGCTATGTTCCCGGATGTTCGAGTCCTACAAGTTCAACCGTCTGCCGATAGATGACTCTCACCAGGTTTTACTACAGAAGGCGTGGCTTGGCTTGCTTCTTCTTCTACCCCTGGCATTGTCTTTTCCCTTGGGGGCGGCTTTTGACCGTGCTCCGATCATTTCGGAAAATCCGAAGGTGATTTCCTTCACCCGGCTGTTTTTTCATTGTGTTTCTTTTGTCTTATTTCTATTTTCCAAAATGATAAATACATTAATACAGAGACTGTCCCAATTGAATCTTACATAAATTATAGCAAAATTAAAGTTTGTTTAAGTCAATTACATGCTCAAATAGGGTAATCGGGACTGCTCCTACAGGAAACAGTGGGATTCAGACCACTGTGTAGTTCCACCGGGAATCGAACGCAAGACTCCTTGAATACAAAGCGTGATAATTACTACTAATTCCATCGAGGAAACTGAAGGACTTATTTGTGCTGGGTCCGGACCCCTCCCCACGAAAACTTACCAAGTGCAAAAATTAAATAATGAAAATATACTTGGGTAGCATTTATTACATAATCGATGGTTATAATATCCTTTGAACTTATTGATTGATTTGTTGTTTTTAAGTCCACTTTTGCACAGAAAGGCTAATCGGGACTGGACCTGCAGTTTAAAGTGGGATCCGAACCACTACGTGTCTCCAACGGGTATCGAACCCGGGACCCCTTGATTACAAGGCAACGACGAAACCACTGCGGCATCGAGGAGGCCCACTCTTTGAACTTATTGGAAGGCAGATTGGAATCATGGGGTTTTGAAGGACAGTACCAAAGATTTGTGCTAGCACGCTACTATTTATAACAATATGCATAAAATATTAATCAGGAACTTTACTTTTCGCCAATTCATCAATTTTAAATGAATTTCATTGCCAGGGCACTTGTCTTTATGCAGATTATGCCGATCTTAACTGCAGGTAAGCGAGATAACAAATACGTGCTGTTATTCGATCTTTTTACCTATTTATATGATAATAATATAATTTTAACTTAAACATCATATTATTGTTATTATTGACACACTTGGTTTGGTGTATTTCTAGATACGTGCCTTGGGAGGCCCTACAGAAATTACAGCGAAAGGAAGTGAGACAGTCTGGTTTCCTTTCAAACTGTAAATCTCGTTCTTGTCCCAAGTTATGTAAACGCTCTCTCGTTCTCGTCTCGATCTCTGAATATCATTTCAATTATAGTCATATTAACTTCAACGCATTTTAAAGATACAAGTTGTGTCTATATAAAGAACACGCTTGGGCAATACATTCACATTTAGAGAACAGCGATCTATTTCATAAAGAGGTAAGACAACTATACTGAAGGTAGATATTTAATATTTTTAAATAATTCACTGCACATTCAATTATACTGTACGTAATGTTATGTTATAATAATAGAACCCACATCTTCTAAATTTTCTAATTCTAGTTTCATTAAGAGCCATGATTTTGAAATTCGAACAAAGTGAGATAGTTGTATTTTTTGATTGGCTTCATTTTTTTATATGTTGAAGTTAGTAGGCAGCTTATGAAAATGTGGACACACCGGACAAAAGCACCAAATTTTTTCCAGGTACTCCTTAGGTGCTTAGCTTTCAATTTTTGATAGAAACCAACTCCTCCGTCGGCCATCTTGGATTTTATAACGGCCATTTTGAAATATATATTATCAATATCTCGGCTTCTAAATCGCTTAGGACTACAAACTTGGTGTCTAAGTATATATATTTGGGGTCAGGGAATACAACTACACAATTTTTAAATGTATCAGACTATATATTTATTCACTAATATATGTACCAATTACAAACTACCGTGCGTCCATTTCGATCTGCAGCCGAGAGATCGGGAGAAGCGTGGCGGGCGGCACTGACGGAGATGCCGACATTTGCGGCCTGAAATGCCCGCTTATTTTTATGGACATATGCAGACATTTATATAAATATTGCAAAACGAGCACTAACCTGTGTTATAAGAGTATGGTTTTAATTTTAGTAGCTTAGTGACTGTGTGTGCCGATGATTTTGACACGCCCACCTCTTGTGAAACACGGCGTAGAGGTTTGTTTATAGAACGTTCTAACGCTGCACCAATATCATCGAGTTTTGCTTCGGTTAGAATCCGTCGCTTTTGCTTAGGTGTTTTAAAATTTAACGATACAGTTTCTCGTAATTTAAGGACAAGATGTCTAACCGTATCTCTGTGTGGAGTTGAAACGCATGGGAATTTCTGTACAAATTACCTACACACGTCTCGACACGAGTTTGTTTTCACGTAGGTACGTGTCATACATAAAAAAATCTTTGTTCTAACGTGAATCTTGCGGCTGGCATTCCAATCGTCTCACTGACACGTCACACATACACACTACAATAACACAAACAAGTAACTGCAAGTAACCAAGAATAACACTCTTGCGCACAGTACGAAATTAACACGCTCTTGGTTTACATTGCTCGCCACTATATTTACAACTCTGTCTTCATCTAGTCGCGAAGGAACAAAAAACTCGAGCTCGGAGATTTCGGATTGCAAAGAAGCTCACGAACACTATTGACTTTTAACGGTTTCTTCTACAGCGTAATCTTGATATAGTGTTGCACATTCAAAACCTCCAAACGATCCCCATCGGCACAAAACTCTTTCAAGGATATAAACTTAAGCAGGACGTTACTGGTCAAAACTATGATTAAAATGTTTTATTATCTGTGGCTCTTAACATCGTTTCTAAAGCGTATTTTTTTGTGTATATAAGAGCAGAACTTGGATGAATTACAGAAGAACTTTTGCGTGTTATAACACAGGTTAGTGATCGTTTTGCAATATTTATATAAATGTCTGCATATGTCTATAAAAATAAGCGGGCATTACACGCCGCAAATATCGGCATCTCCGTCAGTGCTGCCCGCCACGCTTCTCCCGATCTCTCGGCTGCAGATCGAAATGGACGCACGGTAGTTTGTAATTGGTACATATATTAGTGAATAAATATATAGTCTGATACATTTAAAAATTGTGTAGTTGTAATCCCTGACCCCAAATATATATACTTAGACACCAAGTTTGATGAACGCACGGTATTTACCGATTAACTGTTTGAAAAATTAACAAATTTATACAATCGTATGAAAGAAGTTTAAATGTGGTATTCACTACACATATTACTAATGATATGCTACCATTTACAAACTATTCACCAATGGGTCAATCCATATGAAATCATACAACCTGGTTGCTTGACCATTTTTAAAAAAGTTTATTTTTTGAGTGGTGTGAGCCTCATATATTGACAGTTCAGAACCACTCTTATTTTATTTTTACTATCACCGATTTGAAGATGGCGGGCATTTTTTTTATCATGGCGCGCGTCATCTTCTCCATTCGTAAGCATCAGCGGCAACTTTTTTATCTCAGCTCTGGTAAGTCCTACGACAATGAGACAAAATCTGTGATGTTAAGCACATTATAGGCTACAATTATATTTCTGTGTAATTTTCTAAATATTATTCCTTCATAATAAATTTTAAGGTTAAAATTGTGTATTTTAATCGCTCAAAATGACATTTTCGGACATTTTTTTGAGGGGGAAGGCAGTTTGCTTGACACTTGAATTTTTTTGCGCAAGTACCTGTGTACCAATAGAGTATGTCAAAATTATTTGAAGCTTGAGACTTTAATATTTATTCTTCTACAGGGTCATAAACATGTACTTTTTGTTAAAAAAATCCAAGTTCAGGGTTAAATATCTCTGGTGGGCAGTTGTTTAAAAATCTGAAATTTGTACACAGTACAGTACTTCAGGATAAGTAACTTCAGTAAAAATTTTGAGTTTGAGATTTAATTAGTTTAGGAGATACAAAACTCGTGAAAAATTCAACATTTTGCATTAAATATGGCATGCCTAATTTCATTTCTTATTAACATTTTGTGTTGAAATTCTGCAAACTGTAATTTGGAATGTCAATGAACAACATTACAATCCTGAAATGGCTCTGCAATAAAGTATATATACGAGGGCGTGCTGAAAAGTAACGCTTCCTATGTTTTTATTTTCTTTGTTACCTTGTAAACGCATTTTGGATTTTGAGCAACCATACATTGCACTTATAAGACTTTCCCCCTTCTCCATTGAAGGTTTCAAACTTCTATCGCCAGGGGGTGCTGAACTATTGCGAGGAAAATGGCAGCATGTAACCATGCAATGTTGGTGAAGCGCCTGAAGTAGCGTGCCGTGATCGAGTTTATAATCGCAGAAAATGTGCTACAAATTGACATTCATCTGAGACTGAGGGAATATTATGGGGATGAATGTGTAGACATCAGTACTGTGCGATCTTGAGTTTATCATGCTCTTAAAGAAAACCCACAGCTGAAAAAATCTCAGCTATGTGAGAGAATGGAGTGAAAGGCCAGGAACTAGAACTGATGGAGGTGTTGAAGATTGTAAAGAGTATTGCTTTCCGCTCCTCATTTGTTTTTATTTTACTCCCGCTGGGAGCTTCTTGCAAGAACGCGGAATTCTGGGAGCGTGATATTTCGAACACAGCGGCATGGTGCATGTCGGCTCGCGGCAGCGGGAGAACATTTCAGCTAGCCTATCGGATGTGGGCCTTTTTGTATTTCTTCAGTGTGCAAACGTATTTAATTATTATATAATACCAAGTGAATTAAAGGACTTGTATCATATGCGAATTTGTTGCTATATCCGTTGTTCCAGCCCTATGGTAAGATATTCAATATGGCGTCATACCCAGAGATGCTAGTTTTCTTTCATGTTGATACGTGGAAGGTATCTACAGACATTTTGGTCCTCCGCATTCCGGATATAGTGACAGTTTGTTTCGTGCAGGTCAGTGATCATCAGTTGTGACAGTGCTAATTGTGACAGTGTTACAGAACAAGCAGTGTTTTTGGTTTGCACAGATACATGTTTTCCGCGCTTTCGTAACGAACATCGTTGCAACGAATTTTGCAGTGACCTTGAACTCGGTTGCGATTAAGTAGCATTAATCGTCACGGTACGGTGGAATCAGCTGTTTCAGGAACTCTCGTTTTCGAACGCATGAAGCAATAGCTGACCTTGAACTTTTCTTCCGTTATACGATTTTCGTCGGAATCAACAATGAAGCTCTGCGGAGAAAAACACAATCAACAATCAACTCCCCGTGAAGTGTGTTAGCTTCGGCAGCGGTGAGTACAAAAGTCTGGTTTCCTATAACATTCCTTTTCCTTCATTGTTTCATAGCCTTTTGTATTCTTGTGTTTATTTCTGCATTCAGTTTCGTTTCTCAGCAAGCATGGCAAACGTAAGAGCATTGATCAAAGAAAGAAGCTCCCACAAAGGGAAACTTATACGCATTCAATCGTATGTCAGTACTTACGACGAATCCTCAGCTAAAATACAACAAATAAAAACCCGCATGGAACATGTAAATGCTATCTGGAGTAAATTGGAAGGCGTTCTAGACACAATAGAATCAGAAACAACCGAGGGTGAGCACGACGCGGAAAGGAATGAAATCGAAGAAATGTATTTCGATTTAAAGTCACAGATGCAAACATTAATTGACAACCACGATAAAGCAACATGTGTAGAAAACAAATGTGTATCTAAAACTTCAAATACGCAAGTGAAACTGCCGGCAATTGCATTACCACATTTTAGCGGTAATTGCACGCAGTGGGTGTCTTTCAAGGACACGTTCGTATCGCTGATACACAACAATGTAGATATTTCAAATGTTCAGAAGTTTCAGTATTTGCGCGTATCGTTGAAAGGCGAGGCCTTACATCTAATTCAAAATTTGCCAATGACAGAAGCAAATTACGCTATTGCTTGGGAGCAACTCAATGAGCGATACGACAATAAAAGGTTGATTGCAGTCTCACATGTAAATGATATTTTACATATCAATCCAGTAGTAAAGGAGAATTGTCAGGAACTTCGTGCATTTACAAACACTGCAGTTAGCTCTATTTCAGCGCTCAAAATGATAGCTGACAACATGTCGTTAACTGATATAATTTTAGTTCAGCATCTTGTTTCAAATCTCGACCCTGCAACGAGAAGAGCATTTGAACTAGAAAGTAATGATACTGAATTTAGCACATTAGATCAGCTCTTTAGTTTTCTAGAGCACAGATGCCAGGCTCCAGTTACGAGTGAAGGTAACAAGATAGCAACAAAATCATCTACAAATATGCACAAACAGTACAGTGCTAAATTTCAACAATCTTCGAAGTCATATGTTACAACAGATTCTTCATTGTGCATGTTTTGTAAAGCAAACAAACATCGCTTATTTTCGTGTGAAGCCTTTAAGAAAGCTTCTATTTCACAAAAGTATAAATTTTTACGTGAGAATCGCGTATGCTTTAACTGTCTTAGCAGCAACAATCACGTTTCGGCACAGTGTAAATATGGAGTGTGCAAGCGATGTAAACAGAAGCATAGTACTTTACTTCATGTAGATGAAGGTACATCCAATGTAAACCGGCAACGAGAAATGTCATCTGGGGGTCACGTGAACACATCAATGGTAAACAATACAAGCGATTCTTCACAGCATTCAGATCAAGCACCTCAGGTTTCTTATTGTTCAATTAAGCAGAAAAGCGCGTCACAGGTGTTACTTGCTACGGCAATTGTTCAAGTACAAGATATAGCGGGCAATTGGGTCAATTGTCGTGCTCTCTTGGACGCGGCGAGTCAGAATAATTTCATTGTTGAAGACGTTGTTCAAAGTAATCGTCTAAGAAAGGTAAAGCATCGAGTTCCCATTCAGGGAATCAACAATTCGTCAGCTGAATCGAGTCATTCAGTAGAGATCCGTCTCAGATCTAATAATAGCAATTTTACGACAAGTATTTCGTGCTCAGTGTTGCCAACCATTACAGGACTAATGCCTTCAGAAAAGTTTGATGCATCTGAATGGAACATTCCAACAGATATTCGTTTAGCAGACCCAAGCTTTTGTTCGCCTGGCAAAATACAGATTCTGCTTGGTGCAGAGGTTTTCTTTACCGTTATGAAGCCTGAAAAGAGAACAAAACCAGGAAATTTCCCCATTCTTCAAGACACAGAGTTTGGATGGATTATTGCAGGGAAGATTCCAGCAACATCTTCTAACAACAGTATTACTAGGTCATTTTTCACGAGAAGGGAAGATTCTCTCAGCTCGCAACTCCAAAAGTTCTGGATCATAGAGGAGATCCACACGAAACTGCAATCACCAGAAGAAATTGCTTGCGAGCAACATTTTCAGCGAAATGTGACACGAGATGAAAGTGGCCGTTATACGGTCAGGCTGCCATTATGTAAGGATCGTTCAGTGTTAGGTGACTCCTCACACTCTGCATTAACTCGATTTCACCAATTAGAAACGAGGCTTCAACGTCAACCACAATTAAAGGCTGATTATACAGAATTTATGCAAGAATATTACCAGTTGGGGCACATGGAACCCATAGGGAATTTAAATGATGTACAAACAAATGACAGCAAAAAATTTTTCATTCCGCATCATTGTGTTTTCAAGGATTCCAGTACAACGAAAATACGTGTTGTTTTTTATGGGAGTTCGCCATCAACAAGCGGTGAATCAATAAATAGCATACAAATGGTTGGACCTACCATACAGGAAGATTTGTTTTCCATTGTTCTGAGATTTCGAACTCACAAAGTGGCATTGGTTTCTGATGTAACAAAAATGTATAGAATGATACACATACATCCAGATGACAGGCCACTGCAATGCATTCTGTGGAGAAACTCTCCTCAGGAACGCATAACAGTATTTCAATTGAATACGATCTCGTATGGGCTTACATCAAGTGCCTTTTTAGCAACCAGATGTCTGAAGCAGTTAGCCGAAGATGAAGCAGTTAACTTCCCACACGAATCTCAAGTGTTGCAGCGTGATTTCTATGTTGATGATTACGTTGGAGGAAGCAGTAGCGTGCAAGGTGCGTTACAACTTTATCAAGATCTATCAGAACTTCTGAAAAGAGGAGGATTCATCTTACGAAAGTGGTCCTCCAACAGCACTGAAGTACTCAACGCTATTACAGAATCACTGAGAGAGACTCAAAATCTAATTCATTTTCATACCGAGGGTGTTAAAACTCTACGAATTTCATGGAATCCCTCGGCAGACACTTTCATGATTAACATTGGAGCCAAGTCTGTTAACATGATGTCACACAAACCAACCAAACGTCAAGTAGCGAGTGTTATTGCCCAGATTTTTGATCCAATTGGACTACTTTCACCAGTAACTGTAATGTATAAGTATTTTTTACAACAGTTGTGGCTTCACAACATAAACTGGGATGAACCACTTCCAGAAAGCCTGCATGTTGAATGGGTTCATCTTCATTCTCAGCTACCAGTCATCAGTGAAATGCAAATACCACGTTTCATCCTAACACCTGGTTGTGTCAAGAATATACAAATCCATGGCTTTTCCGATGCATCGGAGAAAAATTATGGCAGTTGCTTGTATGTTCGTTCAGCAAACGAAGAAGGTTACACCGAAGTTCACTTACTGTGCTCAAAATCACGGGTCGCCCCGATCAAGAAAACCACTCTTCCTAGATTGGAACTGTGCGCTTCAGTCTTATTGGCCAAATTACTCAACAAGACTCTCCCAATTTTGAGACTTAATATTGACAATGTTTATTTGTGGACAGATTCACAAATAGTTCTGGCATGGCTCAGATCGCCAGCAAACAGATGGAAGCCTTTTGTATCCAACAGAGTAGCGCAAATTCAAGAATTTACTCAAACTTATCAATGGAGACATGTTTCGTCCAAGGATAATCCAGTGGATTTAATCTCCCGTGGAGTTAAACCTCAAGATCTTCATCATCATTCGGTATGGTTTCATGGTCCAGCTTGGTTGCAAGAAAATGAAACGTGCTGGCCATCATCATCATCTGACACAAGTCTTAAGAACAAAGATGTTCCTGAACAACGAAAGCTTCCTGTAACTACACTGGTGTCTCATCTGCAATCAGAGGCAATAATAAACGATTTTTCTACATTTTTCAAATTGTTAAGGATTGTAGCGCTCTGTAAAAGATTCATTCGCAATTGTAAAAATGCAAGTAACAAACAATGCGATCCACTTACTTCAATTGACATTGAAGACGCTACTCAAACGTGTGTCGTTATGACACAAATTTCGTTCTTTCATCGAGAGATAAATGATCTCACTGCCAAAGGGCAAGTATCCAACATAAGTATCCTCAAGGACTTACACCCCTTTCTGGATAATCAGGGGATTCTTCGTGTTGGAGGTAGGCTAGAAAATAGCAACTTGGAATTCAGCAGCAAGCATCAAATCATTTTGCATCCAAAAAGTCACTTCACCCGTCTACTAATTGCATCAGAGCATGAACGATTGATGCACGCAGCACCTCAATTGTTAATCTCATCCATTCGAGAAAGGTACTGGATACCTAAAATACGACAAGTTATTAAGCAAATCATTCATCAGTGTTTAACTTGTTATCGTTTGAAGGCATCCGCAGCACAACAGCTAATGGGACAGCTCCCATCCATCAGAGTTACACCTAGCAAGGCATTTAATCATGTGGGCATAGACTATGCCGGACCATACGTCATCAAAGTAGGGTCAATCAGGAGTAAAATCACAAAGAAATGCTACATAGCTCTTTCTACGTGTCTAGCCACGAGAGCAATACATCTTGAGCTAGTAACAGACCTTACTTCTGAAGCTTCCATAGCAGCATTGCGACGCTTTACAGCAAGGCGAGGCAAGTGTTCCACCATTATCAGCGATAATGCCACAACATTTCAAGGAGCGAAGAACGAACTTCAGAAACTTCAATTGCTATTTCAATCGCAAGGATTCAGTGAAAACATTCAAAGGTATGCAGCACAAGAAAACTTTCAGTGGAAAAATTCACCTCCACGTAGCCCAACATTCGGTGGTGTCTGGGAAAGCGCCATAAGATCCATGAAGTACCATCTTCGTAGAGTCGCCAAGAATGCTGTACTGACATACGAAGAGCTGTCAACTCTTTTGTGCCAAATCGAAGCTTGCTTAAACTCTCGACCTCTTACATCCTTACCTGACTCTCATGAAGAATTTAATTACCTCACTCCAGGCCACTTTCTTATTGGTGGTCCACTAACTTCCTTTCCTCAACCAGACTTAAGTGATCTCAAGGAAAATAGACTTTCCAGGTAGCAACGAGTTCAACAGTTTCAACAAAGGATTTGGAGAAACTGGTCCCGAGATTATCTTTATGGTATGCAACAGCGTCAGAAGTGGACAACCACGCAGCCCAACCTGCAACCAGGACTACTTGTGCTTCTGAAAGAAGACAACCTACCCCCATTATCCTGGAAAATGGGCATTATAGAAGAAGTGTTTCCAGGGAAAGACAATTTAGTTCGTGTAGCCGTGGTTCGCACCAAGGATGGAGTGTACCGAAGGGCTCTCAGTAAGATTGTACCTCTTCCAGATGGGAAGATCAATTGACCTTTCATGATTTAGTTTGGATGCTGCGCATTCCAACGGGGGGGGGGGGAGAATGTTGAAGATTGTAAAGAGTATTGCTTTCCGCTCCTCATTTGTTTTTATTTTACTCCCGCTGGGAGCTTCTTGCAAGAACGCGGAATTCTGGGAGCGTGATATTTCGAACACAGCGGCATGGTGCATGTCGGCTCGCGGCAGCGGGAGAACATTTCAGCTAGCCTATCGGATGTGGGCCTTTTTGTATTTCTTCAGTGTGCAAACGTATTTAATTATTATATAATACCAAGTGAATTAAAGGACTTGTATCATATGCGAATTTGTTGCTATATCCGTTGTTCCAGCCCTATGGTAAGATATTCAATATGGCGTCATACCCAGAGATGCTAGTTTTCTTTCATGTTGATACGTGGAAGGTATCTACAAACAGGAGGTCATCGGATTCGTGTTAAGCTGGGGTTTTCTTTAAGAGCATGATAAACTCAAGATCGCACAGTTATGATGTCTACACATTCATCCCCATAATATTCCCTCAGTCTCAGATGAATGTCAATTTGTAGCACATTTTCTGCGATTATAAACTCGATCACGGCACGCTACTTCAGGCGCTTCACCAACATTGCATGGTTACATGCTGCCATTTTCCTCGCAATAGTTCAGCACCCCCTGGCGATAGAAGTTTGAAACCTTCAATGGAGAAGGGGGAAAGTCTTATAAGTGCAATGTATGGTTGCTCAAAATCCAAAATGCGTTTACAAGGTAACAAAGAAAATAAAAACATAGGAAGCGTTACTTTTCAGCACGCCCTCGTATATATACTTTATTGCAGAGCCATTTCAGGATTGTAATGTTGTTCATTGACATTCCAAATTACAGTTTGCAGAATTTCAACACAAAATGTTAATAAGAAAGTACATGTTTATAACCCTGTAGAGAAACAAATATTAAAGTCTGAAGCTTCAAATAATTTTGACGTACTCTATTGGTACTCAGGTACTTGCGCAAAAAAATTCAAATGTCAAGCAAACTGCCTTCCCCCTCAAAAAAAAAGTCCGAAAATGTTATTTTGAGCGATTAAAATACACAATTTTAACCTTAAAATTTATTATGAAGGAATAATATTTAGAAAATTACACAGAAATATAATTGTAGCCTATAATGTGCTTAACATCACAGATTTTGTCTCATTGTCGTAGGACTTACCAGAGCTGAGATAAAAAAGTTGCCGCTGATGCTTACGAATGGAGAAAATGACGCGCGCCATGATAAAAAAAAATGCCCGCCATCTTCAAATCGGTGATAGTAAAAATAAAATAAGAGTGGTTCTGAACTGTCAATATATGAGGCTCACACCACTCAAAAAATAAACTTTTTTAAAAATGGTCAAGCAACCAGGTTGTATGATTTCATATGGATTGACCCTAATTCAAATAATACATGAAAAATGACATAAAATACATAATTATACAATTAAAATACAATAAATCGTATTATGAAATCGTATATGAAAGATGTTGAATTATATGAAGGACTGCCGTTATATGAATTGCTTATGTTGTATTCAAACATTGACATTTGCACAGTTCAGTACAATTCCAACGAACAGTTTTGCAAGCACACCTACCAGTGCAGCCTCTTTGACTCTTACAATTACATTTAACCAATTCAGTACATGCCTATGAATCAATAGGTAATTTCTTCCATACAGGAACCCATGATGCAGTGTCTATTTTCTGAGTCCAGCCCCAGCCTTCCGGATTAGGAGCATGCTGTTGACTGTGCTCACTGGTAGCACTGCTGCAGCATTTCCCGTATGCCTTCTTCAAACACCAAAACCTTATACTTTCCATCACTTTGTTCTTGCGCTTGTGGAAAGTAAGCTAGGACTTTCTCCTTCAATCTGGTTCTGTTAATCTCCTTCTCAACGGCAAGGATTTTTAATCGGTTCTCATACAGTTCATGCAACTTTGAAAATTTAAAGTAGAATGTCCCATCTTCCACACAGTTCTCTATATAAGTATAAAGCTCCACAAGTGCTCTAGCCTTTATCTGACTTTCCTCTGCAGGTACTCCACCAAATCCTGCTCTAGTTTCCTTAGGTGAGACCGGTAGCGATTTCTCAGTGCTGTATAACATTGCAGATGATATTTGGCGTCAAGGGCAATGAGATCACCACCTTCTAATGCTGCCAACAACTGGGTTTCTTGCAGTTCTGTTACCATTTTTCGTATGCTCGTATCGGCTGTTAATGTTCGAAATTCATGAAGGAGTCCATCGCTTCCACGACATAACAAACACACCATTTTGTCACTCGCTTCACGCCGGGATCGTTTCTCCACAGTTGTGCTGCCTCCTGAAGTATTTCCCCGGTTTTTAGCTCTATCCAAATTCAAATTGCTGAACTTGACGTAACAAGATTTGTGCCATGTACCATGGTTTTAAACCAGTTCATCCGCACTCATGTCGCTTCCAAAATTTAGTTTCGCTGGCAATGATTCCAAGCTTCTAAACTCATTGATATTGTTCAAGAAAGACCGGTATGGTGTCGTCTTGTCTTCAATTCCATGTGCATTGAGTGGACATTTTAGATTTTCTGAAGTTGTTTTCTGACAGATCATGCACCTTCCAATCCATTTTGTCTTACAATTCAATCTGAAACAAAATAGAAAAACATATTAGAAAATGTGGACACACCGGACAAAACAGTTAATCGGTGAATAGTTTGTAATTGGTACATATATTAGTGAATATATATAGTCTGATACATTTAAAAATTGTGTAGTTGTATTCCCTGACCCCAAATATGTATACTTAGACACCACGTTTGTGGTTATAAGTGATTTAGAAGCCGAGATATTGATAATATACCTACATTTCAAAATGGCCGCTATAAAATCCAAGATGGCCGACGGAGGAGTTGGTTCCTATCAAAAATTGAAAGCTAGGCACCTAAGTAGTACCTGGAAAAAATTTGGTGCTTTTGTCCGGTGTGTCCACATTAACGCGAAATTCGACGTTAAGCTGCCCCACTAAGTAGGTCATGAAAAATGAATATTGTGCAATTTTGAAACCTTGAAAAAAATGTTCCTCCCCTGTAGAAAATGTCAAAGTTCAAGATCAGACCGCCCATTTTTCATGAAAAGTGAAGCATGGGTAAGTTCGGGGTGCTGTATCTTTGGAAAGCAACAACATCCCAAACTTTTGTTTTGATATACTGTTAATATAAGACTGGTTGCTTATATACATTGAATTGTTTTGATGGGACATTGTTGCTTTCCATTGTTATGCGGCATCAAACAGGGTCCAAAATGCAGTTTTTTCCTGTTTACGGCCCTTAATATCTTGGTTAAGCAACAGTGCCCCAAAGATTTGTTTACTGGGCATTGAAGCTCACTATTAGGACAAGCTACCTGATATAGCACATTAGTGGGATATTGATGCTGTTAGCAGATATAACCCTTTGAATACTCAAAAATTGCGAAATCCGCATCTTTAGAATTAGGCCTACCTCAAAACAGCATCAAGGTAAAAATACACTAAGTATGCCAATTTGTAACAGAATATATGTACTAACACCAGGAAATGAAAAAGATGTTGGGGCCTCGTTTCATTTCCGAGGAAATAATTTTTAAAATATTAGGAAATGTCAATGTAAATTATCACACTTCCTCCCTTATCAGAAAGTGGAACAGACCTCCAGGGATGTCGGAACCGGGGGGGGGCAGGGGGGCGGCTTGCCAACACTCATCAACGAGGGGGGGGGGCAAGATGGTCTTTCCGGGTCGCGCGCTATATTTTTCCAACTTAAGTTTCGTTTTGAAAAAAATTGGAGAAATATTATTGCGCTAGTTAAATGAACATGGACTCAAGTTTTCGGTACCAGCGAGAACTAAGTGACAGGAAGATCCATTTGCAGATACAGAATTGCAGCCACGTCTCAGCAAATCAATAGTAACGTGCAATTATCCCCGTAGGAATTCGCTGCTTCCGTTCCAGTTTTCTTTGAATCTTCCAGGTATTGTATGCACAGGTGCGGTCGGTGTGAAACAATAAACCCAGCGTGCCCCGGTGGAAAGGAGAGGTGGGGGCAGAGAATTTCTTCTTTTCCATCTACAACTACATTGCATGGACGCAAGGACTCAAAAACAATGGGGTCAGGTGGAGCTTGAGCCTTCTAGGTAAAAAGTTAAAGGTGGAAAATATTCGAGGCGAATGCCAGAGGATGCGGTGGTCTAGTCAGTAGGGCTTCTGACTCCCACGTGGAGACCCAGGTTCGATTTCCGGTTGGGGGATCTAAGGTAGGAATTCTTCCACCCTTGTCCCCGCATAAATCGAAATAAAAGTTAATCTCTTGGTTGTCTTCTTGCCTCTACACAGTGCTTTCAGTATTACCTGATGTGAAGAAGCCACAAATGAAGGACAAGTTTGTCATTTTGCTCCCACCCTCACCCCCCAGTTACGCCCTAAAAAATGAGACTATATGTATTTCGAGTTATCTTGGTTTTGAAGAATATTTGGAAAAATATTTCTGCACTAGATTTGTGAACGTGCACTCAAGTTTCCGTTAACATCGCAGTCAGGAGCGCGTCAAGTATCTGAGTGCTCAGCGAGCAACGTGTTCGCTCAGCTACTTTACAGCTAAATAGGCGTTGCTCGCTCCGCGAGCGCTGAGCGAACTTGGACCTTGCTCGCCACAGGTTTGAGCCACAGAATATAGCGTTTTTGTGTTTCGATCTCGTGAGGCAAAGGAAAGAAGAGGAAAACTGTATGAGGATGGCGGGTGGTGAGCCGCGAGTGGAGTGGCAACCAATGAGGAAATATTTAGGCCGAGTCTGCTGCCACGCGCGTGTCAGAGGTAAAAATAAGCGTCAAATTTGCTCTTGCCACGTAATACGTCTGCTAAGAGGAAGTTACAAATCTTAAGAACAGATGAAGACGGGAACAATTGAAGTTTATGACTAGTTTGAATGAATGTACAGGTAATTTAGAAACTTTTCTTTTAGAAAGCAATTTGCGATATTATTTTAATGCTAACAGAACCTAACCTAACTACGAGAGCATTTAGGTTTATTATTAGAAGAATGCTAAGGAATCTAAACTTAAAACATTTTTGTGTAACTAATCGCTAAAACTTCACAGTATGTGTTACAGACGTAATTGCATACATAGCATGATGAAACCACGATAAAACAAAGACCGAGTCTGCTGCCACGCACATGCCTCTTTTGGGTTACAGCAGAAAATGAACGTGGCAGCAGACACTACCAAATATTTATGATGAACGGCTTGCGATATAGCGTAATTAGAGAGGAAGTTCAAGTAACAAAAGGTGATGTAATATTCCAGCATTTTTTAATTGTATTAAAATGAAAGTGTGGTTTATTCTAAATAATAAATATTAAATATAAATATATACCGTAGTTTTGGAAAGATGTGCAAGGGTGTGAAAATGAAAATGTCGACAGTTTTGTTCACATCAACTATTCTATTTCCATAATTAACAGCTTTTCAAACACCGAAATATTGTCAACTCGATGCAGCCACACTGATCACAGATTATTCAAAGGCACTGATATATTGATCAATGAGCAGACAGTGTCAAGTAAATGATCTGTCTGCTCAACGAGCGAAAATCTTGCTCAGCGAGCGTCGCTCAGATACTTGACGGGCCTCAGGGGGTCTGCAAAACAATTATTTCCTGCTTCTGTTTCCAGTTTTACTTTGAAACCTGCCAGGTTTTGTACCTGCAAGTGTGCTCATATTTAACTAGGGGTGTGCGGGACAGAATTTTTTGGTTCGGCACGGGAAAAATTCTCAATTTTCGGACAAAGTTTAGAAATTTTCGGGACGGGAAATGTTCCAAATTTCCCGAAGCTTTTGCAAATCTCGAATTCTACATGCTATTTTTACTTTAAGTGATTCTTTTTGCATTTTTGGAATAAAAACTAACAATTTCCGGTAAGTTCCAGAAACTTACAATGTACAAAACGTCGAGAATTAACGACTTTTTTAAAATGACCATTCGGTATTTCCTGACTGCTTGGAATCCCGAAAAGTCGGGATCGGGACGGGGGAAATGTTTTTACCGATCCCGGTCCCGACTTTTCGGGATCCTGCACCCCTACATTTAACAATACACCGGAGAAGGGGGTCAGAGTACAGCTTAACATTTAAATCTTCCAGTGCACTTTCCGAACACGAGCTTCCTTTAAGGACCCCTTGCTGTGAGAAAGGTTATCGGCCATGAGAAAAGGTTCACCTTGTAACTTCTTGGAAATTCAAGTCTATGTCTAATCTCCCCTTCCCTCTCCAAATTCAGACTTGGTCAGACGACACAGCCAATGTTTGTCCAGAGTAAAATAACTGCAGAAGGCGTGTTTCGTCATTTACTCTGCAAATTGTAGTGATGAGTTTGGATTTCCTTCCACACCAAGCGATACAACTGTGCATATATACGTGTAAATCATTTGCAGAAAGTACACGGACTGCAAGGTCGCGTCGGAAGATCACTGCACTGCACTTAGTTAGTCGCCTGATGTAGAATCAAAACACTGGTAAGTTTTACTTCTCTCCTTACGTTTTCTTTACTAATTTATATTTTCTGAGTGACAGGACAGAAAAAGATGAGACTAGAGACAGACAAGTATCGCCTCGATATACATTCAATTCTCTGCCCCTTCAGGCTTTAACGCTGAAAACCTTGGAATGTATAAACCACTTCCTCTTGTGGAAAGGGAAGAACCTTTTATTTTTTGGCCATTTATATGTATTAAAAGTTTACTCTTTGTTTCAAACGTCATGTTCAGGGCTGATGGCGTATTTCTTGACCTCAGAGAGAGGTAACAACATTTATTCTTATGTTCACGTATGATTCTTTTTTACGTTGTGAGAAGTAATTGTTTAGTTTTAGATGGCAAAGTCGAGGTATGATCGATATTTTAGACTAACCGGGGGGGGGGGGACGATCGCCCCTCTCACCTTCAGTCTTATGCTCTTCTCTCAAATCTGAAACATCTGAGAAGGCCCATTGATCTGAAAAGACATGTAAAGTTCAGACTGATTTCATTCAAATGCAATACCAGGTATCTAACTTCAATGATAATTACAGATCAAAATATCTAATTTTAAAGCTGTTGACGTAGCGTGGCGACTTGCCCCATATTTGACACCTCGGCCCTCTCCAACCGTGTACTATATTTGATAGTCTTCGTTGAAAAAAACATTAGACTAGCAAATGCTCTAAAATTACTGATAGTTTCATTTCTTAATCTCAATCTCTGAATAGAAGTCTGAGATTTGAAAATATCAGCATAGAATAGTTAGGGTAGGTTAACCTATATTTAAACCTCGCTGCGCTTGGAAATTTCAGTTCCGTCGGTGGCAACAGATGGCGCGCAGAAAATAGGGGGGGGGAGCTCTTTCGGTGACAGTCACGTGGGTTCCAAACGTCCTTATTGGTCAGATCTCTTGTATCCCAGCAAGTGCTTTCTTTTTCGCTGGTTCGCTTCCAGCAGGGTAAGAACACGGTGAGACACAAGGACCCAGTTCAAGCCATAAAAATGTCAGGGTATAATGATGAACCAGCTGTCGCACAGGCTCCTCGACACCATCGCTCAAGATTCTCCCACTCAAACTGCTCCTTAATTATTTCAGTTGAGGGGTAATGGTTGCCGTGTTACATTGTTATTGCAACTTTCTTTTAGATAAAATGTCCAGTGATATTGATAGTGAAGATTGGCTTGTCATTCGTTTCGAATAATTGTGTCATTTCGTGTGAATATACTTTAAAGAAAAAATTAAAATATGCAGAAAGAGAGCCCCCTTCCTCCTCCGCTGCATTTGCATAAATTCGACACTGTTTCTGAAGATAATTAAAAGTAAATTAGCATAAGATTAAAATGTAATCGCCCGACTCCCCCCTCCTATATTGTTTTATATTAGGCCTACTTAGCTTTTCTGCCACCTTCGGCTAATCGCGAAGATAAGAACGATTGATGGTACGACACTCACAAAGAACATCCATGCCCTTGCCAGGATTAGAAACAGGGATCTCTGGCGTTGTGGTGCGCTGCACTAATCACTCCGCCACGGAGTTTGAAACAACACATAAAAATCTAACGAATAATATAATTATTGGATGGAATTAACAACGATTCTACAAATACAAATAGTGTTGCTAATGCGAGTAGCATTGGAATTATATTTATTATTGATATTTTTACTCTTAATTTAAATTAATTTGGTTAATTGGTTTGGTGTTTTAAGCCCACTTTATGCACAGTAAGGCTAATCGGGACTGGACCTACAGTTTAAAGTGGGATCCCAACCACTATGTGCCTCCACCGGGAATCGAACCCGGGACGCCTTGATTACAAGGCGACGACGTAACCACTGCGCCATCGGGCAGGCCACATATTTCATTTGGCGTAAGGCTTGTGCAAATAAATACAACGGTACTTTGTGATTGTCCCTTCATCAATTGCATCTAATAATCGCTCAACATCTTCGTCGCAATTAGCCAAAGTGGCGGAAAAGAGACCTCGAATATAGAAATACAGTTAAAATGATTAATTAGGAATATTGTTGGGATATATCGGACTCCATGAATCTTTTCATACTCTTAAAAGAAGGACACTTAAATATTTTCTTTGCCGATCTATGGAGATACGTGCTTCAATTATTTTTTTTTTTTTGCCAAGTAAAGTAAAAAAGTAAAGTGCTCCCCTGTGCATAGCACCGCGCCATGAAGGCGTATAGGGGGTGTGGGGGTAACGCAAGATGATATTTAATTTAATGCAAATTATTACATACCGCAGGTTTATCTCTTTTTACCGTGACCAATTGAGCTTTCATTTCATTCATATTAAAACATTTTCAGTCCCTAATTCTTATGTCACAGTAGCACGTGAAAAGGAAAGAGGATTGCTTCGTGGGAGAGGAAAGGGAGTTGGGGTGGGGGTTAACTTTGGGTTGGCCAATCACTGACCCTTCCACTACGAACAAGCGACCCAAGATCAAACCTTTTTTGTTCTTGGGAACCTTTCGCGATGAGCGGGGCTCTACATGTCTCTTTTTTCCCTTCTCTTCTAGCCTTTCGGAATCCTGATTCAAATTTACGAAATTCCCTTCGTTCCCTAGCATGGCCGTATTTAAGGGGGGGGTTCTTAGGGTTCAACCCCCCCCCGAAACTTCTGACATGTTAGATTTATACAGGTTGAGAATCCAAAGCAGGCCCGTAGCCAGAAATTCTTTGTAGGGGGGGGCGAAGTCAATCCTAGAGGGGGCAAATTTTTAATATATTGTGTCGCATTGGCACATGTAACAGGGTACACAGAGGCACTTGCCCCTTTCCCCAAAAAGAGATAAGTAACAGAAAAGGGAACATTAAAACATGGGTCCCTTAGTCCACCACGGACTCTATTTCTTTCAAAGGGGAGACTCTTGCATCACTACAGACAACGTTTGCCTACTGGTTACGTTAACCATTAGGCAAAATATTGTTTGAATTGTATTATATTATAGTTGAAATACATGTTTTGACACGTGACAAACAAATAAAAATCCATTAATTGATCAATGACTTCTCGGATTACAGGGTCATCATTAATATTTCATATTAAGTTTCATACTACGTAGAAATAAATTGTTTTAATAGGGTGCAATAATTTTACGGGACACCATGGCATTCTCTTTAACATTTTTTTTTTTTTTCATATATCTCATTTGGCTCCCAAGGCCTACTCCTGTCGTCCCATAGCTATGGCTCTGAACTTGGACTATAAAAACAGGAGACATTGCGAGCGAAGCGAGCAAGAAAATTTTACGAAATATGTTTTATTTGTATAAAATTTGAAATCGAGGGGGGCAATTGCCCCTCTGTGCCCCTTGCAAGTGCCTTTGGCCATCTGGTAGAAAAATGCAAGGAACACGTAAAAACTAATTCCATCATGAGTATCCAATTGTCCTGCTATTCTTAGATTCTCCTAGTCTTGTTTTTTTACTTCAATGTTTGTTTCCCCTAGAATGGACTTCTGTCCAAGGTCAGGGGGAGGGGACAATGGCCCCTGCCCCCCTGTGGTTGCGTCACTGTTTATGAGTGTCTCTTCATTAATTTCACGTCATCACTAACTGTTTCGATTAGCTATAAGTGGCAGAAAAGCAACGCTAAGTAACAAAAATCAAATATCCACTCCCTCTCTCTACCACACTATTACCAAAAGATAGGGAAACAAAAATTTAAGCAATTCAAAGTTCATAGCAACACATCAAAGAAAAAACATCCAAACACATTAGGCACCTTTAATACAATATTACTCAAAATGTCACAACTGTTCTAGATACTGAAAATTGTGAAATAATTTCCCGAAGTCTAATCTGGAAGGGAATTTTATCCCCCAATCCTGATACGACATTATACGGAATCCCATACACCCTAATAAATCACAAAATCAATAAGTGTGTCTTTGTAATGTTGCTAGAGTAACACATGATATAATTGTAAAGATTAGTGAGAATTCAAGGTAGGAATGTGTTATGTATTTTTCACAGGGGGGGCAGAGCAGGCTCTCAGGGTGGGGCACTTGCCCCCCCTGCCCCCCCTCTAGCTACGGGCCTGATCCAAAGTCGAAAACTTATTCACAGCCCTACCTAGGTACAAAAATGCAACAGAAAGACAATGTGGATAGAAATCCGTCTTGGGAAAATTTAGTCAGAATTTTCAAACAGTTGGAATTCCTGAAACTTGAGGAAAACAGGTTCTATTTATGTCCACAGCCCACCCGCGACCCTTAAACTTTCACTTGACTGTTCTCATTTCAGTGTTGTTTCTGGTTGGGACTCAAAATTTCCCCTTTTAACTTTTAAATTCCCTGGGCTGTTAGATAAGGTGTTTAACCCCCTTACATTTCATTTCTATAATTATAATATTCAAATATCGTCTTTAAGTTTAAGATAGATGTACAAAAGAAAAAGTTTATTGTTTTCATTTCCCAGTATATTGCATATTTTTATAAGTTTTTCTCCGTCTCTCCTATTTATCCCCCACCCCGCAAAATCCCTTGTTTGAACAATTTCCCTACTGGGAATATTACTGCACCATGCGCGAGATGCGTCTGCATCGTGACAAATGAATGGATCGCTTAAGGTTCAATTTAGATTTGTCTGTCAAACAAACATGACTCTTATAGTCCAGTCGTTGTCCTAGCCAATAGCCTCCAGTCTCAAATTTGTCATTGCTGGATGGAAGTATCCAGTGACGTGCACTGAGGAGTAGCTAGTCTAGCAGAGATAGATCAATCAATCTCAAATCTTTAATTATTTTCAAATCACAATATTATTGTTTTGTTGAAGCCACAGTTCATCTGCAACACTTTTTTTTAACGCGCTTCTCGTCCCTCGGTGCGTTCAGCTGCCTAGCTCGCTCTTTCTCCGCCTCACAGTTCCAGGTAGAAACGGGTTTTGGAAGGGAAAGGGAAGATTTCTGCCTCTACCTCCCTTGCTCCCTCGCCCCCGCTCCAATGGTTGAAAGCCCATGCTTTCAGGTCCTCCAGTCTATCTCCTATAGGACAGATAGGGGATTGGATTCCCTTCGCTTCCTTTGTAAATCCTCTAAAGAACTAAGGGGAAATTTTTCTGCAGTACTTCTGTTCTCTGTATTTACACTACTTTTTACACGTTGTACAATATGTACAGGGAGGTTATTTCAGTCGTTCACCGCCAGAGTGACGGCCGTTCGGCGGACTCTTCATGCAACAGGTCCCGGCAAATTGCATTGCAGGAAGTCCGTAACAGAAACTGCTTGTTTTGTAATGTTTCCACTTTTCACAATTACAGTTACAATTACAATTGAAATAAGCACGTAACTTGTTGCAAGGATGCTGGAAAAGGTGTCCTCCCAAATACAAATATTTCTGGCACCTTATTTCTGACATCTTATCTTAGATTAGACATCGCTACTTTATCCTCAGTTGTCGCGACAGCGCCGGCAGCTTATCGGGGAGTTGTCAGCCGCGAGAGGGCGCTTCATACTGCACGTGTCGGCAGTGATGCCAACCGTAGGGACATTTCCCTACTCATAGGTACTTTTCACTAAATTTCGCCCGCGTAGGGACGTAGGGACAGATTTTGCCAAATGAGGGAAAACGTAGGTACTTTTTTCTATATTGGAAAATGAATTTTATGAATTAGTTTATCTGGATACTTTTGCGAGGAGGAGAAAAAAGAACTAACTAACAAATCTCCATCAGAATTTTGGAACATGTTATCGGTTACCAAAAACTTTCAAGGCAAGTTCTTTTTTGAAAACATTTCCACTCTCGCGAAAATAGTGCTAACATTGCTGCATTCTAACGCGGAAACGGAAAGAATATTTTCAATGTTAAGTGATACAAAAACAAAAAAGGGAAATAAAATGGGACCAAAATTGTTAAAGACTACAGGAAATGCAGCATATATCACCAACCAACATCTATCTCTTCACAGCAGCAACATGTATGACTTCAAATAACATAATCAACAGTAAACGACTCAACGTTATTCATTAGGGGTGTGCGGGATCCCGAAAAGTCAGGACCGGGATCGGGAAAAAAAAATTCCCGTCCCAATCCCGACTTCGGGAAATGACTTCCTGACTTTTCGGGATCCCGAGCAGTCGGGAAATACCGAATGGTCACTTTAAAAAGTCGTTAATTCTCGACGTTTTCTGCATTGTAAGTTTCTGGAACTTATCGAAAATTGTAAGTTTTTATTCTAGAAATGCAAAAACAATCACTTAAAGAGAAAATGACTTGTAGAATTCGAGAATTTGGGAAATTGCAAATTTGTTAGTCCCGAATGTCGGGATTTTAAAAAAATTCCCGTCCCGATCCCGTCCCGACCCAAAAAATTCTGTCCCGCACACCACTATTATTCATTAAGGCAAGAATTTACAATACCGGACCATTCTGTAATTTCTATGCTACGTCTTATACTCACGAAATAATTAGTCGTGATGATTTATCTCAAGTTAACAGGTTGGGGTGAGGTGAAAAAATTGTTCATTAACGTGTAGAAGTTGTAAAACAAGCTTTTCAATTCTCGCAATGATTCTCCGTATACAAGTATGGTAGCCATATTTGTTGATATGAACAAATTACAATTAGTTACGCTGTCTACAGCGTTGCCACACTGTTGATTTCATACTTGGAGAGCATAAATTGTGTAAGAATGGCGGAAGAGAACAGTAAAAAAGTTGTTAAAGTTGTACAGATTGTTAGGTGGAGTGTGCAGGAGAATGGCTCTGGGCTAATTAATAAACTTATGGATTTCAGTATATTGCCCAAAGAACGTGCTTACATGTGACAGCGACAATCACGATGTAGAAGAACTGATTCGATTACAGGTAAATTTGGCAACAGTACATCAATCATAAAATTGCAGGATACGAAAATGGCGTCTTCGATGATGAACGTTTGCCGTTAAAGTGCTACGAAATAAATATTTTTTTATCGGTTCGTAATCACAATTACCGCAAAACCATTCAGGAATAGCCACACTGACCATTCTCGGTAAGGTTAGGTTAAGTTAGGTTAGGCAAGGCAAACATAGTTAAAATTTGGGCTCGAAAAAAACATGCACGGGTAGCCCCACAAACCATTGACGGATAGCCCCACGAACCATTCAGGTACGGTTAGGTTAGGTTAGGATAGGCAAACATAGTTAAAATTTGGGGTCGTAGTAATATCAGGAATGTATATTTCGTTTTTTAAGTATTGGAAATACAAAATCTTCCGGTAAATAATGAGCAATCGTGCCGATCGCGGACACTCAATTTCACTTATTTTGTAATTTCTACACGTGACCCCCCAAATGTTAACTTCAAATTCGTGATTAGGAGGCCTCAATTAGTGAGTATGCGAAATATTACAAAAATCGGGGAGGGGTCCTGTATTGTAAATTCGCTCCTTCATTAATTGTGGAAGCACCGAGCAGAAAGATTTGGTAAGTAAATGTGTATATTTTATCTTCTGTTTTGCATGCTCATGAGGTGTTGTTTTTTTTAGTCACTTTACTTGGCGTAGGGACATTTGGTCAGTTGTAGGGACATTTTGACTACGTCTGTAGGGACATTGCCGAAAAATGGTTAGCAACACTGTCGGCTACCAGACGTAGTCAGTGTACGTTCATGTTCACTTCTGTTTGCGTTTATCAGTACGCGTGTTGTTTATAATGTGTTATTGTACTGTGCTACTCATGGCCAGTGCTTTATTGTGTGTTAATTATTATTCATTCATTACTTATGCCGTTAAACAAATATAGTCTTGAACAGAGAGTTTTTATGTACGATAATTACGTGAAAACGAATTCTTGCAGAAAAGTGGTCAGGGAATTGCGAGAGACAGGATCTCTTGAACCTAAGAAACGTGTTGTATTGCTGTTGAAGGAGGTCATTTTCAACATCTCTTATAACACAGGAGGTTAGTGATCATCATTATTATTACCTTTAAATATCATTTTACGCTTTCGGTTTGCTTTATGCGCCGGGATGCTGTCTTCCATTTCTGTCAACTGACGATAAAGTAGCGATGTCTAATCTAAGATTATATGTCAGAAATAAGGTGCCAGAAATATTTGTATTTGGGAGGACACCTTTTCCAGCATCCCTGCGACAAGGTACGTGCTTATTTCAATTGTAATTGTAACTGTAATTGTGAAAAGTGGAAACATTACAAAACAAGCAGTTTCTGTTACGGACTCCCTGAACGCAATTTGCCGGGACCTGTTGCATGAAGAGTCCGCCGAACGGCCGTCACTCTGGCGGTGAACGACTGAAATAACCTCCCTGTATGTATAATATGGGATGTACTTTTATTATTTATGCAATTGGAAGGTCTTATGTGCAGACAAAAATTTTATGCTTTTTTTTAAAATATGGAATATATAATGATTAAATAACAAATATTTGCTCACGCTCTCTCTTGCTCTCGATTTAGTAGTGTTTTATTTAAATATACTTATCTCCTGGCCTCCAATAAAAAAAAATGGATAAGCTAAACAATCATAAATACGGATGTATTTATTTGGGCAAGAGAACGCGCGTTCTAATTCTTGTTGTTGGTTTGGTTTATTTTTCTTCGCTTTTCTGCCACATTTGGTTATCGCGAAAATGAGGATGAGTGATGATATGATGAAACTGATGAACGGACCTCACAAAGAACAATTCAGGCCGGAATTCGTGACGAGCGTGCATTCTTGTTCTTATGTGTTGTACTCTGCCTGCAGTGAATAATGAAAAAATTAGAAATGAAAAATGTATCCCAGAACTCAAAAAGCCAAATGAATATCATTGAAGAATGTAGAAAAAAGGTTTACTTGAAGGTGTGTTTTGTTATCCATCGCTTTTTCTAGCTGTATATATTTAATCGGAATAAGTAGCTAAGAGGTTGGAAAGTCGTGAGGGACAATCATAAACAGAGAATTCTAGGCTCCTGATTTCACAGTGCCCTGCAGATACACTGGTGGAAATTATTTGTATTTTCTTCTCTCTTCCATCGCTTTACCTAATTTCTGCCATGACGATGAACGTTGATTAAATTAAACGGGTGAAGAGTGGTTGCAAACAAACACTCATGCAAAGGCCAGGGCTCGAGCCAGGATCCTTCAGTAACGAGATCGTGAGATGGGGAAATTAGGGAAATCAAGCAATGCAAAATTTTTGAAAAAAACATTAATCATATATAAAGATGGTATTTCAAAAATTCAATTGAAAATTACTACTCAGAAAAAATGTAGTTTGCTTTACCGATACCCACGTATCCGAATGGTTAGCGCCTTCCTCACATGTTTATTGTCGGCCGACCTCCGTGGGGGAGTGGAAGTGGTCCCGGATCTGTACCCGATGGAGGCATATAGTGGTTCGGATCCCACATTAAACTATATGCCTAGTCCCGATTAGCCTTTCTGTGTATAAATGGACTTAAAACGTCAAATCAACCATCCGGGGGGAGTGGTTACCACAGCGCGCTAGGACAACAGGAGTTCCGGGTTCGAACCCCTACCTGGACCTGGGTGTTCTTTGTGTTTGTCCCTTCATTAATTTTGTCGTATCATCTTTGCGATTAACCAAATGTATCAAAAAAGCGAATTAAATCAAATCATTTAATAATAAGAGTCTCATTCCCTGAGTAATCTGATTTTATATGATTGTTTGATTTAGTTTATTTTACTTCGCTTTCCGCAATATTTGGCTAATCGCGAAGACGATACGATAAAATTGATGAAGGGACACACAAAGATCACCCATTGCCAAGCCGAGATTCAAACCCAGCATCTCTGGCTCAGTAGTCAAATCAAATCGTTTTTGATTTTCGAAATTGGGTGGAAGTTATGTCTACAATTTTTTGTAGTCATTCCTAACTTTGCAATTTTTCCTGTATTTTACGTTCTTCCTTTAGGAATACTGGGCCCTAAAAGGGGGGGGGGGGGTTATGACCCGTTGGGCACACCACTCATTGCTATCCCAAGTGTCGACGTCACCGCACGTCACTGGAAGTATCTTTGTCCTTTTAGATCGCGTCCTTGTGGTGTGATACGAGTGTGTTTCTTGTGCCGGAGTTCTAGTGCTTTGCGAACACAAAAATGAAACGCGGTGCAGATGGGAGAAGCGGACAACTCTCGATTGGGATGTTTTTCAAGAAAAAACCTAAAAGTGAAAACGGATGTAACAGTGGTAACACCTCTAATGATGACTTCGCCGCGAAATCAACGGATGACAAGCAAAATGATATTATCACAAATGCATCAGTCGATTTGTTGGTAACTAATAGTGTTAGTTCTTTGTGTGAAAATGATATTGGCCTTTACCTTAATGTAGCAAATCTCAACAATCTGAAAAAAGAACAACTTTTGAAGAATCCGTGGGTTCCTTCTTCAACATATGCTTTCCCGCGTAGAACTGCACGAAATCTAAGATTTCAGCTAACGTGGTTGGAAAAGTTTCCGTGGCTAGCCTATTTCAGTAAACTGGAAGGCGCATTGTGCAAAGTGTGCGTACTGTTTTCTCGAGGGGAGGAAGGGGGTAAAGGGGGGCATCAACATTTAGGGGCTCTCGTTACCAAAGAGCACTGCAATTTAAAAAATGCTTTGGAAGATTTTGCAAGCCATGCGAATACGTCATACCATAAACGGTGTTTAGAGCTAGCCGAGAATTTCATAAAAGTGACTGAAGGGAAAAGTAATAAGATAGTGGACCAATTGTGCAGCGAGCGAGCTAAACAAGGAGCTGAAAATCGCGAGAAACTGCGCTCCATTATAGAAACAATTATTCTTTGCGGTCGTCAAGAAATTTCCCTTCGCGGAACGGATGACTTTGGAAACGTGATGAAGTCTGAGGAGGCTGAAACAAACGACGGTAATTTCCGTGCCTTACTACGGTTCCGTGTAAGTGCAGGTGACGTTGTGCTTCAGAAACATTTGGAATCGGGTGCGCTCAATTCAAAGTACACAAGCCGTACCATTCAGAACGAGTTGATTACGATTTGTGGTGACATAATTAAGAAAGAGATAGTGGAGAAAGTGAATGCTGCCGAGTGTTTCTCTGTGATGGCAGACGAAACTACAGACATTTCTCGAATTGAACAGGTATCTGTGTGTGTGCGTTATGTACATGTGAAGGAAGGTAAAATTCGCGAAGACTTTCTTGAATTTGTTCCAGCAGTCGACCTTACAGGCAAGGGCTTGGCCACACTGCTTTCTGCAACCTTAAAAAGAAATAACATAAACTGTCATTTCTTGGTTCGACAGGGATATGACGGAGCGTCAGCCATGAGCGGTTACCTGCGTGGTGTTAATGAATATATTAGGAAGGACCATCCCATGGCTCCTTACGTCCATTGTAGTGCTCATTCCTTGAACCTTCCTTTGGCAAATTCGTGTAATCTATCGTCCAGACGCAATTGCCTAGGAAGCATTCAGCCTGTTGCAAATTTCTTCCGTTCGTCTGCTCAAAGAAACGAAGTTCTGAAAACTGCAATAAAATAAAACCTACCAGAATGTCAACATGGAACTCTGTTAGGTCTTTGTGAAACATGATGGGTCCATAGGCACGAAAGTGTTATCAGATTTAAAGAGTTGTACCCAGCTGTAGTGAATGCACTGGAGTTGCTAGAATCGTCTGCAAACAAAGAGACTGCTCAAAAGGCATGCCAATTGTTAAGTGGAAACAACGGGAAATGGCCTAAACCGGAAGTTCCGGGGGGATCGGGCAAGACCTCACCGATGTTTATGTTTACATTTTTAACATGGTCCATTTGCAAGACTACACAGCCAGAGCGTACTTTCAATGGACATTTCCACTCAATTTTTTTTACAACAATTTTAAAAACTACACCCTGGAAAAATGACCCCTGCAAGTTCTCGCGTTTCTCTGCGTCCAGTTTAAGGCAGAAACGAGACTTCCAAATTTGGGAGGCTAGCGTTGCGCTGAAAACACGCCGCCGCCATGTTACTACGTCACTCCTTAGGGAGAGCTCGTTTGTCGTCTGCTTCGAGCGTCCAGTTCCGGGTGGGTAGCCCACGGTGAGCGAACACGTGCAGCAGTTTCACAAATCTGTACCGATTTAAATACTGGAAGGAGGAGCGATAGGAGAAAGGAAAGCTATGCTTTGTAATGATCATTCTTCTATGAAATATCTGGGCTGCTCACGTGCAAGGTAAATGGAAGGGTTCAGTTGCGTGTGTGTTCTCAGGCCATACGAAAAATATTGCTTATAAAATTGGTTTGCTGACCTGACACTCAAAAATAATTTTTAAACTTATATTTATCGATATTTACCGTAACCTATGTAGTGCAAGATAGGAATTTTCACATTCTTCACTTTATTTATAAAGCCTATTTAACTTTCTTTTCCATGAAGCAATTTCAGTTTGTGTTCCATTTCTGTTGCGCAAATTATGATCAAATATGTTTGTGCAGATAAGAGAAAATACACTGGGAAGATTACATTAGTTGCACAGTACATATCTATACTTAGTTTATGTACGTATAATTATTACAAGGAAATAATGTGTATAACCATGGGCGTATTTAAGGGGGATTCAACGGGTCCAACCCCCCTTTTTTTTTTGGTTCACTAAAATTACCAGTTTCCTTGTTCTTTCCGCTTGTTCATAAAAAATTCCTTCGGACTTATTTCATTCTCTTAAATTCCACACACCAGATGGGACTGCAGACCAATATCTGCAATTTCCTGATAGTTTCGGAATTTCTGCGATAAGAAACTGCATTGAGACTGTCAAATCAGTTATCCCCCCCCCCCTCGAATCGTATTAAAGAAATTTGGTTCTTAAAAACGTAGTGACACAAGATGAACAGAAAAGTATCAATACTAAGTAGCATGACTTCGTGACTACAAACACACAACTTTGTCGGGTCCAACATTCCCTCCCCCCATGCTCCCCAACAAGCTTCCGGCCAGCAGTGTCCTAGACTTACGAAATAAAGCAACCCTAATCATACCAAACGTTGATCCATCCCTCCCCCCCCCCCCGTGAACTATATATACGCCCATGTGTATAACAATATCCCATACTGAAATAGTACGATATAATTATTTTGAATTTTGTACTGCGAAAAAAGCCGCCTCATCTCGTTACCCCGAACGCATTAATTGGTTGGTTCACAACTTCACCACTAAGGATCCTATCGAGACGAGACATGGCAGCCTTGGTCTCGTTCTCGTTGAGAGTTGTAAATGTCTGTCTCGTGTTTATTTGTAAATGTCTCATTGACAGTCTCGTCTCAATTTATAAACATCCGTCTCGGTTTGGGAGGGCAATTCTCTTTCTCGTCTCAAGTCTAGAAAAATATAGAATTAACAACGTATGCAAAGGCTTATCATTATAAATACAAAAAAAATATCTCTTATTATTTTTTTTGACTGTGAATGTTTTCGAAATGAGATGGGGCAGAAGAAAAAGTTCGTCTCTTATCATGGGAGGTTGGGTGATACTCAGTTGGTGGTAGTGTGTGTGTGGGGGGGGGGGGTGTACTCCTGCACCCCGACTTCGAATACGGCTTGTAGTTCTTCATCTTCATTGTAGCGATTAGTCAAAAGTGGGAAGAAATGTGATGTTAGAGATGATAATTAATAAATAATTTATAGTAAATTAACCATGCGTTCTCATCGTTGCGGTTAAACAGAGTGAACGGAAAAGCGACGTAAAAGTAGGCTAAATACAAAAATTTGCAATATATATATTAACTGAAGAAAACTGTCATTTACTGCAGGAAATTGAAAAACTCACCGTACCTTTTTATACCGTATCACCTCTTATATTGCAGAAATTGGCGTGTAAACCAGAGTGTTCTAAAAGTATTATCTTAAAATTTGTGAAGAAAATATTATGACGAAAATAACTGTAATTCCAGAAAAAGCATTCCTATAACATTAAGTTCTTGCCAGTCAGAAATAACCTATGTATTTGCAATGAGCAAGGCTGTTCACGTGTTCAGCCATTGACTGTTACAAGGTTTGCTTTGTCACCCTAATGGGAAAACCCTCTACCGAGTAGCTGAAATATAGTAAATACTACTATACTGCTAGGGCATAAGTCATCTCCAAGAAATGGAGCACAGATTTTTGCACTGGAAGTTATAAGATACTTGTTTTACACAGTAGCAATTTTTGAATTTTCTGTCGGGACGAGCAGAAGCCCCGCCTCCACGCATTTCTAAGTGATGACGTCAGAGGACCTCCTGTCTGTGGAGAGGACGTTTTTAAATCCGTGACGTAGGAGGTAAATTTCAGCGGTGTTTGAAGGCTTGTTTCTCGAGAACCGAAACAAATATCGCCGAGATATTTTGCACATCTCATGTTTGTGTCATTATCTGTAAAATGAATGGATTTAAAACGTTTTTCATGTCAAAGTGGAAATGTCCATTAGTTATTCTTACTTGATTCGTCGTTACTTTCAACTGATAATCTCTACCTCCTTCTTTACTTTCAATTTATAATCTCAACCGCACTAAGAGAAATTCCACATAATTATAGCAGCCACTGTAATCAACAAAAATTTATTCAATCCAAATCTCATTTGTGAAGGTCCTGACTGTTTGCCATGGCCACTTTCCACAAAGAGCCAGCCGGCAGTGAATATTTTGCCCGTGGAGAAATCATGAAAGAATCAGAATGAAATTAAACAGGTGGTGCCCTTTCGCAGTGGTCACGGAGGGGAGGGGGTGGCGAGGGCAGGGGAAGGGCAGGGAGAGGCATGGTGGAAAGTCTTCCCACCATGGGGGGTAGGCCCACGGCCTGTGCTCTTGCTTCTGGTTTAGGACACAACCGAGAAGAATTCCTAGTTCCCTGATATGTCGCTATAGGTGTCTCTGTATCGCGCCAGGGCAGGAAAACTTTTTTGATGTCAACCTCCAGCGTACTCTTAACGCCATTGGACTATTTCTTGTGGGGTCGTATGAAGAGTATGGTGTACGAGACTCCTGTAGAGCCAGAGTACGAACTGCTGGCACGAGTTATGATCGCTGCACAAGAGATTGACGGGACATAAGGTGTGATGGAGCGAGTGTACCTGAACATGATTCGTCGATACAATGTGTGTAACGACGTTGGTGGTCGTCACATCGAGCCACTTTTGTAGTTGAGCAGTGCCGTATGCAACACATCCAATGCAGAAGACAGAAACAAATTGTTGCGTTTCACTGTCGACACAGGTATTATTGTGATCAATGATAGTACGTTTCTTTTTTGTTCCCTTGGCATTGTTATCAAATAAATTTGTTTGTATTATGGACTGAGTCAGTCACGCGTCATTCACTTCTGTACCTTATGTAACACGTCATTTGACATGGTTGTAATAAATTATTACACTTTAGGTCATCAGGCGATATTCTGACGTCATGTACTGGCTACCCGGTTGCATACCAACACAGGCACATCCGTGTTGTAGCACGGACACGGTAGGTTTCTGGACATGGGTTCCTATTCCAAATATTGTCTACTCAGTCCCCTCTACTAGCCCTAGAAGTTTGTAAGGGGAATTTCCGAGCACCCTGTATACGTGTGTGTGTGTGTGTGTGGTGTGTGTGTGTGTGTGTGTGTGTGTGATGGTGTGTGTGTGTGTGAGAGTGTCTGCTGCTTCCCCCCACCAATCTGCAGTGATTTCGACCCTGTCTAAATGTATTGTTATTTTAAAAATTGCGAAGAATATATGACGAAAATAATTGTAATTCCAGAAAAGACATTTTTGTAACAATAATTTCTTGCCAGTCAGAACTTATGTATTGGCAATGAACAAGGCTGTTCACGTGTTCAGCCATTGACTGTTACCTTACCAGTATTGCTTTGTCAGCCTAATGAAAACCCTGTACCGAGTGGCTGAATTATAGTAAATACTGCTATACTGTTAGGGTATAATTCATATCCAAGAAATGGAGCACACATTACTTTTACACTGGAAGTTACAACAAGATACTTGTTTTACGCAGTGAGAAATGACTGTCGCATGCTAGTTTACGGGGCGAGCAGCCTGCACGCATTTCTAAAGGATGACGTCAGGCCTGTCTAGTCTGTGCAGAAGACGTTTTCAAATCTGTGACGTAGAAGGTTAATTTCAGCAGTGTTTGAAGGCGTGTATCATGGGGTGGACAGTCTTACGCATCCATTTCGACGCATCTTTGAGCGCCGGGGTCATGTCCACGTAGTTCAGTTGGTACCAAGGTACCTTTATAAGGTAGGCCATTCCCGAGGTTTCGAGATTTTCTCCCATGATTCTGTGCGCGCTATGACGTCATTAAGAGGACAGAATGGAACTTACTTCGTTATCGTATACGGAAGCTTGAGATAAATGGGTCGATTATTTACTTATACACACTTTTTCTTGAATGCCAGTAGAATGAGAACAAATCAACCTGTTTGTGCTCTTGCCACGTGCAATAATAATAGAAGAAAATCGCCTGGAATAAAGTGATCATTGCTTCCCAAAAAAGAAGTTGCTGTAGCAGGATTGATTCAATTTGTTCCTCCAAATTTCGGACTTACTCAGTGGTGCAACCACAGGGTAGGGCAGGGGCATTGTCCCCCAACCTTCGAAGTCAATTCTAGGGGGGGGGGCAAACATTGATGGCTAAAGGCACCTGCAGGGGGCACAGAGGAGAAATTGCCCCCTTCTATTTCAAATTTTATACAAATAAAAATACATTTCGTAAAATTTTCTTGCTCGCTTTGCTTGCTCGCAGTGCCAGCTTTTCTCAGTCTCGTCAAGTTCAGAGACGTAGCTAGGGGGCGTCGGGAGTCGGCCATGGGCGCCAAATAATCTAATTTTTAAGAAAATGTGAAAGAGAGAATGCCTTGGCGCCATGTGATATTATTTGTTCCTTATTAAATCAATATTGTTTTAAATTGCAAACATTGGATCAAAAAATTTTCTTTCTCGCTTCGCTCGCAATATAATTGTTTTTTGTAATGTGATATATTTAAATAATATGTTTTGTATATATGTAATGAAAAAAACTTTGAATACGTACATAATTTAGTGTTAGCATCTTGCATATGTATTTTCTTATTTTATGTCGCTCCATGTTGCATATGTGTAAAACATATAAAAGTTATACATGTTATATGTACAAAAAAAATATCTTCGGCATGCATTTATCATTCATTTTCTGACATTCAAAAATACAGTTTGTGTGCTTGTTTTCAATTATTAGCTAATGTAAAATTTCTGGTGTTGAAAAAATATTTCAAATAGTTTGTTCCAAATAAATGCTTTAGCACAGACATCTACCTACCTTTTGCGTAATTTATGAGGATAATAACGTCTTTGATACTACCACTACTACCACTAGTAATAATAATGCCATTATTAATGTTATTATTATTACTATTATTATTATTGGTACGTTTATCCTGGTACTTTCTCCCTCCAGATAAAAATTCGTGGTTGCGCCTCTGGCCTTATCTTCCACACTCGCCTTCCGTATCATCACGTATGCAACTTTCAAAAACCTTTACACAATCGGAACTCAGTTTCTAAGTATTGCTTCATTGAATATTGAGTGCAAGATAAGATTTATTAGCTTTGAAGTTGAAACATCGTCCGCGAAAATAATGCTTTGAACATCTCGTAGGTAGCAAACACTAATTAACAATTGCACTGTTACTTTACTTTATGTGCGTTTGTTGAGAAATTGTGCTGAAAATATAATGTACGACTTACAGGACAGGCGTTTCTCCCCTGCACATCCTTTCAATCTTCTCGTCAATGAGAAGAGCTGTCATGTAAATAATGACCAAAGAAGCTATTCAATCAGGCCCGTAGCCAGGAATTCTTTGTAGGGGGGGGGGGGGGGCGAAGTCAATCCTAGAGGGGGCAAATTTTTAATATATTGTGTCGCATTGGCACATGTTATGGTAGGGTACACAGAGGCACTTGCCCCCCTCCCCCAAAAGCTATAAGTAACAGAAAAGGGATGGTATCTTGAAACTGCAACGAACAAAAAAAAACTTTGAGCAACATCAAATAGCAATATTTCGATGATGACCTTTCCAGGTTGCCAAAGAATATAAAGTTTAACATAAATAGGCTAATAGGGACTGTACCTACTTGATATTGTAATTGATTGATTTGGTGTTTTAAGTCCACTTTATGCACACTAAGGCTAATTGGGACTGGACCTACAGTTTAAAGTGGGATCCGAACCATTATGTGCCTTCACCCTACTTGATATTTACAGGTCGATAATGTTAATTGATGACTAACAACAGCTTTGGGCCTGTCTGCAGAACTGATTAAGGGAGCCCTTTATAAATCATGCTTCATAATGATTCCCTCTAGTTTCCAGTACGCAAGATTTTTTACGCACAAAGGAATCTATCGAGAATCCAACAACACCATTGTGTTGTGTTGTACAAGCAAAATCGGATTAATTACGTAATAATAATTAGGATCTACACTTTGATGGAAAAAACTGTAATACTTTTTTTGACCTTGCTAAAACATTAAAACATGGGTCCCTTAGTCCACCACGGACTCTTATTTCCTTGAAACGGGAGACTCCTGCATCACTACAGACAATGTTTGCCTACTGGTTACGTTAACCATTTTGCAAAATATTGTGTGAATTGTATTATATTATAGTTGAAATACATGTTTCGACACGTGACAAAATATAGGAATCCCTTGATTGACCAATGCTTGGATTACAGTGTCATCATTAATATTTGATATTAAGTTTCATAGAAAGAAATTGTTTTAATAGGGCGCAAATAATTTTACGGGGGCTCCCAGGGCCGACTCCCGCCGCCCCATATAGCTATGGCTCTGAACTTGGACTATAAGAATAGGAGAAATTGTGAGCGAAGCGAGCAAGATAATTTTACGAAATGTATTTTTATTTGTATAAAATTTTAAATCGAAGGGTGCAATTGCCCCTCTGTGCCCCTTGCAAGTACCCTTGGCCGTCTGGAAGAAAAATGCAAGGAACACGTCCTCCCCGATGGCGCAGTGGTAGCGTCATCGCCTTGAAATCAAGGGGTTCCGGGTTCGATACCCGGTGGAGGCACGAAGTGGTTCTGATCCCACTTTAAACTGTGGGTCCAGTCCCAATTAGCCTTACTGTGCATCAAGTAGACTTAAAAAACCAACTCAAACCAAACCTACCTGTATTATTAGTAAAACACATTTTATGTGTGTGTTGGATATGGTATGAGATTTAATTAGGAAAAGCGATGGATAATGTAATATTTATACAAAGTAAATTAATGTATTATGTTCTTACAACAAATGTAACTATTACAGAATAGGAAGCCAGTGACGAAATTAGCCGTAAGTTTTTTTTTTAATTCCTCGCAGTAGTAAATATTGTTACAAATAAAATCCAAAAATTTAGATCCTCAACTCAGGTGGATAAGAGACCAAATTATAATTCTCAGCTTGCATTTACCTCCGATTATTAGAAGTATCATTTGACCGAAAAGCAATCTCTGACTGTTGGCTGATAAATGTGACGTGTCTAAAATACATGAAAACGTAACAGCATAATCGTTCCATTATTTTTGTTTTGTATTTGTATTGCTTTTGTTTTATTTCAAGTATAATACACCTTGGCTAATCGCAAAGATGAAAATGAATGGTGAGTAGATGAAATGGATGAAGGGATGATCACAAATCCATGTGGATCACAAACAGTACAGAGTAATACACAGATTGTTGGTTGTTGATTATTGGATTGTTGTTGATCCCTTCGGTCCTCGACCCGAACTAGCACTACACCGAGGCTCCGGAAATTCCGCTGTCGTTAATGTCTTCAGCTTTGGACTCCAACTGAAACTATTATTTTTTTAATAGTAGTAGACTTCGTTACTTTACGGTATTTAGCAGCGGCGTGCATTCTGGATACGCAAGGTACGCACTGAGTACCCACAACACCGTAAGAAAAAAAAAATAATTTCCCCACCTTCTCGGAGCATGAAAATTCAACTATCGTCTCTCCGAAACCCCTTCCACTGCCAGAAATTCTATCTTCCGTCCGAGAACGCTGCTGCCTTGTGCGAGTAGCCTGGCCCTCCAGGCAGTCCCGAACGTCTGCCCGAATGATCCCGATTGTGCCTTCGGTGTTGCCCGCACCCACCCCATCCACCGTGGCTTCTGCCGATTTCCACGAGCAAAAGCTGCTACCTCTGTTAGGTACCCTAGAAATTCGGAGGGCAATCCCCATTGGCTCCGATCAGCCCCCACCATATGTTTGGGTCTTCCCGCGCTCAGCCCACTCTGCATTTTCCTGTTCAAAACACATGGTTCTAAGAAGCCAGGGTACCTAAGATTTTGGCAGCGTCTGCAGTGTTGGTAGTAGTCAACATATATTTTTTTTCTAATGTTTAGTTTACTAACATTGGACAGACACGCTTAGATAAATTAATCCCTGTGCTTTGGTTGCAATAAAAATGCGTTATAAAAAATGATTACTGACATACAAATCGGAGCGGAAGGCAAGAAAATGTTTATCGGGAGGTGAGGGAAATGGAGTGATCGACTGAGCATTGCGTTTTACCTTAAACCCCTTTCGGCGTCGTCATGTCAATGTGTCAGAAGGAAATTATATGGAAATTTGCATGTTTCACACCATTCTCAGGTCTTTCTCATTCTAGAGATCAAAATTGTATTCGTGTCACTTTGCATTTCTGCTTATGATAAGGATGGGTGTTGACTGTTGACCCGACGATATAAATGAACGAAAGAAAAAAACATAAACACATTGCTTACTATGGGATTCGAATGTACCCCCGCTCCCTTACGTTGCAAAGTTATGTAAATGGACGTTACATTGTGCCCAACATAAGGGTGCAACATCATATTGGCGGTGGGGGGGAATATCTCAATCTACACACACGCGCGCATATTTTACATATATACATAATATAATTATGATATACATATTTATAATGTCATTCAATATAAAAAATTATGAATTTCTAAATATTTAAAAATGCATTATTAATAAATACATAGAAAGAAAGAAATTTGTTACTTTTATATACATCAGATATTTATAAAGTAGCAAACTAATTCATTTACTAACGGGTTAAAGATGTCAATAAATTACAAAAATAGTTGGAATCGTTTTATTATGCAATAGTTTTTCTATTAACATCATATTTATATTTGTCTTGCATTCTTGTTTTACTTATATTGTACATATTTTGCTATTGGTGTAGATCTGTTAAAGATCTCTTGAAGAGGTAGTGTATGTTTTCAATATTATCCTTCATCTTTCATTGTTATAACAAAAACTCTCCCCCCCCCCACCGGGAAATTTTGGTGTGGGGATTTTTGAGGCCAAGATTATTGGTGGGTGTTCGCGCCCGTCATCCAACAAGAAAACACCTTTCTTGTTTCGGCCGCTTGTTGTAGCATTTCCAGGAAGGTACTGGTGCTGTAGGTAGACTAATACACATAAATGAAACACTCAATTACATCAAACTGATGTATTCGTTGCAAAATCTACATTAATTGCAGCCAACCTGCAATACATCTCTGGTACAGCGTCGCTTCTCACGTCACAGACTATTCACTCTCTCACTTTCAGTAGGCACTAGTGTTCAGAGAATAAAATGGCGGCCATCTTGGCTCCAAAAGCACAAGGTACGGAACATACCGCCCACCTTGAAATTATTAATTTCAACACTTTACAAAGTACATACATAGAACACAGTTTTGATGAACAAATGTAAATTGAATACAATTTTCCCAAAATTTCCTACTGAAAATGACAACACAAAATTAAAAAGAAATTGAACGAACTAATGATTGCCTTTTATGCATAAATTTTAAAGTTTAAGTTCTTTCTCATCGGTGTTCAACTTCACTCACTGGTAAAAGGGACAGCTTCACTGCTGGCCTCTTGTAGGTTCCTTCACTGGTTCTCACTGTTGCTGCTCTAACCAATCCATCTTCACCTGGATGAATGTTGATTACTCTGCCAAGTCTCCACTGTTGAGGTGCAAGTTGATCATCTCTGACCACAACCAAGTCATCGACCTGTAGATTCCGTTGCTCCCTTCTCCACTTAGGACGTTGTTGTAACTGAGAAAGATAATCCCTACACCATCTGCGCCAGAAATGCTGTGTCAGCCTTTGCACGAGCTGCCACTTCGACAGTCTGTTCACTTTTATTGTAGCAAAGTCCCTATCTGGAGTAGCTATCAATGCATCTCCTATTAAGAAATGGCCTGGAGTAAGTGCCTGCATATCATTGGGATCACTGGATAGAGCAGTTAACGGTCTGGAATTCAAACATGCTTCTATTTGTGTTAATACTGTATACAATTCCTCAAAGGTAAGTAGGGCATTCCCCACAACTCTTTTGAGGTGGTATTTAACTGATTTGACACCACTCTCCCACAAACCTCCTGCATGAGGATTACGAGGAACATTAAAATGCCACTGGATGCCTAAGCTGCTTAGAGCACTTGAAATAGTTTCATTGTGCTTTGGTTGTTTTGCCAATCTCATGAATTGCTTTAATTCTCTATTAGCACCAACAAACGTTGTTCCACAATCACTGTAAATATTACTGGGTTTTCCACGACGAGATACAAATCTCCGAAGTGCAGCCAAAAACGTCTCTGTAGTACCACTACTCACTATTTCTAAATGAACTGCTTTCGTTGCGAAACAAACAAATAAGGCAATATAACCCTTATACTGCTTACGAGAGCGTCCAACCATTTCCTTCAACAGTATGGGCCCTGCATAATCCACACCACAGTTTATAAATGGACGAGAAGGATTGATTCTAGATTCTGGTAAGCTACCCATTAATTGTTCCCCAGCTTGTGTACAAAAGCGATGACAAGTTACACATTTCTTCACAATGTTACGCACTGTATCTCAGCCTCTCAGTATCCAGAATGTTCGTTGCAATGAGGACAACACTAACTGAGGACCAGCATGAAGATTAAGTAAATGTTCATTTTTAATTAATAAGTGAGTCAATTTGTGCTTTGCAGGTAGCAACATTGGATGTTTATGGTCCACTGTTATTCTTGCTTTGTGTAGCCTCCCTCCAACACGAATGACACCTGCCTCATCAACAAAAGGAGCCAAACACAATAACCTGCTTTTTGTTGGCAGAGGAATTTTAGCTTGTAAACAATGTAATTCTGCTGTGAATTCACTTTTCTGAGCTTGTTTTACAAGAGAGGTCGTTGCTGTCATAAGCTCTTTAGTTGTCAATGCTCCTTGCCTTCTCTGATTCACTGACTGACGAGTATTGAACACAAATCGTTGGATCCATGCCATTATTCTCTGCATTTTAATAAAGCTTGAATATCTACAGATCAGATCTTCTTCTACTGTACTGTACATAACTGTAATGGCAATCTTCTTCTCTTCTTTTGTAACTTCTTCCAAAATTTCGTTGCTTGTCTCATGATGATCAAACGTTGCCAATGAAGTTGTTTGTAAGAACTCTGGTCCCGCCCACCATAACTCACACTGAGCTAAGGCTGATGCACTGATACCTCTTGTAGCAAGATCTGCAGGATTTGATTTTCCCATGATGTGAGACCATTGTTCACGACGAAGACTCTCCTGCACTTCTGCCACTCGATTTGCTACAAATGTTTTCCACCTGCTTGGTGTTGAGGATAACCAAGCAAGCACAATGGTAGAATCAGTCCACACACATGCATCTTCCAATTTGTAGGATAGTGCATTGGAGATTACTACGAGCAATCGTGTCAATAAAACTGCCGCTGATAGTTCTAGCCTTGGTAGAAACATTTGCTTGATTGGAGCCACCTTAGTCTTTGCTCCTACCAACCTCACTTCAACATGACCATCGACATAAACTGAGCGAAGGTACACTACCGCACAGTATGCTTGTTGTGATGCATCACAGAAACCCACTAATTGACCAGCAATAGCATTTTCAGATACAATAGCACGTTTGATTTGTAATTGTTGCAGTACAGGAAGTTCACTACAAAAATGTAGCCACAGTTCGCATGTTTCCACGGATAATGCCTCATCCCAGCCCAACTTTTCTTTCCACAATTCTTGAATAAGTATTTTTGCTTGTATGACTGTTGGGGATAAGAAACCAAGAGGATCAAACAATTTTGCAATATCAGATAACAATAGTCTTTTCGTCAATGTGTGACGTTTTGGTGGTAAAGTCACAAGAAAAGTGAAGTGGTCAGCACCAGGATGCCACCTTAGACCTAACGTTTTCACAAGTTCACTGCAATGGATATCTAAAGGCACATTCGTTTCTCTCAACTCTACAGGTACTGCTGTCAACACTTGTGGCGCACTAGAAGACCATTTACGTAACTCAAAACCACCCTTTGCTAGTAACTGTATCAATTGTGACTGCAATTCGATAGCTTCTTCCACATTGCTGGCACCAGATACCAAATCGTCAACATAAAAATCATTTAATAACACTGGGGCTGCTAATGGAAATGCATTCATTTCATCAATAGCTAACTGCTGAAGACACTTTGTTGCAAGATAAGGTGCACTGGATGTCCCGTACGTCACCGTGAGTAGCCTATAGTCCCTTATCAATTCTTGAGGATTGTCGCGCCACACTATTCGCTGAAAGTCTGTATCTGATGGATGCATCAATATTTGTCTATACATTTTGGAAATGTCTGCACACAAAGGAATTTGATGCTTCCTGAACCTGAGTAACAATGGAAAGATATCACCTTGCAATTTTGGCCCAACTTGAAGCTTATCGTTGAGACTAACCCCTGTTGAAGTCACTGAACTGGCATCGAAAACTACACGAAGAGGTGTACTGGTGGAATTTGGATTGATTACAGCATGATGCGGTAAATAGAAACTATCACATGGCTTCTTTTTCACTTCACTTGCAGGAACAGGCTCCATATGTCCCAAGTCTAAATATTCATGCATGAATTCTGAGTAATTCTGATGAAAAACAGGAGACCTTGCAAACTTCCGTTCCATTTGCTTTAATCTCGCCACAGCTGTTTCACGAGAGTATCCTAAGGGAGGACTGTCTTCCTTGAATGGAAGGCCCACACTGAACTTATTGTTTTCTCGAACATGAGTCACCGAAAAGTGCTGTTCACATTGTATCTCCTCTAATGTCAGAAGCCTTTGTCTTGGGACCTCCTCTACCTCCCAGAACTGGCGAAGTGCACTATCAAGACTGCAAGATGCATGAAATGATGCTACTGCCCTTACCTTGGGAAAGTCCACACTGCCACAAAGAATCCAACCAAGAACAGTACGTAGTGCAGTAGGTGTTCCCTTTGGCCCAACACGTTTGCCACTTTGCATAAGAAAAGGAAACAAATCTGCTCCAAGTAAAATGTCCACCGGTTCCATCACATAAAACCTTGGATCTGCCAACTTCAGTCCTTGAATATGTGTCCACTTCCTGAAATCTGGTAAAGGTTCCCTGGGAATGTTTCCTGTTATTTTAGGAAGTACGATTGCCCTTGTGGTGAATGTTTTCCTTCTGCTACTGGGTTGGAATTGTAGATTCACTACTGCACTGCCTACACCTACACCTGTTGCTGTAATCCCATTCACAGTGATGTCTGCCTTATGCTGACGTAAACCTAACGTTTGCACACAGCGTGAGGTCACAAAAGAAGTCTCGGAGGCACAGTCTAGGAGCGCACGAACTGGTTGATAAACACCATCTCTTCCCTTCACATAAACAACTGCAGTGGATAGCAACACTGGCTTTAGTCCCTTGTCTCCTTCTCCAGCCACATGAGAAGAAACTTCTTGGGGGGAAGTTGTTGTTTCACTAGAGTCACTCTGCTTATAATAGTGTAACAAAGTATGATGCTTTTTATTGCAAACGCGGCACGCCCCTGAGTCACATACCGATGCCCTATGATGACTTTGTATGCAATTATAACACAAACCCTTTTCTCTAACAAATTTAATTCTGTCCATTACCGAAAGGCTTTTGAAGTCTTTGCACTTGTATAGCGCATGATGCAGTTTACATTTTTCACAGGTATCATCTGACACTGCATGATACACACCCTTGAAATGGGAGCTATTGTGAGTCGACTGCTTCAATCTCTGAGCACTGAGATTTGTAGCTGATAATGCACGAGAACGCTGATCAAGAAAGTCACTCAACTCCTGAAACGTAGGCAACTCGGTTGTCTTTAATGAAAGTTCCCATTGTTGTCTAGTATCACTGTCCATTTTTTCTGTCACATGAAAAACTAGGATAGGATCCCAATGTTCTATGGGAATGTCCATCACTTTCAACACGCGAACACACTCGGTAGTTGTGTCTAGCAGGCTACGTAAGGCTGCTGCGGATTCACGTTGCACTTTGGGTTGCGCGACTAAACGCTTGATTGTGTCCATAACAATTTCCCGTTTGTTTTGATAACGCGAATTTAGAATGTTCCACGCCTCTGCATAGTTATCATCAGTCACCGACATGGACTGGATAAGCAATGCAGGTTGCCCCTTTAACGAAGCTTTCAAATACTGTAGCTTTTGTGCACTGGATAACTGTTTGTTTTTGTCCACCGACGCGATAAACAAATCACGGAAAGAAAGCCACTCTTGTAATTGTCCCGTGAACACAGGAAGCGAGAGCTTCGGGAGACGCACTTCACTTGTTCGTGCTTCTGTCGATGACGTCACCGTAGCTTGAGTCTGTTGCTGCTGCAACGAACAAAGCCTGCACATGGTTGCATCCAAACGGTCTTGAATACAACCGATTTCACCGTCATAACTCTCAAAAGTTGCATCATCACACGCACTAGCCAGGTCTAATAATAACTGTTTACAATCGTCCGTTAATTGTTTGGCTTTGTTTACCGATAACGCGATTGTCACATTGTCCAGTAAACCCGCGTTCACTTTATTCTCAAGGCGAGTAACTTCTCGCTTGAGCACAGTCTTTGCTGCCGATATGGCTTCCATGTTTATTGAGTCGCGCACAGATTGTTGTTGTCCAAACTACAATGCACGCACGAAACACTTCCTGGCACTACAAAAGGTGCACTGAAACTGGTTACACGTAGCAAACAGTATGTCAATGTATTTATTCACAGTTCACGAATGCACGCTAGCACAAAAGTGCAACACAACGAATGCTGATCGCAGGCAACATCCGGCACAAGGAGGACCATGTTCGCGCCCGTCATCCAACAAGAAAACACCTTTCTTGTTTCGGCCGCTTGTTGTAGCATTTCCAGGAAGGTACTGGTGCTGTAGGTAGACTAATACACATAAATGAAACACTCAATTACATCAAACTGATGTATTCGTTGCAAAATCTACATTAATTGCAGCCAACCTGCAATACATCTCTGGTACAGCGTCGCTTCTCACGTCACAGACTATTCACTCTCTCACTTTCAGTAGGCACTAGTGTTCAGAGAATAAAATGGCGGCCATCTTGGCTCCAAAAGCACAAGGTACGGAACAGTGGGGGAAAATCCGTCCCTTCCCCCTCAGGACTTCGAACCCTGCCCAACATTTATTTGAGCTTTTGAAGTGTGTTGGGATGAATACCATTCTATTCTGATGCATTTTCTACGAGAGTCCGTAATTTCTTCATTGTACAAAATATCTCGTCGGCTGACAACCCTGATCCATTCATCTACAAATGTGAGTGGCTATTTCGAGGAAGGAGACACTTGTTACCGCGAGAGGTTGACGTTTTTTGTTTCTTCCATCTTGCGTGTGAAATTTGCAGGGTTTCGTTCTTATTATTGTTTTGTCAGTGCGGTGAAGAGGGGAAATAGAAATAATATGGAATCGGGAGTTGTTGATGACGTTCTGGAGAGGGGTTTTGCGTCATATAGTTATGAAAAGAAAGTGGAAATAATCCGAAATGGGAGGCCTGTTCCTGAATTGGAGGACTTGTCTCAGGCAGGAGTTACGAAGGATGGTAAGCAGTATGTTAGGCATTTTCAGGAAAGAACTTACAGCTCTACAGAGTGGTTGACTGGAAGTATGAAAACGGTAAAACTTTATTGTTGGCCTTGTTTGTTGTTCTCATCCGAGAAAGGTGTATGGAATAGTAGAGGGTATTGCGATTTATCAAATCTATCACACGCTATTCTTCTTCTTCTTTTCCCTTATGCCCACTTAGGCGTCGGGTACATGCTATTCGAAAGCATGAAAAATCATTGTGTCATATAAGGTCAAGTTTAGATTTTAAAACTTTTGGAAACACCAGAATCAAGCTACAACTTGATCAACAGAAAAGAGACGACGTGTTACGTCATAACGAAAATGTGAAACGTAATCGTGAGATTCTGAAAAGATTTATAGATGTCGTATGCTTTCTGGGCAAGCAAGAACTTCCTTTCCGTGGCCATTCAGAAGGACACGCTTCCAGTAATGCGGGCAATTATGTGGAATTGGTGCGTCTTCTTTCGCAATATGATTCATTATTAGCCTCTCATTTAGAAACCGCAACAATATTTTCAGGTATGTCCAACAGAATACAAAATGATCTGATACATGCAGTCTCTGAAGTAACGTGGCATTCCATTATGAAAGAAGTTGGCGATTCCTCGTTTGCAGCCATTATGATTGATGAGACGTCCGATGTGTCAACACATTCACAATTATCAGCCATTGTGCGAATAATAAGCCCTAGTAAAGGAGCAGTTGAAAGGTTTTTGGGCTTCACGGACTGCAGTTCTGATAAGACGGCACAAAGCATTTCCTCCATTGTAATGGGTTACATTACCAAATTCAATATGAAGAACAAAATAGTGTGTCAAACCTACGACGGAGCAGCAGTCATGGCTTCCCATTTAAATGGAGTCCAAGCGCGAATCAGAGAACAACTACCATCTGCTATATTTGTTCACTGCCTAGCACATTCGCTGAACTTAGTTTTGTCTCAAAGTGTCGCAAATATTAAGGAATGTAGATTATTTTTCCTTACGCTTGATGGATTGGCTGCATTCTTTAATAGATCATCTAAGCGCACTGAACTTTTGGAGACAATTGTACATCGCCGATTGCGACATGTTGCACCAACGAGGTGGAATTACCATTCTCGGCTAGTTCACGTTGTCCTTGAAAACATTGAAAGTCTTTCGGAATTGTTTCAGAGCATTCTGTCAGATCCCAAATGGGACAATGAAACCATATCTGCAGCAAAGGGATTTGAGCGAGACCTGAATGATTTTGATTTCCTGTTTTTACTAGTAATATTTTCTGATCTTTTCGCCCATACTGATGTGTTATACAATATATTACAGAGCAAATGTTATGACATTACCTTCTGTTTGAACCATGTCCAGAGCACAAAAGAGACAATTGAACGGAAGAGGGAGGGATTTCTGAACTTTTGGAATAGTACAGAGGCTTTAGCTGGAGGACCACCTACAAAACGTCGCCACCTTTCCACAGATACGAGGGGCGATGCAAAACAACGCTACAGGCAAATTTTTAACGAAATTATAGACAACATTTCTACCCAGCTGAGAGAAAGATTTGGTAACTTCCATCGTCTTAAGTTTGTGGAATTGCTGAACCCAGACAAGTTTCCACAATATTCGCGAACTTTTCCGGAAGAAGCACTCCTGTCACTGAAGACAACATATGGGCAATATTTTGATTTTCCGAGGCTCAAGAACGAACTACAAGTAGTATATTCTTCACCTCAATTCCAGCAAAAGTACCCTCACGAAAGCCATGAAATTATTATAAATAGTGGTTTAGGTGTGTGTATACAGGAATTCAGGAAACTTCTGGAACTGGTTCTAGTCATTCCTTCTACAACAGCTTCGGTGGAAAGGTCATTTTCCACCCTAAAGCGTGTGAAAACATATTGCAGGAACACCGTGAACCAGGAGAGGCTATCTCAACTTTCATTACTTACAATTGAAAAGGAGCTGTTGTATGAACTAAAACTTAAACCGTCCTTCTACGATCAAGTGATAGAAGAGTTTTTGAAGAAGGAAAGAAGACTGGATTTCGTTTTCAAGTAAATGAAGTAACCGGTGAACCTCATAAGGCAATCAGAAAAAAACACGGATAATTGAAACGTACAGGTGAGCATTTTATTTCTCAAAATGCATGCTCAAATATGTAGTCAAAATTACATTTTGTTCATATACTGGGTAAGATACCGACAATTTTTTCAAAACATGTAGAGGACATGGGGACGAATAACGTGTTTTAAAATGAGACCAAATATGTTATTCATCTTGATGTCCTCTACACTTTGTGAAAGTTTGTCGGTGTTGTATGGAGACATCCTGTATGTATACATACGTACTATATATGCATGTGTGTATTTCTTCCTCAACCCTTAACCAAGATATTACTTATTTAAACATTTGACTGTTCTTTCGTTCCCGTTCAATGTGCATCGCGCTGCATGAAGAAACTAATCAAGGTTGAATTGTTGGACTGCACGTTTTTTTGAGAATATATTTGCGAAGCAGGTATATAAAATATCATACAAATGTTTTATCGTGTTACATCTGAATCTCTCCGGTAGCGTTTTAAGGTTATATCTTTATATAAAAAAATCCTGAATTAAATCCCATTTCAATTCAACTAACTTCAATCAGCTTTAGTGTGCATAAAGGAAGCTTAAATTCTGCTTCCTTTAACATATCAAAAAATGCGGCAGAAATCTTTTTTTCTTCATATGAATGCATTTGATACAGCCACTAGTATTGTTTCCAAAGTTTGGTAAATTATCCACTAAGGATTTCACTTACGTATTTCTATTGCGTACCCTAGTCTAAATGTCACCGCACGCCACTGGTATTTAATCCTTTTCATCTTCGAATCACTAGATCTTATAAAGCCACCAATGGACACTGACTGATCACTAATCGACGTATGAACTGTCACACTTACCTTTGAATTCTCATTAACCGATTCTGTTGTACAGATCAACTTGGAAATTGAAGCCGCGTATTTTAACCTCATTATATTCTAGAACGTTCCGCAGATAAAACGATTCGTTAATGTTGCCAGTAGTTCGACTTCTTCTCCTATTCAAGAACGTTCCCTATCGCGCTTTCCAGAGATTAAAAAAATTACAATGAATCGCCCTACGTGTGGCGCTACGTTTGCAGCTTTCAAATGCTGACAAGTCTTTACATAGTGCTGCGACAACACCGAAAGCTCAAAAAAAGTTTTAATGCAATATTATCAACAACAGGGTTATAGAACATTCTCTGGATTGCCTTGGTAAGTATTTCTCTCCTTATATTATAGGCACGCTATTCAAGAAAACAAAAATCTAATTTTATGTAGTGTAAACTGAAAAAAATTAAGGGGGACTCCAGCCCCCTGATCCCACCTTGGATACGCGCTATTAACAATAACAGGGTTATAGAACATTCTGTGTCTTACCTCGATAATTATTTCTCTCAAATTATCATCACATTATTCAAGAAACCATGAACCTAATTTTATGTAGCGTAATTTCCTGAAGGGGGTGCTGGAGCCCCCTCATTCCCACCTTGGATACGTGCTTGACTCGATAATTATTTCTCTCCTTAAATTATCGTCACATTATTTTATTTCCCACCACAAGAAACCAAATACCTCATTTTATCTATTGTAAACAGAAAACTTTTGGGGGTTCTCGAGCCCCCTAAGCCCCCCTTGGATATTTGCCTGTTGCGAGTGTCCCTTCATCAATTTAAACTAAACATCACTCATCCTGTTCGTCGCTATTAGCCAAAAGTGGCGATCAACTGGAGAATCTTAAAAGTAGCGTAAAATTATTAAAGGGAAATTCCAGGACATTCAGTAAAAATTCATATCAGAATATGCCCGGACAAGAACTTTCCTTAGAATTAGACATTTAAAATAAATGCAATAGGTTAGCTGGAAAGAAAAGCCGGCAGTGGACTACAGCCTACAGGGACAAGATATCACGCATATAATGTATGAAAAATAAACATTGTTTCGGAATAAGTGTATTCTTCTATCGCGTATTTGATCTCTTGTTGTCAAATTAAATTAACAGCTTTGGTGTATAATATCAAAAGATGCATGAAAACACAGCGTTTCATGGGCCATCTGCTACATTCTACGCATAGCTTTCTTCCACTCGGGTCTGCTTGGTGACGTCACAAGCTCTAGCCAATAACGTGCAAGTCGCGGAGTGGACCCCTCTGAGTTGGTACTAGAGTTGAGGAGCTTTATCTTTGCGGGTAGCCGTGGCTACTCCGTGCAGAGTGTGAGAGAGATTCGTTTATGTAGTTGCCATCTACTCGCCCTTTGGGTGGTCGGCAGCAAGGACAGAACGCAAGGATAATGACGCGCAGCCGGTAGCTCCTCCTCCTTGCTACTGCGCAGCCGGGCTTGGGCAGTGTTCACCCGCAAAGATACAGCTCGTCAACTCTACCAGGGACCCAAAATAGTTAGAATATCACCGATAGGTGGCAGGGCAGTCTGCAAAAGCGAGGGTTTCAAATCCTGATTCAAAATTTGGTACTCAACCCGTCAACCGATCTGCAGCCATATTGTAAACCAGCAAGTGGTTAATTGTAGGAGTTTTGTGGATTTTTTATTTTGATGAGTCTGACTTTTATCTGCAAAGTAGGAAGTGTGCCGTCACTGGATGTGGAAACACTTTTCCGCTTCCCTCGGAGTTTGAAACTGTAAGTAGACAAATTGCAATTGTTTTGAAATTTAAAATGTCAAGTTACAATGTTACAATAGAGTTTGAGTTATTTTAGTGTTATTTCAGTACTGCCCCAGACAAGAGAGGGGAAGAAAATTATTTTCACATACCAGTATATAGTTGACGTCAGATACGTATAAATATAAATAAGCTAAGCTGTAGTGAAAGAGATGTTAGAGTACAAATACAATCAACATATTCTAGTTCTTTTTTTCTCCTAGAATTCCAAGAAATTATTGTTCTAGTAACGTTTTGGACGTTTTCACTTCGAAAAAGTTATTTGCTCATTCGAGAAGAGACACTATCATCTACAAGAAATTCAACATTTGAAAAATATACTTAGGTTCTAGGGCTTTTCAGTATTATATATAAATTTTAAAAAAGGAACAATAAGGAAAATATACTGAAACTAGTATTCTCACTTAATTTTGGTGGTAGTGCTTTCCACCTGTTCACTGAACACTGATTTTTTTGTAGTGAAAAATGTCGAAGAGTCAGCGAAATTCACTTTAAGGGTGTGTAATTGATTTGGTAAAAATCTGATATTCCCCGGACACCTATAACTTTTTCGTTTTGTCAATTTTTGACATTTGTACTTACCTATCTGCTTTGCGGAACATTCTTTAACGTGTATTCACGTTTTTTTGATCAAAGTTTTTGTAACTGAAGAACGTACGTTTCTGCAAATGGTTTGGGGGACTGTGTGCCCATGATTTGTGGGGCTATGCGAGAATGGTGTGTGGGGCTACGCATATTTTTTTTCGAAACCAATCTTTAACTATTGTAACCTATACATGACCCTACCTAACCTAACCTTACCGGAAATGGTTCGTGGGGCTATGCGTCAGTGGTTGAATTTCCGCTATGAAACATTCCCACATCACACAAAACACCTTCCAGATGTTAGACAATGCTACAGGAGCTTATTACCGTAAGTAGTTTCTTATGTAAAAAATGATGAAATCTGTACGGGGAATATCAGATTAGTACCATTGATTTAAAGCCATGTTTCATGGTTCCCTGCATGTCTATATCTAAAGATCAGCTAATTCTCTTGATATGTGCTTAAACATGCACAGGAATTATAGTTCTACTTTTTCTCTGATTTTTACAGGTATGAAGCATGGATGAAGTTTGCAAATAGTCCTCGCGTTAAAGACGACCTAACCCATGCATACATGTGCTCTGTGCATTTTTCAAGGAGAATGTTTTGCACAGAAAAACTGGAGAAGCTCACCCCACTTGCTGTGCCATCTATCATGTCACCATCTGAGGAGAACCTAAGTTTTAATTCTAGTGAGGCATTCAATTCTCCTTCACCATGTCTAGAAGTAGATGAGCAAGTGGTTGTTACAGAAAATGTGACCCTTGATGTTTCCCATATTCCTTCCCATGTTCACGACCATAATTACTCTTCCTTTCTCCACCTCCAAGGGACCCCACACAACCTCAGAGTATGTCTACACCACAGCTAAAACCTTTGTCTTGCATTAACCTATTTTCCTCACCACAGTCAGGCACATCAGAACCACAACCTAGCATTATCCAGTCCCCAATTCCTCATGCCAACTGTTCCATAAAACCAAAATGTTCCGTTGAACCGTTGAACTGTTCTCCTCTCCTCAGGCAAATATTTCAACATCAAGTGTCAGCTTTGAGTCTTTGGCTGAAACTTCCAGAAACACCGTATGCACTTCTGATGAAGCATCTTGGCTCAGTCCTAATGCTTCCCAAAAACCTGCAAGAAAAAGGAAATCACTTTTGGGTTTAATTAATTCTACCAGGTATTGTCAATTGACACCAAAAAAAGAAAGCTTTTGTTGAAATTTCTTTCAAAGAAAGAGAGAACTAACCATATCTCGATTATCTTGATTGAAAAAGCAAAACAAGGCAACATCATTGACTTTGGAAGAGTTGTGTGATAACCATACAGAGTTGGTGAAGTTGGTGGAAACCTTTTCAAAATCAATGTCATTGTCTTCTGCCATATTTCTTGCTGGACACATGCGTTGTTCCAAGTTGAAACCAAAGAGTAGAAGATGGACACTTGATGAGAAATTATTAGCTCTTTCCCTTTATAAGCATTCTCCCAAGTGTTACTCCATCCTTAGTACCATGTTTGCCCTACCCAACAGGCGTACTCTGGTTAACCTGCTGAATGCCTTCCCTTTTCACACTGGAATCAATGAGCGCATTTTCAGAATAATTTCTCATTCCCTTAAGTCCAAGAATGAATTAGATCGCACATGTGTTCTCATATTTGATGAAATGTCAATCCGAGAGCATGTGCAATAAGATTCATCCTTGGACCGAATCATTGGATATGAGGACCTGGGTTCTGGTCACACATAGTGTGGCAAACCATGCCCTTGTATTCATGGTTAAGGATTTAAAAAGTAAGTGGAAACAACCTCTTGCTTTCTATTTCAGCCATGGTAGCGTGGAATCGGGGAACCTATCCGATCTCCTGAAGGACGTTTTGTCTACCTGCCAGAATATAGGCCTTCACGTTGTAGCAACAGTATGTGATATGGGTGCCAACAATGTGAAAGCCCTAAAAGATTTAGGTTCCACTTGGGATGTTCCCTATTTTCATTTCAATGGGCATAAAATAGTCACAATGTACGACCCTCCGCATTTATTGAAATGCACGAGGAGCATGCTGTACAGGCATGATGTTAGAGTTGAGGTGATTGTAGGTGGCGAAAAGAGCTAGCTGGGATCACATTCGGCAGCTCCGTGATCGAGATTTAAAGGTGGCAACAAGTGGTTACCAGCGGCTGCATAAATTAACATCTGCACACATGGACCCCACCTTTCAGAAGGCTATGAAAGTCAACCTTGCGGCACAAGTTATGAGCCATACAGTGGCTGCAAACCTAAATGCTGATGTTTCTTCAGGTGAGTTTGAAAAGTTTGATTTTTTTAAAAGTAGGTAATGCTGCCATTTGGCATGATAGCAGTGTGGTACAGTCATGGACACTTCCGGGTTGTGACATTCCTATTGTAGGATCATTACAACCCAGAAGTGTCCGTGACTACAAAATTACTTGTTTGCAAACTGTAAATAATAATATTAAGCTGCACTTCATGGTCTCTTGACCTTTCTAGGAGCTGCTTCTGTTTTCCAGTCCTTTTAAAACTACATTGTTATGTGTCATATTTTTAACTGGCAACATCACATGTTTGTAATATGTATGGATTAAAAAAAACAAGAAGGTAAAGGTACCTCTGTGCACACATGCCACAAAGGCATATGAGGTGATGTGTAGGTAGTGCTCCACATATTCCTGATCTCAGTCATAATTAGGATGATGTGATCAGCATCATGCCTGGCTGCCTTTACTCCCAAGTGTTGCCACCGGGTGACCATTGATTAGAGGCTGGGTGAGCCCCAGAGCTGCTTTATGCAGGAACGAGGCAGGGAAATTTCAAACCTTATATCACCCACCCACAAACCACTATATGCCTCTCACAGGGTATCAAATCGGGACACCCTTGATTACAAAGTGACGACACTACTACTGTGCCATCGGGGAGGAGTCCCCCAAGTACTCTGTAGTCTGCTGAGTACATGAGAAATAATTCTACAATGCAAGCAAACAATGCGTACAAAAGAAAATTATAATAATAATAAAAACTTGAGCTACCATGGCTCATGGATTTACTGATTTGTTATTTGTTAGCTCTCGGAAGCATGTCTGCAATTGACGTGACTGATATCTAGATATCATTATTATTCACTGCCAAGAAGGCTTCCAGATTTTATAATTGTTTTGAATAAAAATCAGAAGAATAGCATGTAATAGTTATGCCTGTACGTTAAGTACTATGCTCAGTTTGCATTTTTCTAAGACGTATACCATTAATAATAACTTTTACCAAAAAAATTAAGCACAGAAACAGCTAAAAAAAATATTTTGCTGGCTATTTTTAACATATTCTCATGTTCTATTTATCTTGAAGAGAACCTCCTGAGAATGAAAGGTTAAATGTTGTTAAGTATTTTATTGTTCATAAAAAAGAGGAATTTGTATAAATCTAAATATATTTAATTTTTGCGCTAAGGAAACTAATTCATTTGAAGAACACATTAGCTGTGTGTACATAAATATTAGGCCACACATGTAGCGTGTAACTATTTAGAGACATTGTTAAAACTCCTTGCTTAAATTATTTATTTATTGTGCTTTGACATACATATATTTTAACATGTTGCATCCAAAATCTGATGTGTAGCAAATTACACATTTGAATATTTCTTTGTTGCAGGCTTCCTCCCAGTTGATGCCCTAGGAACTGCGGAGGTAGTCGGGGTGACAAACCAGCTGTTTGACAGCTTCAATGGTGTGTCAGCCAAGCCTTCTGGAAGTGGGGGCTTAAGGTGTCAGGTGAGGAAAGAGAGAGAGGCACTCCACATGAACTTCTGGGCAGATGCATGCAGCAAGGTCAATAGTTGGAAGTAGTTGAAGAAGCAAAGCCAGCCTCGCCCAGTTATTGCCCCTGGTGCAGTGCGGAAGGATGTGTTCTGGCCCCCCTCACAGGATGGATGGATTGCAACTATCCGAGGGGCCACACTTTTGTGGAACATTTTGAAAGAGAGGTTTTTTTGCATGTGGAGACAAGATGTTTTAACAAAGACCCCCTTGACCATTTGTTTGGTGCCATTCGTTCCTACTGTGGAGCGAATAACAACCCAACAGTGCAACAATTCGTAGCAGCTCTTAAGACTGCTATTGTAAATAGGTTAGCTTCAATAGATGTGAAGGGGGCAAATTGTGAGGAAGAAGTTAATCCTGGTCCACTTCTGAACAGTTTGAAACAGTTTGTTCAGAACAACCAGGATTTGCAAAGCAAAGACTCGGGTAATGATGGTAATGGTATTGATAATTCATATGAAACCCTTGAGGTCAACTCTGATGCTGGAGACAAATTCTCAGTTGCCTATGTTTCTGGCTTTATTGCTAGAAGGCTTCTGGAAAATAACACATGCAACAGCTGTAGAGCTAGTCTCACAACACCTGATGGAGGGGAGTATGTCAATGTAGGCATAGCCTTCAGGTAGTATTCTGACAAAGCATCTGGTCTTACTTATCCCTCACGGGAATTGGTTAAGACCGTTTGTGATGGAGCAACTATCCTGGAAGATATGCTTCCAAAGATTGCTCACCTAGATGGTGTGAAGCGGCAAGTTGCATGTGCTATTCACCAGAACATTAGTTTTGACTGGCTTGAACAAGGATGTTCAGAACATCTTCCATTCATGTCAAAGGGTATAGTAGATGGCATTTGTAAAATATCCATACCTTGGTGGTGTAGGAGAAGAAACAGGATGCTGACAGACAAAAACAGACAGAAGTGTGCATCGCGGAAGCTTAAGATTTTACAGCATAAATAGTGTGCTTTGTGGGTGTGTTTGTGTAAATAGTGTAATTGTGTGCTTTGTGGGTGTGTCTTTGTTTGTGTAGATATTTTTAAATTAAGGTGTGTTTGAAATGTTTCATCAGTATGTGTTGTAAATGGTATTCCAAAGTAATTTGTGTGATTTACTCATTGTATTTCATGGTTATGTAGTGTGTATTAATGAATATTAGTTGTTTTTTTTTGCCTGGATTTTGATTGATTGAATTTGAAACTTTTGGTGCATCAGTACTTAGGCTCTTGTACCTGTCACATTATACGGGACCAGTCCTTTACCTTAACTAAAATAAAAGTAATATATCATTATTGTAATATTGGAGTACTAACATATTCTTACTTTGGGTAAAAGCTGTAAGGGGGCACTGAGCACACATAAGGACAACATACGCAGCCACACCAGGGTTGTACTGGCCGAAGGTTAAGATATCAGAGCCTCGTTAGTCTGCAAAATGAAGTAAAAGATGTACTATGTGGAAGAGAGGTTGTCAATTGAGTGTATCTTGCTCATATGAAGCATTTTGTAATATCAAAGTATAGTTTCTTATTGTTGCCCCATCTTTGTACATACAGTAGGTCTGCTTGCAAAATGAAATTCATCATTTGGATCCTTTTTCCATATACAATTTTGAAACACCAGCAAACTTTTTTTGTGTACTTACAGAATGTTCGTAGTATATTTGTAAAAGGAAGATTAACGATTTTTTATTTGAATCCTGTGATCTTGATGATAAACATTGTTTAATGTATTTGTGAACTCTCCATCATAAAGACCTAAATTAGCTGTGTATGTCAGTATTATGCTTTCATAGTTTGCGAAGTATAAACCAGAGAACATTGTATCTTATTTTATCTAACATTGTGAGACTGAAAAGATGGTTCAGATGGTACTGTACATTACATAAAACTTGATTAGGTTTTTTCTCTAAGTTATTGTTACCTAAATAATTTATTACCAACTGATTTTTAAATATATATGTTTATAATATGTAATTAGTGTCTGAGGTCACCCTCCTCAGTACCGGTGAACCCTTTTGAATGTAGTGACCTTGATTCGACTGTTGTTAGTTCATTACTTCCACTTTCAGTGCCGTGGTAAATTTCACCCAACTTGTGCTCACATGTTTCACTTTGCTATTTCAACATATATTTTTCCTGGTTTTTATAAATTGTCTGATTCAATGCAGACATTCAAAACAGACACGGGTCAGCCCCCTTGACATTAGACAAAACTTTTTGTGTAATTTGTTTGCAGTGAAGAGTGAAAATGTAGACAGCAGGTATTATTTTGCTCACAACTTTGATGAAGAAAATTTACAGAACATGAACAAGAACTAATACATTTGTTCATCTTATATATAAGAAGATGTCTTAAGTAGTGGCAAGTACAGCGTTTCTATAAATTAGTTATACAAAAGTAACCGTTAATTGTGAAGAAAGTGTATTGTAACGGAAATGGTTGATACATCAATGAATAGAGCATATCTTCCAAGTTTTCTCTACACGTGTTCAATATGTGATCCTTTCATCTTGCAGCAAATGTCCCAGCGGTATTCGATTTCATGCACCTGTGTACGAGAAGAGAAACAAATGCCTCGAATGGTGGCATCTGAAACTAACAACTGGAAACAAATGACGTGCGACAATAAAATTGAAGACATGCTGTATTCATAGCTGTATAAACACTTTTTTCACAATTAATGCTTACTTTTGTATAACTAGTTTATAGAAACCCTGTATTTAGAAGATTCTGTTCTCTAGACTAGAAAGTTCTTTCACAGGGGAGCTTCTTTATCTGGACCTTCGTTGCCCCTGTTGCAACCTCCCGTTTATACAGAAATCCATGACTTCGATGCCATCATGCATATTCCATCTGCATCAAAGGTCAACAGCTCCCAAGTCTTTGGTACGATGTTTCATTGCTTCCGTAGACACTATGATTGAATATTGTGCATTTGTACTTGTGTGATATAAATATCTATATCATCAAAAGTAGCATGGAGTGTGCAGTAAGGGATGATTTATCCCACTAAGGTAATAGAGCTTGTTAGTTTATTAGTTCATCAGGAAGCAATGTGCTTGTCAGTTCCATAGGAAAGTGGCCTTATCCTCTCTTGAATCGGTTAATTAGTAACAAGTTCTTAATTCTTGTTCATGGGAATTGTGAAATAGTGTGTTCAAATTGCAATAATTTGTTTTTCTTTCTTTCGAAGCAACTGCATGAACACAGCATATTGTGATTTATTCCTAAGTATCTGTTGTTCATGGAAAAAGGAAAATAGTGTGTTCAAACTGCTATAGATATATATATATATATATATATATATATATATATATATATATATATATTTTCTTTGAAGTCAACACAAACATAAAATGTGATGAATTCCTCATTATGTATTGTACGTTGCAAATATTTTAATAAACTATATCAAAATGATATTTAGCCGTTCATATTATTACTATATAACTGTCACCCATTTTATTTATGTACTGTTCAACCTTTCTAATTTTTCCATTTTGTGTGTGTGTGTGTGTGTGCGAGCGTGCGTGCGTGCAAGCATGCGTGTGCGCACATGTATTAACAGATTTTATTCATGACGACGGTCAACCAAACAGCAGTTTTGCTCATAATAGAACTTCATATGGTATTTCAGTTTCATAAAGGTAACATGATTAAGCTTTGTTTCCATGTTAGAAAAATACTGAAGCTTTAGAGCTTGGGATTTGCTGGGAGAAAACACTTTAACACCATTAAATCTAACCTATCTACATGTTTATTTCTGCTATTAGATGCATACACAAGTTAGTTAGGCATGTCAGATTTAGTGCTGTTAGCATGTATCTTCAAGTTGCTATAGTTGTCGCTAGCTTCTTGTATCTTGACATTTAAGTAAAAATGCTTTACATGAAACGTTTCAATCTTTATAAAGGTTTTTCTTCAGACTAAGAACCTCACTAAAAAAAAAGTATTTAGAGACACTGATATAGGGTTCAACGTTGTGTGTGAAGTATTTTTTTATGGAAATAGTTTCATAAGGGCATTTCAAGTGTCAGTTTATAATTACACTGCAGGTTATACAGGTGATATAGTGTGCAAGTACAAAACAAAACGGTATCAGTTCGTTACATCGGAGACACTTTAAAATCGGATATTTTGTGTTTCGTATGGTTCATACTTACCAATTGTAATTATACCATTAAGCCTTGTTTCCATGATTATGAAAAACTAAATATGCTGACCAAGGCAGTAATTTATTTTATTAAAAACATAAACTAACGTAACGTTTCAACCTTCTATCAAGGTGGTCTTCAGACTCTGTATCAAGTACAAAAGTAACCAGATACAACAAAAGGGCATTATATATACACAAACATTACTCCCTCCAGACTATTTAGAAAGTTGTTTGGAACTTTCTAGCAGATGACTTTCACTTGCCAACTTTACTTTCACCTAAAAGGCTAAACACAATTACTTCCATATAGAATGTGGTTGGACTTTCAATCTCACGCTCTTTTCCCTTCATTTTTCTTCCTTCTCCTCTCCTCTTTTGTCCTTTCCACTCTTTCCAACATCTTCTTCCATTCTTTGTTTAACTTCAGTCCCCCATTCCAGTTCATTGTGTCTTCTTCACCTTTCTTCTCTATTTCCTTGGCTTCCTTCCATTTTCTCGCTAGCATTCTCTTCTCCCTTCCTATCTGCTTAGCCTCATCCCACTCTATGTCATGTCCTGTTTCTCTCGTGTGTTTAAATATTGCATTTCTCTCTCCCTTAAGTCGTATATCATCCCTATGTTGTTTCAACCTGTCTTTTAGCCTTTTTTTTCCGTTTCTCCTATGTACACACTCTGACATTCTTTACATTTCACTTTGTAGATAATCCTTCCTCTTCCTCTTCTCTGTTTTCCTTTTTCTTGTTAGCATTCCTCGCTATTCCTAAGATGCTTCTCCCTCCCTTCCTGTAAGTTTTAATTCCCGCTTTTCTAAGCACTTTGCATATCTTTTCTGTGGTCTTCCCCATACCCCTTATTCCAAACCTTCTCTCCTTGAAGGAGGATGGGGAAGACCACAGAAAAGATATGCAAAGTGCTTAGGAAAGCGGGAATTAAAACTTACAGGAAGGGAGGGAGAAGCATCTTAGGAATAGCGAGGAATGCTAACAAGAAAAAGGAAAACAGAGAAGAGGAAGAGGAAGGGATTATCTACGAAGTGAAATGTAAAGAATGTCAGAGTGTGTACATAGGAGAAACGAAAAAAAGGCTAAAAGACAGGTTGAAACAACATAGGGATGATGTACGACTTAAGAGAGAGAGAAATGCAATATTTAAACACACGAGAGAAACAGGACATGACATAGGGTGGGATGAGGCTAAGCAGATAGGAAGGGAGAAGAGAATGCTAGCGAGAAAATGGAAGGAAGCCAAGGAAATAGAGAAGAAAGGTGAAGAAGACACAATGAACTGGAATGGGGGACTGAAGTTAAACAAAGAATGGAAGAAGATGTTGGAAAGAGTAGAAAGGACAAGAGAGAAAGAGGAGAGTAGAAGGAAGAAAAATGAAGGGAAAAGAGCATGAGATTGAAAGTCCAACCACATTCTATATGGAAGTAATTGTGTTTAGCCTTTTAGGTGAAAGTAAAGTTGGCAAGTGAAAGTCATCTGCTAGAAAGTTCCAAACAACTTTCTAAATAGTCTGGAGGGAGTAATGTTTGTGTATATATAATGCCCTTTTGTTGTATCTGGTTACTTTTGTACTTGATACAGAGTCTGAAGAAGACCTTGATAGAAGGTTGAAACGTTACGTTAGTTTATGTTTTTAATAAAATAAATTACTGCCTTGGTCAGCATATTTAGTTTTTCATTACCAATTGTGTATTGTGGAACATATTTGAAGGTGCCATTAAGGTTATCACATGATTAGAAAATTTTTTTACATTAAAATAAGCCTTTCTCGAAGTGTTGAGGAACGCACGTCATGGTGCGAGTCCCAAAAACCATTTGGGATCGTATAACCATCCACGAATAGCCCCACGGACCATTCACAGAAGGTTAGGTTAAGCAAACACAGTTAAAAATGGCGTGGTTATTTTTCGCTGAAACTGAAGCAACGGGATTTGATTTCCGGCTGAAATAGATTGAAAGATGAAAGAAAATACCTCGAAGAACTTCGACAATGCTACAGAAACAGATTTCAGTAAGTAGTTTCTCCTGTAAATTTGAAGAAAAGTGTCTCTGATATAATGAACTGTTACCAACAAAACTAAAGACCTAAATTAAACAATTCATTTAAAAATGAGAAATTTTTAATAAAATTATTTATAAACAGCGTGCCTGGTATTATGTATATACTCTATATTGTATTATCTTTGCAGCCCACTATAGAATTACTGTGAATGTATTTTTGTTTGCATGGAGAAATTGCATTGTGCGTGAAAATTTCTATCTTTCCCAACTAAGAGAAACGCTATAACCAATATATATGAGAATTACTGAATTATTAGTTGCAAATAGGAAACCACTATGTTTCAAAATTATTGCATTATAAAGTACAGGTTTTCTTATAAAAATTTCGAATCCATATTATTTTTATAAAATTGTGTTTTGTCGCTAACTCTATTAACACTACGACGGCTACAGTGACTATACGTTAATGTCGGATCGGGTCTATTGGACCCGGGGAAATATTATATTTTTTTTCAGGCGTTGAATCTTTCTAATGTATATCAATGACTGAAAATAATGTTTCAGGTTATTTATTAATGACATTTAACCATTTACATGTTTCTAATATGTAACATGTTTTACAAAATAACTTTAAACATTGAATAACACTTGTTAAAAAGAAACCTTTGAGTTTTGAGTATAATAGTTTTCTTACATTTTCACCATTTTTATTAGGCGTCCGGTTTTCATCAATGATTTGTAAGAATTTACATGTTTTTATTATTTACTGTTTGTTAAAAATAACTTACAACATCGATTAACATGTGTTACATAGGACACGTGAATGCTGAGTACAAACGTTTTGTTTACATTTCGAGCACACTGTTTTTGTTTTCCGATCCATTTTTAATGGGCAAATGTGACACGCTCTCCATTTGAACACCCATTGGCTTGCTCGTCCATTACTAGTTTGCCACTGAGCTCCCTTCCCAGGTACTGCAAGAACCTTCTACGTATACCCGTTTTCGCTCCCAATTCTTCCGGATGAACTGTTTGATACAAAATATAACCATATAACCATTGCCCATCTCCGAGTTTTTCATTGTACACTGTAGTTTCGCACCATATGGTCTAAGTTGTCAACACCAAATATTATTTTATTATAAGTAATTATAACATCAGGCTTTAGATGTGCTGTGGAAGCGTCGATTTTCGGCTGTTCATGCAACGTAGAAAGTAGAATCATCACCTTGTTCTTCTTGGGGCAATATGATGCTATCATGAGATCTTCTTGAAATCCAAACAAAGTGGAGCAACACACTCGCTGTTTTGTGGCAGTAAACTCTGGCGGCAGCTCTCCTTTGTTCTTTCGCATCGTGCCGACCAGAGTAAGTTTCTTGGCAAGTAGATCCCTTGCAAGAGATACACTGGTGAAGAAATTATCGCATGTGATGTTTCTTCCACTGCCTTCGATTTCCTTCATTAGTCCTTCAGTACTCTCTCTCCTTGATTTTTCTCCCTATTATCTCCAGCTTCCTTTCCCTTGTAGATTTGAGCTTTCCAAACATAAGCTGTTTGAGAATCTTAAATCAGCCACAGCTTGATTCCGTATTTACCAGGTTTCGACGGCATGTACTGTCTAAAAGGGCATCGCCCTATAAAAGTGACCAGTTGTTCGTCTACAGTCATGCTGCAACCAGGTATGTACGCTTCTCGGAGGTAAACAGTCCAAGTCTCGAACACATCTCTTATAGGTTCGAGCTTATCTGGAGACCTATGCTTTCTTCTATTCTCAGCGTTGTCAAAACGCATTACTCGAGTTATTGCCTTGTACCTATCACGACTCATTATTTGAGAATATAGTGGACGACCTTCTACTATATTATACATTTCATTCACATCTTCATTCTTTGATTTGAATACGCCCATGAGGATGACTAGTCCAATATATTTTTTTAACTCTTCTATTGTCAGTTCCTTCCACTGGTCGACATACACTAAACGGCCTTTCTTATTGGTCCACGAGCAAATCTTCTGAAGAAGTGGTTCTCGAAAGAAGAGAAGAAATGTCGACGCAGGAGATTCACATTGTCTTTCTGCCCAGCGTGTTGGACCTTGCCTCTCTCTGATGACGTTGCATGCTTTGAGTCACCCCATTGGGTTAGACACGGGTTTGGAGCACCAAATTTCTTCGTCGTTGCGTGAGATATACCATCTGGCTTCATCAGTAATTACGTCTTCTTCCTGTAGTGTTTCTTCCTCGTCTAATGGCATTTCCTCATCGTCCATATTCCCTTCCGCTTGCTCCCGGCCCTGTGTAACATCTCCTTCTCCATCATCACTTGAGAGAATTGAATCGGAATCTTCAGAATTTTCCAATTCCTCCATCATTATGTGTTGCAGTTCCTCCACAGTAAGCCTTCGTGTATTTGGTACGCGAGACATTGTATTTCTTCAATTATACACAAGAATTCGTGAGAACTAACAAATTCGTTGTCCTAACTACACAGATGCTCTGCACCGAACAATGTGTGCATGCAGACTCATTCAGTAAGTTCCGGAAAATTGCGGCACTTGTGCTTTGAAACCAACAAACTGAAATAAGCAACAATAGTTATGCAGACTGTTGTCGACAAACAAAAAAAAATCCTTTTCCGCAGTATCCGTCTCCAACTTAGGATATTTGTTTTTCCTGGGTAAGCTGAAGAGGCAAATGGTACCGTATACGCTTTTCAATTGATTGATTTGTTTTATTTTACTTCGCGGTTGGTGCCCCTTGGCTAATTTGCGAAGATGGGGATGAGTGATGAAATGATAAAATTGATGAATGGACATTTACAAACAACCATGCCCGAGCGGGATTCGAACCCGGGACCCCTACATCGCAGCGCATTGTGCTAACCACTCAGCCACAAGGTCCGGCGATACGTTTTTCAATGTTGTGACAATCGTTGAAAAGTCACAGAGGCGAAGCGGGATATTTCTGCAGTAAAAAAGAAGAGATATATTTAAAAAATAAAATCGGGCCTAAAGGACCCGTCCGTCCGTAACGCGAGTAATACATTTTCTGACCAAACTTAATAAATAACCAAAGATTACAATAAATGATTTCAAGGGCCTTCGAAATTTACAAAAAGTCACGGAAGGAGAACACATTCATTTGCAGCATTAAAAAATTAAAGAGGTATACAAATTGAAACCGGGCCTAAAAGACCCGTCCGTCATTACATTGTTAAGGAGGTGCAAGGAGAGAAACAGAATATTCTATATATTGGTTGTGAAGTTTTTTCTAATTGAAAATGTTCGAATTTCTTGCAAGGGGTAATTTCTCCATACTATAACAAAAATACGTCATTTACAGTAATGCTACAATCTACTGCAAGGTAATACAAAGTTAGCAACACTAGCGATCTACCTAAATCGAAAATTTACAAAGTTGGCAACACTAGCGAGCTACCTAAGTCTAGAGAATTTGTAAACTGGATGGCTACACTGCCAGCAGCAACTGCAAGTAGTTCCGTTGGTACAACCAATTAGCGCCACTTGCAGACAACTGTTTAACATGGCTCTTTCCAATCTTTCCCTTAGGGGATATATGATCTGTGGCGTGTATCTCGAGAACCAAAACAAATATCACCGAGATATTTTGCACATTTCAGTTTGGTGTCATTATCAGTAAAATTAATAGATTTAAAACGTTTTTCATGTCATAGTGGAAATGTCCATTGTGAGGAAAGTAGTATCGTCTGCATACAAAACTGTTTTATGGAGTATGAAGCTGCGTAGATCATTTACATAAATGTTAAAAAGGAAAGGACCAAGAACAGAACCTTGGGGCACTCCGCTTTAAATATTTAGAAGATCTGATTGTTTACTGTTTATACTGACCATCTGCTGTCTATTTGAGAGATACGATTTTATGAGAGAGAGTTCAGCTTCTAGGATACCATAAGAGCATACATTTTTTATCAGCATTTGATGTGAAACTGAATCAAAAGCCTTACTTAAATCAATAAGTGTTGCACTCACAGAAAGTTTAGATTCGAAAGCATCCAGTACTGTCGCAACAATGCTTTCATTTGCTTTTGTAGTAGATGAATGACTCTAAAACCATACTGAGCATTTGTGAATAAATTATTATTTGAAAAATACTCATCTAGCTGAATATGTATGCAGTGTTCTATAATTTTTGATAGAATAGACACTAGTGATATTGGACGGTAATTACTTGGATTGGACTTATCTCCCTTTTCATGTATTGGAACAACAACTGAGACTTTGAGACATCCAATTAATAAGAGTAGTAAGTGGGTACTGCATAACATCAATAATTCTTTTTATAACAAAGTTTGATAAACCATAAAAATCCTCAGATTTTGGATTGTTTAATTTTTGTGTTGCTTTAATCCATTGGCTTAACTTCATACCATCTGAATCTAGGCAGATTACTACTATTGTCATGTGATATTGGTAAACCATTTACATCACCATGGATACAATCTTTTGCAGCATTGATCTTTGTGTGCACATGCCGAGACAGATGCAGATACAGTTAAGTATGTTCAAAAATGTAATATTTTCATCCATCCATTTTCACATTTTAAAAATAATTTTTAAATGTAGTTGTACAAAGTTTTTGGTTTTGATTTTTTTAACATATCGTGTCTTTCTACAGAATGATGGGATCGAACCAACCACCCCCCTATAGATTAATGGAAAATGTGGCTATTCACCATTCATCCTTGTTAATGATGAGACCACTTGTCCTCATGACAAGTAGGATGCTTGGCTGCGAAAGATACAACTGAAATAGAATACCCAACTTATACAACTAGAAATGGCAAATAGTCACTCGTTCGATTTTGTGAACCTTTGAGCCTAAATCATGCATGTTATGGTTAGAATAATTCAAAATAGAATTTTTTTCCCGCGGCGGTAGAACGTATCAATCCATAGGATTATTCCTTATTTTTATTTTAACTTTCTCTAAGCTTCATTTCACCTAAGTTCATTCACTTGTTTACACCAGCTGTCCAGTCCTCTCAGGTATTTGAATTATGCACAGTCGCCACTTCCTGATATATTGAGGCTGCAAGGTTTACAACAGGTAAACAAGGAGTAAGCAGCTTGCAAGAATAGGAAGATTAAAACTGACTGATCAGCATATAGGAAGTCTGCAGAGAGAGGTGTTGAGAGGGATGGACAGACTGGCAAGGGACTCGCTTTTGGTTTTCATTCGAGACAGGCAACAGCACTTTGAAAAGGAGGTGAACAACCTACGAAGCCACAAGAGAGCTTAGTTTTATTTTACTCTACGCAATCTATTTCATTATCTTCTAAGTGTAGACAGGTAATTATCCTAACCATAACATGCATGATTTAGGTTCAAAGGTTCACAAAATCGAACGAGTGACTATTTGCCATTTCTAGTTGTATAAGTTGGATATTCTATTTCAGTTGTACCCTTCACAGCCAAGCATCCTGCTTATCATGAGTACAAGTGGTCTCCATTAACGAGGATGAATGGTGAATAGCTACATATTCCATTAATCTATTGCGAGTGGTTGGTTCGATCCCATCATTCTGTAGAATGATACGATAGCATGTTAATTCTTTCTATATATCATGTTGATCAAGATCTTCATGTATATGAGACGCCCTTTTGCTCCAGAGCATAATTTATCGTCATCCCCAATTGGAGATCATACACATTGCCATGTAAAAAACAAACATAACTTTTCTGTGATGAAAATTTTCATCTTTGTGCAACAATAAAAGTTTGGTCATTTATTACAATTGAGAAAAAATGCCTAGCAACATGAACTTTCCTCCCCACAGTACATATAATGGACTCTTCCAGGAGATCAGCTATACTAAGTCCCAGTTATATCTGGAGCAAGGCCTCACACAGCAGCAGAGAAGGGGGAAATCCAGTGAGCAGAGAAAAGCAGTACACGCTACTGTGAAGGCTGATAACTGCAGTCTCACCCCCCTACAGGCAGTCCCATTCCCTCTTATGTGTTCATTGGTGTAGCCATCTGGTGTCACTACTTGTACAGAGACTTGTCTTTGTTCGGTTGCTCCAGAGATAACAAGGACAGAGTATATTTGCAAAGAATTGTGCAATCACACTATTAGTCAACAAATGCGACAGTAACGTTTCTCTCTTGTGTCATGTTAGATGCAACAATGAGTCGGCATGGCATGTGTGTTTGATTTTGAATCAACCTTTAGATCTTCTGGAAGACCTCGACTTTGGTGTTAGTGGCAGTGATTCAGATGAAGAACATTGTGGTACAATAGATATTGTGGAAATTCTGCCAGAAGACGTGGACATTATATCAACTGAACGTATGGGAATTTGTGCTACAGGCAGTACCGGCTTATGCCTATTCGCACGTGCACACCCAAATAAATCTATAATGCAAAACATTATTATTATACTTATTCATTAAACTCTGTCTCCTTCGAAACATCAAGTGTTTCCACGCTGCTTCACCAAGAGAGGGGTGGAGAAGCCTGCGATCAGTGATATCAACCCGCGTAGACCGAGCAGCGCTAGGGGCTTGGCTTGAACGTAATGTTAGTTTCGCTCCCTATGACGCTGTTGCAGCAGTCGCGCAGAGGATGCTGATTGGGTCTTTTGGCTTGAGTACCGTGTGAGGGGAAGTTGCATCATTTAGGAACGTGGCGTACACAGCGATTGGTGAGCTAGCAATGTAGTGTTGCAAACCCATTCCATTAGAGATCGTGTAACACAGTAAGGCAACCCATACATCATTGCAAATTGAGGGATTTTTTTTAGAAAAGGGAAATTTTGATGGTATCTCGCCCCTCCGATTCTGTCCCAAGCATGAAGGGGAATCAAAGGGTGAAGGGGAGGGAGGCAACTGAAAGCGAAATGGGTGTTTTAAACATGCCTGGTATTGCCTTTGCTTAGTGCATCTTGGCCAAAATAAACGGTCTCTGTGGCGCGGTACCCGAATTATCAACCCATGCGGAGGGAGCATACATCAATCAGTCAGCTCTTTTGCATTGTGTGTTTCTGTTACTGAGTTGCAAAATTGTTTAGCGCTGTCAAAAGCTCGTACTTGTTTCAGTGTAAACTTTTTGATTTCATGATGAATAGGGAAACTGTACATAGCGAAAGCAGAGACTTAATATTTAACGTTATTGAATTTTTGGAGGGAAGTTAGCTACAAAGCCTGTAGCAACTGCAGCAATATATCGATATGGTGGAAGGGAAGGAAAAATTCAATAGATGGCTAACTCCATGCTTGACAAACCAAAATAAAAAAAACAATTGAACATCTATATTCAAAGATATAACAACATCATAGATGTTTCACAATCTAGCTACTGCAACTTTCCCCTTCTTCCAAATGACAGCTGCAACCTGTCAGGTGGTTTCCTCCTTCTAAAAGATCATCGTGGACTGTTCATTACGGAGGCGGTAACAGCTTCCTCTTGCCCAGTGTGCGGTCTCTCCTCATCAGCCCTGTCTTGCGATGGCACGGAACCATCGAAGATCCAAAAATTATCTTCTGTTCTGTCCACATCCGACGTGTTTGATTTAAACTTCACTTGATGCAGGTGTACCCTTCTCGTTGTTCCACCGGCATTGACAATAACAAGCATCTTCCTAAATGACCCATAACTGTGGCTCGTATATATTTCGGAAATCTGGATGTATAATTTCTTGTCCACACTGTACTTCTGATTGATGGTAATTCTTCGTTCTTATTGGTCTCACTTCTCACCACTTCCTTCACCATTATTTGCGACCAGAACCAATTTTAGATATTACGAGGTTGATATGACAACAACTCTGCAGGAATCTTCCCCGTAGCATGGCAAGGTGTAAACCTGGCTAGTCTTAATGCACATTCCACCGCTTCTCTGAAATCGAAACTTCTTCCCCCATCGTAATCTTCCAACCACCTCTTCTTCAGAGTACTCTTTACGTTTTGGACCCACTTTTCAGCTAAACCATTACTGGGTGGATGATATGGCGGTGAATGAATAATTCGTATTCCTAACTTAGTGCAAAATTCTTTAAGCTTCCTTCCCGAAAATGGAGGTCCATTATCACACGCGATTACACTAGGATATCCATATCTTTCAAAACATTCTTTGAGACAATTTATCGTTTCTTCACTAGATGTGGACTTAACTTTCCAAACCTCTATCCATCGTGTGCATGAATCAACTAACAATAAACATGTGCGACCAGCGAAATGAAAGAAATCCAAATGAACCCTTTGAAATGGCTTATCTGTTTTCTCCCAAGGTACATATTTATTTTGCGGAGCATTGTTCTGAAGTGCTTGACACTGTGGACAGTTAATAACTTCTCTTTCTGAGTCAATATCAATTTGCGGCTATCAATACATAGATCTCGCTAATTTTTGTAACTTCCACAAGCCTAGATGATTAGCGTGCAGTTTTTTCAAGACTGCATTATGCAACGATCTTGGAATAATTAACCTGTTGCCCCATATCAAACATTCTTTTACAATCACTATTTCATGTCTTCTCCGGAAAAATGTGCAAATGGTGAAGCTTGTTGATCTTTATTTAGCTTTGCTGGCCATCCTTCAGTAACATACAACTTTATCTGATGCAATAACAAGTCTTTGGCTGTTTCTTCCTTAATACATTGTAACAAGACTGGTTCACATTCTAAGTGAAATACATACTCATCGCTAGAACATCATCTTCAGGTACTTCCTTTAAGGGTAATCTTGATAACAGATCTGCTACTTCCACATGCTATAACATAAAATTTTGCCTCCAGTTAGGCCATAAAATGTCCAGCCAAGTTCTTCCTACAATCGGTTGTGGCAGATTTTGCTTACAAACAAAAACATTCATATTATATTTCTTATATTTCCACAAAATATCCAACATAACCTGACCTTCTAACGCTAATGGTCTTCCATCAGCATTTTTCAGATTGATATTTGCAGGTTGAATCTTTAAATACGGAAAAGATTGACGGAGAAATCTTTTATGAAACACACTTACAGAAGCTCCAGTATCGATCTCAAAATTAACTAATTTACCATCACAATTCAAATCAATTGTACATTTGTCAGCATTATGCAAAGTTCCAACTACAGAGTTGAATTCAAATTGCCATTCTTTAGTAGAACCATACTTGTACAACGGTAACTGAAAAGTGTGCAAGGGTTTGTGTGAAATTAACAATTCTTGATGTTCCTTATCTGAATTAAACTCAATAGAATCTTTACATTCTTTCGAAATTACATCAAGAGACACCTTACTTAAGCAACTGTTAGATTCAGTGGATTCAAATTGTAAACTTGATAAGTTTTTATCTGTCGGTATATTACGAAATCTACAAAATTTCTGAATATGTCCAAGGAATCCACAATAATTACATCTAACTTGCTTTAAATAACATTTACCCTTTTCATGTGTCTTTCCACATTTATAACAAATCCATTGTCTTGTAGTTCCCGGTTTCTCATTAACAGTGCTCTTTTCAGTCTGATTATTAAAGTTAGTTTTCCTATTGGAGAAAGCTTGGAAAGTTTTAGACTTGCTTTCATGAAGCTTATGTACATTATAATCAGTAGCAAAACCTTCTTTTTGATGGAATAGCCGTATATCTGTCTCAACCATTTCTATATTCACGGCAATGTCGCCTTCTGATAACAATTTCTTTCTTGTAACTTCACTGCTAACTCCAAACACTACTCTTAGCATATCATTAAGAATGCTCCAAGTTACACTTAGTAGCTGCATGTTTAAGATAAACTATATATTCAGACACAGGTTGACCTAACTGTTGCTTCAGAAGATGAAAACAGTATCTTTCTGCGACTACATTATGCTTCGGTTGAAAATGATTGAACAATACATCTTTTATTACTTTGTATGTTTTACTAGCAACAGAATCTGGAGTAGCTAAATCCCTTAAAACATCATATAAATTTCCTCCACAGAATGCAATAAAATGACTAATTTGCATTTCCTTTGGAATACCATTAGCAACACAAATCTGTTCAAACCGCTCCAAATACGAATCAATGTTACCTTTATCCACATCGAAAGGTTCCAGAATCTGTCCTTGAATCCCATACATACTCGCCAAATTGTTGTATTACCAACCACAATAATATGATATAATAAATCAGGTGGGTTCGATTTTATACAAAATAATAATTTAATCCATAACTAAGAATATACAAGATGGCTAACTCCATGCTTGACAAACCAAAATAAAAAAACAAAACAATTGAACATCTATATTCAAAGATATAATAACATCATAGATGTTTCACAAACTAGCTACTGCAGTTAGCTACAAAGCTTGTAGCAACTGCAGCAATATATCGATACGGCGGAAGGGAAGGGACTGAGTGAGTACTGTAATTTTCTTTAACATTTATTATTCTCTTGATTTCACTTCATTTGCTTGGTTCGATCAGTCTGTCATTAGAAATAAACAACAGCTAGATAGATTACAACTGATTTCCTCCATGTGGTAGTTGGATCGGCTTCTTTGGTGTACGCCAATGTTATTATTCTTCTTGTTCATTAATATCAGGAGAGCGGAGGAGGAAGTTTTTATGAAATATTTTGCAAATCGACAATAGTATTGATATTGTAGATCGGTATTTCTATGTTTTGAGTGACTTTGTCAGATTATTGAATGTTGAATTACATATTGCACAATAACATCGCTCTTCTCGTGATTGGCTGGATAATTTCAGAACAACAGTGGTGGACTGGGCAAGAATGTTTCGGAAGGGGCGTGAACAAACCACTGATTATCCCCAACCTGGTCAAGCCCATGGTGTTGCCACAGAAGACATGTGTGAAAAGGTGAATGCGGCAATATCTGCAGATAGACGCATGAGTATTCGATCCATAGGGAACGAGTTAAACATGGGTTATGGTACTGCTCACAAAATTGTGAAAGCTCTGGGTTATCATAAAGTGTGCGCGCAGTGGATACTCAGGGTATTGACAGAGGACCAAAAGTTGGAGCGTATGGGATGCTCCATTGAACATTTGTCACGTTACCATTTGGAAGGTAATGACTTCTTGCTGCGCATTGTTGCTGAGGATGAAAATTGGTGCCATCATTTTGAACCAAGTGCAAAGTCTTCCACTATGCAGTGGAAACACCCCTCATCTCCACATCCCAAAAAGTTCAAGACGCAACCGTCTGTGGGGAAAGTTATGGCGTCTGTGTTCTTTGATTGCCATGGACCATTATTGCTCAACTTCAAGGAACCAGGACAGTCCATCAACGCCGCACGCTACTGTGAGACCTTGACACAGTTACGGAGAACCATCAAAAACAAAAGGCCTGGTTTATTGAATTGACTGCTGGAGTCATTGCGTTGCATGACAACGTGCGTCCACACATTGCAAACCAAGTGCAGGATTTGTTTCAACGATTCAAGTGGGAAATGTTTGCGACACCCACCCTACAGCCCTGACCTTTCACCTTGTGACTTTCACATCTTTGGGCCTCTAAAGAAGGCTTTGAAAGGTCAGAGATTTCAGTCTGACGCTGAAGTTCAGGATGCAGTGCGTGATTGGTTTGAGATTCAGCCTTCACAATTTTACATGGACGGCATTTGTAAGTTAGTGATACAGTGGGACAAGTGTCTCAACGCTCATGGTGACTTCTTCTGAACAATATTTTTACTGAGTGCTAACCATAGACGCCTCTAGACAGTGTACCAGTTTCAGCTCGAAATAAAATTTATTTCACGAATTATGACCACTGAACGGGTTTCAGTTGATCCCCCCTTATATGTATGTATACATAACATCTATGTTGTTCATTTATGTTAAATGTAAGACTAGATCGGGAATTAGTTGTATAAATGGAAATTGAAATATGTTACTTATTTACACGCTATTGCCCATGAACCCCAAATGGGGATCAGCCAATAAAAAGCTTTTATGAACAAACTATGACAGTTTTCGTTCTCTCATAACAACATTCATGCTCAGGTGAGCATATGCAACATTTCCGATAAAAAAAAAAAGTAGGCATTAATGGGCTAATGTGTTTGAAAGACTTCCTCAGCCATTCCATGCATGAATAAAATAAATGAACTACAAAAGTAGGGTTTGCAACTCTTGAAGCCAGCCACAGTAGGAAAGATATAGGTCTACACTAGTCTCTGATGCAGTGCAAATCCCAATTTTCCTTTTGTCTCTTAGCACCACGTGTTCTACCTTGCTTGCCACCTTTGCCATTGTTGCCAATTGTCACTCCATTCCTAGACACACTCGTGCAAACATAATTGAAAACAACTGACTAGTAACTAGTGTTGCCAACTGTATTCATGAAGCACTATTTCTATCACGGAAGGAGAAAGACAAAGTGACTGTGAGTTTTGTTCGATTGGAAGCACCATATTATTATTTTAAGTACTTGACCACGTTGTATGTGTGTGTGTGTGTGTATGTGAAAGTGTATGTGGTTGGTTAGTGAACGTTAAATCCATGATGTTTCCAGTACTGTTGATCATATTTCATCTTTTTAAAATTGTTCAAAATAAATAAATTATGTGGCTCCAGGAGCATTTCAACTCTTGGCTCCAGCATGTGTTCTTGTAGGAACTGTATGAAGGAAGCTGTCATTTTTGCTGCTTAATGCGATGTACGAGGTTTATTTTTTTAATTAGGGGCCGTTTTGAAATAAAACAAAAACATGCAAATCAAGAAATTTAATTACCTCTGTGGCTGTTCATATGTAGATTCAGCTACTTCTCAATGTAGTTCCCATAGTTGTTGAGACACTTGTCGTAGCGGTAGATGAGCTTTTGTAGACCCTCATCAAAGAAATCTGCCGCCAGGTCAGACAGGCAATCTGTCACGGTCTGTTTGGCTTCATCGGCATCGTTTATTCTGTATTGCTCGGGTTGGATTAGTCTTGAAGTAGAGGAATAGGTGATAATTGCTAAGGGCGAGATCGGACTGTACGGTGGATGGTCCATCCGCTGCCAGCCAAATGAGTAAATGAGCGACTGTGTGGCAACTGCAGTGTGTGTCCGTGCGTTCTCGTGCAGCAACATGATACTGCAAGACTTGAGAGTGTTGCAATACACGGTTGCATTAACTGTTTGTATCTCAAGTGTCCCATTAGAGAAGTTTATCATTGACAAAATATTCCTAGAATGCATCGTATTGCCTAGCGGGTGAGCATGATTTTCTTGGTGGAGGTCGCATGCTTGAACATCACCTTTGTGGGGGATGATGTGTGGTACCATTCCTTGGATTGAGGGACGTCCTGATCATGGTTCGTCATGAACATTCCTGCGACCGGCCTTAAACAGACCTACCCACTTACACACCTTGTCTTCAACAATGACATTCTCACTATACACCTCACGTAGCTGTGATAAATGTCTGGTGCTTTCACATTTATCGCGGTCAGAACCTGATCACTGATCATATCTCACACTCGGCAGGATTTTCAATCACCTGCACCACTTCCATTGTCCACCACAACCACACCAAGCATTTCACAACGTGAAAGGCATGTCGGTAACTAACGCACATGCTTAAAACGCCAAGCACTCAGTGTTGCCAACGTGAGAGCAAAACAGCCCCTAATAAAAAAATAAGCCTCGTATATTGTTTTCTTTGTTAAAATTGGCATGCTTTGATGGGTAACAAGTTCATAAGAAAATAAAATGCTGCGCAGCTTATTGTCTGGTGGCAATATATGTACTTGTACTCATGTAAGCTTAGGGTGACCAGACACATACATGTAAAAAAAAGAGGACAGAGCATGGTGAAAAAGGAGTACAAAGTCATACAAAGAGGACACCGCAAAAAATGGCAACTCATAATATAATCAATATTTTTTTAAAAAAAAACCTACCAAGAATTTCCTCACATATAATTCTGATGATTTTCTAAATAATTCCCTCTTGCCTTTAAGCAACGAAAGTAATCTCCTCATCTATTATTTAATACATGACAATCATAACTGAGAATATCTATAGTTTGAAGCACAGAATTTTACTCTTTTTACAATTCTTGAATATTAGAATGAAATATCACCATAAGTGAATACAAATGTATCAAGTAAGCTTCACTTTAACTTATTTCCAAAAACCAAATTTAAATTTTAGGTAGTTTAGATTGGGTCAAAAAAATGTAATTTTAATGCCACAAACATTTCTAGCACTCTTTCAACAGCAGGGGAAAGTGACAGCCATCTTACACTTTATCTCATATTAGTTTCTTCCATCCTTTAAATGCTGGATATTTTCTTGCAAGATCATTGATGATAAACTTCCTTAGGAACAAAAACATTAGCCTTGTCACTGTGAAGGACTTTTCATTTAATGGAAGCATCCCACTGTAATTGTTTGCGACAACCATTCATAATGCGCAGTTCTTCATGAATGTATCCGATTAAAATCGTGTGCAATCGCATGTGAACTTCTCTCCCTAGACATCACTTTGATCTCGATGCATTACCGATGCGCTAAACAAATTTTAAGGCATTTTTCTAACACCTCGAAAAGGAGCAAATTGGTACATAAATTCAGTCATAACTTTTTACTGGTTAAAGATAAGTCGAAAAAACCTTCACCATTGCATTTCTCGTGAAATTCTAGCCTAATTTGATATATCATATGACCCCCTTCCCATTTACAATTCTGAAGTTGAATTCAATATGGCGGACATCAAGATGGCTGCCGACCGCGCAGGTGTCGTCAATGTGGTTCCCCCTTGGCCTGATAACGATTGGTCATCACCATTTCCATGTTGCGCGCTGCAGTTGGCTTGTACCGAGGGTGTTAAGTGACTTTTTGAGCCACCCTGTACATATTAATGAGAGTGTGCGGGACAGAACTTTTTTTGGTCGGGATGGAGAATTTTTTAAATCCAGACATTCAGGATGGGTAAAATCTGCATTTCCCAACCAAGCCGGGAAATTTTCAGGGATGGGGAATGCTAAAAATATCTCGACGCTGTGGAAATCGCAAATTTTACATTTCCCCCTTTTCTATTCTATTTCTGAAATAAAAGCTAACAATTTCCGAGAAATGTCAAGACACTTACAATGCAGAAAACATCAAGAATTTACCACTTTTTAAAACGACCATTTGGAAGTTCCGAACTGCTTGGGATCCCGAATCTGGAAATCATTTCCCAAAGTCGGGGTTGGGACGGGATTTTTATTTTACCGACTTTTCTGGATCCCGCAAACCCCTACTAATGACTCAGTCGGAAAAGTGATCATGTTCAGTTCCCAGATGCTAGGTGAGCATTGCTCTAATATTTAAGTGATATGAATATCATTATGTGTGGAAGCATTCTCTATGCAGAACATTTGCTACGGTCGATGCTATACTCTTTCTAAAAAAGGAGGACATTTACTGATTTCTAAATAATCTGCCCAGACGCCGGACAGACACCTAAAAAGGAGGACATGTCCAGATAAAATAGGATGTCTGGTCACCCTATATAAGCTGGGCTTACACTTTATTAGTTCTAGTAAAATGTATGGAATTATATGGCAAAATTCGTAAACGACTTCAAAGTTCAACTCGGGTCGATACCAGTGTTCGAGATCCTGTTTGTTAGATTGCAACACTTCAGCACCAGGCAAAACATGGAAACAACTGCTTGTGGAAAGTTGTAAGCCTTCTGAATTTTGCCTTACAAATTGCTGACCATGAATGAGCAGTGCCTAGGCTTACCGTATATGGACTGGATGGAGAGGAGCGGACCAAAACCCTGTGTGTAAACCTACAGCAGCGTTGCAAAGCTCATGTTTAGAAAAAGTGTTGTTCATGGATGTCCGCAGTATTTCTTTCTACCAGGGAGGATTAAACAAAGTATTTTTTCCAGGGGTTCAGGTAAAGTAGGTATATTTCCTCCATAATAGAGTTGCTTCCTCAAAAGATACTAATTCAATTTGAAGTTTACATTTTTCTGCGTCTCCCTTACAATAATTAACATAATTTGATGTGACTGAAATTGTGGCCGCGGTGGCTCAGTCGGTAACGCGTCTGACTACCATGCTCAAGGTAACGGGTTCGATTCCCGGCCAGTTCAAATCCGGGAACTTTTCTAACGTTGGAAGCGGCCCCGGCGCCCACCCAGCATCGAATAACATGAGTACCTGGGGGAAACCCTGGGTGGTAAAGGCGGTCAGGGGCGTGGTGCTGATCACATCACCCCCACTCACGACTGGATCAAGAAAGTGTTGGGGCGTTACCCCCACACCCCCTATACGCCTTCATGGCGTGGTGCTAAGCACAGGGGAACACTTTACCTTTTTTTTTTTTTTTACCTTTTGATGTGACTGAAATACAATTATATGTGTGAAATATATTATATTATGGTTGACATTCATTTTCCAGTTCGGGTTTCTTCCTCTTGCTCCTTCTGAACATCCATGGTGTTGTTTAAACTCCGAAATTATGCTACATACTACTAAATTGTTCTGGGATCTACATATTATTAATACTAATTTATAACAAAAACATAAATTTAAATTTGAATGGTTCAACCAAGAGGATGGGTTCGACGTTAGACATGAAAAGTTTGAGAAAATTCAACCACTACGAACAGCGGCCCTCTTGTTTTATTTGTATCCCTAACTTCCAAATGACTTTTTAAACTTGTCTGAGATTTAGCTTTTTAGCCTAGGTTGGTTTCACTGGAGAGAGACAGGTACCCATACATTCATTATTTCGAATTGTTACTATAGTTTAGCAATTAAATATATCCTCTCATGTATTGAAATACCTTTAAAACATTATTGCGAAATCTTTCCTTAGAATTACCAAGGGGTGGGCCTTTGAGGCCCATAAACAATATCAACGAAATAAATTAACTGAACATTTTTGGGAAAAATCACGCAATGTCATTCTAAATATTGCAAAGAACAATTACTATTATTATGAATTTTTACATTGATGGATATACATGTAATATGCAAAAAATGAATCAGTGGGCCTGAGCCCCTCCCCCCCTTGGTATTGCTAGTGTTAAGATCTCTGTTTTTCGCTTATGTTTGAACTCAGTTGGTAGTAATTGAACTAAAAAGTGCAAAAAGTTTTTAAAAGTTAAATTAAAGCTGAAGATTGAACTAGTTTTACACATCTCATGTCAAATGAGAACCAAATATTATAAATTACATTTAATTACATAGTCCGTGATTTAAACACACTTCAAACAACGTACGAAAAGCCTGTTTATGCTAGATTTGCTTTTACACTACCCAAAGAAAGCACTTACATCTCCTTTAGTAGAAATTTCTGGATATTTCTCTACAATTAGCGAGCATTTCTTTTATATTTCATTTTGCAGTTTTTTTTTCTATGAAATATAGGGAATTTTAAGGCAAGAGAGGGAATTTATTTATATCCGAAAGGTATATATTGCCCTCTGAGTCCAAAACATCACTGCTCTGAGCAGTGCCCACTTTTGTTTCCACTTTCTTGTTTTTTTTGCTAATTCTATCTATTGAAAAACTGGTTCTCGTCCCTGTGCTGTGGTGTGATAGTGAAGTACATTATGGAAGAAAATGAGTGTGATAGTGAAGTGCATTATGGAAGAAAATGAGTGTGATTGTTCAGTGGGGTGGAGAACTTGTTGAATACGCAGTTTTCCAGCAAGGATTTTGCTGCGAAGAAACTTGTGAATGTAGGTAGGCCTACCCCTTCTCTAGCAGGCATGGTAACAGAAACGAAAAATGAAGTTTGTCGATTTTGTGATCCATTGTACGAAGCTTATACTTGGTTATGCAGTTGTAAAAAGTATTCAGCACTTTTCTGCTAAGCACAGGGGAACACTTTACCTTTTTTTTTTTTTTTACCTTTTGATGTGACTGAAATACAATTATATGTGTGAAATATATTATATTATGGTTGACATTCATTTTCCAGTTCGGGTTTCTTCCTCTTGCTCCTTCTGAACATCCATGGTGTTGTTTAAACTCCGAAATTATGCTACATACTACTAAATTGTTCTGGGATCTACATATTATTAATACTAATTTATAACAAAAACATAAATTTAAATTTGAATGGTTCAACCAAGAGGATGGGTTCGACGTTAGACATGAAAAGTTTGAGAAAATTCAACCACTACGAACAGCGGCCCTCTTGTTTTATTTGTATCCCTAACTTCCAAATGACTTTTTAAACTTGTCTGAGATTTAGCTTTTTAGCCTAGGTTGGTTTCACTGGAGAGAGACAGGTACCCATACATTCATTATTTCGAATTGTTACTATAGTTTAGCAATTAAATATATCCTCTCATGTATTGAAATACCTTTAAAACATTATTGCGAAATCTTTCCTTAGAATTACCAAGGGGTGGGCCTTTGAGGCCCATAAACAATATCAACGAAATAAATTAACTGAACATTTTTGGGAAAAATCACGCAATGTCATTCTAAATATTGCAAAGAACAATTACTATTATTATGAATTTTTACATTGATGGATATACATGTAATATGCAAAAAATGAATCAGTGGGCCTGAGCCCCTCCCCCCCTTGGTATTGCTAGTGTTAAGATCTCTGTTTTTCGCTTATGTTTGAACTCAGTTGGTAGTAATTGAACTAAAAAGTGCAAAAAGTTTTTAAAAGTTAAATTAAAGCTGAAGATTGAACTAGTTTTACACATCTCATGTCAAATGAGAACCAAATATTATAAATTACATTTAATTACATAGTCCGTGATTTAAACACACTTCAAACAACGTACGAAAAGCCTGTTTATGCTAGATTTGCTTTTACACTACCCAAAGAAAGCACTTACATCTCCTTTAGTAGAAATTTCTGGATATTTCTCTACAATTAGCGAGCATTTCTTTTATATTTCATTTTGCAGTTTTTTTTTCTATGAAATATAGGGAATTTTAAGGCAAGAGAGGGAATTTATTTATATCCGAAAGGTATATATTGCCCTCTGAGTCCAAAACATCACTGCTCTGAGCAGTGCCCACTTTTGTTTCCACTTTCTTGTTTTTTTTGCTAATTCTATCTATTGAAAAACTGGTTCTCGTCCCTGTGCTGTGGTGTGATAGTGAAGTACATTATGGAAGAAAATGAGTGTGATAGTGAAGTGCATTATGGAAGAAAATGAGTGTGATTGTTCAGTGGGGTGGAGAACTTGTTGAATACGCAGTTTTCCAGCAAGGATTTTGCTGCGAAGAAACTTGTGAATGTAGGTAGGCCTACCCCTTCTCTAGCAGGCATGGTAACAGAAACGAAAAATGAAGTTTGTCGATTTTGTGATCCATTGTACGAAGCTTATACTTGGTTATGCAGTTGTAAAAAGTATTCAGCACTTTTCTGTCTCCTTTTGTTTTCATTTCTTTATCATCAGTATTCTTCATTTCATCTAACTTTGCATAATTTATCATTACGCTTACGTTACTCATTGCGATAGGAATAAGACACATAATAAGCCTAGCAAAGAAAACACCAGGCTCATGAATTTATCCAGAAATTTTAATCTGTTGTAGTGTACCTTCATTTTTAAGGATTGTAAAGTTAAATTTAGTGCCAAATTAGTTTTTTTTTAAAAAAAAAAAAAGTTCCAGAGAACTGTTCTGAAAAAAAGGGGGGGGTTGATGTGGATAAATCACTGACCATGCCAGCCCAAAAATAAGCACAATGGGAAATAACCTATAATGTTAGGGTTACACTGTTGGAAAGGTTACGCTCCGCCACTGCGGAAGCCAGTATCTTTTGTAAATGCACAACAAAGGCAGCCAGCTGTCTCCCATCACAGAGGCAATAATGCTGCTTAAGGAGCAGTGTTTGTGGTCGAATTGTCGCTGTTTAACACGTTTGCAGGTTATTAGTTCTCAAACCAGTGGTAGTGTCAGTCGTGTATCACATGTCTTTGCAGTTCCAGTACCAGTGTGGTCGGGCTAATTAGGAGTGAACACTTAAAATGCCACCAGGTCCATTCAAGCAATGGGAAAATAATAAAAATTGTTTACTTTATTTGAAATCACACAAATAATGAATCACTATGAAGAAGTCTTCTTTGCATTATTTTGGGCCATTTTACACATGTGTTAATCCATATTTTGCAAAGTTTTAGTCCATCTGTATGTACATATTAATCCCAGTAATGCAAGATGTTTAAAACTTAACGTTAGAGCTCTCTAATTCCCTTGTTCTACGTAACAGCTGTGCCTCTGTGCACTGTAGAGATTTTTCTATCTGTTCCATTAGGAACACTGGTTGTGTTGTGTTGTGTTGTGCTGAGTGCGACAGAGACTCATGGGTCGGGCTCTGAAAGTGATTCCTCCGGTGGTGAACTGCGCATAAAAGTAACCAAGTGAAATGTTGAAAAACAACTTATGTCCACAAGGTAGTATCTATGTAAACATGGACAAGGGACAAACATGAATAGAGATTAGCATTTTGCTCTACCTCTTCTTGGTGCACATTACTGCTGATATGTGATTTAATCCTTTTAAAAATTCCCTTCAACCATGCCACAATAATACAATTCATTCACTCATTACATACACATGACTTGCCTTTAAAAAGAATCCACATATCAAGGAAGCAAAGTCTCTTTTAGAGAAGTCCTAGCCTTTGCATTTTTGCTATTTTTAGCAGCAGTCATAAACTAACCACAGTCAGGTATCTCTCCCCAACTTCAAAACAAAAATTTCTCACTATGGTAGGGTTATTTCTCTGCTTGTCTACACATGTTCATTGGAATAGATAGGTTCTTGACCCAGAGGAATATTTCCATCATTTTCCCCTTTCCTCCAAAACTCCCTGTTCCATGGAAAATTCAATGCTGAACAATGACAGTAGAATGACAGCACTTCGTTCCTACGCATCAGCAAAAATTTGATGCGGCTGGTGTTATGTTACATCCGGTCGTAGCGGGCCACGAGGGGTTTTATTGTTGAGTCAGCAGAACGTGTCTGATCACGTTGAAGACATCGGAAGCGGTGGGGGGATGGGGGTCAATGGGTTTGTCACGTTGTTTCTTGATGTATGCTAACCTAACACGTGTGTATGTTTGTGTGTGTGTGGAGGAAATGCGCGCAACCATTGCGTATGATTCAAAGACATGAAGAAATGATTTAAAGATGGCGCCGAAGGTGCTTTACCCCGAAAGTTTAGCGGCTAAGGTTATAGCTCTGTAAAACAAGAGGCGTCGAGGGTTCGATTCCTGGTAGAGTCAATATTGATTGATTGATAGATTGAGTTAGTTTTTTTAAGTCTGTTTTATGCACGGCAAAACTAATCAGGATTGGAGCTACAGTTGAAAAGTGGTGATTCGGACCACTATGTGCCTCCACCGAGTATCGAACCTGGGACCCCTTGATTACAAGGCGACGATGTCAATATTGAATGGTCTCGATTAGCCTGTGTGTAAATAAAGCCAACAAAATGGTTGAGTTCGAAAATCGAGTTGGGTTAGTGGTTAATGTTGTCACCTGGCAAAGAAGAGGTCGCGGGTTCGATTCTCTAGGTAGTTAAATTAGGCCAATTGTTTAATCCCGCCATTATAGGTCCCGATTAGTCCATCTGTGCATAAATAGTGATTGAATAAAATCAATATGGCGGCCGCGGCGGCGACCGGGGCGCGGCGCGGAGCGGGGCGGCGCGGCGCGGGGGGTGTTTTTTATTCCGCGAGATGTTTCAACCAAGTGGTTGAGGGTTCGATTCCCAATCTTGGTGAAAATTGGATATTCAATTGTATTTGTTTAAAAGTTCCGATTAGCTTTTTGTGCACAAAGAGAAAATGAACTAATTGGAAATAGGATGTTTATGCTGTAATGAAAAGGCCCCGGGTTCGATTCACAATGTCAAATTGGCTGATAATGATGATGTTTTTTTTTAAAAAAAAAAAGAAGTGTGTTGAGTCCCCATTAGTATTTAGGCAGGAACAGATATTAAAAATCAAAACAAAATGCCTTTTGATTACAACGCAAAGACTTTACCGCTAATGTATAAAGATAAATTAGAATCTGTTGTTTTGCCGTGTGGGGCCCCAGTACCGATTAGCTTAAATGCATAAAGAGTAGGTAAAATAAGCAAGATGGCCGTCACTATTGTTTTGTGATCAAAGAGGAGTCACAGGTTCGATTCAATCAAAGGAGGCAAGATTCTATGTTTCAATTCCATGTAAAAGTCTAAAGTTATGTTTTGATTAACCTCAATGCATAAAGAGGAATTAAACAAAAACAAGCAAAATGGCGACAGATGTGATAAAAGAAAAATTGAATTAGTTTTTTATAGTGACAAGAAAAAATAGCGAATCATTGTTAGAAATAGAATGAAAATAAAAATACTTGCCTTTGCGTGTCCAGAAAAGCTCTCATGCTTTATCTCCGACAAGTCCACAATACACATTTTTTTTTATTGTATAGTTAATTATTAATGTTGTTATTAACACAGATTCTTACCAGTGTGAAGAAAAGCTCTCATGCTTTATCTCCGACAAATCCACAATACACACTTTTTCATTATATAGTTAATTATTAATGTTGTTATTAACACCGAGTTTTACCAGTGTGAAGAAAAGCTCTCATGCTTTATCTTCGACAAGTCCACAATACACACGTTTTCATTATATAGTTAATTATTAATGTTGTTATTAACGATTGTTACCAGTAAAAATATAAACCATGAGGATTTTTAAAGGGGTGATAAGTGAAAAAAAGCCAAGACATATATTTTATCCCTGTTTATTACCAATATTTACAAAATTCAAAAGAGCCGCACACACACACACACACACACATACATATGTAAAATGTTTATATTGTGTCACCAGTTTATCAGCATGTTATTTAACAAGTTTTTATTCTTCAAGTTTGTTCACTCACCCACATAAGGAATTGTGTCACTATCATATCCATTTTCTGCTGCAACCACTGAATTAAAATGTTTCACTATTTTTTCCACAAGCATGTTCTCGCAAAAAACAAACACTTCTTTGGAAAGTCTTTTTCCGTCGATGTTTTGTATAGACAAAGGCTCAGGTTTTGTACATCCATGTAGATGGGAAAGCACAAACTTCTCCTTATTACATGCATGGACAGGGGAAATATCTGTGCAACCGAAACATTGTTCGCGAAGGTCGAGAATGCAAGATTCCACACAGTTTCCAAAATATGATTTCAGATACGGCGACACTGTTTCACACATAACTTTCGCATGCTCGATGCACACAAATATCTTCATAAAGTTCCGCCACGAACTTTCTGCGATGAACACTATCTCCAGGGAACCGTAAGCTGGTTTCTTCCTTATAATGATCTGACGGCGATTGTACAGTGTGGTTATCAGCAATTCATGTTGCTCACTTAGTGGGTACGAAACACGAGGCTGCTCACCTGGAATAGCGATGTAATTGTCGATTACTGGAAACAATTCCTGAAGAGCGTGCCACTCCTGCAACTGTAGTTCAACACCGGCCGCCCCGCTTCTGTGTAGCCTGACCACAGGTTGGAAATCCAGATGAGAGGAAAGTCCGATTGAGATAACTTTTGTTTTCGAAGCACTCAAATAGTAGACGTGATCAAATAATATCGACTGGCGTATAAGACTAGTTAGTTGTTTTTGTTCTTCAGGTAAATGCTGATCGCTCTCTTTCTGAAGAACCCCCTTGAAATTAGTGTATGGTTGAAATCTTTTTTTCAGCGGCATCGAAATAGAGGATTCCATGACTAAGAACTGCGAGATACTGCATGTCGCAGCGTGCAGGTATACATTTGAAGAAATGCGTGGGTGTGTTTTTGAGACGCATGCGCGCGTAGCAAACCAAGCATGTGCTGGACAAAAAAGGTGGAGGGGGCGGGGCATTACAAAGATCAATGGTGAGAGAAAAATCAGCAGAATATCATTAAAGTCATATTGAGGAAATATTGGATAACAAATATTAATTAATTTAATTAAAGCATCAACCGCATTGTCGATCTGAAATTAGGTTTATAGACAGGGGGCAAAATGGAAAATATCGACGATGTTCTAGTATTGGATTTTTTCTGTATTTCCATCGGTATAATCCTCCACCACATTTGAAGCATACTGTTTTATCCTCTTTTTGAATGTAAAATAATCCTGCTTCGGACAGAGCTTCTACAAACGGGAATTCTTTTGATTGCCCGTTGCTGAAAGAGGACAATCTAGCATTGAAAGATCCCATGTCTGGATATTGCGTCATTGTTCTGTAAAGACACAAAACAAGATAAATATTATAAGTAAGCTGTTGTAAACTGTAACGCTACAAAATTATTAATATACTATTAGGACTATATGTAACTTGTATAAAATTTCAAACAGTATTTACTGTCAATATTTTCTAGTATACGTACCGAGTATTATAAATTTAATTTACGAGTCAGCAAATAAGTTGTTATAATATTGTCGTTTTTTATCGGTACTGGGAATAAAATTTGAAATTTATGCATGGGTTTACCAGAGGCTCTATGGAATAAATACAGAAAACAGTAATGCCCACAGTACACAGACCCGTAACTTTGTATCTGATGAGTGTTGTACGTATAGAATTTAGAGTTACTTTCCAAAAATCGCAAATGGTTATGCACATGTGGAGGTTTTCCGTAACTATCAAAAAATTCCCCCCCGGAGTTACTGTCTATGTAAATTGCTACCCAGTGCTTCCCGGGGCTATCTTTGGGATCTGTATTTACAATCAACGCTGCTGGTAGTTCCACATGTACAGGTAATTCATTAGCTGCGAAAACCCCAACATGATGATTGTCAAAGGCTCTATTTGATATTAACCTGTGAAGCAAATTTAAAGTCGACAGCATTGCTGGACACTAAATAGTAATATTGTGCAACTCACCTTGTTATACAATTAATCCAGATGAATATCTCTTTGATTATTAATTTCCATGAGAGCGTCAAATTCAGAGTAGATAACACAAGTCACAGTAGATTCCAAAGCCGATTTGAAGTGGACTTCCAAGCTAACAGCCCCTTGCCGTTGAAGACTGCAGTGGGATATGGCACTTGCAGCTGCGTCTGGTGTTATATCGAAAACAAGTAATGCGTATCCCTGGGGGTATTCCTCACGCGATATATTGTTTCCTTCATCCATATAGTGTATCCCTGTTCCAGAGAATAATGTGTGATATGCTGTTATGTACTTGTTGTTTTCAAAGTCTGGTTGAAGTGGTTTGCCGGGAATTTGGACTCCATGAACATATAAAGTAAAGAAGTTGTAATTGAAATGTTGAAAATTGAATGGGTTTGTAGACAGAGTGCCGTTGAATGCATCGTTGGTAACAAACCCCACAACTAATCGTTTCGGAAGACGTCCAAGTATCACATTGTCAATTGTTTTTGAAACAATATCTTTTGGAATAGTTACAGCTTTAAGTTGTACTCTTGTTAGAGGGTATTTTGCTGTATGTTTTTGCAATATGCGATTGTGACTAAGTTTGATGGATGAACTGACCGATACTTTTCTCACATATAGTGTAGCATCCAGAATTTCCACTTTGCCTTCACTGTCATCTAATCCCATCAAGCAGAAAGTGTTTTTCGAAGGAATCAGTTTTATTAGCATTTCCACTCCATTGATCAAAAATTTCTCTTGATTGAAAATATCAGAATGCAAGTAACCAAACATATCAAATGTTTTACTCTGTTTTGTTAGTTGGTTACGTTTTGTAAAGCCTTTGTTGTCTTCCGAAACGTTATCAAAAGCGCCTGCTGTATCTTTGTACCACAATGCACTTTGGAGATGAGATGATTTTGCAGATATGTCATAGTTCAGTGCTTTTTCAAAATAAGACCTGTATGGGTGCATGTGAGATGGAAACGAGATGAGTTTGTTATTTAAGTAGATTTGTACTTTGCTGAACATTGCATTGAGAAAATCATTGACAGGTCCAATTGTTTTATCTGTGGGTAGCAATAACTGACCATTCGCTTTTACAATTTTACAAATCATCACCATGTCCAGGTATTACAAACTCGGTGGGGGCATTATCTGCCAGAGAACTAACAGGTTTGTATCCGATGGTGTGGTGTTCTAAGATGCTTGTCTGAGTAGGTTTTACCGAGAAAATATCAAATTCACTTTTAAAACACTCACATGATTTCTCCCTAATTAGCGCCATATCTAATCAAAAATATCTGATGTTATTTGAATTTTCTTACGGTTGCGTTTGGTTGTTTTCTTGGTGTTTGTATTGGCACTGGATCTCTTCTTTCTCTGAGCGATCCTTCCAGTTCGCTGTCCCGAAGCAGAGTGATTCCTTTTGAAATGTTTATGCCCCTGATAACCTGAACCAATCATTTCCTTTAGCTTTGTTTCAGCTTTTCTTTTAAGATTTGATCTGGCATCCGAAATTCTGGATTGTAGTGACTGTTTTAGGGGTGTTTTGTCTACAACATCACCTAACACATTTACCCCTGTTTTTAACATTTCTTTCCCTACAGCTTTCGCTCCTTTTTTGATAAGAGGCAAAGCTGACCGAAAAAGTCCTCCAAGAAAACTTCCAATGCCATGTCCTTTTTGATAGGCAGCACCGTAATATATGTTACCCACACCAGATCCAGCTTGTTGATGGTAGTATTGAAAATATGGGTCATTCATAATCAGAGCTTTTCACCACAACGTCTAAAATGAAGTTTCAAACACACTAGTCCGAAGGAGAATGGGATGTGTGCACCAGTGCTATCCCTTAAGTCAATTTCTATTTGTTCGAAATTATGTTTCTGCACTGGGATGTAATGTGGTGAATCGAAAATTTGCACACCATCACTTCCAAAAGTATGTTCCATAGGATTAATGTTTATAATACGTAATAGAGGGGCGACAGCATCTCCCACCATATGTGATTCCGCAATATCTGTGTAAATATACATCTGGGAAGGAATTTCTCTCACAACATTTGGAGGCGAGCGTCCAATTTTTACTTCTGATAGATCATCGGTCGGTTTAAAACCTAATATCCGTGCCAGTTGAGGTGACAATCGTACATTTATGTTTCTCTGCTTGGTAGATATATCAACAGTCACATGTTTGTACGCAGGATGATTTCGGAGACTAAAATTTAATGTTTCAGAATATTTATTGATTTCTGCAACAATGCTGTTTATAGATGCGTAATAGCCTTCGGATATTCGAAGTTCGTTCCATTTGACATCATCCATAGATTTATATTGAATATAGTTGTTAAATCTTGTAATGTTTAGTATTGAATAAGGATAATGCACTTCTACCAATGCCATCTGCCATTTGTTGGTGTCCAACTCCACACGGTTCTGAAGCTTTGTGGTGTAATTAGTTAGAGTATTACTTGCGAAATATTTCATGGAACTGTTACTAGGCAAAGTAAGGTAGAAAGCGTTTGCTTTTCTCATGATGTGTTATGAAGGTTATTTGTACCACTGATGAGAATACCTACAAAAATTTATGCCTCTCTCTCGCTTTTTTTGACTCCAAAAACGATGCGCTAATCCAACTGTCAAATAATCTGGAGTAACCTTTCCAATGAACTAACAACTTTTTACTGGCTCCTTTACCTTTGGTCGCAAGGATTTTATCAATTTCATGCATATCCGGTAAGCGGACCAATTGCAACTCTTCCGTATAAAATGTTCCATTGATTTTATGTCGTTGTAGATCTTTTAATTCATACACTTGAGGATTTCTTTTCAAAATACGTTCCACCACAAATATTTCTCTTGTCCAATTTTCCATGTAACCTTTGTCAAAGCGTTTTTTGGTTTTTGTTATTCTCACTGTATCTCCTATTTTGAATGGCATCTTCAATGACAATAGTGGAGATGAATCAGATTTGAGTTTTTTGTCATACATATTGTGCCATACTTTCAAAACCTTCTCAGGAGTAACATCTGCTGGTGCCATTTTAATACTCGAGTGAATTTTATGATTATAAGCTTTCAAAAGCTTTGGGAGTACATTAACATAACAGCTGGTTTTTTGCTTAGTAAAATACTTCCACATGCGTTCCTTTAAAGTTCTGTTGAATCTTTCAACAATGCTAGCTTTAATATCAGGATTCTTTGTTGTAAAATAAATTACATTTTGTTTTTTGAGATATTCCTGCACAATACTGTTGGTAAACTCACGGCCTTTGTCAGTTTGTAATTTCAAAGGTTTTCTTTTGCTTTGTTTGAAAATTTGCTTGAAAGCCTTTTTTATACATACACCAGTTTTATTTTTTACAGGGACAGCCCAAGCATGCCTGCTAAAAATATCGATAATTGTGAGTATATATCTGTACCCTTTGTTGTGATTCCGCAAACTCTGCATGTCATTCAAGTCAGCCTGCCATTGGTCATCGACATTATGCACAAAATAAAAGTTTCTCGGAAATCGACGCTTTACAGGTCTATGCAAAGTGTATGCAGTTTGCTTTGTCAACCAATGTTTGATTGTTGACAATGGTATGGATTTTTTTTACAGCTTTCCATAGTGTTGAAGCTGTAGAATAGGATGCTGGATGAGATGGATTGTACCAGATATTCTCTAATATTTTTTCGCTCATGGTTTGTATCTTGACCAAACTGGAACAGTACGTTTACGTTTGTGCCCTGGAAATGATGATACAAAAGAAATTGGTTCCTTTTCTTCTTCTTCTTCTTCTGTTAATTCTTGTGCCTCTTCTTGGTTAGCTCCGGACAGCGGAACATGGCGTCCGGGGTTGCCAAAAACAATCTGTTGAATAAACTCCTGTCTCCGGGGGTTTCCAATATATTCTTGAGGAATATTAGATAACGCCAGAGCTCTATTGAATAGTTGCCACCCAACAGGATTGCTTGTTTTTCGTGGTCGAATTATATCCGATACTAGATCGACAATATTTGAGCCTTCAATTTTATTATTGTTAATAAAAACTGCCCCATATTTATCCCAATCAATATTACTATTATGTAAAAGACGTTCATACAACAGTTCGGCTTTTCTACGATACATGCTAGGTGTAGCAGCTAGAATTTCTTCTTTCATATCAGTCAACTTCTCAGTAGATTCTGTAATCGGTAGCGACACAGGTTCTCTTTGTTTTCGAGTAATAGACAGAAATTTTTGGAGCACAATACTGTAACGATTCCATTTTTCATCATCCGAAAGACCTTTGAGATTCAAAATTACTTGCATATCCTGATCCAATTGCGATAAGGATGTAGACGGTGCAGACATAACAGGATGTCTCATGTTATCCATAAATTCTTGAGGTATTATAACCATTTTTTTGGCATGCTCCATGTTCAGATTTTTTTTTCACTTAAATAAACTTGATAACACACCTCCTATTAAAGGGGCTAATAACGCAGGTAGAAATCCTCCGTGTTGCACTAGTATCTGTTTCTTCTGCTTTGTAGAGTGTCCTTTGGCAGAGAGATTACGTATCACCTTCTTGTACCGGCTCAATCTTGTTTTCTGAGCTGTTGAAAGAGGAACATTCCCTTTTAGAACATTGTAACAACACTCACAGATTGAATTAACTAAGGAAGAATCAGCAGCTTGTAATATCGCTGTGCGAAGAGCTGGTTTAGCATCCGATAAAACTTGGAGCACTTTAGCGTGTTTCACTCTTGGAGCCATGATGACAGAATAAACGACTAGTGATTATGCTTGCTTTTTTTGTAGGAATATATACATAATTGATATCATCGTCGAGAAATATCCGCGACCGAAAACGTACTTCTTCCGGAGTGTTCTGCTTCAGATCAAACAGCAAATATCCATGGGGTTCAGCGGTGGCATTGTAATATGCATCTTTTATAAAATTTGGATTCTCCGGGTATACTTGTCTAGATAAATAATTAATTTGGGCTCTGTCTCTTGGATTTTTGAAGCATACAATATAATGACTATTTAAAGATATATCCCTATTCCCTTTTCCCTGATGGAATAGATTTTGAGTGATAAAGAAAAGACTAATATCACGATGATGACACCCTTTTGTAAATAAATCTGTGACTCTTTGATCGCATTCCCTCATCTGATCATCGATAATAATAAGATGAGGTCCAGAATTTGGCACAAATTGGTCAATATTAGGCATTCCTTCCCGAAATTGTACAAAACCAGGGAAATCATTGTATGCAGATTGCCATTCCCCGTAGCACACCAAAATATTGTTGAATTTTACATTTACCATTTGGGGTAAACACTGGAGAAAATGCTTCACAAAATATGTCTTTCCACATCCTGATGGACCAGCCAATATTGCAGAGAACGGGTGTTTCCACAAGCACTCCATTTCTCAAACTGTGAAGAATGTTTTAAATTACATATAATATAAAAGTCGAATGTTATGAATATTTTTCTAGTTGTTAGATTTTACTGATATGTTGTATCTTCAAATTACATATATATATATTATATTGTATTGTATTATATATATATACACACACTTCATCAATAAATAAATATGCGTGTGTGTCTGTATATATATACACACACACACACATACAGACAATTTTCTTATAGTACAAAATTCATTTTACAACAGCACAACAAATGCCAGATAGCATTGTACGCATGCGCGTTTGTAAACCCCGCCTACATATTCTGAGCATCAGCGTTGTGTTAGATAGCTCTCCATTGTTTCAACAACGATAAACAGCTTGGTGGCCCAGATCAAATTGGTTCTGGAATCTACTGTGACGTGTACCGTCTACTTTGAAGTATAAAAAGGTGAGTTGCACAATATTACTATTTAGTGTCCAGCAATGCTGTAGACTTTAAATTTGCTTCACGGGTTAATATCAAATAGAGCCTTTGACAATCATCATGTTGGGGTTTTCGCAGCTAATGAATTACCTGTACATGTGGAACTACCAGCAGCGTTGATTGTAAATACAGATCCCAAAGATAGCCCCGGGAAGCACTGGGTAGCAATTTACATAGACAGTAACTCCGGGGGGGAATTTTTTGATAGTTACGGAAAACCTCCACATGTGCATAACCATTTGCGATTTTTGGAAAGTAACTCTAAATTCTATACGTACAACACTCATCAGATACAAAGTTACGGGTCTGTGTACTGTGGGCATTACTGTTTTCTGTATTTATTCCATAGAGCCTCTGGTAAACCCATGCATAAATTTCAAATTTTATTCCCAGTACCGATAAAAAACGACAATATTATAACAACTTATTTGCTGACTCGTAAATTAAATTTATAATACTCGGTACGTATACTAGAAAATATTGACAGTAAATACTGTTTGAAATTTTATACAAGTTACATATAGTCCTAATAGTATATTAATAATTTTGTAGCGTTACAGTTTACAACAGCTTACTTATAATATTTATCTTGTTTTGTGTCTTTACAGAACAATGACGCAATATCCAGACATGGGATCTTTCAATGCTAGATTGTCCTCTTTCAGCAACGGGCAATCAAAAGAATTCCCGTTTGTAGAAGCTCTGTCCGAAGCAGGATTATTTTACATTCAAAAAGAGGATAAAACAGTATGCTTCAAATGTGGTGGAGGATTATACCGATGGAAATACAGAAAAAATCCAATACTAGAACATCGTCGATATTTTCCATTTTGCCCCCTGTCTATAAACCTAATTTCAGATCGACAATGCGGTTGATGCTTTAATTAAATTAATTAATATTTGTTATCCAATATTTCCTCAATATGACTTTAATGATATTCTGCTGATTTTTCTCTCACCATTGATCTTTGTAATGCCCCGCCCCCTCCACCTTTTTTGTCCAGCACATGCTTGGTTTGCTACGCGCGCATGCGTCTCAAAAACACACCCACGCATTTCTTCAAATGTATACCTGCACGCTGCGACATGCAGTATCTCGCAGTTCTTAGTCATGGAATCCTCTATTTCGATGCCGCTGAAAAAAAGATTTCAACCATACACTAATTTCAAGGGGGTTCTTCAGAAAGAGAGCGATCAGCATTTACCTGAAGAACAAAAACAACTAACTAGTCTTATACGCCAGTCGATATTATTTGATCACGTCTACTATTTGAGTGCTTCGAAAACAAAAGTTATCTCAATCGGACTTTCCTCTCATCTGGATTTCCAACCTGTGGTCAGGCTACACAGAAGCGGGGCGGCCGGTGTTGAACTACAGTTGCAGGAGTGGCACGCTCTTCAGGAATTGTTTCCAGTAATCGACAATTACATCGCTATTCCAGGTGAGCAGCCTCGTGTTTCGTACCCACTAAGTGAGCAACATGAATTGCTGATAACCACACTGTACAATCGCCGTCAGATCATTATAAGGAAGAAACCAGCTTACGGTTCCCTGGAGATAGTGTTCATCGCAGAAAGTTCGTGGCGGAACTTTATGAAGATATTTGTGTGCATCGAGCATGCGAAAGTTATGTGTGAAACAGTGTCGCCGTATCTGAAATCATATTTTGGAAACTGTGTGGAATCTTGCATTCTCGACCTTCGCGAACAATGTTTCGGTTGCACAGATATTTCCCCTGTCCATGCATGTAATAAGGAGAAGTTTGTGCTTTCCCATCTACATGGATGTACAAAACCTGAGCCTTTGTCTATACAAAACATCGACGGAAAAAGACTTTCCAAAGAAGTGTTTGTTTTTTGCGAGAACATGCTTGTGGAAAAAATAGTGAAACATTTTAATTCAGTGGTTGCAGCAGAAAATGGATATGATAGTGACACAATTCCTTATGTGGGTGAGTGAACAAACTTGAAGAATAAAAACTTGTTAAATAACATGCTGATAAACTGGTGACACAATATAAACATTTTACATATGTATGTGTGTGTGTGTGTGTGTGTGCGGCTCTTTTGAATTTTGTAAATATTGGTAATAAACAGGGATAAAATATATGTCTTGGCTTTTTTTCACTTATCACCCCTTTAAAAATCCTCATGGTTTATATTTTTACTGGTAACAATCGTTAATAACAACATTAATAATTAACTATATAATGAAAACGTGTGTATTGTGGACTTGTCGAAGATAAAGCATGAGAGCTTTTCTTCACACTGGTAAAACTCGGTGTTAATAACAACATTAATAATTAACTATATAATGAAAAAGTGTGTATTGTGGATTTGTCGGAGATAAAGCATGAGAGCTTTTCTTCACACTGGTAAGAATCTGTGTTAATAACAACATTAATAATTAACTATACAATAAAAAAAAATGTGTATTGTGGACTTGTCGGAGATAAAGCATGAGAGCTTTTCTGGACACGCAAAGGCAAGTATTTTTATTTTCATTCTATTTCTAACAATGATTCGCTATTTTTTCTTGTCACTATAAAAAACTAATTCAATTTTTCTTTTATCACATCTGTCGCCATTTTGCTTGTTTTTGTTTAATTCCTCTTTATGCATTGAGGTTAATCAAAACATAACTTTAGACTTTTACATGGAATTGAAACATAGAATCTTGCCTCCTTTGATTGAATCGAACCTGTGACTCCTCTTTGATCACAAAACAATAGTGACGGCCATCTTGCTTATTTTACCTACTCTTTATGCATTTAAGCTAATCGGTACTGGGGCCCCACACGGCAAAACAACAGATTCTAATTTATCTTTATACATTAGCGGTAAAGTCTTTGCGTTGTAATCAAAAGGCATTTTGTTTTGATTTTTAATATCTGTTCCTGCCTAAATACTAATGGGGACTCAACACACTTCTTTTTTTTTTTAAAAAAAAACATCATCATTATCAGCCAATTTGACATTGTGAATCGAACCCGGGGCCTTTTCATTACAGCATAAACATCCTATTTCCAATTAGTTCATTTTCTCTTTGTGCACAAAAAGCTAATCGGAACTTTTAAACAAATACAATTGAATATCCAATTTTCACCAAGATTGGGAATCGAACCCTCAACCACTTGGTTGAAACATCTCGCGGAATAAAAAACACCCCCCGTGCCTGCGCCGCCCCGCTCCGCGCCGCGCCCCGGTCGCCGCCGCGGCCGCCATATTGATTTTATTCAATCACTATTTATGCACAGATGGACTAATCGGGACCTATAATGGCGGGATTAAACAATTGGCCTAATTTAACTACCTAGAGAATCGAACTCGCGACCTCTTCTTTGCCAGGTGACAACATTAACCACTAACCCAACTCGATTTTCGAACTCAACCATTTTGTTGGCTTTATTTACACACAGGCTAATCGAGACCATTCAATATTGACATCGTCGCCTTGTAATCAAGGGGTCCCAGGTTCGATACTCGGTGGAGGCACATAGTGGTCCGAATCACCACTTTTCAACTGTAGCTCCAATCCTGATTAGTTTTGCCGTGCATAAAACGGACTTAAAAAAACTAACTCAATCTATCAATCAATCAATATTGACTCTACCAGGAATCGAACCCTCGACGCCTCTTGTTTTACAGAGCTATAACCTTAGCCGCTAAACTTTCGGGGTAAAGCACCTTCGGCGCCATCTTTAAATCATTTCTTCATGTCTTTGAATCATACGCAATGGTTGCGCGCGCATTTCCTCCACACACACACAAACATACACACGTGTTAGGTTAGCATACATCAAGAAACAACGTGACAAACCCATTGACCCCCATCCCCCCACCGCTTCCGATGTCTTCAACGTGATCAGACACGTTCTGCTGACTCAACAATAAAACCGCTCGTGGCCCGCTACGACCGGATGTAACATAACACCAGCCGCATCAAATTTTTGCTGATGCGTAGGAACGAAGTGCTGTCATTCTACTATGAGTTGGCAACACTCGATTGGGATTTTTGTAAGCATGGCTTCATTCAATGCACTCGGCCCCTCTCGTGCATTGCCTTCTCCTGTATTCACCAAAGAAAGCACCAAGGTTGTAAACTCTTAAGAAATCAGGTTGCTACCATCATTATATGGAAAGAAATATTTTTTTGCACATTTTTTGTTCCATATTTTGGTATCTGAGCCTGGGGTTCACAGATAGTCTACAACATACACCCCTGGTATAGATCACAAATGTAAGCAATGTGGAAGAAGAATAGAACAGACAAGAAGGATGCAAAACTTGGATTTGGTAGTGGGGTGTAAGGTGTGAACCTTCCTGAAGACACCCAAATATCAACCTCACTTCCACAAAGTACAGACTGTACTGCATTTTGCAGACTAGCAAGGCTCTGGCATCTGGATTCATGGCCAATACAATCCTCCATGGCATTCATGTTGTGTGCTGTCCATCTGTATGTTTCTGATTATCCTTTCATCCATCTCACCTTATCATCATTCATCCTCATATTCGCAACTAGCCAACAATGGGAGAAAAGCGAAGTAAAATAAACCAATTCAATCAATCACTTGGATTTGGAAAAGAATGGAAAACATTAAGTGGTTCAGTAGGGTGGGAAAGAGAACTCGATAGAACATGTTTTGAGAGAGAAATAAGAAATATTGAGAATGGTAGTAGAGGCCTATGTGGAAGCAAAAATAAACAGAAAGGAAGTAGACAATCATTTTCGGGTGATATGACAGAAAGGGAAATTGAGTACTGAAGATGAAAGCTGTGAATAGAAACAGTTGAAGACCACAGCAATATGTAAAATATGAGAAGATATGTATCATTAAGCTAAGGTGAAACAATGGACGAAAGGGAAAAGGAAATATAAGGTGTCAGTGTGTTCAAGGTCACATCATAGGTTTTGTCTGGAGTAACAGGAGAAAACCAAGGTAAAGCTTCCCAGTATGGAAAGCTATCAGATTTGAACCTCAACCTACAGATCAAAAGCCTCACCTGGATTCTTTTTTTACTTTAGATACAAATTTTGAACAGGAAATAGCAGACGATGCACCAAGACGCACAGCGCACCTAGCAGCGCACCTAACGGCAGCCAGAGAACTACGAACAAAAGACGCACGCCAAGCAACAGCGCAGCAAGTTCCAAGGAGGATGGTGGCAGTGGTCACTGAAATTAATCGAAAAAGAAGAAAAAACAGCTTCGCGGATAAAAGTGAGTACTAGTTTCTCCGTATTTATACGAGGGTCACTATTTATATTTTGAGCCTTGGCAACACTGATTGAAGTTAGGCGCGATTTGACGTCTGAACGGAATCGTCTGGCATTATTGACCATAACGTACTTCAAATGTTTTGTCAATAGCTTCATTTGTGTTGTTTATGTTGCCTTGGAGATTGCGCGACAACAATAAAATGGAATTAACTGGTGAACATTTTCGTGCGATGATTTTCGACGTGGATTATAAAGACAAGAGTGCATCGATCAACTTACTTCCACATTTGGCGATGAAACCCCATCCTTTGCCACTGTGAAACGCTGTTATAACGAATTTAATCGTGGCCGCCATTCGCTCACCGACGAGATTCGCGAAGGTCGTCCAAAATCAGTTGTTTTTCAAGAAAACATTGATGCTGTGCAAAACCTAATACTGCAAGATCGTCATGTGACATACTGTGAGATTGAGGCAACCATATGCATTAGTTCCACCAGCATATATAAAATATTACATGATCATTTAGCTGTGAGAAATGTATGTTCTCGTTGGATCCCACACAATTTGACAAAAACTCAAGAAGACGCTCGCGTCAATTGGTGCAAACAAATGCTCAATAAATACAATCGTGGTACTTCAAGAGACGTAGATAAGATTGTAACAGGTGACGAATCATGGATATATGCATATGAGCCGGAACGTAAACAGCAGTCGACTGCATGGGTGTTTCAAGATGAACCCAATCAAACAAAAGTTGTTCGCGCTCGAAGCACATCGAAACAAATGGTCGCCTGTTTTTTCGGGAAAACTGGTCATGTGGCAACTGTGCCTTTAGAGGAACGTAGAACGGTCAACTCTGAATGGTACACAACAATTTGTTTGCCAGAGGTCTTCGGTCAAATACGGAAAACAAACAAACGCCGTCGGATCATTCTTCATCAAGACAATGCCAGCTGTCACACATCTCGTCTAACAACCGACTTTATGAACAGTCAAAAAATCGAATTGATGGGTCATCCGCCGTACAGTCCTGATTTGGCACGCAATGACTTCTTCTTGTTCCCGAATGTCAAGAATAAATTGCGTGGACAACGATTTTCGTCGGCGGAAGACGCCGTTGATGCGTTCAAAAACCATATTATGGAGGTGTCTCAAGAAGATTGGAAAAACTGCTTTGACAAATGGTTCGAACGAATGCAAAAGTGTATTGACCATAAAGGAGAATACTTCGAAAAACAATAAAGCAGTTTTCAATGCCAAATTCCTGTTTTTTCATTGTTAGGCTCAAAATATAAATAGTTACCCTCGTATACTACCGCGTCTCTCTTTTCCCAATCATGAAAAAGGAAAGAGATATTGAGATATTTCTAACTCACTCACTCTCTAGCCTTCTTAAACCTGAAGGTTTATGGCTGCAGCAACACAGGCCTTCCATCTGTCCCTATCTCGAGCAAGATCTATATACTCTTTTCCATCCCTACCGATTTTCTTTAGGTCCATCTCAACGTTGTCCCTCCATCTTCGTCTTGGCCTTCCTACAGGTCTCTTGCCATCAGGTTTCCCAACAAGAATCCTGTAAACTCCTCTTTCCTCTCCCATTCGTGCCATATGGCCTGCCCACCTAAGTCTTCTTGATTTAATTATTCTAATAATATCTGGACATGAATACAAATTATGTAACCTTCTCCACTCACCTGTCTCCTCATCCCTTTTAGGTCCAAAGATTTTCCTAAGGATCTTATTTTCAAATACTCTCAATTTATGTTCCTCTTTCAATGTAAGGGACCGAGTTTCACACCCATATAATACTACAGGCAAAATTACTGTTTTGTATATTTTAACTTTTAGTTTCTTAGATATTAAACGAGAAGACAAAAGTTTATGAAGAGAGAAGTAACATGCATTTCCTGAATTAAGCCTACTTTTTATTTCCTCTTTAATATAGCTTTCACTTGTTAATATTACTCCTAAGTATTTGAATTTGGGAACTGATTCAAACGAGTTGTTATCAATAATTAGATTTTGATTATTACCTAACACTTGGTTTTGGCCTGTGAGCATATATTTAGTTTTCTCTTTGCTAACTTCCAAACCTATCTCTTTAGCAGTTTTGAAAAATATTTTAGCATTATTCTTAATTGTATTTATATCATTCCCTAATAAGTCTACATCATCTGCATATGCTAACAACTGAGTGTCATACCATTTTAGTCCTTCGTTAGTTTCTTTTACCTTCCTAACAGCATATTCTAAGGCAAAATTAAAGAGCAATGGAGATAATGCATCTCCTTGTTATAACCCATCATGAATTGTAAATTTGTCAGACACATTAATACCCACACAAATTTTACTTTCTGTTTCACTGGTGCATACTTTTATCATACTAACAAGCTTCTTAGATATTCCAAACTCTACTAATATATTATATAATTTATCTCTTTTGACCGAATCATATGCTTCTTTTGAAATCAATGAATAGCTGATGGACATTTTGATTATATTCCAATTTTTTTTCAAGTGTCTGTCTAATGTGAAAAATTTGATCTGTAGTTGATCTGTTACGTTTGAAACCACATTTATAATCACCTATAATTTCATTAGCATATGGGGTTAGTGTTGTTAAAAGAATGTTAGATAATATTTTATATGTTGTTGAGAGCAGAGAAATGCCACGGTAATTATTGCAGTTCATTTTAACATCTTTTTTAAACACAGGAACAATTATGGATTCTTTTCACTGTTGAGGGATTTCTTCTTTATTCCATATTAAACAAATTAATTTATGAATTTGACATATTAATGAATTTCCACCATATTTAATTAACTCAGCTGGTATTAAATCAATGCCAGGTGCTTTGTTATTCTTTAGCCTTTTAATAGCATCTTTAACTTCAGTCAAGTTAGGTTCTGGAACTAAAGGTTCTGCTGTGTGCACTTCATTTACTTCTGATTTATCTCCTACATGAACATTTAAAAGGTCATTAAAGCAGTTCTTCCATCTATTTAGAATATCGCTTGGGCCAGCTAGAAAATCATCTTTATCTTTTATCAAGTTTACTTTAGGTTGCCAAACCTTTCTAAATTCATTTACACCTTTATATAAATCTCTGATATTTTTGTTTTTGCTGTTTGTTTCAATTTCGTTAATTTTGCTTTTCAAGTAATCTCTTTTTTACTTCTAAACGTGTGGTTAACTTCTCGCTTTATTCTATTATAATTGCTTAGATTTGTATCATCAGAGTTATTATACCACCTAAGTCTAGCCTGATATCTTATTTCTATTAGATTATGACATTCAATGTCTGTTTCATTTATATTTTCATCATCATTTAAATCCTGCAAAACATCAAATCTATTTGACAGTTTAATTTGGTAATCTTTCTTAATTCTTTCATCAACAAATTTTCCTGTATTAAATTTTAAAACTTTTAGATTTTGTTGCTCATGATTTATCACTGCGAGTCTTTCTCTTAATTTAGCAATTACTAAATAATGGTCACTGACACAGTCAGCACCTCTATGTGTACGAACATCAATTATACTAGTATGCCTTCTATTATCAATAAGAATATGATCTATCTGATTATGAGTTTACCATCTGGAGAAGACCAGGTATACGAGGGTCACTATTTATATTTTGAGCCTTGGCAACACTGATTGAAGTTAGGCGCGATTTGAAGTTTGCACAGAATCGTCTGGCATTATTGACCATAACGTACTTCAAATGTTTTGTCAATAGCTTCATTTGTGTTGTTTATGTTGCCTTGGAGATTGCGCGACAACAATAAAATGGAATTAACTCGTGAACATTTTCGTGCGATGATTTTTTACGATTTTCGACGTGGATTATCAAGACAAGAGTGCATCGATCAACTTACTTCCACATTTGGCGATGAAGCCCCATCCTTTGCCACTGTGAAACGCTGGTATAACGAATTTAATCATGGCCGCCATACGCTCACCGATGAGATTCGCGAAGGTCATCCAAAATCAGTTGTTGTTAAAGAAAACATTGATGCTGTGCAAAACCTAATACTGCAAGATCGTCATGTGACATACTGTGAGATTGAGGTAACCATAGGCATTAGTTCCACCAGCATATATAAAATATTATTTATTTATTTATTTATTAATGCCTTGTTTTAAATTGCGGAGTTAAGGCCGTACAAAGCCTTTTCTTCCACTCAACCATACATTTAAAATTTTACATTATTATATTATACACAAAGTACATTAAGTCATTTCACATAGGTCCACACACACACATTATACTCATACACACAAGTCTTAAAGCCCTGAATATAACACACAAAATACAAAATATATAATACACAAAAAACTAAATATGGAATGAAAGAATGCAAAATTTAAAATTGTATTTAAGTAACTGCAAGGTATTTTAAGAATTCGTTCACTTGCACATGCTTTTTAGTCTGCTTGACAGGGGAAGATCTAACGACTACTCTGAAGAGAGTGGCGAACACGTCTGCTAAAGGAAGCGACGGAGCTTACTGCTCTAGTGCTTTCTGGCAACTGATTCCATAGTCTTACAGCCGATACGGAGAAAGAGTTGGAGAAGAAGTTTGATCTGTGGACGGGGATAGAGAGAACTGAGGAGCTGCGTGATCTGGTGTCGCGATCGTGAAATTCGTGAAGAAATTGGAAGCGAGAGAGGAGATAGGAAGGTGACTTGAGGTTGAGAACTTTGTAAAGTAAAATCAGTGTGTGCAGCGTTCGTCTTTCTTGCATACGTAGCCACCCCAATTTGAGAAAATAAGGTGATAGGTGGTCCCAATATTTTAAATTAAAAATGTATCGTACGCAGGCATTTTGAACACTCTGCAGACGTCTAGCTGACTCACCTGTTAAGCCGGAATACGCTACGTCACAATAATCTAAATGGCATAAAACTAGGGACTGACATAGTTTGGCCTTGATAGAGGTGGGGAGAAACTTGCCCATGCGTCTTATAGAATACAGAGATGCGAAGGCTTTTCTACACGCCGAACTTGTGTGATGTGACCACGATAAATTTCCGTCTAATACAATTCCCAGATCTTTAACAGTTTGGTTAAATGGAATGTGAGTCGAATTTACAAGAATGGAAGGCAGAATGTTAAGATCTACGTAACGTTTCAGTTTATCGGAAGCAATCAAAATTGCTTGTGTTTTGTTAGGGTTAATATACATACCATTGTCTAGCGACCAGTTAACAATCCTCTCTATATCTTCATTAACCTTGGAAATACCATCGCTTAACATTACTGGGGGTGCAGAATAGTACAACTGGAGGTCATCGGCATACAGGTGATAACGGCAGTGTTTCAAGATATTTGGCAGGTCATTAATGTATAAAGAAAATAATAAAGGGCCGAGTACACTTCCTTGCGGAACGCCACAAGTGATCTCAGATAGCGCCGAGCACTTTCCATCATAAATCACCCTTTGTTTACGTCCAGTTAAGTAGGATTTGACCCAGTCGGTTGCAGAGGTGGTAAAATTAAAAAATGATTTTAGCTTGGAAACGAGAATATCATGGTCGAGTGACTGGAAAGCTTTCGTGTAGTCCAATAAAACTAAAACTGTCGCCTGTCTGCAGTCCATAGCTTGTCTGACGTCGTCGGTTATGTGAGTCATGGCGGTGTTAGTGCTGTGATTAGGTCTAAATCCCGACTGAAACGGAGCCAGAACTTCATTTGTATGTCGGCTGATTTGGTCGTGAGCAATGTATTCTAAAGCTTTCGATAGCGCGGGAAGAATACTGATAGGTCGGAAATTGTCAATGGAAGTGGCGGGGTCAGTCTTGGCGAGAGGAACAACGTGTGCTATTTTCCACTTATCTGGAAAAATACCAGAGCGCAGAGAAAGATTAAAAATGTCAGTGATGTATGGCAATACATGAGGTAAAATCAGCTTTATTAGTCGCAATGGGAGGTTGTCGGCTCCTTCAGAACCAGATTTGATCCGACCGATTGCAGTTGCAACTTGGAACTCATAGACTTGGTTAAAATTAAACTCTATCATTTCTGTTTTGTGGTTTGCTATAGCTCTAATAGTAACATTTTTAGCATCCTTATTCATTGAATTAGAGAGAGAGAAATGCGTATTTAATTCATCAAGAGACTAAACACGAGTAGGATCTACGTTACGTTTCTCTCCTAGCCCTAGATTTCTTAAGTTATTCCACAACATTCGGGGGTTGCCTTGCATATTTAATAATTCGTAAGAAAGCCTTCTCTTTGCGTTACGCACGGCCTGATTACATTGATTTCTCAACACGCGGTAGTTATTAAAACTATTTGAAGTATTTGGAGATTTGAGGCGCTTGTCAGATTTAAACCTGCGGTGAGCCGAATCGCGCTCCGCCATAAGTGCGAGAATGCTGTCGGTCATCCAGGGGGAAGCAGGCCGCGTGACGCGTTTTTTCTTTAGTGGAGCATGTTTGTCGAAAAGGTGTAAGATTAGACTATTTAATTCGTTAAGCTTATCGTTAATATTAGTGAAGCTGTTTATTGAATTCCATGGGGTTCTTGTAGCATCTTCGTTTAGTGAAGCGGGGTTAATTTTCTTTAAATCGCGGTATTCAATTATGTTTGGCTTGGATTTCGGAACATTGAGCGAGTAAGCAACGTAAATAAGATCGTGGAACGAGAGACCGCAGGCACTCGTTTGTCCATGTTTGGTGATTCGAGAGCAGTCTCCTGTTAAGATAACATCTAGCCAAGAATGCGATGTAGCCGTGTGGAAGGTAGGATCGAGCTTCAAAATATTTAGATTGTAAGAAGAGATAGCAGCGCGGAATTTATTTACTTCAGGTTTGTCAGTTTCTAAATGAAAGTTCAGATCGCCCAGTAATAATACATGCGAGTACATGGGAATGAGTTTAGCCAGTTCCTCCTCACAATTTACAAAGCACGTTCCAGGTGGACGGTACGCAACAGCCAGCAGTAGCTTCTGTTTGTTGATGGTAAGTTCCAAGAAAAGATATTCTGTCATTCGTGCGTAGTTACTGTCAGATTTAGCCACAACCACCGCATTAATATCTTCCCTTATCAGTGCCATCACCCCGCCACCTCGTTTCCCCAACCTGTCGTTTCGGAAGACGTTGTAGCCTCGCAAGGAGACCATGCTGGAGGGTGTGAGGGGATTAAGCCACGTCTCCGATACAAGAATGCAGTGGAGATTCAGGGGGGAGAAAATAGCTTTGAAGCTATCGAGGTGCGCTTCGATGCTCTGTGCATTCACGTGTGACACCAACAGTGAGTTCGGACAAGTCTTCAGCTCGTTTCCGAGAATTTCGGCTGTGCTGACCGCGGGGGGCGGAGTGCCAGGGCAATTAGCAGAGCGACGACGCTCTTCAGAATTTCGTCCACTGTCACCGAGATGCGTTGTTGCCAGATTAGCCATTTTTAGAATTGAGGTTTAACGAACAGAAACAAGATGGGAAAATAAACATTAGCATACCAAAATTAAATTTAGAATTATTACTTACCCTGTCAAGCAGAATAGCATGGAGGAAAGCATCAGGGAATGACACACACACACTCACATTAAAAAACGATAACATAAAAAAGAACCCGGACAAAAAACTCACACTAAACACACATGATTTGAGCACATCACACACACAATTATTCATACACAGCGTATCAGAACGACAAAAGTCACATATGCTCTTCATTACACTTCACACTCAGTTCGCGTTGCACCCCATCTCAAGGGAGAACGTCAAGATCCTCGGGGGAAGATATAAGGTAGCGACGACCTCCGTGAGATACGAAAATGCGCCCGTCTTGACTCCAGGCATTGCATGATCATTTAGCTGTGAGAAAGGTATGTTCTCGTTGGATCCCACACAATTTGACAAAAACTCAAAAAGACGCTTGCGTCAATTGGTGCAAACAAATGCTCAATAAATACAGTTGTGGTGCTTCAAAAGATTGTAACAGGTGACGAATCATGGATATATGCATATGAGACGGAACGTAAACAGCAGTCGACTGTATGGGTGTTTCAAGATGAACCCAATCCAACAAAAGTTGTTCGCGCTCGAATCACATCGAAACAAATGTTCGCCTGTTTTTTCGGGAAAACTGGTCATGTGGCAACTGTGCCTTTAGAGGAACGTAGAACGGTCAACTCTGAATGGTACACAACAATTTGTTTGCCAGAGGTCTTCGGTCAAATACGGAAAACAAACAAACGCCGTCGAATCATTCTTCATCAAGACAATGCCAGCTGTCACACATCTCGTCTAACAACAGACTTTATGAACAGTCAAAAAATCAGTACAGTCCTGCTTTGGCACCCAATGACTTCTTCTTGTTCCCGAATGTCAAGAATAAATTGTGTGGACAACGATTTTCGTCGGCGGAAGACGCCGTTGATGCGTTCAAAAACCATATTATGGAGGTGTCTCAAGAAGATTGGAAAAACTGCTTTGACAAATGGTTCGAACGAATGCAAAAGTGTATTGACCATAAAGGAGAATACTTCGAAAAACAATAAAGCAGTTTTCAATGCCAAATTCCTGTTTTTTTATTGTTAGGCTCAAAATATAAATAGTGACCCTCGTATTTATGGATATCTTTATGTTTAAAAGTGGTACTTTTCACAATTAAATCCTTTGAGGTTGCAAAAGTAATCAATCTGATACCATTATCATTACTTAATTCATGAAGACTATATTTACCAATCGTGGGTTTAAATGTCCCTTCTTTGCCAATCTGTGCATTACAGTCACCTAAGAGAATTTTCATATCATGCTGAGAAAATTTATCAAAGATCTGTTCTAACTCTGCATAAAAATCATCTTTAGCATTATCATCTTTATCTTCCGTTGGTGCATGTATGTTTATTAAAATAATTTTACACCACCTACCCTGTAAAACTGTATATGATATCCTATCATTAATAAATTCTACTGTTTTAAGAGCCGAGATAATTCTATTGTTTATGAAAAAGCCTGTTCCAAAATTATGATTTTCAGTACCACCGTAGGAAAAAGTGATATATTTCTACTCTTAAAAAATAAAGAAATAAAAATAATAAAAGGGTTAATTAACATCATCTTTATTCACAAACAGATATTAATTAATATTACTCGATTGTTTTAAAACCTGTCACTTTACATATGTACATGGCAAAATTGTTGTTTGTCAGATAAAATAAAACCATCTACAGCCAATCCTCAAAGTTCTTGTTTCTTAACATTTTTATCCTGAGCTGCAAAAGCTCTTGTCTCATTCAAATATTTCGTGAAATCTTTTTTCCTGGAAAAGAAGGGGAACTATATTACTGAAGACTCATTACATACAAATCACTTCTTATAATTATAAATTCCATAATCCATCTTATTTACTGCTATTATTATTCAGAAATAACATATTCCTTCTTTTTACAAGAGGTGACAAACTTCTTGTTTAGTTAATCAGACCAAAAGTTGTTGAGAGTACATATTGTATTAAATCGGATGTAAGATGGCTGACTGTCCATTTGTGATGAAACATGAACTCATAGTTGATGTGCGTTCTGTTTACAAACTGACGATTCCAGCCAGCCCCCATGGCAAAGTGGTTTGCACATCATGCTACAACACCAGGGGTATCGGGTTTGAATCCCAGCCTGGGCATAGATGTTTGTGAGTGTCCATTCATCAATTTCATCACTCATCCCCATCTTTGCAATTGGGCAAAAGTGGCACAAAAGCGAAGTGAAATAAAGCAACTTAATCTGATGATTCCACATCAAATCAAGGTGAAACATGGTTACTTAAAACGTTTATTGTTGTTTGTGGTTTGGTGGTGTGAACGCCAATAGAAGTAAAGGAGACTCGCCTCCTAGACACGAATGTAGCAGAAGACTTGTGCGAGACTCAGGGCAGTGCGAGAGTGAAAATTTTGTTTTAAACTCTCTACAGGAAGCAGTTGTCATGCAGAAATGCTTGTGAAAGTTTCGTTTTAGATTCTCTACACTACTCCATTTTAAAGAAGTTTCCACGAATAAGTTTTTGTGGGTCTTTCAATCTAAAAGAGTAGTGCACGAAATACTCTTATCCTAAAAAGCTTTGTTTTAAACCCTCTACAGGTGTCAATGTTTTTCTTTAGGCATTTCTCTTGAGTCTTCTTGAAGCAGCGTTTAGGCAGTCTTCACAAACAAAACTAATGCTTTATCATTAGCCAAAGACTTCTTGTGACATGTTAACAGTAGGTATAAGTAGAGCAGAGCCCACTCATTTATTTTTGAGGTTGCATTAGTCACTTTTGTGCTCATTCACTTGTTTAATTGCGTGCAATGGATTTCTGTCATAATACGTATACATACCAGTGAGTATGATAGAATAAATTTAATGTACAATCAAAATCAATCCATGGTGTGTTAACATGAAGACTTCTAGCTAACAAGTACACACAGCTTGTCAGTCATCCATGACTAAGGGATACAAATACCTATTGTTTGTATCTCTTGGCCAAATTTTGGACCATCAAGCACTTGTGTACAGTCACGGACAATTCTGGATTGTAATTATCTAATTGAAAGTCGTTGTGGTAGTTACAATCCAGAAGTGTCCATGATTTTTTTCCTTATAAGTTAGATTATTCGTTTTTTCGGCTTTACTATTCACATGTCGATAAACCAAAGTCAAGCTGGCAGTGACATTGGAGCAAAAAAACCCTTTTAAAGATTTTCTTCCTTCAAGATCCAGGTGTGAGGCTTATTTGAGGGCAAGATGTAATCAAGTCAATATGATAATTTGTTACAAAAATTGCTATGCTATGTTGTAATCTGGACTGAGACATGAATTCTTCAGATATTGTTTTCACATACTACTCATGCTTATCCCCATCAAAAAAATGAAACAATAAGCTGAAAAAGGAAAATGTCTCAACACACAAAAACAAGACACTAGTAAATGTCGGATACAATTTTAGTAGATACGAAACTTGAAGGCAACATGATTACATAAATACACCTCCGAGTGCTGATAGTCTTCGCTAGAATACTTTGCTGATGGCCCTGCTCTCTTATTGCACATCTTGAGTAATGAATTGTTTGTAATACACTATCACATCCTCAATGCATGGAAATATTGTACACATCTCTGGAATCATGATGCTATTAACATATTAGTTTGTGTGTGTGTACCTATGAAATGCAAGAAGGTAATATATAACACATGCTATGTGCTGATAATTATGTATGGAGCAGAGACTTAAACAATGACAGAGAGACAAAAGAAAGATGGAGGCAGTGGAGATGAAATTTTTAAGGAGTATATGGATTAGACTAGAAGGGATAGAATAAGGAATGAAGAGATCCGACAGACAGTGGGTGTAGTGAAGCTTCAGGACAGGATAGATCAGGCACAGATGAGATGGTTCAGGCACATGAAGAGGATGGATGCACAAAGACTACCAGTAACAGCTTAATAAGACCAGGAAAAAATGGAAAGGCTTGACTTCTTTGCCGACCCAGCCAGAGGCCCATAACGGCGATGGATGATGATGATGATGATGATGTGTGTGTGTGTGTGTGTCAGTATTTACTGCATAATTATATGAATATTGAATATTTCACACAAAATAATAATTTAAAAAATCATTATGAAAAAATACTTACACATTATGTTTTAATTTTAAGTGGTATCTCATAGTTTGGGGTTTGTTCTTTATGATTCCACAGAATGTACATTTGTATGGGCCAGTATGGTCTGACATAAAATGTGCTCTAAGAGGGCGCAGTTTGGGGTAAACTTTGTTGCAATTCGCACATGCAAAACTCTCTCTGTCAAGATCATCTTGAGAACCTGCAAAATGGATACATTTGCAGGAATTATATGTATTATAAATAAATGCATTGAGGCAAATTCCATGCAACTTACCTGTAAAGGTTTCATTGATTTCATGGTCCCTGTTAAGACATGTTCTGAATATTGCTAACTTCTCTTCTTGAATGGATAATGTATTATAATGGAAAATATAATTCAAAGGATGGTCAATAATTCTTGAATAAAGATAAAACCTTCCCTCGCATATTAGAACATGGCACAATCATCTATTTTATTTTTATACATGACTTTCATTGGTAAGATGGACTAAACTACATTTTAACATGGACTCACTGCATCTTTCTCTTCACGATCAATATTTGAGGGCACATTACCACAGAAAAATTACGGTTATATGTGTACTACTGTACTTGGTGTGTACGAGGCTCATTTTGCCTGATCGAGTGTTATTTCCTTGAGCAAACAGCTCTCAATTCCATACGCTATCTAGGGTTGTCTGTGCAAACTATTTGGTGTGAAATCCTGCAACACTACCATTTCTTCAGAGACTGGGTGAATCACAGAGCCACTTTATGAAGGGACATGTCTAGAAAAAAATTCCCACCTGAAATCACTTACCCTTGGAATTGAACTTCGGTTTCTCACATGGGAGTCAAGACACCTTACTTACTGGACCACTGTGGCTTTTAAAATTACTGTATTGAGTACTTCAATGATATTTTTTTTATTTGCTTCTTAAGAAAACAACAGGTCTCTGTTATTATCTTATAAGAGGCTTTTCTTTCCTTGACACCTGTTCATAGAAGCATAAAAAATACAATTACTAACTGACAAATTCACATGACCACATGTCAACCCGCAACTGGTCTCCTGGAGGAAGTGTAATGACTTTTCTCCAGACATTTCAGCCTGTGTATGGGACGACACATTTTCATATATTATTTTACATATGTATGTTTATGTTTGGAATGGGAGGAGGGGATGGAAACAGCTTTAAAAGGTCACCGACTCGGGAGGAGAAGAACAGGCCTTTCTGCCACCTTATAGATGAAAACCATAACGTAAGACTCTGCCAAAATAGTCATGCAAGCAAAATCCACCTTGGAAAGGTTCTCAAAAAAGCCCGCCTGCGCATGCGAACAAATGCCATTCCATGGAAGCAGACGATGAGGCCGAGAGCTGACGCATACAGTGCCAAAACCCTGATCAGCGGCAAAAAAAGGAAGCACTACACTCCGACCAGAACGGCAGAAAGTGAAAGGACTGCATCAACTAGTGCCGCCACGAGCACAAGCGGAAGAATAAGGAACCATATCGCCTGCAGCAAGGCAGTACACGCCTGACGAAGCCACCAGACGGGTGGCGAAATCGATGGCGAAGAAAAATTTGTGCTGAAAAATTTAATAGTAAGCTTATCAGAGTAAATTAACTATCTCCGCGTAACCACCAAACAGATATCTTTAGATACAATGACAAGTTCTGCAATTATTATTATCATGCATTTCATATTCTAGATGCTCTCTTATTTCCTTAAGTATCCCCCCTTTCACTGAAGGAACTTACTACCATTCCGATACTTACAATATTCTTGTTACCTTTTTTCTACTTGTATTTAATGTCCTAAATGGGGTCTACACATGTAAGCATTTTTCATTTAAATTTCTGGTCATATGATGACATGAGTATAAGTATTTCAAAAAAGTATTTGTTCCACATTCAACTGTTATTTTGATCTTTGATGGGCCAAGTAATCCATCCTACCTGCAACATTACTGAATGAGTAATTCTATGAATTATGCCAATCTTGGAAAGAGCTGTGAATATTTTCTGAAAATCACAACGTTTATTTATGGCGCCACCCATAAGCTGATCAATAATTGTGTGTGTGGTGAATATGTATGTACATGTCATTAGTGCAGAAGTTTTTTCATTTTTATACTATGCATTTCTAAATAATAAAAATACATTTGAGAGTAAAACTTCACTTATCCACATTTACACACTAACTTGCATTTTACAATTAGTGAATTCCTTGTGATTACTACAGACTTGTACTGATTTAAAGCAAATGGAGTTCATGTGAAGTCATAAAGGCCTGACATGCCACAAGAAAGGTTGCAGAACATTGATTTCAAATTGAGGTACAACCTGCCTACACCCACACCCCTACATGCAAAAAAAAAGAAATACCCTAAACTCTATGCTGAAATAGATTTTAGATGGTCAGGGCCTGCCAAGTGTTTTTCTTTTTCTTTTCTTTTACTTATACAGGGTGTCTACCAAAATAACACATCCAAAATTCTTGACGTTTTCTAGACCTCCTTTCCTTTTTCTTGACCATTTTTTTCTTTTTCTCAACGTTTATTTAATCACCACTTACTTAGGTACAGTTGAAAATTAAGAAAATTTACATTGTTATGTACCTGTATTGGGATTTTATAAAAGATTAGTACAAATATTCAGTTTTTTCAAATCCCAGTACAGGTATATAACAATGTAAATTAGCTATACTATAAAAAATAGCAAATATTCTTCACCACAAGAATAATTTCTTGACCTTTTCTTGACCTATCTGTTGATTTCTTGACATTCTTGTCTGGTAGACATCCTGTTATACTTTTCCGACCCTACTCCTTTGAAAAGGAACCATGTTCAAACATATTGGTGCACCTGGGGATGTTTGGAGAGAAATAGTAATAACAACAATAAAGAGCTCCTACCTCGTTTGCAGAAAAGTGTACTTGGATTTGTCCATCACTCACTCACACACACAGTCATTTGGTCAATCTAAACCTACGTATGTGATGGATCATCTCACTCTTCGATGGCGAAATGATTTCAAGCATGGTTTCCAGGGTAACGTGCAACATATAGCAACAATGGAGTATTGTTCTGTTCTGTCGATCCATAACTATACATACGGAACTGGGACCACAACAATGGTTCGGATCACTTTCACTATGGAACGAAAGGTGCCGAAAGACACGGCAAGCTATATGAACGCAACAGCAGGGGTCATCACTCTCACAACTATTTATTCACATGCCAGTTTCGTGGCTATCTTCGGACAACTTCATAGAGTTCTCGACATGCTCATCCCACAAACCAAAGTAATCAATGGGCACCTCAACACAAATGATAACATCTTGCATTATTATTATTTATTGGCAGGAAGGAATGTGCTAACTTTCAGTGCAAATGGGCGCTTTAGATTCAAACCAATGTTCTCATGCGATACATTTTTGCCTATAAATTAAATTAAAGGCTATTCATTGGAAGTAGGCCAGCCTCGTTCAAACACAGGCCTGTGTGACACACGCTACTTTGGAGATTAGCTTGAGAGGCCTGACGTAAGCTCAAGGCACTGATTCTCAGCAAGAGACTTGGGGAAGGATTGAACTTTCATCTCCTCCATGCCACCAATGCAGCTTCTACCTTTTCTCAGAGAAAACTAAGGGAATCATGGGCATATGGAGGTTGTGCAAACACAAACAGTGAGTTTGACACGAAGGAAGCGATGAAATTGAGACACTGAGTCTCATCACCTCTGTTCTCTGGCTCTCAAGACCGAGTCTGTTACAATTATCTTCAAGCAGTTCACAAATGTCCTCACAATGCTGGGTTAACACTGAAATTTCAGAGCTCCATCAGAGATTGAACCTGGGATGTTCGTACCGAAGACAATTTGCAACCTTCTTGTGAGTTGGCATTGCTCTCACCCATACTATATAAAAAGGCAACAACGTTGACTGTAAATTAAAAATCAAGACAGGAATGTTACTTTCAAATACATCTTTCATCAATTAGAAACATTTAGTGTACAGGGTGTACACAAAGTCTGTATACCCCCTACATACATTATTATCACAAAGGTAGAATGTACCTCTTAGGAATCCAAAATATTTGCATGTGTCCCTTCGTGGTCCCCACATAGTTCATGTTTTCCAACATTCTTTGGGTCATTTTCTGAAAGGCTGCACACACCTCATTTTTGAGTTCATAGATCAGGGCTTTTGGGGGGTCATGTAAGAGGAACTGGACAATTGTCCGATCCTCATCTGATCCAACGATTCTTAAAGACAGTATTCAGGCAGCATGAAAGAGTCAATGTGAAGTGGGCAGGTGCCCCATCATGCTGAAAGCAAACAATATTCAGAATTCCCACCCCTTTCCACTTGTAAGATAGCCACAAGTGCACACATCATTTGGGGATAACTGACGTTATCAACAAAACTAGTAAAAAAAGAAAGAAAAACAGATGTGTTGCTGTCATTACGGCCCAGATCATCGCATGAGGAGGATGGTCCTCTAAAGAAATGTAGATTCCCCCCCCCCTAAATCTGTGCAACATCATTGCTTCGACTTTTGTCTACAGCGACTCTGAGACAACAATGAACTCAAAATTGCAATACGCCACAGAGGACAGCAACTTAAGATCTTGAGATTGCAGAACACATGCCAAGATTGTGTAAAAGTCACCAGTATGAATGGGGCATGATTCCTCATGTAAATATAGGTGTATAACAGGCACGTATATTCTAGGCTAACTAGAATAACTCCGAAGCCTACATTAAAATACAGGAAATCAGTGTGGTAACTGATGCTTCACTCTCAAATAACGACCATGGTTGAAAAATAGTGCTAGTGTATGGTCGTCTTTACTTTGAACTATCACCAGGCTTCATCCTGAAGATTCTGCCCCAACCAGTGCATACTCAGCCTAATGTACCTGAGGTGGTGACCCGTGATGTATTTGTGGTAGCTTCTAGTGCTCCTAGCCCAAGCTCTGGGCAGAGAAGTCTTTAGTTCATCCTAGAGATCCCCTCAGTGTATTCAACAATTAGAATACAAAATCCACTAAACCTCAAATTCAGCTAAATGAAATGTGTATAAAAATGTAAAGATGCTAATTGACGGCAGGACGTATTCTCCTTGTTGACAAGACATTCATGTAAAAGTTTGTATAAGAAAACATTGTGCAAACTTTAACTAAATTATGTAGATGGCAGCACTTGCTGTACCAGATTTAGTAATTTTACGATGAAATTGGCAAACTGTTCCTGCCACCTCTTGTAATTCCGCTTTTGTTGCCAGACAAATCCAAATACAGACTTTCCACTCGCGGTTGGGCTTTCTTTGGTAATTGGCACTGGGGAACCCCTCCCTCTGTGGCTTTGAGCCTGTCCTTCACAGCTAGTAAACATCCTTGTATGATAACAAAAGCTGAAGTGTCATCTTGAGAACTACAAAACTAGATGGGAAGCATTTTTTTAAATATTTGCCATAAAAGAGTTCATGTGTGAAGTATGGCATGTGTTCTACTGTTCTGTGCTGTGTGGTCAAGTAAGAACAATTAATATACTTCATGAACTCATGGAATAGACACCATTCTCTTGCATTCCTTACGAGGATAGACTTGAAATAAATTTGGATGTATTGTTTAGTGTATACAAAAAAACTCATCTGAAGAAACATTATATGAAAAACTGACCCAGAAATTCACACAGATGGAGAGAACAATGGAGTTTATGTTCAAGTAATTGATTTAAGGTAAGAAGATAATTATTGATTATTTTGTACTTGCATATAGGTCTAATGTAAATATTGCATATAAATATTGCTAATTTTTATAAGTAAACGTGAAATAGTTTATGTTCATTTGCTGTTAATGACGAGATTTCAATGTAACAAAAACTTTAAGAACATGAATAAGGACCCTTAACCCCCACCACTGGTGTATACAGACTTTGTGTGCACCCTGTAAAGAGGACCAATTTGCAATTACTGAGATATATTAACTAGGCAATCAAGTATTTCACTACTCCTGTGATATACATACCTGCACATTCTTCCATTGTATATTTTTTACATTCCCTGTTTCTTAATGTATATGAAGCAAAACTATAAACAGATGAAGGCTGCTGCTGTGACACTGATGGTACATTTTCTGCATTTGGGATCTCTGCTTCTTCCATAACAGCATCTGATATGCAACCTGGCTCCGTTACCTCACTTTCATTCTTCAATGTTGGATCACTAGATACTAAAGAGTCCACTCCATCCTTCTCTGAAAAGCTTTCTGTTTTCCCAACAGTTGCTGAAGGTGATTGTGTATCTTCCACATTAGCAATTATGGGTACATCACACGAAACACATGATTCCATGTGAACATCATTTTCTGCACTCAAAGCTTCATTGACAGACTTTGAAGATTCCACATTATGCTCCATGCTGGAGGAGAGTGAGTGGGTACCAGATTTACATTGTTTAACCACACGTGATATTACAGGGATCCCAAGCTTTTGCCTTGTTTCCAAAGCTGATACACTCAAAGAATTATTTCTAGCTGTAGAATTCTCAGCAATGGTTACTGAATGGTGAACCATTGTAGCCACTTTTGGAATGGCTTGGGATTTGGATTGCAAAAGAGAAGTTTTGCTAGTTGCTGCCGTTGAAATGCCAACCATATCCTGTTCATCTGAATCTGGTAATCCACAAATGCTTAATGTTCCAGCAGCAGGCAGCTGTGGTGTATTAACTGAACCCAACTTCGGGAACTTTCTGTTAACTAGTGTTCCAGGAAGGTCTGGGTTCCCATGAGTATTTTCAACTGCCACATGGTTAGTAAATGAAGATTCCATTATGTCACTTCTTGGTTGGCATGGGAAAGATGATAGTGAATTAAACAGATCTTGTACAGGTTCTACCACTACAGGCATTGAAAATTCTCTTGCTATATTCTCATTGGTGAATTCCTTTTCATCCACTTCAGGCTCCTGTAGGTTATCTGTGCAAGGCGTGACTGAAGATGATGCTTGAGGTGTCACAGATGTATCCTCTATAACTGTGCGACTGCTTTGTTCATGTTTTATAGGTGATGCTTGGATTTTTGAATTCTGCAAGATAAATATTAGCATTAATAACTTGCATAATAATTTGAGCCTAATTTATCAGAACATTAATACATAATAATTTACTTTATTAATTGAAGAACATTTTATCAGTTCCTTAACCAGTAAGAATGTGTGTATGAGCAAAAATTACCCAGTTGATTTTGCAATAATATATTTTTCAATCCTTCCGATATTTTGGATGAGGTCACCCTTCTCAGTACCTTTCCAGTGAACACTTCCGAGTGTAGTGACCTTGAATTGTCTGTTAGTTAGTTCGTTAGTTTCACCCACAGGGCCATAGAAACAATGCCTGGGTAAATTTCACCAAACGTGCACTCGTATGTCTCAGTCTGGTATTTGAACATGTTTTTCTTTCTCATATTTTTATCAATTACGTGATTCAATGGAAATGTTCAAAATTAATAAAACAGTTAAAATTTGGACTTACAAATTAATTTTGCTTCTGGGTATTTTTTACCTAGTGCACAGGCTTATGTTATAGCAGAGAGCACTCATCTTACAGTCTTTCTTTCTCCTAATCTTTTCTTGATTATCTTTGTGTAGTGAAATAAAAATGTTCAAACTTAATCAAATTAAATTAATCAATGAAGATATTATTATTTATATGCTTTAAAACAATTCATATATGGACTTAATAAGCAATTTTATTGGTATTTTTTACCCAACATGCCAGGGGCGGTTACTGATATTTTGAGGTGTTGCACAACGACCGGATATTTTACAACAAAATTTCATAGTTTTTGTTAGTATATTTTTCATTTGTTTTCCTATTAAATATATTGAACATAAACAAACAATTTTGCCCTTCATTCATAAAGCAAATTCCATTATGATCTGTTAAAAAAAAAGGAGGCAACCTGCGAGATTTCACAGTGTTGAGTAGACGGACAGGTAAGCGTTGCAAAGCTGGAGCAACGGCCTGATCTCTACTGCGAGGAGTATTGGAGCGAAGTTCAACGCTGTTCTTCCTATTCCCTGCTTTAGTTGGCTTCGTCGTTGCAATGGGTTTACAACACACCAAGGTCAGGCGACCCGTTTCGGATCCCCCGGCAGATGAGGGAAGAAGAGGACGTACCAACAACAAATGCTTGATTGCTATTTCTTTCATACACCGTTAAAGAGCAGCAGCGTTCGGACAGCAGCCAAGTTCTCACTGTCTGTGCCGTAGAGCAACAGACAAAATGTCCACGTTAGGCAAAGATTAATATTTTATTTTGGGGAGATTCTTAACCTAATTTAAGTTATGCTTGAAACTTGTAACAATTTGATTTGATTTGTTGTTTTTTAAATCCACTTTATACACAGAAAGACTAATCAGGACTGGACCTACAGTTTAAAGTGGGTTCCGAACATTAAAGTACTTATGTAATCACAAAAACACAATTCTGCATAATATTGCTGCCGAATAAATGGAAACTTCAGATTTTGTATGATTATTAATTGTACTCCTCGAAAGTGTCACACGTCAATCACATAAAATTATAAGTTTTATATATATATATTTATATATATATATATATATATATATATATATATATATATATATATTTATTTGCTGCAACCACCAACATTCTGAACCACGAGCCACCACTGCAATATGCATACTTACATCCTACTAGAGAGCACACATCCTGCAGGGTTAAAAAAAAAATTCCCATGTTCTGACCCCACAGAAAGGAAGAAATGAAAACTATTCCCATAAATGTGCATTTCAATCAATGAAACTTGATGTCAGTAATTATGTACAGTACAAACCCATACTATAATAAGCAGTTGGCAGTATAATAGGAGAAAAAATGTTGGAGAATACTGTATTTATGACTCTGCACATTCAAACTGAAAACAGGGTAATTTCTGTGAAATCTGAACCATGGACATAATGGTGTTTCAACTGTGGGACATTCCATGTGAAATCAACCAATGAAGAGGCACATTTCAACTTCACATATTTTGATACATTTGAAATTTGGCACACTGAAAAGGCCACCTCAGATAGGAAAATATGCAAAGTTGCACATTCATGACCTTTTGTATTTCTAAAATGACAGGGGTGCAAAATGTGCGATTTTGACAACTTTTTCCAGTGTCTTGTTAACTTTAAGTTGTAATATTTCAGCAAATCAGGGAACTTATAGAAGTGATTTATGTAGGCTACAGATGCTAATAATTTTTATTGGTGAAATATGAAAAATATATGCACTCACGAACATTTAAATCATAATGCAATTAAAAACACTAACCATTTTCAGATTAGTTCATTTAGTTATTTACATGGCATAGGACCACTTTTTGTAGAATGCCCCTGCACTAGGAGGCCAAAATATATCACAACTTGCTCAATGACCTTGTTTAGAATACAAATATTTTATACTAAATACAAATGCAAAGATGTTTGATACTAGATTTTCAATTTTACAAATTGACATTCATCTGAGACTGAAGGCATTTTATGGGGATAAATGCGTAGAAATCAGTACTGTGAGATCTTGGGCTTTTCATGCTCATAAAGAAAACCCCAGCTGAAGAACTCGCAGCGTATGTGAGAGAATGGAGTGGAAGACCGCGTACTGCAACTGATGGAGGTCATCGGAATCATGTTCAGCTGGGTGAATCCGAATTTGTAGCACATTTTCTGTGGTTAGAAACTCGATCACGGAACGCTACTTCAGGTGCTCCAACGACATTGCATGGTTACATGCTGCCATTTTCCTTGCTATAGTTCAGCACCTCCTGGCGATAGAAGTTTGAAACCTTCAATGGAGAAGCAGGAAAGTCTTGTGAGTGCAATGTATGGTAACTCAAAATCCAAAATGCGTTTACAAGGTAACAAAAAAACAACAACATATGAAGCTTTACTCTTCAGCATGCCCTAGTATATATACACTTTATTGCAGATCCGTTTCAGGATTGTAATGTTGTTGATAGACATTCCAAATTACAGTTTGCAGAATTTAGACACAAAATGGTAATAAGCAATAAAATTAGGCATACCATATTTAATGCATGATATTGAATTTTTCACGAGTTTTGTATCTCTTAAACCAAATGAATATCAAAATCAAAATTTTTGCTGAAGTTACTTATCATGGAGTACTGTATTGTGTACAAATTTGAGATTTTTAAACAACGGCCCACCAGAGATATTTAACCTTGAACTTGGATTTTTTTTAACAAAAAGTACATGTTTATGACCCTGTAGAAAAAAAAAGGATTAATTAAAGTCTCAAGCTTCAAATAATTTTGACACACACTATTGATACACAACTACTTGCACAAAAAAATTCAAGTGTCAAACAAATGGCCTTCACCCAAAAATGGCATTTTGAGCTATTAAAATACATAAATTTGACCTTAAAATTTATTATGAGGAAAAATATTTAGAAAATTACACACAAATATAATTGTAGCCTATAATGTGCTTAACATCACAGATTTTGTTGTAGGACTTACCAGAGCTGAGATAAAAAAATGCCCGCCATCTTCAAATCGGTGATTGTAAAAATAGAATAACAGTGGTTCTGAACTGTCAACCTATGAGGCTCACACCACACAAAAAATGAACTTTTTTTAAAAATGGTCAAGCAACCATGTTGTACCACATCATATGGAGTGACCCCTCTTGCTTTATGTGCAAGTTCATAAGTGAAATCATGCACTGAAAATTATGTTACATTATTAGATTCTATTTAAAAACATATACAAAACTACTCTAGTTACATGAATATGCATGTGCGTATACTATGTATATATGTATAACAAAATTACTGAAATACCACGATAACACTCAGGAAAAACATCCATTATAAAAAGCCAGCAATTTTGCAACTACTGCTTATGTCTAGCTATAAATTTCATATCAAAAGTTGTATCTTAAATTCAGAGATGTGCCTTTTTACATGTGAGAGAAAAATGAAAGCTGCAGAACAGGAAAAATGCAGCCAAGTATGTATTTTCATTGTTTTCAACAGTTTGGAACAAAAGAAAAGGACAAAAAAGCCAAACCAAAAAACCCACACAAAAAAACTCAGTCCCTTCCCTGGCCACTTCCAACTCTATGAAAACATAAATCTAGAATAAGTACTTCTGTATCATGTTTTGCTTTTGGCACTTCATATTAAACTTATTCATCTTTGTTACATTTCATCGATCTCTTTCATATATGTTGTCTAGTTTTTGACATTACATAGAATAAACTACATACTGTTCAATAAAGTAGGTCAATATCAGTGGCGTAGCATGGACATTTCGGGTGGGAACGCCAAGTCCGAAGGTAGGGTTGGCCCTTCTTTGCTTATTAATTTACTTATGGAATTAGTCACCATTGTTTCTTGCCTGAAGTCAGCTTGGTTTTCAATAAAACATCCATGCATGTTTTACCTAGAAAATTAGATGCCTCACTATGCCACAAATGTTTTGAACTCTGGTGTTTTATACCTTTCTGCATGACGCAAGTCATTAAAAACCTACCTGAATCACAAGCGCCTCTGCACAACAGTAGACGTCATTCTTGTGGATGATCTAATTGATTTGGTTTATTTTACGTCGCTTTTCTACCACTTTCGGATAATCGCGAATACGAATATGAGTGATGATATTGAAGAAGGGACACTCACGAAGAACACCCGTGCTCATGCCGGGATTCGAATCAGGGGCCTCTGTCGCCTTGGCAAAACACTCTGACACAGAGGTGGGGGGATGATCCAACTATCGTACACTCAACTGACGTAACAGTGCCGATTAGTAATTCAGACCACTGTTTATTACATCTTGAGAATGTTGATAAACATTTTAAAATAATTTTGTCCAGAGACCATTTGATGTTAAGAGTTTTCAAATGAATGCTAAACATTTTCATTGACAAAATATTAAGCAGTTAGATACTAACGATATAATAATAACTAGAGCCTGGATTTATAAGCTCAAACGAACAGTAAAATAAGCAAGTTAATAAGCACAAAAAATGAAAAAAATAAGCACCAAAATATGCATAAACAAATACAGGAAAATCTGAAAACATATTTGTTTATTAGATCTCTTAACTTGCTGTTACAGTATGTAAGGAAGGTCATCCTGAGGTTTTCTTGTGTGAAGCTCCAACATCTGTCAGTGAAGAATGATTTGTACAGTGAAAATGTTCTTTCCACATCGCATGGCGTCACAGGCGCATGTGAAAAACACCACAGTTTTTTTCCGGTGAATTCCTCTTCAATGTCTGCTTCTTCACCAGAAGTCTTTTTATAAATTTGACACAGTGTTTTGTAACGGAAATTTTTCAGTAATACCTGACTGAGCTTGTCGGGCGCAATTTTATCATGGCATGGCGTGGATCGCGTCAGCTGACCTACGAGGAAAAGAGGCCAGGAAATTCCTGTGATGCTATTTAGAAGCATTGATCTCATCATCCCAATGCCATTGTGTGATTGAAATAGGATTGAAATGACAGATTTGGGTACAATATGCTATTTTAAATCAAAATCATAAAATAAGCAAGCATAACCGTTTCCTGCAGAAATAAGCATTTATAAGCACTTTCAACCTTAGTTAAATAGCTCATCAAGGTATGTAATACGAAGTATAACCTTTCTTCTTCCCATGAGAAGTCTGGAAAAGAATGTGCATTTCACTTATAAATCCGGGCTCTAATAACAACAATAAAAAAATAATAGTTTTGCGGTTAAGTGGTAGAGCAGCCACAGGCTGAACTTCTACCAGGAGGACTTCACCAACTTATTTGACAAAACCTGTGTTGATCTTTTAGTTTTTAATGCACATCGCTGTTCGTGCGATAAATTATATAATGCTGTGGCCATTAAGAAATGGTATATTTGAGTTTGGTAAAGTTACGTCAGTCAATATTGCATATTGTAACATCACATAGCATGAGTGGCATGAGCGTGAAGAACCGGGTATGAATTCTACCACTGTCGTCTGCTTCAGAAGGCAGGAAGGGTCACATGAACCAATCACGGTAGACCTCTGCTCCGTATGCTGGCGTACGAGAGATAATTTACGTGCTTGCTGTAGAGATCCAAGCATTCCCTCCAGAAAGGCATTGAAAAAAAAATGCTAGAATGAGCGTTGTTAGTGGAGCGTTGCAAGCGGATCGCGAAAAATAGCTATTATAATGCCATGAAGGTCAAACATATATGAAATTAGTCAAGTTTTACTTTATATTTACAGCTTTTACGCATTTTTGAAATTTTAAATCTGGGAATGCCGGGCGTATGGGCATACTATAACGCTACGCCACTGGTCAATATTAATTGTACTTACTTTACATAAGGTACAACTTACACCACATGCCATCATTTCACTAAGTAATAAAGACCAGCATTGGCACATATTTAATTTGTTTTCACCACATCATGTGGCTTCCTCAGGAGATAGGACAAGAATAGTCAAGAATTAAAGACAGTGCAGTGCCCTGTCACTCCTTTCTACTCTATGTCTGGCTGGCAACAGACTATCCTATCCAATATGGCTGGCTGGCTGACAAGAAGTAAAGATGGCTGCACTTCCTGTTGGTCATTTGTTTATTGTGAGCTCATTCCATGTCAAATCAAATGATAACAATTATATTTGAACCTTAAGGATTCAGATTTTTTAGATTTTCTTGTTTATACATTGCACCTATCAAGAGGACAAAAACTTCCAAATTTCAGATTTTTTCGGTTCTTAGTTTATGAGTTATTGACTTTCAAAAAAGCAAAAATCCCAAAATTTGATGACATTTTGAAATCTTTCGACAGCTGTAGATCAAAAACTATTTGACCTAGAGAACTCGAATTGGAGTCATTCTCTTCTGCTTATAAGGAGCTTTAATTTAATTTTTAAGAAACTTAAAAATAAGTTTTTTTGAAAATCTCAGAAACACCATTTTTAATTTTGTTGAAAAAAATATATGATTTGAAGACATCACTTGACTATTTGTGTGCAAAATTTCATAATGGGATGGTACTGGGTTCCTACAGAAATTAATTTTTTGTATTGTAATGTGTGCGAAATTTGCTAAATTTGTTGACTTCAATGTTATAACCACAACTATATGCTGAGTGGTTGATGTTGAAGTCTTCATATTAGTCTATTTTATAATATTTGGAGTACAAATAACATGAAAATACCTAAAACTTATCACCTTTAATATCAAGCAAGCAAATTGAAAATACGAGGGGAAGTCATTAAATAAAAGGAATTTTATTCTAATCTTAATGGAGATTTATGCACAACAAAAGTTTGAGTTTCGGCACTCAAAAAGGTTCCTTAGCAACATGCCATAAAGGTGTCGTGACAATCGAGCAATATGCGCCTGCACAGTACCTCGTACAGCATGGCCGCTCCACTGTTGACTTGCACCGTAGAAGAGCTACAAAGTGTTATTCGTTTCTTGTGGTCAAATGGACTGAAACCTTCTGAAATCTAGAGCTGAATGAAGGTTCAGTACGGAGACAATTGTTTAAGTCAGGGGAGAGTATATGAATGGGTGAAAAGATTTCAAGACTGAAGACGAAATGTCAGTGATGAACACCGGAGTGGGAGGCCAGTTCGCGTGGCAACCAAAGTAGTGAAACAGCAAATCGATCAGTGAATCCGTTAATTTAGTACACTCTCCCCAGACTTAAATATTGTCTCCGTACTGAACCTTCATTCTGCTGTAGATTTCAGCATAGGCGTACACAGACCCTCTGATTAGAGTGTGCGGGAGCCTTGATGAAAATTCATTTGGAGAAAGAAAAACCTCATTCATCTCACTGTTTTATTGTATCGATGGGTATGGAAGAGGGGCGTATATAGAGTGACTCTGGAACTACTGGAAATAACTGTATTAGAAGAATACACACTTCCGTGGCACCGATGTTCTTTGCCCCCCTCCATTATTCCCCCTAATTTACATATGAGGTTTCATACAACAGATTCAAAACAACTGCACATAATATGTTCATTTCCAAAAGTGATGGCCATTAGGGAGGTGGTTGCTCCCTCACTTTTTGCCCCTAAACTATAGCCTCTTAATGCTGAGCCTTGTCTGCAAAGAAAAAGTAAACTGTCTTTGCCACTCCCCACTTTGTCACGCAATTGGTGCTACCGATTTCAAATGTAAGTGCAATTTATTCTTGGAAACACATAGGTAACAAAACTAACGAATAAACTGTACGAGAGTGTTAATAACAAGAAATTTGCTAGAGAACGAAGTTGGATAGATCAATACATAGTATATCTTACGTAGTTGCTTGGTACTTTCGCCGGCTTGAAAATACTTAATTATGTAAAGAGCATAATATCAATTATAGCCTGACAAGTTAAGTCCCGATATGCGCAGATCACTGTGCAGCACTTCCTATTACGTCATCCTCCCCACCACTCTTCTACATACTGGTCTGAGAGTACAAGTGGTGCCAACTCAGCAAAATTAAGATAAAACAAATATGACAAACGATTTTTACTGTGTGAATTGACGGTGCCGGCTCATATCAGTTTATCAGTGGTTCATTTGATTTAATCCGATCTTTGAAAATGCGTGCGGTGCACGGATCGTAAACTGTAGTATTACACAAGCACGTTAAGGTTTATAACGAAGAGAAACTTCTGGGTGAATGACTTCATATTCTGAATGCGACATAGAGCAGTGACCTGTTTTGTTTTTTTTTAAAGCTGAGTGGGGTGGGGGTTCTTTTGTTTATCGTACAACAATCACTATGAGAAGGCAATCTTGCCTGTGCTCTTTTTTAAAGCATTGAAATGTTCTTGCTCTTTACCCTTGGCTGCATATTTTTGAAACGCAAAATTCAAATCCTGCCGGCTCCAACGAAATCCACAATCTGCTCCGGAAAGCCCCTTAGAGGAGAGGCCAGACAAATTGTTTACAATGTTGCAACATATTTGTGAAATCGGAAGGAGTTACATAAGCTTTAGTATAATGTTGTCGAGTCCACAAGCGCTGCCACGGGAGTATCTAAATGGATGGTTTCTCAAGTTTTAAAATAATTGGATAGGATTGATTTGTTGTTTTAAGTCCACTTTATGCACAGTAAGGCTAATCGGGACTGGACCTACAGTTTAAAGTGGGATCCGAACCACTATGTGCCTCCACCGGGAATCGAACCCGGGACCCCTAGATTACAAGGCGACGACCCTACCACTGCACCATCGGGGAGGACAAGTTTTAAAAGAAGGAAAAGAGTCGTTGGCGAAAGGTGAGCTGAATTTCTGTACTCTGACAGGTAGAAAAGAGCCCAGGAAAAAGTGAATACAAATTTCGTTGAAAATCCTCAGACCATTCCATTCCCTCCAGGTTGTAACACTGCGAACCAACGTCGCTGTGGAGAATGGAGTGGGGAAGTGTGGTGCGAGATGCGCAACAGCTATTTGCAGCGTCTTGTTTTTAAACTTGTCAAGTTATAATAACGGTGATAAGATTCCTCTGCACTAAATTCCTAAGCAAGAGTATTAGAGGGGACTACTGCCCCCTCTTGCCCACCCGTGCGCACACCTGAGAGTTTCAGAAGGTTTCAATCCCTCTGACCACAAAAAAATGAATAACACTTTGTAGCTCTTCTACGGTGCAAGTCAACAGTGGAGCGGCCACGCTGTACAACCTACTGCGCAGGCGCATACTGCTCAACTGCCACGAAACCTTTATGGCGTGTTGCTAAGGAACCTTTTTGAATGCCGAAACACAAATTTTCATTGTGCATAAATCTCCATGAAGTTTAGAATAAAATTCCTGTTATTTAATGACTTCCCCTCATACATTTTTCAATTGGCTTACTTGATATTAAAGGTGATAAGTTTTAGGTATTTTCATATTATTTGTACTCCAAATATTATAAAATAGACTAATATGAAGACTTCAACATCAACCACTCAGCATATACAGGGAGTCCATAAAGTCCTGCAAGAAACTAAAACTCTATAAATTGAAAACTATTAAGTTTATTAACAAAATATTTTGTGTGTACTTACAGCAAGGTTCAAAGTTTATTTCCTGCTTGTTAGGTTCATCGCCAAACCTCCAATTGTGCACCATTCACGTCCAAACACTGTTGCAGTCTTTCTGTGAAACCGAGAATTGTGTGCTGACGGTGCTCTCCTGGGATATTCAGAATCACATCTCTTATTTTTTTTAGGTCATCCAGATATGCTGGTTTCTGTAAATACACCTCGGTCTTTACATGTCCCCACAACCAATATTCGCAAGGTGTCAAGTCTGGTGATCTTGCAGGCCAAGGTGTGGGCCCTCTTCGGCCAACCCATCTACCTTGAAATTGTTCCTTAAGAAACTGCCGAACTTCAAGGGCAAAATGCGGCGGCGCCCCATCTTGTTGCATGTGGACATCATTGATGATGCCTAACCTATTAAGTTCTGGCACAATGAATGTCTGTAGCATGTTCAGATAGTTCTTGCCATTTACCGTCTCTTACCAATGATGTGGTCCATTGAAATCACACACCACACATTCACCTTGGGACTACCCCGAGTTTGCACTTCAAACTCGTGTGGATTTTCAACCCCCCAAATTCGGCAATTGTGTATGTTCACTTTTCCCGACACATGAAATGTGGCCTCATCTGAGAACAGAATCCGAGACAGAAGGTAACCATCACCTTGTAAACATTTAAGCATTAACCCACAAAACAACATTCTCATGTCACAGTCTTTGTCTTTCAGATCGAGTACAAATTTTGACTTGTAGGGCCGGGCCTTCACCTTCTTGCGTACGATCTTGTGTAATGTTGACTTCGGTATTCCCAGTTCCAGTGATCTTCGTTTCAGCTATTTTATTGGACTCCGATGCACGCTGTCCTGCACTGACTGAATCACATCGTTACTCGATCCAGGCCTTCCACTGCGTGGCAAATCTGACACACTTCCCGTTGCCTTGAACTTTTCATACCATCTCTTGATACTTGAATTTGCTGGAGGTGGCTTCCCATATGTTGTCTGGAACTTTCTCTGCACTGAAACCCAAGATTTTTAACTCTGCAAACCACAGAACACACTGTGCCTTTTCCTGGATGGATGCCATCTTAAGTCACATGATCACGTTATTACCAGTGCAAGCATCACTGAGCAGTGTGGCCAGAACAAAACTTTAAACTTCCACCCTTCTCATCCAAAAAATGTGTATTGTTAAACGCAACAGCTAAAAAGCTATAGAGTTTTAGTCTTTTGCAGGACTTTATGGACTCCCTGTAGTTGTGGTTATAACAAAGAAGTCAACAGATTTAGCAAATTTTGCACACATTACAATACAAAAAATTAATTTCCATAGGAACCCATTGCCATCCCATTATTAAATTTTGCACACAAATAGTCAATTGATGTCTTCAAATGATATATGTTTTTCAACAAAATTAAAAATGGTGTTTCTGAGGTTTCCAAAAAAAAATATTTTCAAATTTCTTAAAAATTAAAAAATTGAAATACCACAGTCATGTTGTATTCCAAATTAAAGCTCATTATAAGCGGAAGAGAATTACTTCAATTTGAGTTCTCTATGTCAAATAGTTTTTGATCTACAGCTGTTTAAAGATTTCAAAATGTCATCAAATTTTGGGATTTTTGCTTTTTTGAAAGTCAATAACTCATAAACTAATAGCCGAAAAAATCTGAAATTTGGCAGTTTTTGTCAACTTTACTGGTACTACCACTGTCTAGGATGTCTAGGTTCAGTTCCCGGTTGATTTGGCATGGAATGGGCCTGTGATGGGATTGTAGCGAACTGTACAGAAGAAGTGAAGATAAGACTTGTGACGATTCAAGATGTCGGGTGATAAGTCCACTACCATATGCAAATTAAATGGAACTAATTATGCATCATGGAGCTACCAAATGAAAATGAAGAGCACACGGAAAGAACGGGTTAAGTACATTTTATCAATTTTTCAGGAGAGCATTGTTTAACTTCAAAACGCTATAACTTCTACATTTAAGTATCTAAAAAGTTGAAAGTTGTACACCATATGGAATGCTTATTTGTATACAAACATTACACGGAAAATTAAAAATATTATAGAATTTAATCTTCAATACATCTATCTATCTGTGTGTCTGTCTGTCCTCTAATTTTCTCTATATAACTGTTATGAATGTCGTTGCAAATCCGGAAATAGTGAGCTAATGCCTGAACTTCGTCTCTCAACTTGCTTCTGATAAGAACCATGTCCTTGTCACTTTACATATAGGAATGTTCCCTAAAAGGGAATGTCACGTGAACACAATCAAAATGCTTCAATTGGTGAACAAGATAATGAATATATCTGAAGAGTGTGTAATTCTTATTTTGACCCCCACACGAATCACAAAAATCTTCTAAGTGATTCACTTCAGAATCAAGTAGTGTGGTCACTTAGTGATGAGAAAAGAAGCTACTTCATTAGACCCTTATTTACAGATTGTCTTTTGGTAAGCATAAAATACTGCAGCATTATCAGACAGTCTATGTATATTAAATAAAAACAGAGAAAGTTGCCATTTGTAGTAAACAATATTGGTGCTGATGTTAGGACTTGGTGGATTTAATTGAAAATCCATGGATATTGCTTCCGTGTTTCTGTACTTTCTGCTTCTCTGTCTGGCCTGTCTCTTTCGCACATAAAATGTATCAGCTTTGCTTTGGTGGACCTCGTTTTCTATGTTTTCCTTTCTTAAACGATAACACAAGTCCTCTACATGCATACGTGTACAGGACTCTGCTCGTTCTTTCCATGTTATGAATGGACTTTGCCCATTCTCTCATTGCATACTATATTTTCCTACGGCAATAGTTCTGTCACTTAACTCATTTTTATAAATTGAATTGATACATCTGCAAGAGTGTGTAAGGAACTATAAAACTGCATCAATAACTCAATTTCAGTAAAAATGGACTTAACCCGTTCTTTCCGTGTACTCTTCAAATGGTGTTAATGGAAAACGATTTATGGACAATCGTGGATCCAGAAGGAAGTCCGCCTGATGTGGAAAATGATGCAGAGGAAGAACATAAGTTACAAACGTGACAAGGTAAGGCATTGACAAAAATTGGGCTTGCAATTTGTGATGAACAGCAAATGCATATAAGACACTTGTGTACTGCGAGAGAAGTGTGGGAAGAACTACAAAGGTTGTATGCACCACGTGATAGCAAGTTTCGAATTGTGCAATTGCGAAGAAAGTTACACTCACAAAGGTTGCGTGACTGTGAACATGTGGATATTTATTTGGGGAAAAATAAATGAAACCGTGACAGAACTGTGCAGTGTTGGTGATAAAATTGAAGATGGAGATTTGGCTATGACAATTTTGTGTGGTTCGCGGAAGCTGCTAGATGACAGGAAAATGAAGTTAAAACACAATCCGCTATGTTCATGTAGAAAAAGACAGTAACAACTTTTTCAAAAACTAAGAAACAGATGGATGTGTCACCTCCCCACCACCAGCATGTGATAATTTGTTTTAAATGTAAAGAAAGTGGACATTTTGCTAGGGACTGTACATCAAAATACATTGCTAAAGAGGACGGTGTAAGGAAAACTCCTAACATCAAAAGCATGAATGTTTCATGTGGTACTATTATTGCAAATGAAAATGTGTGGATAATAGACTCTGGTCCAACGAATCACATGACTCCAAATGAAAATTATTTTTCAACAATTGACAAGAAATTGTGTGCTGAAAAATTTAACACAGGTGATGGTACAACAACACTGGTTGAAGAAAAAATAATAAGGGTGTACTTAGTGAATTTGAAGCTAAAAATACTTTTTTTGGTTCCTGGTTTGAAACAAGGAATTTTATACAATAAGGAAATTGTATTTACCAATAAGGGTTGTTATATTTATGATGAGTATGGGAACAAATTGATTCAGGCTGAAAAACAAGGTACAACCTTAGTGACAATGAAGTTCGACCAGTCACAAATATAGGAGTGCGTTGTGAAAGAAGGAGAACACATGCATATGCTGAACATATTTTATTCAGCAGGCTACATGGAACAAAGGAAAACATAAATTTCCACTGCAACGCAGCAATGTATGGTGTCCACACAAAATAAAACATTTTCGTCCATCTACACGTGACATTGAAGTTCGACCACTGTTAGAGGGGATCCTGTTTACCATGGCCTGTTTACCATGGTGTGACGCCGCCCCGTCGGCGAATAACTGTGGCAATGCATCGGGGCAGGCTGCGGACGAGTCGTTCAAGGTATTTCACATCGATGCGGTGCCATTCCTCCTTCAGGCAGGCGATAAGAGCAGCCACTGTCGTGGGTTCCCTCTGTTTCACACGTCGCTTAAGAACACGCCACACATTCTCAATGGGCGAGAGGTCGGGACTCGATGGTGGCCATGGCAGAGTTCGCACATGATGGCGAGTCAACCATTCTCTTGTCAGCCGCTCTGTATGAGGCCTGGCATTGTCGTGTTGAAAGATGAGACGCTGCCTGTGCATCAAATCCTAAAAATGGCAAAGTCAGAGACTGTGTTAGGGCTTAATTGTAAATTAGATAAGCCAACGCCATGTAATAGTTGCCTAATAGGAAAGTCAACTAAACAACCATTTATGAATACTTATGACACAAAAAGGGAAACATCAGTACTTGAACTTGTGCATTCCGATCTCATGGGACCTTTGGATGTGAAAAGTTTAGGTGGTGCTCGATATGTATTAAGCATAATAAATGATGCAAGTAGGTATACATACGAGACTTGTCCGGAAAGTAAAGATACAAACCAAAAATAAGATATAAAAGAAATGTATTGCTTGCAACTAAAGTTACACTTGATACACTGGTAGAGAGGCTATTTCTCCACATAAGTGCCACCATTGTCCAAACATTTGTTTTGATGCGGAACAAGATTTTGTATCCCTGAATCATAGAAATCCGCCACCTGCACCTGGAACCAAGTTGTGACTTCTCCCCTGACTTCATCGTCGTCGGCAAAGTGTTTTCCACCAAGATTTTTCTTGAGGTACAGGAACAGGTGGTAGTCGCTGGGTTCAAGGTCGAGGCTGTATGGCGGATGGTGAAGGACCTCCCATTGAAACTGTGCAAGCAGATCCTTGGTGACATTCGCTGAATGGGGGCAGGCGTTGTCAGGAATAAAGAGGATTTCACTTGACACACGCCTCTCAGTTTGTTTTGAATTGCACGTCGAAGATGTTTCAAAGCCTGGCAGTAGGTTTCAGCATTAATTGTTCTTCCAGGCGGCATGAATTCCACCAGCAGCATGCCGTGGCAATCCCAGAAAATGGTTGCCATCAGCTTGCAGGTTGAAATTGACGTTTTGAATTTTTTGGCTTTTGGAGAATGGGTGTAGTGCCACTGCAGTGACTGCTGCTTGGATTCAGGCGTATGGTGGAACACCCATGTTTCATCACCTGTCACAATGGAGTTCAGGAATGCATCTCCCTCTTCTGCATAGTGAGTAAGGAAGTCCAGTGCATATCCCAGTCGTTTGGTTTTGTGTTCATCAGTCAAATGTTTTGGGACCCAGCATGCACACAACTTTCTGTACCCTAACCCACTCACAACTTCATGAATAGTGGTTTTCGAACTGTCAGAAAACATCACACACAATTCTCGAATTGTCACCTGCCTATTCACATGCACCTCTGCTTCAATATGATTGCGAAGGTCGTCAGTGATCACGGACGGCCTCCCACTTCTCTCATCATCATGGACATCACGTCGGCACCTTTTCAGCACATTTTGACGATTCATTACGTTCCCGTACACAGTCACAATTTCTCGGTGGATCTCCAATGGACGCTTTCCTTGTGCCTGCAAAAATCTGATCACGGCGTGCACTTCGCACTTGGCGGGATTTGGTATCGCTGCTGTCATTTCCAAAGCATGTTCCTCGCACAAAACTCACCGCAGCACTCACTCCCAATCCTCGTTGTATGGATCACGGTTACTGCCAGTGTTGCCAACTTTGGTACACATTTTTCCCCTAACGTGCAAATGTGTTTGTATCTTTACTTTCCGGACAAGCCTCGTATGTTTACTTTTTGAAATCCAAAGATGATGTGTTTAGGACATTTAGGGATTGGAAAGTGAAAGTTGAAAAACAAACTGGAAAAAAATTGAAAAGATTACGAACTGATAATGGGTTGGAATTCTGTTTGAAGAAATGGGATGAGTTTTGTAGGGATCATGGAATAATACATGAAAGAACAATGGTATACACACCAGAACAAAATGGGGTGGCCGAACATATGAATCGAACCTTATGAATCATGTGAGAAGTGCTTTCAGTGATAGTAACATACCAAGGACACTTTGGGCTGAACTAACATACACAGCAGCGTACATTAGAAATCTTACAACAAATAGTCATAAAGAAGCAAAGACCCCATATGAACTGTGGACTGGAAAAACTCCTAGTGTGAGACATCTCAAAGCCATTACATGTGAAGTTTTTGTACACACACCAAAGCAAAAGCGTACTTCAAAATTAAGTAAAAGAGCTGAACAGTATATATTGGTTGAGTATGCAATTTGTGGACGAGGATACCGAATTTGGATGCCAAGAGAAAATAAAATCATAGAGTCGAGAGATTGTGTATTAAAAGAAGATGGTAACAAAGTTGAAGACCATGACAACTCCCAAGACAAAGAAAATTTAAAGGAAGAAGTGATATTCACCCGACCCTGTGGCCGAGTGGTTAGCACATCACGCTGTGACGCCAAGGGTCCCGGGTTCGAATCCCGGTCGGGCTTGGTTGTTAGTGAATGTCCATTCATCAATTTCATCATTTCATCACTCATCCCCATCTTCGCAAATTAGCCAAGAGACACAAAACGCGAAGTAAAATAAACTAAATCAAATCAAAACAAATCAAAAGAAGTGATATTCTTCAACGAAGATGACCAAACAGAATCTGAATATAACTTAGAAAATATGTCCCAAGAAGAAGAAGAAAAGGAAATGAGTGGAAAATCTCCTGAAGAAAATTTAACCAGAAAACAACGTATGACACTGAGAAAGAATCAGACTCGGAAAGAACATTGCTGTAATCAGACAATAAATGAAGTCATACTCAGTCCAAAATGATTGGATTGAAGCAATGCATTGACATTGGATTGAAGAAATGCAAGAAGAGATAGAATCACTAAAGGAACATAATGTTTGGGAATTAGCAGAATTACCACATGGAGTCACACCTGTTGATTGCAAATGGGTATTCAAGAAAAAGAAAAATGAGAATAAATTGTGCTTCAAAGCACGACTAGTAGCTAAAGGTTTCACGCAGAAAAAGGGTACAGATTACAATGACATTTATTCTCCTGTACCTAGTTTTGACACAACTAGATTACTTACTTCAATTGCTGTCGAAAAAGGATGGACACTAGACCAATATGATGTAAAGAATGCTTATTTACATAGTGAACTGAAGGAGTAATATATATGAAATAACCAGAAGGCTATGTAAAAAGGGGACAAGAAAGACTGTATTGCAGACTGAAAAAGTCTATGTTTGGCTTAAAGCAAAGTGGAAGATGTTGGAATGAATATTTGGATGAGACTAAGAAAGAAAGGGTTTATTAGAAACAAAGTTGATCCTTGTGTTTACAGCTTAGACTCCAAAGAGGGAAGATTGATACTAGTAGTATATGCTGATGATATACTAGCCATATCACAAAATGAAGCAGCGAGACAGTGGTTGAAGACATGTTTGGAATCGTGTTTCAAAGTGAAATATATGGGATTATCATCACATTTGCTAGGGGTGAAATTCAATTATCAAGATACCCGTGGGATAACATTATCACAGGAAGATTATGTTGATCAGCTGGTGAAAAGATTTGAATTACAAGATGCCAAGGATGTGCATACACCAAAAAAAAGTCTACCTGATGAAGACGGACAAGAACGTATCGAGAACGTATTGGTGGGCTATTATATTTACCTCAAAGTACCAGACCAGATATAGCGTTTGCTGTTGGTAAACTAGCACAATATTGTTCCAAATATAATAGAAAACATTGGAAGGCAGCGAAAAGAATTCTTCGATATGTGAAGACTACCAAACATTATGGTATTACATATGAACCTGTAGGAAAACCAATGGTGGCATACTGCGATGCTGACTGGGCGAACTGTGAAGAGGATCGCAAGAGCATTACTGGTTACTTAGTCATTCTTGCAAATGCTCCCATTATTTGGAAAAGCATAAAGCAAACTGCAATTACGTTAAGTACCATGGAAGCTGAATATGTAGCATTAGCGTCTTGTGCACATGAAATTACTTGGATGAAACAAATGCTGAATTCACTTAAACTAGAAGATGCAGATGTGGAACCAACAGTGATCAAAAGTGACAGTCAAGCAGCTATTGCACATACTAAGAACTTTGTGGATAAGTCAACAACCAAGCATATTGCAATAAAACATCACTTCATAAGAGAGAAAGTAATGAAAGGAATTGTTGAAGTGAAATTTGTATCAAGTGAAAATAATCCAGCTGACTTGTTTACCAAATCACTATGTCGTAATCTGCATGAGAAACATTGTAAGAGTATTATTTATAATGCTGTTTATAATGAAATTGTGCAAAATGATCTTAGATGTTTGTAAGATATCATTTCGAGGGGGGGGGGGGATTGTAGGAGATATTTTGTTTTAGTAAGTTTGTAAAGATTTACTATGAGCTGGCAACTGTGACCAGGCAGTATTCTGTTCTATTTTTCTTGATACTGCAAGATTCTGTGATACACGTACAGATGTATACGTCGGGGCAAGTACTGCAAATTTTCGTTATTCAGGCATGTATTGTTTTCTTGTAACCATTTTTGTTCTACTATTTGGAATTTTCGTTAGTTCGATAAAAAATAATTCAACAACAAATAGCCCTCGTACATGCCAAAACTGGTCTTTATTACTTATTGTACTTACTTTATTTGTACCTTGTGACAGGCCAGCAATCTGCAACATCTCTGCTGCTTCCAAAAATCCATGCAAGTCTTCTGCCTGCAAATTCACTTCACCTCGATACATGAATTGGAGGATAGCCATCAAGTCCTTGTAGCGAACATTCTTCAACATAACAATAGGATGCTGGCAAGGATTCACCTACGGATAATAAATTGGAAAAGGTGCAACAAATTAAGTAAACGAAGTACATTAAATTTTGTTTTACCTGACTACAATCTACACGGTTCCTACACAAAATCATGCAATTTTTTCCAGGACTTTTCAAGGATTTTCTACAATTGCTCCAGGACAAGTGTACAAAGTAACCATGGCAAAATACACATCATTACATATTTTCTTTTATTAAAAAAAAAAAAAAGTTTCAAGTTTTCTTAATGAAGGCTCCCAATTCCCCTACACCTGCTCCTTTCCACACATTTCATTTCTTAGTATAATGAAGGTTATTTAATTTTTACAATAATACAAAAAATACAAAGGTAGAAAAAATAAACACAAGTATATATAAGTTTATAAAAAATTACCATCTTGTATTACAAATAAACAAGAATAATACCTTTAGAAAACTTGGAATATTTAGGATAGGAAACCCTTTTTTTTAACCATTATTATTATCATCATATTTTCTACCTCTGACCGATACAAAATAATACAAAAACGCGAGGCATTATACTTCAATCACAAAAATAAAACTTAGCACAAAACTATGACTACAGTAAGTAAATAAACCACTGTCATGACACTGACCTGTTTTAAATGAAAACTTATTTTAATTCATACAAATAAAATGGGGCAAAGGAATTTCCAGGACAACCTCCAAATTTCCAGGTACAGCTTGGAAAAAAGTGAAATTTCATAACATTTCCAGGCCTGGAAGGAATATTTTAAAATACCAGGTTTTCCAGGATGCGTAGGAACCCTGATCTAAGACGAGAATCTTTGAGAGATTTTCGAGGTGGGAGCCTAAAATTACAGTATCATTTTTCTTATATGTACGCATTGTTGCATTGCAGAATTATTTCTCTTGTAGTCTACGGTTGTTACAAGAATAAAAACACAGTTTTTTGTTATGACATTTCAAGAGAACACATGCTCCCTTCATCAGACATTTATTTTTAGTATGAATAAAGATACAGTTATAACAATGGTTGATAATTTTCAACAAAAAAGAATCCATCGGGAATTGAACGTGAGACCCTATGATTACAAGGTGACGACATTACCACTGCACCATCGGAGAGGCCCTAAAATGTTATTTCTTCAAAACAACACATAATATTTCAGTTGTCTTTTTTGCTCATTTGTATACATATGACTCCCGTACTTTCGACGTGGCCTTTGGCCACGTCTTGTACGCTCGCATGCGTGACCTTCGGCCACGTTGTGGGCGCAATCATGTTTTAGATGGGGTTTCTCAATGATCTTAATGACTTTGAAAATGTCTGCATGTTGTATTGAATGATGGGGAACATGTGTACAAGTTCGCTAATTTGAAAAGTTTAGAAAGTAACTTTATGTGTGTATGGGCTCTAATAAGGTACAAATATTCAAACTATTATTGTCTATTTTCTTAATAATGAACTGAGTAAGTAATAACCGTTTCAAGATAATTAGTTGGATGTATTGCATTTACGAATTAAATTGCGACACTAAATTGAAAATGTTATATTTACTTCTTTTGTCATTTTCACATTTTTGAACGTAATTGGATAATAACTGTTTTCCGTCATTCCCCTCAAATTCCTACCTTGCCTCTGTAATAAATTCTGATGCTCGTATTTTGAAATTTGAAAAGTCTAGCATAATTCCCTTACAGTAGTTTTCGGGGTGAAAATAAACTTTCTTTAAGTTCCCTAGCAACGTCCGTTTCCACGGTGAGCAACAAGCACGGCAAGCTCTAAGGAATTGCATGTCATTATACCCCCTAAATATTTAGTTAAAACAAGCACGATGTAAATATGTTCGCATTGAATTTACCAATATATACGTTTCGCTTATTTGGAAAGTTTTGAACGTAACTCTGTGTGTGTACGGGCTCTAATATGGTACAAATATAAAAAATATTAAAATTGTCTATTTTCTTAATAATAAAGTGAGTAAGCAATAACCGTTTCAAGATAGTTAGTTAGATTTCTTGTATAAACGAATTCAAGAGCAATATTAAATATAGAAAACAATGTTTACGTCTTTTGTCATTTTCACATTTTTAAACGTAATTAGAAAATTGTTTCGTCATTCCCCTAAAATTCCTACCTTGCCTCTGTAATATATTCTGACGCTTGTATTTTAAAATACGAAAAGTCTAGCATAATTCACTTGCAGTAGTTTTCTGGGTGAAATAAACTTTCTTTGAAATAAACTTTCTTTAAGTTCCCTAGCAACGTCCGTTTCCATGGTGAACAACAAGCATCGCAAACTCTCTAAATAATTCGATGTTATTATACCTCTAAACATTTAGTTAAAAGAACCACGATGTAGATAATATTTTCGCATTGAGTATAACAATATATACGTAGTTGTATCTGGGCTGAAACTCCTTATTATGTAGATGTCACCCTTGTTTCAGGCACATTTTCAAAACCATGAGTTCATTCATCTGTGTGCTTTTGATCTGTGAGAAATATAATGTATGTCGACAATTAAGAATTGAAGCAAACAATGTGTGCAAAAGAAATGCCCGTGGCAAAGGTTGCTAAGGACGTGAGAAAAGGGCATTTTCACCCTTAAGGAAGGGCCAATTGACCGATTTTTTAATTTTCTCGGCCTTTTGGGACGATTTCATGGGGGGTCGTAATCAGGCGTTTCTCGCCTCCGGGGCTTCCTTCATGGAGAACATTTATGTCAGTGAGTGGTGGGATTGGGGCTATATATATATTGGATATGAAATACTCGATTCAAACACTGTATTCAAACGGAGTTTTAAAATGTTGACCTTCCCTTTCCACTCTCAAGAGTATACATCAATACCTGGTGTAATGCAAATGGTCTGAAAATAAATCCCCAAAAATCTGTTTTCACTGTCATCGGTTAAAAGAATAGCCTCGCAATGATAAACCCGAATAATCCATGCGTCAAAATAGAGACATCCGAAATTTCACATTCAAAAAGTATAAAGAATTTAGGAGTTATGTTAGACAAACACTTGAACTGGGACCTTCATGTTCAAGAGGAAACTAAGAAAGCCTACGCAGCACTAAGATCCCTGTATAAATTTAATGAATACTTAAATACAGATATTAAAATGAAACTTGTGCAAACACTGATTCTCCCTCTTCTAGACTACTGTGATATAGTATACGGTGCAAACTTGTCTGTTCGAAATAAAGTAAAAATTCAAAAAGTTCAAAATTTACGCTTCGTTTATAACATTAAAAAATTCGATCATATTCTTCCAACCCTGAACGAGAACAAAATGCTAAACATGAACAGACGTTGCAGACTTCATTTCTGTTGCTTTATACAGAATCTTTTGCATAAAAAAATTCCCGAAAATTTATTCGAGAAACTAAAAACCAGAAGAGAAATACACAACTACAAAACAAGAGGAACAGCGAAACTTGAACTCTTGAAACACTCGCTGGAAATTTTCAAATCATCTTTTACACTTTCAACGGCAAAAACATGGAATGAACTTCCGTCCTCCATTACCTCCCTCCCCGGTCCTAACAAATTTAAGATAAACTAAAGAATTTTCTGTTAGATGAGCAATATCTCTGTTCAAGCTCCCACGAGTAACACTAGACAATACAGTTTAGATTACATACGAGCCTCGCCAATCCAATCCAATCCTTGACAAATCTACAACTATATTGTAATATTTACATATGCGTTGTTCTATCGTACCTCACAAAACTAGCATAATCATGTACATCAATCTCAACATCCGTGCGTGAATGTCCTGCTCAGAAATGTTTAGTATGTGTGTTTTAATGTGTGTGTGTGTGTGCATGTGAATGTGATTTTTTTCTCTCTTTCTTTTTTTTACGTGTTGTCTAGATTTTTTAAAATCTCGTCTTTGTTCTTTCCTTGTAACCATTTTTTTATTGTATTTTCTTCTCTTTTTTATGATTTTGTTTATGTACACTAGGTAAATGTCAAACGGGGTTAGGTGGGAGAACAGCCACAGGCTGAACCTCGCCCTTTAATAAAGAAAATTTGAATTTGAATTTGAATATTATGGGATCAAATTTATACATGAGCAATTACTCAACCACCACCTTTTGATGACATAAATTTTACTCTTTTATGTTATAATAAAAACAAAAGAACATGTTCACAATGTGCCAAAAGCTGGGATCCAGCAGGAAACATTCAATTTTCGAAGTTTCCAAAAAAATTAAGATTTTCTCAAATGTTGAATATTTTCCTTCCCTCAACACCCCAAAATTTGAGATGGGCATGTCCTCAAAGATTGGTCTCTTGTCATGCTTCACTGGAAATTTGGTCCACCCAGAGTCTATAGGGCTGACGCTACAGTTGATTTATTAGAATTTTTTTCCCTTAAGCTGGCAACAGTACCACTCTTATATTATTTCTTTTCTCCAAGAAGTATCAGCAACTTCAATGCAAATTTGTATGGCTGTAGGAAAGTACAACTGCCACATGCTAAATTTTTTTTTCATTCAGTTTGTCATTCAATTGTGGTGGTCACAGGGGCATGATGAATACCAATTTCATTTCCAATTTTCAATTTCTTGTTCTTTCTTCCTTTAACTTTTATAATTGGGAGGTATAATGTATACATTTCACCTCCCCTAAACACCCTGCCATTTTTTTTTAAAAAAAAGTTGATTTCTTTGGATATTATAAATTTAAACCCAAGAACAGGATTGTCAGCTCACATCATCGAGGAGAAACATACGATAAAAAGGAGAAGGGTTTTGAAAAGAATGACAGGAAACATAGATTTGAATGTTCTGGGAAGCTTCGTTCATTGCAGAAGAACACTGGAATAAATTAAATAATGAAAATGGTAACATAGATCAACTATGGAGCTTTCTTTTTCACAAATGGTGTAGGCCACCATCTAAATCATTTAATGTAATGGAAAACATGAAGAATCTCTGTAAAAGCAATGATGATTTTGAATTTCCTGATGATATTTTGGATCTATAATTTTTAAAGATTCTAAAATAATAATAAAAGAGAGTGCTTGTTCCAGTTAAGTTGCTACATTACAATAATGTAACATTGACAAGATCCATTGTACAACTGATTCCTTTTAGTTAAAAAATGTAAACCATTGTTATAACTGTATCTATAATCATACTAAAAATAAAAACTGTGTTTTTATGCTTGTAATAACCGTAGACTACAAGAGAAATAACTATGACAATTAGTTCCAAACCTACAACTTTTTTAGTTTGCCCCAAGTTTGTAAAACACGTGCTTGAAATGTTCCCATCAGGACAGGCTATACACGTGTTCCAAGGCTATATCTACTAAGGGGTTAACTGTATTTTTTTTCCAAATTAGCCACTGTGGTCACGTCGGTAAAAGATCACACTCTGACATAAGAGGCTTGGAAGTGATAAGGAATTTCCCTATCAACGTCCCTTCTATAGCAAGAGGTTTTCGCTCAAGAGCCAAATGGTTCATACAGACAATGCTACATAGCATATGAAATTAAGAGCACTTTGCTCGCCATGATGTCGAGCAAAATGTAATGTTCAACCAGGCAAAACGAGCGGTATACACTAACAGTCAATAGTACATGCATAACCATAATTTGTCTGTGGTAGCGGGCCCTCGAATATGGATCGTGAACTGAAAGATGTGGTGAAATCGAAACTTGAGTGAACATGGTGGTCATTTCAATGCTAAAGTGTCGGCCTTACTAATACAAGGTAATATATGAATATGAAATAGATTACTGGAACTACCTAGGTGGACATTGATTGCTTGTTATTACTGCATCTTATTAACAGAATAAGATTATTCATTTCCATAGTGAACAATAATATACAGGTATTTGTTTCACTGTGATACAATATTTTGAATTGCTTAGGCAGGGCTGTCAGCATGTGTATCCAGGGGTTCCAATTTAGGTATCAGTCTGTACTCCATGTATGTTCTTTAAGTCCACTTTATGCACAGGAAGGCTAACGGGACTGGACCTACAGTTTAAAGTTGGATCCAAACCATTATGTACCACCGGGTATTGAACCCAGGGCTCTTTGATTAAAAGGTAACAATATTGCCACTACACCTAGCTAGGAGAGGCCTCCATGAATGAGTTTCAGGTTGATGGTGCTGCTTATTACGTTCTGTAATATGGGACTACCTTGTGTGTGGTGATTTATACCTACTAGGGATGGGCTGATATGAAATTTTGACCTATACCGATAAGTACTGACACAAAATTTACTGATATTCTACCGATCCGATATAAAATTTCGAATGGTCCTTGAAGATCCTGAATAGTTCATTGACCTTCTTAATAAATGTTTGTTTCCAGGTGACTGCAGTGCAAAAGAAGTTGCATATGTAGACATTTACTTTTTTGCAAAGTAGGGCATGGAGATTATCCAAAAAAATTATAACAAAATGGCATAATTTTGCACTAAATTATATTTATAGACATATCAGATCAGTAACTTTACCGATACACTGATATGCCTATATCGGCCGATACCAATAGAGTACCGATTAATCTGTCCCATCCCTAATACCTACCCATCATTCCACTATGAGCGTGGTACACTAGAGCATAATATTTTCAAGGGTGGTGGACTCAAATGATTACGGGCAAGTGAAATGGATCTCATACAGGACTCTAGTCCCTTCCAAGGTGAGACATGTAGCCTCTCTCATCAGCAAGTACCTATGTGTGATCCACAAATACTGTTTGTTAGAGAGTGGTGGTGGTACATGCTATGATCAAGATTGTACAAAGCTCCACGTCAACATGCCCTGTATAGCGAGATGAAACAATACAGTACTCAAAAAGTAAGCATAAAACAGTATTAATTCAGCTTCACTTCACTGCAAAAACCTTACCTTGAACAAAGCCCTTAGGTATGGACTGCACATAGAAAGAACCAGTTTGTGAGCCTGCATGTACTGACCATCACAGGCCAATGTCACATCCTTGAAATCCTCCCCAGCCAGAGATTCCCGCAGGCTAGCAGAGAGGTTGAGGAGATGATCCTGCCACAGCATCAGGAACCCTTGAGGTTTATTAAAAAGAAGTTCTGACAAACCCTCTGAATCCATGTCTTAGAAACTGAAACAAAAAAGGAATAATATTTCATACAAATATTCACATTGATGTATATACTCACAAGAATGTTATAATCCACTAAAGCAATACTCAAAATTCTATACATCTGTTGAAGTGTGTTGTGTTCAAGAAAAGGTGCCAGGGGTCTCGGGTTCGAATCCCGGCCTGGGCATGGATGTTTGTGAGTGTCCATTCATCAATTCATCATATCATCACTCATCCCCATCTTTGTAAATGAGCCAAAAGTGGCACAAAAGTGAAGTAAAATAAAGCAAATCAATCAATCAAGAAAATGATGATTGCCTGCACTAATTAACTCTTTTGCTGTCGGATTTTGGCACATTGACATAGCTTTCGCTGCATAGTTTTTGGGTGATATTCTCAGAATTGCATAAATTTGTAAAAAAAATTCTAAGGTACTGAAATGAACACTACTACTATACTTTGAACAAAGGTCCATAACTGGGAGTCCCCCTTGGTGTTAATTTTCATTGTTATTGAAGTGGGTACAGTGGGAGGGGTAGGGGTCTTAAATCTTCCATTTGGTCCAGTATTCTAAAGAAAAGGAATGTCACAGGTAGGAAAGGATAGCAAAACGAGGGCAGACTACTAAAAAGTTTACATACCCCTTTCAAAAATCCTGGGCACGCAAGTGGATAAATGATCATTTTAAATTTTGGTGTAGCTCAAAGCCCATCTTTTTAGGAAAGGTACAATTCAGCACCAAAGTTACTTTCTTGCCCTTCTCCAGCACTAGTTACATACAATAAACTAATTTTATCCTAAATTAAACTAAAAGTCCAAAATATCATTCAGAAACTCTGTTACCTCCTTGTGATCCGAGTGTCAATGTGTTGCCATTGTTGTCTACATGCACACGTTTTTAATTTATTCAGAACCTAAGCAAGTTTTTTCTTTGCAGCATGTTCTGGGAATGCTTTTCTTACAGGACAACTTCACTAGACATTAGCAGTGACAAGAATATTTGAAATCGACTGCAGATGCTTTCTGTAAGTTACCCATGCTGAAAAAAAAGCTGTAGTTGCTTTCAGCAGAAAAAGAGTTAATATATATTGTACAGTGTTTGTATGGCCAATATTTAGGCACATGTAGAGTACATCTGTTGACAAAATTTTGGCCTGCAAGTTCGAATTCGAATTGTTGTTTTAAGTCCACTTTATGCACAGATAGACTGATTGGAACTGGACGTACAGTTTAAAGTGGGATCCGAGCCACTGTGGAATGTACCTCCACCAGGTATCAAACCCGGGACCACTTTATTACAAGGTGAAAATGTTATCACTATGCCATTAAGGGGGCTTCCTTGATGGTGTACTGGTAACGTCGTTGCCTTGTAACCAAGGGGTCCCGGGTTCGATACCTGGTGGAAGCACATGGCATAGTGGTTCGGATTCCACTTTAACCTGTAGGTCCAGTCCCGATTAGCTTTTCTGTGCATAAAGTGGACTTAAAACAACAATTCAACAACGCCATTAGGCAGGCACCTGGCCTTCTAGTGTTGCCAGTTAAGGTGATGTGTCCCTAAAATAACACTTTCAGTTAACCTATGTAATCGGCATTCCCGAATCCATAAAATGCTGCACATGGCCCATATTGGTCGCAAACAACAGATTAACATGGCATCAAATTATGACCCTTCAATAAATTCTTATGTATATTTCAAACCCAAAAGTGTGATTCTGAGGGGGGGGGGGGGAATAATGCTGACTTCCATCAGTTATTAATTTGTAGAACTTCTGGACAGAGTAAATGAATAATGTAAAGCACTGAAAAATATCTCAATGGATGAATCTTTATGAAGTAGAAAACATGACATAAATATATCTTGCAGTGTGTATATTACAGGCCATCAGAGTTTTGGTTGCACAACATTTGAAACACCATGTTTTATGGTGAAGGTGTGAGAAACACTACTATAAAATAAGCACCCTTCACCCTTGGTGATATCCCTACCTTATTCTTTGTTTGATGACAGTAGCCAATTATGTGCTACTGATCTGTCTCGCACAATTGTCTACAGTCTCTAGTTTCGACCCTAGTAGATATAGCAAGTCCAGCTGAACAGCAGTGTCATGTAGATGAAAAGAAATTTCAGTAGACCTTGCTATAAAATGAAACATTTGTGACAATTCATGGTTGATTTTGCATTTTGGAATCCCATTATGCAATTATTTCATCAACAGATCATTAGTCAAAACTTCCTAGTTGATAAATATTAGGTAAAATCAAGTGTTTATCTATTATGCCACATCACATTATCATGTGATAATGAATAAGTGATTATCATGATCTATTTCAAAATAATACAGATAATTATTTTCCCATCCCAATATCAATATTTTGTAGGGATGGGACCGATTAATCGGTACTCTATCAGTATCGGCCGATATAGGCATATCAGTGTATCGGTTTATCGGTAAAATTACCGATTATTTTACCGATCCGATATATCGATAAATATCTTATAATTTAGTGCAAAATTCTGCCATTTTGTTATAATTTTTATGAATAATCTCCATGCCCTTCTATCTAAAAAAGTAAAAGTCTAAATATTCAACTTCTTTTGCACTGTGGTCACCTCGAAACACACATTTATTAAGTAGATCAATTAACATTTCAGGTTCTTCAAGGACCATTTCTAATTTTATATCGGATCGGTAGAATATCGGTTATCGGTATCGGTAAATTTTATATCGGTACTTTATCGGTATCGGCCAAAATTTCATATCGGCCCATCCCTAATATTTTGTTAAAGGAAAAAGGGGTTTCATTTGTTATAACATAAAAATATACCCAAGTTCAGCAAAATAATTTTGCCAAAGGAATTAAATTTGGAGATGATAATTTGACAAGACTGGTATATGTAGCTATGTATTCAATCAGTCACAAAATGTAATCTGCTGTTATATGCTGATGATTTGAAACTTTGTAAAGAAATTAACACTATTGAAGATTCATTATGACAACAAGATCTAGACTCTGTTGACAAATTGATGCAATGTAATAAACTAAAAATCAATGCTAATAAAACTGAATTTATGTACTAGACATAAACATAAACACTACAGAGTTTAGTTAGAAATTAAAGGGTGCATCTGTTAGCGAAGTAGAGGTGATTAACCCTAGAACATTAACCTCTCATGGCAAAGTGCATGGGAAAATTTACCTTTTCGAGTCCTTTGTTCAATGATAATTCAATAAGAATAGATTCAACAAAAGGGTTAACGGTAAAAATTTACTATCTGTTGGACACCTATAACTTCTTCGTTTAGTCAATTCTTGACATTCGTACTTACCTATCTGCTTCACGGAACATTCTTTGGTATAATTTAACAATACAGGGAATTTCTCCAATTTGTTTGAATTTTCGGTTACTTACTAATTTGGGTCTCCTAATCACGAATCTGCACTTAAAATTTGGCGCTCACGTATAAATTTGGCGCTTATTTGGGGCAGGTGAATCCGGCCACTTTCTAACATGCCCTTAACAGGGAGTCTATAGATATAGGCGGGAAGCCGGAGCGGAGCGGAGGCGGGGCCGCGATAGCGGTTGGGGGCGGTAGGTCGATTACCCCAGGGGCGGAGCCCGGAACCGGCGGGAAATTCGGAAATCGAGGGTGTGGAAATAAGAACTTAATTTCGATTATTTTGCTATTTCCACGTGTGAGCGCCAAATTTTGACTGCAGATTCGTGATTAGGGGGCCAAAATTAGTGAGTATGCCGAATTTCAAACAAAATGGAGAAATTCCCTGTATTGTAAAATCGCTCCCATTCTTTAAGGTGTATTGACTTTTTTTGATTAAAGTAATTGCAATTTTTCGCATTACGAGTACTTCTTTCTCGTAATCTTTTCGCTTGCCTGAGATACAATATGGTGCGTACACCTTCCTACATAATCGCGCCTAGTGCTTGTGTTTTGTCGATTTTCATTCGTTATGCAGTGTTTCAACCTTCGGAACCCAAGAAATACCCGTGAACAACACTCATCTGATCCAATTTTTTTTAAAAAAAAATTTCGTATTGTTTTACGAAGAAAATTGAAATATTTCGTGGCGCTATCCGTGAATGGTTTTTGGGGCTATCAGTCGTGAAATCGGTGGGAAATTTAAACTAAAAAATTATTTCCGTTTGAAATTTTTGAGTCCAAATTTCTCACTCATTCCAGGCTCCGCCCCTGGGGTAATTGACTTACCGATCCCTGCCGCTACCGTGGCCCCTCCTCCGCTCCGTTCCAGCTTTCTCTATACAGTCCCTGTTAAAGGCATGTTAGAAATTGGCCGGAGTCACCTGCTCCCAAATGAGCCCCAAACTTTTAAATTTGAAGAAATCAGTTTCCAGGATACGGAAAACTTACCTGAATTTCACCACGCACCCATGACACGTCATATTAGGCATATACCCACAGCCCATTCCTTCTAACGAGTAGCTTACATTCACTGCCTTTCCTTCCTTCACGATCCTGGGTTCAATTAAATTAAAAAATCCACTGGATCTTCCACACCCGGTATGAATTTCACCACACGTAATGTGTCTAACTTTCATTGCAAACACAGACAGTTTGAAACACTGGATATCCAATGAACATGAACAAAACACAATCACGATGTGTGATGATGTACGAAGGTGTACGTGCCAAAGGCAATTGTCCGTCGGAGAATTAATTTTCAACAAAGAACATGAATTTCCACTATGAAACATTCCCACATCACACACAACACCTTCCAGATGTTATACAATGTTACAGGAAGTTATTACCGTAAGTAGTTTCTTATGTAAAAATGAAGAAATCTGTCCGATGAATAGTAAATTAGTAACCAAGAGAACATGCAGCAAGTAATCTGTTTGAATTATGTGTTACTAGACATAAATAAACAGAAACCAGACCGAGCCATGGTAAAAATGCGTGTGTACCATGATAAGTTTGGAATTAAACATTTGAAACTTCGGCCCACATTTTCACCGTGAGAACTTCTGCAGTAAATGTTAACGAGAGGCATTTAAAAAGTTTGAGGGGAGGACTCTTGCAAACTGAACCCTTGCGGTTATTGAACGATGTGCACATTCTGATACGAACATTAACTAATTCATCCAGTCAACCCACCCACCTCTGTAGCTTAAAAATAAACCTTCCATAAGAATCAGTAAGAAGTTTGGAAAATGTAAATATATCAAAATTATTTGACTAATACTTAATGCCGCTCAGCTCCACCAATTCGTAGGCCTGAGTTAACAAACAATAAGTATAACCCTACGACAGTTTTTTCGTGAATTTACCAAAATCTTTTGGAAGTCACAATTTCTTTCTTATGAAGTTTTTTGTCAGTGCGCCAATAATATGATTATGGATAAATTGAATGTTAGTGCAGTCAACTTGCTGTATAAATATTGCCAGACATTTTCTAAAAAATCATCTTCTTTATTGGGTCGTAGGTAGCTAGGCTAAAGAAAATCCTGCAGATATTTCGGAAATGTTTGGAATTTCCCCCTGCATCTGGAATTTTTGGTGCTTTGGTAATCACAAGTTTATTATTTCACTAAGAAGAAAGTTAGGAAATGTTAACCGCCGAAAGTATTGTCTAATATAAATAAAAGAACTTGCCTGGCTACACTGCAGCAAACCCAAATTTTGAAACGAATTTATCCATACCTACGGTACAAGTCAAGTGGTACGAGTTCGTGAGGTTCTTGTGTAGAGTAAATTGCTATATTAAACTTTGTTGTTCTTCCGTTTTTGCATTACAGGTATGTTATAACGCGTCTAAGTGCGAATTGGAGTTGGTCATATAAGAAATGTCGCATAAAGCAGGGCCTTTCTATGGCGTAGCGGTAATCAAGGGATCCCGGGCTCGATACTCGATGGAGCACATAAAAAGAGTTCGGATCCCACATTAAACTGTAGGTCCAGCCCCGATTAACCCAAGGAATATAGATTATTATCCTGTTATTAACATATCTGTCCATCCATAAAGTGGGCTTAACACGGGCTGAAGTGTGTTTCTCGAAGCCGATTTCTCTACATTAAATAGTAAATTAGGTCCAATACTCCAATGTATAACTTCCCAGAAGATCAAGTATTATTTAAGGCAACACAAACGTTTTTAGAGTGCAAAAAAAATTTTAAAAAATATTAGGAGCACATTTTTGAGCCGTAGGTATGTTGTTTATATATCTTCAGGCAGTTGTCTGCTCGGATGCTTCATAAATGAAAGCCATGCAAAGCTTGAGGATGCGGATTTTCCAAAGTGTTGCTTCGGTGGATGTATTATCAACTCACTTTCTCAAGGTCGTGCAGTAAGTGATATATCTTTGGAGCAATTACAGAATACCGGGAGTATCTCCGATTGCTTTCAAATTCGGCATACTCACTAATTTTGGCGTCCTAATAACGAATCTGCAGTTAAAAATTGGCGGTCACGTCTAGAAAATGCGAAATAAGTAGAAATAAGGGGGTCCGTGAACGAAGTAAATACCGGTGATTTATGAAGGAAACAACATTTTTTTTTGCAATGATTAGCGTTCAAAAACTATGTTTATGAATACCCTGGGTAAAATTTCGATAGCGCCCCAAAATATTTTTTTAATTTTTACACAAGAAACTACTTACTGAAATGAGTTTCTGTAACATTTAGAAGTTCTTGTTGGTATTTTCTTTCATCGAGAAAAACCAATGGGTACTACTTTACTGGGTACTAATTTACTATACCGGAGACACCTATCAATGATTTATTTCGCAATTTTTTACATTGCTAACGTACTATTCTGCATTGCGGAACATTTCTTTAGGTGAAATAATGAATTTCTAACGAAAATAATGTCTATTTGATACATTACCTAGTACTTACTGTTGTTCCTTATTTCCCACAAACCATCCATAGGTAGTCCCAAAAACCATTTACGTTAGCCCCAAAATTCATGATAGCCCCACGAACCATCACGGGAATGAGGTATGCCTACTAGGTTAGGTTAGGTTCCATTAGCACTCCTTTCGTTCAATTTAGCATATACGGACAATACAAGAGCGTATTGTGCTCTCGTGCAGAAAGCAAATGGCGGCAGCAGCAATAGCACGTCGGAAATAGATTTTCGTAGAAAACCAGATGCATTCCCATTAAAATGGATCAAAACTACATTCCCGAACACCAACAACGCTACAGAAAATGATTTGCTTAAGTACTTTCTCCTGTAAATTTGAAGAAATCCGTCTCCGGTATAGTAAAGTGTTACCAATGTTGTCCGTATATGCTAAATTGAACGAAATGAGTGCTAATGGAACCTAACCTAACCTAACCTCGTAGGCATACCTCGTCCCCTTGATGGTTCGTGGGGCTATTGTGAATTTTTGGGGCTAACGTCAATGGTTTAATAATTACTTTTTATGTCAAAAATTGAACTGTTTTTCGTGAAAAAAGCCAAATAGCACCTTGAAGAATCTTTCGCAGTGCAGAATAGGTCAGTACAAATATTAAAAATGACGAAATAAATGAATGAGAGGTGTTGGGTCGCTATCAAAGTTTTATCATACCCTGAATTTTAACTATGCTTGCCTAACCTAACCTTACTTGATTGGTTCGTGTGGCAAGTATGTTTTCCACATTTAGTGAAGATGCCATATTGTCACATGTAAAGCAACGCTCCATGGAATGGATAGCGAACTTCACTTGTTCACATCAAACATGGCGACCATTAGTATTGACAATCATAGTGGTAATGTATGCACGGTATTTCAGATTTTCAGACGTGACCGCCAATTTTTAACTGCAGATTTGTGATTTTGAGGTCAAAATTAGTGAGTATACCAAATTTGAAAGCAATCGGAGATACTCCCGGTATTCTGTAATTATACCAAGTATCTTTCTCTTCCAATGAAGAAATGAACTTTCATTCCGCTTCAGTGACAGAACACGTGCTACCGATGATTCCTTGGCTAGACCATGGCTGCACGATTCATCCTCATCTTCACACAAGCCCGTAGCTAGAGGGGGGGGCTCAGCCCCCTGGAACTGCCATCACCCCCCCCTTAAGATTAGGTAAAACTATTTTGTATAATTTGTTTGCAATGAAGAGTGAAAATGTAGACAGCTCACAACTTTAAGGATAAATCCACAGAACATGAACAGCAGCTATTACATTCACTTATTTTCTTTGTGAGCTGAACTCTAAGTAGCTGCAAGTATTTAGAAGATTATCTACACTTTATAAGTTATTTCACAAGGGACCTTCTTTATCTGTACCTTCACTGTCCCTGGTATGACCTCCCGTTTAGACAGAAATCTGACTTTGATGTCATCATGCAAATTTCCTTCTAATCTGCATCAAAGATCAACATCTCCCAAGTTTTGGGAACATAAGGGAGTTTTATTGCTTTGGCCGGGGGTGAAATGTACTGATTGAATATTGTGCATTTTTTGTGTGATATAAATATCTGTATCATCTAAAGTAGCATTTAGTGTGTAAAGAATGATTTCAGTATCAGTCAATTAACACTTCAAGAGATGTTTTATTAAAATTTCGGTAACCACCAAACGTCTCTAATTCCCTTATTTTCGTATTTTTCACATTGATACTTACATATTCTGCATTCGTAAGGATTCTTCTATTTCGCGTTTCGTTTTTTGCAGGCAAATAATCTCAATTTTCGAAATATGGAGTATTTTTATTTTCTTCGCTTTTGCTTGCGTTACACGCGATATGGCGGAGAAATCTTGACTAGCGTAGTCCATGATCAGTGGTTATGCAGTGTTGCGACCTTCTTCATAGCAAAATATCTAGGTACTAGTATGGAGAATACGTAAGTTCGAATGTCAAAAATTGACGAAACTCGGAAGTTATAGGTGTCGTGTGGTGGGTGTGTTGTGAAATTGGTGCCGGGTGTTGAGGATCCGGTGGAGTTTTTGGTTGCACACGGGGTGGTGAAGAGAGGAAAGGAATGTGCAAAGTGTGAAATTGGAAATAATTGCGAATCATTGGCGATAGCCCCACGAACCATTGGCGCTAGCCCCACGAACCATTGGCACGTGGATAGGTTAGTAGGGCCACGCAAAGGTTTCAATAGTGAAACAGATAGCCCCACGAACCGTTGGCGCTAGCCCCACGAACCATTGGCGCGTGGATAGGTTAGTAGGGCCACGCAAAGGTTTCAATAGTGAAAAAGATAGCCCCACGAACCATTGGCGCTAGCCCCACGAACCATTGGCGCATGGATAGGTTAGTAGGGCCACGCAAAGGTTTCAATAGTGAAAAAGATAGCCCCACGAACCATTGGCACGTGGATAGGTTAGTAGGGCCATGCAAAGGTTTCAATACTTAAAAATTGGTTTCGAAAAAAATATTCGTAGCCCCACACACCATTCTCGGATAGCCCCACGAACCATTGGCGCTAGCCCCACGAATGATTCACGGATAGCCCCACGAACCATTCACGGATAGCCCCACGAACCATATATAAATAGCCCACGAACCATTCATAAATAGCCTTAGAGATACTGGGCGAAAAGGGGGGGTTATAGCCCCCATCAACCTCACATTGAGCACGCCACTGATCCTGTGCACGTCATGTTGTCGCAAGTTCGTAATCAGAAATGATGAACAGTAACTCACGTTTATTTACGTTCTAGAACTGTTACACAGTTACAAAACCGCATATTTGGAAACACTGACCAGTTGTTATGTCATGAAACGCTCGCAAATATTTGGTTCACGTAGTAGACGGACATCAAGGGAACAGCTTTCGTGCATTGGAGTGACATTAATGTCGAAAATTACATGATTTACCGGCAAAAAAATTTCAACGAGGTGAAAACAAACTTCCAAGACCTTCCTAAAGTATAAATAAACCCATTTCGGTAAGTACTTTCTCCTGTAAAATTGAAGAAATACGTTTTGGGGATACAAAAATTTTACCGATGTTTTAAAAGATGTAGAAGAATTGTATATTTATAAATTTTATATATCCCCCCCCCCCACACACACATAATTTACCTTCAATTAATACTGTTCATTTTTTAAAAAATGGACTTGGTTGACAAAGTTCCCCCTGGAGATCAGTTCTAGCTATGGGCCTGTCTTCACGTATAACCTAAATATTTAGAAAATAACGTGAAAGCAGTAAAGCGAGAGTAAGAAGTGTGAGGAACAGTAAAATGTTATCTTTCAATACATTATTACTATGTTTTCCTATCGTTGAAAGTGAACACACACATAAAGTTCATCTTGTGTAGATACACAGATTAGAACAAATTTACGTAAATGATCTGTATGGATAACGAAAATGAAAATACGTATTATTACTTAATAGCTTTAATAATGTGATGTAACTATGCTGCCGATCACAATTATGTGACTTATCCACACAAAACTTTGCATTTGCTATTTGTGACAGACACATAGTTCCATTTTTATGAAAAATCTTTTGTGAAACATTACCAAAGCAATGAACACAAAACAGACCTAACTTAGGTAACGGTTCCGATTCTTTTATGACCTTTTTTCAAATTCTCCTAGCAGGAAGAATAATTATCGTAGAATTTTGGCAATCATTGTCACATAAAATTTGAACCTTCCTTAAAGAAATAAGCACTGTTTATGTTTCGAAAAAAAAAATAAAGTTATTTATGTTGAAAAAAAAGACTTAAAAATTATTTTACGCAAGCATGCATCCTTATAGATCCACCAAGCTTTCTGAAACCTCGGAAAATATGCGAACTAACCGGCCTCCCCCACCCCCTTCTCTCACCCCCGGTGTTTGCTCTGGCGCTGGTCGGGCAAGGACCTTCCCACTTCCGCTGACACAGTGTTGCTAATTTTACTCTCTTCAAGAATTCGAGGAGTGTTGTTGATGTGCGTAGACGTGTTTTTGAGTAAGTGTAAAATGTCGAAAGTTGTGCACAGCAGTGAGCGAAATTTGCTACTACGAATCATCGAGAAGAGAAAAGAGACGGGTGGAATTATCCTCGCGATCAACCCCTAAAGAGAGCAGTATATCTAACGGGACGGTCGGAGTCATTGCTTAAAAAACTGAAAAGAGAGAGAGAAAAAAGATTTACAAACCCGTGACCAGAAATTGTCAACTCCTGGTAAACGGAGACGTGCTGGACAAAATAAGATTGTCATTGACGACATGGATAAGTGTATACTGCGAAGGAAAATCCATGAAATGTACATAGTGAAAAGAGAAGTTCCTACAATATTGAAACTTTTAGCTATTGCTAAGGAAGAAATTAATTATCAGGGGGGGCGAGAAACATTACGGAAAATTATGAAACAGATAGGCTTTAAATTTTAAAAATGTAGAAACTCTCGCTTAGCTCTGGTTGAACAAAGCAACATTGTTGTTTGGAGAGCAAGATATCTTCGTGCGATCAACAGATTCCGCAACAAAGGGAGGCCTGTTATTTACATTGATGAAACTTGGATTCATCCTAATTACAAAGTAAAAAAATGTTGGCAGAGTGAAGACGTGTCAGGTGTCTTCACAAACGACAGTCCGGGGCAAAGACTTATCATAAGTCACGCCGGGGGTTCCATGGGGTTTGTTCCAAACGCCCTTAATATATTTCAGGCCAAAACAACTTCTGGCGATTACCATAACGAAATGAATCCGAGAAGTGGTTGGAACAGAAACTTATTCCGAATCTCCCACCTAGATCTGTCATTGTTATGGATAATGCCTCCTACCACTCAATTCAAACCAATAAAGCCCCGAACACAAAAAGTAAGAAACTAGAGATTCAATAATGGCTATTAAAAAATAACATCACTTTCGATATCGAACAAACAAAGCCAGAATTGTTGCTGAAAGTAAAAAATAATCTTCCCGATCCGGTATATCGAGCTGACACAATTTTGAAAACCCACGGCCACCATGTCCTTCGACTTCCACCGTATCACTGCGACTTGAACCCGATCGAGTACATATGGAGCACCATAAAGCGAAGAGTTGCCTCACGAAACGTAAGTTCAAATTTGAGAGAAATAAGTGCTCTTACCGAAAGTGCAATTGACAGTGTCACAGTGCAGGAATGGGAATGTATGTGCCAACATGCCATCCGTTTGGAAAAAGAATGCCAGAAGAATGATGGAATTCTCGAAGATGAAGTTCAAACTTTGATTATAAACCTGGAATCGGGTCCCGAAAGTAGCGATGTAAATAGCGACAGTGACAGCGAAAGTTCGAATTCGGACCTCTCCGTCATAGACACCTTATAATCTGGCTCCAGGCCAACCGGAGGCAAGAACCCAAAAGTAAGTTGCTTTTTTTTTACATAATTTTTTTTATAGTTTACATAATTTAGAATATTAATGTTATGTGTTTAAATTGTTGATATCCTTCTGCGAGACAGCTGGCGTTTTTAACTTTAGTGTCCCCCTCCCTCCTCTCTCTTATGCTATGTTATTTGAATTACCACATCTAAAAACGAAACTTAATATTCGGCCTGCATATTTGTTTACTTGCAAACCTTTCACGGCACATGCCCACTTTTAGATTTGGCAACACAGGGAGAAAACACGTGTTTCTGCCATCCCTTCCCTTGCCCCAGAGTTCCCGAGCTCCCCTCCTAAACATTCGACACTAGCGCCACTTGTTTCTGGCCAGGGTTTCAAATAAGTTGGTGGATCTATACCATGGACAATGTATTTTCCGTTGACAAGCAACTGTAAGTATTGTAGAATAGTGTGAATTAATGTAGAAGTAAATCGGAACATAAGTACAATGCATTTAGGGACTTTATGCATTGTACTAAGGTTCCGATATTGAACAAAATATTAAATAATCCCTAAAGCTCTGCACTATGTGTTAACAGAAATCGAACCATGTTAAAATTGCATTCGTAGCATGATGAAATCACAATAAAACAAAAGGAACTTGGGCCCTAACGTATTCTCCCCTGAACGCAGCATCAGAAACGGCACTGCATATCTGAGGGTCTGTATGATACCAGCTCTCAGTAACGTTATTGCTTTGAAGCAAGGAGGGGAGCATTTTTACAGGCGTTACCTTAAGCAAGTTACTGTTTAATTGTAGCATTACTATCAGCTTCCACACACACACACTACACTTACTAGTCTTAGGTGACAAACCCCTTTCTTACCCTGTAACATTACTGGTTACCAGCAAAGGATGTAACGTTAAAGCGTCACATAATGACCTACTCCTTTATAGATCAGTTATGGTTGAGTTCCGTTATGCTCACCTGCAACATAATGTTTGATATGCCTGAGGTAACGATTCTGTTCACGAAATACGTAAGTTACTCTGTTTCTGGTAGTAACAATAACAGAAACCGTAATTGCAATATCGCTTTATTTCATTATGTTACTTACGACTCCCTGTTTTAAAATTCACGCACCATGTGAAAATTTTCAGGTGCCATTGTGACTGAGCACCCTGTATTTTTCTACCCCTGGTACCATTGTAATTTTGCTACTTTAATTTCCATACCTTTGAAGGTATCTTAAAAAATATATTTTTACATTTCCAGAATGTTCACAGATTAAACAATGGAAGATATTTTAATTCCTAGTTCAAGTAATTTTTGTGTAGTATAATTTAATGTATCTCAAAAGATTTGTGTGTTTGTTTCAGTTTTTGAATCATGGATTGTGACAAATTGACAGATGTTCTTCAAAATCAACCAGAAGGGTTCTTGATGATGTGGTACGATCATCTCCTCAACCTCTCTGCTGGACTGCGGGAATCACTGGCTGGGGAAGATTTGAAGGATGTGACATTGGCCTGTGATGGTCAGTATGTGAAGGCACACAAATTGGTACTTTCTATGTGCAGTCCATATCTGAGGACTTTGTTCAAGGTGAATAAGATTTTTTTTCTTACTTACAGTCAGTCACAAAAAAAATAGCACCACTCTTAAAAATTACATGTTTAGCATGATTTAATAAAAATCGTGACTTTTATGCACCTTGTATGCGACCATGGCTCCACCCTTGCTCTTGTCCATTTCACAGGCTCGGAACAAAATAATTTGTTTTTATATTGTCCAGTAGCCGGAAGATCACATAATTCATAGCAGAACAGAAGCGCAGTGGTGCTATTTTTTGTGATGGACTGTACTTGTGTACATACACTCGTTTGTACATTCGAGGGGCAACTGGAAAGATACCAGAATTTTGTAATAAAAAATTGTGTGTTTATTTTAGGTGTTACAAATTTAATCTCCTTCAAAGTACTGTCAATTTGATACAGTCTAAACATGTTTTCCACTTTTGGAAGCAGTCGTGAAACGCTTGCAAAGTGATGCCTTTTTTTTGCCACAACTCGGCGTGTTATCGTCTCACCGCTTCACGCAAATGTAAAATGCCTGGTTAACAGTTTGACCATTTGGAACAAATTCTGAGATCAGAAAACAGAATTTCACAGCAACATGTTGTTCAAACTTTTCAGCCATCACAAAAATCAACAAACAAGTGAGGTGCGCTTAACAAAAAACTTACTACGTGGCGCCACGACTTCACTCGTTGCCGCCGGTCGACAGACTGATGCAGAAGGCATCTAGTAGTGGAAGCATGTACTACAATGTGCCTGCCCACCAGAGAATGATTCCGGTTTATTTTGGGTCCCCCCCCCCCTCGTACTTGCACTATCATTCCATCTGAGTGAAGAGGTACACATTCAGATCTTTTGAGAAATATAGCATAGTATAGTAGCAGTCATCTTGAAGTGAAAACTCTTGCAAATTTGTGATTCATTTTACTAGTGCATCCTCTTATTTTTAATTAATATTCTTGGTTTACAAATTTGGAATTCCAGTAATTGTGTGGTAGTTATACCTTGATGATGCATGAATTTTGTTCATGAACATGAAAAGTTACTGCTACTATGTCAACTTGCGGGGTAGCCTGTAGTTCACAATTATTTTGATGTGATGCATTCACACACCATCCATATTCTCACCATTCTGTATGCGTGATTCCATATCAGTTGTCAATTAAACTAAATGGACTCAGATTTTGATTAAATTTAATGCAATCAATCCTTCCATGGCAGTAAGAAGAGACTTTTTTTTATTGGTCTCTTAACTTACCTGGTTCCAGTTTTATATGCTCCCAAGCTTTTAGTAATTTCCAGTTTCCTTCCATGTGCATCACCAGAAATTTTTGTAGGGGGAGGTCAGCCAATTAATAACACTTGAACATTGGAAATAATTACAATCATCACCATTATTATTATTATTGTTATAAAATAATAACTGTGATAAACTAATAAAGTCAAACAAATTTTAGTTTAAATTTATTGTCATTACTATCATTGGGGAGACTTTCTACTTGACCCACCAAAGAGAGAATATGCAGCACAACCATTTTTCATTATTTTTTTATATTTCTAGCAGTTAGTGTACCTAAATGTATACTTATTATATTTTGTTATTAACTTCTACACAAGTAGTTAAAGAAAAGCTTTTAAAAGTTCAGAGAAAAGTTCAGCCTTAGTGTTTATGTTGGGTGATTTCTGACATATTTTTTTGAATTTTGAAAACAGTAAAACCATTTACTCTTTGGTTTAAATTGCAGAAAATGAAAATATAATCTGCTTTATCAATTTTACACTTAATTTATTTTTGATTTAATGCATTTTTAACTACACTACATTCTGTTCGAATGATAACTAAATACAACCGGCCCCCGTGACGGAGTGGTTAGCACATTGCTGCGATGCCATGGGTCCTGGGTTCGAATCCTGTCCTGAGCATGGATGTTGGTGAGTGTCCATTCATCAATTTCATCATATCATCCCTCATCCCCATCTTCGTAAATTAGCCAAAAGTGGCACAAAGGGTGAAGTAAAATAAAGCAGATCAATCAATAACTAACTACACATTATTTCTGTTACTAACAATGAAAGTAAGAAGCTTTCTGCTTTTTTGTAACTTTTAATGAACAATCCCAGTTTCCAGGGGAGGTTCTTGGACCTTTTCAAATCCCCAACATCCACGTTTCATTCTCAAATCCTTCATTTACAAATCATTCAACCTTTATGAACTTCCTCAATGCCGGTGTCAATCAATTGTCAATTTCCAAAGAAATTGTGTGTACACTTTACAGATATTCTACCAATCTGATATGAAATTGCAAGTCATCCATGCAGAACCTGAATGGTTGATTCACTTCTTTAATTGATGTGTATTACCAGATGACTGCAATACATTTTATCTTGGAATGAAACTGCATAAACCAGTTTAGCAATTTTTAAGTCTATATTAAATATAGAATAATATCTGATACTATATTTGTAAACCTACTGTGGAAATGTTTGTTGAGTGTGTTAATGAAACTATAATAATTTCATTAATTTTTCGTCCAATGAAAATAGATATACTTAGGGAGAGCAGACACATAAATTCAATAAGGAGGACATTGCATAGTGATAAAGGAGGACAAGCTCATAAAAAAGAGAACACTGCAAAAAATGGCAACACATTTGCCATTACTCTTAATTTAATCAATACAAAAAAATCTTACCAAGATTTTGGCCACAGATACTTCTCAGATGATCTTTTTCAGTCATTTCTCTTATCTTTAAGCAAATAATGCAATCTCCTAAGTTATTCTTTAACACTTGACAATAATAACTAAGAATATCTATAATTTGAAGCACAGAGTTTTGCTCCTTTTCAAGTTCTTGGATAGTTAGAATGAAATATTCCCAGAAGTGATGCAAATGCAACAAGTAAGCTTCGCTTAATTTCCAAAACAGATTAATTTAATTTTTAAGTAGTTTCGATTGGGACAAGAAATAATACTTTATTGCACAAACATTTCTAGCATTCTTTCAACAGCAGGGATACAGTGTGCGAGGGGGACAGTTGCCCCCCCCCCCAACTTTTGCCCCTGTACTATACTAAACCTTATGGACTAAGGGAAAGTAAACTGTCCTTCCACCCCATCCCCCACTTCTTGCAATTTGCCCCCCTAGTTTTGGAACCCAATCGCCACCACTGGCAGGGAATAATGACGACCACCTTACACTTTACCTCGTATTTGTTTCTTACATCCCTTGTGACGTGTCCATTTGGTTTTGGGGTTATCGATGCCCGCAAGGGATCGGTATGTTGGAAGCAATGCCGGAGAGGGTAATATTCAATAACCCTATTTATTTAACCTAGGCAAAATGTCCCAAGATAGATTTCTGCAAACGCCTTTATCGCGTGTGCATCCAGCAAATGCTTGATCCACACGCGCACATTGGCGAGTAGTGGGTCGAACGGATCACGCGTTCAATACGTCCGTTAGGTACCAATTTTACAACAAAGATATGAAAATGCTTAATATTTCTCCCCTGCCAAAAGTACTAAGTCCACCCAAAAAGCAACCCCCAAAATTCAAGAGCAAACATATATATATAGATATATATATATATATAGCACGGCCTGAAAACAAACAATTTTAATTAAACAAAAGGAATACACCATATATTTCAAATACACTCAAGATTACGCGGTATGCACGTTGCACGCTAAGATAACGTATGGATGGTTACCAAATTTACATTAGTGCATAGCGATGTGTAACGCAAAGAAAGCACAAGCAAAAACGTTAACAATCGTGACTTTTATTTACTTCAAAAACCTGTCACTAAACAATGAAATGTACACGTATATGTAAAATGTACATATATATATATATATCCAACACATCTATCAACAATATTATTGTCACCTTAAATAACAGACATTAATTTAACCACAATTTATGCGACACACCCTCCTTTCGTGCATCTAGTAACATTCGCACATAAAGGTTCACGTACGTTACCAACAACTCGACCAGTGAGCCTGGCACATATATATATTTATATTACTACAATATTCAGGTACAAGGGTTTGGTTACGTATTTTTATCTCATCCAACAATTATTTATATTTTAAGGATTTATTCATCTGTGTCGCGTTACTTACACATTAGTATGTAACTTTACTATCACAAAAGCCAACGATTTGACGCTACTATTTGGAAGGAAAACTTAACGGAAGGTAAAATTACAATAATGGGGGGGAGGGGAATTTGACGCACAAGAATTTACGTATGAGGCCTTTTTTGTTAAATATTCTTTTGCAATCCCTCTTCAATATTCCCACCAAGACGAATAATCTGCACTATGGCCTATCTTTGATCAGTTCTCTGTTTAATGATGCATTCACAATCCTATAGCCGACGGGCAAAATCTAGAAAAATCATGCGCGTGAATACGGCTTTGACTACAGGATACCCATTTCACAAATCTGGCGAGAGTATGCTTGCAACGGTCGAAAATTTAATATATATGTTGTTTCCGTTTAAGGGACAGTCAAAATTTCACTTTTCGTGCCGTGGTTTCTTTTCAAAAGGGAACGAATTAATTCGTGCTTTAAAAAAAAAAAAAAAAAAAAAAAAAGGTCCGAAAAGTAGACGTGTACGGCCAGCTGCGCTAAGTTCGAGATTTTAAGTTCACTTCACTATAGGTCTTTTGTGTGTGGTCGCAATTTTACCAGAACCTTCCGATTCTACGTACCTTAAATGTGTATTACACAATTTGTCTTCGGTGACATGGCGAGTCAATTCACAGTCTGGTATCTAGATCGTCTAAAGCATGCTCCTGTTGCTCACCATGAAAACCTCAAGTTCTATGGTACGGTACTAGAAGATCGGGCTGATAAAAGAGCGACTGCAGCTGCCTGGTGAAAGTATGTCCCTTCAGGTTCCCATCTATGCACAAAGTGGAAGTGTGGGAGGACCAGCAATTTCCGCGTAGTTTTGGGGGAGGTACTGGGTAGTGTCGCCAGGAGGCAGCACTTCTGTGTACAGCAGACAGAGGGAGCTACCCTCTGGCGGCGGACATGAGAACTTTGTTTTTTTATTTTCTCAAACGAAAGTTCCTTCTGTAAACTGCGACAGTGCAGGTTTTATATAATATATAATTGCAACGTCACAATTTCCCCCCAGTCGAGGAAAAAGAAATCCTCATAATCGAAGCACCAAACAAAAATGTAATAAAAAAAATCATCAATATGTGAAATACAATAGAAACCCAAACATAATTATACATATTTTGATCAAAAAAAATTATATGAAACATAGCTATAATGATATACAATTAGACCTGTCCAAACAAGGAAGGTATCCCAAGCACAAGCACATAAGATAAGGAATAAATAGTTAATGAGCATGAATGACAATATGATTATACATAACATAGAACTTCGCCAGTCAAAGCTAGGCTAAAGATAGACTAATAGCACCGAAATATACATATATAGGTACAATAACCTACCACAAATTTTGGCACACATGCATAAAATAGTGGAATCAGAAAACATGCATCAAATTGTTAATGATAACATCAAAAAATTTTTTGTTTTGCTTTTGCAGTTCCACATACACAAAACACTGCAAAACATGCAAAATTAGTATACCATTCAATGAAAATGCGTATATGCAATTTGGAAAAAACCATTAAATGCCAAGCATAAAAAAATTGTTCATCAAAATTCCAACCTAATTAAGCTGCCCATAGAAATGATAAGTAATATCTAGAGACCGGATGTTAGGCAAAATGCCTATTCTATCCTGTTAGAGATATGATGAAAACGAATGTTGCGAATGCCAGGGGGGAGGGATTAGCTTCATTCAAAGGCAATTTAATTTTGCCTATTTTGCCTGTTTCATACGATATTGCCTATATTATTTCATGAATGCCAGATATTGCCTATTTTAGGCATTTTCTTTAAAATTGGGACATGACTGAACACTGTGCATACAATTTCCTGTTCCGAAGATAAGTTTCCGATGCTTCAAAGAAATTTAAAAATAACAGTTAGTGAGTTATTGCAGCTAATAAGGACTTGGACAAATTAAGGGCAATTCAACAAGTTCTGAAATGTGAAAATATACAAACTGAGTTAGATCCACATGTTCTCGCGTGCTTTAAGTATGCTCCAGTAACATCTGTGGAGGTCGAAAGATCTCTTTCGATTCTAAAAAATGTGTTGTCTGATTGCAGACATAACTTGTCGGTTAATCACCTGAAGAAATACCGTGTTGTGATGTGCAACCGCAATTAGTGCTTCTTATTCAGAGACTGCCAAACCGTACAGTACAAACTTGAAATGCATTTAAATAGTTTCTTAGTTCGAACTGCTGTGTGGAATATAGAGTGTATTTTTTTTTAACTGAAATAACCCTGTGTGCAGTGATAAAGTGTATATTTAAATAATTTGATTACTGGTTGGAAGTAGCCAACAATTTATTTTGCCAGACTATTGTGTGTAGCCATTATACAATGGAAAATTTTGGGCTGACGTGACTTTGCAGTGATTTATTAAGTACAATATTGGACTGCGTTCCTAATCATGAGCTCCTGGTTTATTTTAAGTAACTATAAAGAATGTATGTTTCTATATCATTTAAACACCTATTTCTTTTTGTACGTCTATCTTCATTACTTTGAGTTAAATTTCATTGCCTTTTTTATTGCCTATTTGTATTTTAATGCCTATTTTACTGCCTATTTTGAAAATTATAAGTGCTTATTTGCCTGCCTATTTTATATGTTTTTAGTGCCTAAACATCCGGTCTATCGCTCTCCAAAAATTCATGATACAACACACTTTTACAGTGCGATAAGCTACAATTTAAATATATCAAGGATAATGTCTATGTTGCAATTCGTTTACCATCCCGGTCAAACATATATATAGAAGACATTAAATAAACAAGTTCAAAAAAAATTGTGGCACTGATAAAAAAAAAAACACAACCACCTAGCTGTAATCCACCGCATATTCCATATGAAGATAAAAGGGACGGTGAAGGAAATATATGTATTGAAGTTTACTGCCAATAGAAATACATTGTTCCAAGTCCATTCCAAATTGTATGTAGAGTGCCCATCCTCACGAAGAAAAATATGAAAAAAAACCAAACTCTAAATCAATAATATGTTGGTAAAGATGGAAAGAAGAAAAGAAATAGGAAAGAAGGGGGTGAACACTACTAAAGGAAGGAAAAAGGGAGGTAGCATCATTACAATATACATATGGCAATTAATACACCGCAAAAATGTTACATACAGAATATACAGCCAAAAAAACCTTTTTTTTTTAAATGCATTAACATGACCACACATTATAGTATATATATATATATATATATATATATATATATATATGTATCAATTAGATAACCAAAATGAAGCCTAATGCAAAGGTATGACTCAATTTTAATCACATATATGAATGAACTCTTACTCTAAATTTAGAGGTTCCATACCTTCCAAAAGCAAGGGGAGAAATATGAAATAATCAATTAAATGCAATAATACATGCACAAAAAAAATTAAGGTTTATAATGGGTTTTGTAAGACCTGACCCATCCGTGAATTTGCCAGATCTACCATCACAGGAGAAGGCATAGGATCACGAAGAGTATACAGTTTAGAATGCGATACATGAGCCTTCTTAACTACCTGCTTGGTATCAGGATCAACCAAAAGGACAGTAACAGGACCAAGCGTCTTATAAACCTCGGCAGGACCTGTCCAACGTTCCTGAAGTTTAGCCGAAATGTTCTGCAAGGCATTACTTTGGGGAAAGGTGCGAAACAACACCAAATCACCGTGCTTATAAGAAACAGATGTACGAGTTGCATCATATTTACGCTGGCGTGAATGCCAGGATTTCAACAGATGTTTATAGGCCTCGCCCCAACGGTGAGCACGATCAGGCGAAGGAGGAGCAGCCAGTTCCACATCAGTTTGCAGTTCCCAAAAGAAATTCATTGGCCCGTCAATATCACGACCAAATATAATTTTGGCCAGACTAGTGTAGGTACTATCATGATGGGCAGTATTAAAAGCAAAGGCAATGCTACTTAACTGTGTATCCCATTTAGAATGGTCCTGAGAATGATAACAAATCAAAGATGCTTTCAAGTTCTAATAAACCGTTCCGCTAATGACGGATTAGGGTAATAAACACTGGTGTATATGTGTCTAACATTAGATTTAAACAGAAAGTTATTAAAAAGATGGGAACGGAAATATGAAGCATTGTCAATTCGCACGGAGCACCAGAAAGGAGAAACAAAGACCTCAATTTGTCAATAATCAAATGAGACGCAGCTGAACGAATCGGATATAATGAGACCCATTTGGAGAAGGCATCAACAACAACCAGAATGAAGGTATTACCTTTCGAAGAACGAACCAGGGGACCCACCAAATCGATATACAAACATCGCCAAATGACTTCAGAAGACAGTAAACCCTGAGGTCTACGTATGGCAAGCTTGGCCCGCTGACAGATATCGCAGGAGCGAACATAGAGTCGAATATCCCTAAGATAGTTGGGCCACCAAAAAAGAGAACCAATCTTCTTAATGGTTTTATTAACACCCAAATGTGAACCACCGACAGGGGTGTCATGATAGTACCTACAAATCAAATGCTGTAGTACTTGTGGTAAAACAATTTGAGAAGAAACAGCACGAGGAGGCTGCCAAACTAAAAGATCTTGAAACAAACGGTAATGCTTAACAGATTGATTCTCTTGTAATTGTTTTATAATGGGTTGCAAGGCAGCATCCTGTGCCTGAAGTGCAGCAATATCTGCTTTATCAAAAGGAATAATATTAAAATTAGGAGCAGCACATGCTAAGCTCGTAAAGGATGGAGCTATAGAAAAAACCTCAGGAGAATGTATCCGAGAAAGACAATCTGCAACAGGATTTTTAGCTGAAGAAATATGTTCAACGCTGTAAGAGAAACGGGAAAGATATAAGAGCCAACGTCCAAATTTGCCGAATTGCTCGGGATGTTTAAGCAACCATGACAAAGCCTGGTTGTCTGTTTGTAAAATAAAATGTTTGGAAGTCAAGTAGGTTTCAAATTTCTTGAAACCGAAAACAATAGCACAACATTCAGCCTCATAAATAGATTGCTTGCGCTCCTGAATGGTACGCTTCCTTGATGCAAAGGCAATGGGGCGTAAGGAACCATCCGATTCACGCTGATTCAAGGTAGCCCCAAGAGCCAAACTGGAAGCATCAGTCTGTAAAACAAACTCCTTCGAAAAATCAGGTAATGCGAGTACCGTATGTTGGACAAAGGCAGTTTTCAAGTGATCAAATTTTAGTTGGTCATCCTTGGTCCACACAAAGATGTTGAAATAATAAATCTATACGGGGTTGTGGGAATTTATCATAGGCAATCAAACAATTAAGATTCTTATAGGAACATACTAAACGATGGGTACCATTCTTTTTGGGGACCAGAAAGGTCGGGCTGGAATAAGGGGACCAACAGGATTCTATAATATTCTGAGCTTGTAATTCCTGTATTTGCTTTCTTAAAATTTCTGTTTGCACCGGGTTTAGCTGGAAAGGTTTGCAACGAAATGAAATATCAGACACCAAAGGGATGGAAACAGGAGGTAAGGTACAAGAGCCAACCTTGTCCGTAACCACATCACTAAAGGATTCCTAAAGAGAATGAAGATCGGGAGGAAAGGAAGAAGGCAATGCCGGTTCTATAGATTGATCAGTTTGTGGAGAAACATGCGGAGGAGAAGGGGGTACCTGCGAAGTGGATGGTGAAGGATGTAAGGCAAACTCCAATGGAATACCCTCCAAAAAAAATGGAAAGGATATGACCTTACGTTCCAAAGAAATAGTAGCACACGTATGACAAAGAAAATCTGTTCCCAAAAGCAAAGGAAAAGGTAATGAGTCAGATATCCAAAATCGCCATTTCCAAGATAAGTGATCTACACATAATGGTATGGAACAATAAGATGACAAGGAAAAGGTATTATTAGTAACATCTTTTAAGGCTATAGACTGATCATTAAAAATTGTACAAGGAGATTTAATACATTGTAAAAGAGAAGAAGCAATAATAGAAACAGATGAAGCAGTGTCTATTAAAGCTAGGCAAGGGTGGTCATTCACAAGAACCCGGATAGTTGGAGTTGGATAACCTTCCGACAAAAATGGGTACTCAGCATGTACCGAAGACACGAGGGAAACGGAAGTGGAAATGGGAGAATGGGAAGAAAAGTCTCCAACATGAGAAGAAGAAGAGGGAGGCTGCACAGCTGTCATACATGAAGAAACTTTATCAGATTCGGGAGAAGTCTGAGATGAAACTGTGTTGACCTGTACCTGCTCTAAACCTTCCTTCAAATTTACAGATTCCAAATGCAAAGTCCACTTTAATTCAGGCTGTAAAATATATTGTGCTAGAGCAAAAAAATCCTTCATACTCTGAGGACGAGCGCGCCCGAGAAAGAGTGAACGAGCAGGAAAACAAATACCCTCGATTATAAGATCAATCAATTGTTTATCGGACCAATCCACTACAAGGACCTGACTAGAATCATAAATGTCTCTAAGGTAAGAATATAAAGACTCTGTTGGATGTTGCACCCTGTGAAGGATGGAGCTTCTAAGAGATTGAAACCTAGAAATATGAATTAGTCTATTCCAGGTCATTGATTTAAATAAATGCCAGGGTAATTTTTGTAAAAGTCCCTCCATCCATACTTCACGAAGCGGAGGCAGGGTATAAGGCAAGGCCAACAACAATATAGATTCAATATCTAACAACTTGAGGCTGATCACTTTATGAAGTGTCAACAGAAAGGTAAATAACTGAGACACATCATGACCCGTTAACGGGGATAAATCCTGAAAAATTAAATTTACAGTGGAAAACCGAACAAGTTCTCTGGTCGGAGTTTGATTCTGAGGTAAAAGCAGTCCCTGGAGGAACTCAACAGTTGAAGGTGAAGGAGGTGGTAAGGTAGAAGACCCATAAGAGGGGGGGTTATAGCAAATGACATAATGGAAAAGGTTCGTAAAAAAAATACTCCTAACAGCATATAAGGGGTAAAAAAAAGGTTAGGCACAAATGAGAGCAAAAAAAAAGGGGTTATCAGGGGGAAAAAAATCGCAAACCTGGAAATTTCAAAATTGTGTGTAATAGTCACACTGCAATATTATTCTACTTCCTAATTATTTATATGACATGAATGAAAAATAAATGAGAGTTGAACAAAATATTCGGGAGGTGGCCGGGTGCAGTGGCAGGGAAAAAAAAAATTACTGAAAAATTGGAAAGCAACCTTGCTATGCTACCAAAACTTTGTGACGTGTCCTTTTGGTTTTGGGGTTATCGATGCCCGCGAGGGATCGGTATGTTGGAAGCAATGCCGGAGAGGGTAATATTCAATAACCCTATTTATTTAACCCAGGCAAAACGTCCCAAATAGACTTCTGCAAACGCCTTTATTGCATGTGCATCCAGCAAATGCTTGATCCACACGCGCACATTGGCGAGCAAAGCCCTGTTGTAGTGGGTCGAACGGATCACGCGTTCAATACGTCCGTTAGGTACCAATTTTACAACAAAGATATGAAAATGCTTAATATTTCTCCCCTGCCAAAAGTACTAAGTCCACCCAAAAAGCAACCCCCAAAATTCAAGAGCAAACATATATATATAGATATATATATATATATAGCACGGCCTGAAAACAAACAATTTTAATTAAACAAAAGGAATACACCATATATTTCAAATACACTCAAGATTACGCGGTATGCGCGTTGCACGCTAAGATAACGTATGGATGGTTACCAAATTTACATTAGTGCATAGCGATGTGTAACGCAAAGAAAGCACAAGCAAAAACGTTAACAATCGTGACTTTTATTTACTTCAAAAACCTGTCACTAAACAATGAAATGTACACGTATATGTAAAATGTACATATATATATATATCCAACACATCTATCAACAATATTATTGTCACCTTAAATAACAGACATTAATTTAACCACAATTTATGCGACACACCCTCCTTTCGTGCATCTAGTAACATTCGCACATAAAGGTTCACGTACGTTACCAACAACTCGACCAGTGAGCCTGGCACATATATATATTTATATTACTACAATATTCAGGTACAAGGGTTTGGTTACGTATTTTTATCTCATCCAACAATTATTTATATTTTAAGGATTTATTCATCTGTGTCGCGTTACTTACACATTAGTATGTAACTTTACTATCACAAAAGCCAACGATTTGACGCTACTATTTGGAAGGAAAACTTAACGGAAGGTAAAATTACAATAATGGGGGGGAGGGGAATTTGACGCACAAGAATTTACGTATGAGGCCTTTTTTGTTAAATATTCTTTTGCAATCCCTCTTCAATATTCCCACCAAGACGAATAATCTGCACTATGGCCCAAATGGAAGTTATCTTTGATCAGTTCTCTGTTTAATGATGCATTCACAATCCTATAGCCGACGGGCAAAATCTAGAAAAATCATGCGCGTGAATACGGCTTTGACTACAGGATACCCATTTCACAAATCTGGCGAGAGTATGCTTGCAACGGTCGAAAATTTAATATATATGTTGTTTCCGTTTAAGGGACAGTCAAAATTTCACTTTTCGTGCCGTGGTTTCTTTTCAAAAGGGAACGAATTAATTCGTGCTTTAAAAAAAAAAAAAAAAAAAAAAGGTCCGAAAGTAGACGTGTACGGCCAGCTGCGCTAAGTTCGAGATTTTAAGTTCACTTCACTATAGGTCTTTTGTGTGTGGTCGCAATTTTACCAGAACCTTCCGATTCTACGTACCTTAAATGTGTATTACACAATTTGTCTTCGGTGACATGGCGAGTCAATTCACAGTCCGGTATCTAGATCGTCTAAAGCATGCTCCTGTTGCTCACCATGAAAACCTCAAGTTCTATGGTACGGTACTAGAAGATCGGGCTGATAAAAGAGCGACTGCAGCTGCCTGGTGAAAGTATGTCCCTTCAGGTTCCCATCTATGCACAAAGTGGAAGTGTGGGAGGACCAGCAATTTCCGCGTAGTTTTGGGGGAGGTACTGGGTAGTGTCGCCAGGAGGCAGCACTTCTGTGTACAGCAGACAGAGGGAGCTACCCTCTGGCGGCGGACATGAGAACTTTGTTTTTTTATTTTCTCAAACGAAAGTTCCTTCTGTAAACTGCGACGGTGCGGGTTTTATATAATATATAAACGCAACGTCACACCCTTAAAACCAGGTTATTTTCTTGCAAGATCATTGTTGAATTTACACTTTCACTCCGTTATTTCATAAAAGTAAGTAATACGTAATTATCAAAATTCTCACTATGCGCATCTGTATCACATATGTATGTCTCGAAAAGAAAGTGGCTGACACCGTGTTGGAGGATTTAGCACAACGTTCAGGGTTTGAATCCTGGCCTGGGAATGGGTATTCTTTGCGAGTGCCACTTCATCAAAATTATCACGGTTAGCCAAAAGTGCCAAAAAAGTTATGTAAAATTCAAATTTTCTTAATTTTAGGCCGAGGTTCGACCTGTTCTCCCACCTAACCCTAAATAAACCAAATCAATCAATTGAAAAGGAATAGAATAGAATAGAGGTTTCTTTCAGTACGAGCCTTCGCGACTACATACAATTCCATACATTAATGAGGTTTTTACATATCCCCTTTCCGTAGGTTCTCATATGTTCATCCTTTCCGTTCATGTTAATTGTGGGTTCTTCCCTCACTACAATCTATCATCCAAATTTTTTTTGTATATTTTATACACTGATAGCACTAGCTTTTTGAGTCGAAAACAAGCTTACTGCACAGACTACATGCTTTCCAGTCTGGGATGCTCTCAGAGGTTGAAGTTAGAATAATACTAATGACTCAGTCGGCAAACTGGTCGTGTTCTTAACGCACCCCAAGTGGCATGCTTTATATGATGATCGTTATGTGTGGAAACATTCTCTATGCAGCACATTTGATATGGTCGATGCTATACTCCTTCCAAAAAAGGAGGACATTTACCGATTTCTAAAAAATCTCCCTGATGCCGGACAGACACCTAAAAAGGAGGACATGTCAAGATAAAAGAGGACGTCTGATCACCCTAGATATACTCTATTGTAACTTAAATAAATATTTGTTTAAAGTCTGCTGAATTTTGGCAATTATTTTAATGATAGCTTGCAAAATATCAGCAGCCATGTTTATTACAATTTAATGATAATGACATTATTTACAGTTTTAACATCTTGCCCATAAAAAATATTGAATTTTAAATCAAGAAAAATTTGTGTGTGTTTAGAGTTTACATGTTACATTTCCTTTCTTAGAGCCATTAAATGATGATGAGATAATTTACTTTCACCAAAAGTGATTCTGATATCTACAAAATCCTCATGTACAGTATTTTAAAATTATTTATTTAATGTGATTTAAATAAGTGATTTTTTAAAAAAAAATCACTTGATTTAATGAATCCACCTTGCAGTAATATTTCCCTCTCTATTTTAAGGTGAATCCTTGCCAGCATCCTATCATCATGTTGAAGAATGTTCGCTACAAGGACTTGGTGGCTATCCTCCAATTCATGTATCAAGGTGAAGTGAATCTGCAGCCAGAAGACTTGCATGGCTTTTTGGAGGCAGCAGAGATGCTGCAGATTCCTGCCTTGTCACAACAAGATGCTTCTAAAGTAAGTTTAATTTTTTTAAATTATTAATATTTCACCAATGTAATGTATTGTGTCCTAAGTACAGTTAGGTCAATCCAAATGAAATTGTCCAATACTGATTGCTCGATGGTTTTAAAATATGTAATTGTTTGAAAAATAATATTGTATTTTTACCACACGTTTTTCCTTCATGGCAGATGGTAATTTTTGCATTTTCAGACCTTTACATACAAAATCAACAGTAAATGCCTAGAGGCATGGGATAGGAGTTGTTCTGTTCAACATGCTCTTCACTATCGGATAAAAAATTATGGATACACAAGTTCGGACTCAATTAAAAATTAACCAGCAGACGTACACAAAAACAAATTGCATCAAAATTGGGTTATTCAATTCTGTGTTAATCTACTGTAACCAATTATTTTCTTCTTTAGCTTTTATAGGTTGAGATGGGTCAAGGAATGCTAAGTTTACTTAGCATTAATATGTCATAGTGCGGGGCAAAAATGTGGGTGGAGGGACAACTACCCCGTAATCGCCACCACTTGTTTCTGGTGTTAAATGATGAATATACTTTGATAGACATGATAGACACGACATTTATATCAAGATTCCAAGATTCTTCATAAAGGTCTGCATTACTGCCTTATTTCATGCAATAAGTTGTAAGAAGATCGGAATTCTTAAGTACAGTATAGTGGAACCTCGATTTTACTTTTTTGCAGGAAAATATAAAATCGGGGAAAATTTCATAACATTTTGCTCTATTGGGACCATGAATTTTGAATGTATAATGCAGGAAAATGTAAAACTGGGGAACGTTAAATCGGGGTTCCACTGTACTCGTTTTCAACATTTCCATTCTTGAGACACTGCCCTTCTTCAGCCACTTCACAAGTTCAGATTTACAGATTTAAAACATTTACAGCTGCCAGTACACCATGTGGATTGAATAACTAGGGCCTGGATTGCTTTTTTACATTTCGTAACTTGCTTATATCTTTTACTAATTTTACCAATGTCTTAAACCTGAACATTTGAAGTTCCTGAAGAAAATCATTGTGCGAAAAAGTGAAATGTTGAAGGAAAAATTATAAGTGAAATCACTGCATGTAAATACTTTGGTCTTTTCAAAACTTTTGTACTTGACACTTGTCAGCTTTTAATGTTACACCATAGTTCTTTTATTTTGTGAATACATATGTGTACTATATTAAAGTATGGCCGCGGTGGCTCAATCGGTAACGCGTCTGACTACCATGCTAAAGGTCCCGGGTTCGATCCCCGGCCGGTTCAAATCCGGGAACTTTTCTAACGATGGAAGCGGCCCCGGCACCCACCCAGCGTCGAATAACATGGGTACCTGGGGGAAACCCTGGGGGGTAAAGGCGGTCAGGGGCGTGATGCTGATCACATCACCCCCACTTACAACCGGATCAAGAAAGTGTGGGGCGTTACCCCCACACCCCCTATATGCCTTCATGGCGTGGTGCTATGCACAGGGGAGCACTTTTTACTATATTAAAGTTATGTACTTGCAATATTTTTTTATTTTCTTATTTTACAATTTTACATTTGGTTATTAGTTAAAAAGATAAAGAACGTTGCTGGATTTATGCTTGATATTGAAATAACTGAACATCAGGGAAAAGTTTATCTTGCAGTTTATGGTTTTTACAAGCACATAAACACAATGTGTCTGGGAGCATGTGTTCTTCTGAAATGTAACAGTAAGAATTGTGTTTGTGTACTTGTAAGAGAAATAATTCTACAATGCAAGCAATAGGTACATACAAAAAAAATCAGAGAAGTAATTGTCAGTTATGAATGTTTTCTTAAAAAATGAAATTCATTTTGTAATTATACATTGTCTTTCATGTGACTATTCATTAAAATAATGTGTACTTCGCTAATGATAATTTTCACTTTCAGGATTCATCAACTCAAACATCACCAAAAATACATGAGCAGTCCTGTTGTTCAGGTGGTGATGATACAGCTTTGATACAACAGAAACCTCAGGAATCAAACATAGTGATTCCGTGCAAGAAGAAAATATCCACAAAAAGTCCACAGAAAAGGAATGTAATCAATGAGGGTGCCTCTGGCAAAATCTTCGCAGAAAATTCTCTGGTGCTTTTGGATGTAGAACCTCTAGAAGATATGCTTGAGTTAAGCACTGAACAAAAAGTAGTTGCTGTAAAATGTTTGTCAGCACAATGCCCTGAACCCTTGGGACTATATGAAGACTCACCAGGTGCTTCATCAACAAATGAGACATCATCATGTGCTCCATATCAATCAGGAAGTGACATAATCAAATCTTCATTTGATAACCATCTGCCAGTTGAAAATACACATGAAAACCCAGGCCTTCCTGGAGCGTCAGTTCCCAGAAAGTTGCCAAAGTTGGGTTCAGTTAATACACATGAAAACCCAGGCCTTCCTGGAGCGTCAGTTCCCAGAAAGTTGCCAAAGTTGGGTTCAGTTAATACACATGAAAACCCAGGCCTTCCTGGAGCGTCAGTTCCCAGAAAGTTGCCAAAGTTGGGTTCAGTTAATACACATGAAAACCCAGGCCTTCCTGGAGCGTCAGTTCCCAGAAAGTTGCCAAAGTTGGGTTCAGTTAATACACATGAAAACCCAGGCCTTCCTGGAGCGTCAGTTCCCAGAAAGTTGCCAAAGTTGGGTTCAGTTAATACACATGAAAACCCAGGCCTTCCTGGAGCGTCAGTTCCCAGAAAGTTGCCAAAGTTGGGTTCAGTTAATACACATGAAAACCCAGGCCTTCCTGGAGCGTCAGTTCCCAGAAAGTTGCCAAAGTTGGTTTCAGTTAATACACCACAGCTGCCTGCTGGAACATTGAACATTTGTGGATTACCAGATTCAGATGAACAGGATATGGGTAGCATTTTAACAGCAGCAACTAGCAAAACTTCTCCTGTGCAATCCGAATCCCAAACAGTTCCAAAAGTGGCTACAATGATTCACCATTCAGTAACCACTGCACAGAATTCTACACCTAAAACTAATTCTTTGGGTGTGTCAGCTTTGGAAACAGGACGAAAGCTTGGGATCCCTGTAATATCACGTATTGTAAAACAAAGTAAATCTGGTACCCACTCCCTCTCTCCTAGAATGCAGAATATTGAGGAATCTTCAAAGCCTGTCAGTCAAGAACCAAATGCAGAAAAGTATGTTAACATGTACTCAGGTGCTTTGTCTGATACACCCATGATTAACCTTTCATGTAATCCTTCAACATCACAGGAGAGTCCTTCATTTGTTGACAATTCACAGAATTTTATTGTGTGTACATTAAGAAACAGAGAATTTCAAAAAGTTCTAATAAATAAAGATGAAGGTATGTATCTTTTAGTATTATACGATAATGTTGAAATTAAGCTTTTAGTGCACAATAAATACAGGGGTAGACAAACCTAAAAATAAATCAGGAACGAGTTTTTTTCCCTCCCAAATATGGACTTTGAATACTATGAACTCAACTAAGATAAAGCTACACATTTTGAAATTTGACCTTAAATAATTTAATTTATTGGATTGAAGGTCATTATTTCTTGCAGCGGACTGGCCTTTCTAAATAACTCTCTATACATGTCTCTTGTGTTTGTATAACCACTTTTTGTCAATGTAAAATAATATAATATGGTTGTTTAAGTGGTTGGGGTCTGCAACAATAGCGACTCCAACTCCTGTTTCTGCAGAGTTATATATGAATCAAATTCTGATTTTATAAAATCAGAATATTCATAACTTCAGTATCATTGATGCCCAATAGTTTTTAGGGTTAGTGAGGGTTGATTAATTTTGTAAAGGTTGAGTTTGTGCTCTTTTTCTGCAGACAATGTGTAACCCTATCAACTTGAAATCTGTAATTCCAGAATCTTTCCATTCAGCTCCTTTCTAATGGACATGAAAAGTTCTTCCTGCTCACAGGAACTTCCAGCATTTCTCTGCCCTGTTAAAATCAATATACCAAATTTTGCAATGCTGTGCAATGTTCATCCTCATCTATTTGTGCCTCTATATCCTCATGAACATACTTGCATGTTGTCTGTCAGTAACGGCATAATACCTGATGTTAATTTTACCAGGAACCACTACCATTCAAAGTTAAATTACATGTAATGGAAAAACAACCAATGTTAGCACACTTCTGTTTTTTGAAACATGTGTATGTCATCTTCTTCTACTCTAGGCTCCAAGCCATAGAAGCATGAAAAATCTGTTAATGGTTTTCGTGTATCTTTTTTGAATACCAATACAACCATCCAGTACATTACTAATGCCACATTTCTTAAATGATTTAACCACTGTCTTAGTTATTATAGTTTCCATGAAGCTTTGACCCATTTACAAACTTATGGAATGTTAGGCCTTTTCCTTCTTCCTGATGGTGCAACATGAGCATCAGCATATAAGGTGCACCCTGTTTATCAGGTGTATTTTTAAAAAGGAGAAAATGTATCTCGTACTCCGGCAAATACAATATTTAACTATTCCAAAGTCTCCTCCGTTTATAGCACTACTTACATGGTAAAAAAGAAAAAATAGTTTCCGACATAGCATAGTGATGAGTAACTCAGGCTGCCTCCTTGCAACAGTAATATGCAGGCTCTACAATTTTTTCTATATGTGCTCCTGAAATTTTTATATCAAGACTGGCAATACTTGCAGAGCAATGTTGTAATTTCAAATAATAATACCAGAAATTCAACAGGTAGTTATTATCAATAATTCAATCCAAGAAACAGATGCTGGTCAACAATGGTACAATTGGAATTGAAAATTCTTGTTGTTTACTGTTGATGAGCTTAGAAGATCTATCAACAAATAGAATGAGCTCTATTGTTCAAGTCAAGTTGTTTATTGTTGATGAGCTTAGAAGATGTATCAACAAATTGAATAAGCTCTATTGTTCAAGTCAAATTTGTTCTATTTCACTTCATGAAGGCAGGGAAAAGCAATAACTCGAATCATTGTTGCTACAGTGAAACCCAGATTTTACATTTTCCTGCGTTATACATTCAATCTTAATGGCCCCCAACATAGCAAAATGTTATGAAGTTTTACTTTTTCCTGCATATTAGGTTTTTACAATTTGCTCCCCTGCAAAACATAAAATCGAGGTTCCACTGTAACACAGAAATTATTCACTGTTTATCTCAGAAAAGAATCTCTGCACGTGCCTTAAGACTTAAGAGCCAGAAAGGAATGTCTAAAATGTAGAAGTCTACAAACATGAAACAGCCATGTTGATAACCAAGGCTCAGTTGGTAGAAGGAAGAATATCCTCTCTCAGCTAAATGCTAATTCCAGACTTAAACATGCTCGGCAGGTTAAATTCATCATTGGAGCTCAAGTCCAAATCATCCTAGGGAGGAAGTAATTAAACTTTCTTAGTAAACTAACCCTTAAGGGTTCAAGGTTGCCATCATCTTCCACTTTTCAATTTCTTATATCTACAGGGTGCTCGGAAATTCCCCGTACAAACTCCTAGGGCTAGTAGAGGGGACTGAGTAGTCAATATTTGGAATAGGAACCCATGTCCGGATGACAATGTGTCATATGTGCCTGTGTTGGTATGTAACCGGGTAGGCAGTACATGACGTCAGAAGATCACCTGATGACCTAAAGTGTAATCATTTATTACAACCATGTCAAATGTAAGGTACAGAATTGAATGACGTGTGACTCAATACATAATACAAACAAATTTATTTGGTAGCAATGCCAAGGGAACAAATAGAAACGTACTATTCATTAATCACAATAACACTTGTGTCGACAATGGAACGCAACAATTTGTTTATGTCTTCTGCTCTGGATGTGTTGCATACGGCACTGCTCAACTACAACAGTGGCTCGATGTGACGACCACCAACGTCGTTGCACACATTGTACCGATGAATCATGTTCCGGTACACTCGCTCCATCACACCTGGTGTCCCGTCAATCTCTTGTGAAACGACCATAACTCGTTCCAGCAGTTCTTCCTCTGTCTCTACAGGAGTCTTGTACATCATACTCTCCATATGACCCCACAAGAAATAGTCCAATGGTGTTAAATCCGGCGATCGTGGGGGCCACGCGGATGGACCACCTCGGCCTATTCATCTTTGCCCGAATCTTCGGTTAAGATGTCTCCGAACTTCAAGTGTAAAGTGAGGCGGTGCATTATCGTACTAAATCCACAGTTCCTGACGGGCGTTCAATGGCACACAATCCAAGAACAGGGCCAATACTTCCTGAAGGAAGATCAAGTAAGTGGCACACGTTAGCCTGGCTGGAAAAAGGTACTGCCCGATCACATGACCGTCCAGAATACCTGCCCACACGTAGATAGGTATGAGGGTTTTCGTCTGTCCAGACATGGCTGTTTCGAGAATTGAGAACACACTCCCTAGTGAATTTACATTCATCTGTGAACAGAACTCAATGCGGAAACTGGGGCTCGTCGATGCAGTGGTGCAGAAACCACGTGCAGAAGTTAACACGTCGTACGAAATTGGCTGGTCTCAAAGCCTGTACCCTTTGGTGGTGGCAAGGATGTGTTGTTGCTCATGCAGATTCTGCGAGAAACACCCATTGCACGTGCAATTGTTTGCGTACTTGTTGACGGGTCCTGTTCAACGTGGTGCAGTACAGCCTCTTCCAATTCGGGCATCCGGCGTCTCTTTGGAGCACCACAGTCCTTCCTGTTGGCGGTGAAGGCACCTCGTTCTTGGAGCCATTGCGTAATGCTGGCAAAAAGAAAGTATGCGATAAAGTCGCATGTTGTTGATAACGCTCTTGATACAGCCGACAAGCTGCTCTTTCATTACCTTCCGCTGCACCATACACAAGGATCATGTCCGTGTATTCTGCAAACGTGTACTCAACATGTTCATCGGAGACGCACAGGCACGTGAATGGGGCTCCAGGTAGAATACCACGGCAGGATAGACGTCATGTGCCATCAGGTGATCTTCTGACGTCATGTACTGCCTACCCAGTTGCATACCAACACAGGCACATACGACACATTGTCATAGTTGTAGCACGAAAAACGGTACGTTTCCGGACATGGGTTCCTATTCCAAATATTGTCTACTCAGTCCTCTCTAGTAGCCCTAAGAGTTTGTAAATGGAATTTCCAAGCACCCTTATCTTTTTCAATATAAGATGCGTCGCAGACATCAACATCATTGAATAGATGACATCTTCCTCATTTGGATACATGCTGAACCAGGGTGGATAATAATAATGATTTTTATTTAAATATATATATTTTTGAAACACACTTAAAATTATGTTGCCTTTCCCTCTGGGGCTTGCACCATGTTGGACACTTCCATTGAGCTGGATCCACGGACACAGTAACAATAATTGTGTTTTAATACAGATCCTTTAATGCGGTTAACATACAGGGTTTTCGTAAATGATTGTCGGGGTTACAAACAAGCACTGTACTTTACGTAATAAAGGTAGACACATGCAATTTTTTGCAAAATGTTAGAAAACTCACCAAGTTTTTATGACAGTCACAAATGTTCCATGTGCTCGCCTCGCGATATCCTGCAGATATCTAAGCGATAGTCCATTTCCTGCCACACTCGGGATAGCATATCACGTGTAACACTGTTGATGGAATTCGTTATGTGTGTTTTCAGTTCCTCGATGGTAGCGGGTAATGGAGGATAGTAAACGGTATCCTTTACGTATCCCCAGAGAAAAAAATCGCAAGGAGAAAGGTCAGGGGAACGAGGCGGCCATGATAAAAGGTTTTCATCCTCATCACTCCCGCGCCCAATCCAACGTTTTGGTAATTTTCTGTTGAGCAATGATCGCACTTCACAGTGGAAATGAGGTGGGGCTCCATCCAATTGAATGATGAAGGTGTTAGAATCTTCTTCCACTTGAGGAAATAGCCACTCATTCAACATATCCAGGAATGTCAATCCTGTAACTGTTTTCTCCATGAAGAAGAATGGACCGTACACCTTTTCTCGTGACACAGCACAAAAAACATTCACTTTAGGCGAGTCCCGAACCAATTCAACAAACTGATGAGGATTTTCCGTTCCCCATATGCGCACATTGTGTGTGTTTACTTTTCCACTTAGTGGAATGTCGCCTCGTCAGTGGAAACGAAATTCTCGATGAAATTGTCATCGTCAGTCATGAGATTTTGCATATCGCTGGCGAACGTTTCCCGTACACGACGGTCGTTAAGTGTTAGCTTTTGATGCAGACTTAGGCGGTATGGTTTCATGTTGAGCCGTTTTCGTAGAACACTCCATAATGTTGTCTTCGGTATGTTTAGTTCCTTGGATCCAGCAGGAATCGATTTCTTCGGGCTCCGTAGATAGGTTTCACGAACACGCTCCACATCATGTTCCGGCACTGATGGTCGACCACTGCTTTTGTTTTTGCAAATGCAACCTTTTTCCTTGAACTGCGCATACCACCTTCTAATCGAATTGTCTGATGGTGCATCTTTCCGATATCGCGCACGAAAATGTCGCTGCACAACTGTAACGGACCTCGTTGCGTGATATTCAAGGACACAGAACGCCTTCTCACTAGCAATATCCGCCATTTTGGAAAACTGCCGCCTAGCGGCAGAATCTGGAAACAGAGGTCTATGAAACAAATAAGGAACAAAACTTGTTGAGTTTCTCAAGAATATCGTGCATTTGTGTTCACCGTGTCATTCACCCAAATCGGTTACAACAATGAGGAAACCCCGACAATCATTTACGAAAACCCGGTATTATAATATATTCAATAATGGTAACATGTTTGCACATACTGATGAATTACACAAATGCCTATATCTGAGTATATCTCACTGTTGCAAGCTGACATGCACCATGCCTAAAGTCATGCTCCCAGAATTCCATTTTCTAAAGAGGAAGTTCCCAGCGGGAGTAAAATAAAAACAAATGAGGAGCGGAAAGCAAAATTACATACAATCTTAAACCAATTACTTGTATGGTTTTTTGCACCGTATGTTTTTTATAGAAAGGCTTTTTCTGTTAAATGACCCTGTAAAATATTTGAACGGTTTGATTAAAGCAAATAAAATATTATATGTACCGTATTCTCGCGTCTTATTAGCCGCACGCGTGTATAAGCCGCACCCCCTTTTTTGGCCTTAGATTTCAGGAAAATAAAATTTCTCGTGTATAAGTCGCACAACTTTTTTTTTTTTTTTTGCGTAGGTAGCCAATTTCAAGTAAGTATTTTAAAAGTATTTTAACCTTTATTTTAGCGCAATGATCTACATTTTAATACCGTATCATTCAGTTTGAGTCCTCAAAGCCCTTATTCACTGTCGTTGCTGCTACTCGTTGAAATATTTTCTGCACAAGAGGTATTGTCATCTTCATCACTAACATCATCATCTCACAACATTTCATCCTGAGTACCATCTAGGGCATTGGATATGCTGCCTTTCAGAAAACCCTTCAAAACTGCCTCCGACTTTACACTTTCCCATGCTGCCAGAATCCATTCACACACTTGCTTGACAGTCGGACGTTTGATCTTTCCTGTTGCTGTAAGCTCGTGGTTTCCTGCACTAATCCAGTCATTATACAGACGCCGGAACGCAGCTTTAAACGAGCGAATTACACAAACGTCTAGGGGCTGCAGTACAGACGTCAGACCCCCAGGAATCACAGCTACATCCGTTTTCAACTGTTGGAATTTTGTCTGTATTCTGTCGGTTAGGTGACCACGAAAGCTGTCCCACACCAGCAAACTCTTTTGCTTCAGCAATGCACCAGACCTTCTATTCCACACTTTGTCTATCCAGTCCAATACCAGTTCTTCTTCCATCCATCCTTTCTGCTGGGCACGTATGATAATACCCAGCGGAAATGCCTCTTTTGGCACATTCTTACGCTTCAGCACAACATGCGGTGGCAGTTTCCTTCCATCCGCAAGAACACACAACATTACAGTGCATCGTTGTTTCTCTCCACCAGTGGTCTTGATCGATACGGTGTGCGAGCCTCTCGGTGCAACTGTGCTGGACATAGGCATGTCCCAGTAAATAGGTGTTTCATCCACGTTACCGATCTGAGACAAGCTATAATCATTGGACTTTTGCATTCGAATCACGTACTTGTGAAATTTAACAATTTTCTGATCAAAGTCTGCAGGAAAATGTTGAGCAATTGTTGTCCTACCGCGAAGCGATAAACTTTTCCTACGCATAAAACGTGAACACCATCCCGCACTAGCTCAGAAAGCTTGACGACTGATGTCTAACTTTGAAGCTACTTCACGAGCTTGAAAACGTATCATGTCTACGGTTACAGCATAGCCAGCACTTCTTCTCTCATTTACAAAGGCCAAAACTTCTTCTTCTACCTGTGGAAATTTGGCTCCTTTTCCACGAAATGTCTTTCTCTTGCTACGTGTTGCAGCAAGTTGTTCCTTCTGATTTCTCCATCGACGAATGTTAGACTCGTCCACATCGTAATATCGTGCTGCAGATCTGTTGCCGTTTCCTTCAGCATATCGTATCGCTTGAAGTTTAAAATGAGCATCGTAGCTGATTCTTCTGCCAGACATCCTCCCTTTGATAGTACCAAGCTTGACCTCAGGCCCACAACCTTCTTTAACAACTTCACTTTACTGAATGGTTTCCAGATCAATACGAACGTAAGGATGATTCGTGTTCAAAGATAAGATATTATCATATTGTTGGAAAAAATTATTTAAAGATATCATATTGTTGCAAAGCCTGCTACAGATGCATTGTTGTTGGATTTGCTGTTAATGAATCTGTTATGTGATAAAGATAACAAATCAACGTACGTATTTTAGTATCCTAGCAGTAGCTGCACTTTTTTTCATTCGCGTGTATAAGCCGCACCCCATTTTTTGGTCCACTTTTCGGGGGAAAAAAAGTGCAACTTATAGACGCGAGAATACGGTAAATACGTATATATATTTTTTATTTTTCTGATATGGACCTTCAATGGAAATGTTTGTTGAGTGTGTTAATGAAACTAATAATTTCAATAACTTTTCCTTCACTTAAAATGAAACATTCTGGATGCACTATATAATTGTAACTTAAAATATTTTTTAGTCTTTGTAGTTTAATTGTGACAATTTTTTAAATGATAGTTTGCAAAATATCAGCTGCCATGTTTTGTACAGTTTAATGATAATGACTCTATTTACAGTATAACATGATTTGTATTTTGTACATTATTCTACACAAAGCGTTTGCCATTATTGCCTATATAAATTATTGATTTTTGAATCAAGATAAAATTGTGTGTTCACAGTTTACATATTAAATTGCCTTTTGTATGAGCTTCACCCCATCAGTACATATATTTTATGTCCTTTCTTAGAGCCTAATAAACATCATTAAATGATTATGAGAGTGATGTACTTTCACAGAAAGTGATTCTGATATCTACAAAATCCTTATGTACATTATTGTATAAATAATGTCTTTAAAGTGATTTAAATCAGTGATATATATTTCAATCAATCCACCCTCTCTCACAATCTTCCTAAACCAACTGAACAACCTCACCACCCTCAAATTCACCTGGTTCAACTCCAAAGACCAAGTGACCATCCTATATGTGGATATTTACCTCGTGGGAGACCACTTGGAGACATCCAAACATATGAAACCGACCAACTGCCTCCAATATTTCCACTATTCCAGCTCTCACTCCTACGACACCAAAAAAGCCATCCATTTTCCCTAGCCCTCAGAGGTCAATGTGTCAACTCATCCCCTTCATCCTGCCAAAACTACAACCTATGCCTGCACCAAGCACTAACCATCCAACAAATCACCAGAACCATATTCACACCAAATTATCCAAAACCAAATTCTGCTCTTCTACAGTACAAATTTGTAGGTGATAATCACAAGAGACTCATTCTAACATTTTGCTGGAAAGGCTTATATGTGTGAATTTCATGATGAAAGTTCAGTATTTCAGAAAAAAACCTTGAGTGATACAGCAAAACTAATTTCACATTCGAACTCTGGAGGTCAAAATCTTTAAGAGAAACAATCTTTCATGCAGGAAACAGAAAGAGAATTGATTGATGTACAGTGTATCTAAAGATATCAGTTTGGCGGTTACGCGGAGATAGGTAATTAACACTGATAGACTTACTATTCATTTTTCCGCGTAAGTTTTTTACAGCAATCTATTTCGCCACTCGTCTGGTGAACTGTTTTGCTGCTGCTGGCGTGGTTCCTTCTTCTTCCGCTTGCACTTGTGGCGGTGCTAGTTGATGCAGCCCTTTCACTTTTTGTTGTTCTCGTGTGGGTGTAGAGCTTCCTTCTGTTGCTGCGCCTCAGGGTTTTGGCACTGCACAAGCCGGTTCCAGATCTTGTCATCATCTGCTTTCGCGGAGCGGTGTTTGTTCGCTTGCGCAGGCAGAAACTTACTCAGCGAAAATGAAAGGAAAACTCAACTCGGAAGGTTCCAGACCACTTGACTCCTCCCCCCTGAACAAAATACGCGAAAAAATGAAAACAGCTCTCGTCTCGTCCCCCCTTTTAACAGAGGAGGAGAGGAAGAACCTAAATGTTCATGACCCAGATATCCCTGCAGTCTATGACATCCCAAAAACCCACAAACCTGGAACCTCCCCCCCCCCCCCCCCCCTCAGTATAATAGTCGCCAGCTTCAAACATCCAGGAAAGCGACTCGCAAAATGGCTAAAACGGAAGATCAGTGAACACAGCCACCATCTGAGGTACTGTGTCCGAAACAGCCAGGAAATAAAGGAAATGGTCACTGGATACATGGGAGCTGACAGCATAAAAATGACCAGCATAGACGTCCAGGAAATGTACTAGTCCATACCAAGAAGCCTTGCCATAAGTGAAACCTGGAAGTGGCTATTATCTAACACAAAAAGCCCGTATGAAACTGAACTAATCATTTCCCTCCTGGAAGTTTGCCTGGAAACCTCTGCCCTTCAGTTCGAAGGCCAATTGTTCTAAGAAGAGGAAGGCCTAGCCATGGGAAACCCTCTATCCTCTCCAACATAGTTATGAATGCAATAGAGTCCAATGTCTTGTCTTCACCCATCCTCTCTGGAATTGGCTACAGGCAGTATACTGACGACTCCATCCTCCTTTGCAAAAACCCTGAGCAATTACAAGAAGCTGTACAATTGCTTAATTTGACTCACACAAGCATTCACTTCACACCAGAGAAAGAAAAAGACAACACACTAAACTACCTAGATATATCCATAAGCAGGAAAAATGGCAAATTCAAGACCAATATGTTTAGAAAACTCATTTCCAGAACACAATACATCCACAAACTTTCTGGTCACTGCAAGGCAAAAAAAGAAAAAAAAAATCTGGCTCAACTTCTTCCAATGGGCCATCAACCTCACCTTGGAACCCGAAGACCTACAAACTGAATTTGAGCATATCATCTCCATTGGCATCAGCAATGGGTACAGCCGACAGGAACTCCTCCAACCAGCAAGAAAAGATGGAAGGGAAATGGAAAGGCCTCCCCCGACATCCTGACCTAACCAAAAAAATCCAAAAAGTCCTTTCCAGACACAGTTTGAAGATAGCAGACCAGCACCCTCCTTCCATAGCCCCCCACCTAACCCATTTCAAACTTTATTACACCGACCCCAATGCAAGAAGTGGCATCTACATGTTCACCTGTGCATGTGGAGGCAAGTATGTAGGGATGACAAAGTGCCGGCATGATGAAAGGCTCAAGGAGCATGATGTTGACCACAAACTTTGGAGGAGAAGAACAAGCCTTTCTTGCCACCTCATAGATGAAAACCACAGCATAGGCTCTTCAAAAATAATCATGCAAGCAAAATCCACACTAGAAAGGTTTTCAAAAGAAAGCTATGCAATAGTGACCATGCCCGCCAGCCTCAACACCAATACCACGGCCCTAAATAAAACCTGGATTCCCGCCATCACGAATATGCACACCCACCCAACCTGCTCCTCCCCTGTGACAAGAAACCAAACACAGACCCCAAACGTTCACAAAAAAGCCCACTTGTGCACACGAACAAACACCGCTCTGCCAAAGCAGACGACAAGATCTGGAACTGCCTTGTGCAGTGGCAACAGAAGGAAGCTCTACACCCGCACGAGAATGACAAAAAGTGAAAGGGCGGCATCAACTAGCGCCGCCACAAGTGCAAGCAGAAGAAGAAGGAACCATGCCAGCCGCAGCAAGACAGTTCAGGCCTGACGAAGCCACCAGACGAGTGGCGAAATCGATCACTGAAAAAAACTTACGTGGAAAAATGAATAGTAAGTTTATCAGAGTTAATTGATGTACAGTGTTATTAAAGAAGGGGAATAAAAAGGTAAAGCTACCCCTGCACATTGCACTATGCCAATTTATCAATTTCAGCCATTTTAGGAGGTGATTTCATCAGCACCATGCTCCAGCCACCTTTACCCCCTTCTCCAGGATTACCCCAAGGCACCCATTTCTTAGAAGTTGGGTGAGGCCCAGAGCTGCTCTTATGCAAAAACAAACTGGAAAATTCCAGCCTTAGATTTTTTTTTCACTCCAGGGCCAGTAAAGGTCTAGGGTAATGAATATATTCCCACACAAAAACATCCCTGTAAATATGTGTGCATGTGGAATTCAAATTATTCATTTTGCAGGTTTTGATCCTGATGCACCAACTTTTTCATGCCCAAAATGTAATGAAGTTTTCTACAAAAAAAGTGCACTTAAATTCCATGATAAAGATGTGCATACTGGCCCATACAAATGTAAAGTTTGTGGATATACTAATCAAAAATTTGGAATATTCAGGAATCACATGAAGAGGAGACATGCTTCGTAAGTAAATGTTTATATGATATCCATAGTTTAGTTTCTAGGTGACTTTTATTTGTGCAAAATATGTAGAATTTCATCCAGCCTTACTATAAATTTCAAGAAAATACCTCTACCTTGCTACAATTGCATCAAGTGTATTTTTCAAAATTTTTAATGTTTTAAATGCCACCTTAAAATTGCTTTGATTGATTTCCTTCAAATGCAATGTGAGATTAATCAGGTTGGCTATTGACTAGGAATTTTGCATGAATTATTGGCTCCGGTAATTATGTGTGAATTCTGCATGAATTTTTCTCCGTAGATGTGAAAAATTGCAACTTCCATTAATCCAAATCCCATTGAATTTATACATATTTATGTAATAATCTTCAATTAGGCAAAACATTAACCAACAAAACAACATTTATTTAACTTATAACTTCATGTTATAAAAACTACATGAAAGACATTCAACAAAGACAAAACACATTTATCTCCAACTAGACTTGTTCACAGTATATCTTCTTAAATCCTTTATCTTTTTCTTAACTTCTATCAATTCTCCCCCTCTAACAAAAAGAACCATTCATAGGTCTTGTTACCAAAGGTAAGTTGTAGTCTATCTGGTTCTTTCTTGTATCTAGAAGATCTTCGAAATTCTCTGTTCTCTATGTTCCTCGTTTGTATAGTTACATCTGCCTCTGGTTCCCCATGCCCTGGTGCTGCCTCTGTATACCTTGGAAACATCCAAAAATCATCCAACTCCTCTTCTTTCTTCTCAACCTTCAATCTCTGACCTTTATAGTTGTTCTTTAGCTTTCCCAATTGATGTCTGTGCACTCTTTTTGTCAATCCATTTTTGAGTTTTACTTCCTCCTACTTTCTTAATAACCTGTGCTTTTATAAATTTAGGCATTAAGGGCATGCGATACAATTTCCACGGGAGTATTCCCAAGCCCTTCCATCCATGGCAGTGTGCCAACTTAGCTCTCTTGGAGCCAGATCTGGTTCTTTCGTGCACTCTAGCCGGACCCTGTGGCCAAGTGGCTAGCACATCGTGCTGCGATGCCAAGGGTCCCGGGTTCGAATCCCACTCGGGCTTAGTTGTTCATCACTCATCCCCATCCTCACAATTTAGACAAGAGGCACAAAACGCGAAGTAAAATAAACTAAATCAATCAATCAATCTTTCGTGCACTCGTTCGGCTGTGAACTGGGACGCCCACCCCCCGTGCCCCACTATGATGCCATCTCTGGTTCCGACCCACATAGACCATCTTTTGTCATAATTATACATTTTGCACTTGACATGATATTGTTATATTGGCTGCGTCGCCCCACTCTCTCTTATCTCTCCAGCTACTTCTTTATAGCGCAATGTTAGACGTGAAATTGACATAATATTGTCGTCAGGGAATTCTTTACTTTCGATTTCATACCACCATCGGTGGATTATTGAGATGGGCGATGCCGCCGGATCTAGATGTTGAAAACTAAGAATAAATTGTCATCAATTTAGAGTTAACGATAATAGCAGTGCCCCACCCCTTTGACAACTAACATTACCCTAGAAGGCACTTTATCCAGCCATCGTAAATCTAGCTCCATGAGAGTCAGTTTTAACTCCATTTAAGGTGAAATTTAGTTATTTTATGCCCATCAGGTTTGGCAACACTGCCAGGAGGCAAGGGAAAAAGCATTGATCATATGGGAGTGTGATTTGATTCATTCTCTTGTGAATATAAAACTTCCGATGGAATAGAAAGAGATGTCAACGGGAAGAGGGCAGTTTGAAGGTAAATTTTACCAGCGGAAAAGTCGAAACTTCCATTTGATTAGCCGTAACTTGATGTTGAAGTTGATTACCCATAAGGAATACATGGGATTCCGAAAATTATTATTCATCATTTTTTTCAAACATCGTGTCCAGCTTAATAATCAACATAACAAAATGTTTGCACTTGCAACATGGAGAGAAATTCATACTCTTGGATATACCCAGGGTTTGTTTTAGTAGCAGTGCCCATTCGGGTGATACTGAAATAAATGCACAATTGGTGCGTAATTGTATCTCCTCGCCTTAAGGATGGAATTTTTTTTGTCCAAACTATTTCCCCTGATCTAGCAGGGTGGCGACAGACCTGGAAAACCTGGAAAACCGGGAAAAGTCTGGGAATTTGAGGTGTCAAAAAAAGTCAGGGAAATGTCAGGGAATTTCGTCTTCATTGATTTTTTTTTTATTTAAAGATATCGTTATGGAACTCTGCACGGGAACAGGAAATCTGGTTCGCAAGTTTCGGCCTCAACTTTTAGACCCCTTTTATGCGCAACACAACCACGGCGCCAGAAACCAGTGATGGCAGGAGGAGAGAGAGAGAGAGAGAGAGAAATTTCTCTCGCCCGGGCTACTCCGCGGGAATTTTAAATTCGAACACTCTTTGGAAGATAATTGTTATAACTCGGGCACTATGGGAGCAATCTACTTCGGATAACTCTTGTTTTGCGGCTAAAACATCAGAGCATGCAACCGTGCACAATTCAGAAGGCCGGACCGAGGAAGGGGGCTTGGGGGCACGACCCCCCTAATTTCAATGGAAAAAAAATGTAAAAATCTGTAGTTTGCCCCTTCTTGCCTCGCTATTTTGGGGAGAGGTCGCAAACTTTAGTTTTCTTTTCAAAGAATGGACATTTCTCAAGAGAATTAAACATATTTCATGTTCTTTTGTGCCATACAAGTTGAATAATAAGCCAAAATGTGATTTTTTTTTTTTACGAAAAATAGGTAATTTGCATTTTTGGAGGAAAATTGTTATAACTCGACCACTATGTGAGCAATCTACTTCGGATAAGTTTTGTTTTTCAGCTAAAACATCATAGCATGCAACCGTATACAACTCAGAACGCCGAACCGAGGAAGGGGGTTTGGGGGTCACCACCGCCGAATTTCAATGGAAAAAATAAGAATCTCGACTTTGCCCCCTCTTCTCAATCTATTTTGGGGAGAAGGCGCGAATTTTGTATTCTTTTCAAAGAATGGACATTTCACAAGTGAATGAAACATATTTCATGTTCTTGTGTACCATACAAGTTGAATAATAAGCTAAAATGTGATATTGTTTTTTTTACAAGAAATAGGTAATTTGCATTTTTGGAGGAAAATTGTTACAACTTGGGCACTATCAGAGCAATCTACTTCGGATAAGTTTTGTTTTGCAGCTAAAACATCAGAGCATGCAACCGTGTACAATTAAGAACGCCGAACCGAGGAAGGGTTTGGGGGGCGCGACCACCGAATTTCAATGAAAAAAAACAACATAAAAATCTGAAGTTTGCCCCTCTTCTTCCGCTATTTTGGGGAGAATGCGCAAACCTTAGTATTCTCTTCAAGGAATGGACGTTTCCAAAGAGAATGAAACATGTTTCTTCATATTCCTGGGTGCCGTACAAGTTGAATAATGAGCCAAAATGTGAAACTCTGTTCGGAAATGTGGCATTGATATGTTGCGGAGAGGGGGCGAGGTTGGTTATCAATATGAATTGAATTTCCCAGGCTTGCTCCAGACCTCTGTCAGAGAGTTTCCACCCAAACATAAGAGTACAAAGGTCCAAAAAGCACATTCATTTCGTAATCAGCACCATGGTATCATCGGGCCAGTACGACCTTACTTTGATGATACCATATGGTATCATCGGGGGAGTAAAGGTTAAGCCTCTGAATTTTACGTGGAAAATGCATTGAATTATCATTTTTTCTTGTGGCGCCGTCCGATAGTAAGGCATTTTGTTGGGCAAACTGAAGGAACATGGGAAAAAATAGGTTCTATTGATACATACTATTTTTGTCGAATATCGCCACCCGACAAAGTATCTCACTACAACATGCGACAGAAATTGCATGGACTGCAACATCCAACAAAAATCGCATGCATAAACAAGAAGAGCTTTAGAATGAAAATATGCTGCTGGAATTTTATTACTCTTCTGGCTCACTTCACCTTATTTAATGTAGCAGTGCTTACGAAGGTTTTCTTCCATCATCCTGACGTATTACTGGTTTCGCACAAGTTAACATACGTTTACAATGACATTGCACTATTTTTAGATATAAATAAGAATCCAACCAAACGGGATAACAGTTGGGCTGAAAAGTTCGTAGGCTAACATAGTAAAAAATATTTTTTTGACAAAATTCGATTTTATTATTCAATATAGTTGCCTTTGAGGGCAATACAACGATTATAGCGGTCATACAATTTTTCGATGCCATTTTTATAGTACGATTTCTCTTTAGCCTCAAAATAGGCCTCAGTTTCGGCGATTACCTCTTCATCAGTGCTAAATTTCTTTCCAGCGAGCATTCTTTTAAGGTCTGCAAACAGGAAAAAGTCACTGGGGCCCAGATCTGGAGAATATGGTGGATGGGGAAGCAATTCGTAGTCTAATTCATATAATTTTGCCATCGTTTTCATTGATTTGTGACACGGTGCATTGTCTTGATGAAACAGCACTTTTTTCTTCTTCAGATGGGGCCGTTTTTTCGTGATTTCATCCTTTAAACGCTCCAACAACGCTATGTAATAATCGCTGTTGATGGTCTGGCCCTTTTTGAGGTAATCGATGAATATAATACCATGCGCATCCCAGAATACTGATGCCATAACCTTGCCAGCCGACTGTTGCATCTTTCCACGCTTTGGATTCGGTTCATCACGTGCAGTCCACTCGGCTGACTGTCGATTGGACTCTGGAGTGTAGTTATGCAGCCATGTTTCATCCATTGTAATATATCGACGGAAAAATTCGTGTTTAGTACGTTTGAATATCGCTAAACATTGCTCCGAATCATCAAAACGTTGTTGCTTTTGATCGATTGTGAGCACGTGCGGCACCCATTTTGCACACAGCTTTCGCATGTTCAAATATTCATGCACAATATGTCCAACACGTTCCTTTGATATTTTTAAAGTCTCAGCTATCTCGATCAACTTCACTTTACGATCATTTAAAATTATTTTGTGGACTTTTTTGATGTTTTCGTCGGTAACAGCCTCTTTGGGGCGTCCACTGCGTGCATCGTCTTCGATGCTCATTTCGCCTCATTTAAATTTAGCAAACCACTTCTCAACGGTTGATTTTCCTGGTGCAGAGTCCGAATAATGTTTATCAAGCCAAGCCTTGGCTTCAACAGTATTTTTTTTCGCCAAAAAGCAATGCTTTATTAACACACGAAATTCTTTTTTATCCATTTTTTCACAATAACAAAAGCTGCTTCACTCACATTGCTATATCTCACGAACTAATTATCCAGCAGCTGTGAAATTTATACACGTATCTTTTGAAGGTTAGTACTAAGTAAAAATCACATGGATTTAATTCTAGTAACGCCATCTATGAGTCAGCCTGTGAACTTTTCAGCCCAACTGTTATATATTGAATACTATCACGAAAAAGTGAAACATCAATCTGCATTGGTGAACGTTATAAAAATTGGCAAGTGCATGCTCGCAACCTCAAATTTACCGCAACACTAGTATTGCAATGAAATTAACGCCACTCTCTGTCCTGTATGTTTAAACTCGTGAGAGATGGTCATTAATCTCTCAGTGATTGAAGTTAATGTCCAATATTATGAAATAAAATACTAATAATAAAGAAGTAAATATTTTAATATCATATTTACTCGAATCATTCAATCATAAAAGCAAATAAATTTCTTCAAGAATTGACTTTCCTCTGCCAGCCCTGCTAAATTTTCACTTTACATCTACTGATTTATACAAGGGGTGACCAGAGAGTAATTTCCGATTAGTAGGGAACCGCAAACGCCAAAACCATGAAAACTGGTAATTGCTGTGAAGTTATGTTTAGGAATGTGCAGTGATGTCTGGACACATTTTTCGCCCGTTTGAAATATCGAAATACTGCGAATTTGGCATAAAATGCGAATTGTTGGCGTTTTTAGTGATTTTTTTAAAAGAAATGGCCTAAAAGAAGGAAAAATTCCATGAAATCCAACATTCTTCTCTTTTCTAGGCCATGTTTGTGTACATAGAACGGGCAAGTTTTCCAACATTTTACTCAAGAGTAAACTATAGAGTTATACGTACATGGAATAATTCCGACAGCCACATGTATTTCCCACGATTTTTTCAACTTCTATCAAAACCATTTGCATCACAGAGCAAAGTGGTAGGGTTCTAACAGGAGATCGATTACGTATCTACCGTCACACGGGAGCCACATCTTCGTATTTGTCGCACGAGATATGTTTTGAATTACCAAGCTAAGTGCGCACCATCGGCATTTGTCGAGCCAGTAATAATGCAGCTCAGTCGTTAGGGCATCTGACTACTATGTAAGAGACCCAGGGTCGATCCCCTGGGGGAGAACCCGGATGTTTTCCACCTATTCAAACTGCTTCGGCACCCATCCAGCATCATATGAAGCTGGTACCTTGAGGAAACTTTGAGGGATATAGGTAGCTAGGAGCATGGTGCTGATCACATCACCCCCACCATCAGCCGTGATCAAGAAAGTGTGGGGCCCTAACTCCACACCCCTATACACCTTCATGGAAAAGTGCAGAGGAGCACTTTACTTTTACTTCCTCAAAAATCTGTTCCAACATATCAAACTGTCACGAAAATATGTAGACTATGTGACCTACAATTTAAAATAATAGTTTAAAAGCACAATGGAGTATTAAGTTTCGGTGTATCTGGCAGATAAATGTTCTAAAACAAAAACGCGAGTTTTGGGAAACGTAACACTAACAACTCAAAAAAACACCATGAAGGTATAATTTCAGATATTTGCCAGAAAATGCGCTAAAATGAAAATGTGAATTTTGGGAAAAATAACACCGTATAGTAAAAAATAAAAAAATAAGAATATACACCAATTTGAAAAAAAAAATAACAAAATATCAGAGTCTGCCGATTAGGTATAAATAAAACAAGTATATGAGTTGTAATTTATTGCATTAGTAACAGTGAGTCCTAACCTAATTTTCGGCATAATCACCACTGTTGTTCTGGCATTTGTCGTAGCATGGCACTAAATTTTGTATGTCCATGGTGTATATGTCTGATAGCAAAGACTGGAACTATCTCTACCGCAATGTAGCTGTCAAATCCTTGTCCTGCGAGAAACCTCTTCAGTTAAGCAAATAGATGAAAGTCGGTACATTCAAGGCCAGGGCTGTTCAGGGAGTGTGGTCCAAGATCTCTCACCTGAAGTGATGCAAAGGGCCCGTGTGTACTCAGCTGTATGGGGTTGTGCACATTCGATTGGCCTTCCCTGAATTGTCTGCACCATTGTCTGACCATACTATCACTCACGACGTCCGGTCTGCACACCTCACACGATTGCTGGTGACTCTGTGCCAAATTCTGAGCATGCAATGTAGGCTACATCGCAGTCGGTGGGAGACTGTGTGAGAGCTTCAATCTTTAACCTAGAACTGTCCTAAAACGGCTGCATTGCAACTGTGCCAGATTACAGCTACATGCCACTTCTTCCTGCCTGCATGTGTGTGTGTCGCTCTTCGACCACTAGTGCTGTGTATAGGAACCATTGGAGCTTTTTTCAGGATGCCCCTCGTATATGAACTTTCAGAAGCTTTTATTATTAGTGTTTTCCTGTTTTAATGTGTGGTTAGCTAAATGAGGTACCTATACAATGCAATTCTATAATTTCCTTGCGTTAAATTTCTAATACCTACATACCCTTTTTGTCAGCATTAATGGTATAACTGCATGTTGTCAGTTTCACAGTACTTCACTTGGATATACTGTACTGAAGCAGAAATCCCATTGATAATGTAAGGAAATATGACACTTTATTTTGTTCGATTCAATTGTTTCACTTATATGCAAGAGTTGTTTGCTTTACAGAGAAGAGAGAAGTAGCTTTATGCATTGAAAAATGAGTCCGCACTCATGGTTTTTGCAAGCAGAGGGTTCCAAACCTTAGTGAAAATATCAACATACGTATAATACCGAGAATGTATAAGGAGACTGATAAATTACAAATTGTATTTCTTAATCATTCACTCTTTACTCTTATCTCATTTAGTCGTAACTTTAAAAATAATCAAGTATTTTATTTTAAACTTACTGCGTATGACAAAATTCCGTATTCCTTCCATAGCTTGTGAATTGTAATAATTTTCCAAATTCACTATTTTGCAGTTTGAATTCAAATCATAGAGAATTGAGAAATTAAGTCAATTTCATAGAAGATAATATTGGTACTTAACAAAACCATACGTAGATCTGTATGAGTTTATTATTTCCATTTGAAAAAAAAAACATCGATTTAGTTTAGTTTGTAATTGTCAGGGAAAAATGTAAATTTTGTCCTGGAAAACCTGGAAAAGTCAGGGAATTTCATTTCTGCTTGTTTGTAGCCACCCTGTCTAGGCATCCAAGTTTCTGCCTCATATTTATTATTGTCTATCTTTTCATCTATTTGGAAATTTGGTAAGTTGAATATACTTCTCGGCTGATAACTCATAACTCTTTCTGCTGAAGACATTCTTAATCGTTGCCACTTTGAAAATCTTAGATAGTATAAGATACTATCTATCATTTTTTTTCAGTCAATTCTACGTCCCTCATTTCTACTTTGAAAATATATTTTTCTTAACCCCTTTACCGCGACAGCCTTGAAGAGAAGTTCGACAAAAAAAAGATCGTCTACATACCACCGCAAAATAAATTCATCATAAATAATAACTATATTTAGACTCTCCGCAAAATGAAGTTAATCAAAACAATCTATATATAGACTGCCGCAATTTACCATTATACATTAATTTTTGGATTCATAAATTATTTTTATTTTTATATTTTTAAAATGCACATATTTTTAATTTGTACTTTTAATTATTTTCATAGGGTAAAATGTGTAATAGTTTTTTTTTTTTTGTTTATTGAAATTTTTGTTTATTTCTTCAATAACAAACGAAATGCACGTAATTACAAAATTAATATTAGTGAGTTTTTTTTTATATTTTGATTACAATAATGCCACAAAAACTTTTGTTGCTATAGAGTCAGTATATACCTAACTTACAATAAGAAAAACTAATAATTGCAATTGTGATCTACATTCAATATATAATGTCACTTTCAATAGTCCTTTTTTTCTCAGGCTCATATTTACTTTGGTAAGTTCTCCACTGTATGATACTCTTTAAAACATGGTATGATGCACAATGGCAACTCACATACGTCACAGCAATAGATACTTATTCTAACTTTGTTTTGTAGTGTGCAATACTTGCATCTTCTTTGAAGCTGCTTCTTGGGACCAGGTGCATCACCTGTAAGAATTTCGACTGGGAAATGTCTTCCTGTAAGCCTTGTGGCACATGTTCCTAAGTTGAGGGGACCTGTTGGTTTTCTAAATCCAGTACACATCTTTTCCATAAGCACTGATGAGCTGCTCAACGAGATCCATTTTGAAATCAAGAAATTTCTTTCCTCCTCCAATGCGCCTGTAAATGATATGTGGCTGTTGAGAAGAGTTAACTCAAGCACTCTGAAAAATATCTTCTTGTAGTATTTCGTAACTCCTTTTCTTGTAGGCGAGGAAGCAGATGTAATTTGGTTCATTAGATCTATTCCTCCCATGTGACACCTTTTATACTGTACACATACTGTGGGTTTGCTAATGGGTTTTCCTGCAACCTGGACTTCTTCCTTCGTGTCATCATAAATTGTGCTCAGCATATGCACACATTTCTTGTCTCTCCACTTCATGTGATGAGCTTACTCTTGAACCTAACAATAGTTTCACCTTTTTTCAACACTTTGTCATTTACTTCCTTGCAAAGGTTCTTCCTCGTGAAACGCACTGTTCCTATGGCATCTGTTTTGTTAGTGACAAGAATCTCATAAAGCTCAGGAGAGGGATAGAAATTGTCTATTCCAAGAGTGTATCCTTTATTCAATAATGGTTCAATGAGACTCAAAACTATCTTCGTTGGCTTGGTGAATCATTTGCTAATTTCTTCAGATATTCCTGGAATACTACAGGGATAAGTCATTTTTTTACCCATGTAAACTAGAAGATTCCAAACATAGCCAGTTTCTGCTTCTGCCAATATGTAACATTCAATGCCAAACCTGGCTCTCTTGAGAGGGATGTATCTTTTCCACCTGAGTCTTCCTTTCTACAAGAGCAATGATTCATCAATACTTATATTTTTCGCTGGAATGTAATGGGATTTGAACTTTCCGAGAAGAAAGTCTAGCACATCTCGAAATTTTATGGTTGGCACATCTTGTTCTACTTTATCAGACAAGTGCAAATATGTCATAAGTAAGCTGAACCTGTCCCTACTAATGCACTTGGAGAAGAAAGGAGTGGATATCAGAGGATTGGTAGAGTGGTAAGATTCGATTGTCGGCTTTCTGACAATCCCTTGCAGAATAATGAGAGCTAGGAAGACGTACATCTCACCAACACTTGTGTCCTTCCATAAAAGGTCTCTGCTTTTCCGTCTCATTTTACCTGATCTTCTTTTGTCATCTCCTACTTTACTAGCATATTTATTTGTTTCGCTCACAATATATTCCATCAGAACTTTATCAAAAAAGACTGAAATATATCCAATGGACTTTGTGGATTCGAAAGCACTAACTTCACACCACTGTCACCTGTGAATGGGAAAGGGTCTCTGCTTACCATTGAAGATTCAGTCCATGTATCAGATGCAGTTTCATCTTCCAACTCACGGCCGCTAGTTTCACCATCTTCTTCAATTCCTGTCCTATCGTTTTGAGCATCTTCATCACTTGAAACAATATCTTCACTGCAAGTACCTTCACTTTCAACATCAGAGATTTCATCCAGAAAATCATCATCTAAGTCGTGCTCCAGTAGATGTTGAATATCAGTACGTCTGAGGTTTCTCCCCGCCATTGCAAAAATTCTGTGTGCAATACACAAAATAAATATGTACCATTGCACAATGCACACCACTAGCTAACGAAACTTCCTCTTGGGAAGCAGCTCTCGAACTAAAAGAAAAGCCACCTAACACAAAGCAGTATACGCTAATCAATGGAGTCCATATAGTAACAATGGTAAACACACAATACAAAGTTGTTGTTTTTTTTTTTTTTTCGGTACCAACAATGCATAAAAATGGACTGTTTGCTTGCAAACTTCTTGCACAGACCTGTAAAAGCATTAAAAAGAGGGGCCTATAAATATGACTTGCCGCAATACAACAGCCGTTAATTTTCAAACACCGTCTATATATAGTCGCGCCGCAAAATAGTCCCGTTTTTCAAGAGTCTATATATAGTTCCGCCGCGGTTAAGGGGTTAATGGGCCTTTAACAGTCTGCACTCACCTTTCCGGATTCCAAGGCGGTGAATGTATCAATCTTATTCCATGCTTTTGACAAAATTTCTCAAATTGATTACTCCTGAAAGGTGTAATTATCTGACACAATAACAGAAGGATACCCAAAGATCTGGAAATTTCTGTTTAAACATTCTATAGTTTCTTCTCCTCTTGTCGATCGCACCTGCCAAATTTCTGTCCATCTAGAGAAACTATCAATGAATAGCAAAAGTTTCCTTCCTCCGTATTAAAAAAAATCAACATGTTTTCTCTGAAAAGGAATCTCTGTTTGTTTCCATCCGACATATTTGTTTCTGGAGGCACCTCTTTGAAAACTATTGCATTCTAGACATTGATTTCCCAATCTGTCAAGATCTTTATCTATTAAAAGCCACCAGTAAAACTCTCTAGCCATCATTTTCATTTTAGGTGTACCCACATGTTCTGCATGTAACAGCTTTAACACTGTTTCTCTGCATTATTTCGGAATTATTATACGTCTTCCCCACATAAGACATCCTTTATTCATTGTTATTTAATTCTTCCTTCTGTAATAATGTAAGATCACAGTATTTTGAAACTCTTTTGGAAGTGAATTAGGCCACTCAACCTCAACCCATTGTACAATTTTTTGTAAAATATCATCATCTTTTGTTTTCTTTACTATGTTAACTAACAATAGAGGTTCAATTTCAAAGGTGTCAATATAATTTAAAGATTCCTCTGCATCACCTGTGTCTTCCTCTGTTGGCAATCTCGATAAATAATCTGCTACATCAACACGTTTTGTGTAAACAATTGTGTATGAGTATTGTGATAATAACAAGACCCATCTCTGTAAAGGTGAACATGCTAATGATGGAATTGCTGCTGTCTCACCAAAAATATATTTTACAGGTAAAGTATCACTATAAACTATGAAATGTTTTCCATAAAGATATTTATGAAACTTCTTTATGCTCGTCACTAAAGTTAACACTTCCCTTTCACTTTCCAATTGGCTGCAATTTCTCTGTGAAGGTGCTAGTGTCACCAAAGTGCAGGCAATTGTTTTCAAATCACCCTCAATCTTATAACACACCGAACTAGTTTTGTGTTATTGAAACATTTTTCTTCTCCACGGCCTGTTATAATGAAATCATCCAGGTAGCATTTGGCAAATGTATAATCTAACAGAACTTGATCCATTGTTCTTTGGAAAATATGTGCACTGCAGCTTAAACCCATTGGTAACCTGTTATAAGTAAACAATCCCCATTTAGTATTGAGAACCATTAACTTTTTAGCACTCTCGTCGAGTAATAGTTGAAGATATGCTTTAGTCAGGTCCAACACTACATACGTGTCTGCATTCACTAAAGAATTAAGTAAATCATCCATTCGTGGCAAGGGATAAGTTACTTTTTCTACCATTTTATTGATGGGTTACCTTAAAATCAGAACACAGCCGTAGATCAAAGGTGTACCCCAATCAGAATACTGAATGGGTGACAAAACTCCCAATTGAACTAAATTATCCAATTCAGCCTTTACTTTCGGTTGTAAACTGTATGGAACATCGTATGCCTTTTTGAATAATGGAATTGCTCCATCCTTGATTGGTATTGTAGCCTTAAAGTGCTTAATAGGCTCACAAATATTACCAAAAAAAACTTCTTTGTACTTATTTATTAAGTATTCAACTTTCTGATTATTAAAAGTTCGTTGCTTAGATACTGTTAACAAACAACTGTCGTTAAAAATCCTTAACTGAAACCAAGATTTCCAATCTGGCCATAAATCATCCAACCAGGTCCTTCCTAAAATAGGCATTTTTAATTTTTTTCGGGAAATGTACAAGGGAATTTTTAATCCTCTATTTTCTAATTGCACATCCAGCATAACACTCCCTGCTATTGGTAATGGTCTTCCATCTGCATTCCTTAAAGTGAGAACACTCTTTATAACTGGAATGTACCTAAAATTCGTTGTATGGAATTCCTCATCCCAAACAGATACTGCTGCCCCAGTATCTACTTCGAATTGGACCTCTTTTTCGTTGCACATCAACCTAATGAAACAATTATCAGCTTCACTTTTAAAGCTATTCACTTCAACATCAGATTTTTGTACATATAATTGATTCTTATGTAAATTACTCTCATGCGAAGGATCACTTCAATTATTATTAAGACTCCTTAAGTCTAACCTACTTTTCTTATTACCGTACACTGGTTGTTTAACTTCTACATGTACGCCGTTTAACAACAAAGGCTTCATAGATGTTCAAACATCTGATTTATCCCTAGAGTGCGTGACAAATCTCCTGCATATGGCCTTGAACTGCTGAACAGCACCAGCGAATCGCAGACATGCGGCGTTGCCTAGTTCAGAAGCTGTTTCACCTCGCTACTAAATCGTGTACCTGGCGCTCGGATATAAATAGATTATTTCAAGTGTCAGTAGTTCAACAGATGGAAAGATAATGAATTTGCAAGTATGTACGAAAAACAAGCGTCATTGTAGCTTATACCATTCCCTCTGTAGAAGCAATGTTATTATAAACGTATTTGCATTGTATCCTTTTTCCTCTCCCTTCGTTCCTGTTTTTAAAATAATGTTCGAGTGAAGAATAGAGAAGTAAAATTGATTTTAAGAAGTGCCAACAGGAAAACCAACGATGGTAGTAAATTTCAGATGGAGAGAAGAGACATTGTTACGTCAAGGGTAAAATTCCTTCGTACAATGCACGAAATTCGTGTGCCTGGTGATTCGAGACCAATCTTTTACATTGACGAGACATGGGTAAAACAGAACCGCACATTAAAATGTGTTGTTAACGAAGAACTTGACAATGTAACACAAGAACAATGGGCCGCTTGTGTTAAACATGTACAACAATTACAGGAAAACGATTTTGTAAGGGAGATAGATCGGGACGAAATTTTAGACCCAATTATAATAAATTTGAAGGACGACACAGAGGGCGAAAGTAGTGTGTTCAGTGATGATGAGGACAATGGCGGCAGTTGTTGGAGTGACGGGAAGCCCCTCGCAGTCCCTCTGGCATAATCAGGTATGATCTTTTCTCCCATTAAGTTTAATATATGTTATATTATCTGATGTTCAGTGCTCTTCGTGACAAGGCATTTCGCTCAACCACTCTGTCTCTTTTCCATGTGAGATTTCGACATGGCATCGCTGCAGTGCGCTGTTATTGGCTATCGCCATATGCAGGAGATTTGATGCTCACTCTAATTGCAGATTCATTTTTAATAACGTTGCTATTTTTATTCCTACAACACTGCTAAAAATGGCATTTTAATCCACATTTAAAACAATGTACATTCCAAGCTGGACATTTGTACTTTTCGTGTACATTATTATACCTTGAACTTTTAAAAGCAGCTTTCTTACTTTGCTGACTAATTGTTCTAGCTTTTTGTACATGATGTACATTACTGAATACAGTCTTATTTTTTAAAATAAAACAACCTCACATCTTGATCTACCATTTCCATAGTTGATGATAAAGATACTGCTTTTACAAAATCAAGCTCTGGTTCAGCTAATAATTTCTTTCTTGACACTTCACTATGTATGCCAAAAACTAATTGGTCTCTCATCATTTCATTAAGAAACGTACCAAATGAACAATTAGCTGCTTGATGCTTCAAACATATTACAAATTCAGATAACATTTGACCTTCCTCTTGTTTCAACAAATGAAACTTATACCTTTCAGCTATGGCATTTCTTTTAGGCCTGAAATGGGTTAGCAATAAAGAACATAAATCTTCATTTGAACTTTTGTGAATTTTTTGCTGGTGCCACTAAATCGCTTAGTATATCGTACACTCTTCCGCCAGCTTCGGAAATTAATGTACAAACTCTTTTATCTGCTGCAAAATTATTTGCCAAACAGAATTGGTCAAACCTTTCAATGTATGTTTGAATATTGCCACGTTCAAAAAACTGTACATGATTACTAACCTCCATTATTCATAGCTTCTTATTCATAATAAGACTAATCTTCTAATACACATTATTATTGTTACCTTTGTTCCATTTTTATCCTCTTCGCCAATTGTAATATCTTCAATTAGGGAAAATGTTAACCAACAAAACAACATTTACTTAACTTATAACTTTATGTTATCAAAACCACATGAAAGACATTCAACAAAGACAAAAGACAATCTATCTCCAACTAGACTTGTTCACAGTATATCTTCTTAAATCCTTTATCTTTTTCTCAACTTCTATCAATTTATAAATGCCCTAAAGGAAGTTTTTCACAGTTTGGCTTTTATTTTTATCAAGGAAGGAAAGAAATCCGTGTGGAAAATAAAACTGAATTCTCTCAATCAGTTTTATTTGTTAGTGTCCTTTGCAGAACAGCAGAACAATCTATCTGACAGATGAAAAAATATTGCAAGATAAGATATCTTGAAGTTGATTAGTTAAATTTGAGTTTGAAATTCTTATTCAATTGAATACTAGTAATTTTAATTTCTAGTAAGTCAAGTATTAACATCCTATGTTACTTATGAGACTTTTCTAACCCAAGGCCACCCCGATGTCGCAGTGGTATGAAGGTAACCTTCCTGCCTGAATTGATTGATATGGATTGATATGGATATACTAATTAGCAAAAAAGACAGAACTGAAATATTATGTGTTGTTTTGAAGAAATAGCATTTTAGGGCCTTTCCGATGGTGCAGTCGTAATGTCGTCACCTTGTAATCAAGGGGTCCAATGTTCAATAACCAGTTGAGGCACATGTGGTTCGGATCCTATTTTAAACTGTAGGTCCAGTCCCGATTAGCCTTACTGTGCATAAAGAGTGGACTTAAAACACCAACTCGACTCAACTCAACTTTTCTAACCCAACTTAAGCAAAAAAAAAACCTTCATTATTCTAGGTATACATAAAGCCTTAACCTTGCCATGCAATGTCACATACACTACCTTATATTGACCAAACAAGTTGAATCTCAAAGTTGGGATTTTTACTGTGATGTAAGTTCATGCAGGGCATTCTCCATGCCAAATTTCAGAATTTTTCAAGAGGACCCATCTATCTGAGATATTTAACCCCAAAAACTGTCAACATTTCATAAATGGTACAGTTTGAGCCCATGCTGAAAAAAAAAGGTTGCATTTCTAAGCACTGATATTTTATTTGCAGATACCCTGCAGGTAGGTCTACAAATGAAAAAAATTCAAGCCTTTACTTACATTAAAATGTCTGGCTTAAAAATCCAATTTTGTGCTATTATTACCCAAATTTGCAACATAATTTTTGTCCTTTTGTCCTTAGGATGCAATTTTGAGCAAAGAATACTTGAATATCATAGAAAGTATGCTTGATTAACTACAAAATGTATTTTGTTTCAAGTCTCTAGCTCTAATAGTTTTTGAGATATTAAAGTTTACATAAACTGCTACATGAGCACAAAAAAGCCATACTTCATGTAAAAATGGCTGCCCCAGGAGAACTAAAGACAACAAATTTTTTTGAACATTGATTTTAATATTTGAGTTATTTTTTTTAATAATATTGCCTAAAGATAATATTATATCTAATTAATTTTACCTTTGTAGATTTATATATATTTAATTGCATGACAGTTAGGATGTAGAGACTTCTATCTAGAAATGTGTACAAATGTATATACAAAGGAAATGCAAGAACCCTGCAGCCTCGACAACCATGATTCTTTTGATGTTTCTGACTCGGACTGAAACTTCCATAACAATGCCAAAAATCCCTCTTTTACCTCGAAACTACCATTTTGTGTACACACACACACACCCACAACCCTAATCCACCACAACACAACAGGTGTTTCTGCTTGAAAATGTCCCTGTTCCTACAAAACTTCCCTTCTGAGAAGATCTCAGTGAATTATATTTCAGGGCAATGTCAAGAACCTGTCAGTCATGTCTACGACAAACTGCAATAAATGAACTCATAGCGATCCAGGAAACTTTTTTTGAAGAGTAGAAATGTTATTACAGTTTATAGTGCATGTTTCGCTGTGTTTGTTGCATTAAAGTGCAAAATTCGGTGTTATTCTGATGGCATAATTCACGTTGTTTCACAATTCCCAAACACCAAAAATTTAAGTCTTTAACCTACCCAAGTACATTTTAAACACTTTATTTTGCTTCCCTCAACTTTTCAGTGTTATCATTAAAATGAAAACTTCACATCTCTATGTATAGCTAATTAAAATATTTTTTTTGTTGTTGTTGTAGGTTACATGGAATTAATTTGTACAAAATGGTAAACTGTAATCACTCATGTGACATGAACATAATCAAAGTCGATGCATATGCTTTAAGGGGTTACCTTCTGGTTGACCCAAATGTCAACCTCCCCCCCCCCCCCCCCCCCCGCATAGTACTCTCCAGCAACTGCAACGTGGCAGACCAACGAGGCTCTGTCATCTGGACCCACGGCCAGTATAATCATCTGCAGGACTGTGTTTCTTTCTTAGATGTGCTGAGCGCTCCTTTACAGCCTCAGCTTTTAAATTTGGTAAGGAGATTTTATGCCTCAGACACATGTGTTGTTGATTTTTAGCTATGGTAAGGGGCTGGGCTGCATATAATATGATGGATGCAAAATAACCCAAATGTTGATGAACCCACTATTTTAATTTGAATCAATCAAGCATATGCTTTAACTTGTAATGTTTACAATCCTTGCAATCAGTGCTTGGTGGCAGATAGTTGTTCTTTAGGTACTCACTCTCTATTAATAATGAATTCCCTTTTCTTTCAGAAAACGCACTACCCCTCTTTTTTACGAAAAAGCGAGAGCACTTGCAGCACGGGATAATGATGCACAAAAGGACAAGTCTTGTCAATAATAAATGCAGATGGTTTTGCTTATGTTTGATACAATCAGAAATACCTCCATGTACTACATAAATTTCAGATTTTGGAAATTTAGACTTGGCTGTTAGATCAGTCTACACCATTTCAACCAATTGTGAATTAATCTGTCGCTTCACCATTTTTTTAAATGTAGTTAATTACTAGTTACTAGAATGTTCAATGTCAGTTTTAAAGTGTTCAATACTGACATTGCCTTTTTTTTTTTTTTTAGTCTTGCATTTGGATGTTAGCATTTTCAGACACAAAAATTTCTGTAACCTTGTCGTTTCATGCAATCATCATTATAATCATTGCCGTGATTAGTTTAAAGTGGAAGAAAAGAGACAGTAAATATAAAAAATATAAATGCTTCAGTGTGTATACCTTTAAAAGAAATGATGAAGATAATAATTGTGAACCTAATTCATACACAAAAATGTAGTTACCAAGAGCATTCCACGCGTATTTTTTCTCCCGTATTATTAATGAAAATATAACGATAACAGGATGTGGTTGACTGTATAGAATGTTTGTTAATCTTCGCGACCACTGTACTAAATATCATATCAATTATCACATTCATAGAAATGCTTCATGTAAAAGAATCAGACGTTGCAGCGAAAACTCCATTTACTTCCATTATAAGCAGACGAATACCATCCACCGAGATCAACACCAGCGCCTCTAGCGGTGTCATATTCATGCTGTTTTCCTCACTACGTTATTCAAGGCGCTGTACTTACATGAAATACTATTTTTCGATCTTTTTTCATTGTTCTGTCCCATTTTTTGAAAAGTTTTACCCATCCTTCCTCTAAATTACCATCATCCCTGTTTAGTATAACCTTTTGAACTTAACAACACACAAACTACCTGACGACTTAATGAAAATTATGGAAAAAGGGAAGAAGTTCGCTATGAAAAGTGAAAACATTGAGAAAGAAGAATTTATTATAGCAGCGAAAAAGATTGTGGGATGCTTAGATGATAGAGATGACAAAAAGGAAGTCAGACAAAAAATGCATGACATAATCGAGCAATAAATTCAAAATGAAAATGTAAAGAAAATGGGAAAAAAGGGACAAGAGAATAAGGATAAAGACCTTAGGGTAAAGAAATGGGTAAAGGATAAAGGGGTATACATAATCAGGTCAGACAAATAAAACAAGATGGTAGTAATGGGATGGGAAGAATATCATAGGAAATTGAAGAAGAGCTTTGAAAATGAGGACTTCGAGAAAATTTTTGGGGAACCCGATTAATAAAATCAGGAATGAATTTAGGAAGGGGATTGAAACTAGCATTTCGTTAGGAAGCGTGGAAAGAAGAAACTCAATAAAGCTTTCCAACAGCATTTGGTGTACCCAAGACACACAAAACAGACATTCCTTTAAGACCCATAATTCCAATGTATGAACATCCAGGATACGGTTTAGCCAAGGCATTAGTAAAACGGATTAGGAAAATGAATGAAGTTACACAGTTCAGCGTTAAAAACTCCTTGGAAGTTAAAAAAGTCATTGAAAAGTTAGAACTCAAAAAAGAGGATGAAATCAGTAGTTTTGACGTGGTTAATTTGTACCCATGGAAAAAGCTGCAGATTGCCTACAGAGATGGTTGTTAGAAAAAGGGGTTGATATTTTAATAGCATGGGAGTATGTTAGGTGGTTCACACTGGTAACCGGGTATAACTACTTCTATGTTAACGATAAGATATATATAAGCAGGAGGGGGTTTTAATGGGTAACCCAGTATCTGGAATCATGCATTATATAGAAAAGATGACCCTAGAGCAAGTAGGGGATGATATCAAATTTTACGGGAGGTATGTAGATGACATTCTAATAATAGGAAAGAAGAAAATAGCTAAATCTGGTATTTGAAGGGTTAGGAAAGCAAGATGAATGGATCAAATTCACTAGGGAAAATCTTGTTGACGATAAGATTAATTTCTTAGATCTTAGCATTACCAAAACTGGTAAGAAAATAAGAACGGGGGTATGTCATAAACAGTTAGCTGGGGACCTGTATATCAAGAAAAAATCGGGAACACCCAGGGAGGATTAAAACGAACTTATTCCTTAATTTCTTCATTAGGGCAGGAAGATTATGTAATGGATAGGAGGAAAGAGGAACAAGTGGATAAAGGAAATGGGATGGGAAAATGGTTTTAAGAACCACGAAATGAAAAGAATACTAAGGAATGCACAGAAAATTATCAACAGAGGGACAAACAGATAAGAATGAGGAAACAATGAGGGAGGAGGAAAAATAAAAAAGTACGGAGAAAGGCAGTTATGTAGGGATTCCGTACTTTAAAGGGGTATCAGAAAAAATTGAGAATACGGTATTAGGAGTGGGATGAAGGCCCCTTGGAATATAGAGAAACATTTTACTGAATATAAAAAGGGAGGAAAGGGAACCCCCGAGGAATCTAAAGGCGTATACAGGATTAAATGTGAATGTGGCAAAGAGTATATCCGACAAACTGGAAGAAGCATGCATATTAGATGGGGGAACACAAGGACGACATTAGAGAAGGAGTCCCCAAAACTGGATTATCCGAACATATAATCATGAGCGAGCCTAAAATCAATAAGAAAGAGGTTATTAGAAAATAAGACAAAAAGTTGAATAGAAATGTCTACGAAACCGCAAGCATTTGCACTGGAAGAAATATAAAACTAAACAGGGATGATGGTAATTTAGAGGAAGGATGGGTAAAAGTTTTCGAAAAATGGGACAGAACAATGTAAAAAGATCGAAAGATAGGATTTCATTTTACTCCGGAAGTAGTCCGAGCGGCCAGGGTGGAACGAGAGTTCAACTTGGAATGGTGATGTAATTGAGGGGAAAGTGGAACAGCAAAGGAGAGGAAATAACCTTCACGACTTCTCGAACTGGAGTTGATTTCCAGTGCTGGCTGAGCAACAGAACGTGTTTACCGATTTTTAGGACCCCGGTTTTAAGAGTTCTCAAGGGAAATTGGGAACTTTTTTAAAACTGGATTTTTAACTGGTTTTTAGACAGGAATGTTGGCAATGATTATTTTAAGTGTTCTTTAACCCAACTTCTAACCTAATCCTTTTTAACACTTCATGATGCGGCATAATGATTAGTGCCTAGAGAAAATAAGGGGGCAGTTGTACCCCGAAATGTTGTTTTCAAAACTTCATACTCACTCATGTAATTAAGTCCAATTTTATACTAATTTAGTATTGATTATATTATATAGTGAGTAACATGCCCTACACGTAAATATTTTTAAGATAATACATATTTATAAATAATTAAATCTAGATTTATTAAAAATGTATGTGAAATACAGTGTGTTTCATAATTTCCTCTGGGATTTTGGAAGTCTGTTCAGAGGCCAACTCGCCCACAGGGATGAGAGCATGTCAGTGAAGATAGTAAATATCCAAGTTTTTAACCGTAACTCGACAGATGTCAATTCTGTAATCTTTCTTGTATGCAGTGCACAGTCTCAGGTGATGGCCCCGACCTACCTGCTCATTTTATGTCTGTTGGGTCACTCAGGGAGGACATATCAAACATTTGTAAGATGGATTAAAAACTTGGATATTTACTATCTTCACTGACATACTCTCATCCCCGTGGGTGAGTTGGCCTCTGAGCAACAGACTTCCGAAATCCTGGAGGAAATTATGAAACTGTATTAAATGTAGATGAAGGGTGAATCAAAAGTTGTGAACTTTCCATGCATCTTTAAAATCCTTAGTGGAAATCCATCCATATATCCCTCTTGGTTATTCCTGTCTAAGTTCTCAATATGCCACATATATCCAGGAATATCCAGTAGACAATCATTGGATGCCTTTTTGGACCTGTAATGGACATTTTTATGATTTGATTTTGGATATATTTTGGTTGTCAATCATATGTTCTAGACATGAGGAGGAAGACATCATTTGGGTGTTTTATTTGATCCAGATATGCTGTGAATAAGACTCAGAGGTTCAGGTTGGGAATTGAACAGTACAACATCAGTAAGGTCCCCCCCATTTAATAATAAAAGCAGAAGAGTTAACAATGTCCATAGAAATGCAAGATGGATAATGGCTATGCTGTAGTAGTCAGGTAATTGATAATCAGAGATGATTTTGATTTTAGCTTATCCTATTATTAACATGAGAAATCACCATAACTTCATCAATTCTAACTGACAGAGACTCCAAGACATGAAACGAGGTAGAGCTTATAGAAGAAAAGGTGACCAAGGTAACTCATGTATTTTTTTTTTGTTCTCTTCATGGTTACTTTATACCCCAAAGATGAGAAATTACCAAAAAAAAAAAATCCATCAGATTCATTGCAATATAGTGTGGAACCTACTGGTGTGAGAGCAGAATTGGTGATAAACAAAAAGAAAGCAATTTTTTTCAATTATTAAATTTGGAATTACAGAATACAAGTTACAGTGATTTTCATAACACAAAAATCACTGCATGCAGCACAAGATCCAAATAGAAGCCTAAAAAAAATGCCAATGTCAGTTTTGAACTCTTAGAGGATACATAAATAAACTTAACTCCTTGTCGCAACAGCTCTCTGAGAGCCAAAACCTGCCAACCAGCTTTTCATTCGGTGATGCATGATCAGCTCATCAAGTTCAATCACCAGGCTTTCGAGACCGGAGACCACTTCAACTAGCTCTCCAATTGTCCTTATGATGCTATGTCAACTCCTAACTGTTTTAAGCTCCAACCAGGAATCAAGCCTGGGACTGCTTGAACCAAAGACGAAAGTACTAACAATTTGGCTATGCTACAGCCCAAATAGAAATAAGTGATTAAATTATATATATATATTTAAAATGTTGAAGTGACACAGGTTGAAATGTTATGGATAGACTGTTATGAAAGACTGAGTTGGCATAAGTTTTGTGTATCTGATTTGTAGTTGACAAAAAGTAATGCTAATTCTATGTATGTGCTTTCTATTGTTTGTGTACTAAATGGAAATAAAATGAGATGACTCTTGATAGAGCATGCAAACAGAAAACATTTTTTTTGTTGTTGTTGTTAACCTTGCAATCCAGTTAGAGGAAGAAAACACGCATGCTATCCTACTCCCTACACTTCATAATTAAATTTCTAAATTGTGAAATCTGTTATATTTTGTATACCAATATATTCTGTTATATCTCTCTGCTATAACGTACGGATGAACACTGGTTAAAAAATATCCTAAAAAAAATAGTTTTAAAGCATGTAATTAGTAATACCTAGAGCCACATATTTACGGTAAATAAAAGATCTAGATATTGGTACAAAAACTGGGCATATTTCGGGATGAAATACGTTTTATAAAATAGCATAATGGTGTTAAAATTGTGAATAAAATCCCAAATTTGATTTAAAAACTACACTTATTACACAAAATTAAAATTTCACTTTTAATACCACATACGGAGTAACCAGAGTATTAAATTTATTCCTGTTGTAAAGGAGTCTATTTTTACTTCTCAAATATTAACAGCAGAATGAACAATTTTCAATGATTTGCATAACTCGCAGGATAATTCAGACCTCGGAAGGTGTTGTGTCAGTAAATAAACCCTAAACTTCATGTTTAAGAGTTTATTTCTCATTTTTCAGTTCATTTCGTAGCAAAATGCACCTAACACCTTTCAAAAGCGTGAAATATAACACTACAATGTGTTATTTCACATTTCGTGTTTTCGCCAGATACAAAATATGCATGCCCCCAGTAAAACCTTCATTCATTAGTCTAATTTTATTATTTTTTTGAACATTGAACCACACAATTGATAAAAATGAGAAAAAAAAATTGCATGTTGTAATACCAAACTGATATGTATGAGTATTAATTTGGTAAAATTTAACCAGGCGGTATTTGTATGGCCCTGCAAGTAGAACTAAAGAACTAACAACCGATTCAAGGTCTGGACACTTGGAAGAGTTCACAAAAGGTGTCCTCATAAGTGATCAAAAAGTATATTTGATAATCTGCTGGGTAATAACTCTGGCTTCTCTAAACATGTTGAAATAAAATATATACCATTCTTTAGCACTTTTAAATCGACCTCCGTGGCACAGTGGTTAGCACAGCATGCTATGACCCCAGGGGTCCTGGGTTTTAATCCAGGCCTGGGCATTGGTGTTCTTTGTGAGTGTGAGTGTTCCTTCATTAATTTCGTCATATTATCACTCATCCTCCTCTTCGCGATTAGCCATAAGTGGCAGAAAAGCAAAGTAAAATAAACCAAATTAATCAATTAATTTAGCACTGTTAAAAGTGAATGGAACTATGTATGTGATATTTACTGATAGTTTTTAAACTTGTCATCATTTGCATAGGAAGTAGTAAAGTATTTTACTACAATGATGACAAAGACAAATAACATATTATGGATATTTTTGCTTAATAAATACTACTGGGTGAGTCTGTTAAAAGAGACCCTGTGGAAAATGTGCTCCTTGCATGTAGGCAACCCTAGTACATCGAAGAGAAGAGTGGGGTAGAGAACAGTCCAGGATATCGGTGTCATGCAGTTTCGACAAGATGACATAGAGGGGGATTGAAAAGAAAGTGTCCATGAGTAGTGACCTTGAGGCAGGCAGCATGCAGGTCAGTTGAGTGCAGTTGAGCGGCGAGGAAAGTTGTAAGTGTGGTTCAGTGGGTCAGCATGGTGTTAACGGTGCAGAAGCATATCTTTGTTGTCGAGATGTATGCACGCCTCGGTTCTTGGAAACAGTGTGCAGATTTGTTTACGACGGAGTTCGCGGTGAATGGAGTTCCGGGGAGGCCCCAACCAAATTACTAATGCAAAAACTGATTGCAAAATGGCAGGAAACCAGATCTGTGCTGAATAGGCCAAAAGTGCGTCCAAAGACTGTCCGCACTGAGCCAAAGGTGGGCGACGCAGCAGAGCTAATGATACGCAGTCCACGAAAATCATCTCGGCATTTGGCACAACAGTTGCAGGTGTCCCAGTCAACCACTATGCGGATCCTGAAGCAGGATGTGGACAAGGCAGCTCACGTGCAGTTTTGTGAGTGGTTTCTGTCCAATATTGCTCCGGCGGTGCTGCAGGATGGTTACTTGTTCATTTCCGATGAAGCATGGTTCCATCTGTCAGGCTACATAAACTCCCAGAACACGCGAGACTGGTCAGGTGACAATGCACACGTGTTCATGGAGGTTCCACTGCATGCCCAGAAGCTCGGTGTCTGGTGTGCCATGTCGTCACGCCGCATCATCCTCGTGTTCTTCCATGAGACTGTGAACTCGGCTTGTTACATCAGTAACATATTCAACGTGTTTGTTGAACAACTGACTGAGGATGAGCGAAGGAACGCTTACTTTCAGCAGGATGGAGCTACGGCGCATACAGCATGTGCAACTATTACATGCATTGAGTCAGTGTTCCTGTCTGATCGCATCATCAGCCGTGGCAGGAACCAACCTTGGCCACCTCATTCTCCAGATTTATCACCTTGTGATTTCTTCTTGTGGGGAGCTCTAAAGGGACAGGTGTATAGCAACAACCCTCACACACTCGAAGAACTCCAGAACAACATTATCACAGCTATCCAGGCCATCCCGCAGGATGTCCTTGCCCGTGCTTTTCAGAACATGTGATATTGTGTGCACACGTGCCTCGAGGTCAATGGAGGACATTTCCAGCACCACCTCTAGGTAGGTTGTTGTCACACTGTACTGTATTTACAGAAGATATGTTTCATTAATTTACATTTATGTCAAGTTGTCTAAACTGCTTGGCACTGATATCCTGGACTGTTCTCTACCCCACTCTTCTCTTTGGTGTACCAGGGTTATCTACATGCAAGGAGCACATTTTCCACAGGGCCTCTTTTAACAGACTCACCCAGTATAATACAAGGGCTGTTCAAAAAGAAACCAAACTTTTACAAAATTGAGAAAATGGTAATAATCACCAGCTATTTGGACCTATCTCCTTCAAAGTACTTCCCTCCACTGTGCACACATCACTTCCAGTATTTCTTCCAGTTGTGGAACGCCTGCTGGAACTCCAGTTTAGGATTAATGTGGAGGTTCGGTAGTGATTTCTCCTTGATCTCTTCTTTGACCTTTGAGGGTTGATTTCAACTTGGGAAGAGGAAGAAGTCTAACTAACTAACTAACTCCCTAGCCTTCTTAAACCCGAAGGTTCATGGCTGCAGCAACACAGGCCTTCCATCTTTCCCTATCTTGAGCAAGTTCTATATACTCTTTTCCATCCCTACCGATTTCCCTTAGGTCCAGCTCAACGTTGTCCCTCCATCTTCGTCTTGGTCTTCCTACAGGTCTCTTACCATCAGGTTTCCCAACAAGAATCCTGTAAACTCCTCTTTCCTCTCCCATTCGTGCCACATGGCCTGCCCACCTAAGTCTTCTTGATTTAGTTATTCTAATAATATCTGGACATGAATACAAATTATGTAGTTCTAAATTATGTAACCTTCTCCACTCACCTGTCTCCTCATCCCTTTTAGGTCCAAAGATTTTCCTAAGGATCTTATTTTCAAATACTCTCAATTTATGTTCCTCTTTCAATGTAAGGGACGAAGTTTCACATCCATATAATACTACAGGCAAAATTACTGTTTTGTATATTTTAACTTTTAGTTTCTTAGATATTAAACAAGAAGACAAAAGTTTATGAAGAGAGAAGTAACATGCATTTCCTGAATTAAGCCTACTTTTTATTTCCTCTTTAATATAATTTTCATTTGTTAATATTACTCCTAAGTATTTGAATTTGGAAACTGGTTCAAACGAGTTGTTATCAATAATTAGATTTTGATTATTACCTAACCCTTGGTTTCAGCCTGTAAGCATATATTTAGTTTTCTCTTTGTTAACTTCCAAACCTATCTCTTTAGCAGTTTTGAAAAATATTTTAGCATTATTCTTAATTGTATTCACATCATCCCCCAGTAAGTCTACATCATCTGCATATGCTAACAACTGAGTCACACCATTTAATTTTAGTCCTTCTTTAGTTTCTTTTACCTTCCTAACAGCATATTCTAAGGCAAAATTAAAGAGCAATGGAGATAATGCATCTCCTTGTTTTAACCCATCATGAATTGTAAATTTGTCAGACATATTAATACCCACACGAATTTTACTTTCTGTTTCACTGGTGCATATTTTTATCATACTAACAAGCTTCTTAGGTATTCCAAACTCTACTAATATATTATATAATTTATCTCTTTTGACTGAATCATATGCTTTTTTGAAATCAATGAATAGCTGATGGACATTTTGATTATATTCCCACTTTTTTTTCAAGTGTCTTGTCTGATGTGAAAAATTTGATCTGTAGTTGATCTGTTACGTTTAAATCCACATTGATAATCACCTATGATTTCATTAGCATATGGGGTTAGTCTTGTTAAAAGAATGTTAGATAATATTTTATATGTTGTTGAGAGTAGAGAAATTCCACGGTAATTATTGCAGTTCATTTTATCACCTTTTTTAAACACAGGAACAATTATGGATTCTTTCCACTGTTGAGGGATTTCTTCTTTATTCCATATTAAAGAAATTAATTTATGTATTTGACATATTAAGGAATTTTCACCATATTTAATTAACTCAGCTGGTATTAAATCAATGCCAGGTGCTTTGTTATTCTTTAGCCTTTTAATAGCATCTTTAACTTCAGTCAAGTTAGGTTCTGGAACTAAAGGTTCTGCTGTGTGTACTTCATTTACTTCTGATTTATCTCCTACATGAACAATTAAAAGTCATTAAAGTAGTTCTTCCATCTATTTAGAATATCGCTTGGGTCAGCTAGAAAATCACCGTCTTTATCTTTTATCAAGTTTACTTTAGGTTGCCACCCCTTTCTAAACTGATTTACACCTTTATATAAATCTCTGATATTTTTATTTTTGCTGTTTGTTTCAATGTCGTTAATTTTGCTTTTCAAGTAATCTCGTTTTTTACTTCTAAACGTGCGGTTAACTTCTCGCTTTATTCTATTATAATTGTTTAGATTTGTATCATCAGAGTTATTTAACCACCTAAGTCTAGCCTGATTTCTTATTTCTATTAGATTATGACATTCCTTATCAAACCATGGCTTACTTTTTCTTGGTTTATGGTATCCTATACTTTCTTTAGCTGCTGATTCTATTGCATTGCGTATGTGCTCCCAATTCTTATTTACGTCTGTTTCATTTTAATTTTCATCATCATTTAAATCCTGCAAAACATCAAATCTATTTGACAGTTTAATTTGGTAATCTTTCTTAATTCTTTCATCAGTAAACTTTCCTGTATCAAATTTTAGAACTTCTAGATTTTGTTGAGGAAGAAGTCTGCTGGTGCCAAATCAGGCTAGTAGGCCAGTTCTAGGGCAACAGGTGCCTGGTGTTTTGCCAAAAAATCCCAGACAATAAGTAACGAATGAGCACATGCATTATTGTGATGAACCATTCAGGACTTGTTCTACCACATCTGTGACCTCTTGCACTGCACCTGTTCTTGTAATCGTTGCATGGCGTTAATGTAGAGTGCTGCATTCACTGTGGAACCATCCGCCACAAACTCTGATCTCCTACCAGTCGAAGAACATGATGAACATCACTTTAACATGGGATCTACTCATTTGTCGTTCTCGATGGAGGTTCAACCTGATCCGAAACGTCTGTTCCATTCGTAACACCATGTTCAACTGAAACATTCCTCGCCATAGGCTTCATGTAACACATCGTATGTCTCTTTGAAAGTTTTCTGCAATTTCACTAGGCTTTCAGGCATAATGAAGAGGTTTTCTTGGGCAATCAGCCAGGTGATTTCCAGATAGTTTTCCGAGCTATATAACTTCACCCTCACTTATCTCTGCACTTCAATCCCTGAAGATGAGAGTGACATTAGCTCTTGAAAGCTTGGAAGTTTATCTGGAAATCACCTGGCTGATTGCCCGAGAAAACCTCTTCAATATTTGCTGCCAGGAAAGCTTCAAGAATTATTTCAGGCATACTCTGCTCTTCCCTTCCAAGTCCTTCATAGTAGGGTAACTGAAAATCGCATTGGGCACTCAATACACATGCACTCAATGCAGTCTTCTGCATTACTGCAGTCAGCAACAGCTTTGGAACTGTTTTGTGTTAATAACTAGGTACACCATTATGCACCACCACTGTTAGTTTTCTTGAATAAATTCATACACTAACTTTACAAAAAGAGTTTGGTTTCTTTTTGAACAGGCCTTGTATAATAATACTAATGTGACCATTTACATAATTATTAAAGGTAAAATAAATAAAGCTGTTCTCACATTCAAAGGCATAATAATAAAAATGGAGTTATGTAAAATATCTAACAAAAGCAAAAAAATACACATTTTAGTCATTATATTATAAGATCAATGATATGTGGATAAATACAGAGTGGGCAGAAAAACCTGATGATTTTTAAAATGCTGTAAATAAAAAGAGTTCATATTTATTCGTGTGTATGCCATTATTATTATTGAAGAAAAAAAATTCACAAGCATTAAGTGCGGAAAATAACATCTTGCCAATCGCCCATTTTGGTCCACACACTGCTGAAGTTGGTTACTGAAACTTCTCTTTTTTGGGGAAGAAAAATCTGTGAATTGTTTTATTATTGCCTTGCATCACATGATGGGGTTGTAAGAGGGGAGGTGGTGGAGATTCCACTCCTCACTAGCTGCCATTTCAGTCACCATGGAACGTAACGCACTGTGCTTTCATTGTTGAATCGCCATTTGCAAGATATTATTTTCTGCACTTAATGTTGATATAAAACATATTTTTTAAAATAATAATGGCACAGATATGACTGTAAGGCTAGCACATGAATAAAGATGAACTCTTATTTTATATATACTGTGTTATATATTTTTTAAATTATCAGGTTTTCTGCCCCATTCTGTATAAATTTAGATGTGGGAATTATGTGTTTGGGCATAATGCCATGTGTACTTGGAAAAAAGCTAATTCTGCACACCTCAGAGAGATCATTTGATGAAAAAATCCATCTATTGGTTTTTCTTTTGGAATACACATTATCAGATGCTTACGTGTTTGCATAGGATGATTTACGTGATGATATTTCTTTCTGCTATGCAGGTTAGAAGTATTAAACAGTTGTTTGTTGAAAAATGAAGGAGTCCAATCTCCCATGTCTTCATAATTTACTTGAGACATTGTGAAGAGGAGTGTGGTATTACCCCACAAATATAGCTAGAATCAAATTAAACTTTACTAATTCCTAGTAGGATGCCTCAAGGCTGACGTAGCACTCAAAACATGTATCTCCGAACATTACCTACATCACAGTGTGTTCCAAAAGTGAAAGAAACAAATGTTACACATATGTCACGTCCCAGCATTTAAGGGTTAAGACATTAAATATGTAAAAATTAAAATTCCTTATCCAACGTCGTAATTTTCAAAGTGCACAATTACATGCCAAAAGTGACTCTGGCCCTCCCAACAGTGTATGGTTAACATGGTTGCCTTGCAATAAAGAGTGCCTGATTCGATTCTGATGTAAACTGGAGATGCTTAATATGCACATTTGACATTTGTCATATGCATGCCATTATCATACTGCTGGTCTCTGCACTCCTTTACGAGGGCCACTATTTATATTTTGAGCCTTGGCAACATTGATTGAAGTTAGGCGCGATTTGACGTTTGCACGGAATCGTCTGGCATTATTGACCATAACGTACTTCAAATGATTTGTCAATAGCTTCATTTGTGTTGTTTATGTTGCCTTGGAGATTGGGCAACAACAATAAAATTGAATTAACTCGTGAACATTTTCGTGCGATGATTTTTTACGATTTTCGACATGGATTATCAAGACAAGAGTGCATCGATCAACTTACTTCCACATTTGGCGATAAAGCCCCATCCTTTGCCACTGTGAAACGCTGGTATAACAAATTTAATCGTGGCCGCCATTCGCTCACCGACGAGATTCGCGAAGGTCATCCAAAATCAGTTGTTGTTCAAGAAAACAGTGATGCTGTGCAAAACCTAATACTACAAGATCGTCATGTGACATACTGTGAGATTGAGTCAACCATAGGCATTAGTTCCACCAGCATATATAAAATATTACATGATCATTTAGCTGTGAGAAAGGTATGTTCTCGTTGGATCCCACACAATTTGACAAAAACTCAAAAAGACGCTCGCGTCAATTGGTGCAAACAAATGCTCAATAAATACAATCGTGGTGCTTCAAAAGACGTATATAAGATTGTAACAGGTGACGAATCATGGATATATGCATAGGAGCCGGAACGTAAACAGCAGTCGACTGTATGGGTGTTTCAAGATGAACCCAATCCAACAAAAGTTGTTCGCGCTCGAAGCACATCGAAACAAATGGTCGCCTGTTTTTTCGGAAAACTGGTCATGTGGCAACTGTGCCTTTAGAGGAACGTAGAACGGTCAACTCTGAATGGTACACAACAATTTGTTTGCCAGAGGTCTTCGGTCAAATACGGAAAATAAACAAACGCCGTCGGATCATTCTTCATCAAGACAATGCCAGCTGTCACACATCTCGTCTAACAACCGACTTTATGAACAGTCAAAAAATCGAATTGATGGGTCATCCTCTGTACAGTCCTGATTTGGCACCCAATGACTTCTTCTTGTTCCCGAATGTCAAGAATAAATTGCGTGTTCAACGATTTTCGTCGGCGGAAGACGCCGTTGATGCGTTCAAAAACCATATTATGGAGGTGTCTCAAGAATATTGGAAAAACTGCTTTGACAAATGGTTCGAAAGAATGCAAAAGTGTATTGACCATAAAGGAGAATACTTCGAAAAACAATAAAGCAGTTTTCAATGCCAAATTCCTGTTTTTTCATTGTTACGCTCAAAATATAAATAGTGACCCTCGTATATGTAAACCAAGAAAAGATGTCTTGTTAAGGGTAAGCACAAATTTCCAGAAATTACCTCTTCCTCTCAGTTTTCGTTGGACAAATTTACCAATCTAAAGATGAATGACATTTGTTCTTGAAGGACCAAAATGTACGACAATGACCTCCTTGAAGAAAAACACATTAAACACACAAATAATTCATAATTATTTGTGTTCCAGAGAGTTACAACACAAATGTACCTGGGAATCATATTTGATGAGAAACTTTCCTTTTCTGAACTCATCTCCACAGTTACTAAGGGTTCCATGCGCATGCTCATGACCGTATTTATAGGGTCTTTTGTTTTTAGGGTTCAACCCCCCACCCCCCGAAACTTCTGGCGTGTTGGATTAATGGATGTTCAGAAACCAAAATCTATAACTCATTTTCAAAAATGTATTCGCAGCTTCACAAAAATGCAACGGAGACAGACAATGCTGAATTGATCGAGCTAGAATTTGCAAACATTTGAAATTCTGAAATTTGAGCCAAACATGTTTAATTCTCGTAATCGCAGCCCACCTGGGACCCCTCCATTTTCACTTCTGCTGTCCTCTTTCTAGTGTTGTTCCAGGGTCAGACTAAAAATTCTCTTATGATTGTCCCAAAATTCCAGTTCCAACTTTTAAATTCTCAGTTTGATAAGTGTTTAAAAATCCCTTGATAAGAGTTCAAACCTAGGATCTCCAGCTTTGTTGCGTGTTATGTTCACTATCCTTCACCCATCAATTGATATAGGGCTAGTACATACATTTAACCTGTATGCAGTCATATAAAACACATACATGCTGTTTGCTCAGTATAGGAACAATATGAGCACAGAATATGAGAGTCAGGAAGTGGGATCAAACCAGTCCATAGAACCCCTCCCTGGAATTTACATTGTGTAGCTTATTGAAAATTATAAAATAGCAGAATGTTTGTTAGTTTTATTGTTAATAACAGAAAGAAAGTTCAGTTAGTTAGTATTCGAACAGAATAACCCAATAACTGCGTTAGATTCAAAAATTGAGGTTACAATACGAGTACCAGGTTATAAAAAGAAAGTAAAGTAAAGTGCTCCCCTGTGCTTTGCACCATGCGATGAAGTTGTATAGGAGGTGTGGGGTTAAGCCCCACACTTTCTTGATCTCGGCCAAGCTGGGGATGATGTGATCAGAACCATGCCCCTGGCTGCCTTTACCCCTGGAGTTTCCTCCAGGTACCCACTTTATACGATGCTGGGTGGTCGCCGGAGCTGCTTGAACAGGTTTAAAAAATCCTCGTTCTCCCCCGCCAGGGATCAAACCTGGGTCTCTCGCATGGTAGTCAGACACCCTAACGACTGAGCTACCGCGGCTACAAAGTTATGTTTTATATATATATATATATATATATATATATATATATATATATATATATATATATATATATATAATATTCTACAATTTAATCCAAAGAGTAATTGGTTCCAGTTTTGAAAATAGCAGAGATCCTAAAAGTAGGGGTAGAAACCCTCCTTGTTGAAGAAGAATTTTTCTTCGTTTTTTGATATCTACTTTAGGTTTTGCAAGTTTACGTAAAACAGTTTTGTATGGTGTTAGACGATGTTTTACAGATGGTTGAAGTTTTATATTACCTTTTAAAATATTCAGACAACATTCACTGATTAAACGAATTGTGTTTTTTTTTTTGTTTTTTTTTTTGTTTTTTTGGAGCAGTTTTCAATAATGTTTTACGAACTTTTGTTGGTGAATTTTTCAATATGTGCAAAAAAGTTGAATCTGTTTTAAAAGAAATATTCTGTTTAGAACGTAAGTTGGTACGCCCCTTTCTTGTTTTCTTCATCTCGAGATTTCAGACATTCCTGAGGAAGATATATGGTTGAATGATCTGTATTAAAAATATCTGTTTGATAACGTAAAGGATCCGGTGTTGACTGGGAAAGATCAATATACAAATAACTGTAAAGTTCTATGGTTGCATCTATATATACTTTTTCAAGTTCCTTCATGTGGTGAGGATGAAGTTGTCGTGCAAAACAGTAAATTGGTTCATATCTCGTGGATTTTTAAATATAACAAAATGTTTTACTTTCAGAGAAATATCTCTACAATTTTGTCCTTGGTGAAAAATATTCTGTATTATGAAAACAACTGAAATATTTTTATGGTGACTACCTTTCGTAAAAAGGTCTGCAACTTTTTCTCCTTCAGCAACCACCATAAGATCATCTAGGACAATAAGGGTGGGAGTTTTTCCGTTCCATGATTGCCAATTAACAATTCCTTTATAATATTCCACATCACCGATATTTTTTGGGATACTATTTTCCTGATCGTAACACCATACTATTTTTTTAACAGGTTTTTTGACAAGAGAAAAAATAGAATCGACAAGTTTTGTTACAAAAGTAGTTTTTCCACTTCCTGATACTCCACAAACCATCATTGTAATAGGATGGATAAGTTTAGGAAACATTTTATATTAAACAAAAATTTTACAGATTTGTATCCAGGAGATTGAAAGAATGACTGTTTACCAGACTGTTAATACATTTTATATTTATTTTGTACAAGATTATATAACACAAGTATACAATAAATATATGTCCGGTTTTGCTGTATATTAGAAAATTAACTATATACACAGTGTTTGACTATAAGAGTTACAATATAATATAAAATAAGAAACACCCGAACAAAAACTTGAACCTTGGACCTATAGGTTAAAAACCTATTACAGTATTACAGATTAGGATTACAGACATATTTGTAACCTAGTCTGTACGGTATCCAAAAGGAAATGATAAATGTTGATGGTAAAAAAAAACGTTTCACTAATACTGGCTGAAACAATTTATTTTCATTTGTACTGATAACTTGAAACTGTTTTGTTCTAATTCTAAAATTATTTTCTACTGTAACGTCAGATTTTTCATTGTTCATCACATCACATCACACATAGTATCAAAGTTGACCAATTTTGATGTGGAAGTGTTTAAAGTGATGCCTTTAACTTTACAGATATATTGTGGTTCAGAAAGAGGTTTTTTAATTTTCATACTGTAACATTTTGGTCCTGTTGAGACAAACTCTTCACAAATTGAATCGGGACCGAAATTACTTAATTCATCGGCAAGTTCCCCTAATTTATCACATGTTCGGGGATGATATTCCATTTCAGGACTATCTATATAAATCACCGAATCTGTGTCACAATACCATACCCTGTCATCCAATTTTTCGAGAAGTTCATACAGTTTCAAACGAGCATAATATGTCGTAAAATCTGCAATAGGAACGTTTACTTTTCTGTTCAGGGTGATCGCCTCTTCATCATATTTCAGTTTACTATAACAGTATCCTGATTGATAAATATAACTCCTCCAATAATTATATTAGGAGGATAATAGATGTTTGGGAAAGGTTATACCATTGACAAAACTTGCCCCATAAAGAATTAAGACAAAGTTTAGCCAAAGTACGTTTTCCATGTTTGATTTCAATATTGTCTTCCTCCAATAGAATCCCCTCTTTATCAAAATAGTCCTGTAGGTATTTTTCTTTATCCATTTTGTTTTGACACCGAGTAGGCCACCCACTCGCTTTCTGTTTTATTTTCAAAAATGTGTTGACATACTCAGCAAATAATCTATTAGTTTGTGTAACAGGATTGTACATAGATGTTTCATATTTCCACACTTCCATCATCTCCAGCATTCTGTAACCTAAACTACAATCTTTATGTGCCTCTGCGATAACCCAAGTTCTGAAAGTGCACGTTGTTCATCTGAATGTTCACATATACCTTCACATTTTAGTCTGATAGCACATTCTTTACATAATACAAACATCAGTTTTCCATTTATTTTGGAGTGTAAAACAGGATGCAAAAGGGTTGTAGGGGATAGAATAGTGCATTTAACAAGTCCTTCCATGTTTAAAACTTCATCGACTGAAGGAATAGAATTTCCTAGAAATATGGTAGGATGACCTACAGGATAGTTACAATATTTGTTCACATAAGGGTATAAACTTGTAAAATCGTTGTATTGTAATTTCTCATTTTCCTTGATTCTGTAATAAGTTCTGACTCTTTCAACTCTTCCACCATATAAGGCATCTCTCGGATTTAGAGGAATACAGCAGACAATAGGGTGTGTAGATAGATGTGTATCGAGTTCAGGATCAGCTTTTAATATTCTATTAAAATCGCATTCCCACATTGTAACAACACGGTATCCTTCAGAACGTAAAGCTGCAAGTTTACGACATGTTGTTTCGTATCTAAAAACTGCAGTGTTTAGCATGTCACTATTTGTCTGACAGTCATTCTCCTGAGTGTTTTCATCTTCCGTGATATCTTTATGATACATATCCCTGTTTGTTGATATGCATCGTCTGCATCCGTGCCAGAAGCACCCAAGCGCTTCGTACACTGTATGCGTCTCCTCGTGATATCCATCTACTTTATAACGTCCTCCTAAAACATATTTTTCACGAGTACGTCCACCGTGGAGAAGTATTATGTGATTTTGTTCTTCAACATAAGTCAACCATTTTAATAAACTTTGACATCTTATCTGCATTATGGTAACCTCCTTTAGGAATTATTCCTATATTGTCAGCGGGCATAAATTTATGTCTGTAAAGTAATGAACACGCTGATGCTATTGTGATATAATTCTTAAAAATATCTATCTTACATATATCCAGAAAATTCTGTCTTAGTTTCAGACATCCTTGTCTTAACAGAGTAACATCTTTAATACAGTATTGGAGTTGTTCTATTTTGTTGTTGAAAGGCATATTTTTCAGGGCAGTAGTAAAACAAACTCTCCGACGACTGTGTTTATGTACGCACCGGATACACATGTAATAGTTTGCAACTATGAACAGGGCAGTATATTCGCTGATTCATCATTAGATTGTTACTGTTGTTGTACGTGTTTTAGCCGTAATGTAACAAAGTAAACCTCGGATACTTCCGTTATCAGCACAAAAGTACAGTGGGATCCACTAGTATTTCTCTGCAAATTGTCCATGACAATTTTCATTAATCTTTCTCTTGCATCCTGTGCGTTTTCAAGCGATGGATTTTTATGTATGCCGGTGCAGAAGTTATAAACAGCTTGTTTTGAGTTTTCTTTTAATTCCTGAAGCTTTTATTGGATCAAATAAATTGCACGAACATGGTGATGGACAATTTGCACTGTAATAATCATGGATCCCACTGTACCACAAGGAATCTGGACACAAACCTGTAGATATGAACCGTGCAACAAGATTCCAAATATAATTGACATGTAGCTTCGCGTAAAGAGCCACATGTAAGTTGTAAGTCCAATACAATTTATTGTTGTTGATATTTCACATGTAGGCTGAGACAAAATTCGACATAGACACTTCATTTTTAATACGATTTTTTTACCATTTCTCATATCGTTGGTTCACTTATCCCTTCCACTGAGATGACTGCTGATCTTCTGGCTGGTAGGCTATGATGTTCAGTCTACTGGACACGTTTCTCGCTTCGTTTTACAGTTAATAATGTGGTTGGTAGTTTGTCATTTTTCACAAAATTTGTGTGTTCCTTGCAACACTGCCGTGCGCTGTTTCACCGCAGGAAATGACGTCACAGATACGGTCAAATATTGTGTTGGGTTGCCAGCATCCAGGCGGCAAAACGGTCTTTTTTGAACGACTGTAGCGTCGAATTGACGCACCAACGAGAAAAATGTTACTGAGAAACATTGTTTGTTTTGATGTCCTCTATACGAATTTGTGGTCCGTGGGCGTCATTAAAATGACACCCTGTATATTAACTTGTCCAACACACAGCACAGTCAGAAGCGCCGCAGCCACTGAGACATCTACGGACTGCAAGCAACTAATCCAAGGTAACTTAATGTATAAGGTAGCACCATCCGAAAATTGCCGATCATGCACGAGCGCGTGACGTCATGTGGGAGGATCGGTTACGCTCGGTGCCCCTTCGGTTATGTTCGTTCGGGGCTTGGCCGAAGCAAAGGGAAAGTGTTTATTTACTTAGAGGGGTAAATATTAAATATCAACTTCGGGATGGTATTGAGGTATTCCTTTAATGATTAGTAACATAATTAAAACATGCTACTTTTAAAAGAGGGAAGATTGCACATGCAAACGTATTGTAAAAATTCATGTTTCTGAAACCTGATCGATATATTACAAAGAAGGTTGTCCGTGTTCTCATTAGAATTTCAGATTTCATCATTTCATAAATCGTATTATGATTTTAATAAGAAACGTTGCATGCTAAAGAAGAATTGCATAGTGAAAGAGTTACAAAGAAAGAATTGATTGACAGATTTGGTTTATTTTTGCTTTTCTGTCTTTTTTAAATATGAAAGGAAAACCCATAAGAGGTAGTCCCTCACCCCCTTCGATCTCTTTCTTTGTTTCCACATGCCGGCCTCCTTGGCGTAGTATTTAGCACATCGCACTTCAACGCCAGAGGTTTGGGTTCGAATCCTGGCTTGAGCATGGAAGTTTGTGAGTGTTCATTCATCATTTCATCACTCATCCCTATCTTCACAAATTAGCCAAAAGTGTCACAAGAAGCGAAGTAAAATGAAGCAAATCAATCAATCAGTATATGTTTTCACATATACTATCACATTTACTAAATTCTCAATTTTCTCATTAAGGACAAATCAATGTCTTACCCGATTGGATTCGAATCCGGGACCCCTGGCGTCGAAGAACGATGTGCTAACCACTACGCCAAGGAGATCGACAGAGGCCTCCGAGGTACTACGGGCCTCACAGAACGTTACAGGAGTACTATCGGATTATACATTATGGATATTAGACTTTGGATAATAAATAAGTAAATTATATAATGTATAATCTATAAATAAAAAAACACCCGGTCTTTATTTATAGAATCTCAAAGAGAGCGATAGTTTGCCAAACTAAAAAATAATCCTATTTTGTTCTCACGATGATAAAAATAGAAGGCATAATCAAAAATAAATTGGTAACTATAGATTGACACAGAATTGAATAAGCTTAATTTTGATGTAACTCGTTTTTATGTGGTTCTACTGATTAACTTTTAATTGGAGTCCAAATTTGAATATCCGTAATTTTTAATCCGATAGTAGTTCGGTATAATCTATTTACAACATTTAACACAACGCAGTACAAAATCCTAATATTTAGTTTTCTGACTGAATAGTTCCTTCTTATTCATTCAGAACGTTGCAATCATTTCCAGGAACATTTCAAATTTTACATAACATCAGAAAGTATTAAAATTATACTGATATACTTAAAATCCAATCTTTACCATTCTCCATAACGTAACTTTATTTTTGAAATTATCAAGTGAAAGAAGCAATATATAATCTAGATAAATTGTACTCTGCATTTGAAACTTACTCTAAATTCGAAAGAATTCCCAACCTTCTTCAAATATTTATTTATTGTACAATAATTTACATACGCATCAAAGTTCCACATGCAAAAATTTTTTGGAAAGTTTTATGTGGAGGAGGAATGATGAAATAGTTTGTAAGATAGTAATTTTAGACTTTAAAAACGCAATTCCAGTTTGTAATTTGCAGATATTTTTAATTTCTCTGGTTCAAATTTGGCTGCAAGTTAGCGTTGTCATAGTTCTAAAAAGTATTTTTTCGTATTAAGAACTTTACATACAAACACGTGCAGAAGACGAACCAAAGTGTACAAGTACTAATTTAACTAAGTTAACCTACTCGAAATACTTGATGAATACTAGGAACATCAAACTTAAATGTCTTAACCTACTAATTCAAGCCTATAGAAATAGATTTATGATCACACGGTAAATGAAACGCTTTGAGAATATCGATGAAAATATCTTAGTTTAATTAAACAATAAAGGAGAAAAGTTACATGAACTCACAATGATTGACCGTGCAACTGTACGAATCATTATTCTTTAAAGGACTTTGTCCGCAGATTTTCCATTTCCATTTCCATGTGTGTCTGAGTTGTATAACCGGAAAATATACTCCAAGGCTGATATGCGACACACATTTGTACATTAACGAAGTAACTTGCATTACACTAATCTTAGATCTTGCTCTTTTTGACAGAAATGTACTACAAAAAATAATGTAACATCCATTGGTTTATATTGAGTACAAGGGTACAAAATTATTCACAATATATTTGTGAAATACCAAAATTGAACAAAGTTGCAAAAATTTCAATGATGGGTGTAATATTCACTCATGCAATATTTAAGTATCCACTGCGTGCACACTTTATGATAACCCAGAGATTTCACAATTTTGTGAGCAGCTACCATAACCCATGTTTAACTCGTTCGCTATGGATCGAATACTCATGCGTCTATCTGCAGATATTGCCGCATTCACCTTTTCACACATGTCTTCTGTGGCAACAACATGGGCTTGACCAGGACGGGAATAATCAGTGGTTTGTTCACGCCCCTTCCGAAACATTCTTGCCCAGTCCACCACTGTTGTTTTGGACACGCATGCATCACCATACACGTCTTTCATACGCCGGTACACTTCAGCTGGTTGACAACCTTCGGCACTCAGAAACTGGATGACAGCACACTGGTCCTGTTTGGACGGGTTGGGGATGTTGAACGTCATCTTTCACTCGTTATACCTGCAAAACGGAAACACGTATAAACAACATTCCGACACCCAACACACAGGGACATTAGCCATTACACACCATTGGACAAACAATATCCTCCTACACACTATACCAATAATACATGGAACGAACGGATTTCAGTTGATCACCCCTTGTACATATCTAAGGTAAACAAAACAGTGTAATATTTAAAGGTATTTATCTCCGCCTCGCATTAGTACGACAATGAACGACCGTCTCAGTACTGAACTTAAAACCCTGGACCGTAAAAGTCACGACCGGTTTCCAGTACCCATAATGACGTCTGGCCCCGTGCCAGGGTATGAATGACACGTCATTCCGGGAACCGTGAGTGCACTCGTTACAACCTTGTAATCAAAGGGCCCCAGATTCGATTCCTGGCAGAGGCACTAGTGATTCGGATCCAGTCTCGATTAGCTTATCTGTGCAGAAAATGGACTCAAAACAAAAAGTAGGAAAATGCCTAGTTGGGAGAATGAATCCTCCTGCTCCTCTATTTCCCACACTGGTCATCATCATCATTCTTCCTAACACAATATTAGCCAAAAGTAGCAGAAAACGACTCTACTGACTCATTGAATGCTGGCAATATTGCTGTGTCATTGTCCATCGAGACTGGACCTATAGTTTAAAGTGGGATCCGAACCACTATTTGTCTCCACTGGGTATCGAACCCGACACCCCCTTAATCACAAGGCGATCGCTCGTTTTTACACCACAAGATGTGTTTTACACAGTAATGAATAACATTTACCTGTCTCCCACACCATGGATATGCACAGGATTTGATCCTGGGGTGGCGCAAACAAGGCTTTTCTTTCCATCGCTGCCGCAAATTAGGCATATTTCTCCAAAATAGCGACGCAGTTAAAAAATGTAGATGTTACTTTGTCTCTATGAACCTCCTGCAAAAGTAAGGTTTATGTCGATTTTTTTTACACTGTTGCCACATTCAAAATTTTCCTCAAAATTGTGAGAAGAAATATAGTTCTAGCGAAATTTCACTACAACTACAGCAATTTTGTAGCTTCGATAGAGCTACAGCTACAATTTTCAAAATGTAGCGCCGCTAAGTAGATTCGAAAATACTTGGGAGCTGTTTTCATCGATTATCTGTCATTTTTAATTATGATTAATGTTTTTTTAATTCAGTATCGAGGGTGATGCTATTGTTAATTAATCAAGCGACACGTGTCGTGGGTGGAGGAGGAGATGAGTCATCGATGACTCATGCACACGTGGGAGTTTGAAATTAATGGTTTTCCATTAGTGCACAAAATATACTATTATGTATTCCGTTTTCGGCCTAAGCTAACCCTATATATGCGTTTCTGCCGGATATGAGTCATGGGTGCTTTATGCACACGTGGGAACTTGGAATTAATGGTTTTTCCATTAATGTACAAAAGACATTTTCGGCCTATTCTAAGGCGTCACGTCCGGCCATTTTGGCGTCGGTGGCGAGTCATATTTGGTATAATTAAGGATCCGTATTTACCCGAATTCAACCGGTGCCGACGCGTTCGATCGGAGGTAGAAGATATTATAACACATGTTTGCTTTAAAGGCGAAGAAATTGAACGATGTATTCTATATGAAAACGAAGTATGTGAGCAGAAGATATGTTATTAATATTAACCTGTTACGGAAGAACCTGCTACGAGTTTGCATTCTTCGCCACCCCAAACCGCGAGCGTTCATGGACACGTGAGGGGGAAGAAAGGTTCTCCATTGTTAGCTTCCCCATCGCTCAGTCTTCTTCCGGAGTTGAATGGAAGCCCGGTCCCGCCAATTCTTTTACACACGAGTATTGATTTTCTTTGAGGTTCCAATTTTATTTGGTGGAAGTAATATACGCGTTCTTTTTTCTTCCTCCTTTTGTAACATTGCAAATATTATTTAACCTAAGGCGTAACGAATTTGACTGAACTAGGAACATTCAGTTCCTGTATCTACAGGTTAAACTGGATGCGAACCACTATTTGCACTTATTTCTAGCTTGATATCCATGGACCCTCTGATTATTGGGTTATAAACATCAGGATTCACGTAAAATTGACCAGATGTTTTTACTGTTAGGGACAATATTTCGCATTTTTTGTGTATTTTTACTCAGAAAACGCTATTTGAACGATTCAAGCAAGAGTTCGCATGGCAATTTAGACACACAAACTGTGTTTCTTCAACTTTAGCTGAAGTTTAGGTTTATTTTTTACTCTAATATCACAATTTCATCTATTCTGGCAGGAGTGTTTTTTTCATTTTGCACTTGCAAAGATAATTTTTTCAACTTCTTTTATTAATTTTTCTATTTATTGCCTTTTGTATCTTATATTTTTTAATTCTTAACTTTGAGTTTTGTTCTTTATTTAAAAAAATTCTCTAATCACTAAGGAAGAAGTACTTTTAAGTAAAACTGTACCCACAAACTTATTATTACTATTATTATTAGTATTATTATTATTGTTGTTTTTGTTTTTGTTTTGATGTAGTTGTTGAATCTTGTTGTTGTTGTTAGAGTTTATTGACTTCGACTACGCTATTTTTGGTTTGGTTCGTAGGAAAGTTTGTTTATTTTGGAGTTTCCTAGGTATTTTCTTACTGTTAGGCTAGGTAAAGTTTCCTAAATATATGAGTAGGGTTCCATATATTCTTGTTCTTGCATGTTTTTTATATGATGTGATCACCACAACTCTCCAAGTGCTTTTACTGCATGTTTCCATTTTTATTGAGGCTTAGTGATTCCTAGAGCCACTTTATGCATGAGAGAAAGCTTGAAAATTTCGATCTCAGATAACCGTCAACCTTATGTCAGAGTATTTTGGAGTATATTTTAGACTTAGATGTTCCCCATCTCTCTTTTTACCGTACGAGATGTAAAGATAAAATGTTCCGCATGTACGTAACAAGCATTAGTTTTATTTTGAAACGAAAAATGAACAAGTCAAAAGTACATTTTGCTATAAACATAGAAACTATATTTCATGTTCCCCCGGAATGTGAATGTCGGAAGGATACATATTTTGTAGACAAAATGCATTTTAAACACCGAATAGAGTCAACAGAGAAAATATTGGCACCTATAGTAGTGGGAAAGTATATATTATAAACCCAGGAAAGTATGAACCCCCCTCAGGCAGATTTACCTACACTTAAAACAAGCTCAACATGCCCATATGAGCTTTTTGCTCAAGTGTGGAACCCTGTCTAATCCAAGATTTTTGTAAAAAATGCCCTCGGGAATTTCTCGGAAAGTATGAACCCCCTCAGATTGATGTGCCTATACTTATAAAAGGCACTTCTGTGAGATTGTTGTCCATAAACTTGTCAAAAATATGCTTTTTTTGATATTTTTTTGACCACACTTAAAACTAGGCCAAGATGCTTATAAGAGCCACCTACACACACACCCACCCACACATATTTACTTCCGGTTCACTTCCGGTTATACAGTGTAACTTAGAATAAACAAGATTAGACAAGACAGGACAAGAATAGACAAGATTCAACAATGCAGGACACAATCTCACAGGTTAGGACCAGTCCAGACAAGATTCAACAAGACAGGACAAGAATAGACAAAATTGGACAAGACAGGACCAGTCCAGACAAGATTCAACAAGACAGAACCAGTCCAGACAAGATTCAACAAGACAGGACAAGAATAGGCAAGATTCAACAAGACTGGACCAGTCCAGACAAGATTCAACAAGGCAGGACACAATATTACAGGTTAGGACCAGTCCAGACAAGATTCAACAAGACAGGACAAGAATAGACAAAATTGGACAAGACAGGACCAGTCCAGACAAGATTCAACAAGACAGAACCAGTCCAGACAAGATTCAACAAGACAGGACAAGAATAGGCAAGATTCAACAAGACATGGCCAGTCCAGACAAGATTCAACAAGGCAGGACACAATATTACAGGTTAGGACCAGTCCAGACAAGATTCAACAAGACAGAACCAGTCCAGACAAGATTCAACAAGACAGGACAAGAATAGACAAGATTCAACAAGACAGAACCAGTCCAGACAAGATTCAACAAGACAGGACAAGAATAGGCAAGATTCAACAAGACAGGACCAGTCCAGACAAGATTCAACGAGGCAGGACACAATATTACAGGTTAGGACCAGTCCAGACAAGATTCAACAAGACAGGACAAGAATAGACAAAATTGGACAAGACAGGACCAGTCCAGACAAGATTCAACAAGACAGAACCAGTCCAGACAAGATTCAACAAGACAGGACAAGAATAGGCAAGATTCAACAAGACAGGACCAGTCCAGACAAGATTCAACAAGGCAGGACACAATATTACATGTTAGGACCAGTCCAGACAAGATTCAACAAGACAGAACCAGTCCAGACAAGATTCAACAAGACAGGACAAGAATAGACAAGATTCAACAAGACAGAACCAGTCCAGACAAGATTCAACAAGACAGGACAAGAATAGGCAAGATTCAACAAGACAGGACCAGTCCAGACAAGATTCAACAAGGCAGGACACAATATTACAGGTTGGGACCAGTCCAGACAAGATTCAACAAGACAGAACCAGTCCAGACAAGATTCAACAAGACACGACAAGAAGAGACAAAATTGGACAAGACAGGACCAGTCCAGACAAGATTCAACAAGGCAGGACAAGAATAGACAAGATTCAACAATGCAGGACACAATATTACAGGTTAGAACCAGTCCAGACAAGATTCAACAAGACAGGACAAGAAGAGACAAAATTGGACAAGACAGGACAAGAATAGAAAAGATTCAACAAGACAGAACAAGTCCAGACAAGATTCAACAAGACAGGACAAGAATAGGCAAGATTCAACAAGGCAGGACACAATATTACAGGTTAGGACCAATCCAAATAAGATTGGACAAGACAGGACAAGAATAAACAAGATTGGACAATTAATAAACAGAAATTTTGATTAGCTAAAACAAACAAAGTTTTGATTGGCTAAAGCAAGCAAGGTTTTGATTGGTCCGACAAAACTATATAAGCCAGGGCACAGTGCAGATTCTTCACCATTGCTGGATCGGCAGTGGAACCCACAAGTGGGGGGCAGAACCTGAACAGGCTCCACCAAAGTATAGGAGACTTGAAGCATATAATTTGGCGGAATAACCCAAGTAAGGTCATAGAAACAATATACATTGATACAATAAAAGCCAAATTTTTGGCAAAAAAGGGGGGGGAAGGGGAAAAAAACCTGCGGCACGGCCAGTTCCTCTGCACGGATTAATACTCGGGGCAGTTTCACAGATTCCCGCGCCGCGGAGCTGCGGCACGGCCAGTTCCTCTGCACGGATCAATACTCGGGGCAGTTTCTCAGATTCCCACGCCGCGGAGCTGCGGCACGGCCAGTTCCTCTGCACGGATCAATACTCGGGGCAGTTTCTCAGATTCCCGCGCCACGGAGCTGTGGGATCAATACTCCCCGCCCGGGCAGTTCTATTCCCGCCGCGGAGCTGTGGGATCAATACTCGGGGCAGTTTCTCAGATTCCCGCGCCGCGGAGCTGTGGGATCAATACTCCCCGCCCGGGCAGTTCTATTCCCGCCAAAGTGGTTCCTAAATACAAAACTCAAGAACTAATTGACATAAAGCTATGCAGTTTTTTTGTCTGTACTGAACCCAACTGATATTTTTTATCCAGCATAGAGATTTGATTTGATTCCCAAGAAATTTTATATAAATACCAAAGCCAAAAAATATTAACACACACACATACACACACACACATATATATACACACAAATCACACAGCTGAACCCAACTGATATTTTTATCCAGCATAGAATTTTGATTTGAATCCCAGGAAATTGTATATAATAAACAACAACAAAAATGCCAAGTCAAAAATATTGTAATCAATGCAATAAGAATATATCCAGCCCCAATTGGGCCAAGCACCAAAAGATTTGTAACCCAGACAAATACAGAACTCCCACAAAAATATGCCCCAAATGCAATAGAAAATACAGCATGCAATACTTCACATATACACATAAAAATACTTGTTCTGTACAGTCATCAACATTGCCCCCACAAGCATCTACATCTGGTCTGAAAAGGAAGCATGAAGCACCTGTTAATGCTGGACCTGCAAAGCAGCCATGCTATGAACCCATCCATAGCAGTTTTAATACCCAACTTAGGGATTATCGGTTTGTATCAGAGCCAAGATGTGGTATTAAGAATTTTTTGAAGAGTGTAAATCCTGATGTCCAGGCAATTCTAAATGCACAAAATGGCTCTTATAAGCTCTCCCTCAAATTGTTTACACAATATAAGAAACCAAATGGCACAAAATTTACACAGCCCCACATAACAGAAACTGTACCGGTATATTCAAATGCAAATTCAGACAGAATAATAAGCAGGTTGATAGATCAATTGAATATTAAACACTCTGAATTTGCAGCAAAAGAGTCTGGATGGGGCCTATGCGGATCTCCACACAAGTTATATGTTAATATTTCTGAATTCAGCCCATTACAAGGATCTACATATCTGCCATTACCTGCCAATATTAAAAACAAAAGAGCCGTGGTTAATATTGAAAATAATGATGATAAATGCTTTTTGTGGTGTATTTTAGCTGCTTTGTTTCTAGTTTCAAGGCATCCTGAGAGAATAACTTATTACAAACAACATGAACATCTTTTTGACGATGCAATGGAGGGTTTGGAAAAACCAATGTTAGTTCAGAATATTGATAAATTTGAAAAAAGTGCCAGGCATATCAATGGCAAACAATTATCTATTAATGTATTTATTTGTTCCACTGGCCGTGGCAATTGCTTGATAGCACCTCTCAGAATCAGTACAATTGATGATGAATCTGCTGTTCCGATTGATTTGCTCTTAATTGAAGGGGATGGCACATATCATTACACTCTGATACATAATCTTGAAGCTTTAGTGAGAACACAACTAGACAAATCCAATACAATATTCAAGTTGTGCAGAAGATGTTTATCTGTATTTGATGGTAAAAAAATAATAAAAGGGGTTTGTAAAGTGAATGCAGAAATTGCCAAAAACAAGTTAATTGAGCATCTGAAATACTGTGGCAACTATAAACCTGTTCATATGGTGATGCCCAATCCAAGAGAAAATGCAGAATTCAAAAAGTTTGAAGCTTTGTTGGAACACCCAGCATATATTGTCTGTGATTTTGAATCAAACCTCAAACCTCTTGCATTCTGCAATCCAGATCCTGAAGAATCTTCAATTACACCATACCAGCTACATGAACCTTCCAGCTTTTATTATGTGGTTGTACAGGATGGTGTTGTTACCAAAAAAGATTCATACATGGGAGCAGATGCCATCAAAATATTTGCACATAGAATAGAAAATGAGTGCCATGACATAGCATCTAACATCTTATTAAAATCAAAACCCATGTTGCCTTTAACAGAGAAACAGATTGAAGATTTCAACAATGCAGAAAAATGCCCGGTATGTGATTCTGAATTTTCAGATACAAATATCAAGGTGAAACACCATTCTCATACAGATGGTCGATATAAACAGGCCCTGTGTAATAGCTGTAATATTAAGATCCAGAGACCAAAATTTGTCCCCATATTTTGCCATGGATCATCCAATTATGATTTTCATCATTTGATCAGATATGAGGGGTTTGACAAGCAGAATTTAAATATTTTAGCTGAAAATGATGAGAAATATATTGCTATTAGCAAAATAATTAAAGTTAATGGTGTTTCTATTCACATAAGATTTCTTGATTCTTACAGAATTTTATCTGCTAGCCTGGCCACACTGGCCACTCAATTATCTGATGATCAATTCAAAATTACATGTGCCTTGTTTCCAAATCAGGACCTGAAATTAATTAGGCGGAAGGGTGTATATCCATATGATTATGTTACAGATTTTTCTAAATTTGATGAGTGTTCTCTGCCACCACAAGAAGAGTTTTACAGCAAAATCAGAGGATCTGGAATCACTGATGATGATTATCACCATGCCCAATTGATGTGGAACAATTTAAAATGCCAGACATTTGGTGATTATCACATGGCTTATTTGAAACTTGATGTGACCCTCTTAGCTGATATAATGCAGGCATTCAGAAAATCTTCTATGCAAAATTATGGACTGGACCCAGTGTATTTTTTCAGTGCCCCGGGCCTAGCATGGGCTGCAATGTTTTTAAATACTAAAAAGCAATTGGATCTGATCCAAGATCAAGATATGTATCTGTTTATGGAGCAAGGTATAAGAGGAGGGACGATGCAATGTTCTCAGAGATATGCCAGAGCAAATAACAAATATATGCCTGATTATGATCCAGAATTGCCATCAAATTATATACTGTATGTAGATGCAAACAGCCTCTATGGTCATGCTATGATGGATAAATTGCCATATGCAGGGCTTGAGTGGGTTGAAGATTTTAATATTGAGGATCTTCAGGACTTTGATGACAGTGACTATGGCCTCTTCTTAGAGGTTGATCTGACAATTCCTGATGATTTGCACAACAAATTTTCTGATCTGCCCCCAATTCCTGAGGTTCAGTGCTCACCTGGCTCTAAACAGAAGAAGCTCATGATGACACTGGAGCCAAAACAAGGCTATGTCATATATTACAAAAACCTCCAGTTCCTGATGCATCATGGTGTCCAAGTGACCAAACTTGGCAAAGTTTTGAGGTTCAGGCACTCAGAATGGTTGAAACCATATATTGATACAAACACGGAGCTTCGAACATCTGCAATGAGCCAATTTGATAAGGCCTTGTTTAAATTGATGGTCAATTCTGTATATGGCAAAACTATTGAAAATGTCAGAAAACATACCGATGTTAAAATAATTACTGACCCCAGCCTGAGCAAAAAATTGGTTGCAAAGCCTAATTTCAATTATAGAAGAATTTATGATGAAAATATGGCACTTTTCAACATGAAAAAAACAAAGATCAAGTTTGATAAACCTATTTATGTAGGGGCTGCAATATTGGAAAATGCCAAATTACATATGTTAATATTGTATTATGATGTGTTGAAACCTTTTTATAAGAATCGTGTAAAACTAATGTACATGGATACAGATAGTTTCATTCTTGATATTCAAACAGAAGATGTTTATCAAGATATATCACAGCCTGAATTGTTTAAATATTTTGACACCAGTGAACATACAAGGATTCAACCCCACAACAAAAAGGTGCCTGGCAAGTTAAAAGATGAGACACTTGGTGATGTTATTGTGGAATTTGCTGGGTTAAGTGCCAAGATGTACAGTTTTAAAACATGTAGTGGTGTTGCTGCCAAAAAGGCCAAGGGCATTGGCAAAGTAACTGTGGAAAAAGAGCTTGAATTTGAAGATTATAAAAATTGCCTCAAATCCCAGAGTTTAATCAGAACATCAGAATCCAGAATCCAGAGTGTGGATCACTTATTGACTAGCAATATTGTAAGAAAAGTGGCTCTGGACCCACATGATGATAAGAGATGCATTTTATCATGTGGCATACATACTTTACCATGGGGTCATTGTGATTTGAAAAATGGGAATCAATGCCCAATTACAGAGCATGATTTGAAATAAATAAACATGCCTATGAACTTATTTGGGTTTAAAAAACAGGCTATTATGGAGCTGCCAACACCACAACCCTCTCCTGATATGCTGTCTAAACTGAGTGCTTTGTTAATTATTCATCTGAACAGCATATTTACAGATGTTGATGATGAAACAGGTAAAATATTGTACATATTTAACAATAATTTAAATCATTACCAATTACCTGTAGGTGGGCAATTACAATTTATTACAACCCCTGAGGGTGATGTTAAAATTTCAGTAGGGAGAAATATTTATAGAATTAAGCACTCAAACATGGTTTCTGGCACTGTATATACTGTTTCTGCTGGTGACTGCTTATATATTGAGGTCCCTGGATCATATGACAAGCTTATATCTCTTTTTATAGAATTAAGAATCAGATACTCTATAATAAATAACCACTAAATCAAAATGCCTAATGATATTTTTGGCCATACAAGGCATGAAGATCACAGTGATGAGATTCTGATGCTTGATGTCAGAGTCAAGAAATTAAGAAGTGATTTACAAGCTTTACAAACTACACTCAATGCCAGTCTTCAATTAGAAATTACAAATTTGCAATCACAATGCATGGACCCTCTTCTTAAAATTGATTCTGAACTCAAATTGCTGCTTCAGAAATATACTGACCTGGCCACATTGGATAATTTTCAAAGTTTAGAAGAAGCTGTAGCAGCTCTTCAAGTCAAATTTAAGACCCAGGCTAACAACTCTGAGCAATTGAAATAACAATTGGAAGAGCAAATAAATAAAGTCCAGACGCAGCTCCAAACAATTGTCAAAAGCATAAAATCACAAGAAGATTTTGATCTAGTGATTTCCACTCTAAAGGAACAGATTCAATCACTCCAGATACCTAATCTGGGCCTTCTAAACAATGCCATAGCCGAGGTTAAAGAAAAAATTGAGACACTTGAAAATTTTATGAACAATTTGCCATCTTCTGATGCTTTGAGTGCAATAACTCGGAGTGTTGCAAATATTAAGCTGCAACTTGAAACATATGAAGATTTTGGAAAAATTCAAAGTTCCATAACCCATCTTGAAGGTACAATAGCAGCAGTGGAAAGTGATCTGACAAATGTACTAGAATCCCGCCTGCCCGGTATTGTAGATACCCTTGTTAGTGTCCAGCAACAAATCACAAAGCTTGAAAACCTCAACACTGAATCTGAGCTATCTCATTTTCATCACTTGATTGATGATATCCAAACAAAGCTTGAAATTTTACAACATTCAACACCCACTCAGGCAGATATAGCCCTGCTCCAAAATGCTATGCAAAATGTGGCTGATGCTTCTGAATTAAACAATGTAAAATTGGCACTTGAATTTTTGCAAAATACTGTGTCAAATCTGCCTACATCACAGGAACTTAAAAATATAAAGAGGGCAGTGAATCGCATATTGAAATCAGAAGATATCAAGAATATCCAAGCAGAGATCAAACAACTCACACAGACAGTTGCCACACTTCCAACCAATCAACATATTAATGAATTGCATGCCCTGTTTGAGGATATCAGAAGACAGGTCCATGATCTTACTGCTCAAAATTCAAAATTGGCAATTGTTGAAAATTTGCAGCAAATTGTAGCTAATATCAAGCAACAGCTAGGGACCATGGAATCCAATCAAGCAAATGCTCTGTCTGTTTTTGCCACCCAGCTACAAGAAATTGTGCAACAATACAAGAAACTTGCTGTGGACATAAAAATTAAGCCAGGCCATGATGATGTTGTTAGGACCATCAATGAGCACCTTGAATCTGTAACAAGCAGATTGCTCACAGCAGAAAAAGAAATAACAGGCATAATCGAGAATCCAAAACATACAGTAATTCTTGAATTGTACAGCATCCCCAACAAAGAATATGATTCACCATTTACACCAGGTGGCAAAATATACATGCTGTCCCCTGCACAATTTTATTACCAGTTTTTTGTTGGGGGCACATTGAGACCAATCAAGATCAAATATTGGTTTCAACCACAGGCACACCACTACCCCACCTTATCAATAGCAAATGCTGACAACAAACCAAAAATCACCAGTGTAGAGTTAGAGGATTTTACAGATCCCAATACATTAGAAACATCTTATGCTGAAGATGATGGCTCTCTGGAATTTAAAATACAAATTGGAGACAAATTATATTTAGAAAATCCTGCAGTATCAGCTGCTGAACACCCTATAGTTGCAATATTCTTGTTTACATATTATGTCTAGAAAAATTATTGTTGATGAATTACACAGACAAGCCAGACATAATTTTAAGAGACTGCCAGTAGTCACAAAAGGCATAGATGATTTATGGCAAAGCGACTTGATTGAGATGGCAAGTGGACAGCTGAAAAACTTAGACAAAATCAACAAGGGCTACAAGTATCTACTCACTGTAATAGACACATTTTCAAAATTTGCCTGGGCTGTGCCACTCAAATCCAAGACTGGAAAATGTGTTACAGAAGCCCTCAGGACAATCATCAATCAGAGTGGAAGATCCCCGCGCTATTTGCAAACAGATAATGGCAAAGAATTTTATAATTCAGTGTTTCAACAATTTATTAAAGGCCAGGCAATACAACATTATTCAAGTTACAGTGATCTCAAGGCCTCAATTGTAGAGAGATTCAACAAAACCCTAAAAAATCTTATGTATAAACAATTTACACTTCAAGGTAATTATAAATGGATTAATATTCTTCCAGAACTTCTACATAAATATAACAACTCGATCCATTCCACAATCAACATGAAACCCTCTGAAGTAACTTCATCTGATGAGCAAAAATTGATCAGCACTGTTTATTATCCTAGATATCAGCCAACAACAAGAAAAGCCAAATACAGGGTAGGTGATCAAGTAAGAATCAGCAAATATAAGCACTTATTCAAAAGAGGTTTTACAAGAAACTGGAGCAATGAATTATTTACAGTGGTTCAGGTTAAACCCGGGACTCTTAACACATATATAATAAAGGATCACCGAGGAGAAATTCTCAAAGGCAGGTTCTATGAACAAGAGCTCAGCAAAACTAAACAGCCTGACACATATCTCATAGAAAAAATCATCCGCAGAAAAGGCAACAAGTTACTTGTCAAATGGCTAGGACTTCCAGAACACAGCTGGATCGATGCAAACAAAATAATAATATGAACACCTGGGATGTTATAAAGAGGCTGCCAGAACCTGAACAGCAGAATAAGAGAAATGGCAAGTTGCTGCCTGATAATATTAGATGTCTTATTGTTGGGCCATCGGCTTGTGGTAAAACTACACTAATGGTTGATAATTTTTTATTGGCACCCAACTGGTTAGACTGGAAAAATAGGCACTTGTATGTCTTCTCTAAGAGCTTGGAACAATTAAAATATCAGCAGCTGATGAAGCTATATGATGGATTGGATATAGCCACTTTTGAATCAGATGTTAAGCCACTCCATGAATGTCTCGATAATTCTGTTGTTGTGTTTGATGACATTATACTGGATAATCAAAACAAGGTTAGGAATTTCTTTACACAGGGCCGGCACAAAAACATTGATTGCTTCTACCTGGCACAGACTTTTTCAAAAATACCCAAGCAGCTGATCCGAGACAATAGCAATTTTATATGTGTGTTTCATCAAGACCATACCAACCTCAAACACATACATGATGAATATGTAGGTGGGGACCTGAGCTACAATGATTTTTCCAAGTTTTGCAGCAGGTGCTGGAACCAGGACAGTTATGGGTTTGTCACAATTGATATGACAAGAACACCCAATAGTGGCAAATACAGAAATAAAATCAACAATTTTCTAGACATTGAAACATAAATAAATAACCATGAAAAGGCCAATTATTGATGATCTTAAATTAAGAGATTATCTTGTAAAAAGATTTAAAGGATGGAAATCAGAGAACCGGGGAATTTATGAAAAACACAAACAAACAGAACAGCCTATAATTGATGCTATTGGTGAATTAGGTAAAAATATCAAAACTGTTACAGAGCAAAATCAAAATTTGATCACAGAGCTTGTACCTGTAGCTGCAAGAAACATATTAGATTATCCATTCACCCCACTTTCCAGTATTCATACACCTAGTCCTCTTGCTCCTAGAAGAATTGAAGCTACTCAGGATCCTATTGGGTCTTCTTGCTCAAAAATATTTAACCACACCTAAAGACAATAAAGATGAGGTGTTTGGCTTATATGCTGACACAGAGCGTGATGGTAGCATCATACATAGAATTGGCAATTTCAGAGTAACATTTATGGGGGATGATCTGATTGTTTATTCAGAATCTCGTCTCGGAGAAAAAGGTGCTTTTGTTAAGTACCCCGGAACACCTGGATTGTGGGAATTGATGACTCGGAAAAGGCCTGGCAGCTATACAGATCAAGATTATGAATATTACAAAGAAATATTAATAAAATCAGATGCTCTATACCAGAACAATGATCCCACACAAAAAAGAGTCAAGTCGAGCAGTGGAGCAAAATACAATAATTTAATCAAGCCCATATGGTCACAGATCAAGACTGGCAGTGGAATCAAACAATACAACACCCTGCCTAAAGAATTTGTGTGGGTTGATGATGTCAGGAAACTTGTAGATAGGTTGCTGGTCATAGCTGGGGAGGAAAATGCTGGGAACCACAATTTTTACAATGAAAAGGTTGGAATTATGGACATGATAAGCACCAAATTGTCTAATTTTATAGTGAATGACACTAAGGGGATTGGATATCTCATAAAAATTATTAATACTCTACCCCCCAAATTTTGGAATATTTCTGAGGGTCGAGGGTTGGTTAATGACATTATAAACAAGCTGCCATTTGAACTACACATTCCAGGCTATCAGTATTGTGGTCCAGGTACAAAATTGGAGCATAGATTAAACAGAGGTGATCCTGGTGTTAATCCTTTAGATGCTGCTTGTAGAGACCATGACATAGCATACAACACACATTCTGATCTTGACAAAAGACATGTTGCAGACAAGAAATTAGAAGAGGCTGCATTTGGCAGATTTGTAAGCAAAGATGCATCTTTGAGTGAAAAAATAGCAGCATTGGGAACCACCATAGCTATGAGCACCAAACAAAAACTGGGGTGGGGGTTGTGAATATGTATATAATAAACCTACAATGAAGGCCAAGGGTGTTATGTATCAAATACCTTATGCAGGTCTCAAATCTCTTAAAACTATTGAGTCTTTTAACCAAAAAGCAGCGCAAGAAAAAAAATTCTTGTATTGCAAAGGGGCATGGTATGAAATTGTTGCTTAGTACCCCCCAATTAAAAAAATTACAGCAATCAAGAAAAAAATCACATGTAGGGGGATTCATATTTACCATCCCTGCCATCTTAGCTGCTCTCGGGGCTGTTGGGAGCTTGGCTGGGGGATCAGCTGCCATAGCAAAAACAGTAATAGATGCCAAGAAAAATAGGGCAGAATTAGATGAATTGAAGCGCCATAACCTGGCCATTGAGAAACAAGGCAAAGGTGTTAAGAGAGCCATGAATAAGTTTAAAAAAAAACAAGAGCCGCTTACAAACCAAGATATTGAAGCTTTAATCAAGCCACTGGGCATCAAACATTTTAGAGGTGTGTACATGTCTGATTCTTTACCGGAACAACCACTCAACAAAGAGTGTGGCATTGTTAATTTGGATAAGTACAAAAATCAGGGCACTCACTGGATTTGTTATCTTAAATATTTAAAAAATGAGGCATTTGTGTTTGATTCATTTGGAGGTGTTCCACCTGAAAATTTAATAAAATATCTAAATTCAGCTAATCTTTATTACAATAATGCCCGTGTTCAAAACTTCAAAGATGTTAATTGCGGACATTTGTGTTTATCTGTTCTTAGATATATGTCTCAAATAAATAAACCATCAATTGAAGATTTTCAAAAAGCCTTGTGGTATCTGAAACATCATGGGGGTATTCCATCTCACCAGCCAAAATTCAATATTGAAACTTAGATTACATGATGACATAGTGTATCCCAAAACAATAGCTCTCAGAGCATTTTATGGCATGTACCTGATCCCTAATATTACACATGACAACAACAAAATTGCAGTTGGGGATGAAAAAATTGTCATTACTCCAGGGCAGTATAATCTATCTACTCTAAATGCTCAATTACCCAGAGGTGTAGTGTTAAGTCAAAATTCTGTCACTCACAGAGTAGAGATTGTATCTACTACAGAAACAGTGGATCTGGGTACTATAGGAGAGCTGTTAGGATTTGAGAACAACACAAAACTTGAAGCAGGCATCAAACACACTGCTATTAATATACCTAAATTCTTGGCCATAGAGACTCTAAATATTCACTGTAATGTGGCTGAGGGTATGATCACCAAATCAAATGGCATAGGCACTCACAAACAAACTGGGATCATTGCAACATTCAAACCTAATTCTGAATTTATGGAGCCCATCATCTACAATCCATCCCCAACATTATATTTTCCTGTGTGTCATAACAGAATAGATTATATTGAATTGATGGTCACTAATGAAAAAGAAGAATTAGTTGATTTTGCTGGAGCCACAACAACTGCAATCATAGAGATTAATATTTAAATAAAAATACATACAAGAAGAAAATGGAAAATATTGAGAGTTATGAGCTACAATCATTCCCCCCAAACAGGAGGACATTTGCAAATTTAAATCAACCCAACACAGAGATTGAGGTTGATCTTGATGTAGGGGATGGATTTATACACCCCCACAGAGCAGATCTATACATCAAATTTGATGTTGTAAAGCTCGATGGAACAGATTATCCGGCAAATTCAAATATAAGACTTGTAGATAATTTTGTGCCACATCTATTCTCTGAAATTGAGATCAGAATGCATGGCGTTGTTATAAACAGAGTGGATTATCCCGGCATTACCTCCACAGCTTTGGCTACACTAAAATTATCCAAGACCGAGGCTTCTTATTACAAAATAGGTGGATTTGAGGCTGGTGATAAAATATTATCTAAAAACCACACAGTGCTGTTCCCTATGCGCCTGTTGCCAGGATTCTTCTCAGATTACAAAGATATTATGTGGAAGGGTGGTTTAAGAATCACATTTAGAAGAGCTGCAAATGATAATAATGCTTTGATGAGGTACAGCACATTAAACTCTACAGGGGAAGCTCTGCCTAATACCCTACCAGATGCAGGCAAATGCATTATTCAGACTATGGAGTTAAGAATCCCTGTTGTTGAATATGAAGCCAGTTATGCTCTTAAATACAAAGCAGATATAATAAAAAATCCACAGATTCCTTTACAATTTTATACATATCAATGTGTACAGAAGCCTGCAACTGGTCTTTATTATGAGTTTGATGCTACAAATACATTCTCCAGTATACAATTTGACATGCCTGATTTTGTAGTGGTATTGTTTCAGACTGGAAGACACAACAATCAGGAAAAAAATTCAAGTAAATTTGATAACTGCAACATCAAGAACATATATCTTAAAAATGGCAGAAATGAGGTCTTTCCTAGAGAAAATTATAATTTAGACATGTCCAAGGATGATTTCCTCAAATTATATGAAGCATTTACAGCATACAAAAGAGTCACTACTGGCAATACTGACATGTATTACACACCAGATGAATTCAAAGCACAGAGACCCATGTTTGTAATCAACACTTCAAAAAGGAAACAAGTTGTGGTGAATGACAGGACAAACATTAAAATTATCTGTGAATTCCATGAAGCATTACCTGATGACACCATATGTAGTGTTATTCTCATAGGTGAAAAATCATATGTTTATGATGTAAGAAATGAGAGAGTCACGGAGCAATTCTAGAGGGTCTCTGCATATTACATTGTTTTAATATTAGATAAACAAATTGAAGCTGGTATCCAATTGAACTTAAACCAGAAGTAAATATGTATGGGTGTGTGTGTAGGTGGCTCTTATAAGCATCTTGGCCTAGTTTTAAGTGTGGTCAAAAAAAATATCAAAAAAAGCATATTTTTGACAAGTTTATGGACAACAATCTCACAGAAGTGCCTTTTATAAGTATAGGCACATCAATCTGAGGGGGTTCATACTTTCCGAGAAATTCCCGAGGGCATTTTTTACAAAAATCTTGGATTAGACAGGGTTCCACACTTGAGCAAAAAGCTCATGTAGGCATGTTGAGCTTGTTTTAAGTGTAGGTAAATCTGCCTGAGGGGGTTCATACTTTCCTGGGTTTATAATATATACTTTCCCACTACTACCTATACTGACTACATCGCATAGGTCAGCCATTTTGTGTTTGCTGTTCAAGCAAGAGAACATAAAATAAACGCTCACGTTGGAACAAAGCTCATTTTACAATGGATTTTCGCTTTGGTCACCCGTTTGCTATGATTGTGTGCGGCCCGTCTCAGAGCGGGAAGACTACATTTGTGGACAAGTTACTATTTTATAAAAATAAAATGTTTACTCGAGTACCGAAATCGATACTCTGGGCGTATGGTGCTGTTAGACCAAATCTTAAATTGTGTCAAGACACCAATATTCAGTTTGTTGAAGGAATACCCGATATTGCAAATATGGATATTGAATCTCCAGGATTAATTATTATTGACGATCTGATGAACGAGAGTGGAAAAGATTCTTCAGTAGCAGACATTTTTACCAAGTATTCTCACCACAAGAACATGAGTGTTATATTTATTGTACAAAATTTATTTCATAAAGGTGCAAAGATGCGGGATATAAGCTTGAACGCGCATTACATTGTGTATTTCAAGAACCCTCGAGATAAGCAACAAATACATTATTTGGCACGACAATTCAAACCTGACGAAAGTAGAAGTGTTTTGCAATCATTCGAAGCTGCAACAGAAAAACCTCATAGCTATTTAATGTTCGATATGACACAACAGAGTCCCGAAATATTAAGAATGAGGGCGCATATATTTCCAGACGAACAATTAACTATATATGCGGCAGGAAAGCACGCAAACAAGTCATTTCTGGTGCGTACTTCAGAATGACCTCACAACTGAACCAACACGCTCCAGCGCTCAAAGTTTTGTGCAAATCCAACCCTCAGCTGCGTAAACTATTGTTGCACCGTGCGTCCCCCGATCTAGTACGCGTTCTCGGTCAATGTGCTGCCAATACAATAAAAGGGAATGTTCCACTTTCAAAAGTACAAAAGTCTAAGCTCCAAAAATTTAAAGTCACTCTACGAAAGCTAGCTGCAAAGAGCACTTCACTTAAAAAGAAGAAAAAGTTGCTTATACAAAAAGGAGCTGGATTTCTACCTTTTCTTATTGGCCCTATTATCGCAGCCTTAGGAAGTGCCTTGTTTAACAAATGAGTGTAAAAAAAATGATACTGGTACCTGAAGAAGCAGGAGCCGCAATGCAAGCTTCTGCCGCTCGTTCACAAATGCACGAATCGCGGTTAGATTCTGATATTCATGCTATATTGGCAAGGCAAGATTATAGTGAACCCGAAAAATGGAAATTATACCAACAGGCTCTTCGAAGATACTTACAACATACGAGTCCCAGTCAGATATATTTACCCGTGATAGAAGAACAAGAAATACGTGTAGATACAGAGCGAAAAGAACCTCCACAAACTGCCACACTCAAAGAAGAAATTATTGCTTCGGTGCCTAAAACACTCCAGAAAAAGACAGAATTGTTATTGAAAAGATTGCTTGCTTCTCGGAACATAAGCTGGGATTCTCAAGGAACAGTCACCATGCATGGGAAATTATATCAAAATTCCAATATAGTCGATTTGATTAACGAAGTTGTACGCCCACGTAAAAAAAGCAGGGAACCAATAGGAAAAGATCAGTTCGAACATCCCTCGCGAATATATTGTTACACACACGCCTCCACCCCCTTTAAGAAAAAGGAAACCTGAATTGATTTGGGAAGACTTGTAACATGGATCTGAAAACTTTGTACTATACTCATAAACTTCCTACTTCTTTTTCTAATAGTGAAAAAATATCTAAGGCTTCAACACAATCTAGAACTCAAATTCAGAACTGGTTGTCAGAACAGGATGCGTATACCTTACATGTTCCTGCTCGTAAAATTTTCCCTCGTAAACGTTACGAAGCTACGGCTCCTCTTGAACTTGTTCAAATGGATTTAGCTGACATGCAAAATATCGCTCGATTTAACGACAGTTTTAGATACATTCTTTGTGCAATTGATGTGTTTTCAAGACAAGCGTACTGTCTCCCAGTAAAAAACAAATCAGGCGAGGTTATGGCAAAGGCTATCACAAAGATTATAAATATGTTGGAATATCCTCCCGTGTATTGTCAGACAGACAAAGGAAGAGAGTTTTACAACGCTCATGTGAAGAAAGTGTTTCACAAGTATAATGTGCAACATTACAGTGTTAATTCTGAAATGAAAGCAGCCGTGGTCGAAAGATTTATACGTACTATGAAATCAAAATTGTATAAGCATTTCACTGCAAATAATACCTACAAATATATTGATATTCTAGCTAAAATTGTTAAATCCTACAATCATTCTTACCATAGATCCATAAAAATGGCGCCTGCAGAAGTAAATTTTGATAATGCTTTACAAGTGTGGTCTCGCTCGCGCGTTAAACCAAAAGAAAATATCAAATTTAAATTTAATATTGGTAATTATGTAAGAATAAGTGAAAACAAGCTCAAATTCGAAAAAGGTTATTTGCCTAATTGGACACAGGAATGTGTATGTGAGATGTAAAATTACTAAACCGGATGAAATCAATTTGGCGTTCAACATTACGTCAACTTGAGAAAAGAGTGAATGTAGAAAATTGTTCACGGGGGAAACCAAGTTATCTGGAGCCAAATTTGCTCCATCCGGTTTAGTAATTTTACATCTCACATACAAATAAAAGTGCGAAGGGTCCAAATATTCATCGCCGCCCCCAACTACTGAAAATTCGACTGGAGAATCTGAAGTTAGCGTTGAAAGTGGGCGATATTCAACTAATGCTGAATTCTCTATACTTGTCTGAGTGAGTGGAATTGTAAACAAATCAAGTTCCGAGTTTGTACAATCACAGGAGCCAGGATGTAAGATCGACATGGTGGTTAGCTATCGAAAATATCTCTGTTTCCCCTACGCCTTCTCTTTTTGAACTGAGAAGGTACTAGAGGGATGCCAAATTTTATAGTTGCACCCTTCCGTTTTCTTTTTCCGCTACCAGAGAGAAGTTGAGAAACTTTTTGTTCTGCCTTGCCTCTCAATGTTTCTCCTGCTTCGCCTAACCGAGTTCTAATCGAATGCTTTACCGGCTTATTTTCCAGCACATCCCCCACTACTTGCATCCCAGTTGTCAGTGCTTGTTTTCCTAAAGTTTTAGCGCCTTGTTTGAGTAATGGAATAGCCAGACGGAACAACCCCTTGAAGATAGATCCTAACCCGTGTCCCCTTTGAAAGGGTGGACCTGAGTAATATGGGAGTCCCGAACCGGCCTGCTCGAGATAGTAATTGCGGTACAGTTCGCCTCTGTCGTATTTCATTTTCTCTTAAAATGAAGTTTAACCGTCAACTACCCAAATGCAAATGAAGGTTTACGACCAGCATTGTCCCTTAAAAGGATTTCAATGGTGTCGAAATAATGCTTCGATGCTGATAAATAATGAACAGGATTGAAAATAATGCTTTGTGAACGTCCATACGGAACAGAAGGTATTGTAAACATTCTGAAAAGTGGAGCTTTAGTATCTCCTACTATCTGGTGACTTACTATGTCGCTGTACACCATAATTTGTTGTGGAACGCCAATACTTAAATTTGGTTGTTTCGAAGCTTGTGATTGCTTCACAATATTTCTATCTGGTTCAAAGCCAAACTGTAATGCTAAGATGGGCGAATATTTGAGTGTGGATAATTGAGAATCGTAGTTTCCTTCGACAGAGTTTGCGGAGTAATTGCACCTGAAACGAAAAAGCCCTTCTCCTATGTGATTTTCATTCAAAACTTGTAACACAGAGTCTACAGTGGGATAATATCCAGGGGGCACCACCGTTTTTCCACTCTGCCTATTTGCCTGACCTGGTTGTGAGTTTTGAACTGTCCATGCAATCTCATTTTCCCCTTTCATAACATTGTAAAGACTATTAGTAAAGTGGACTTCAGAGAGCCCTACAACCCATTCTCCAGAATTTAAGTTGATTGGATATGCAAGTTTGGTACTAAAATGAGAAGGTGTATTGTTTCTGAAAAGTTTCTTGGACGCATTTGAAACCAAAGTGACGTAATATTCATTGTCACTGCCTTCAGCGATCATTGTTCCGCTTTTTTAAAATGTAATGTTACGCTCGACGCTCCAAACTGAAATGGGAGAGGGGTGCCTTGCTCTGATTTTAATAGTATTTCAATTGTTTCAATATATTGTTTTTCAACTTTTATGTATTGTCGTGGTTCGAAAATATAACTTTTCTTTGCTCCATATTCATAGTCTACAGTGCTGAATGATCTTATCACGGGGCCGATATTTGGTTGAGATTTCACAATATTTGAGCAAATGTGAATCTCGTGTGGAATATGAAAATCCATGTTGCATGGATACGTGGAACAGGTTCGTACTATCCCTGATCCCATATCAGAATGTATAAGTTCCTTTTTCTCTGGAACAGATAACGAATAACCTAACACTGGAACCAAGGAAGGCGACAAAAGTACTTTCATGCTTTCATCATGTTCCAAAGTTGTTTGCACGTAAATTGTGTGTTTATGTGCATCGTATCCTAAAGTTACATGTTGAGCAAGCACTTTTCGTTTTGGAGGAGGAATATTCGAAAGCAACAAAGAAATATTGGAATAAAATCCTTCTCGGACCACACTTTCACTGTAAAACACTTCGTCTCTGTTTTTAAGTTTATATAATATATATATAATAATATTGTTATCTCCAGCTATATTATAGAAACTACATGTCATATGTACTTCAGCTACAGCAACGACCCACTTTTGATCCAATTCGATTGACTCACTCAACTTTGTACGAAAGTGAGCAATGGACATTTCCACTTTGACATGAAAAACGTTTTAAATCCATTCATTTTACAGATAATGACACAAACATGAGATGTGCAAAATATCTCGGCGATATTTGTTTCGGTTCTCGAGAAACACGCCTTCAAACACGGCTGAAATTCACCTACTACGTCACGGATTTGAAAACGTCCTCTCCACAGACAGGAGGTCCTCTGACGTCATCACTTAGAAATGCGTGCAGGCGGGGCTTCTGCTCGTCCCGTCAACTTAGCATGAGCCGCGGAAGCGACAGAAAATTCACTTGTTACTGTGTAAAACAAGTATCTTACAACTTTCAGAATCTGTGCTCCATTTCTTGGAGATGAATTATGCCCTAGCAGTATAGTAGTTTTTACTATAATTCAGCCACTCGATAGAGGGTTTTCCCATTAGGGTGACAAAGCAAACCTTGTAACAGTCAATGGCTGAACACGTGAACAGCCTTGTTCATTGCGAATACATAGGTTAGTTCTGACTGGCAAGAACTTAATGTTATGGGAATGCCTTTTCTGGAATTACAATTATTTTCGTCATAATATTTTATTCACAAATTTTAAGATAATACTTTTAGAACACACTGGTTTACACGCCAATTTCTGCAATATAAGGTGATACGGTATAAAAAGGTACGGTGAGTTTTTAAATTTCCTGCAGTAAATGACAGTTTTCTTCAGTTAATATATATATTGCAAATTTTAGTATTTAGCCTACTTTTACGTCGCTTTTCCGTTCACTTTGTTTAACCGCAACGATGAGAACGCATGGTTAATTTATTATGTATCATCTCTAACATCATATTTCTTCCCACTTTTGGCTAATCGCTACAATGAAGATGAATAACTACAAGCTGTATTCGAAGTCGGGGTGCAGGAGTACACCCCCCCCTCACACACACACTACCACCAACTGCACAATCTAAGTATCGCCCAACCTGCCATGATAAGAGACGAACTTTTTCTTCTGTCCCATCTCATTTCGAAATAATTCACTTATTCCACCTCCTTTTATGAGACGAGACGGAACATGCCTCATCTCGTGAGCAACACTAACATTAACAATAAAAGCATCCCCCTAGCTGTCTCCAAAGCCTCGAGCAAACATCCTCCCATGTAACAAATTCCAGTTCAATGAAATGTCACTGAGAAGGAAACAGTCATGCCGAGGTCGAGAGTCAAACCTGGAACATGCGATTTCCTCAGATAAATCATGAATTTTGTGTATAATAATTACAACGCCAGTTCATTCCTGGTAATTCTGAATCTGCAGTTTGGTTTGCATATATAAGCAGGATAATATTTAGTTTTCGATGGCTGTACCGTCGAAACGAGGAGTCAAAAAAAAATTTAAAAAATATTAAGAAAGGTTTTTTTTTGTATTTATAATGATAAGCCTTTGCATACGTTGTTAATTCTATATTTTTCTAGACTTGAGACGAGAACGAGAATTGCCCTCCCAAACCGAGACGGATGTTTATAAATTGAGACGTAACTGTCAATGAGACATTTACAAATAAACACGAGACAGACATTTACAACTCTCAACGAGAACGAGACTAAGGCTGCCATGTCTCGTCTCGATAGGATCCTTAGTGGTGAAGTTGTGAACCAACCAATTAATGCGTTCGGGGTAACGAGATGAGGCGGCTTTTTTCGCAGTACAAAATTCAAAATAATTATATCGTACCATTTCAGTATGGGATATTGTTATACACATGGGCGTATATATAGTTCACGGGGGGAAGGATGGATCAACTTTTGGTATGATTAGGGTTGCTTTATTTCGTAAGTGAAAATCCAGGACACTGCTGGCCGGAAGCTTGTTGGGGAGCATGGGGGGAGGGGATGTTGGACAGACAAAGTTGTGTGTTTGTAGTCATGAAGTTTTGATACTTTTCTGTTCATCTTGTGTCACTACGTTTTCAAGAACCAAATTTCTTTAATATGATTCGAGGGGGAAAAAATAACTGATTTGACAGTCTCAATGCAATTTCTTATCGCAGAAATTCCGAAACTATCAGGAAATTGCAGACATTGGTCTGCAGTCCTATCTGGTGTGTGGAATTACGAAATTTCCTTCCCACCCGTATCCCGTCCTATACGTCTCTATTTTAAGATAATGAAATAAGTCCGAAGGAATTTTTTATGAACATGTGGATAGAACAAGGAAACTGGTAATTTTAGTGAACCAAAAAAAGAGGGGGTTGGACCTGTTGAATCCCCCTTAAATACGCCCATGGTTATACACATTATTTCCGTGTAATAATTATACATAAACTAAGTGTAGATATGTACTGTGCAACTAATGTAATTTTCTCAGTGTATTTTCTCTTATCTGCACAAAAATATTTGATCATAATTTGCGCAACAGAAATGGAACACAAACTGAAATTGCTTTATGGAAAAGAAAGTTAAATAGGCTTTATAAATAAAGTGAAGAATGTGAAAATTCCTATTTTGCACTACATAGGTTACGGTAAATATCGATAAATATAAGTTTAAAAAAATATTTTTGAGTGTCTGGTCAGCAACCAATTTTATAAGCAATATTTTTCGCATGGCCTGAGAACACACACGCAGCTGAACCCTTTCATTTATCTTGCACGTGAGCAGCACGGATATTTCATAGAAGAATGATCATTACAAAGCATAGCTTTCCTTTCTCCTATCGCTCCTTCTTCCATTATTTAAATCGGTATAGATTTGTAAAACCGCTGCACGTGTTCGCTCACCGTGGGCTATCCATCCGGAACTGGACGCTCGAAGCAGACGACAAACGAGCTCTCCCTAAGGAGTGACGTAGTAACATGGCGGCGGCGTGTTTTCAGCGCAACGCTAGCCTCGCAACTTTGGAAGTCTCGTTTCTGCCTTAAACTGGACGCAGAGAAACGCGAGAACTTGCAGGGGTAATTTTTCCAGGGTGTAGTTTTTGAAATTGTTGTAAAAAAAATTGAGTGGAAATGTCCATTGTGTTGTCTGGAAACAAGTCTAAACTTGCATTGGAGGGTAAAGTAAGATAGAAATCGTCTTGTGCCATAGTGTCAACTAACCTAAACTTGAGTAATATCAGAAATAAATACCCATGATCTCATGGCTCTGGGATACCCCCGCCAATGTACAAACGCCTTATTTCCTTTTCGCTTCAATATTTTTTCAATAATAAAAGGTCTATTTGGATCCAAGTTAATTTTCTGTAATTCAGGTTCGTAAAATATCCCTTCTATAATTTCTCCGTTCCAATCTTTGATTCTATACGTGGGGGGATCAGTACTTATTTGTTTGTCAACGACAAAAATTTCCTGTGTCCAATTAGGCAAATAACCTTTTTCGAATTTGAGCTTGTTTTCACTTATTCTTACATAATTACCAATATTAAATTTAAATTTGATATTTTCTTTTGGTTTAACGCGCGAGCGAGACCACACTTGTAAAGCATTATCAAAATTTACTTCTGCAGGCGCCATTTTTATGGATCTATGGTAAGAATGATTGTAGGATTTAACAATTTTAGCTAGAATATCAATATATTTGTAGGTATTATTTGCAGTGAAATGCTTATACAATTTTGATTTCATAGTACGTATAAATCTTTCGACCACGGCTGCTTTCATTTCAGAATTAACACTGTAATGTTGCACATTATACTTGTGAAACACTTTCCTCACATGAGCGTTGTAAAACTCTCTTCCTTTGTCTGTCTGACAATACACGGGAGGATATTCCAACATATTTATAATCTTTGTGATAGCCTTTGCCATAACCTCGCCTGATTTGTTTTTTACTGGGAGACAGTACGCTTGTCTTGAAAACACATCAATTGCACAAAGAATGTATCTAAAACTGTCGTTAAATCGAGCGATATTTTGCATGTCAGCTAAATCCATTTGAACAAGTTCAAGAGGAGCCGTAGCTTCGTAACGTTTACGAGGGAAAATTTTACGAGCAGGAACATGTAAGGTATACGCATCCTGTTCTGACAACCAGTTCTGAATTTGAGTTCTAGATTGTGTTGAAGCCTTAGATATTTTTTCACTATTAGAAAAAGAAGTAGGAAGTTTATGAGTATAGTACAAAGTTTTCAGATCCATGTTACAAGTCTTCCCAAATCAATTCAGGTTTCCTTTTTCTTAAAGGGGGTGGAGGCGTGTGTGTAACAATATATTCGCGAGGGATGTTCGAACTGATCTTTTCCTATTGGTTCCCTGCTTTTTTTACGTGGGCGTACAACTTCGTTAATCAAATCGACTATATTGGAATTTTGATATAATTTCCCATGCATGGTGACTGTTCCTTGAGAATCCCAGCTTATGTTCCGAGAAGCAAGCAATCTTTTCAATAACAATTCTGTCTTTTTCTGGAGTGTTTTAGGCACCGAAGCAATAATTTCTTCTTTGAGTGTGGCAGTTTGTGGAGGTTCTTTTCGCTCTGTATCTACACGTATTTCTTGTTCTTCTATCACGGGTAAATATATCTGACTGGGACTCGTATGTTGTAAGTATCTTCGAAGAGCCTGTTGGTATAATTTCCATTTTTCGGGTTCACTATAATCTTGCCTTGCCAATATAGCATGAATATCAGAATCTAACCGCGATTCGTGCATTTGTGAACGAGCGGCAGAAGCTTGCATTGCGGCTCCTGCTTCTTCAGGTACCAGTATCATTTTTTTTACACTCATTTGTTAAACAAGGCACTTCCTAAGGCTGCGATAATAGGGCCAATAAGAAAAGGTAGAAATCCAGCTCCTTTTTGTATAAGCAACTTTTTCTTCTTTTTAAGTGAAGTGCTCTTTGCAGCTAGCTTTCGTAGAGTGACTTTAAATTTTTGGAGCTTAGACTTTTGTACTTTTGAAAGTGGAACATTCCCTTTTATTGTATTGGCAGCACATTGACCGAGAACGCGTACTAGATCGGGGGACGCACGGTGCAACAATAGTTTACGCAGCTGAGGGTTGGATTTGCACAAAACTTTGAGCGCTGGAGCGTGTTGGTTCAGTTGTGAGGTCATTCTGAAGTACGCACCAGAAATGACTTGTTTGCGTGCTTTCCTGCCGCATATATAGTTAATTGTTCGTCTGGAAATATATGCGCCCTCATTCTTAATATTTCGGGACTCTGTTGTGTCATATCGAACATTAAATAGCTATGAGGTTTTTCTGTTGCAGCTTCGAATGATTGCAAAACACTTCTACTTTCGTCAGGTTTGAATTGTCGTGCCAAATAATGTATTTGTTGCTTATCTCGAGGGTTCTTGAAATACACAATGTAATGCGCGTTGAAGCTTATATCCCGCATCTTTGCACCTTTATGAAATAAATTTTGTACAATAAATATAACACTCATGTTCTTGTGGTGAGAATACTTGGTAAAAATGTCTGCTACTGAAGAATCTTTTCCACTCTCGTTCATCAGATCGTCAATAATAATTAATCCTGGAGATTCAATATCCATATTTGCAATATCGGGTATTCCTTCAACAAACTGAATATTGGTGTCTTGACACAATTTAAGATTTGGTCTAACAGCACCATACGCCCAGAGTATCGATTTCGGTACTCGAGTAAACATTTTATTTTTATAAAATAGTAACTTGTCCACAAATGTAGTCTTCCCGCTCTGAGACGGGCCGCACACAATCATAGCAAACGGGTGACCAAAGCGAAAATCCATTGTAAAATGAGCTTTGTTCCAACGTGAGCGTTTATTTTATGTTCTCTTGCTTGAACAGCAAACACAAAATGGCTGACCTATGCGATGTAGTCAGTATAGGTGCCAATATTTTCTCTGTTGACTCTATTCGGTGTTTAAAATGCATTTTGTCTACAAAATACGTATCCTTCCGACATTCACATTCCGGGGGAACATGAAATATAGTTTCTATGTTTATAGCAAAATGTACTTTTGACTTGTTCATTTTTCGTTTCAAAATAAAACTAATGCTTGTTACGCACATGCGGAACATTTTATCTTTACATCTCGTACGGTAAAATGAGAGATGGGGAACATCTAAGTCTAAAATATACTCCAAAATACTCTGACATAAGGTTGACGGTTATCTGAGATCGAAATTTTCAAGCTTTCTCTCATGCATAAAGTGGCTCTAGGAATCACTAAGCCTCAATAAAAATGGAAACATGCAGTAAAAGCACTTGGAGAGTTGTGGTGATCACATCATATAAAAAACATGCAAGAACAAGAATATATGGAACCCTACTCATATATTTAGGAAACTTTACCTAGCCTAACAGTAAGAAAATACCTAGGAAACTCCAAAATAAACAAACTTTCCTACGAACCAAACCAAAAATAGCGTAGTCGAAGTCAATAAACTCTAACAACAACAACAAGATTCAACAACTACATCAAAACAAAAACAAAAACAACAATAATAATAATACTAATAATAATAGTAATAATAAGTTTGTGGGTACAGTTTTACTTAAAAGTACTTCTTCCTTAGTGATTAGAGAATTTTTTTAAATAAAGAACAAAACTCAAAGTTAAGAATTAAAAAATATAAGATACAAAAGGCAATAAATAGAAAAATTAATAAAAGAAGTTGAAAAAATTATCTTTGCAAGTGCAAAATGAAAAAAACACTCCTGCCAGAATAGATGAAATTGTGATATTAGAGTAAAAAATAAACCTAAACTTCAGCTAAAGTTGAAGAAACACAGTTTGTGTGTCTAAATTGCCATGCGAACTCTTGCTTGAATCGTTCAAATAGCGTTTTCTGAGTAAAAATACACAAAAAATGCGAAATATTGTCCCTAACAGTAAAAACATCTGGTCAATTTTACGTGAATCCTGATGTTTATAACCCAATAATCAGAGGGTCCATGGATATCAAGCTAGAAATAAGTGCAAATAGTGGTTCGCATCCAGTTTAACCTGTAGATACAGGAACTGAATGTTCCTAGTTCAGTCAAATTCGTTACGCCTTAGGTTAAATAATCTTTGCAATGTTACAAAAGGCGGAAGAAAAAAGAACGCGTATATTACTTCCACCAAATAAAATTGGAACCTCAAAGAAAATCAATACTCGTGTGTAAAAGAATTGGCGGGACCGGGCTTCCATTCAACTCCGGAAGAAGACTGAGCGATGGGGAAGCTAACAATGGAGAACCTTTCTTCCCCCTCACGTGTCCATGAACGCTCGCGGTTTGGGGTGGCGAAGAATGCAAACTCGTAGCAGGTTCTTCCGTAACAGGTTAATATTAATAACATATCTTCTGCTCACATACTTCGTTTTCATATAGAATACATCGTTCAATTTCTTCGCCTTTAAAGCAAACATGTGTTATAATATCTTCTACCTCCGATCGAACGCGTCGGCACCGGTTGAATTCGGGTAAATACGGATCCTTAATTATACCAAATATGACTCGCCACCGACGCCAAAATGGCCGGACGTGACGCCTTAGAATAGGCCGAAAATGTCTTTTGTACATTAATGGAAAAACCATTAATTCCAAGTTCCCACGTGTGCATAAAGCACCCATGACTCATATCCGGCAGAAACGCATATATAGGGTTAGCTTAGGCCGAAAACGGAATACATAATAGTATATTTTGTGCACTAATGGAAAACCATTAATTTCAAACTCCCACGTGTGCATGAGTCATCGATGACTCATCTCCTCCTCCACCCACGACACGTGTCGCTTGATTAATTAACAATAGCATCACCCTCGATACTGAATTAAAAAACATTAATCATAATTAAAAATGACAGATAATCGATGAAAACAGCTCCCAAGTATTTTCGAATCTACTCCGCTACAGCTACCGCTACAAATTTTGTAGCTAGCTACAGTAGCGCCGCTACAAGTAGCGCGATACGTCCTACCACTGTTATTAGTTTAATAGTTACTTTATTAAAAAATGACCTTTTGTTGTCGCTTCCAGTCAAAGGCTCGCACTGTCGCGTGGTTAGCAGAAAGCCCCAAGGTACAAGGCACGCCTCGCCTCGCTGATACTTGACCTCAGTCAGACGCTGTTTTCACTTCAGCACTGTGTGCAGTGCGCACTTCAGTGACGTAGGAGGTGAATTTTAGCGATGTTTGAAGGCGTATTTCTCAAGAACCAAAACAAATATTGCCGAGATATTTTTCTCACCTCATTTTTGTGTCATAATCTTTAAAATGAATGGAGTGAATTATGTCATTATCCGCTGATTCTAGTCGTTTACGTGCAGTGTTTGAATGTGTACTTTCGTCTGGCAGGGAAAATTTTCGGAGATACATGGAACCCCCAGGGTTTCCCCCAGGTACCCATGTCATTCGACGCTGGGTGGTCGCCAGGGCCGCTTCCAACGTTAGGAAAGTTCCCGGATTTGAACCGGCCGGGGATCAAACCCAGGACCTTTAGGATAGTAGCATAGAAAAGTTAGGTAATAGAAGTGGAAGCTACATTTAAACCTCGCTGCGCTTTGAAATTGCATTTCCATCGGTGGCCAGTAGATGGCGCGGCCGTCTTCTTTTGCTGCTCGCAGTAAATAGGGGGGGAGATTCATTGTCCCACTGGAGTGTCCTTCACCACAGAAAGGACAGGGGTGGGTTGTGAAACAGGTTTTCTCAAAACGAGGGGGAATATATGTCTTTTTCTGATTTCATGCAGTTCGTGAATTTACGGAATGAGGACTTTGCCAGGCAGCTACATACCCTACCAGGGCGCGAAATCATTGAAGATTGATTTGGGGGGGGGGGGGAAGAAGATTGTGGTCTACACAGACATACACAAACTATACATATATATTATGTATGTGCATGAAACTTTTCAAATTTTCTACCAAGCAACTGAGAAGAAAGAGCCTATATGATTAATATTTATAATGTTATTAAATATAAAAGTAAATTACTAAACATGTAAAAATACATTAGTATTTAATACATATAAGGGAATTTATTTGATATTGTTTATGTATCAGGTATTTATAACTGCCTTCTCGATTGCGCCGTGAATACGTTTTCGCCTTGCAATCAAGGAGTCCCGGGTTCGATACCTGGTGGAGGCACATAGTGGTTCGGATCCCACTTTAAACTATCGTTTGATTGACTTGTTATTGATTTTTAGTTTTGGTTATTATGTATAGGTTTTCTACCTACCTGTGGGTGATCGCGGCGATAGGGTTGAAATAAAATATTATCTCTTATGCCTTTAGAATCGGTTTGGATGGAAGGGGGAAGGGTGCGTGGTATTCGCATTAAGACAAGGTTAGTCGAGCAACTGTGCTTAATAAGGTTGACTAACAATGGCAGTGAGCCTAAAGTATCCAAAGTAAACATATATTGCTTAAATATGTCTGCATTATACATACAGTGACTCAACTACAGGGGGGACAGGGGCTAATGCGAGCAATTATCCCTTCGATTTCAAATTTTATGCAAATAAAAATTCATTTTGTAAAATTTTCTTGCTTGTTTCGCTCGCATTATCTGCTATTCTTGTTTTCATCAAGTTCAGAGGGGCGGCGGGAGCCAGCCATTGGGCACGAATGATCTAAAAAAAAGTTGTAAAAGAGAGAATGCCATGGCGTCCAGGGAAATTAATTGAGCACTAATAAATCAATATTGTTTTCAATTGCACAAATTGGATCTAAAAATTTTTGAGGTATCTATCTGCATTTTTCCGGACCTTCTCATCGGACTAAAATGTATGATATAAAGTAATCCCCTCACATTAGCCTTCTAATACTAATAGTAACTAATGTATTCAACAAAGTGCTCATTTCTGTTTTGGGGGTTGAACTGGACCTCTAGATTTCCAGTGTTAACCCAGCATCACAAGTTCAATTGAAATCTAGTAGAAGGAAATATGGCGGAACTCCAGCCTTGAAAGACGGGTAATAGGGCGGTGATGGGACTTCATTCACTGAAAATTCGTCACTCAATGAAAGTCGATCGGAAAGACTGAATTCCGAAAAGGATTTCAATTTTAATAATAGTGGACATTATTAATAATAATTTCAACAATAGCATTTCTTTTCGATATATTTCATGAAACAAGACCTTTTTATATTAATAATAGATCATCAGTGCTGGAGTTGTGGGTGTGGAGAAGGAGTGCAGAGGGGTGCTATTCCCCCAGTTATGTAAATTTCCATTAACTATTCCCTCCTGCTAGGATAATTTGCATAAGCATCCCCCACTTCTTCATTGTCTCCATGCTGATCTACACAAAGACCCTCCTCGACCAAGAGGTCTCCCCGATGGCGCAGTGGTAGCGTCGTCGCCTTGTAATCAAGGGGTCCCGGGTTCGATACCCGGTGGAGGCACAAGTGGTTCGGATCCCACTTTAAACTGTAGGTCCAGTCCCGATTAGCCTTACTGTGCATAAAGTGGACTTAAAACACCAAATCAATCCAATCCTCCTCGACCAAGCATACCAGCTATAGGAGTATCCACTTCGAGCACTGTAGATCATAAAATAAAAACACACTGGAAAGAAGGAAATGTCCACAGAATTTCAATATGGAAGAAAAATGAACTTCACAAAATGCCCCCAAATAATGGTAACATTTAACCCATACGCTGTGAACCCTTAGGGCAAAGGGATAATTCGACTCCACATCAAACTGAGTTTTGGGACCACTTTGAAGTAACACGAAACAGGTGTAAACTATTTTAGAGTTTTTTTCAGCTCTTATTTGAATATAAAAAGGCTTAGAGCCATCTTGAAAATATTTGATGTGAAGTTACATTCAAATACCACACGTAAAATTAAAATTAGTGATAAAAGTTTATGATTTATCAAATTTAATTCTTTATATTGTGCAGCAACAAAGCAACGACTGCTTGAGTAACTGGATCTTTCTATACTGGATTCATGCAAGAAATAATAAGATATGTCAGCGTTTCGTTAAAAAAACGCAACAAAAGTTTTTTTAGTGCCTAAAAACCTATTTTGCTTGTTAGAACCTATTTTAGGTTCCACTGTTACCTGTGCAATACAAAGTGGTCTGATCTGTGTGGTCTTGCTCACTTTCGCGTCACTTCGGTGCTTTGTGGCAATCACGCCTTGCAAACTAAAATTTCAGCATTGAAGTTTGCACCACTGACTATGTTTTTGTTGACAGATTATTTTCAGCATATAAGATAGACCTCGCAGACAAAATTGGGGATTTTGACTTTGGATAACATGAAAAAAGATTGTTGCCTAACTATACGGCGAAGAGAGGATTTTAATAGCAAATTTCCAATGGTAAGTTCTGCCATCGTCGTAGGGTTAGGCAACACACATAACGTTATGCAAGATAGTGCATATTTCAGGATATATGTGTCCCATTTTCATTGCCGGTGACTATACCTAATCAGCAGTATTCAGAAATGTTGAACTATTTTAAGTTTTTTTTAACCTACTTCAGGATTTTTCGAGTCTAACTTAAGATTTTAGGACCTATTTCAGGATTTTTAGAACCTATTTTAGGGTTTTTCGAACCTATTTTAGGATTTTTCGAGCCTAACTTAAGATTTTTAGGACCTATTTCAGGATTTTTAAAATCTAAAAATCCGAGGTCTAGTTATGAGATATGGGATTTTTCCTATAGATGTCCACCTGCGAGCAAGGAAGTTAATTCTGCATTTCGGAGGGGACACATATTTTAAGTTAGCCGGGCCCCTCTGGCCGAACCAGAACGCCCCTGCTAATTATCGAAGATGTCGTATCATATGTTACTGGAAACCAGATTTCTGTCTTGTAAATTAAATTATTTCATAAGCGACACTTCCTGTTGAATTTCTAAGCTATATAAAATTTCAGATGCAGAGAGAGAGAAAGAATATTGCGGGGCTGGTTCTACACCTCGCCACACCCTGCATTGCCAGGCGGCCACTACGCCACTGGCTCTAATTATCATGATCAATTGAGCTTTCGTGGCTCCCTTCAGTAGCTGTTATGTCAATCTTCGCAGGTTTCAGATTCAAATCTTCTGTGGAAAAATAGCGACGCATTGGCTTCGAGGAGGAGGGGGGGGGGGGTAACCTTGAGTTAGGACTCACTCACTGTCGTAATGTTCCCAAGTTTACGACCGCAACCATTACCCCGATGCCCAAACTGCTCGCGGATCTGATTCAGGTTTGGCCCGCTTTTGAAGACCCTACAGGCCTTTTTTCCCCCAGCTCTCGTGTTTTCAACCCCGCCAGAGCCAGTTTCTCTGTGACGCAGGCCCGTAGCCAGGAATTTTTAGTAGGGGGGCGAAGTCAATCCTAGAGGGGGCAAATTTTTAATATATTGTGTTGCATTGGAAGATGGCCCCCTCCCCCTCCTCCAAAAGTGATAAGTAACAGGAAAGGGATGATATCTTGAAACTCCAACGAACAAAAAAAGTTCGAGCAACATCAAATAACAATATTTCGATAATGACCTTTTCGGACTACCAAAGAATACAAAGATAAAGTTTAACATAAATAGGCTAATCGGGACTGTATCTACGTTATATTTACAGGTCAATAATGTTAATAGACGATTAATATGTACCAACAGCTTTGGGCTTCTCTGCAGTACTGATTAAGGAAGACGTTTATAAATCGTGCTTCATAATGTTTTCCTCTAGTTTCCAGTATGCAAGATTTTTACGCACAAAGGAATCTAACGAGAATCCAAGAACACCGTTGTGTTGTGTTAGGCAAGAAAAATAGAATTAATTAAATAATAATGGTTACATATTATCTACACTTTGATGAATTGTGTAAACATTTACATTTTTTTAGGCCTACTTGCTAAAACATTAAAATGGGTCCCTTACTCCACCATGGATTCTATTTGCTTCAAATGAAAGACTCTTGCATCACTTCAGACAATCTTTGCCTACGTTAACCAGTTTGCAAAATATTGTGTTGACACCTGACAAACAAATAGGAATCCCTTGATTGATCAGCGACTTCTTGGATTACACTGTCATCATTAATATTTCATGTTTTATCAAGTTTTATCGAGGGAAATGCTGTATCCTCTTTACATTTTGAAAAATACCTTCCTTAATGACTATGGTACGAAACCGAACGATATAAGGGGCCTCCTTCGCTTTACCCCATTTCCGCGGCACGAGGTCTCTGAGCAGCTTATCGTCACCACTTTTTGAGCAGAAGAGTACAAACCCCAAATATCAGGGATTTTTATTCTGATACTAATTTTTACCAGTCACACAATGGCTTAAGATATATATGAATAAAATTAGGAGAATCCACTACATAGCAGAAGAGTTGACATAATTATTTGTCAAAAAATTAGGCTGAGGTAGGTTTAACAGACAACTTCTGCTACAGACACAATTTATTATAATAAATATAAGAAAATAAATAGAATGTAATTTGAGAGATTTTCAATCGTATTTATTTCACTGCAGCTTTTTTCTACTTGTCATTTTCTTGAACCTATATTCATAAGGTGCCGCCTGATAACATTGACAACTTTCACAGTGTGTGCAGGACATCAAGGCAAGCAACTTTTCTCAGTCACTATTTGCGCCTCTAATTCATCTTTCGATGTTACAAGCAATCAAAATAGGCATCTTCTGTCCTTAATGGATGCAATCCCATTGTAAGCTTCGTAGTTGCAAATGTCATTTATTTTTACTGCCGTTTAAAATTCTGAGAGCAATATATAACATGCTATTGAAACGATATCATGCAAACAGTCAGGGTTAAAATTTAACTTTTCCTTTATAAAATGGATATCATAACACACACCTATGTTGCTTACCATATTTGACGCGTTTGCATAGAGAAATGATTCATAAGATTTGAAATTGATATTTACACTCCATAAGATGCTTAGTGTAACCCTATCGAACTACAAATTTTATCGCTTTCTAACCGAAATAATAATTGTGAAACACTATCACATTTTCATCGTGTTTGATAATAATTTGAGCCAGTAAGCTGTCCTACATCTTTCACTAGCCGACCTACATGGTAGGATGGTTACATAACACACTGCGAAGCCAGGGGTTCCAGGTTCGAGCCTGGGCATGAGTCTTCTTTGTGAGCAGAGGCGAAATCACAATTTTTTATCTGGAGAGAGGGGTCAAGTACCAGGACAAACGTGCCAATAATAATAATAGTAATATAGTGGTGGTAGTGGTAGTAATAATAGTAGCATTACAAGACGTTATTATCGTCGTAAATCATGCAAAAGGGGATAGAAGTCGGTGCTAAAGCATTTGTGTTTGAACAAATTATTTGAAATATTTTTCCAACACGTTCAATTTCATATTAGCTAATAATGGAAATCAAGCACACAAACCGTATTTTTCAAGGACAGAATAATGACGAACATTATTATTTTGTACATATGACACGTATAACTTTCATGTATATAGCATACGTATATTTTAAACATATGTAACATAGAGCGACATAAAATAAAAAAACACATATGCAAAATGTTAACGCTAAATTGTGTACGTATTCAAAGTTTCTTTAATATGTATATATATATATATATATATATATATAATTTAAATATATTACATGGTCAATTCATCCGCCAAACTGTCTCTCAAATGTGAACGCTCCATTTCCTCAAAAGAATTGTTCATGCATTTAAGAAGCAACAGTCTGAAGTATATATCTGGCCTTACCTCTCTCTCGGGTAATTTAGAATGCATTACAGAAAATAATCATATTGGGATCGAAGCGAGCAGGAAAATCTTTAGTATCAAATATTTGCAAACTGAAAACAATATTTATTTAATAGGGTGCATCAAATTTCACGGTGAACATGGCATTCTCTTTAACAGTTTTTTTATTTAGATCGTTTAGGCTCCCAGGGCTGACTCCCGCCGCCCCCTAGCTATAGCTCTGAACGTGGGACTATAAGAATAGCAGATATTGAACTTGCGAGCGAAGCGAGCAAGAAAATTTTACGAAATGTACTTTTATTTGTAAAAAAAAATTGAAATCGAGGGAGCAATTGCCCCTCCTTGTCCCCTGCAAGTGCCCTTGGCCGTCTGGAGGAAAATAGCAAGAAACACTTGAAAACTAATTCCAACTTGAGTATCCATTTTGTTCTACTATTCTTAGATTCTGCTAGTCATGTTTCTTTACTTCAATGTTTGCCCCCTCCCAGATTGTTCTTTGAAGGAGAGAGGTTCCCGACTCTCGTCTCATTGTCTTCAGCGCAGTTCTGAATGACTGTGTTTGAAGAAACAAAGAAATTCTGTGCAGGATTGTTGACACAAGGTGTTGTATAACAATTCAGCTCAAACAATGTGATTTCCCCTATATCAGTAAATATATTGTCGCCAGACGGATTATCAAAGTTTTGTGCTCGGTATCGGATATTTTGTCAGGGAGCAATTTGCACTCTATGGAATTGAAAGTGACTTAACAGGAAGTGATATTGTTCATTTCAAGTAAGCTACTCTTGTGTAGGTGGAAGTCGAGAAAAAAATTTCGGTGTACAAGGCTCTCTTGTCCAAAAACCGACAATCACTCGTTGTGTACTGCAACTCAGTACTTGAAGTGTAAAAGATGACAAAAAGTGAACTTTCTTACTTGTACTACCACCATACGCAAAGAGCATGTGATAGATACTGTAACGTTGATTTGTAATTTGAATTTCTCTTGGTAGTATATAAATTTGTTTTAAAAATCTTTCAGAATTTTTAGGTCATTTTACTAAGTTTATAGGGCATTTTCTTGCATGTATTAGGTCATAAATGCATTTACAATGTACTTAAACCTGAGTTGAAGAAATAAAGATAAATAAAAAATAATAGAAAAATTGGTATTTTAGGCAATATTATATAATATGGGTAGGCCCGTACCCAGGGGAGGGGCCACGGGGGGCATGCCCCTCATCGAACTATGAAATATTTAAATGTGAACTTACAATAAGCTACGAAAATAACATCGACGATTTTTCAAATTTGTAAAATTCCAGTTTTCTTCTTGCAAAAATGAATGTGTTTGTTGTGTAGAGAGGCAGACATCAGAAGTTTGCAGTCTGCAATATTGTGTATATTTTTAGTTCTATTTTACAATCATTGATGCAAGGGGGGATTCTCTTCGAGATTCAGACTTCGGGAAATGATTTCGCAATTTTCAATATCTAGAACAGTTGTGGCATTTTGAGTAGTGTTGTATTAAAGTTCCCTAATGTGTCCGGATGTTTTTCTTTGATGTGTTGGTATGAACTTCGAACTGCTTAAATTTTTGATTCCCAAGTCTACCTTTTGGTAATATTGATTCATATCATATGAATCATATGGTAGAGAGAGGGAGTGGATATTTAATTTTTGTTACTTAGCTTTACTTTTGTGCAACTTCTAGCTAATCGCAAAAATGAGTGATGACGTGAAATTGATAAGGAGACACTCACAAACAGTGCCACAACTACAGTGGCGAAGGGGGCATTGTCCATCCCGCCCCCCTCCCCGACCTTGGATTGAGTTCATTCTAGGGGAAGCAAACATTGAGGAAGAAAGAAAAACAAGGACAAATGGATACTCAGTATGGAATTAGTTTTCACGTGTTCCATGCATTCATCTTTCAGACGGCAGAGGGCACTTGCAGGAGGGCACAGAGTGGAAATTGCCCCCTGGATTTCAAATATTATACAAATAAGAATACATTTCGTAAAATTTTCTTGATCGCTTCGCTCGCAATATCTTTGCACTTATAGTCCAAATTCAGAGCCATACCATGGGGCGGCGGGAGTCGGCCTTGGGAGCCAAATGATCTATGTGGGGGAAAAAATGTTAAAGAGAATGCCATGGAGCCCCTTAAAATTATTTGCACCCTTTTAATTAAATTTCTCTCTATGAAACTTCATGTGAAATATTAATGATGCCACTGTAATCCAAGAAGTAACTGATCAATCAAGGGATTCCAATTTGTTTGTTGGGTGTCAAACACATGTATTTCAACAATAAAATAACAAAATTCACACAACATTTTGCAAAATGATTAACGCAACCAGGAGGCAAACATTGTCTGTTGTGATGCAAGAGTCTCTGCCCTTTGAAGGAAATAGAAACTGTGGTGGACTAAGGGACCCATGTTTTAGCAAGTAGAAAAAAAAATATTACAAAGTTTTACATAATTTATCATCAAAGTGTAGATAATATGTAACCATTATTATTTAATTAATTCGATTTTTCTTGCATAACACAACACAATGGTGTTGTTGGTTTCTCGTTAGATTCCTTTGTGAGTAAAAATCTTGCATACTGGAAACTAGTGGGAAACATTATGAAGCACGATTTATAAAGGACTCCCTTAATCAGCTCTGCAGAGAGGCCCAAAGCTGGAGTTTTTCTGGCTTTGATTCTCGGGATGGGTTATCTAAGGTTGGTACTTTTCCGGCCTTGTGCCTCCAAGGTTCACCCACCCTTATATCAATGGGTACCCGAGAGTAAATCAACGTTGTAAAGGCTGCCGGAGCGTAGTGATCACATCACCTCCAAAATGGTCGAGATCGAGAATGTGTGGGCCCCACCCTTGCATATGCCATCATGGCACGGTCATAGGAGCCGACTCCATGGGGCTTGGGGGGGCTCGAGCCCCCCCCCAATGTTAATGATATGGGGGAAGAGACCCTCAAATAATTTTGCTTAAGAGAATCTAATGTATTATTTTGCTTCTCTTGTAAAGTTTACTCTGAATTGTGCAACATGAACTTAACTTAAAATACACATTTGAAATGTTCTAGACCATCAAATTTGGGGGCTGAGACCGCTAAACCATCAACTTGGGGGGGGGGGTGCTATGAACGGAGACAGCAAAACACATGACTTATTACTATATACTAAGTATATAATTATGAGTATTGATAACATTTTTACTAAAAAGAGTTTCAAAATAACAAGGTGATATGACAATTATACCAGTATGTTTCTTGTTTAGTAAATTCCAAACAATTTGAGGTAGTAAACACGACTTTCAGGCAATATTGATATGTACGAAATTTAGTTATCCTCGAAATCTCTTCCTCTAGTCCAAAGAATAAGGGGAAAATAATTCTAAAGTCTTTGAGTTTATTTAACACTGGCTTGCAGTAAAGAACGCAAGGAAAGCTTATGAAAAGTCTGTATGGCAAAAGCGGGAACGGCTATGATCAAAGGCATTATTGCTAAAGCACGTTGCTATGTGTTTATTTATTATTGCAAAATTAAATTTAAAAGTAAAATATTGTAGCAAGAACAAAAAAGTAAAACTATTTGCCTGCGATTTGTGTTAGCATTTATGTAAATAATTAAATAAAACCGTTAAATATTGTAAATATTCGCTATTTTTATGGGTACGTCAACACTAAGGTTCTTTGCACCCGTCACATGTCCTTTCTTTACAAGTCTGTTGCGGACATTAAAACACACCCATGCCCTCGCCGGGACTCGAATCCGACACCTCCGGATCAAAGCGAGCTGAGCCGACCACCCAACACGCTCGGCTACCGAGGCCGGCATAAAACTGTTATGTTGGCCTCTTAATGTAAATACATAGCCTACTTTTAAATAAAAATGTTAATTGTTATCTAAAAAACAAATGAGCAGACACACGTTTTTCATGTTACATTTCATTTGCATGAGGAATATAATAGCTGCTTAAATCTGCCATACGAAGACGTAATTTTTATTTTTTTAAAAGGGAGGGAGTGAGTCATTCATTCATTTATTTCAGTGATCAGAGCCACCCCAATAATTTTGACAAGTCGGCGCCCCTGGGCACGGTGTTATATGCACGTTAAAATTTACATTACCTTTACCTATGGAACTCACCAGAATACATGTTGCTAAATTCCACTGAGTCTATTTTTGCGTTCAAAAGTAAATTTTAAAAAATTGCAACGCATTAATCACTAGACTATTCAGAAAGCACTTCATCAACATTATTTACTGATGTAGATGTAGATTCAGTACCACTTGAGAGTTCACAAGGGGATACGAAATCAATACCGGGAAGAACGTTCGCAATAACGACGACCCAATGCGACGAGGAAAGGAATTTTCACAATTCTGGCAAGAGTCACCGCGTGACTTTTTTGGGGGGGCGGGGAGCGGGAATGCAAAATTGAATGTTGCGGTGGCGGTAGCTTACATGGTTTAGACATATCGAAAGTTCTCAAACGACACTGTAAAGATTCGTGATAAACCTCCAATACCGCTCTCCAAATTTTCCATTATATAATCAAAGCTCAAGAATGGGTTTAAACTCGATGACGTCACAGAATTTTCAGACCGCGAGGGTTGACAAAATCCCATTCATTCTCTTTGCAAAAGGGGATGAGGCCTTGCTCGAAAAAGGTTTTATATCCCTGCAAAAGGGGACCTTCAGGCAGTGGGCAGAGAACACAACGTAACTTGACTGCGGGACAGAAGGGATGCCTTCTTGCGAGGCATAGAGGACCAGTCGTCCTTGAGCGAGGGAAGGTTGGGGGAGAGACGAATCCATTGACCATAGTTTGATGTCGTGGGTCAACGATTTCTTTAAAAACAACCCGCAAACTCCGTGCTGTGACTTCCTGCGTGATGTAGGCTTTGTCTTGGTTGGGACCAGAGGCGCAAACACGAATTTTTGTCTGGGGGGAGGCAAGTACCAGGATAATCGTACCAATAATAATAATAATAATGTTAATAATAATGTTGCTAATAATGTTATTGTAACATTATTATTATTATTATTATTGATTTACTTTATTTTACTTCTCTTCTTGTGCCGATCACCACTACTAGTTAGCAGTCTTAAAAATATTCCCGAATCAAACGATAGTATTATATATATCGTAATATTGGGCAATGTTTGTTAGAAGTTTTAATTTAAATTTTAGATTAACTGAATACTTAAGAAGAAATGATGCCTCTCGCTCGAGCGCGTTCGTCTCCCGAGTTTTCCCCGTTTACTTCTGAAAGAAGTAATCAATTCCACTTCTCCGTAACTATTGGACTTACGACGTTCAAATTTTTATGGGACACTTTTCAAAGGTTTATTTCATAATCTATTCATTCAAATTTTCATTCTCACAAATGGTTTGATTTACATTAAATTTGGCAATGTTCATTCCAAATGCCATAAACAGGCGAAGTCAAAAGCGACCCTTTACACGGAACGGGGTCTTTCGCGGCGGTTGGAGTTTTTTTCCCCTCATTTCGGCAGGACCGCGAAGGAAGGGAGGGGTGCTGCTAATGGCCCGCCTGCTTTTGACCACGGAATGCTTGAACCTCCTTTCAGTGTGTTTTACGAAGCAACGGGAGTTTGTGTTATTTGTAACAAGTGCCAAACCTTCGTTGGAAGAGTAAACCTTCAAGAAATGGAAGATAGTAGAAAGAAAAGGCGCAGAATAGATCTAATACAGATCCGTGAAGACAGCCCCACCCATAACGGCACAAATTATAAGACATATCCTAAAAATTAGTGCCGAATTAGTGCTACCAAAGTATGGAATCCAAAAAATTAGTGCTACTTTAATATACCAGAAAAATGAAAATCATTCTGGGTGAGGCTAACTTCACGGTGGCCCCACCCACAACAGCATAAATTACGAAACATGTGCTAAGATTTAGTGCTAAATTAGTGCTGATCATCCCGCCTGAAAGAAAAATTAGTGCTATTAATACAAGCAAGTTATTAGAGATTTATTGATTCCTTTGATCTCTGCCGCCTGTGAAACTAGCCCCACCCACAACACCCAAAATGTTTAAATCCCACGCCAAGATTTAGTGCTCAATTAGTGCTGATCAACCCGCATGAAAGTAAAATTAGTGCTATTAATACAAGCAAGTTATTAGAGATTAATTGATTTCTTTCATCTGTGCCGCCTGTGAAGCTAGCCCCACCCACAACACCCAAAATGTTTAAATCTTACGCCAAGATTTATTGCTAAATTAGTGCTGATCATCCCGCATGAAAGAAAAAATAGTGCTATTAATACAAGCAAGTTATTAGAGATTTATTGATTCCTTTGATCTCTGCCGCCTGTGAAGCTAGCCCCGCCCACAACACCCAAAATGTTTAACTCTTACGCCAAGATTTAGTGCTGATCAACCCACATGAAAGAAAAATTAGAGCTATTAAAACAAGCAAGTTATTAGTGATTAATTGATTTCTTTCATCTCTGCCGCCTGTGAAGCTAGCCCCACCCACAACATCCAAAATGTTTAAATCCCACGCCAAGATTTAGTGCTAAATTAGTGCTGATCAACGGGCATGAAAGAAAAATTAGTGCTATTAATACAAGCAAGTTATTAGAGATTTATTGATTCCTTTGATCTCTGCCGCCTGTGAAGCTAGCCCCACCCACAACACCCAAAATGTTTAAATCCCACGCCAAGATTTAGTGCTCAATTAGTGCTGATCAACGGACATGAAAGTAAAATTAGTGCTATTAATACAAGCAAGTTATTAGAGATTAATTGATTTCTTTCATCTGTGCCGCCTGTGAAGCTAGCCCCACCCACAACACCCAAAATGTTTAAATCTTACGCCAAGATTTATTGCTAAATTAGTGCTGATCATCCCGCATGAAAGAAAAAATAGTGCTATTAATACAAGCAAGTTATTAGAGATTTATTGATTCCTTTGATCTCTGCCGCCTGTGAAGCTAGCCCCACCCACAACATCCAAAATGTTTAAATCCCACGCCAAGATTTAGTGCTAAATTAGTGCTGATCAACGGGCATGAAAGAAAAATTAGTGCTATTAATACAAGCAAGTTATTAGAGATTTATTGATTCCTTTGATCTCTGCCGCCTGTGAAACTAGCCCCACCCACAACACCCAAAATGTTTAAATCCCACGCCAAGATTTAGTGCTCAATTAGTGCTGATCAACCCGCATGAAAGTAAAATTAGTGCTATTAATACAAGCAAGTTATTAGAGATTTATTGATTCCTTTGATCTCTGCCGCCTGTGAAGCTAGCCCCACCCACACCACAACACCCAAAATGTTTAAATCCCACGCCAAGATTTAGTGCTCAATTAGTGCTGATCAACCCGCATGAAAGTAAAATTAGTGCTATTAATACAAGCAAGTTATTAGAGATTAATTGATTTCTTTCATCTGTGCCGCCTGTGAAGCTAGCCCCACCCACAACACCCAAAATGTTTAAATCTTACGCCAAGATTTATTGCTAAATTAGTGCTGATCATCCCGCATGAAAGAAAAAATAGTGCTATTAATACAAGCAAGTTATTAGAGATTAATTGATTCCTTTGATCTCTGCCGCCTGTGAAGCTAGCCCCACCCACAACACCCAAAATGTTTAAATCCCACGCCAAGATTTAGTGCTCAATTAGTGCTGATCAACCCGCATGAAAGTAAAATTAGTGCTATTAATACAAGCAAGTTATTAGAGATTAATTGATTTCTTTCATCTGTGCCGCCTGTGAAGCTAGCCCCACCCACAACACCCAAAATGTTTAAATCTTACGCCAAGATTTATTGCTAAATTAGTGCTGATCATCCCGCATGAAAGAAAAAATAGTGCTATTAATACAAGCAAGTTATTAGAGATTTATTGATTCCTTTGATCTCTGCCGCCTGTGAAGCTAGCCCCACCCACAACATCCAAAATGTTTAAATCCCACGCCAAGATTTAGTGCTAAATTAGTGCTGATCAACGGGCATGAAAGAAAAATTAGTGCTATTAATACAAGCAAGTTATTAGAGATTTATAGATTCCTTTGATCTCTGCCGCCTGTGAAGCTAGCCTCACCCACAACACCCACGCCAAGATTTAGTCATTTTGGGTGTTGATGGAGACCCGGGCTCGATACCCGGCGGAGGCACATGACAGTGCTTCGGATCCCACTTTAAACTGTATGTCCAATCCCTATTAGCCTTTCTGTGCATAAAGTGGACTTAAAACCACAATTCATCTCTTTTCATTTAGATCGTTAGGCGGCCAAGGCCGACTTTCGCCATCCCCAGCTATGTTTCGGGACTTGATAATACTAAGAAAAGCAGGTACTGCAAGCGAAGCGAGGAAGAAAATTTTACGAAAAGCATTTTTATTTACATAAAATTGGAAGTTGTGGGTGGTAATTGCCCCTTGCAGATGCACTTGGCCGTCAATGTTCCCCCCCCCCAGAACTCATTTCCGTCCAAGGCTGGGGTGGGGGGCAATGCCCCCTGTAGTTGCGCCACTGTTGCATTATCTCCCTCTGCTGAGGCATGTGGGAGTGATGCCGGCAGTATCTTGACCTGCTTGGACCTTTGCGCCATGGGTTATAATTATAATTATTGTTTACACGGAGAGAGAAATTGTATTGTATATGCTTCATCATCCTCATCGTCGCGATTAAACTAAGAGTTATAAAAGCAACGAAAATAATAAATACAGTCAGTTTATGTGAATTATAGGACTGTGTTTTCCATAAAGACCTCGTATGCTTTCTTTCAATTTACTTTATCTTGAAACTTTTTTCCATCAAAGTTGATCTAACGGTGAGGTGAATATAAGTGTAATAAACTTAAATATATTGCTCTTTATATCATTAGATTAAGAAAGTCGAGATGGAGGAATAAAAATATGAAACTGGGAGGAAGAGCCTCCATTATGGTACCATCTTTGAATTTATCCGGAGTGATTAAGTACAAACTGATACACGTACCTATATTTTCTACATTTAATGGACAGCCTCAGTGGCCAAATGATTTGAGTTATCGACTCAAAATCTCACCGCCGAAGATTCCAGGTTTGAACTTCGCCCTGGGTAATGTACACGTTTTCTTGAAAATTCTATTAATGTTTGAATTAGTAAGATTTTCGGACAGATTTCATTAGTATATATCCCACGACATATATTGATCGCTGATCATATAAATTAGAAACTATCTGTTGAAAATATAAATTACAAATTTGCGCTATCTGGGTGTCGTTCAATTTGTCTTTCAAACATGGATTCGTTAAATTGTACGCAATTGAGGCTTTTCAAATCTCATTTCACAGTGGATGTTTTTTTTTATGTGGAAGCAATTCTGTGAAGACGGGACTAAATATAATCTAAAAACTAATTTCTGACATAAGCACAGAAATAAGCGTAATATTTCTAATGGCGCCTTCTTTGACGAGATCCCAAGAGAAGAAATGGAGGACCTCTTCAACCTGGACATTAACGATAGGTTAATTATCATCTCTTAAACATGTAATTCAATTTCTGTAACAGTGCATTAATTATTATAATAGGCCCGAACCCGAAGTGACATTGGAACATGCTCTTCACAGGAATATTAGAAAATGGAATCCAAGAAGTTAAATGAAGATAGAAGTGTTTTAGTGTTCTAAGGTAAAAACCTGCAATTTTGTGACTGTCTTCGTTTGGATATCACTTTAATTCATTCCTGAATTAACAAACTTACGGACAGAAAACGGCAGCAAAAGTTTCACTAGAATAACCTACAAAAAAAGAAGCTCATTAGTAATAAAATAACCCAATAATTTTTTTCAGCGAGTTTGCAGATTCAAAATAAAATACCAGGCTGTCCCAGAAGACCTGCACCATACTAAAACGAAAACGAAACTCAGAACATCAGAAACAAAGACAGACTTTATTCAGCAAAGTACAGGCCTCCATGTTCAATTACCTTCACCCACCTCTGCGACAACAGTTCAATCTGATGGCGATACCAGGTGGCAGGTTTAGAATTGAAAACCTCACGACAGGCAGAATTTTCCTCATCATATGAACTGAAGTGCCGACCACACAGGAAATGAGAGAGAGCGAAACAAACCGTAATCCGATGGTGCAACTTCCAGACTATAGGCGGGATGAGGTAACAACTCAAATCCGTCAAGCTCAGCTAGTGTGTTGGTCACTCTTCGAGACCGGTGACTGGGAGCATTGTCATTTTGCAGCAGTAACCTCTTCCTCCTCGTTAATGCCGGGTATTTCCCGTCCAGAATGGCATACACTCGGCGTAATCGTTCAGAATACATTTCACCTGTTACAGCATGACCTTCTGGAACAAACTCATAATGGACAATCCCGTCAATATTCCACCACACACTCAGCATGAGCTTTTTCCCAAATCTGTCCTGTTTCACATGGGCGATGGCCTCCTGTCTTCTTTTCACCCACTGTTTACGTGTATCGGGGTTTTCAGAAACACCCACTTCTCGTCTCCTGTCACAATTCTCCTCCAAAAACGAAGATCATGCGGGTTTTGTAGCAATGTCTAGCAAATTGCAACTCTACGCTGGGCCTGCACCTCTGTCAGCTCGTGTGGACTTTGTCGATATTGTTTATTGGTGTAATCCATGTCATGCAAGCGAATTTTTACTGTCGATTTGGATGCCCCAACCACTCTGGCTAACACGTGTGCTGGATTGTGGTGTAACATGCACAGCATCCTGCAGAGACTCGTTAATGTCCATCGGAGGTCACCCCGTGCGGGCCTTGTCCGCGAGGCGTAGATCACCCGAAGCGAATTTTTTAATCGATTCACCACTTCTTCGTTCTCGACACGACAAATTTCCTCCGCTGCCGCTTTTGCTGTTAGACATTTTTTCCATAAAAAAGCTAGCACTGCACGAAGTGCAATTTGGTCCTCACTCATCGTGCCCACTTTAATTTCAAAGGAACACTCGCTACACATGCTGCGCGTGCCTTCACTTGATCCCACGAACCTGTCCTCTATGCCTGCCAACAGCCTTTCACCGGTGGCGCCACCTACCCTCGCAAACTTCATCTCTTGGGGCTCAGTGTGCTGATGGTGCAGGACTTCTGGGACAGCATGGTATTAGTGTTGAACTAGTGTTTATTGACTAAATTATATATTTTACGCATGTACATATTTGTTGTGTGTATATGATAGGACAGGGTTTCGCCGATAAGCTGTCATTCTTCTGCTGGCTTCCTGCTTAATTGACTTCTATAGTGAGTACAGTTTTAAATAAAATTATTGATTTGATTTGCTTTCTTTTACTTCGCTTTTTGTGCCATTTTTGTCTAATTTGCGAGGATGGTGATGAGGAATGATATGATGAAATTGATAAATGGACACTCACAAACATCCATGCCCAGGCCGGAATTCGAGCCCAGGATCCCTGTCGTCGTAGCGCGATGTGCTAAGCACTCCGCCACGGGGGCCGGCAGTTTTAATTACACAATTAAAATCAATCAATTTAATAATACAATAATTAATTTTATACGGAATAATATTATATATTTTTTATCAGAAAGGGGTTTGTCAATAATAATGAACAGAAATATAATTTAATGATGATGGCTTGAGGAACTTATATGCTATAATATTGCATTGGTCCAGTGATTGGTAACTAATTTAAATTTATATTTGTCAGTCTTTATGATTATACCACACTTTCCAATTGTTAGTATTAACTATAAAAAAAATTGAAAAGTATTTACGAATAAATGTGTTGGGATTGGGCATCGTACTATAAAATAAAAAAAATACTAGACCGAGGTCTCGAAAAGGTTGAGAACCACTGGGATAGAGTAACCAACCTACCATCTGCTCTGTGTTCCTATGGACACAAGCAAGTGGAGAATAGAAGCTGCTGCGGATTTTGTCACGCTGCCCCTGCCCATGGCTATGGTAAAAGGCCGAGGCTATTTATTCTGGATGAGGCAGTTCACTCCCCCCCTCCCCTCTCTCTCAATCCCTCCCATCGGGCGAAACACTAGAAACCTGCCCTCTAGGTCCCGTCGATTCTCGAAACCTGTTTTGTTTACCCTCGCTGAAAATGAGGAAGAAAACGGAATCGGAAAGTGAGAAGCCGACCATTTAGTGAGGCAATTGTACGCTGTTACCAAACTCAATATAATTAAAATCAAGTATGAAATCGTTATTGCTACTGTAACGGTCGGATTGACCATTACTGGTTTTGGTATATTGTAATAATTAATTGCTGGCCAGCTACAAGGTGTAGGGTTAAGTAATATGTTTCCAATGAGTGTATTTTTATGTTATTATTGCATGTAAGTGTATATGCTTATTGGATTGTGCTTTGCTGGATGTTAGATTCCCCTGTCTCTTACCTCCCCGGTTGGGGGAGCTAGCAGTCTTTCAAAAGACCGTTGGCAGTGGAATTTTCCAACGCTACGGGGTCCACGTCCACGGACGTTTACCCCGACTATAAAAAGAGCCAGTGGGCTTTAGCAAAAAAATAGTGTTTCCCCATTGATCGACGAAAGAGGAACGTCTCCTCAAGTTTAGTCCACTTATGGTGGCTAAACTGGATAAAATACTGTAGCATCTGGTTATGCCAGCCCCTGTTGCTGTCCCAATTCCCCTTTTAGAAAAAGCTTTGATTATGTGGATATTTCCGTATTTGATTAATTGATGCCCGAAAGAAGGAGTGAAGGCGTAAGGAAACGCATTTGTAACGGAATATCATTTAAGTTGAGGATAGGCCCACCGAGCTAGTTATGCTAACTCGGTGGTAAGGGAAGTGCCGATGGTTATGCCATAGGTGCGCAAGTTTATTGATTTAGAGATTTGGTAATTTGGTCTATGCAAGACACTCATGGAAACGCTCTGTAAAATATGTATATATCTAACTACGTATAATAAACCAATATATCCTACGAGAATGTTATAATTTCAAGAACTACGGTACTGTCCATTTAACCAGTTGTATATTCACTTGCTGTATATGTGTAAACGAACCAGGGACATACAAATATAAATTGTTATGTGAAACCCCCCCTTTTTGTAATTCCGGCGCAAATATAATCTGCTCGCTTTGCACCCAGGGTGAGGTGAAAGGAGAGATTGAGGGATGAAAGTAGGAAGTAATCCAGAGGGCCGGATAGAAACGAGGGATAGGGGGGCCGACGATTTTCACATATGGGGGCTCCATTGTCCAGGATATATCTTGTTGTATAAATTGTCGTCAGGTCTATAGGTTTGAAAGATAGACGGACTGACGGACGGATAGATTTTTTAATTTTTACAACAAAGATCGTACAGAAGTGAATGTTATTACGTAGTGGAAAAAGTAAAGTAGAAAAAATGGCAGTACAAATAGATAGAGATTTGCTTGGACAGCTATTGGGTAATCAGGATATATGCGATAAATCTCAGGAGGAAATTATTAGGGAATTAAATAATCTTGCTTTATCGCGCACTGATCAGCAGAGTGCTAAGGAACAGGAGAAAAAAGTTCAGAAAATTCTCGATAAGTCAAATTTACCGATTCCAGTCTTCACGGGGAGCGATGACAAGATTTCGCCGCATGATTATTTGCAGGAGTTGCGGAATTATAAAGATGTCATGGGCATTTCGGAGAAGTCATTGTTTGACAAGATTCTTCCGTTTTCGCTAAGGAGGGCTGCAGGGGATTGGTTTAGATTTTCACGCCCGTTTGAAGATTTCAAGAGCTTTGAAAATGCTTTTTTAGAAGAATATTATTCTGTAGATTATAAGAATGAGATCGAACGTTTGATTCTGAATCGCTTCCAAATGAGCGAAGAATCTCTGGTTTTGTTTATTCGTCGAATGAGGAAACTGTTTTCTATGAGGCAAAAAGAGACAGAGGAATGTGAAGTAATAGAACATATTCTATCTCATGCACACCCTAGTTTCCGAAGGCATTTGTATGGAATGCAATTTCAGACTTTGAAGGAATTGGAATCTGAAGCAACCATTGTTCAGAGGAGGTTGTATTCAGAAATGCTTTATTATTCACCACTCGCCGGTGAGACGGAATTATCTTTTTCTGAAGTTTGCAACACTGAAGAGGACACCTCGCGAAGAACAGGAGTAAAACATTTGGCTTTGACCGCGAGGACAAGCGAAGGGGGAACCGAGAGTGACCAGCTACCCTTATGCTCTCTCAATCCAGGTTTAGGAAAAAGGGTCAAGGGCTGTGAAACAACCGCGTTTCTAAGAAGGGGCATTGGCGGTGACGCAACCGTAGGGCAAAAGAGACCCTCTTTTGATGCAACTTTTGGGCAAGCGGGGGCCAATAAAAATTCTGCAAAGTTAATTTGTTGGGGCTGCCGTTGTGAGGGCCATAAACGTCAGGAATGTCAACAGGCCAATAAAAGGAACCAACCCGCTGGAAAGGGAGGTCAGCAGCGTCCCCAAATAAACATTCTGTCACCCGCCGGGAGAAAACGCAGAAACAAAGGCCGTTTTTTGAATGGAGAAGGCTGTTTTCAGCAAGACCTCGAACCTCTCATTCAATGTAAAATTAACAACAAACGCTTTGTATTATTTGCAGATACGGGAGCTTCAGCTTCTACGCTAAGTTTGGAAACAGCCAAGTTGTTAGAGAGGGATGGAAATAAATTCATGAAGACGAGAAAATGGAACATTTCGTTAGCTGTGGGCAGTGTTACATCAGTTGGCGAAATGTATGCTACTGTTTGTATTAATAACATGAAATTTAGGCATAAATTTATCATCCTTGAGAATTGTTTCCGAGACATAATCGTTGGGAGGGATTTTTTGAGACAGAGTGGGATAATTTTGCACATTGAGGAGAACGGTTGGTCGTTCAAGGATAGCGACGTGATTTACACGTTCTCTAAGCGTGCATGTAAACGAGAATTCGCTGTTACAGTTATGCAGAGAAATAACGTGGTACAGGAAAGGAATAACTCGTCAGATCACTCGCGCCTGGATGGATGCAACACACATGCACAAGAGAATAGCGGGAAGTCTACGAATGAGGATACGGGGCAATTAGTCGATTCCCAAGGACTCGAAGTTCAGAAGACTGCAAACGCTGGTGCATTATGCTCTCTGAAAATCTCTAATGAGGTAAAGAGGAAACAGTGGAAGGGAATAGTAAGGGAAAATACATTTCGTCGAAAAAATTCCATTTCTACGAACGAGAAGAACCATTCATTATCATTGTTGCCTTTTGCTTTAGAGGACAATGAAAAGGATGAATTACTGGTTTCTGAGAGGCTACAAAAAACTTCATCGCTTGTTTCAGAGCAAATGAGAGACAGTTTGTTATCTCATATAATGAAGCAACTGAAGGGAAAGCATTTCTCTGGGAGTAGGAAATATAAGGAGAAAGTTTCTAAGTTGGCCAATCAGTCGTTTTTGGATGAGGAGGGAGTTTTGTGCAGGAGGATAGACTGCAAGCAAGATTCTAAGGGAACAGCCCAGATATGGGTCCCGTTGAGTTTGAAATCTCAAATATTGACGTCACATCACGATTCTGAATTTGCAGGACACAATGGGAAGCAGAAAACTTTGTCGAAAATCAAGGAGAAATATTCGTGGCTTGGAATGACACGAGATATCGCTCGCTACGTCAGAAGTTGCGTTCCCTGTACTGTTTCCAGCAAAAGGAAGACAGAAGAAGTGAGACTGAAATACAAGAAAACGAGCCCAGCCTTACTTCAGGTGTTCCAGGATGAAGAGAACGAGATCAAATGTAGGCTATGTAAATTTCGCATTGGAGACAAGGTGTGGCTGAAAGAGCACACTACATCTGGTAGCTTGCATGGCGTTTATGGTGGACTTGCACCGAAATATTCAGGTCCATGTTTAATGTCTGGAAGGATTAAAGATGATACTTTCAGGGCAAAGAATGCGAAGGTTTGTCCGATTGTGGAAGGTGAACCACGCCAGTTGTCCAGCCATAAACCACCAGCTTTTGCTGTGAGGTGGAGGGACAGAAAACGGTTGAGGGGAGCCACGCGACAAGCTCCTAATGAGGGTTCGGGAGACTACGCCTAGACAGCAATCCCAGCTGTCATAATAGCCGACCGCCGATCTTCTTTTTATTTGATATTTTTTATTTAGTTTTCATTTGTATATAACTTACCCCCATTTTCTTCATTTTCACAACACTGTTTATTTATTTGCGTGTCTCCAAGTTGTAAACAGAAAGACACATTGCGAAGTTAGGTTCGAGAGTCGAACCAGGACTCGGTTGAGAGTCGAACCTAAGACTCAGTTGGGAGTCGAAGCCAAGGACTCGGTCAGGAGTCGAAGCCAAGGACTCGGTCAGGAGTCGAAGCCAAGGACTCGGTCAGGAGTCGAAGCCAAGGACTCGGTCAGGAGTCGAAGCCAAGGACTCAGTTGGGAGTCGAACCAGGTACTCAGTTGGGAGTCGAACCAGGGACTCAGTTGGGAGTCGAACCAGGGACTCAGCCGGGAGTCAAACCAGGGACTCAGTCGGGAGTCGAACCAGGGACTCAGTCGGGAGTCGAACCAGGGACTCGTTGGGTAGTCAAACCAGGAACCAGAGTAAACCAACTTCAAGGAAGATGCTGTCAGGAAGACTTCATCCTAGAGAGGATACTTCAGTGGCGGACTTCACAAGGAAGAGGAAGCTTGGTGAATCTGTGAACATTGTGGACAACGTGATAAAGTGAATGAACTAGTGACTATTTCATTTTTCAGATACTCTGAGAACAGTTGAATACTTTAGTGGGTATTGTGTAATTGTGTTGGATGATTTTGTAAATATGGTGATCTGGTTTTGAGTGTATTGTTTTTTCTTGTTCCTCTTGAAGGGGGGAACTATGTAACGGTCGGATTGACCATTACTGGTTTTGGTATATTGTAATAATTAATTGCTGGCCAGCTACAAGGTGTAGGGTTAAGTAATATGTTTCCAATGAGTGTATTTTTATGTTATTATTGCATGTAAGTGTATATGCTTATTGGATTGTGCTTTGCTGGATGTTAGATTCCCCTGTCTCTTACCTCCCCGGTTGGGGGAGCTAGCAGTCTTTCAAAAGACCGTTGGCAGTGGAATTTTCCAACGCTACGGGGTCCACGTCCACGGACGTTTACCCCGACTATAAAAAGAGCCAGTGGGCTTTAGCAAAAAAATAGTGTTTCCCCATTGATCGACGAAAGAGGAACGTCTCCTCAAGTTTAGTCCACTTATGGTGGCTAAACTGGATAAAATACTGTAGCATCTGGTTATGCCAGCCCCTGTTGCTGTCCCAATTCCCCTTTTAGAAAAAGCTTTGATTATGTGGATATTTCCGTATTTGATTAATTGATGCCCGAAAGAAGGAGTGAAGGCGTAAGGAAACGCATTTGTAACGGAATATCATTTAAGTTGAGGATAGGCCCACCGAGCTAGTTATGCTAACTCGGTGGTAAGGGAAGTGCCGATGGTTATGCCATAGGTGCGCAAGTTTATTGATTTAGAGATTTGGTAATTTGGTCTATGCAAGACACTCATGGAAACGCTCTGTAAAATATGTATATATCTAACTACGTATAATAAACCAATATATCCTACGAGAATGTTATAATTTCAAGAACTACGGTACTGTCCATTTAACCAGTTGTATATTCACTTGCTGTATATGTGTAAACGAACCAGGGACATACAAATATAAATTGTTATGTGAAACCCCCCCTTTTTGTAATTCCGGCGCAAATATAATCTGCTCGCTTTGCACCCAGGGTGAGGTGAAAGGAGAGATTGAGGGATGAAAGTAGGAAGTAATCCAGAGGGCCGGATAGAAACGAGGGATAGGGGGGCCGACGACTTTCACACTACAGAGAATTTGAGTGAATAGATTATGAAATAAACCTTTAAAAAGTGTCCCATAAAAATATGAAGGTCGTAAGTCCAATAGTTACGGAGGAGTGGAATTGATTACTTCTTTTACAAATAAACGGGGAAAACTCGTCTTTCTAGGAAAGGGAGGGGGAGACGGTCACGCTCGGGCGAGGGGCATGATTTCCTCTTAAAATACTATTTTTATATTTATAAAGTTACTGGACAAATGACAGTTATACAAAATTTTATTGCTTGAGACCTCAATTCGAGATGTTGGAATGAGCTCTAATTTATATGACTGAAAATGTAAGAACATAACCATCAACAAAATTTTCAATATGCAGTTATTCTCACAAAATACTTTAAAAATGAGTATTTCACAAAATAATCGTTTATTTTTTAAAAATAGATTTATTGATTTAGTGTGAAAGTTTATACTATTTGGAGCACTTCTGAGAAAACCAGACATTCATAGGCGTCACCGTTCCCGAGAAATATCAAACCAAAATAAATCTAATACGGTGGACTATTTTGAACATGGGAGGCATCGGCACGCACATAGCGATTGGCTCCTCGACTGAAAATTCCTTAAATGGCATAACAATTATACTACCAAGACTCTTGCTTTTATCAAAAAGTGTAACAATTCGTCAATCATTAGGGACTTAGCCGCTGGACAGTGATCAAGATGGTGGGTACAAGTCCTCTATTTGGAGACACATCTTATGGCGATTCTTTGATTAAATACATTAAAACTTATATCAGTTTAACGCTTATAAATTAGGCTATAATTTTTATTCCAAATAATTTTCTCTCGCATAATTTATTTGATAGTTACAATCGAGAAAATTCTAAAAGTGCAGGAAGACTTGTGTCCATTTTACAGGGGAAGACAAGACTTGTCTTTATTTTAAAAGATGATTTCTTACATAACGCGAAAACCACTTACATTCGTATCATTGCCTATCCTTCCAATTTTCATTTATTTCGAATTGAAATAAATGAATATCCCGCATCTATCACCACGTGGGATCGTACTACGGGTAATGTAGCTCATTCATCATTCATCACCCCAACTATTGGCATACTCGCTGTTCATGGCAAACCTGATGGTAAGGTGCAAGTGGTACTGACTAAACACATACGTGTGGCTAGGGTTAGCAGATCGCTGTAAGGGAAATGTAGGACATGCTGTCCCAAAATGTAGGTAGGACACAAAACATTCTCAATAAATAATAGATATTTCTATAGAACACTTTAGAAAGTAGTTGAAAAGTGACACTTTTCAGTTTTAAAAAAATGAATTCTTAATGAATTTTTAAATGCAAAATTTCAAAACTTGCAATCATACTAATCAATGCACCTCTCACTACATGAGGAGGAGACAATCTTTATGAAAATTTCAGGTTTAGTCAAACTATATTTATGTTAGAGTGGACAGTCAAACTCTTTGAAATTATAGGGACCAGTACCAAACAAACATTTTACAGACTTCATGAAAAAATAATTTCTCTCGTGAGTCTGTTGTGCTGATGGTAATGAAAGTACTCTCTCAACATTTGAATTATGACCTGTAATGGCAAACAAATATTCAGCAGTTACCGTAATTGAAAATGGTTCGAGAAGTTTCATCTTGAGTAGTGTCCAGGGTGTCTACCAAGACAACACATCCAGAATTCTTGACTTTTTCTGGACTTTTCTATACCTTTTTCCGTTTTTCTTAATGTCTATTTATTCGACCCCTACTTAGGTAAAGTTGAAAATTAGTAATTAAGAAAATAAATATTTATTTAATGAAAAACCCTACTAAAGAGCCTGAACTGTGGTTGGCAGATAAGCGAGGCTTTGGCGTCTACTCACAGCCAGTATAAACTTATGTCGGGCTTGTGTCGGTTATCCCTATATGTTTGTGACTGTCCCTTCATCCATCTTATCTTACCACCATTCATCCTCATCTTCGCGATTAGCCAAAGGGACAGAAAAAAGTGAAGTAAAATAAACTAAATCAACCAATCAGTCATTATGATAGCAAAAATTCTTGACCACAAGAATAATTTATTGCCTTTTTATTGACTTCTTGACCTACTTGTTAATTTCTTTACTTTTTCTTGACTACCATGACTTTCTTGACTGGCAGACACCATGAAGAATTTTGTTATCTATACCCCTGCTTTACAATCAAATTGTATTGAATATTGAATCAGAATAGGCAAGACCTTGTTCCATCAGTATAAACCTTAAGGCAAGAAATTCTGCTCAGGCATTGAACAGTGACGTTATCAGAAAGTGGTCAAAAAACTTTGTTCATTAAGTGCTTCCGTTTTCCTGTTTGTTTAATAGCAGGACAAACTTTGGGGGGGGGGGGGGCAATGACTCATGGCCGCGTTCACCAACGCCGATTATTTCGAAGTTCAGATGAACGAGATCAATTTTAATCCACAATAAATGAACTTGGTTTAAGGATTTGCATTGCACCAACGAAAAACGACGTTCAGGAGATTCCGTTCAACTGATCCGAGATTAATTTGTAAGGCTATACCTGATTGGTTGGCTAACACAAATTACAACCAAGAACCCCATAGAGTAATGTGATGTGGTAAAGTATCAACATGTAGGAGAAGAAGATAATTCGGGCTGCAAACTTCTCTGAATTTGAGAGATGTACTAATCAACCTTGTCAATATGTACAAGGATGTAGTGGAGTGTAAAGAAATAATGATATTAAAGAAGAACTGACGGCACAACACAAAAGGAGGAGAAAGCATGGAACCTTCTTCTACGGGACTTTAATGCCTTACGAAATACATTCGATTTTGAGAGAACAGTGTACGCTGAACCTCGCCCGCAATAAAGATATATTATTATTATTATTTCTATTATTACTGTACTGTGGTAACTATTTGAATTTTTCATTTCTTAATTCTTATATATTTATATTGTCGTGTCGTGTAAATAGCCAGTAACATGTATTTTCGTAAATTTATACAATCATATTTCCAACACCATGTAGCAATATCGTAAACATTGCTGTGTTCTAATTTACCTTGCACGTAATATATGACATTTATATATGTTTTGTGTTCTGGGATAGAAAGTACAGTATTTATAAACATTACAACTTTGCACAACAGAACCACAATTTATTATTATTATTTTGGCAGTTTTTAGTTTACATAGTTCTCGAATTATCAGCATTGTACATCCAACATCTCTAGCGTTTGCACGCCCTCGATATCACTTTCCGCTCTTTTTATATTAAAAAACAACTGCCTGCAGTCGAAGCGTCAGTATCGTGAACCAGGATCACACACCAAAACGGTCGCGAATGGCCGATCAGAAGATAAACAAGTGTTGAACCGTCTTCGTGCAATGGAATTTTCCAGGGATCCTTTCCCGATCAGAGTTTAAAATTTGATCTTCGTTCGTGCACACGGACATCAATGACTGAAGCAAAATAAATGTCACTATTGAGTTTGGAAGCGTAGTCCATAGATTTGTAACTTGCATGATTTCTTTCTGTTACCTATTTTCCTAATTAATATTTTGTGACGCTCAAAATGTAGGACTTTTATGATATTTTTCAAATTCCTCCCGGACGCCGGACATAAGGCTAAAATGTAGGACATGTCCGGGAAAAACCGGACGTCTGGTAACCCTACGTGTGGCAAGACACACCACTTGAGTTTTAAACCCCCAAAGACTGGATGAACATGGCTTATTGGAAAGGGTATACTTGTCTCTGCACTACAGCTGAAGATATGCGATGAGAGGTTACGCTCGAGACTATACAAAGAGTCTGACTTGCGACTCGTCTCGACACGGTCCCCCCAAGGCGTCCTCTTATCTCTCTTCGTAATCCTCGTACTCGCTCCTCGATTGATTGACTTAGAACTGACCACTGACCTCTCTCCTTCCAGACATTTATTCCAATCGAATTTACTCAGTAATGCCGACTCAGTTATCTGTAGACTCTTCCTTGATTGCGATCGTTTACACCTGTTTGCAACGACGGCGATCAAGGAAGCTCGGCAATGTCTGACAAGACATTCATTCCTTAGATGGTTCTAGCAATTTCCTGATTTGAAACGTGATGGCTAAATGTCTGGGATTTTAGAGTTCGTTGTACGTTACATTTAAAAGATTCTACAGATCGTTACGATGCCCCTCTCCGGAAAATAATTCCTTTGAATTCGTCTTTATATGTGATCCAATCTTAGGGGTATCGTTCATTACCAAAATATAAAATCCTACAGATCGTTACGCATTATTGAACAACGAAACATTACCTTTTCTTCAGTCTATCTAATGAGGATCAAAAGTTTAATAGAAAAATAACTGCTTAGATATAATCCAGTAACTAAGAGTCTGTGAATCCGATGCTTGAGGGGAAGCACAGGGGAGAAGGACGTGAACTTTTGAGATTTTTTTCTTCTAGTAGAGGCCTAACAACTGACCAAAATCCATATTTTACGAAATCATTCCCAACATTCGTCGTTTTCAACTTAATTTTTTTTTTTTTTTTGGCTAACACAGAAGTTTTCACAACACTCCCACATCTCGTCCCCATGAACGCGGCTAAAAATATGAAAACAGTAACGTATAAATTAGCAATAACAGCACAAAATAAAGGCAATTATCAAGAGGAATATCATCTGTCTCTGAACAGTACGTATGTATATCCTCTAGCGCGACACAAATGAAAAGTCTCATTATAGCTCAGTTCATTGCTGATGCAGGACAAATTTCAAATTCATTTTTCTCTCTTATATAAAAAAAAACCCTCGATAAAACTTTATTAGTATGAAGAGGAAGGATGGTAGTTAAAAATATTCAAAAATGAGAAAAATCGATGGGGGTATGTTTTGAGCTGTTCAAACTTGAAATTTGAACATTTGAACAGTGTGTTCAAATTTTACAAAGTTTCAAAATTTTATCATCTCATAATATGCAACCGTTTTTCCCCTTTACAACGAGCTCAAGAACAACTCTTCTGTATCTTCGTTCGTTCCCGAGATATACTTAATTGAAAAGAGCATGTTGCTCAAAAATGACATTTTGAACAACCCTTATATAATTCGTAATAATCATATTTCAGCAAAATCCTTTCACAGGTTTTGGAGCAAAGCAAAGCTGTGTCCGAAATATCATCAACATCGTGACTATGAGGGTCAACTCCTGCCTGATTTGACATGGAATGAATGACCCGACCCATATTTATATATATAATGTCATTAAATGTCTCAAATTATTTTATAAAATATACAATATATTATATCGACTGTCTTTCATTCAAAATGTATAATTGCAAATAGATGAACAATGATGTGCATAAGGGAGGAGGGATAAAAAATAAGATATATTAAGATGATAATAGTTTCATGTATAAAATTCACATATAAATGCTATTACGTGTTTTATTAATATATCTATGTACTTCGTGATTGCTAACGAAAGACGATGAGAAATGGAGAAGAAGTAACAAGTCGGTCTAATTTCTGTGTTCTGGGGATTGCTGGGTTTAGTGTCCTTAGAGGTGAGGCTCTTTGTTGTCTGTTCTTTTTGTATGTTCTCGATATTATTCCAGTCATGTATATTCGAATCCGTTGGAAGAATTTTGTGGGGGGAGGGGGGAATTTCAAGACAAGATCGTTGGTGGCAGGAATTCCCCCCGCCCCCCCGGGATTCCGCACCCTGGTTTGGAACATTTATGTTACATATTATGCTGTTCATTAAATCACATTTTTGTAATCTGTAATTTTAAGGCAGTATATTGTTTGAAATAAAATATTCCAAACCATTTCAAAGGTAGAATTACAAGTATTGTCAACTGACCCCGAACATATCGTCAACTCACTCCACATACAGGTTGAATTGACAATTGTCACTCTTCAAAAAAAAAAAAAAAAAAAAAAAAAAAAAAATAACAAAATAAAAAAGCAATAATTTTACAATTTTTTGGAACATGGTGAATTAAAAATTTGTAGTGGTTGAGGAAAATACAAATATTGCTCGTAGGATTTCATCAATAGTATATCTTAATTTTTAATAGCTGCAAAAATGTAAACATAAAAACATGGTCAAGTACGATTTGATGTTGCTCTTAAAGTAGGGTGATCATAATATTTTGACCCAAAGGTCACTTTACTCCCTCCTGAAAAATTGGTTAGGCCTAATTAGCTATAAAATTATTGTCATTAACGTATTATTATTATTATTTATAGTAACCGCTGTAGCTCAGTCGGTGGTCGGCCTCCGTGGAGGAGTGGTTAGCATAGTGGTCCCGGGTTCGAATCCCGGCTAGGACTTGGATGTTTGTGTTGTCCGTAAATTTAGAAAACCGAGAATATAGAGAAAAACTGATATGTACGAATGTTGAGAAAATGTGTGTGAATGACGGGAGATACCACCGAAAAGGGGTATTTCTTTATTTTATATATAAAAAAGTCGGTATGGCGTCTGACTACCATGGCCCGGGTTCGATCCCGGCTGAGAGAACCGGGACTTTTTCCACCTGTTTATGCGGCTCCGGCGCTCGCCCAGTGTTGTATAAAGTGGATACCTGGAGGAAAGTATGGGAGGTAAATGCGGCCAGGGGCGTGGTGCTGATCACATCACTCCAAGCTTCGGCCGAGGTACGCCTTCATGGCGTGGTGGAAAGCACAGGGGAGCACTTTACCTTTTTTATTATTTATTATAGTATGGATCACATAAATGATACATCATGAACAATATCTATGTAAAATATGATCTCTCGTTGTCAAGAGCTATTAATTTTTATAATCTCGGTATGACTACTATGCCAGAAGTATTTTGCAGAAGGACCAATCTTCTTGAGAACAACTTTATTCTTTACTAACCGTTAATAAAGTTCCCCGAAAAAGTTGCATCACATATTAATATCTAACACAAAACGAGGGATTTGACATTTGAATTTCCGCCAAGACACAGAAAGTCATTCTTTTTAAGAATCTCTCAAATTTAGACTTGGTTTTCAAGCTAATTCCTAGACTTTTAAAAAACGGGACAAATAGTGTTTCTTGTATAATATCGACGGGACAACTGGGACACGCCTATGAAACGGGATTCTCTCGGTCAAAACGAGACGAATGGTCACCCTATCTTAAAGAAACGATTTTATTTCGAGCAAAGCGAAACAAAAATTATTTGAATTTCACGTTATTCAGTTCATTTTCATTTCTTGTGCGGCGAGGTCGAGTAAAGATTGTTGCAGTCAAGAAATGATTGTTGCGCCGGTGCATGGAATTCGCCGCCCCCAGTTTGTACTTCAGTTATGAGTTATTATTTTTTTCTTTTTGCTCAGGCCACTCGGGACTAGACCTACAGTTTAAAGTGGGACCCGAACCACTTGTAGCTCCACCGGGTATCGAACCCGGAACCCCTTGATTACAAGGCGACGACGCTACCACTGCGCCATCGGGGAGGCCCACACACTGTACTCGTTATTTCAAAAGTGGTAATGGAAATTTCCACAAGCGAAGTTGAAATATTTTTTTAAAAAAAGTTTTTTGAGAACTGAATTTGAAAATTCAGGCGCCAGTTGAAAATGCCTACATTTTACATTCCCAATTTCGCCTTCAAATAAACACTCAAAGAATCTGTTAATTGCATAGGAAAGGCAACCTTACTTTCGAGTAAAAGATTCCGAAGAACTTTGCGGTGGCGGAAACGCATCACCCATCCCATCTCTTCACCCCACCCCTAACAGCGGTGCTTGGAAGGGAACTAGCGAAAAAGAAAGCCCTTGCCATTGGTAACAGCCTTGCTGGGATACAAGAGATCTGACCAATAAGGACGTTTGAAACCCACGTGACTGTCACCGAAAGAGCTCTCCCCCCCAATTTGTGCTGGAAACAGCAAAAGAAGACGGCCGCGCCATCTACTGGCCACCGATGGAAATGCAATTTCAAAGCGCAGCGAGGTTTAAATGTAGCTTCCACTTCTATTCCCTAACTTTTCTATGATAGTAGTGAGATGCGTTACCGACTGAGCCACCGCACCACATATATCAGGTTATATTGGGGTCAGATGGAAGTCCAAGATTATGTTCTATATGAATAATTTGTGTTGTTTTTAGCTTTAGGAGATGTATTAATAGAAGAATGCTAAGAGACCTAATCTTAAAACATTTTTGAGTAAGTAGTCGCTAAAACTTTACAATATGTGTTCCAGGCGTAATTGCGTACATAGCATGATGAAATTACGATAAAACAAAGACCGAATCTGCTGCCACGCGCATCTCTTTTGAGGTTAGTAGAAAAAGAACGTGGCAGCAGACACTGCCATTTTTTAAATCCCGACATTCGGGACGGGAAAAATTCGTAACCCGAAGCTCTGGAAATCTCGAATTCCACACGTCATTTTCACTTTAAGTGATTGTTTTCGCATTTCTGGTACAAAAACGAACAATTTTCCATAAGTTCCAGACATTTACAATGCAGAAAACGTCGAGAATTAACGACTTTTAAAAATGACCATTCTGTATTTCCCGACTGCTCGGGATCCAAAAAAGTCGGGAAGTCATTTCCCGAAGTCGGGATCGGGACAGGAATTTATTTTTTTCCTGATCCACCGACTTTTCGGAATCCCGCACATCCCTAGGCCAATGTTCATCATTTACATAATTTAGATGGTTGGCAACACTAGATGCTCTGGATTCGTCAACGAGTTGGATTGAAGTTACTTACAAGAGTTCAAACAACAGATTTAAAGGATTGCGACCTGAAACCAGGTTTATTATATTGGTTGTTGGGAAATCTGAATCATCGGGAAGTAGGTTTATCGCCCTTTCGTAGTAAAAAAGTAGGATATAACTGTCGACGTTCCAAAAAACTTTTTCACAGTTTCCTTTCACAAACAAAATGGGTGTGAAAGTATACATTTCAGGGATCTCAGGAAATAAGGAGGTAGGTCTCGTTTCAGATTGAACTTTAAAGCGTATTCCTTAAGTTGGAACTGTTTAAGCGGTCTCAAATTTCAACAACTGTCTAGCATTTCTTTTATAGAAAGAGCTGAAAGTATGGATAAAAACTTCTAAAACATTCTGAAGTAACTTAAGTAATTATTCTTCGAATTATTATTGTGTATTCATTCGAACATTTTGTTTTAAACTAATGATGTAAACCCATCCTGAAATAGGCGAGGCACTTGCGAAAATTACTGCATTTTACTTGACACTTAGGTCCTGTTTTATTTGGTACATGTAATCATTTGCGTATTATCGACCAACAATTGTTGTTAGTTATAAACTAATGAACTTACGTGTATTGCCAAATTATTATTATCATCTTATCCTCAGCAAGAGACAATTACTTGATACACAAGATGAGTGAAAAAGATTCGGAAAACTGATTTTCTGTATTTTTCATATTACATACTGTTAAGATACAGAAATACATAGTTATTCATATTGTTATTTACTTTTGCACACCTTATTGAAGATTTTTTTTTTGAAGATTAGGGAGAAATTTTAGCCACGAAATAAACACTACGTTGACCCCTTGACATGTGTCACTTTTGTGATTTTGGAAACTCATGGAACCATTTGGGGGCCGTCGACCCACTGTACCCCATCGTGAATTACGTCGATTTTTTTTAATTGAAAGATTTCAACGTTTTACATAATATAATAGTGTTCCAGCATTAGGAAACCACAAATAACGGGGATATTTGATCGCAAAGTATGACCTGCGTAAGCACAAGAAACTTCTATTACGGACTACTATCACTCATTTTTCCCGTAAGAAATTCCCAAACAGCAGCAAAACTAACACTCCAGGCGAAACAAAAATGTGAAATCACTATCGGTACCAAATATGGCCCTCCTAACCTAAAACAAGCATTTCCAATACGAACGAGAATACATAATTTTTGAAGGTACTAAGAAAACAATGTGAAATACCGTGACCAAACCTGCCCCTCCTCAAAAGTACTAACCTTAAAACAATGCACTTTCACACTAAAAATGTACGCCCACCTTCCTAAGAAAATCTGGGCCAGTACCATGCCACATGATGGTCTCACTTATTGCACAACACATTAGCAACCTTGTGATCTGACGTCACGGGGTCTACATTGTTAGGTTAGGCTAGCTAGGTTTAGTACTCTTAGCCTAAATAATAATTTGTCATTGTATTTATGCTAATGCTACCTAACCTAACCTCGTAGGCATTCCTCGTCTACCGAAACATCGTCTGCAGTAAATCTCGCACTCCCTGACGTAACACCACGATTGCCAACCTTCAATCTCCGATATTTCCGGTACTACTTTACTATACCGGAGACACCTGTCAATGATTTATTTCACACTTTTTTACATTGCTAACGTACTATTCTGCATTCCGGAACATTTATTTAGGTGAAATAATGAATTTCTAACGAAAATAATGCCTATTTCTTACATTTACGAGTACTTACTGTTCTTCCTTATTTCCACACAATATGGCGATAGCTTACCGGTTCATCGCACGTTGTGCCAGTGTTTTGTCGATTTGGAGTGTGCATGCAGTGTTGCAATCTTGTTCACCGAAAAATATCTAAATTTTTTTAAAAAAAAATTAAAAACACCACGAAAAAAAGTTCAATTTTCGACATAAAGAGTAATTATTAAACCATTGACGTTAGCCCCCAAAACCATTGACGGTAGCCCAAAAATTCACGATAGCCCCCCGAACCATCACGGGGACGAGTTATTCCTACTAGGTTAGGTTAGGCCTGTTGGGTTAGGTTCCATTAGCACTCCTTTCGTTTAATTTAGCATATATGGACAACGGCACGTCATCAAACACATGGAACATTGTGCTCTCATGCAGAAAGCAAATGGCGGCAGCAGCAATAGCACGTCGGAAAGAGATTTTCGTAGAAAACCACATGCATTCACATTAAAATGGATCAAAGCTACATTACCAAACATCAACAACGCTACCGAAAATGATTTGCGTAAGTACTTTCTCCTGTAAATTTGAAGAAATCCGTCTCCGGTATAGTAAAGTGTTACCATATTTCCAACACGGCTCCAAGTTACAAAACACAAACAACGTAACAACATTATCCTTCATATCACATGCATATGGCAACGATCAAAACAACGCCGTAAATAGTCCCATCAAAAAACTCTCATTACTTTACTATAATACATCTCCTAAACCTAAAAACAACACAAATCATTCATATAGAACATAATCTTCATAAATGACACAACAATCTGCCCAAGTTCCTTTCATTTTATTGCAATTTCATCATGCTACGAATGCAATTTTTATATGGTTTGATTTCGATCTACTTCTGTTAACACATACTGCGGAGTTTTAGCGATAACTTACTGGGTGTTTTGTTGACACAGGTTTTCCACTTCCATATACTCCTATGTTATACTACCGTTGGCAACAGCCATTTCTTTACCATCGTCTTTCGGACGAACTTCCGCTACTCTGTGGGTCACATCCGTGAGGTACAAAGGGGTTTTCGGCATCGATTCACTGATTCTAGTCGTTTACGTGCAGTGTTTGAATGTGTACTTTCGTCTGGCAGGGAAAATGTTCGGAGAAACGTGGAACCCCCAGGGTTTCCCCTAGGTATCCATGTCATTCGACGCTGGGGCCGCTTCCAACGTTAGGAAAGTTTCCGGATTTGAACCCATCGGGGATCAAACCCCGGACCTTTAGCATAGTAGTGAGATGCGTTACCGACTGAGCCACCGTGGCCACATATATCAGGGTCAGATTTAAGTGCAATGGCTGACTCAAGTGATTACACAATTGAGGAGTGTTTGGTGGATGCTGTGTGTGTGTGTATGCACATCAAATTAATAGGGAATTGATAAAAAATATACCATTGACGATTTCGTCTCGCAGTCTGGGGAAAAGAAAAACCCACATTTCTTCAAATAAAGTGAGCACCATCCACCTCATCTCATGATCTAAACCAGAATGACAGCAATGGATCTGTTAGGTCCATACTTTTTTTTACTGATTCTGTTGATAATGTTAGTTATCTCCAGATGATCTAAATGATCTGCACACTTTTGTTTCATCCCACAAGCTTGAGATGTGGGAATTCTGAACAGTGTTTGGTTTCAACATGATGGGGCGATTGCCCACTTCACATTGACTGTTCGATGCCTGGTGAATGCAATCTTTAACAGTGGCGTGTGCAACATGGGCCAACCGAAATGGATTATGGGGTCCAGATCCCCCCCCAACCCCAAGCCATCACGTTATTCAGAAAATTACCTTTTTTCCACATTTTTATAATGGGATTTTCTCATCCTTGTATCAATATCCAAATATAACGAGGTAAAATATATATGTATGATATTTTATATTCGCAAATATATTCTGATAGTAGCGACATAGAGTCCAACAATTCAACTTCAATTATTTCCTTCATGCAGTGCGATGAACATTGAATGGGAATGAAATGGCACAATCATTTTCCATGCTTTCTAATTGCATGGGACAAATTTGATAAATTTCAGTATCCTACTATTTCACAACACTTTTCTCAGAGGAAACGAACGAACAAGGCCAACAATAAAGTTTCACTGTTTTTCTACTCAGTCAACCCCTCTGTAGAGATATTTTTTCTTCTAAAAATGCCTAATATACTGCTTACCATCCTTTACAACTCCTGCATGAAAGAAGTCTTCCAAATCAGGAAGAGATCTTCCATTTCAGATTGTTTACACTTTTTTCGTAAATGCCAAAAATCCCTTCTCCAGAATGTCATCAATAACTCCCGGTCCCCCTTATTATGACTTCACAGCACCGACAAACAATAGAGATCCTGTAACATCTGATTATATCACTTTGCAATGTCTGGAGAGAAGGAGGAAGGGGGGCTCATTCGAATTGCATTGTAAGCATTGTGTTTTATTATGTTTTTTTTTTCTGTTTTGTTTTTTATCATTCATTCATATCGTTGAGTCAACAGTCAACACACATGCTATGGAACTCAAATAAAATGTTGATTCCGAAAGGAGATAAACAGATACTCTCGTTCCAAATTGTGCGAAATTTGCAAATTGTTCCATATTTTCCCCTCGACACAGTGCCGACGCCAAAAGGGTGTTCAAGCAAGATGCAATCCTCAGTCGGTCAGTCCATTCTGGTCCTCGCCTCCCCATTCGAAATAAAAACTTGCTAGTGTGACTTTAACATCATATAAATATTGTGTATGTGATAGTTTACGCGTACATTAAATATGATGTTCCACTACTACATATTCTTGCCCTCCTCTCTGATTCCTGCATCAACATCATTTTTTATAATGTATTTTTATTGCAACCCAACACAGTGATCTATCTACGCGTGACTGCTAAATGCTAGTAAGCTAAACATTCCACAAAAAATATATGTTGACTGCTGCCAACACTACAGACGCTGCCAAAATCTTTGATACCCTCGATGCATAGAACAGGGAAAGAAGTGAGAGGGGAGGGGGGTGATCTGAGCCAATGGAGTTACCTTCCTAATTTCTAGGGTACCAAGCAAATGCAGCAGCATCTGTTTGCAGAAACGGGGATCGGGTGGGTGCGGACAGGGCCGAAGTCGCAATCGGGATCATTCGAGATTGCCATTAGGAAGGCCAGGCTAGGCTACACGAGACAGACAGCAGCGTGTTCACGTGGAAATAGGAATTTCTTGCAGTGGAAGTGCTTTCGGAGCGATAATTGTCGAATTTTCATGTTGGGAAGATGAAAAACATGTTGATTTTTTTTCTTACTGTGTTGTGGGTACACATTAGGTACCTTGAATACCCTGAATGCACGCCACTGGTCTTTAACACTAGAATGGCGAAGGATCTGATACCCCCTAGAAATGCGGAAGGGGGTCAAAATGACCCCTCGTAAGAAATGCATTTAAAATTCTAGAATGGGAACATATTTTTAATTTATAGTATTTTCTTTATGCATTATAATCAAAGTGTTTAAGTGGATTATGATACATTTTGATTAGAAATAAAAATTACAATCAACAACTGGACATTCCAGAATACACAACATTTCACCACAAGAAACTGCTGCTTGATGTGACGTGTTCGGAGACGTCCTTCCCAGTCCAAGAACACAACCTACATGACAACATATAAACTGTGACAAGTGGGAACATACTAATGACAGTTTGACACAGGAACCACAGCCTAACACTGATATTGCAGCGTGCAGAAATTAAACTTTACAGGGGTCAAATTGACCCCTCCCGCTGTTCTAGGTTAGTTATTAAATAATGGTGAAAGTAGAGGTCATTTTGATCCCTCCAGCCATTCTAGTGATAAGAATCGCTGGATGGGACAAGGATAGGACAGTTGTCCAGCTTTCGTTGCTGCCAAGAAATCCTGATCTAACGGCAGTGGATAACGCACTCTGGGGTTTAACCAAGGAGGAGGTACGGAAGCATCATTGCTTAACAAACGATGAACTCAAAGATGCGGTGCATGCAGTCTTCCTGAAAGAACCTCATGAATGTTAGGTAACATGAACGGTACATTCAGCTATGTAAAGACCATGGAAGGACACATACAAATATTTTGGATTCCTAAGAGGCCGTTCTACCTTTCTGATAACAATATATGCAGATCGTATTTGGATTTTGTGCGTACCCTGTAGAATCTGAAAACTTGAAATTCTAACTTACTTCCTGCAATTTACACTAATTTAATTTTTCCACTGATTATAGTGCAGGCATAATCATTAACTTTATTTCTGTTATGGACTACCAAAAGAATAAGCTCTTTGCTCTTTTTCTAACTTGAAATAAACTACAGTAACCCCCCACCTTAAGTAATACATGACTTACGTAAATTCACAGTTACGTAATAAATCTTGAAAATTGCAACTACTAGTGCGTATGAAAGTGTTTGGGGGTTTTGCATCTTTGACATTTATTGCAGTATGCAACGACATACGGCAATGGATGTCAGTTTGTTTTTATATTCTTTTATATATTTTTCATACTTTTATAGTTTATATTTGAGTAAATACTGCTGCATGATGTTTCATTTATAAAATAATACTCTGTAAATAATGTGCATATACCGAGTGGGGCACCTAAAAGTACCACCGGAAATATTTCGTGAACAACAAAAAATATTGAAAAACTGCTTTCGCAGAAATATAGGTGTAAGAGAGGCTTGTGAAATTAGTGGACACAATTCGTTCAACTACGTAAGGAAGTACGATTTTCAACACAAACTTAGTTTTTTTTAAATGGAAACCCCATTTTATTTTCAGCTAATTTGAAAGTATGGAAAAAATCATTAAGAGTGGCATTTGTTAAATTGCAATACGCAGGGTGGCAACAGACCTGGAAAACCGGGAAAAGTCAGGGAATTTCGTCTTCATTGACTTCGAACACTCTTTTGACGAAAATTGTTATAACTTGTGCACTATGGGAGCAATCTACTTCGGATAACTTTTGTTTTTCAGCTAAAACATCAGCGCATACAACGGTGTACAATTTAGAACACCGGACCGAGGAAGGGGGGCTGGGGGGGGGGCATGTCCCCCAAATTTCAATGCAAAAAACAAATATCTGGAGTTTGCTCCCTCTTCTCTTGCTATTTTGGGGAGAAGGCGCGAACTTTAGTATTCTTTTCAAAGAATGGACATTTCTCAAGAGAGTGAAACATGTTTTATGTTCCTGGGTGCTATACAAGTTGAATAATAAGCCAAAATGTGATTATTATTTTTTTTACGAAAAATAGGTAATTTGCATGTTCGGAGGAAAATTGTTATAACTCGGCTACTATGGGAGCAATCTACTTCGGATATGTTTTGTTTTGCAGATAAAACATCATAGCATGCAACTGTGTACAATTCAGAACACCGAACCGGGGAAGGGGGGGTTTGGGGGGTTGCGACCCACGAATTTCAATGGGAAAAACAAAAATCTGGAGTATGCTACATTCTTTTCAAAGAATGGACATTTCTCAAGAGAATGAAACATGTTTCATGTTCTTGGGTGCCATACAAGTTGAATAATATGCCAAAATGTGATTGATTTTTTTACGAAAAATAGGTAATTTGCATGTTTGGAGGAAAATTGTTATAACTCGGCTACTATGGGAGCAATCTACTTCGGATAAGTTTTGTCTTGCAGCTAAAACATCAGAGCATGCAACCGTGTACAATTCAGAACTCCAAACCGAGGAAAGGGGGTTTGGGGGGAGCGACTCTCGAATTTCAATGAAAAAAACAACATAAAAATCTGGAGTTTACCTCCTCTTCTCCCACTATTTTGGGGCGAAGGCGCAAACCTTAGTATTCTCTTCAAAGAATGGACGTTTCCAAAGAGATTGAAACATGTTTCATGTTCCTGGGTGCCATACAAGTTGAATAATGAGCCAAAATGTGAAACTCTTTTCGAAATATGGCATGGATATGTTGCGGAGAGGGGGGAGGTTGGTCATCAATGCGAATTTCCCAGGCTTGCTCCAGACCTGTGTCAGAGTTTCCACCCAAACACAAGAGTATGAAGGTCCAAGAAGCACATTCATTTCGTAATCAGCACCATGATACCATATGGTATCATCGGTCCAGTACGACCTTACTCTGATGATACCATATGGTATCATCGGGGGAGTAAAGGTTAAATATTACGTGGAAAATGCATTGAATTATCATTTTTTCTTGTCCCTATGGGAGTAGTAAGGGGACTTGTTAACAGATGGAGGGGATAAGAGTGGGTGGCGATAGTTGTCGGACGTCGTAGTAAGGCATTTTGTTGGGCAAACTGAAGGAACATTGGAAACAAATATGTTCCATTGATACATACGATTTTTGTCGAATATCGCCACCCGACAAAGTATCTCACTACAACATGCGACAGAAATTGCATGGACTGCAACATCGAACAAAAATCTCATGCATAAACAAGAAGAGCTTTAGACTGCAAATATGCTGCTGGAATTTTATTACTCTTCTGGTTCACTTCACCTTATTGAATGTAGCAGTCCTTACGAAGGCTTTATTTTATCATCCTGACGTATTACTGGTTTCGCACAAGTTAACATACGTTTACAATGACATTGCACTATTCTTAGATATCAAGAAGAATCCAACCAAACGGGATATATATTGAATACTATCACGAAAAATTGAAATATAAATCTGCATTTGTGAATGTTATAAAAATTGGCAAGTGCATGCTCCGAACCTCAAATTTACTGCAACACTAGTATTCCAATGAAATTAATGCCACTCTCTATCCTGTCTGTTTAAACTCATGAGAGGTGGTCATTAATCTCTCACTGAGTAAGGTTAATGTCCAATATTATGAAATAAAATACTAAATAAATACGTAAATATTTTAATATCATATTTGCTCGAATCATTCATAAAACCAAATCACTTTCTTCAAGAATTGACTTTTCTCTGCCAGCCCTGCTAAATTTTCACTTTCCATCTACTGATTTATACGAGGGGTGGCTAGAAAGTGATTTCCGATTAGTAGGGTTGATTTTTTGCAAACGCCAAAAAATGGTAAATGCTGCGAAGTTATGTTTAGGAATGTGCAGTGATGTCTGGACACATTTTTCGCCCGTTCGAAATATCGAAATAATGCGAATTTGGCAAAGAATGCAAATTGTTGGCAATTTTAGCGATTTTTTTTAAAGAAATGTCCTAAAACAACGAAAAATTCCATGATATCAAACATCCTTGTCTTTTCTAGGCCATGTTTGAGTACATAGAACATGCAAGTTTTCCAACATTTTACTCAAGAGTAAACTATAGAGTTCTACGTACGTGGAATAATTCCGACAGCCACATTAAATCATGTATTTCCAACGATTTTTTCAACTTCTATCAAAACCATTTCCATCACAGAGAAAAGTAGCAGGGTTCTAAGAGGAGATCGAGTGCGTATCTACTGTCACACGGGATCCACATCCTCGTATTTGTCGCACAAGATATGTTTTGAATTACCAAGCTAAGTGCGCACTATTGGCATTTGTCGAGCGAGTAATAATGGAGCTCAGTCGTTTGGGCATCTGACTACTATGCGAGAGACCCGGGTTTGATCCCCTGCAGGGGAGAACCGGGATGTTTTCCACCTATTCAAACTGCTGAGGCGCCCACCCAGCATCATATGAAGCTGGTACCTTGAGGAAACTTTGAGGGATAAAGGTAGCAAGGAGTGTCGTGCTGATCACATCACCCCTACCTTCAGCCGTGATCAAGAAAGTGTGGGGCCCTAACTCCACACCAAAATTCCATTATCTAAAATCCTTACCTTAAAATTAATAAAGCGGTATGGAAAATAACTTTCCCAAAATAACTTTCAAGATATCAAACTCTCACAAAGAGGCGTAAGCCATGTGACTTACAATTTGAAACAGTAGTTTAAAAACACCATGAAGGTAAATTTCAGATATTTGCCAGAAAATGCGCTAAAATGAAAATGTGAATTTTGGGAAAAATAACACCGTATAGTAAAAAATAAAAAAAATAAGAAAATAGCTACACCAATTTGAAAAAAAAAACCAAATTATCAAGGTCCCTACCGATTAGGCATAAATAAAACAAGAATATCAGTTGTAATTTATTGCATTAGTAACAGTGAGTCCTTACCTAATTTCCGGCATAATCACAACCGTTGTTCTGGCATGTGTCGTAGCAAGGCACTAAATTTTCTATGCCCATGGTATATGTGTCTGACAGCAAAGACTGGAATTATCTCTACCGCAATGTAGCTGTCAAATCCTTGCCCTGCCAGAAACCTCTTCAGTTAAACAAGGAGATGAAAGTCTGTACATTCAAGGCCAGGGCTGTACAGGGAGTGGTCCAAGATCTCTCACCTGAAGTGATGCAAAGGGCCCGCGTGTACTCAGCTGTATGGGGCTGTGCACATTCGATTGGCCTTCCGTGAATTGTGTGTACCATCGTCTGACCATACTATCACTCACGACGTCCGGTCTGCACAACTCACACGATTGCTGATGACTCTGTGCCAAATTCTGAGCGTGCAATGTAAGCTACATTGCAGTCGGTGGGAGACTTTATGAGAGCTGCAATCTTTAACCTAGAACTGTCCTAAACCGGCTGCATTGCAACTGTACCAGATTACAGCTACATGCCACTTCTTCCTGCCTGCATGTGTGTGTGTTGCTCTCCGACCACTAGTGCTGCGTATAGGCACCATGACCAGGATGCCCCTCGTATATGAACTTTCAGAAGCTTTTATTATTAGAGTGTTCCTGTTTTAATGTGTTGGTTAGCTAAATCAGGTACCTATACAATGCAATTCTATAAATTCCTTGCATTAAATTTCTAATACTTACATACGCTTTTCGTCAGCATTAATGGTATAACTGCATGTTGTCAGTTTCACAGCACTTGGATATACTGTATTGAAGCAGAATCCCATTGATAATGTAAGGAAATATGACACTTTCTTTTGTTTCGATTCAGTTGTTACACTTATATGCAAGAGTGAAGTTGTATGCTTTACAGAGAAGAGAGAAGTAGCTTTATGCATTGAAAAATGTGTCCGCACTCATAGTTTTTGCAAGCAGAGGGTTCCAAACCTCAGTGGAAATATCAACATATAATACCGAGAATGTATAAGGAGACTGATAAATTACAAATTGTATTTCTTAATCAATCACTCTTCACTCTTATGTCATTTAGTCATAACTTTAAAAATAATCAAGTATTTTATTTTAAACTTACTGCATATGACAATATTCCATAATCCTTCCTTAGCTTGTGAATCGTAATAATTTTCCAAATTCACTATTTTGCAGTTTGAATTCAAATCATAGAGAATGGAGAAATTAAGTCCATTTCATAGAAGATAATATTGGTACTTAACAAAACCATACGTGGATCTGTATGAGTTTATTATTTCCATTTGCAAAAACATCGATTTAGTTTAGTTTGTAATTGTCAGGGAAAAATGTAAATTTTGTCCTGGAAAACCTGGAAAAGTCAGGGAATTTCATTTCTGCTTGTTTGTAGCCACCCTGAATACGTCAAGTAGTTCTCAAGTAAGGCCTCCTCGATTGCGCAGTGGTAACGTCGTCACCTTGTAATCAAGGGGTCCCGGGTTCGATACCTGGTGGAGGCACAGAGTGGTTCGGATTCCACTTTAAACTGTAGGTCCAGCCCCGATTAGCCTTACTGTGCATAAAGTGGACTTAAAACACCAACTCAAGTTCTCAAGTAATTGTAACGTGAAGTTGACGCTTGAAACAAACATTCTCACAATTTAATTTGTGTGTCGTAACATACATATCCCCTTTTGACGCCATTCATGTATCATAACAAACATGTTAGTGTTCTGCATACTAAGCGTTGTGCTTAGGAAAGTTGTTACATTCCAACAACTGTGTGTTACAATAAAATATGTAGTTTGTACATAAGTAAGCTCTGACAAATTATCTAAAAAATATGAAGTTTGTACATAAGTAAGCTGTGATAAATTATCTAAAAGGTTCTGATACATCTTTCAGAGTTAACAAATAACTGTTAATTAAAAAGTATAATTTTTAAACATTCTGTCATCAGTTACATACATAAATGTTAGTACATTAACATCTTTCTAAATTTTAAGTGGCATTCATTTATTTACGTCATAATTTTTAGTACATTTGGGACAATCAACTCTTCTCTTTTGGTCATGACAAATCTTTGTTGTCAACTTTTAAACTTACAGCTTATACATTTTTTTCCTTCAAATTGATTTATCAAATAAAGCAAGGGCATAACAAAGTGCACTAATTAACAAGATGTTTCTGATAGTGTACGTACGTCAGAACTGTTGCTGAGAAAATAGTATTTTCAGACTCTGAAAAGGCCAGGATGATACTTATCTGTGTCGAGTGTAGGAGAAATGCAGCACATGCGTGCGGGCTGTATGCGCGACGGCATTTGCGCTTGGCTCTGCTGGCAGGTGTAGTGGAGGATGTGCCTTCATGCTCAACTTCAGGTTACAATTACTTGAGAACTACTTGATATATCACAATGTAACAAACACCATTTTTAAAGATTTTTCTGTACTTTCAAATGAGCTGAAAATGAAATGGGGTTTCCTTAAAAAAAACTAAGTTTGTGTTTGAAATTGTACTTCCTTACGTAGTTGAATGTATTGTGTCCACTAATTTCATGAGCCCCCCTAATACCTATATATCTGTGAAAGCAGTTTTTCAATATTTATTGTTGTTCACGAAATATTTCCGGTGGTACTTTCAGGTACAGTGGGATCCATGAGTATTACCGTGCAAATCGTCCATCACCATGTTCGAGCACTTTATTTGATCCAATATGAGCTTCAATAATTAAAGGAAAACTCAAAGCAAGCTGTTGACAAATTCTGATACAACAAACATAAAAATCCATGGCTTAAAAACACACAGGATGTAAGAGAAAAATTAATGAAAACAGACATGGACAATTTGTGCGGTAATACTTATGGATCCCACTGTACCCCACCTGGTATATACATACATACATATAATAATAATAATAATAAATGTTGCAGTTTCTTACGTAGTTACACTTAAACAATTTACAAATTCGACTTACGTAAAATTCAAGTTACGTAAAGGCTTATGGAACGCATTGCTTACGTAACTTGGGGGGGGGGGGTTACTGTATGTTTTTCCAGTGGGAGGGTGAGGTGATTGACAACTCACAGATGATAGATAATCAAATCTCAGTTACAGCATACAAATGTCACAAGCAATTTTTTTTGGGTGCTATAGGCAACATTTGGGTTTGAGAAAACAAATTAATTTTGAAACTTAACTGTACTGACAGTGTAACCAGATGTAAATTTTTGCACAAATGCAACACTAAGCAAGTGGAGAAAAATCTATGAAAGATGCTGAAGTTTTATATATTTTCTGTGGATGGTACATATAAGATGCATAGGTACACTTCACCCTCTGGGCCCCATCGAGAAAGTGAAATTTTTGCATGCTATTTGAAGATTATGTTTTTTATGAAATCTTTCAATTGTTTTTAGCTCGCAGACGTGTTATTGTGAAATAGTGTGTGTTTGTTGCCTTAGCATGAAGCAGAACAGCCAGAATGCTTTGCGTAAGTGAATATAGCCCCTAACACAACATTCCAGAACAGCAGGCTACTGTTTTGTAAATGTATTATAAAATAATGGAAATCAAACACGAAGGACGGAGAACTTGTGGAACCAAATAGAAGTGAAATTATCGTTGGGACTGTTAGGTTTGGTGCTCATAGCAATTTTTGATGTTTTTCTTCAGTTAGGAGCTGCTTGATGGTGTGCTCTTTGTCATGGCTTTAGCTATTTAAGTGCAACAACCAGTTTTTACTACTAATAAATAGCAAAAGATTGCATTTTTTTTTTTTACTTATGTGGGCCATACTTTGGTATCTCCGTTATTTCTGTTTTCCATGTGCCGGAATCAATTTTATATTACGTAAAACATTGAAATCTGTCAAATAGATAAAAATCAATGTAATTCTTGGGTCAACGACTCCGATTTATCTCATACATCTCACATATCTGAAAGAAATATAATTGAATTATGTAAATTCTTCAACCTCATTACATAAAAAAAAGTTAATGAAAATAGCGATGCACACTTCACCAGGCAATATTTATGCATGCCACTTAATTGTGTAAATGCCCGTATTGTGGAAGGTGTGTGAACAGCATGCAGTGAGAACTACTGACAATATTTAACAAATAAATCCTACAGATTTACAGGTATCACACATGTTTCTGCCCTCATAATCTACTTTACAACGTGCGTTTTACCTATTCTTGAATATGGTTCATGTATTTGGTATTGTGGAACCACAAGCAAAGAAACCTGCGCAGACCCGTGACTCCCGCATGGAGAGGAGGGGGAGAGTGGACCATGCTTCCTTATGGGCCGAGCTGAACGGAAGAAGGGAAAGCTGCGTGGGGACTTTTCGTCCAAGGTTTTTTCCCCTTGTGGTGTGTCTATAATGTCCTGTGAAAGCAATGTAAAGAGAACAGACAAAGTAATAATTTTTTTCCTTGAAATAGTCAAACATAGATGTCCAGCCCTTGCAAACCTGTCCAAACATGAAATTCTATCCACTCTGCAAATTAATGATCTTCCTCTTCTCCGCCGAGTGTCAGGTATGAAATTTCTTTTCAGAATCGTGAAGGGACAAATTTTCACTAACAAACTCTTGCCAATTCTTCACATCTGGATCCTACATATCAGCAGCAAATGCAACAACTTCTTACACGTTAAATCTTCAAAACTATCCTTAGAACAAAGATCACTTATGTATAGGCTACAAACCATGTACAATCCATTAAATGATCCAGGGTGCCTACTCACCGGGAATTGTGCGTGAATTATTGACTCCGGGAATTATGCGTAAATTTTACTCAAATTTTTTCCATGGAACTTTTTGTTAATCCAAATCTCCTTGAATTTATACATATTGATTAATGCCCTGTGGCAAGTTTTTCAGTTTATCTTTCATTTTTATCAGGGAAGAAAAAGAAAAGGCTGTGGAAAATAAAACAGACTTCTCTCAATCCTTCTGCTTTGTTTAGTGTTCTTTTTCTACCTTGAAGTTGATTAAGTAAATTTGAAATTCTTATACAATTAACAATTTTTCATAGATTACTTATCTCGTAACATTTGTGACTTGTGTTTGTAGATGTATTTCTAGTCTGAGTATGCAAAATGGCAAATGTAAACTCCACACCTAATATCAGTGCTCGAAAAATTGTCTTCAAAGCTAGGCGCCAGCTCTGAAAATCAGGCGCCAGGAAACCACCTACTAGCAAATTGTGCATTCTCAGTATGTTTCAAAAGTCGCACAATCGAAACTTTGAAAATTTATATCATAAAAATCGTAAGAGATATATACACCGGGTTTTTTGCACTAAACTAATCCTGTAGGCTATCACTGGGCTCATAAATTTATGCTAGCATTTATCTAAATAAAAGCAATTACATTATTAAAAAAAAACATGTTAATTTGCTGAAAACATCTGAGGACTGATTTTTAACAATAAATACCAACTCTTAAACAATTTGTGGGATCATTTGTTGGTGTTTGGTTGTAAAACAGTTGCTTTGTGAGGTACAGCAGAAGCTGGGCATTTTTATTGGAAAACCTCTTGCACATGAGTGTAAGAATTAGTAGTAAAATACTCTTCAGCAAAGCACACACACTGCTCCAATGAATACGCCATGCTGAATCAATTTAAAAAAACAGGCACAGTAGCGTCGAAAGTGAGCGAAGAGAATTCAATGTAACCAGGGGCAGCCTAGGATTCTTTCAAGAGTCCAATTTCGGCACAAAATCTTGATTTACGATTTTTCACGTAAATGTATAGCCAATACTTAGACACATGTTGCATGCGACTGTTGACAATATTTCAACCTGATAGTGTTGCCATATATGGATATATGTCCCAAAACGGCACTTTTCACTCAACCCATAAAATCGCCAGTCAAAAATTCATCAAATGTTGCACATAACCAATATTTATTTATTTACTAAGAGTTTCAGATACAGTGTTGTTTGGCCATTTTACGCTGAAACAACAAAGTAGAAACAAAGATAACAAAAGATAAAAACAATAACAAGATGGGATAGATTGTCGCAAATGACAGACTGACGTCTAATTATGACCCTTCGATAACTTCTTACATATTTTTCTTACTCAGAAGTTCATTTCTGGAAAAAAATTGAACGTTGCTTTTCGTCAGTTATTAATTTATATAATTTTCTGTACGGAGTGAACTGATAAGTTTAAGCATTGAAAAATATCTCAATGGATGAGGCTTTATAATGCAGAAAACCTGGTGTAAATATCTCTTACAGTTTTCATGATATACATTTCCAAAGTTTGGGTTGTTCAACTTTTGAAACACACTGTATAAGATGCTGAGCATCACGGTATTCGAAACATCGCTAAATCATTTGAGAAAGCAGGAAATGGCATGTTGGGGGACAAAGGGCAAGAAAGTGTTACAGAATTCTATGGAATGTTCACAATGTTGATAAAAGAAATACCATTTACTAACTTACTCTCTACTGCAATTTGAACTTAGAATCATCAACATTTCGTACATATTATAGCAAAAGATCACTGTCGCCAGGCTGAAATTTTTAGTCGCCATGGCGACCTGCTGACTGGGATTTTTCGAGCCCTGCCTAATATTAAATATATATATACTGTTCAGTTGAATTTGAATTTTTTAATACATCGCACAGATCCTTTATATTGTTAATATATTTGTGTGTGTCAGGGGGGGGGGGGGTGAGAGGCGGTAATACGTAAGGTTGAGATAGAGAAAAGATCTGCTTGTACCCTTGAATTTTTGGAAAGTACGCCTTAAAAACCGGGAATTATTCGTGAATTTTATCATGGTCCTAGAGTGGCCACCATGTGATCATCCAGGCTTCCGTCTATCCAAGCAGGCTTTCAGAATGGCGTGTATCGAGCACTCATGAGTGCCCCTTCATCGATTTCATCATATCAACATTCGTCTTTGCAATTTGCCAAAAGTGGTTGAAAGACGAAGTAAACTAAATCAAATCAAATTTATGACTGATTTTTGGGGACATTTAGTCGAAACACTGCATGGATAGAATAGGTGTATTTATTTTCTGTGTAGCTTAATTATAGTGTAAAAATAGGGGAGAGAAATAGCATGAATGTAAGATGAAAGTAGTTTTAACTAAATTGAGTGTACAACATGATAAATGAACAAATCTGAGAGAGTTGTTTGTTGTTTTTCAGGTCAAGAAACACCAGCAGAGGGTGATGATGATCCTAGAGAGCAAGAATATTCCATACGATGTGATTGATATCACAGAACCTGGTAAAGAACCTGAGAAAGAATTTATGCAAACCAAGAGTAATGCCAAAAATGCAAAATATCCTCTACTACCCCAGATATTCAATGATGAGACATACTGTGGTGTAAGTATAGTCAATTTTAGCTTAACTATAAATTTGTAATATTTGTGAACTTAACCTTTACAAAGAATTGTTGTGAAATGTGAAAATCGTGGTTTGGAAATCATTCTGAGAAAATAAATTCTGTTGTGCCAAATATTCCAGAAGATTGATAAATGACTGAGGTGATGGATTCATTGTTTATTAATTTATGAACGTAGCCCATAACTAAGGTTTTTTAGAACAGTATATTTTCTTTACTCTTGTTTTAGAGACCTCTAGTCCTAATTTAAGACTTTTTTTTTTTTTGTTTCATCACCTTTTGAATGGCATATTATAACTTAAATAAGAAGCAAATGACAGTTTATACATGTGGCATAATAAGAAAAGCACTTTTTTGTAGTCTTGTCTTCAAGAATATCAAAACTTAAATGTTAGGTTAGATTAAATTAGGTGTTATCTTTATTGAGCAGGCATGCTTTATCCTCTAAAGCCACTTTAACAATCAACCTCTATCACAGATGCATGACATTTAACATAATCTGATACAGATAAAAAAAATATCTTGCATGCAATATTTTATTGATAAACATAAGTAAGTGATAGTATATTTTATTGATAAACATAAGTAAGTGATAGTGTTGTCTACTGTTAATATTTCCACATTCATTCCTTTCCCTCATGTTTTTTCTGGGTCTTATGCGATAGATAAAATTAATAAATTCAAGTCTGTATCTTTGGAAGTATTGCAAAGTTCCCTGGCTAAGAAACTCTATACTCCCACAGTCATGTTATAACAATATGAATGCTTTGTCGTAGAAAGTCACTATCACATATTAATCCTAAATTAGTAGATTTTGTTACATTTATTATTAGGTGCATTACCGGTAAATAGATGTTTGGTACTTCCTGGAAAGTAGTTCTAGTATATACCAGGATGCGTCAAAAGTTCGTTCATTTTTGCACATGGACATTGAGACTGGAGAGACATCGGACTTATTCAGCAAAGTATAGGCCATTCTGTTGTATGGTCATCTGCCAACATTTCGTGAGAGTCACAATCTCACGACGATACCATTCAGCTAGTTTTGAGCCCAAGAACACGTGCACACCTGTTTCCACAGCATCCAATGTGTCCTTGCAGGAAATGCACGAGAGAGCGAAACAAATGGTAATCAGATAGTGCGAGATCAGAGCTGTACGGGGGATGAGGCAACACTTCAATTCCCTCCAAATACTGCAGTTACTGGGTAACAATTTGTGACTGGTGACATGGGGCGTTATTGACCTGCACCAAGGCTCTCTTTTGATGCATCAATGTTGGGTACTTCTGGAACATAGTATCATGGGCCCAGTGAAGTTGTACAGCGAAAAGGTTCCCATCGACAGCATGGCTGCGTGGTATGAGTTCCCAGAACAATGGGCCATTGTTATTACACCATACGCACAACATGATTTCTTTTCAAACTGTCCCCTTTGAACAAGTGACATTGCTTCTTGCAGTAACCACAACCACTGGTTACCACCGGCAGAATATCTTACAATCATCCACTTTTCGTCACCTGTGTCAATTCAATGCCAAAACCTGTTGCTCCGTGGATTTTGAAGAAATTTTTGACAAATTGAGACTAGACGTTCAGCCTGTTGTGGTGTCAACTTGTGGGGAACATGTTCAGGGTGTCGAGAGACAAAACCCATTTGGAGATGAGAGAGAACCACGATGCTTTGGGACAATTCAACCTGTCATGCCAGTTGCCGTGCACTGATGCTTGCATTGGCTGTCATGTGCTGTAGCATGGCAAGTGCATCTATGACACCCGGTCTCCCACATCGGGGCTTGTTTTCCATGCTCATGTCCCCAGATGAGAACCGCTTGAACCATTTCTGTGCTGTCCTAATGTTCACTGTGCCCTCACCTTCCACCACACAAATTTCCCTTGCAGCTTTCACCCCTTTTTTCCAATAATGTCGTGACAAGATACACACAGTCATTTTGTCAACCTCCATGACGGACCGCAGTAATTGCACTGTATCTTGTTGATGATGAGCATTGAAAAATGATGGACATCCATGTAGAGTGGAGTGTTCAAGGGCCTTGTTATTTAAACATTTGGTTTTATTAACAGCAAACAACATTTTGCACAATCCTTGATTTCACTTTACTGGACATGTTACCAATCATCAAAACAAAATATACCCTGACAACGTGCAAGTTGTCTTCTTCTTCATCTTAATATTAATATATGCACCTATCATTCCTCCACAGAGTACAAGAAATATTAAAATTGTATTATAAAAATAAGTATAAAAGACTTGTCACTGCATTATATAAGAATGTTTAACGTCTAAATACAGGCATGTACAATAAATTTACGAAATACATGCTTAAAAAAATGAAAATATGACCATAGGTAATCCATTGTAATAATCAGGTCGATTTCCTATATGCCTCTTGCATTGTTTCATGCACCACACTCAAAACTAAAATCCAAATTAATCCTCGGTTCTCTTGATGCATGGTTTGTCATCTTATATCTATGATCCTCTTTGCCAGTCACTTGATGTACAAATGCACCTAACCGTCGATAGACTTCAAATGGCATTACCAGAGAAAATTTACGCAAACCGCGTTGTATAATACGCAAACCACGTTACATGGTTTAATTATTACGCACCGCTTTACATTTTTGAATAATACGCAAACCGTGTTCAGTGATTTACTAATACACGAACCGCGTTAAGTGATTTACTAATATGCAAGCCACGTAGAACTGATGTATTTTCTGCAAACTGCATTAAAAGTTTATATCAACTGTAGTCTCTACAGCCAGTCTCTTTGGTAGTCCACCAAAACATTCAAGCTTCTATAGCTTGTGAATTATTATACTCTGATTCAAACAACACCATTCTGATGAACGTCACTCCGATTTCAGTACATTTATAATTGTGACATTATTCTGGATCAGTAGTGAGCTGTTAATGCCATTCTTCTTATCAATTTGAAAACAAACAATGTTCGACCTAACGACGATGTAATAATAGTTTATGTACTTATTTCATTCGTTAGTTAATGTCATCTTATCACAGAACACAAGAAATAGTAGAAAATCACAAATAATGTCCAACCTAATAAGTTTTGCCCTTGCACATTTAAGAGTAGCTTTGCCAATACTTGTAACGAATTGAACAAATAGTTAATGTTGTGTTGTTAATAAGGACCAAGTTGATGATTCATTGAGGAAAATTTCTTCACAACACAGACATATCACCGAATATTTCGATTAATAACCTTCGAAATTTCCGGGACAAATTCTCAGGTACATAACTCGCAATGAACTTTGTGACAATTCCTGTCTTCCAACCCATTTTTCGGTTGGTTCTTCTTGTAGTTATGAAGCAATGTTCTAATTGACAAACCTTTTCATATATCCAAATAAATTGTGTCATATCCTGACAGTTATGTCCGCTGAACCATGATTCCGAAACAATAAATTCCTTTCACGTGATGAGGTTAGTTTAATCCACACTTCCATATCTGGTTCAAGACTTGAATATCCTTGCTCAAACTATCATCCTTTTACCGACTGCGCCATAATGATGAGCATTGATTATAGATATCCATGGGCAGTGAAGTGTACAAGGGCTTCGGTATTTATGCACTTGGTTTTATTAACCACAAACATTTTACACAATCTGAGTCATCGCCATTCACCCTATTACCGACATGTTACCAAGCAACAAAACAGAATATATCCTGACAACAGACAACATGTAAGCTGTCGTCTTCTTCTTCTAAACATTCTAATATACATCTATCATTCTACCGACTGTGCCATAATGATGAGCGTTGAAAAATGATGATGGGCATCCTTGTAGAGTGAAGTGTACAAGGGCCTTGTTATTTAAGCATTTGGTTATATTAACTGAAAAAAACATTTTACACAATCCGTGCTTTCACGTTACCGACATGTTACCAATCAACAAAACAGAATATACCCTGACAACGTGCAACTTGTCTTCTTCTTCATCTTAACATTAATATATATATACCTATCAGTTGAAATGCATTGTACCTATGTGAATGTATGTACCAGGTGGCGTGCATGTAATGTGCCCACCGTAAGGTACTAGCTTGGCTTTCCAGGCTTTTTCTCCGGCTTCACTCTTTCCCACATGGAGAAACAAACAAACTTTTTGACTCAGCCTGGTAGAAGAATAATTTTGTATACATATAATGAACTAACTAACTCCCTAGCCTTCTTAAACCTGAAGGTTCATGGCTGCAGCAACACAGGCCTTCCATCTGTCCCTATCTTGAGCAAGTTCTATATACTCTTTTCCATCCCTATCGATTTCCCTTAGGTCCATCTCAACGTTGTCCCTCCATCTTCGTCTTGGCCTTCCTACAGGTCTCTTACCATCAGGTTTCCCAACAAGAATCCTGTAAACTCCTCTTTCCTCTCCCATTCGTGCCACATGGCCTGACCACCTAAGTCTTCTTGATTTAATTATTCTAATAATATCTGGACATGAATACAAATTATGTAGTTCTAAATTATGTAACCTTCTCCATTCACCTGTCTCCTCATCCCTTTTAGGTCCAAAGATTTTCCTAAGGGTCTTATTTTTAAATACTCTCAATTTATGTTCCTCTTTCAATGTAAGGGACCAAGTTTCACATCCATATAATACTACAGGCAAAATTACTGTTTTGTATATTTTAACTTTTAGTTTCTTAGATATTAAACGAGAAGACAAAAGTTTATGAAGAGAGAAGTAACATGCATTTCCTGAATTAAGCCTACTTTTTATTTCCTCTTTAATATAATTTTTATTTGTTAATATTACTCCCAAGTATTTGAATTTGGAAACTGGTTCAAACGAGTTGTTATCAATAATTAGATTTTGATTATTGCCTAACACTTGGTTTCGGCCTGTAAGCATATATTTAGTTTTTTTCTTTGTTAACTTCCAAACCTATCTCTTTAGCAGTTTTGAAAAATATTTTAGCATTATTCTTAATTGTATTCACATCATCCCCCAGTAAGTCTACATCATCTGCATATGCTAACAACTGAGTCACACCATTTAATTTTAGTCCTTCTTTAGTTTCTTTGACCTTCCTAACAGCATATTCTAAGGCAAAATTAAAGAGCAATGGAGATAATGCATCTCCTTGTTTTAACACATCATGAATTGTAAATTTGTCAGACATATTAATACCCACACGAATTTTACTTTCTGTTTCATATTATATGTATACATATAATGCCCATCAGAAATTTTGTGTTAACCAGTTCAAAATCTTGTCAAGATCTCCCTGAATAGTCTCTTGTCTTTATGAATATACAAATATCAGGGAGTCGTCGACACATAAATTGTAATTACAGTGGTATAATTGCTTTCAGAGATAACTGATATGACAATAAAAAATAATAGTGCCATTTGGATAACACCTTGTGGGGAGCGAATTCAATTTGAGGCCACCCCTAATATATTTCCTATGTTCAATTAAGAATTATTCAAGGCCATCCTCTGTGGCAGAGTGGTTAGCACAATATGCTACGATGCCAAGGGTCCTGGGTTCGAATCCCAACCTGGACATGGGTGTTCTTTGTGAAAGTCCCTTCATCAGTTTCATCATATCATCACTTATCCTCATTGCTGTGATTAACAAAAAGTGCCAGCAAAGCAACACTAACTGTAATTTAGTATTTAGGGTTATTTTGACAATAGTAACATAAGGAATTGATGCCTAATAGTGGCTAAGAGGTAATCGTCTTGAATTTACTCTGTTGTTATTCAAATGAATATTGAAATAAATTTGTTATTTCTCGTCTTATTATTTTTAGGATTATGAAGAGTTTGACCTTGCCAACGAAGTAGATGAACTGGACAAATTCTTAAAAATATCCACCAAAGGTAGCGTTTCTAAGGCAGAAGTAACGCTTGGAAACAAAGAGGATTCTAAACCTGTAGAAAATGGACAGTTGAATGGTTTATCCAGTAGGGAGGTTAGTTTTATTAATTAGTTTATTGTGGATAAGTACTTGAAAGTGGAACTTTTAAACAAACATTCAAGAAACTACCAGAAAAACTAGCTAGAATGGTGTTAAATATGTTCCTTCCTTTCACAGTGAAGAAATAAGACATTTAACACAGTGGAAGTTTAATTTCAATTTTAATGAAGTACAGTAGAGCGTCGATTATCCGAAGTAATTGGGGGACATGGGTGTTCGGAAAACTGGTTTGTTCGGATAATCGAACTGTACATGTTTATTTGCCAAAAAGAAGTACTGTACAGTAAATTTATTCATAAAAACAGGCATCTCTTTAAGTATGTATTACAAAGTAACGTACAAAGGCAACTTTAGTAGGAATATATAGTATGTGGTACAGTTTATTAAACAAAAATATGTACATATTACATACGCATTTTGCATGAACAATACACACAGTACACAAAATTAACGTTTAAAAAAATCCTTTATTTTGGTCTGTCTAAGCAAGCCTACACGCTTACGAGCAGCTAAGTCACGTACTTTTTTCATTACAGATATCTGAAAGTGAGCGAGTACACAGTTCGGTTAAGTGGTCGTTCGGTTGACCGACGTTCGGATAATCGACGCTCTACTGTACATGTTTTAATGTGTACTAAATTAAACTTACAAACATGATGGGGAAGTGCGTATTACTCACTATTGAATACAAAATAAATACGTAAAATAGTATTAAAACTTTTCAAACTTATGTGAGTGACTATATGTTAATCCGGACGACATTTTGAAGGTAAATACTTCCTCCTTCTTCAGGTCTAACTAGATATCTAGACACCAGACATTCCCAATTCAGTAAAAACAAAGTCTAGGTCACTTTCTTTTTCTTTTTAAGGGTGATAAAGTTCTACGGCAGATACGTTGATGATATTCTCATTATCGGGAAAGAAAGCGATCTAGACCTTGTTTTTACTGAATTGGGAAAACAAGAGAAAAGGATCAATTTCACTAGGGAAGACCTAATCAACAATAAGATAAATTTTCTAGATTTGAGCATAAGAAAAAATGATACCGGAATAATGACCGGTGTATTTCATAAACCACTGTACCTTAACAAGAGTTCTGAACACTCGTGTAGGGTAAAATATAATGTTTACCTTAATTTCTACATCAGGGTGGAGAGATTGTGTAATGACAGTAATGAGGAGGAGAAATAAATGGCTTGGATAAGTCTAGTTGGTTTAAAGAATGGGTATACGACCTTGGAGATGGATAGGACTGCAAGGAAAGCGAGGAGAATTGTAGGGAAGGAACTGGTAAATATTGCTGATAGTGACGCTAATAAGGAGGAACAGGATAGGGGGACATGCTTTGTCGATATTCCCTGCTATAAAGGAATTTCTGAAAGAATAGAAAAAACAATGGAAGGATACGTGAAATGTGGAATGAAAGCCCCTCGTAGCATTGAAAAATGTTTTACGGAATATAAGAAATGTGGAAGGGGGAACAAGGAAGACCCTGAGGAACAGAAAGGTGTCTACAAAATTGTATGCGAATGCGGGAGGGAATATGTAGGACAAACGGGAAGGAGCATGCGAATCCGATGGGATGAGCATGATAAAGATATCAGAGAACGGGTTCCGAAAACCTGTGTCTCGGAACACGTTATTGAGAGCAAGCATAAAATTATAAAAAGGGAAGTTATTAGAAAAAGTAGTAATAAATTGAATTTGGAAGAGGGGTGGATACATTTCCTTAGAAAATGGGATAATGCCGGTAAAAATTACGCCAAGTTGGGTTTTCATATCACCGCCAAAGTTTTGAGAGTTGTAGGGGAAGAACGCGAATTCTCATTGAATTGGTGACGTTGCTGTTGAGGGGAATAAGTCCTGGGTCGGAGGAGGTAATCTCCAACTCTACGCATGTAGACAATTACCCATGCGCTTCACTTTACTGCTAGACGGGAGTTCCTCGGCTGCCATGTGGGTTTTTAGACTTTTAGTTTTGAATATGAGTACTTTTGAGAATGTTTCACCTGGATAGGGATTTTTACGATTTTAATAACCAGGATTTTTAAGTGATTTTTACTGATTCCTTTAACCATATTCCTATTTAACACTATTTCACGTGACACCATATTCAGTGTCTAGATATCTAGGTAGACCTGAAGAAGGAGGAAGTATTTACCTTCGAAACGTCTTCCGGATTAACATATACTCACTCACGTAAGTTTGAAAAGTTTTAATACTATTTTACGTATTTATTTTGTATGAAACTTACTTTTGATTTTTATAAATAATGTGTACTATATCTTTGTTTTATTTTTCTGATGGTGTACTTTTGTTTTTAGGTATCTGCAGAGAAAGAATCAGAGCCAAAACAACCTGAAAGGTAAGATATTTCACTTTTTGAAAATTCTGTTATACAATGCAATCCAGTGAGGTGTAGATCGCCACGTTAGTGTTTGCGCTATTGGCAAGTGGGGCACTCATGACTGTTTGTTGGCATCGTAGAAGGTCAATGATGCAAACGCACAACAGTTTCCATACTTATTTTAAAAAGTGATTTACGTACAAGGGGTTCAAACTAGTCTCCTTCGATGCACACACATTTTTGATACATCTTTGTTAAGACATCCACCAAGTAACCTGGTATGGGGGCTTGAAACTGCTTTTTACGGAGGTCCTGAAAGTAGACACAAGACCGTGAAGTAATAGGATGACTCTTACGTATTGTGTATTTTCTGGTGTATTCAACCGCAAAGTATGCTATGGCTCAGCAAATGTTTTCTACTGCACAGAGTGTATTTATTTATGATTCATGGCATGATGCTAAGCACAGGGGAGCACCTTACCTTTACCTTTATCATGTGTGTTGACTCAATCTGCACTCGAAGTTCAAAGGCGATTTGAAACTAGATTCCTGGGTGTAAAAGTTCCATGCGATTTTTATCTCTGGGGTAGATTAAAAAATGCTGCATACAATTCAAATCCACACACTCTGGAAGAACTGAAATGTAACATCCACCAAGAAATGAGCAACATTAATAAACTGGGAACTGCAGCGAGTTATGGGTTCATCAATAGGCATCAAAAATGTGTGGACAACGCAGGCAGCCAGTTTCAGCCTTCTTTCACAAATTGGCAAGTCAAAAAAAATCACTCTTTTAAAGTACACTGGTGTATGAATTTCTCCAAAACTAATGGACAGAATGTTATGCAAATTGGAGTACAGAGTAATATCCTACAGCAATACACACCATACAACAGTGAACCTACGTATTAACACATGACTGTGAGTAATGCCCATGAGAGCAGGAATGTCCAACACTGCCGTGAGGCAAATGGGGGTATGGTGACCTCTAACAGACACACAGGTGACACAGTGAGTTGGCATACACTGTTCACGAAACTGGTGAGAAGGGCCTGTGGCAGCCACACCCACACCTGCTCCAAAGCAGATCGAAGCTCATGGATGGGATGGTCCTCTGAGGTGGTCGGCGACCTGCAATGGCCCTCCCAAGCACATCCCAGACATGTTCAATTGGGTTCAGATCTGGAGATCGAGCTGACCAATCCTTCCACCGAATATTCTCACTTTCCAGAAAATCGCCAACTAGGAGAGCCTTATGTGGACAGGCATTGCCGTCCATGAAAATGAATTAATGGCCAACTGCATCTCTGAAAAGTTCCACGTAGGGCTCCAAGATCTCCTCTCAATACCTCTGCACAGTCAAGGTGCCTCTGTCAAACACATGGAGTGTTGTGCGGCCAACCAACATGATGCCGACCCATACCATGACACTTCTGCCACCATAATGATCATTATTCCTGATGTTTGTGGCATTGGTGGCAGATCAAGGTCCGTCCTGAATCACAATTTGTCAGCGAAGAAGACGTGGGCCCACTGACATTGGGTCCATGGCTGATGTTCTCTGCACCAAGCCAGATGTGCTCTCCTGTGTGGCAGGGGTGAGCAGGATGCAAACAGTGGATCGTCTGGCATACAACCCTCGCTCATGGAGTCTTCGGTAAACAGTAACCCTGGAAACGGAGGTCCCAGTGGCAGCACAGAGCTCCCGAGTGAGCTGTGTGGCTGTTGCCGTTCTCTGGTGCTTGGTGGACAGTGCCAAATACCGATCCTCATTGGCCGTCATGACTTTTGGATGCCCTTGCCCAGGCCATCGGGATATGGATCTGGTCTTCTGAAATTGTTTCCACAAATAGCAGACTACACTAGGCTTTACATTGAACTCATGTGCAACCTGAACTTGAGATTGCCCTGCATCTAATTGGCCAACGATTCTCCAACTCATGCTGTCCTCTAAATATTCATGGGTATTCATTCTACCGCACTGCTTCTCCACCGGTACCAAATTTGACCACTACCGCTCTGCTTCTTGCCGATGTGTACGAATGAAATTTGAACGACGTATGTGCGGAACACCACTCGACCACTTGTTCTCCCTACTGCTGTCGCAGCGCCACCTCCACGCCTGCGTACCATGCCGTAGTCGACACCAGCGCTGGTGCATGCTTTGGTGATCTCAGACTTTCCAGTTTTGGGATATACTCGCAAACCGGTGTTTATTCTCTTAATTTTGTACACCAGTGTAGTTATGCAGACTTGCATGCTTGATTCACGGACAGTCTACAGTGCCGACATACGGCCTTGAGTGCCTCGCTTGCTGATAGCACAAACACTGGTGTGGTGTACACTCCAATGGATCTCTGCACAATCATTATTTAGAAGATCAAATTGTAGTATTTCAGGTGCTATGTAGTGTCTAGTTTGGCTATGAAAATTATGTAAATTCAATCTAAAAGATCAGAAAATGCTCAAGGGATCAAGAAGTGTAAATGCTCACAAAAATAAACACCAGAACACATCTACAGCTTTAGAGAGATGACTGTGACACAAAATTTCACACTAAGGATACTTTTAAAGGAACAATTGCATTCTGATGTATTAAAAATTCTAAATTTGTGGAATGTTTATTTTACTTCAGTTTTCTGTCACTGTTGGCTAATCACAAAGATGAGGATGAGTGGTGATATGATGAAGAGACGCTCACAAAGAACACACATGCCCAGGCTGGGTTTCTACCCCAGGACCCCTGGCATCGAAGCATGCTGTGCTAACCACTCCAACGCCGAGACTGGCTGAAAAAATAATAATGTAAATTCGTGATATAACTGTTAAATAAAATGACCACAACAGCTTTCAGCATTATGAAAATGCTATCTTGGTTGCTTATAATGTGTATCTAATGTTTAAGAAAAAGTAACAGCTACAGAAATTTTATAAGTGCACTAATTCACTGATTAAAATACATGTCCCATGGACCTAATTGAGAACAATGGAAAACTCATTTATTTTAATAAGCATTAACACACAGAGTTGGTTCTCGCTGTTTTTGTGTACAGTGGAACCTCTATTTTACATTTTTCAGGTGACCAAGCTGAAAAATCTTAATATGAAGTGGGGGGGGGATATGTAAATGTGAGGAAAGTTTTTAACATTTTTCCATGTTGCGACCATCAAGATTGAATGTATGATGTGGGAAAATGTAAAACATGAAATTGGGGTTCCACTGTATACACTACAGGGCAAACAGTGTAACTACTGCCTTCCTGTCAAAGAGCAGACGACACCAGGTGGCTGTGTCAGAAATACCCAACCATATTGGCGAACCGGCCACTATCGTTGCCAAAGCTCATCACATCCCTGTTGAAAGGGTCAGTGGTCTCTAAATTTCATGGCTTTCTCCCGTACTCTCTCTGGGTGGCTCAAAATACTGTGCGTCCATTTCGATCTGCAGCCGAGAGATCGGGAGAAGCGTGGCGGGTGGCACTGACGGAGATGCCGACATTTGCGGCCTGAAATGCCCGCTTATTTTTATGGACATATGCAGACATTTATATAAATATTGCAAAACGAGCACTAACCTGTGTTATAAGAGTATGGTTTTAATTTTAGTAGCTTAGTGACTGTATGTGCCGATGATTTTGACACGCCCACCTCTTGTGAAACACGGCGTAGAGGTTTGTTTGGAGAACGTTCTAACGCTGCACCAATATCATCGAGTTTTGCTTCGGTTAGAATCCGTCGTTTTTGCTTAGGTGTTTTAAAATTTAACGATACAGTTTCTCGTAATTTAAGGACAAGATGTCTAACCGTATCTCTGTGTGGAGTTGAAACGCATGGGAATTTATGTACAAATTACCTACACACGTCTCGACACGAGTTTGTTTTCACGTAGGTACGTGTCATACATAAAAAAATCTTTGTTCTAACGTGAATCTTGCGGCTGGCATTCCAATCGTCTCACTGACACGTCACACATACACACTACAATAACACAAACAAGTAACTGCAAGTAACCAAGAATAACACTCTTGCGCACAGTACGAAATTAACACGCTCTTGGTTTACATTGCTCGCCACTATATTTACAACTCTGTCTTCATCTAGTCGCGAAGGAACAAAAAACTCGAGCTCGGAGATTTCGGATTGCAAGGAAGCTCACGAACACTATTGACTTTTAACGGTTTCTTCTACAGCGTAATCTTGATACAGTGTTGCACATTCAAAACCTCCAAACGATCCCCATCGGTACAAAACTCTTTCAAGGATATAAACTTAAGCAGGACATTACTGGTCAAAACTATGATTAAAATGTTTTATTATCTGTGGCTCTTAACATCGTTTCTAAAGCGTATTTTTTTGTGTATATAAGAGCAGAACTTGGATGAATTACAGAAGAACTTTTGCATGTTATAACACAGGTTAGTGATCGTTTTGCAATATTTATATAAATGTCTGCATATGTCTATAAAAATAAGCGGGCATTACAGGCCGCAAATGTCGGTATCTCCGTCAGCGCCGCCCGCCACGCTTCTCCCGATCTCTCGGCTGCAGATCGAAATGAACGCACGGTAGAATACATATGCGACATGGTAGGTTTGTTTGTAACAATGTGTATTGTGGTGTTAGTGTTTGTGGGTCTTCCGTGAAAGAACTTTACATCCACATGGAAGTGAGATGGTTGTGAATGTTCAAATGGAAATAGAAAAAGCACCGTGCGAAGAATTCTTGCAATGTGCAGTTTGCTTCTGCTGTGCAGCAGACGACATGAACGTATCAGCAGCTCCATCCACATTACTCTGCACGGAGTGGCGAGAAGGCAGTAGAGTTATAATTTGTGCTTTATACTTTTGCAGTGCCTTACATGGTTGAGTTGTCCACGGTGCAGTGGCCTGCATTCTGGGCAGCGAGAGCATGTCTGCCGGCAAACTGGATGCAAAATTCATGTGACTGGAACCACTAGTTATGTAATGAAATAAGCTTGTACTATTACATTGACAGTTACAATTAAAGTGAGCACGTACCTTGTTGCAAGAGGTGTTGGAAATGTCGTCCTCCTGCTTCCACACATTTACGGAACCTTTTTGGTGAATTTTCACTAATACGTATCAGTTCTTCTTCTGAAATTGCTTGAATTTCTCTCCTGGTATTTTCTTCCAATTCTTGTAATGTATGGCTTCAGGTTTAAAAGCTTGTTAGTTTATCACGCAGACTACATGGAAATGTCTGTTTCTTGTGCAATTGTGCCTGAGGGAATTTTGTAGTGTGTGTTCCAATCATGCTCGAAAGTTTCCCTAAATTTGTCCGCAAGTTTTCGAACACTGTTTCTGTGTGGTACAAGAACATCTGGGAATTCTGATGCAAAATGCCTTCTAACTTCCTTCCCTATAAGAATTCATAATGACGTAAGAGTTGTACATAAAAATTTGTTGTTTTAAGTTGTACGTATAGTGTGGCATTATTAGACTGCAGAAAAGCACCAGCAATGCGTAAAATTAAAAAAAAAAAAAAAAAAAAAACAATCTAAAACACTTGTTAACACCTTAACACTTCACAAACATGTGCAAACTGGACATCAGCTATCTGGATACCAAAGCACTGATAACACCATTAAGCCTTGTTTCCATGATATGAAAAACTCAGTATGCTGACCAAGGCAGAAAATTTATTTTATTTTAAAACATAAACTAAATGTAACGTTTCAACCTTCTAGCAAGGTCTGTTTTCTTCAGACTCTGTACATTTGTACTGGGTACAGAGTCTGAAGAAGACAGACCTTGCTAGAAGGTTGAAACGTTACGTTTAGTTTATGTTTTAAAATAAAATAAATTTTCTGCTTTGGTCGGCATATTGAGTTTTTCAAAGCACTGACTTGTCCAGTGCCAAAGTCAACATAAAGTTGTAGGTCTAAATGCCAGCAGGCATGCTCCCACCACTCTGTGGACAACTCGACTGTGAAAGGCACTGCAGGAATAATTACATATTATTTTGGGAACTCTTTTGTTTTTTGCACATTCATGAGTTTTCAATTTCTTTTTTTTTTACACTCCTTTAATTACTCTTACAGGCAAGATGAACCAGAAGAGTCAAGCGAAACAAAAGGATCGGAACAGGTAAATATTTAATCTGCTCATGTACTTGTAGAAATAGGAGGGTTACAGCAAAAGTCATGGCAACTACTTTATTTCCACGATAATGCGGGCCAGGCAAGAAATTGTAAAATATACAATTGGAAGGTTGCAATATATGCTAACGTTTAATGTATGAATTTTGAACAACATAAAGATCTGTATCAGGCTGGAGAAAAATACAAAATACGTGCAGTAACAGGTCATCCTGAATGTTACGTCAGCAGTTGCTTTTCTTCCATGCCTGAATGCTGCTGCCCACCTCGCAACAGTTCGGTATGATTGAGCATCATTTCCTAAAGTTTTCACAAGCTCAGTGTGACATTCTCTCGCATTCCTTCCACGGAGAACTGCTACTTTTACATAAGAACACTGTTTAACATCCTGCACGACTGTTAAACACACACTGACTTCCCACTTTCCTCAGTTCAATATCTTGGCCGCCACTGCGACCTAGTGGTGTCACAATACATTGCATGTGATGGGGTATCCACTGTATATTTTAAAATTTCTTGCCTGACCCGCATTATCGTGGGAAAAAAAATGGTTGCCATGACTTTTGCTGTAACCCTCGTAGTTTGTAGAAGATCTTGTCAATAGTGTTACATGGTTGAATCCTAGGAACTCAGCTGTGCAATAAGCAACCACTTTTTCACTGAAAATGATCCTAAATATTATCAGCTAATTAAAAATCATCATCTCTACAAATTTGTTGAATGAAATACAGACATCATCAAGGAGAAACATACAATTAAAGATTAAAGATTAAAGAGAAGAAAAAAATAATGGAAGACATTAAGATTAAAGGTGAACAAAATATGTACAGATGATGATTTTGAATTACCTGATCATTTTTAGGTTGTAGTCAAAAAGTGGTTTCTTATTTCACAGTTGAGTTGTTAGGTTCCAAGAAAGAAACAGTCTTGACATGATTCATTGTATAACTGTTTCTTTTTGTTAAATTTATCATATTGTTTAAAATGTAACATTGATCAAAGTTCAAATAAATATCTGATGAAAGGACTGTGTTCTCCCGAAATGTTACATCACAAAATGTGTTTGAATGCGTGTAACAATCCTAAACTAGATGTAGAATATTTTTTTCTGTAAATTTAATGTGTTAACTCTCCCCTGCATATACATTTATGTAAAGAAAATATTTCCAACTTTGCCACAAATGAGGAAATACTTGACCTAAGCACAAGAAATAAAGACAAACACACAAAACACTGCCACCCTAACTTATGTAAGAAAGGTCCCTTAAACTCATCCATTGATCTCTTTAATAAGCTACCACAAGATGTGAGGAAAGAACCAAAATTGATAACATTCAAGCACAAGATAAAATCCATGCTTCTGAAGCATGTTTTTTATTCTATAGCTGAATACATCGAAGCAACTCTTACATAAGACAAAATATACATAACTATATATGATGTAGTAAAATCCTATATTCTTCTTGTACATTTAAATGTCAAAGGAACTGTAATTAGTGTCACCTACTAGTAGGCTGTAGTGTTTATAGTTATATTTTGTGATTTTGATATACCCGAGTAAGGCCCAATTTTTACAATTTTTGGTAATGTATTTTCTATTTGTATGTGTAAGATCTATTAATGTAGTATTATGTCGTAATGTATTGACATGTCCTATATTACTATGTACTGTAGAGTACTGCATTGGACCACTTTCACTTGAAAATGCTCGATCGAACGTCCCGTATTTCAGAGCCTGATAAGCAGCACTGTCAACCTAAAACCCACAGATGGAAGGAAACCACTCTATGCAATTACAATTGTAAATAATAATTCCGTATATTATTATGTAAAGCTCAAGTACAATATATGTATGAAAATATGCAATATCTACAGACTGAAATGAAAAATGGATGCACATGCTGACAGAGCTGCCTAAGCAATTACAAATATAGTATCACAGTGCAACAATACGTGTACATCATTGTTCACTTACCAAAAAAGATAATCATATTCTGTGAAATGATAAAATGCGGTTATAGCATTCAATCGAACATCATTTTAATGTGACAATAATTGTAGAAACATAAAATGTCAGCCTTGGTAGTATCAGCCCAAAAATCGTCTATTTCATTTTCACATATCTCGGTAAGATATACAAAACTGCATTTTGTCATGGAAATGATGACTATGTTAACTTATTTTTCAATTTCACTTCATCTTTTACTTCACGATCCATATTTGAGGACCCGTTACCATAGACAAATGAGGGAAATACGTGTTCTAATAGGGTTCGAGAGTTTGAGTGTATTCCGCTCATTCGAGCTTTTCTCGCTCAAGCATAAGACCTATCAATTCTGCATACTATCTAGCGTTGCCCGTGTGAATTATTTGCCGCTCGAGCAAAAAACGATCATTGCAACACTCTAATGTACTGTTATTTGTACACATGGGGTAGTCCTTGGATGCAAATAAACTAAACTAAATGTTTATTAGTCGAAATGTCAAGCGAATCTGCAAAAGCTTCAACGCTATAAGGTGCGTTATAAATTGTTAGATTATATATCATTGATGAATGTGGTAACAAAACTGTTGTCAAGAACTTTAATGAGTTTTGATTTCTTTTCAGCCTGAAGCAGGTGATGCAAAAACAGAAGGCAATGAAGAGGAAGAAAAGGAAGATTAACCTGGTGAGTATGATTATTTCAACAAACATTGGTTGTAATGTACAAATTACAATAAGGTGAGCTTCTTTGATATGAGACCTACGCCTATGAAACCAGGGCTCTTAGGTTTAAATTAAAATGCGAGTGTGATCGTCCTTTCGTTTATTTCATAATTTTTGTACTTACTGCATTCATATCACAAATGCCGCATACAGCTTATTAAATGTATTTGGAACTGCTGATTATAGTTCTGAATTAGGTAACTGCAAATTTTAATTAATTGATTACCTTTCGCATTGAATTTCAAGTAGCATTATTACACAGTATGAAAGAAGAAACCGGATTGATGTAGACATTACTTCTAGTTCAGCAGGATGCTAGTTACATGCATTTCACAGGTTCTAAGGAAAACACATGCAGTTTAACATTTCTAGAAAAATTGTGAAAGGATAATTTTTGAATTGTTAAGTTTCTTCAAAAATTCTGACTAAATTAATATTTTTGAAAAGAGCAACATTTTGTGGTGCTTATATCCATGTACAGTTGGGAGCTGAGAAGACTGCGAGTGTGGGGTGAGGTTCGGGGTGAACAGGTAGGAAGTGTGGGGACAGGAGCTTCGACTTGGTGATCAATTTTTCAGTGTTGCCAGACATGCAGAAGTCCCTGTAGGAAAGGGTGAGAATCTGATAATGGAATCGGGACTTACAGTGTCAGGTGCAGTCTGGCGTTTGGAATAGTTTGGAACCATTCATGAACCTCCATGGATGACGTCAGCCACGGAACATCTCAAAGACCAGCAACGGCATAGGAATTCACACTTCTTCCGTGTTTTCGGAAATAAATTTGTTTTAAAAATCGAATGAATGTTCTGTTGTGTGTGTATAACTAAATGCATATGTATACAGCAGACTATATGTAGTAAACTGGGTCGCTGAGGGTTAACTATCAATAGAATTAACATGCAACGAAAAGCGGGAAAGCCAGCTCGGGGGTTGAGCAAAGGTTTATTCAGAATTGTTTATTGTGTAAGTTTGTGTTTATGGGTGTCAAAAGGTATACTTAGAGCTAAAATGACCATAAATTTGACCTTTTATAAAAATTGTGTGGGGTGTTAGGGCGTAGTTGGTGGATAAATCACTGGGGCCGAGACATTACAACTTCGTGTTCCATAATCCGAAAGTTGCAGAAAAGCGATGCTACATACCAAAATGTAAATACAAACGAGGGAGAAAATGTACTACCCTGCATAAGTTAAAATTAATTGATCCATGTCTGGGAAAGAAGCATTAACAAGATGCTAGGAAATACACAAAAAGCACGCACACACCATTACTTTCTTAGTCACGTTGGAAGCAGATTGCTTTGATTTGTGAAGTTTTACTCCATTATTAGTATTGATTTCACTTGTTACTATGTAGGCCCTCACCGATGGCGCAGTGGTATTGTCGTTGCCTTGTAATCTAGGGGTCCCGGGTTCGATACCCGGTGGAGGCACATAGTGGTTCGGATCCCACTATAAACTGTAGGTCCAGTCCCAATTAGCCTTACTGTGCACAAAGTGGACATAAAACACCAGAATCAAACTTGTTACTATGTAATATGTTCCATTCATTTGCAATGCGTTTTCGTACCATACCTTTTTTATTTATGCTGCTGCCACCCTGAAAGGAAGACTAGCTGGCTGCACACTGGGACAACAGGCAGGTTAGTTTCGTATTCCTCAGCCTCGCAGTCTTCTTAGCTCCAAACTGTACCTGGCTTACATAGAACTGTGTTGTCCAGAACTAGTTTTTGAATTGCTAACAACACTGCCTTTCTTTGTTAGTGTAATACATTTGAATTCTTTTTTCAATGAACTACAAATGATTTTCAACCTGACTTTTCACTATTGTAGGCAAACAGCAGTGCTACATTTTATTTTTTTTATACACTTTTATTTATTATAGGGGCATAGGGTCTCACCAAATATGGATTTTCGCATACTCTTTGTCTTTTTTTTTTTTTTTTTTTTTTGTTCCTCAAACTGCGCTCGTTGAGGGTTGGGATATAAAAATTTTATTTTCTTTGAAAGCCCAGTCTCCCCTTTTCCCACAACAGAACTGCGGCCAAGCATGCAACTCTTATTTCCAAGCCTATGATTTTTTTGCACAGATTTGAATACCATGGACTTTAAAATACAAAGCAATTTTTTGAAAATGGGACTTTTTCACAAACATACAATACTTATGAAAGCCAGCCAGTAAAGAATGAAAATGAATTTATTATTCACCAAAGACATTCGGCAGGATCCAGGTGGACATGGTTCTTTTCAAAATCATCTCTGCCAAGTTGAATGCTCTTGGGCTAATGGTTCTGCCACTCTTGGAATACGTGCTGGAACCCATTCTGTGACATGGTCTTCACAACTACCTCTGCCTTCTTCATGACAGGGTAGGGCAGTCAAACATTGTAATATTTACACCAAAGTGGAACATTCAATCAACGAGAGCCATAGACCAGATTTCAGCAACACAGAAATGATAGCCAAATCTTCAAACTACTGGGATCACATCATAAAATAAGCAATAGCTATTCATGGAGAAAACGAGAACCTCAATTGCGACATGGGGCTCGAACTGGACCCTGCTTGACTAGTTTAGTTGACTAGCAGTGGGGACGTAGCAGACATGGCACCTGATTGGTCTGCCATCTTCACTGGCACCCCCCCCCTCCACAAATGTATATACACCCTGTTGATGCTTAGGACTGCTCTTGTACCCTGAAGATGAGAGTGACGTTAGCTCTCGAAAGTGGAATCTTTACCATAACTCACCTGAGCGATAGCCTGAGAGAATCTTTTCATCATTCGTCACCAGGGAAGGTTCACGACTTACTTCATTGGGGGAAACTACGTTGACAACACATGGCCTGGCATTGTCATGATGAAGATGCCAACCAGATGGGTACAGCTCTTGCTATTTTCACCAGTCGTTGTTGCTTGCAGATGTGAATAGTGGTGGAAAGTTGATCGACAGTTACCTGGCCATCTTTACAATTGACTGCAGCTGTGTTTATTACCACCTCGTTCACAATTGTGGCGGAGAATCTCTACTTTGTCTCTTGCAACAATCTGTAATAGATTTTTCAGACTGACACAAAATTTGAAGGCTGCATACTGACCTCATCTTGAGCAAAACTGAAAGCTGGAGGCAAAAATTGTCTATTTAGTCAATCTTCCACCACTGCCACTTCTATGCAGCGACCTGCTTCCATGATGGTTCATTCACATATATACTAGTTAGGAATAATGTCCTTACTCCCTCACCCTGCTCAATAGTGAGCATTCATTCTTGTTCTTTATTGATTGACTGGCCTTGTATGTTGTGTTGTAATTCAAGCCTTCATATGTATAAAAATGGGGGGGGGGGAATAGAAATGAAATATCAACAATTACTTCTGATCAGAATGCTATAGTCAGGTGACAATGGAACAACAACTACCGTGGTTATCTGATAAAGTGATGTATGTGAGCATGATAGTGATAGGTTTTACATTGTATAAATGAAACTGCATATTTAGAAATATTTTAAGAAAGGGATACCGGCCCCCGTGGAAGAGTGGTTTGCACATCATGCTACGACACAGGGGTCCCGGGTTTGAATCCCAGCCTGGGCATGGATGTTTGTGAATGTCCATTCATCAATTTCATCATATCATCGCTCATCCCCATCTTCACAAATTAGCCAAAAGTGACACAACAAGCGAAGTAAAATAAAGCAAATCAATCAATTTTAAGAAAGGGACAGATTAATTTGTAGGTATACATGAACAATAGCAGAATGGTAAAGCTGTTGTCCATTACAGCAACAAATAAATTTTATCCATAAATCTGTATGCCATTATTAGTTAATGTAGATAAGGTACATAATGTATATATACACACTTCTCTTTACAACAAATCAGCCAGTTTTGTAATTGATTGGATTGTCTGTTATTTTTCTTTGCAGGGCAAAGCTCAAGGCGAAAATATAGTAAGAAAAAAAATTGAATGTAAGCTGCCAGACATTTTGTTTGCACAACTGAAGTGAACTTATACCCAAATCTTTTCCCCCTAAAGTTGTTGATTTATTTTTATGCATTAAAGAAAACAAATGTGTTTAGATTAAAAAATTGATGCATTGGTTCAGTATAACGCAAGTGCTTTTAACAATGAAAAATATATTGAATAAGCTCTCATGATTTTGTACTTTTATAAAGCATCAATATTTAATACATTCTTTGTTTTGAATTGCATTATAGTCTTGTGATTGTTGCTATTTTGTAGAATATTGCATAGTAATTGTATATACTGAAAGTAGTGTATTATGTGTTTTGAATCACATGAAGATGCTCAGTAGCCATTGTTTTATATTTATATATATATATATTTGCTTTGAACTTTTGTCAGGCTGTTTATAAGAAATGACAAATTTTTCTACCCACACGTGTGTTCCCAGTGATGTTCAGAGAAGTGTTGTGATTACATATTTATTTGCAGACAACGATGAATTATACCAAATTTGCTGCTTTATTTTTCTGTAAATTTTGCCATTTTGTTTTACTTACCATAGCATAATTGTTGAAATTCTGTTATACTGTATCTTTTTGAGATCAAAGAAGTTAGATGCCATAATGAAGTAGATGAGATTTTTTTTAAAATCATGCACTTGTATAAACTCTGTATGGAACACATTGTATTGATGGAAAGTTGTTCCTTTCTCTTAAGTACAAGTATTGACTTTCTGTGAATGTTAAGACTGTTTAGTTTTTTGTGTGTGTGTATGTATGTAACACCTATGAACACAACTGGTGGTGTATTTGCTTTCTATTAACATATTTTTGTGTTACGATTCATAAAAAGAAGTAATTGTAGTTAGGTGGTATGTGAAGTTTTAATATGTTTAACAATGCTTTTTTATTAAAATGCAGAATATAGTTTTTCTTCGTCAGGATTGTAAAGAAAATGGTGCTTCACCAATTCTGAACTTTTACCTGAATAAGTCATTGGAATTTTCCACAGAATGTATTGATTTTGTCAAAAGAGAACAGTGACAAGGGCAAGATCAGGTCAATAGGGATGTTATTCTGCCATCTCAATAAAAATTCTATTGCCAGAAGAAGTTCGTCCTTAGTTCAGGGGGCAACTCGCCCATGGAGATGAGAGCATGCCAGTGAAAAGTAAATATTGAACTTCTTTAACCTACCTGACAAATGTTCAATATATCCTCCCTTGGTGACTTGACAGACCTGTAATCTAGCTTCTGCCACACATGTTCCTACCTGTTTGTTTTGCGACACACAAACAGCAAGTTTCCTAAAATTTTCTGTACCAGTCTCTTATTGTTTTGTTCGTTGGTGGTTCTGTACAATACTTGGTTCGAAAACAAAGTTGCACTGTAACAATTGACTCGGTTTTAACAAATCACTTGAAAATGCAATAATGCAACTAATCCATAGCATCTGTCACGAATGAAACGTCTACATTTTCCCTACCCGTTGACATGCTTTCATCTCTTGTATGTGCATAGTTAAACTTATGAAACACGGTGAAACATGTACATGTGGTTATACTGTAAACACTAGGTGCTCACTTGACCTTGTGGCATTCCAATATATCAGGATAAAAATACAACAAACCCACAAAGCCTGGATATCGATATCTCTAGGGTATTCTGTCTCTTAAGGGGGAAAATGCATGCACTAAAGTTGCCCTGTTGGATCTGGACTGAATAGAGAATTTGTGAATGTCCTAGGAACAGCTACACCGTGCCAGTAATGACATTGTCTGTATCCAGTATCTAATGTTATAAACTTTCAGAATGGACCCGGGTGACACAAAATATCATTGTCACAATGTAGCTGCCTCTACACCATCCTATGATAGTTCTTTACCAGTTCAGATCAGAGCATGTGCATGTGATCTTATCCTTGTGGCAGGGGATGTTCCAGAAATGTCAATAACGCCTTGTGACGCATCACTCATATTTTGTTGGTTTACCCACATTTTAACACGTAAACACTATGCCCCTTTTCTGCAAAATGCTGCTTTTTTGAAGCAGTACATCATGCGAGTCAAGAAACTAGCTCTAATTTGTTGGATGGGTGTGTGTCTCTCTATTATAACCCATACCAGTGTGTTGATTTCATGGTTGGTACAGGCTGGTACAGAAGTGAGATTTAGTCGTTCAACACCTTCAGTATATCATCTAGTGGCTACACTGTGTTTCCACATTTTATCCAACCTTTGTATCTATATCTTTATATTACCATTAATTCCTGCAGCTGAATTGGAAACACCAAACATTGAAACAAAGGCAACACAAAAAGAGGATGTATGTGTTTTGACACATTTTCGTAGGAGAAACCTCTATGCCAAGGTGGATGGTTCGTTTAATGCCATATAACATACATTAGCTATGTTCAATGAAGAAGGAAGACTGTAGCAAACATGCCATTTAGATATGCTCCAACATTTTTGCCATTGTGTGCAACCATATGCCATTATTTTTATGGGGAAAAACTGCCACGGAGAAAGATTGTAGAATTATTGGAAGATCTCATGAATTAGATGTTGGTGAATAATTGAGGACTAAAAGTGGTAAACGTTGTAAGTGCCAAAAGCGAAAGTGTTGGGAAATCGCATCGTTCCGCACATCAGCCCGTAAGAACGTGCACATTAGTGACCTCTTTACACGTCCTTTGAACTACTTAGAGGGCTACCAGCCATATTTCACGTTTACCACATTATAAAGCATGGCACATTTCACAGTTTAACGTGGAAAACGGTGTTTGAATTATTGTGGCACTTACAGCGTTTACCAATTTTAGTCTTCAATTTATCACACATTGTCATTTTCTTCCCAGAATTGAATTTTGTAAATAAGGCACAACAACAAAATGTATAGCAAAATATATCAAATTGAAAGAAATAGGAGGAAGAACATATTTATGATATAGCATGGAAAACATATGACACACTCACGATAAACTTAACTGTATTCTCTTTTGTAATATATTTGAAATTAGATTTGTAAGTGGCTTTTGTACGCAATAAAAATAATGAATTTTGTAAATACAAATATATGTACTAATCAACAATGAAATTAGATTACAATTAACCTGAGGTAGATTGTCATGCAATAATGAACTGTGGTTTACATATTGAGCACCTCAATTTCATGTTTTACACATACTAAGTAACGGGGTTTGTTAATAGGTATTAAATTCCAGTGAAATGTTTGCACTTAGAATTAAACTATAATATCACAATAGGTAAAAGTGGCAGAAAAGTGAAGTCAAATTAGAATCAATCAACTGACGTGATAATTGGCCATGAAATATAGCTGCAAAATAATTTTTGTTTAGGATTTTTTTTAAAAATGAAAGGGGGGTTTTAAGATTCTTTTATATTCATTATGTTCTTCGTGGATATAAGTTTTAGTGTTTACTTGTTACGTTACATAATGGTCAAGGGTTGTGTTCTTTTTTAATGTTTGCAATAAACAGTTGTTATAATGATCTCACTCAAAAACATCGAGGCATAATTATAGAGAATAACAAATCACTGGCCTTTCTCAACTTGTGGCATAAAGAAGTGTGCATTAGCGATTTTGTATTTTTAAATTTTAACAAACCTGGGAGTGAGAAATATTCATTATTACCAACCACTTGTAGTTTTTAATTTTTTGTGAAGGGTTATTTAAATGTGTAAACAGAAAATGTCTGGCTGAACAAAAATTACTTGCTTGTTTATTTAATGCATGAAGCAGTTACAGGGTACTTTATGTTTCCTAAGCTTACATGGAAATATTCTTTGTGTTTGTAAGGGAAAAACTTTTGTAATTTCAAGTTATTTCTTTCTTTGTAAAATGGGATGTTATAGTGTTCATTTTAAGCTCCGTCTAAGTATGTGTTAGATGTCCTTTTGTCATGAACCAAAGTAAATTGGATGAAGTTTTGAATTTTTTTATATATTATTTTATTATGACAAAAAACTTTGTAATTTCCACCACTATTGCCCCATCTCACTATTTGCTTGTAAGGTGGAAAAATAATCCATGAAGCTTTGATGTTATAATCCAAGCCTATGCTGTGATGTTTGTACCGGTCAACAAAACCATTCAACCTGAGAGTTTTAAGAAGCAAAGTTTTTGATTGATAATACAACTAGATATATTCCACATTTCACCATTTACCACATTGGAAATCTTTACTCCGTCAAGCGAGGCTTTCCTAAACTTGAAGAAAATGTGTTATTTGGATGTAAGATATTTTAATTTTATTATGTCTGAATTAAAATATTTACTGTTTGCAGAACATATCAGGCGGTTGTAAAGGGAAATTTGGGAATTGCGTACATGTTCTATATGCTACTTGTAGACAGTAATATTAAAAAGAAACATGTGGCATCAGAGTAGTCACTTACTGCCGTGACAGTAAAAATAGTGATATTACTAGGGAGTGGATTTTTATGTGCATTTTTTTTTCATCTTCTGAAAACGGCAGAAATAATAGTCAAAAATATTTTAATTCAAAATTCTATCAAACAAATAAATAAATGTAATTCTTGAAGCTTTCCTGGCCACAAATTATGAAGAGGTTTTCTCTGGATATCAACCAGATGATTTCTGGATAGGCTTCTGAGCTTTCGAGAGCTAACGTCATTCTCATCATTACTTCAATCCTTGAAGATGAGAGTGATGTTAGCTCTTGAAAGCTTCGAAACCTATCCAGAAATCATCTGGTTGATATCCCGAGAATACCTGTTCATCAAATAAATGTATACTCAGCAATGACAGCTGAACGTTAGTTGCTTGTTGCACCTACATATTCAGGTCCTGGGTTCGCACATAGTGGTTCGGATCCCACTTTAAACTGTAGGTTAACAGTAGTGACCAGTAGTTCCCTGAAGACGAGAGTGACATTAGCTCTCGAAAGCTCGGAAGCCTTTCTGGAAATCACCTGGCTGATTGCCCCAGAAAACCTCTTCAATATTTGCCGCCAGGAAAGCTTTAAGAATTATTTAGTAGTGACCAGTGTGTTGTAGAGTCTCAAATAGGATAGTAATTTACTAATTTAAAATGCACTTTGTCTTATGCATTAACTTGAAAATATGCATTTAGACAAATAATATTGAAACTTTATTTTGTGTGGAATGTCTAAAATATGTACAGTTTATGTTATTTTCCTAGAAATGAGTGTTTTATGTGCTAAAGTTAAAATTATGCATTTTTATGTGAAATAAGACTGCAAATTACATTGCAGCTGTATGGTTGGCACTCCTATGGCCAACTTCTGAAGCAACAAAAATATTTTTTTGCCTAAAAATCTGCTCCCTAGATATTACTTGAGGAAAGAAAGTAAATATTACCATCAAAACATTTCACCAGAAAAACTAGGGCATCAGCCAAAAGCATGTTTATTTTGGGTGGATTATATCATTCTATGCAATTCTGTTACACAATCTCCAACACAGCTGAACTGCTGGGAAAATGAAATAACAAGTTAAAAGTGCAATACCATTTCTATAAACCCTGCTGTACTTTTTTTTTATGTTTTTTTTTAAGTTATAAAAATTATTTAGATAGGTCAATGAAATTATACATTGGTTGTTTTTAAGGGTTTATACTTCAGCCTGCAATATTCTAATGCTAGCCTCCATTTTAACGATTTTTGCCATGTATGTATTTACTAGAATTGTATATTTGATAGCATGACATGCTTGAATGTGAATTAAAGCATAATCATAACAATGGCTTGTTCATTACAAAAACAAAGAAAATGCTTTAAAAACAATAAGCTTTATTTCTAGTACATATTTAATTATAACCATTACTTTGCAACAAATGTTTATAAAATTCTTATTCATATTTTTACAAGAAATGTCATTCTTGTGAAAGCTTGTCAGGAAAGGAGAAGGATTAACTAAGGACATTTTTCTGTGTTTGTGGTGTATATTGTTCAGTAGGATTTCTCAGTACATTTTGTTGCATGGTGTGTTTTTAATGAGAAATGAAATTTGAATTTTAAGTGTGAATCCTATATTCAATTTTTAATTACTTTGTTTTTTTGCTATAGTCTTGTTGCATCTGTTAATCAGATATATAATCACTACTAGTAACTTTAAAATCTTATAAATTTAATAGTTTTAAGGTGCTTCATAAAAACGTTGCTTTTTGACCCTTTGAATTTGGTATGTAGTTCCATAATTTATATGTGCCAATTAAATTTGATTTTTTGAAGGTAATGATGTAAAAAAGGAGAGCATTAGATAGATAGTATGTACACTTTAGTATATCAAACTATGGACTTGTTTCTGGTGTTTAAGCAATGAATTTATACTGCATAGACATTTTGTTATGTGCTTTTATAATATCCATATTCTTTTTAGTTTGGTTAATGGGATTGAAGAGGTGCTGGACAAAAGAGGTTGGATTTAGAAAAATTAATTATATTTTGAGTATCTTCCTTGTTACACATTTGTATTACATGAATATTTCCTTCTTTCACTGTATTGTAATATTCTGTCTCTTTGTAAATAAACTGTATGTATAATAAATATAACAGCTTAATTTTTATTATCAGAAATATCTTACCATTAGAACCTAGTTGATGTCAGTACTTAATATTTTTGGGTATTCAGAAATAATGAGAAGAATTACATTGTATGTTTATGATTATCATCAGATAAAATGCAAACATACACCAGAGTACCAAACATGAATGTCATATATCTATCCCCTTCTGAATGTATGACCACAAATAAATAAACATAAAGATGCTTTATGTGTTAAGTTGTAACTAGTGTTGGGCGATATATTGTCCAGACGATATATCATGATCCTAAAAAAATATTGTCCAGACGATATCAACGACAATATATTGTCATGATAATTTGGTGATATATATATATCCTGATATTTTGGCGATATACACTGAACATCTAAAAAATTACACACCAACCTAGTATCGTGATGTGCCATCTTTGGATGTCAGAACTGGCTGGATTCGTCGTGGTAACGATGTCACAAGTCCTCGAAAGCGTTCCTGAGGGATACGGTACCATGCAGAGAGAATAGCATCTTGCAATTCATGCAGATTGACTGGGGGAGAGATTGTGCCCGAACCGCTTGTTCTGCTTCATCCCATAAGTGATCAATCGGATTGAGATAAGGGGAAGAAGGGGGCCACCGAAGCACTGTGAACTCAGTCATGCTCCTGGAACCACTTGGAGATGATTTTGGCTCTGACAGGGTGCATTGTTCTGTTGGAAATAGCGTTCCCCTCTGGAAATGGCAACTGCATGAAAGGGTGTACGTGGTCGCCAACAGGTTGCAAATAACTGCCGGCGTTCAGATGTCCTTCTACAGGGATGAGGGGACCCAAAACAGTCCCCACACCATGACACTGCTGCCATTGCCCTGCACTTGTGACACACAACACCGTGGGTCCAAGGACTCATGTTTTCGCCACACACTGAGCTTCCCGTCAGCATGGTACAGTCACTGACACTTCTGGATTGTAACTCCCATTAACACTCAATGTGATCGTTACAACCCAGTGTCTGTGACTGTACAATGTAAACCTGGATTCATCGGACCAGATGACCTTCTGCCGCTGCTCAACGGTCAAGTTGCAATGGTCCTTGGCAAACTGCAGGCGACGTTGTTTGGTCATCGCTGTTAGCAGGGGCACTCTGGTTGGACGTCGGCTGGCATAGCCCATCCGTGTTAAAGTGTGACAAATGGTGTGGTCAGACACGCGAGTCGGGGTGCCAACGTTGTAATCAGCTGTTATTTGCACACTTGTACCTCTCCTGTTGCCCTGCACAATCCTACTGAGTCGCCTCTGGCCCATCTCATCCACCTTCAATTTCCGCCTGGAGAGCACCTTGCTGCTGGATGTTTTTTTTTTTTTGCTTATTCATCCATTCCTGGTGCACGCGTGACACTGTTGGCCTCGAAAATCCTGTCAGTGTTGCAGTTCGGTAAATGCTCACACCTGCCAATCGGGCACCGACAATCATGCCCCATTCAAAAGCCGTCAAATCCTGTTGCTTTCCCATTATACGCACACCACTCCGTGTACAGGTAGAGTACATACTGGGGAAACTTCCACACCACAGCAAACTGGCGACTGGTGTCAGTCAACAGACCCTCGGTAGTTAAAGTTTCTCTCGGTAGGTGTGTCTTAATTTTTTGGATGTTCAGTGTATATAGACACAATATTTTAGCAATACATCGTTATGTATTTGGCAGTATATATCATGGAGACGATATGTCGCCGATATCACAATACAATCTACCACACAGTGTGCCAGTGAATACATGCTATGGACAGATAGTTATTCCAGGAAAATATTATTATTAGATACAAAATTGGGAAACTTCGATGATTTAATTTTTTTTATTTTAACAAATGAACAATTAACTTGAACTTCAATCAAATTTATAACCAATAATTAAATTACTTTGCAATGCTCATTTTCATTAAAAAAATCATTTCAATAAGCACATTAATGCCCCAATTTTTGAAAATTTAAATAAGCTGGTATTGAAGTAAGATAGTGAATAATAGGGATGGGACAGATTAATCGTTACTCTATTGGTAACTGCCGATATTGGCTTATCGGGAAAATTACTGATCCGATATAATTATAAATATATTACAATTTATTGCAAAATTCTGCCATTTTGTTGTAATTTTTATGGATAATCTCCATTCAACTTTAAAAAAAAATAAATGTCTAAATATACAGTTTATTTTGCATTGCAGTCACCTGGGAACAAACATTTATTAAGGTGGTCAAGAATCAATTCAGGTTTATCAAGGAACATTTCGAATTTTATATCGGATCGATAGAATATCGGTTATCAGTAGTAAAAACAAAAAATCACATTGGCACATCCCTAGCGAATAGTGACAGGCTATTTGATTGACAATTTTCAGGAAGGGTTTCTCTAAATCTAAACGAATGTAAAATTTAATACAAATTTGGAATAATCAAAGGAATATAATTTATTACTAAATAACTTAATAGAATTTACAGTACTGTGCAAATTAATGCGGACAAAGAGAAAAAATATATATTTTTTTCATTTTTTACTCTTTCTTGGAGATGTACATAACGTACACTTACACTAATATGAAATATGTCCTCCTTTGGCTGCTATTAGCTGCTTGATGCGGTTTGGCATTGATTGAACCAAATTTGAACACACAACTTTGATATCACTGTCATAAAACCACACATGAATCGCATTGGTAACGACCTTTTGCTTCGTTGAACAGTCCATTTTTGTAACACGTTTCTTCACAATACCCCATAAGTTTTCTATGGGGTTCATATCCGGTGAATTCCCTGGCCAATCTAGAATCGTTAAATTGTTGTCAGAAGCAAATTTACGTACAGACTTTGATGTGTGACAAGGAGCAAGGTCATGCTGAAAAATTTCTTGTCCGTCGTTAGTGGGATTTTGAATGAGTGGGACAATTCTGCGCCTCAATATGTCAATGTATTTTGCGGAATTCATCATTCCATCCACTGGTACGAGCCCTCCAGGTCCACTGCAAGTAAAGAATCCCCAAAACATTTGCTTGGGTGTGTGTTTGACTGACTGAATGCAATGTTCAGGTCGTAAAGGTTCACCTGGACTTCGTCGCACAACAGATGCTTTGTAGCCATGCACTTCAAAGTGAGACTCATCTGAGAATATTACCTTCCTCCAATCAGCGACTGTCCATTTCTGGTATTTCTTAGCCCATTTTAGGCGTTTCGTCTTCATTTTAGCTGTCAACAATTGCTTTTTAACCGGTTTCCTGGATTTTCTTCCAACTTCAAGTAAGCGACGTCGAACAGTTGATGCATCAATACTGATCCCAGCAGAAAGCAAATCACGTTGCAGGTCCACACTTGTTTTGTATGGGTGAATTTTACTGTTTCTTAGCAGTAACGTGTCACTTCTAGGTGTTGTTTTGCGTTTTCTACCACACTTTCCTTTTCGCTTTGGAGAAAAACTACCAGTTGCCCTGTAGTTTCTGATAATTTTTGACACTGGTGATTTCCCAACACCAGCCTCTTCAGCGATTTGCCGCACAGTCATGGATGTGTTCTCACTCAGTGTAATAATTCTAGAACGTTTTCTGGGTGTTATATCCATAATGAAAACTCGTAGGAACACGGAGCCCAACAAAAGCGTGTTTACTACAGCCAAGCTCTCACAGAAGTCTGTTGGTTAATAATATTGGCATTGCACAACGACAACAATGAAACACCAACAACAATGCTTCAAACCTTGCAATTGTTGTAAACATTCTCAAGTATGCATCAAAAAGTTCGCTGATACTACTAGTATAAATCTGTTACGTATTTATTCGATTATCTCACATAAAGAGTGTAAAAATTTAAAAAAATGTATATTTTTCTCTTTGTCCGCATTAATTTGCACAGTACTGTATATGAAACTCAATCTACCTAAATTCCCCATCCTATAGTCAGTCATCATACACGTAGTTCATCTGAGCATTTGCTTATTGTGCCACTTTTTCAATGACAGTACTCGAGACAAAGCATGATCGTTTCCTCCTGGAGGCTCCGAGCATGCCTGCCAATCAGATTGAGACATGTCACGCAATGATAATGGCTTATTTTTTTTTTTGGGGGGGGGGGGGGGCAGGGGCAGATGACTATGAAGTGTTATTTTAATTTTTACAACAAACATACAGGCTGTTTTATAAGTCCCTCTGGGATTTCGGAAGTCGGTAGCTCAGGGGTTGACTCACTCGCAGGGATGAGAGCATGTCTCAAAGTTTTTAACCTACCTTACAAATGTCTAATATGTCCTCTCTCGGTAACTCGACAAGACATCAGTACTGTAATCTAGCTCCTGCCACGCATGTTCCAACATATCAATGGCGATGGTAGCAATTCCATCCATGATTATTTTTCTGAGCTCTGACAAATCTCTTCGTAAAGGAGGCACTTAAAACACAATTTGCAAGGCTCGGCTGGACCAAGACAGTGAATCAGTTTTCAAAATTCACACTCCTTTGGGAACAAAAAAAAAAAAACACTGAAATTTCAAATTCTGAAAAATCATGTGCACTACGAATATCTTCTAGATTGATGGATTTAATTTAAAATTTTGGGTGCGTCCACTTCATGCTCCAATAGGTTAAATGGGACTGGACCTACAATCTGAATGTGTACAACATGCCTCCACTGGGGAACTTAACCAGGGAGTATTAAGTCTTGCTTGGCTTGCTGACAATGTTTTACATTGTGCACATGTATCATTTTGCAATCCAAAATATCTGAAGGTTTCAAGTTTGTTCCATCACTTGCTAACAAGACATCATTTTGCTTGAAACCTTCAGAACTGCACTGAAATCTGTCACATTGTCAGGATGGGTAATGCTCTCGAGGATGAGACATGGCATGGACAACAAGGAAGTGCCCAATACTTCCTTCAGAGATCGGAACAATTTTTTTATTTTTATAAATGCATTCACCCCCAGCTCTAGAAAGGGCACTTAAATGTGCAGCCCAGGTATTTTTAAAGCAAAATTACTAACTTGTAAAATGGCTGCAACTTCTGAAACTGACAGGGTTTTGCTACTCCAAAGCAGTGCCCCATCACATATACATGCATATAAGTAAATACACCATTCCAACAAACGTGTCACATTTAGTGATATATTCTACATGGAAGGCATTCCTTCATCCAGTGCTATTTTTTGTTGAGTAGACAGAATACTGACCATTAGTTTCTCCAGAATCGGTCTTGATCTTGTACAATTTTTCCGAGCTATTTACCTCATCAACTATCAGTAGCTAGTGGAAGCACAGCTGTCAAAAAGGTGTTTCTGATAAAAATGGAGTTCAGAAACCCAATCTTTGTTTTTCATATTTGGCAAGAAGTGTGGTTGGACACTTGCATATACAAGGGAGAGTCAACTGAAAACCTTAATTTGTTTGTTTCTTATCTAATAGGTTCCTATGTGGAGGGTTGCACAAGTTTGTTGCATTTTAGCACAGACCTATTGTTGATCTACATATATTTTCAACTTTGTGTTAGTTGTCTGGTTACCTCAGGAAGAAGAAGTCTCTGGGGTCCAAATGCAGTCATTTATGAGCCGCTACGAAAGCCTTTCCACCCACCTCCCTGCGAACTGAGGCCATTGTCGAACTTTCTCCTCCATTAGTAAGTTTGCTGGTGTGGTAAGGATACACATGAATTTTCATTTGCCCAGAAATTTCTGTAAGTTTTAGGCTGACAGAGGGCAAGGAACCACTTCTCGTCACTAGTGCAAGTGTGTATAGGAGGCGCCACCTTCTAAATAACAAAAAATACGTTTTGAAGCTCACTTCATTAGTGTTGTAGCCTTGAGGTAGTTTCGTAAATACAGTAAAAGCTTGTTAAGCCGGACCCTGATAAGCCAGACTTCACTTAAACCGGACAGGAAAGAGGAAAAAAAATGCAAGGATTAAAAGTGGCTAGAAGTCAACAAGAGAACTTGCAAAAGAAAAGGCAGTCAACCACTGATGAAATTCGGTTTCCTGCAGACTTTGTACTGTACTGTATAGTGTATTTAGGCCTATGCCCTTTAAATACACCATAATGAACGTGTTTTGTTCCTATAAACAGAGTTTTAATGCACTTTCTGTTCTTTTAGGTTATTTGTTAATCCGAACTTTCGTTAAACTGGTCAACTTATCCCCCCCCCCATTAGTCCAGATTAATGAGGTTTTTCTGTAACAGTTGATACCTCGTAAATTTGAGCTGTATACAGTCTGTCCTACAATTTTTATTGGACTTTTAAGGTTTTCATTTGTTTCGTGCAATGGATTTGCTTACTCACAAATATTCTGTGGAAAAAGAGTTTATTTTGAATATGTCTACTATTCTGAAAGACACCACCAATGTTTTCGTTTAATTTAAGTTGGTTGTACCTAGTGTGGAGAGAGTACAGTTGACATGGGATTTCTTGTAGTGGTAGGGTACATTACAGGGATTGAAATGCTAAGATATTAGCGTACACTAGCCAGCCATTTCCGAGAAGAAGCATTTCAAAGCACGCCTCCTGAGATAAAGATATTGTCAGACTGCCAAGTGGCCTGGTGGTAACATATCAGTTTCACCCACTGAATGTTCTGGGTGCGATTCCTGTCCAATTGCTCCTACTTTTTTTCTTAATTAACTCTAGCAACTATTTTATTGAATTTTATTTTATTGCAAAAATGCATATCTTATTTGCTGTGCAAATTGTCAAGAAATATTTTATTTTCTATGCTTTTACGTTAGGATATCTGACTACCATGCAAGAAACCCAGGTTCTATCCCCAGCGGGGGAGAACCGGGATTTTTTTCACCTGTAGCTCGGGCACCTACCCAGCATCGTATAAAGTGGGTACCTGGAGGAAACTCTGGGGGGGGGGGGGGGTAAAGATGGTCAGGGGTGTGGTGCTCATCACATCACCCCCTCCCCTTCAGCCATGATCACGAAGGTGTGGGGTCCTAACTCCACACCCCCTATACACCTTCATAGCATGGTGCAAGGCACAGGGGAGCACTTACTTTTTTATGCTTTTACAACAACCACCATTCTGGATCATGTACAAAACTGCAAATAAAAAGCATTGATTGTGAATAGTATTCTTGCGTTTTGTTTCTTGATTATGTATACCTTTTGCTATACATAATAATTTGTCAAATATAACGTGGATAATTCAATATGTACGAGGATAAGTCAAAAATTATCTACACTTTTCACCATAACTTTCTTTAGGTTGGCCACACTGTCCACAGCTCTCGCATGCTGATAAGTGGTACTCTTGTTTTTACGTAGCCGAGATTTCATATTAATCGCTCTATTTTTCTTTCTTTTGTAACAGAGTAAACATGACCGCTCTGCTGGCAGTGTGCACCAATGCAGAACAGAGAACAATGATGCGTTTCTCTGCTCCGAAGGTGTGTCAGGGCCTGTTTTTCACCTTAGGCTTTCAGTACAATACGGGGACAGTGCTCTATTCCGTAGAAGTGTATACAAGTGGATTGAGAGGTTTAAGAATGGCCGGACAAGCGGGAAGCACAAAGCGGAAGCAGGATGCCCATCAACCTCCACCGCTGATGGGAAGATTCAACAAGCTCAAGAGATGATTCTGACGAACAGATGGGTCACAGGGTGACATGCTCTCTGGAAATTTGTCATCAGTGGCATGTCTGAAGGGAAAGGGGGGGGGGTGGTTGGGGTTATAACCCCTCCCCTTTGGTCCAGTATTCTTAAACAAAAAGAACGTCATTGGCAGGGTAAGATGGCAAAATGAGGACCGACTACTAAAAAAGTGTACATAACCACCTCACCTCCACTTTCGAAAATTCTGGGCACGCCACTGTTATTCATGGTTCTGTGTGCGAAATCGTCCACGACAAGCTTCAGATCACTGATCTCTGTTTTCCCTTGGTGCACATTACCAGCAGCACGGCCATGTTTACTCTGTTATAAATGGAAGAAAAATGAAGCGACTAATATCAAACCTCGGCCACGTAACCACAAGAGTACCACTTTTCAGCATGCGAGAGCTGTGGCCAGTGTGGCCAACCTAAAGAAAGTTATGGTGAAAAGTGTAGATAATTTTTGACTTACCCTCGTATGTTTGTAAAATGGTGAGAAAATTGAATTTAGTTAGAAAAATCATTTTCATGAATGAAATTGATAAACATTTAAAAGGAGTATTTTCCCCAAAAAAGATTCAATAAAATTTTATTTCATCTTTATTTCAATAAATTATTAAATAAAATGCAATAAATAGTTGCTAGTTATAAAAAAAAATATGGGGCAATCATATGGGAATTGAACCCACAACCTTCAGTACGTGAAACTGATAAGTTACCACTGGGGAACCATACCACTTGGCAGCCATGACAATATCTCATCTCATGAGGCACGCTTGGTAATGCCTTTGAATTTTGAAGTGTTTTTTCTAGGAAATGGCTGGCTATACCTTGGCATATAATACCTGTAGGGTACCCTACTACTAATAGAAGTCCCGTCCAAAACTTAATTTCCCAAGCTGTAGTCTCTCCTTTTAAGACATTTTCCTCCTGACAAAACAACTCCAACACTAAAGATATACTTAAGTTTGAAACAAATTCCCATGTGTGGTTACCTGACCCTAGGGAGCTTTCAGACCAAAGCGACATGCAACATTTGCTGCTTGGGAACAAACAAATCAACAGCAATGTTTTACATCGTAGTGGTATGACAGAACTCGCAAGGCTGCGTTTGATTGGTGAAATCCTCAAGTGACAGATGTTGCCTGTCGTTTCGATGTGAAATCTCCCTTAGTCCGACATGGGGAAGCAAGCACATCATCTAACCTGATCGTCGGTGGATATGTGAGTGTAGTTACAAATAACAAAACTCTACCTTACACACCTTTTCATTTACAATGGTTAGTAATAGGATTACTATGCAACTCTCATTATTTAACCAATCAATACAATAATTGTAATTGCATGCTTATTTATTGAAATGTAAATATTTATTTGTAACTACTAACGTAAATTTGACTATTTTGACACACCTTCCCCTTGTTGCAACTTTGATATCCATGGAATATCAAAATCAAAATATTTTTTACAGGTACCCGTCACACAGTATTCTGTATCTACAAATATCAAATTTTTACCAGGTCCTCCACCAGGGATATTAGGACTCAAATTTCGAAAATAATGAAAAACAAGTTGTTTCTAAGAACTGTAATTAAAAGAGGAAACTGGTAACAGAGCTCAGATATTTTCTCGTAAAACATTGTATGCATATCATCCCTCTTAAATAATATAGCTTGGATACAACGTTCCCTCCCTGTTAAAAAATTATCTTCAATTTTGATTTTTGTTGAAAAGTGAATATAAGTTTTGACCCTAAATTTCAGCCATGACCACTTTCGCTTGCTCAAACTTGTTTGAGTCTAACACGCTCAAGCGAAGCTGCACTCGTGGTGGAATGATTGACATCCCCTATTTCAGAGCCTAATAAGCAGCACTGTCAACCTAAAACCCACACATGGAAGGAAACCACTCTATGCAATTACAATTGTTAATAATTCCAAATATTATTATGTAAGACTCAAATACAATATATATGAAAGTATGCAATATCTACAGACCGAAGTGTAAAATAGATACACACGCTGACAGACCTGCCTAAGCAATTACAAATATCGTATCCCAGTGCAGCAAGTACGTGTTCATCATTGTTCACTTACTGAAAAGGATAATCATATTCTGCAAAATAATAAAATGCAGTTATAACATTCAATCGAACATCATTTTAATGTTAACAATAATCTTAGAAACATAAAATGTTAGCCCATAATCATCTATTTCATTTTTACATATCTTGGTAAGATTTACAAAACTGCCTTTTAACATGGAGATGACGACTATGTTAACATAATTTTCAATGTCACTGCATCTTTTACTTGCACGATCCATATTTGAGGGTCCACTATTACAGAAAAATGACAGAAATACGTGTACTAATAGGCTTCGAGAGTTGGGGTGTATTCTGCTCATTTGAGCTTTTTTCGCTCGAACGGAAGACGTATCAATTCTGTATGTCATCTAGCGTTGCCATATGAACTATGGAGCGCTCGAGCGAAAAGCTCTCATTGCAGTACTCTCATACAGATACTTTTAGAAGGAAGTAATAAATTCAACAATGTAACTGAAGTAAGTTTTATATTTTGGCAAGTGCAAGTTTATTACACACTGTACAATAGAATGTAGAAGCTTACAAGTTTTCTATCTTTCGGACTACCAGACGCCTGAGCAGAATGTAAAATTTTCTATAATCTTCCAGAATATAGAAACTTCCCACCGTTAGCTTGAACTTGGGGAGAATTTCACTTCACATTTTCACAGAAAATGTACTCTGTGACTACAGAACACATCTCTTACCAATTGCTCAGCAATCTACAAAGAGAGAATAATACAATGCATCATATATGACAAAAAAATTAGTAAATCAGCAAAAACTAATGTAAACCTGAAACTCTTATGAATTTCCTTTAGTAAACTTCAATTACCATGCAAAGATTCCTAAATGCATCACTTGTATCCTATGAAGACTTGTTCATGAGCATAACTGATTTTATAGTTGGCTCGATGGCTGATTATGTTGCTACCGAAGGTTCCATGTTCAAGTCCTGGCATGGGTGTTCTTTGTGAGTGCCCATCTAATCATCACTCATCCCTATTGTCAATTAGCCTAAAGTGGTAGAAAAGCAACTTAAAATAACAAAAATGCAAATACCTGCACTAATTTTATAATTAGCAATACAAATGAGTACAATTTTTCACATTGGGTTATGAAACATAATATTTTGTGACAAATTTTACTTAAAATTCTGAATTTTTTCTGTTAACATTAGGAATCAAGATGCAACTTTTGCCTCCTATGTTTTTGAATTTTAAGAAATACCCACACACATATGATACAGTCTACTATAAAGTCACTGCTCTCCATGTGACCATAACAAAATAAGGATTCGTATGTGTGCTGTTTATCACCAGAAGAAAATCTTTTTAATACCCTTGTGCTGTTTATCACCATAAAAAAAATAATTTTAATACCCTTTGCTTCCTAGGTAAAAATTAAGAAAACAACCTCTTTCTTCGAAGTTTTATAAATAAAAAACTTGTGGTTCGATGATTGTGAAGATGTGTGTTCAACGTGGTGACACTGTTCAGTGACAGCCTGCAGTTTCCACAGTTTAACGAACATTGTGGTAGTGACAGAGCATGCTGTGTCACCATGATCAATACACATCTTTACTCTGCTGAATAAAAATCTGTGGTAGTGACAGAGCATCATGCTGTGTCACCACGATCAATACACATCTTTACTCTGCTGAATAAAAATCTGTTTAAAATCAGCTTTGAAATGTGAATTGACAATGATAATGGGTTTTAAAAATAGCCATAAAGAGCTTCAAAACAAGATGGAGATCATATTTGTAGGACTACCCAATACTAAGAAAAAGTTGTTTCACGAAATTGATAAGAACCTTTCTTTGGGCAGATTTAAAAAATCTGAAAATTAATAATTGTGTTTAAAACTTTTCTACCTGCACTGTATTTAAATTTCATCATTATCGGACCACAAGTTTTTTATTTATAGAATTTCAGAGAGAACGGATGTTTGGAAAACAACAAGAAACCAGCACTTTTATTGTTCTACCAATGATAAAAAATTGAGGGGCATACTTGAAAAAAATTGGCTATCATAGCTTATGGCAGAATTGAATGAGCTGAAGTTTGGTTTGTATCTACGTAGGTCTACTGGTTAATTTTTCATTGGAGTCCAAACTCCAAGTACTCATAATTTTTAATCCAATAGGATATTAAATCACAGTGTGTAATTGAAATATACAGACTGACAGCAAATGCCTATTTGCACTGCCACACTAGAGATTTGCATGAGAGGGTTTAATTCACATACATCGGTGCATCACTCGACTCTCTACATGCCAGTGCAGTGTGGGCAAAACAGGCAAAGTCATCCTGTGATAGTGTACTGGATGGGTCCATGTGTCAACATTTTTCAAAATAAATTTTTAAAAATTCTGGCATGTACGTACAATAAATAATTAATTTTCCCCAACTTTTCCAGATTTTTGCATATTGTATCCATCAAGTTGGCAATCCTGACAGAATGCACGTGCGCATGTGTGACATACCTACATCCGTAGAGAGCTGGGAGTCAGGCAATTAGTATGCCATGGAGCTTTGGCCAGTGCAGACACGGATTGCTGCGGTGGAAGCCTTCAACCAAACAGGTACCGGACACTGTGACGGAACAATGAAGATTGCCATGCACCTGTTCCAGAAGCACACACAATTCTGAGGTGACTTACACAGTGAAGAGTCATGGGTAATGTGAAATGTCAGTGGCCGTGAAATTCATGCTATTCCAAAGGACATATTGAGACGCACATCATGAGAGCCTTCCCGCATCGCCTCGAACAGTCCATCCAAGCAGGAGAACATTTTTTTCAAGTTGCAATGATGTCTGTATTGCCAATATAAGACACACACCTTCTTTCCGTTCTCATTTGAAGTTGGTAGATACAATATGCGCCACTTTGTATTTTCAAAATTTCCTGACTTTTCCATGGTTTTCAGGTCTGTGGGAACACTAATCTACCTGTATTCTCCAAAAGATATCATGAGGGCCATGTAACCACTTGGCCGTTATTCGCACTGGGCAGATAAGGCACCTTCTCGATACAATGGGGCCTCAATGAAAGCATTGGTGGATTTAGCGGGAGATCAAAGTATTCATAGTATTATATCGCAACCAGTGGCTGCTCATGCTACTTATTGTTAGGAGGGCTGCATTCATAAAAAAAATACCTTACCTTAATTATTTGAAAATATGCGGTGGTCTTTCATTCAATTATTCATTTTTACTTGTACGATTTACCATTCAGAACACCAGAAACAAATAACTCTTGGAATCGCGGAAACTTAGACTATCACACACTTACTGACAAGCGAAACGGACACGTTACATGGCCGGCCACTGTTTCTCTCGGTAATCACATGTTTATGCATGGTGGCTGCCGTCATAGTGAGAGCTTTCTATTTCTACCACTTGGCAGCACCACTGTACATTGGGCTGCCTTATTGCAGTCCACTTTTTAGCATTGACAATGGCCTAGCAGGGAGGGAAGTGGAAGCAAAGTTAACATGGAGATGTACCGGCAGTCCCCGAGGGGAAAGTGGCTTCATATACCAGTTTGCCGCTTGTCGCGCACCAAGTGAATTTGAAAGCTCCACACAGCGCAACAGGATGCAGTAAGATAGCAGAAGTATAAATATTTAATTTTTGCACTAATGGCAACAAAATATAATTTGTTTGGGGGGCTGTAGTCCTGCAGCTTCCCTTCATCAGCAGTCACTGATCGCAACGAATAAAAAGTGTTCAGGAAATCCTTTACAATATAGTAAAAGAATAAAATGTATTAATCTGGACCAGACCTACCAGACACTTAAATAAGTCAACACCAGAATTTGAATCCGGGGCCTGTTGGCTACCAGGCAATAATGTTAACACGAGAGCATTCTAGATCAAATATTTTCCATGTTTGTCACAGTTTCATTCAAGTTTCTCTCTCTCTCTTTGGGACCCTGTGACAAGGTGGTTGGTGAGACTACGATGCCAGGGGTCCTGGGTTCGAATTCTGGCCTGGGCATTGATGTTTGTGAGTGTCCATTTATCAATTTCACCATATCATCACTCATCCTCATCTTTGCAAATTAGCCATAAGTGGCACAAAAAGCGAAGTAAAATAAAGTAAATTAATCAATCAATCAATCTCTTTTTTTGGCATTCATTGTTAATGCAAACAACAGAGAAGTACTTCAATTTCACAAAAATCTACTAATTGTCTCACTGCTAAATCAAGAGGTAGTAGGGGTGGTTTCTGGTGGAGGTACATGGTACAGTACTTTGGATCCTGCTTTGAATGTTCAGTCCTGATTAGCCTATCTCACCACGTGAACCTACAACAAACCCTAGTAATTATCATGTTAAAATATTTAAGCTATACTTAATATCCAGTGGCGATACAAAATTCAGCCTCCCATATACATTTACTTCATGTACTTCACAGGCATGCACGTATCTAGAAATACATTTCGGGGGTCTAACCAAGCTTCGCGATAATAATAATAATAAATAGAATAATTATATTTAATTAAATCCAAATATTAATTAAACATGTAAATTAATTAATATTGTATTGTTATTTTTACATGAATAGGTAAAAGACAGTAAAGATATAACAGCACGTATTCAATACCTAGCTTATCGTGTAGTTAAGGTCGGCAAAATTTGCATAAAACAAACACACGGATGTCCTGTTATTTAATGCAAAATTTGCATAAATATTTTTTTTGTTTTTCTTAGAATATATGTGTTTATAAAACCAGATAATTCTGAAACATATAAAGCCCTGGACCTCGTTCTGGGCTTATTTGGATTTAACGGAACGGAAAATCAGGAGTTCGAAATGTGAAAATTGCGAACAAAGATAGGTACATCAATTCATTTTAATGCAGGTTGATATTAAATGGGGTGAGAAGGATCTTGAGCCATCCCATCCAGGAATAATCATCTCCCACCCACTGGATATAGAAACCACATTATTGAATATATCATACTTACAGAGTTCCACTTCAGTTCAGTTCATTCTAATTTTAAAAGTCCCATAGCTACGCATAAAAATATCTTTAAACAATTTATGGCAGATATATACCACATCCAATGCCTTTTAGAAGCCATGTATTTGGTATTTTCTCAAACATCTATAGGACGTTGTATTAAAAAAGAAAGAAAAAAAAATTGAAATGGTTCCTGGTCAACTCGTATAAGAAGTGTATCTTCGAAATATTTGTGAAACATTGGACAAGGCATTTATTTCTTATATAATTAGCTGTACCCAATGACACTCTTCAAGCACTGAAAGTACTATCATTACATATACAAAACCGAAATCCTTCAGATCTCAGAGGAAGCAAGGAAATCCTACACTCAAAAGTTTTTTTTTTCCTTTTCAATCTTTGGTGGACGATACGAAGAGCCTGCCAATGTTTCTTTTCGTATGTAGTGGTATTAAATGCAGATACAAGTGTGCATTTTAGGGCGACATGTCAATTTCTCGTACATGTGAAAAGGTAAATTTTAATGTAAGCATGCACGTCACAGTTAAAGATTTTCGCATCTACAAAGAAAATCCTAAACACAGTCCGACCTCCATGGCCTTGGAGGGGTTAGCGTAGTGCTCTATGATGCCAGAGGTCCCAGGTTCGAATCCCGGTCTGAGCATGGGTGTAATTTGTGAGTGTCCATCAATTTCATCATATTATCACTCATTCTCATCTTCGCAATTAGCCAAAAGTGTCAGAAATGAGAAGTAAAATAAACCAAATAAATCAATCAAACATTCCCATCTCACTCAAAGGCCTTGTGAATCCAATTCAAAATCTACCAATAGAACCTGCAGTGAGTCTTGTTTATCTCGTGCATTCATCTGACTAATGTAATTTCCTTACAGTGGTTTAACTTAAAATGGTCTTGTGTTTGTGTAGCATTCAATATCAAAATTAGATTTTAAGCAATTAATGTCCAATTATAAGTATACATAATACGTAGGTAAAAATAAGCCCCCTCACCCTCTAATAAAATCGCAAATTGCACCCTGTCTAAATGTCTAGGAAAAATTTCATTTTGCCTATGATATCACGATGCGATGAGTCGAGAATTGTCACAGCCTCATCTCGTCTCCTGTGTGGTGAGGTCCTAATCGTTCTTCTTTGTGCTTATTTTTATTTTGCTTTCCACTCTGAAGTTATTAAAACATTCACTTCATGCTCAGATAGGCTAATCGGGACTCTATTTTCCAAAAAATCTCTTAATATATAGGTTTAAATATAGTTTTCTGAACACCCTCTAACCAAGTTATGAAAAATATGGGTGAGGTACAGGAGTAAATTGTACCCCCAGAGTTGGTCTGCGTGTCTCGTCTCGTTCGTGTAAGTATTTAGTTTTGGAAAATTCCATTATAAATATTCAAAAGAAAATGGGGTCAGTCATATACTCTTCTGATGAAGATTTGTATCTTATCTTCGAATCGATGCGACCACTTTAGAAAAGTGTACCTTCCCTACGCAAAGGAGCATTCGTCTGCAGCGTGATTTTCTGAGAGCAAATCTGATTCCATCGTTCCACACACATTTTGAACAATTTTCATCTCCTTACAGAGGTTTCCAAGATCATAGGTCAATGAACTAAATCGTAGCAAGCACAATGTAGTAGAATAAGTTTACAATGGTTAGGATCTCTGTGGTAAGGAAGATAATGCCTAGAAGTTATAAACAATATAGGCTACACTTTTTTATTGGACGAATTGAAAATAGGTTCTTTAACTGTAGCACCTTGCGTCTGCTGTCAAATTACCAAGAGGGGGGTACAGGGGGTACAACTCGATTTACGAATTTACGAATAAAAAAATTGGGAGGGTACAATGTATCCCTGCGCCACTGTTAATATCTAGAAACATTTGCCCATTATATTTTCACGGTTAGATGTCTTATATGCTTACAGCATATCCTGTGCCTGTGCCAGGAAAAAGTCCCAGATCATCCTATGGTGGAAAGTGCCGCCAGGGTTTACTCTGAGAAGTGGATCTTGTCATTGAGTATACTTGACAATCTCTTCCTGGTCAATAATTCAAAAACGTTAGTTCGTCAGCAGGTGTTAGCTAGGGGCTTCGGTGTTATGCCGACCTATTGCTGCTTCTGAAGCAGAAGTGATTTGGTGCTAATAAATTATATCTCTGTTCATTCACTGCACTCATCATGTTAGTAATAAACAATGATGCACAGAACACTTGGGCTGCTACTACCATTAAGCATTATTTTTTTAGAGACCGGATTTTAAAGGGAAAAAAAATTCTTCTAAAAAGGGCAAAAAAAAGGGGAAAATTATTGTCAAAAAAGAGGAGAAAAAGGACAAGTTTTTTTGCACTCCACTAAAAATATTATTTTAAATGAAAGCACAAAAAGGGATACATTAAATTTTGTATTAATGTATCCCTTTTTATATATGAATGGTACATATTGTGCTTTCATTTAAAATAATATTTTTAATGGAGTGCAAAAATAAACTATAGTCCTTTTTCATTTCCTTTTTTTTTTTTAAGGTAAAGTACAGCGAATAATCTTACCATCCATTTTGGTGAAATCTTCCTTGAAATGGCTTACCACATTCCATAGCTTGCTGTCACTTGTACCTGGCTTCGGCCATTTCACTGACACTCAATATTGTCATCACTGTCACACAGTAAAGTTAAAACTATTCTAAAACTCTTCATAATAAAAGTCTGAATCTAGCAGACAAGTACACATTCAACCAAACAGGCATGCTGCTTACAATGCGTTTGTTGCTGCGCAAGCCCACATCACATTGTTTCAACAATCGCTGCAACATGCTCTCAACACTCATGGAGGGAAGGTAAGGTAGGAGGTGCTTGTTCTTTCTTTCTTTCCTCTAAACTGCACCAAAGAGACAACTGTTGAATGTTTTTTCAGGGAGAAAAACAGTGGTACAAAATATTTGATATCTTGTCAATAAAGGGACCATCGAAGATGTTTTTTAAAAAGGAGGAAAAAGGAATGTAGGTTGAAAAACTAGTCAATAAAGAGACCAGAAAGAAAAATAATTTAAAAAAGGGAATGTGGGCTGAAAAAGGGAAAAATAAGGAAGTCAAAATCATGTAATCTTGTTGGTGGAAGATAATTATCAACACTGTTCTTATTTATTCCATGATCCATGTTGAAAAATAAAAAAGGACTTCCCTTTAAAATCCGGTCTCTAATTATTATGTATGCAAGAACTCAAACTTAGTAATTGCGAGGGACGATAGTACTCCTTCTAGATACATGCCTGAGGTGCACACCAACCAACCACTCGGTCGCTGCATTCACATGAAAGATGTTCACTCAGTCCGTTCCAAAGTATCTCTGGCCAAAATGATTTGGAGCTATTTCATGCAGTTCTGATGTTAATATTTTCATCTACAAAGAGAATAAAGTGAAGTATTATGTGCTCAAAATACATCTATGCCATAATTAAGTTAAATACAGTACAAGAGCTAGGCAAATATGAATTATAATTTGTAAATAAAAAAAAAAAAATCATGATCAACTTATCAAAACGAAAGGTGCTCCTTTTCAACATAATTCGTCTGGTTTGCGATGATGCACCAGTTGTCCAAACATTTCTGGATACTGCTCAGGAAGACTTAATTTGGTTGCACGCATACCCACTCATGAACAGTTGTATCACATCATGGTTAACATTAAAGTTTACCTGCTAGCCTTCCCAGCTGATATACAGTAGAGTCTCGTTTATCCAACCTTCGATTATCCGACATACCACCGGGAAAAAAAAATCATCAATTGGCAACAAGAACTGCAAGTTGTGAGTGTAGTCTATTTTTAATTAAGGCTCTAGAAACTGCAATAAAATACATTGAGCAACAAGAAGCAGCTACAGGAATCGACATAATGATGCTGGAAAGATGGCGAGACTTGGCAGCGAAGAAACGGCAATCGTCAGGAAAGCAGACTACGATCAAAAATTTATTTCAATCATCACAGGACTGAACTTTTGAAGTACTGTATGTACGTACTGTGTTTAACTTCAGACAATTCTGTAAGTTCATTTTTCCAGTTAATTTTTTCTGTATTGTTGTAAAACATGATTACTGTATTAGGTTAATGTGTAAAATTATAACATTAGTTTGACGTTTAATAGGCTTTTTCTTAACACCTCCCTATTATTCGACATTTTCCCTTATCCGTAGTTCTGCCGGCCCGTTTATGTCGGATAAGCTAGACTACCTGTTCTTTCCCACATTTTTAGTGTATTTCCTCACCATACTGTCTCTTCGATCTGAAACAGATCTCCAACTGTTTGCAACCTTCTACATGAGGAATGTAATTGCAGTGTGCTGTTCTATGCTATTGTGCACCTTTGCATCTCTCAACAACCTCACCACTGACTAACTGTGCAGTACCAATCCTCAAGTTGGGTGAAAGCCCAAAGATGGTCCCTACTTCCCAATACAACATTTGCTGCACACCATGACACATTCTTGTACTACAAATGAATTATTCATATTTGCCCAGCCATTGTACAAACACTACGAATCTTTGTGGATATGTTTAATACAGTGGAAATATGCCACAATATACATAATCTTCACAGTCCCAATAAAACAACACTTTATAATATTTTCCCAGATTTGACATTTCCTGAATTGTCTTCAGCAGCAAATGGCACGAGAAACATACACTATGTTCCAGTTTGTTTCAAATTTAAATTTCACTATTAAAAAGCACAATAGATGGTCAAAGGGGTTTTTAAAAATAGGTTCACAAAAGGGTGGAGGTTATGGAGGTCTTGACCCTCCCCACCCTCTCCCCCTTTTTGAAATTAACTTTCTATTTGCTTTCAGTTAATTTTCCTACACATGAAATTCAAAATGATTTTACAGCAGCTGAACCTCTCCCGCTTGCCTAAAAACTTTCTGCTTGCACCTGTGTGTTCATTGTTGATGTCAGCTCTCATAACTTCCATAAGTATAGCAGCAGTTGAAGAGTGCCGAGTGCAGATTGAGTAATTGTCAATTGTCCTTGAATAGATTTCTACATTTCTTGTTATACTACACTATACTTCTACCTCTTAAGGTTTAGATAACAAATTAATGACACAGCAGAGAGAAAGAAATTCCTCTGCTTTGCCTGAGATTCAAACCTAGTACCTTGACTTTGCAGAAATGCTACAGAGGCTACATGAAGATTAGGCACACACAGGTGACTTACTACAGAGAATTTTCAGTGAAAAATGCAGGCTTGACCGGGACTCAAATCCGGGTCTCTGGCATACCATGCCATTGCTCTACCACTGAGCTACCGAGCTGGCCTGGCTTCGCCTGAATTTTTGCTGTCGCTGTTTTACCCATGTGGAATCTTCTAGTGCTACCGCAATGGGATCTGTTGCCTGGTTGTTCTCAGCTTGTTCTCAACATAGATATGTAAATTAAAATGATATATCTACGCTGGGAGGAACCAGGTAACTTTGATGTCCAATTAATAAATAAAATTCTGACCTTAGATCACCCACCCTGGGAATCAAACCCGGGCCTCCTCCATGGAAGGCAGACACCCTACCAAATATTTTACCTTGTAACAACAGACAGGGGACCTGGTTTTAATTTTGAAGCATGTTTAATTCTTTACTGCCCTGTCATTTCAAAAATTGTTAAGACCTTCCAAAGCATGTAAAATAGGGCTGAGCCGATACCAATGCCAGTGGCATCGGTACTGGAAATTATTTACCAATTGAAACCTGCTGATACTTTTTTTCAGCATTTCGGTCTTTCACAGACTCTGCAAAAATGCCGTGAAACACTTTCGAGGGGTCTAATTATCCTGGAAATTATGGTAAATTCGAAGTTCCTTTATTTTTCTCCAGTTTTACGTGGAAAACTGAATTTTTGTGTTAATGTGACATGTAATTTAATATAATGATGCAATTATCAAATATTTGAAGAAAAATCTTGATTAAATGATGCATAAAATTAGAGTGGAATACTTAAACACTAATATTAATCTATATTTTGAACAAATTTTAATTATTACAATTTTCAAGTATTAGTATTAGTTCAAAGTGGTATCGGCTCAGCCCTAATGTAAAGTACACATTGATTTTTTTTTTTTTTACCCATGTGAACCACATTGTTGTCACACAAACTTGATCAACAATGTTCTTCTTGTAACGGATGCTAAATAATAATAATAGAGTGCATTTGGATAAAAATCAATAATAAATAACATACAAATATATTTCTTTAATTAATGTTTTAAACTGGAATCATAATATCCAGAAGAAAAAAAAAGAAAAAACTTTGATCATAAACATAGCCATTTCAGCTGTCGTTACAGGTAAATAATACAAAGTTCATGAATTACCTGAGGAAATGCAGAGACGACACTCTGCACAGCAATTGGGGTACAAAATAAATTAGCCAAAATGATGTTTTCCTCAGGGACATGATGTTCTTTCAGAACCGTTACAGACTTTATAACAGTGTTTCCAGTGCCTGAACAAAGAGATAGAAATTTCCTTAAAAATAATTCATATTTACAAAGAAACAAGACAAGTTGGATGTCGCAAAATGCTACAGTGAGTTAGACAAGAATTTCTTCGGAACACTTGGAAAAATGTTGAAGTAATGAATATTCTTAACATAAAAGTTAAACAGAGGTTCACTGCTTTAATTGGCAAAAATTAGAGACTGCATTTCAATAAATGAAATTTTGAGCTTTCATATTTTGATTGATTGATTGAAATGTTGTTTTAAGTCTACTTTAGGCACAGAAAAGTTTATTGGGACTGGACCTACAGTTTAAAGTGGGATCTGAACCACTGTGCCATGTACCTCCACCTGGGAGATGACATGAACACTATGGAACCAAGGAGGCTTATCGTGACATCTACAACAAAGCTATTGAGAAGAGTATATAATGGCCTTGTGGAAAGCTGGTCTATAGAGACCTAATTTATCAACCAGTTCTCATTATACACTACTGTGCTCACAACAAATATTTTTTCCAGAATTCAAAATATCAGTATTGTTCCTTAGGAAAAAAAACTATCTTTGCTCTGAGAAACAAGTAAGTGTTAACATAGACAGAGTGATCAGAAATAAATGAAAATTTCAAAAATATATTCCTATTTACAATGTATCTTACTCATTATAGGGTACATCAGCAAAACTTTTCTCCTCCATATGTCCTCTGGAAAACGAGCATACACCACTCGTGCTTCGTGAGTGTCAGCATCGGATTCCACAAGAATTTTCCCTATGCGTATTGAACGACAGCAATCCCTCAAACCCTGAAAGTAAATCAGGGACTGTAAGCTACACTTTGTAAACTTGAAGAGTCAATGATAAAACTATTGCTGGGTACCCAGTGTGCGAATTAACGGGAGGAATGTCAGCAATTTTCAACTCACGCAAAAGAAACATTTTTTAATCCCTGCCCCCTGGGAATGGTTATTGTTATTGATTTGCTTTATTTTACTTCGCTTTTTGTGCCACTTTTGGCTAATTTGCGAAGATGGAGATGAGTGATGATATAATGAAATTGATGAATGGACACACTCAAACATCCATGCCGAGGCTGGGATTCGAACCTGGGACCCCTGGCATCGCAGCACAATGTGCTAACCACTCCACCATGGGGGCTGGCCCCAGGGAATGGAATCGAAAGCATAGTCCATATATTAACTGTGGAACAAGTACCACTGGTACAACATTCAGGAAAATAGTTATTTAACCTTTAATACAATACAATTGCATCCTACTTTCACATCTGAAGTTATATTTTTAAATAGTCCATTGTTTACTGTTCACATTGTCAAGTTGGTCTAGTTTTCTGTGTTACTATATATATATATAAATCAAATAAGGTAAAAGGAAACACTCACCGGACAGTAGGAAAATTCAAAATTTTCGCTAATTTATAGCATCATTGGTGTGAGAAGAAACAGAAGCATCATCACACCGATGATGCTATAAATTAGTGAAAATTTTGAATTTTCCTACTGTCCGGTGAGTGTTTCCTTTTACCTTATTTGATTTTTACTTAGCCCTTTTGGCCCTCCTTGCTTTTATCCATTATATATATATATATATATATATATATTTGTATGCGTTTTCTTAGAATGTAAATATACTAACTGTTTGGAAATTTTGGAAATTACACGTACACATTATCATAAGATTTTCATATCCTAGGCAGAAACCACTGTTCTAAAGTACTTAGAACTTCAAAGCAATAGTTTACCAACTGGTAATACAAATTTGCATACCCCAAAAACCTATCCCCCCAAAACAAAAAGCTTAATTTGCACACTGCTGGTACCTTATTGTTACGCATCAGGAAAGACGATCAGTGACAAAACTTGATTTTTGAAAGCTATTCAATAAAATAATATAGGGAGGGACAGGGATGAAGTTCAGCAAAACCTAGATATTAAATAATATTAGGTGCATCCAGAAAGTTAGATTCCCGATTCCCTGGGGTCGTGCACAAAAAGGAAACATTATTTCATTCAATGATTTATTGTCACAGATACAGCACTTGTCCATTTACTTGTCAACAAAATTCCGGCTGGAATTCAGGCACTGGTCATAGCGTGGGACCAACTTCTGTATACCTGCATCGTAGAAGTCCGCCGCCTGGGTGCCGAACAACTGTGTAACAGCCATCTGAAACTCTTCGTCGCTTTGAAAATGTTGACCGGACAGGAACTTTTTCAGGTACAAGAACAGGTGGTAATCACTGGGAGCGAGATCCGGGCTGTACGATGGATGATCGAACACCTCCCAACCGAACCTGTCCAGAAGGACTGCAGTGCACCTAGCCATATGCAACTTCGCATTGTCGTGCATTAAGATCAACCCAGCACTGAGCTGACCACGTCGCTTATTCTGAATGGTTTGTCGCAATGTCCCCATGTTTCACAGTAACGGTTAGCGTTCAGTCTCACCTCTGGGCAGAAAGTCATGGTAACGCTGCAGAAATGTCAGTGCCGTGATCATGCGTTTTCCTTTGTGTTCGGGCATTAGTTGTTTTGGCACCCACTGGGCACACAATTTCCGAAACAAGAGGCATTTGGTAACAATGTCGTGCAACTAATAAGACAGAGAAATCTGCAGGAAATGGCTGCTGAGTTCCGTGATCGTGACGCGATGATCCTCCAATATGTGCTGCTGCATCTGCTCAAGAAGCTCGTCCATAACGGCCGATGGCCGCCCACTGCGCTCGTCGTCATGCACATTTTGCCAGCCTTCAGTAAATGTCCTGCACCAACGACGCACCATCTGCTTGCTCATGACGTCTGGCACAGCTGATGATGAATTTCGATCTGCTGTATATTTTGTGCATTCAATAACTTGATCACTGAACTAACCTCGCACGCGGCGGGAGATGGAATAAGAGCTTCCATGTTTCATCGCTGCCACGACGCTACTGAGGACTTTCGGGAGGCATCTTCTAGGACATTCACTAGCCAGGGAATGTGCCTCTCACACATGCGCAAAACTGGTTTCAATACGCATGGCCTGCCACCTGTGGGAGAGTGGGAAACTTACTTTCTGGATGCGCCTAATATAAAGATGAAAAAGAAGGAAACTCAAAATGAAAAATATACAAAAGTGAAAAAAAGGAAGGTGAACCAGAAGGGTTGGTACAAATAAAGGAAACAGGATGCATTTACTAAAGAATCTCTCTAATCGCCTTGTTAAAACCAAAAGTTTATGGCTGCAACACAAGCCTTCCATTCCATCTGTCCCTATCCTTCGCAAGATCAATCCAATCTCTTCCATTTTTACCGATTTCTAATTATCCTGCAAATCATCCAAAATTTGAAATTCGAACTTGCTTTTTATTCTGCACCAATTTTGTGGTAAAAAACTGGATTTTGTGATTACATCACATATATATATTAATATTCTAATGTAATTCTTAAATATTTTAAAGCAAAATTCTTTGTAAATTGATGCATACAATTGGAGTAGAATACTTACACACTAATATTGATCAACATTTTGGAAAGCTTAAATTATTACATTTTTCAAGTATCGGTAGGAATTGGTAAGAGTATCAGTATTGGTTCAGCCCTCATCTCAACGTTATTCCTCCATCTTCATCTTGGCCTTCCTACAGGTCTCTTACCATTAGGTTTCCCAACAAGAATCCTGTAAACTCTTCTTTACTGTCCCATTAATAAAAAAAAAGAATATGAAACATTATTTTGTGGAGAACATTTCATATTATCTGGTGTTTATGTTGTTACTGTTTCTCTGTAAATTAATAACAAAATTGAATAAAACATGCAGGAATATTTACTTGCCCTAGGATACCTCTAGCTAGAAATCCAGGGTTGCACATTAATTTTCAGAGGTCCTCTAACACCTATGCTGCAAAGACCATTTCAAAACAAAAATCTTCCTCAATTATGCAATCAACAATACTAAGGCATCTTAGAAAGCATGGCATATGCATAATCATAGCCCGCCATTTTTCCACGGCAACACTGAAGTGCATATTGCAATAGTTGGAGATGTGACGTTCATTCATTGGCATTGAAAAAATGCTCTGCCCCCACCATACTCTCCTGACTTTACCCTAATGCCTAAAATGAAGGCACAATTATCCGAGACCCATTCAAATGATCAATCAAATAGGCATTGTTAATGGTATCCCACAACTTCCATGGCAACTTCTCAGCTTAAAACTTCACTTTAGAAAAAAACTTATATTTGTAGTAATTATACCTTGTCATTATTGAGTAAGTGCATAATATGTGTCTTATTGTTTTTGTGTTTCTGTTTATATATTCTGCTTGATATTAGTTTACCACTATTGACTAATTCTTACTGTTGGATGCAGTTTATTTAAATGTCAACCTCCTTTCCAGGGGGCCCTTATAATGGAAACTTCAATGTACTAAACGTCATAAACCATCTTTAGTGTTTTAGTACTGTTGCTTGTATAATGAAAGAAATACAATAATGTAAACAACTTTACAATTGTATCTCATGTGTTACATTTTCTGCGGTGAAAAACAAGCATAAGCACTTGAATATGTTTACAACTAATTTTGGACATGAATTCACAAAGCAACTTTAAAATCGGTATCTCACAAACATGCAATCAAATACTGACAATATTGTTATATATTACCTGTTCCATGGCTTCACCACTACGGACAATACTAACACCACAGTTGCCCTTCTGATATTTCAATCCATTGTATATTTGGCCAGTTGGAGTTGTTATGGAGCATTCTGAAAATGGTAATTGGTTGAGACTTTCTTCAATAACTAAACGAATCTGAAAGAAGAAAGAAACATCTATTTTATAATATCCTAGAGGATTTATAAATCATTTTCTGTTTCTTGTTTTACCTTCTAGTGCATACGCATAATGCTGTTACTTGTAATCAAGGGGTCCCAGGTTTGATCCCTCCTGGTTAAGGTACATTTTGGATTACATTTTAAATTGGCAAGTCTCATCCAGATTGGGCTTTCTCAGCACAAACTCGTTCATCTGCTAAGCACGTTCAATCAACCTTCACATAAAACTCTGGTGCACATTTTCTTTTAGCTCACCTCTCCCCCCTCCCCCAACACAAACCAGGCTTCATATACTTTCCTAGTTTGTGCTACAAATGAAACTTCTTTGCTGAACGCACAGAATATGGGTTTGTTTTAAAATTACAATATATGAAATTGCATGGAATTTTATAGCCCACACAACGAATTCTGAATACAAGAACCTGGCAACACTGACTGATTCTCACAAGCATTGTGGTGCACTGGTCAATGATAATGCAATGTTCTATCTACAAACTGCAAAAGAAATGGAGATTTTTTTGGTTGAGGCCCATTCAGGATGCAACTGTTGCATTTTTGTTACAGTTGGAAACCTACATTCAAACAATATTGATACTTTTTCAGGCAGTTGGGGTAGTCAGCCCTCATTTTGCCATATTTTCCTATTTTTGAAGGTTTTTTTAGGAATACTAGGCCAAAGGGGGGTTATAACCCCCACCAACCACCACCCCTTTGGGACGCCACTGCTTTCAGGGTATTTTTGGATCATGTCCATAATTTGGTGCAGTGTAAATAAATATTCTGTGTCATTTTACCAGTTACTCCTGAAAAACGGACAAATTCGACTTACAACATTTGCATTCTCAGTGGACGAAATGAAGCTTTCAGTGTCTTCCTGGTACTGTGTACATTGAAAACACAAAACATAACATGGCAGAAAATAGTGTATAGATAAATGAAAGCTGTGGAACACTAAAAATGCAGACAACTAATGCATTTTCATAGATTTGAAACAGTTAGGGGGAAAAAAAAAGTACAACCATTTTAAACTCTTAAGGCGAAGAGTGGCAGTTTCGCACCAGGTATGCAAAACATAAGACAAGAGAGTATGCATTTTCTACATGCTGAAAGTGGAAGCTGTTTTTTAAGTTGATTATTAAGCTAGATACGATCTGTAAAAAATATCATGAATAATTTTTTACAGACTCCCATGTATACCTTGTGGACAAACAACTTCCACTTGAAGTTACGGCTAATCTAATGGAAGTTTCGACTCTTCCTAACAAAGCATAATCTTCCATTTGTTCTGTTCCTGCTGATGTGTTTGCTACTCCAAAGAAAACAAGTAAAGCTATACTCCCATAAGGATAATGCTAAGTTTTCTCCCAGCCACATACCTCGTTTGTTACAACCTGTCGCATTTCCCGCGCTAGCGATCGCTCGACAGTTTCTGTGCCAATGATAAATGAGAAAGTCATCTGCTAAGCAGCAAGGAGTGAACGGAAGCCAGAATAGAGGCGCAGATGCTGTTAGCACATTGAGGTCCAACATGTTTTGTTTGTGTATGTAAGAAGCTTGTTTCATAAGTGTGGCATTCAATTTGTGCATCCCCGTCCATCTTATGGGCTCCCCCAATGCAAGGTTCACTCTGTCTATAGTGGCAACGGCGCGTGGTTTCTGCTAGAAATGCCAACAATCGGCAAGTGTGGGAAACATGACAGGTTGTACAGTCACGGACACTGCCGGTTTGTAACGAATACATTGACTTTCAATTGAATCGTTACAAGCCGGCAGTGTCCGTGACTGTACCAAACACAATTTACAACCATCTAGCACCCAGACCCATTTTCTCAGCAGAGGGGAAGAAGCAGTTTTGGGTTCTTGCGACTGGCTGGACATAGAAATTGTCTCTCAAACCCTTAATAGTTGATTCTGGCTCACGTTCTTCTTGAGTTAGCTTACAAAATTTTTTAAAGGTCAAAATATAACAAAATATATCATAACAGACTAATATTTAAAGTCCACCCTAATAAAATTACTAGTAAACAAATTAAGAGTTACAGAACATTATGTATATTAATTCAATTTTCATTCTAATAATATTATGAAAAATCATTCACTTACAATCCAAAACAAACTAACTAATACATTTTACAATGCAAAATAGTGACAAAAGAATGAAAGAATCATACAAGTCAACATGCGAGTAAAATTTAACAAGAGTGCATCCCCATGCATGAGTCCCTAACACGTATTCCGAAGGGCTTCAAATTTGATATTAAAAAAGAAATGAAGTGCCAAAAAGAACACTGAAATCACTTGTATCTAGGCCAATCTACAATGGACGTAAAAATAAACATCATCATCTACAGAAAAAAATTACATGGGTTCTGACCATGAGCATACTTGTACTCTATCTCCACATGAAGTTTATAATGAAAAATAAAGACAAATATGCAGATGATATCACAATGAATTGCATTTGACAGGAAACTTACCAAGCGGTCTGCAGAAAACTTGAAATCACTCCTAGAAGTATTCCTGGAAGAGAAAGAGAAGGGAGAATAGGAATGACATAACTAATGTTTTCCAACATGATTATCACAAGTCACATGTGAAATAGATGATGATAAATGTTCAAATTGGGGCCTGAAACAACTTTATTTTATGTCTTATATCCACTTAATGATCAGATAATCTAATTGGGACTACTGTCCGATTAAAAATTAGAGATACTCAAGTTTGGACTCCAATTAAAAATTAACCAGTATACCTACATAAAAATTTAACTCATTCGATTCTGTGTTAATCTATGCTAACCATTTTTTTTTTGTGAGTGCCTTCTATTCTATATTGATGTGAGAACAAAAAAGTGCATTTTTTTTTAGTTTTGCAAACAATCGCTCTCTTTGAAATTCTATAAATAAAAAACGTGTGGTCCGATCATGATGAAAATTTTTGTATGGTCCAGGCAGAAAGACTTCAAACACAATTCTCAATTTTCAGATTTTTAAAATTTGTCAAAAAAACTGTCAATTTTGTGAAAACGTTTTCTTAGTTTTGGTTAGTCCTACAAAGACAACATTGGTCTTGTTTTGAAGCTCCTTGTATCTGATTTTAAAATCCATTATCATTGTCAATTCACATTGCAACTGATTTTATACAGATTTTTATTCAACGGAATAAAGATGTTCATGGAACATGGCAACACCGGATGGTTATGTGGACATTTACAGTTTTTCTATCACACCACACAGAAATTTGTTAGCAGACAGGACACAGACAAAAGCTTTAAAATTATTTGTTGCGGAGTCCTGAAGAGGATAGTAATTTACTAATTTACCACATGTTTTGTCTATTTTATGCATTAACTCCAAAATGTACATTTACACAAATAATTTGGAATCTTTATTTTGTCTGGAAAGTCTAAAACATGTACATTTTATGTTATTTCTCTAAAAATATGTGTTTTATGTGCTAAAGGTAAAATTATGCACTTTTATGTGAAATAAGACTTCGCAGAGTACATTGCAACCATATGGTTGGTACTCCTACTGAGTTTCATCGCGCTGCGATGCCAAGGGTCCCGGGTTCGAATCCCGGTCGGGCTTGGTTGTTTTTGAATGTCCATTCATCAATTTCATCATTTCATCACTCATCCCCATCTTCGCAAATTAGCCAAGAGGCACAAAATGCGAAGTAAAATAAACTAAATCAATCAAATCAAATCCTACTGAGTTTAGGTGACTTCCAAACAACAGAAAAAAAAATGTTTTTACCTAAAAATCTGCTCCCTACTTATCAGGCAGGGTTTTATTTGTACTTTCACCACCAAAGATGAATTCAGAATTCGCAATCTGTGGGTGTAAGATTTTAGGTGGCAGGGGGATTTGTGAAACAATTGGGGCTGGAGCTGAGGCTCAATGCCCTGAGTCGATATGTAGACCTCTCCCAGCAAACAATTAACATGCAGACTTACTGTCACAAATAACAATAAATGTTAAGGTGAGGAGGGACAATTTCCCCTAAGTCTTTCTCGCTGGGGCAGCTACCAATCACTGTTGCCAACTTCGCTTTTTTGGAGCCAAATCTGGCTCTTTCGTGCACTCGTTTGACTGTGAACTGTGGCACCTGCCCTCTGCCGCACCATGTTGCCACCACTGGCTCCGGCCCATAAAAACCAACCATTTGCAAAGAGTGTACATTTTGCACGTGACGTGATATTCATATACGTATAGGATGCGTCACCCACCCCTCTTTACTCCCCAGGTATTATTATATATAGCGCTGTGGCTAAGGTGAAGATGATAATACTGTTATCCGGGAATTCTTTATTTTCGATTTCATATGAACATCCTTGGATTATTGAGATGGGTGATGCCGCCAAATCTAGGCAGCCGAAACTAAGAATAAATTGCCATCACTTTAAAGCTAACTGCAATAGCAGCGCCCCCACCCCTCTGACACCTAAAATTATCCTAGGAGGCACTTTATGCATCCTTCGTTAATCTAACTCCTTGAAAGTCATCTTTAGCTCTATTAATGACGAAATGTAGCTCTTTTATGCACACCAGGTTTGGCAACACTGCGAGGATGGCCATATGAGGCAAGGAGAAATGCATTAGGTTTATGGGATCATTATTTTATTCGTTCTCTCGGGAATATCAAACATCCCAAGACGTAGAAAAGTACATGGATGGAAAAAGGACACGTTGAACTATGTCATAGTAGTAGGAAAAGTCGAAACTCTCATTTGATTAGCCGTAACTTGAAGTTGATTTCCCATAAGGAATACATGGGATTCTGAAAATACTTATTAATCATATTTTTCAAACATCGTGTCTAGCTTATTAATCAACTTGCAAAACAGTTTTCACTTGCAACATCGAGAGAAATTCATACTCTCTTGCATACTAATACCTTTTTTTAAATAGCAGTGCCCAATCCGACGATATTGAAATAAATGCACAACTAGTGCGTAATTGTCCCTCCTCACCTTAAGCAGCATTCAATACAATATTGAATTTTCTTCAATAGATACATTGTTGCATGCATGAGATTTATTTATAGCTGAACAGTGGTGATCCACTCGTCTTGAGATTTTGGACTTTTAACCACTGTATTAAATATGTAAGTACCTATGTTTCGGATGCTGATTCTGCCTCCGTCTTCAGGGTAGTGTGTGTATCTAATGAATCATTGTTCAGTCCCTGGACACATGATGTGTTTGAGGATGGCATCTAATTGGGGCGTAAAATCAGCTGCCTTGGAGGATTATTTCTAGTAGCCAAGGCTCCACCATGTCAAAGGTTTATGGCTTGATAATAATCAACCAGAAATAAATTGCAACTATGCCGCTTATGTGGAACTGTCAGACCCTGAATGGTTGTGGGCATACCGTTCTCCCAGTGTGTGTGCTACACTGATCCTTGTTTGTATGCTGACTCGCAAAGGCAGAGTTAGAGATGTACCTGTAAAGTGAAGACAGAGGCAGAATGAGCCTCTGAAACATAGCTACTTAAATATTTAATACATTGGTTAAAAGTCCAAAAACTCAAGATGCGATTTATTTACTTTGACATTATCAATGCAGAGCAGCATGGGAAATGTAGCCTAAATAAAGCACGGTCCAGCAAGCCACTCCAGGCATCTGGCAAAACAAACATCCCATGCATGGGTGGACATACAATATTTTTACATTTGAGATGCCTTACTGAAATGGGGAATTATAAAAATGGGGTTTCTTTTGTTTGCTTGTTGGAGTTTGTGTGTGTATTTATTAATTGCTAGGGATTATGATTATCCCATTATGTTTTTTACAGTGCTTAGGCTGCTGCGATCTTTCCAAACCAGAGCTATGTAGATATGACTCATCTGTGTATCAACATATGCACACTATAAATACAGGGTGAGTCGAAAGTTAGGTTACATAGGAAGTTTTTTTTTTATCTATTCTTTCTCTTGTTTTCCTGTCCCTGTATGTGATTTCCTGGTGCATGGATCAGTCACCTTGGTTCCGTTGAGTGGCCACCGTGGTCTCCAGACATGTAATCAATGATTTTTTTTCCTTTGGGCTCATTTAAAGTCGCTTGTCTACTCAGTTAAGATTCAGAACATCCAGCATCTGAGGGAACTCACTGTGGAATATGCAGACGTGATTATGCTGGACGTTCTGCAAAGAGTTCTGGAGAAGTGGAAAAGTCGCGTGTACAAATGCATTGAGGTTCAAGGTGCACACATTGAAGATATACTATAATTCCCTATGTAACCTGACTTTAGACTCACTCTGTATATTTGTACCTACAGTTTTTAACACATCTATTTGATAAAACTCACGAGACACATAAAACAGAGAAGTGTCAACTATCCTTAATTCCTCTGCAATAACATAAGTGGGTAACACTTTCACCTTCCATTCAAAGGGTACAGTACAGGGTTCAATTTCTGGTGGAGACACACTGACAATCGTTGGAGTTCAGTTAAGAATTTACCCATGAGGGGGCTGATTTCTTTCAAAAACTGTGTGTGTATAAATATATACAGCACTCCCTTCTTGGAAGAAAAAACCTGAATATAAATGATGTACGAGTGATAGTGATTGAACAGTGTTTACGTGAGGACAGGCGCTGGACTGTGGTGGAATAACAACTGCATACAGGAATACCGGCATCGACAGTGCCTCGTATTTTACACAAGTACCTACAGATGCATAAACTTTGTGCAAAGTGGGTGACACATAACTTAACAGAGGTACAGAAGTGAACTCACTATGAAACATGTCACATCAATCTGGTGAGGTTTCAGAATGAGGGACATGCAATGTTGAATCGCATCATTGCAGTCGATGAAACATGGGCACGTGCGTATGAACCCAAACTCAAGAGACAGTCCTGGGTCACCACGGAAACATAAGGTTCAACAAAATCCGTCACCCACAAAAGTTATGGTCATTCTGGCATACGACTGTCAAGGTGTTCTTGTGTACTATCCAGTGCATGAGGAGCACACTGTGAATGCAGCATATTACACCTCATTTTTGGTGACACAAAACATCCAGAATTTTTTGGACAACACTATTATCCTACACAATAACACAACAGCTCACACGGCAGACATTGTTAGGTGTCGCTTACAGCAGTGGGAATGGGAAGTTCTTCCACACTCACCTTATGCCCTGATCTAAGTCCATGTGACTATGATCTCATCCCCAAAGTGAAGAAGCCATTGCGTGGGAAACGATTTGCCAACAAAGAAGAGATCGTAACAGTATTTTGGCGAGAGGTGGCACACGTTCGCGCTGCACATGCAGCGGATGGTATATAGCACCTACCCATCGCTTGCAATGAACAGTGGATAACCTGGGTGAATACTTTGAAGGTTGTTAAACAGTGTAGTCTTGTGTACTTGTTGGTCATGCCAGAATAAAACACTGTTGTTCAATGTCCTGAGTTCTGCCTTCTCCCTACAAGTCCCCTACATCCAGACTTCATCCGGTGGCATCACTCAAAGGTACATTCCATACACTTTCAAATGTATACCTTAGATTTTTCATGTTGTCCCCTGTTCTCGAGGAAAAAAATATTTGCCATGACTTATGACTTAACCCTCGTATTTTGAAGTCTGCTGGGCCCAAGTTATGGTTCCGAATGTTTAACAATTTTCGAAAGCCATTTGAGCTTAACTTCCTTTCGTTTTATAGCCATTCCATCATGCTACAAAATAAATGCAATTTTAACAATAGTTGTGATAAGATTTGGGAGCTTGCCGAGCGATACATAAAAGCAATGACTTCTGATACTTTAAAATATCTTAAAAAAGAGCAGATATTACAAAAGGTAAATTAAAATTCAAAAGTTTCCTAAGAATACGAAACAATGTCACTCCTACAAAAGGGGGAATTTGATCATTAAAAGATGTAAATATATTTCGAAAATCACCACATTTACTCAATATTTATTTGTAGGAAACAATATTGTAAATTTTCCACTACGACTTACGGAAATGATAATAGGATAAGGTCACATGGTTGTATGGGACCATATGGAGGGGAAAGTGTGATAAATGAAAATGGACAAAGATTAATAGAATTCTGTGTAGAGAACCAATTGCTACAAGGAAACTCCTTTTTCCAGCATAAGAAAATTCATAAAATCACTTATGAAGCTGAGGGAAGGGAGGCAAAGAGTATAATAGACTACATAATTTACGCAAGAGCACTTCGATATGCCTTTATGGATGTAAAGGTAATTCGAGGTGCTGAATTGAGTACTGACCACAGACTGCTAATAGCTATAACAAGATTTAAGAGGAATAATAGAGAAAGAGATAGGAAGCTTGAAAAGATACAAGTAAAGCAGCTGGCTAAGGAAGAGAAGAGAAAACAGTATAAGGAACTAGTAGAAGAAAAATGAATGAATTGGAAATAAGAGGAATGGAAATTGACAGTATGTGGGAAAAATTTAAGGAAGTGATACTGTATGCAGCAATTGAAGTATGTGGCAAAGTTAGGGTGAATACAAAAAGGAAAATAACTAATTGGTGGACGGATGAAGTAAAGAGGAAAGTGAAAGAGAAAAAGAAAGCATGGAAGAATTACCTAGAATTAAGATCAGAGGAACATAGGTTAATATATGTGCAAAAAAGAAATGAGAGTAAATTGGCTGTAGAGGAGGCAAAGCGAAAATCATGGGAGAAGTTTGGAAATGATATTGAACAAAGTTTTGTAGAACATAGAAAGCAGTTCTGGAATATGGTTAAAAGCCTGAAAGGAAAATGGGGAAAAGCAGCAAGAGCTATAAGAAATAAGGAAAATGTACTAGTCATAGGAAGGGAGAATGTGATGGAGGAATGGAGAAAATACTATGAAGAAAAGTTCAAGGATAGGACAAATGAGCAAGAACAAGATGAGGAGCAGAAACAGGAACAGGAGGAGGATGAGAGAATAAGACACAGAGAAGAGGAGGAGCATGTAGAAGAAGATATGATGATAACAGAGAATGAAGTGAGAGAAGCAATTAAACGGATACGAATTGGGAAAGCAGCAGGATGGGATGGAATAGCACCAGAATTTATAAAATATGGAGGACCAAGAATGGCTGAAATACTACTGAATATATTAAGGGAAGTATTGAGAACTAAGACTATACCAGAAGAGTGGAAAAGGAACATAATTGTGCCAGTACACAAGAAAGGGAGTAATAAGGAATGTGATAATTATAGAGCAATATGTCTATCATTCAGTGGTATATAAGATGTATACAAATATATTGGAAAGGAGGCTGAGAAAAATCATGGAGGGAAAACTTGAAGAGGAACAAGCTGGATTTAGACCTGGGAGACAGACTCAAGATCACATTTTTATATTAAGAACAATGATGGGGAAAATGCTGGACAAAAATAAAAGAATATACTTAGCATTTCTAGACTTGAAAGCGGCATTTGACTCGGTACCTAGAAAATATCTATGGGAGGCATTAGAAAGTAAGGAAGTACCTAAGGAACTTATTAAAGCAATAAGAAGTGTATATAAGGATGTAAAAGGAATAGTAAGAATAGAAGGAAACGAGTCTAAGGAATTTCAAATAGAAAAAGGAATTAAACAGGGAGATAGTCTCAGTCCTTTACTTTTCATTAATGTAATGGATGAAATAACTAAAATTTGCAAAAGAAGAACCCCAAGAGTACAAATAGGATATTGGAATATGAGAGTAGTACAACTGCAAGTACTGCTATATGCTGATGATATAGTCTTAATTGCTAGCAGTGAAGAGAATTTACAGAGGAGCGTAATAGAATGGGGAGAAGAACTTGCGAGAAAAGGGATGAAGATTAATATTAAGAAAAGTAAAGTTATGCAGGTGGCAAAAGGAGAAAAAGATCATGAAATAGCAATTAGATATGGAAACGAGAACTTGGAAGAAGTAGATGAATATGAATATTTAGGAACCATCATAACAAATGATGGTAGGTGTGATGAAGAAATCCTAAATACGAAAAGAAAAGTAAATACAGTATATTATCAGTTCAGGAAAACAATAATGGGAAAGAAAGAAGTGGCAGTAAAGACAAAAATGCAGCTATACAAATCAGTATTGGTCCCTACATTAACATATGGAATGGAAAGTTTACCACTTCAAGATAAACATCTGAGTAAAATTCAGGCTAGTGAAATGAAATACCTGAGAAGAGCTGTTAATAAGACTAGGAGAGATAAAGTGAGGAATGAAAGAATAAGAAGAGAAGTGGAACAGGAGTCGCTAGAGAAAATAATTGAAAAGAGACAGCTAAAGTGGTGGGGACATGTATTCAGAATGAATGAAGACAAAAAGGTAAAGCAAATTCTAGAAGTAAAGTGCAAGGTAGGAGAGGTAAAGGAAGACCAAGGATAATGTTTGAAGACAGAATGGAAAAGATTGGAAGAGAAAGGAATAAGACAATAAATATGATGAAGAGAATGATGGGAAACAGACAGGAATGGAGGAGATGGATCGAGGCAACCAACCCTACGCTATGATGGCAGAAGGGGACTAGAGGAAGAAGAAATATATTTGTAAAATATTTTATAAAATAGCAGGATCTTACCCTTCACGTATGACTATTACTTATTAATATATAACTAATAATATTGGTCACATATTATTCCTTCTAGGAATCGATCACCTATTAATTTCTTTTGGAGCATTTTTTAGAACTAAAATTATGATTTTTTAATAGATTTATCAGTCTTCAGTGATAAGTTTAGCCTTTTTTGCTGCAATTTTAATCTTTGTTTAATGACATTTTCCATACTATTGTCATCTCTCAACATTCCCCTTATATAATGCTTGACCAAGGGTTTGTATTAAAAATATAGTTTACATGTCACTGATTTATATAAATAAGAGATGAATATATAATTTATTATTTGCTATAGTGAACTCTATATCGTGCATAAAATTTTACTGTCAGTATTTTTGTAATCTTAAGCATTATTATAATGAAATTACAAATTATGATCAAAGGTAAATTACCTATATCTCATTGCATAAGAATAGTTATTCTTCAAAAGGAAAACAATTAAATTTTATAAAATACTTTGTTTTGAAAATCTAACAGAAGCAAATTGTAAAAATTAAATGAAAAATATGAATTCAATTTATGGAATCATTAAAACCTTCTTTAGAAAGATGTTCCACATTTCTACGAACTCTATCAAAAATGGTGGCATACCGAAGAATACCATAAATCAATTAAGCAAAATAAAATTGGGTTAAAGGTTACTATCCACAAACACATTTCTTCATTTTTACAGAAGAAAGTACTTACGGAAATCAGTTCCTCTAGCATTGTTGAACATCTGGAAGGTGTTTTCTGTCATGTGGGAATGTGTCATAGCGGAAATGCATTATTTTTGTTGAAAATTAATTCTCAGACGCAAAATAGCCTTTGCCGCTTACACCTTCATAGATCATGGCTCGTCGTGATTGTGTTTTGTCGATGTTCATTGGGTATGCAGTGTTTCCAACCAAAAATACAAACATAGTTAAAATCCATTGAACCATTCACAATAGCCCCAAGAAACATTACGTAAGGTTAGGTTCAGTTAGGTTAGGCAAACATAGTTAAACGAATTTTAACTATGTTTGCCTACCCTAACTAAACCTAACTAGTTACACGTATTTTAACTATGTTTGCCTAACCTTACGTAATGTGTCTTGGGGCTATCGTCAATGGATCAATGCATTTTAACTATGTTTGTATTTTTTCAGTTGAGAAGGTTGGAAACACTGCATGCCCAATGAAAATCGAAGAAAAAACACAAGCACGATCATCTACGAAGTTTTACGCACGATATTGTGTCTTACGAAACTGCAAAAACGAAAAGAAAAAAAGTACTTGTAATGTGAAAAATTGAAATTACTTCGATCAAAAAAAATGTGAATACACCTTAAAGAATGTTCCGCGAAGCAGATACGTAAGTATGAATGTTAAAAGTGACAAAACAAAGAAGTTACATGTGTTTGTGGATAGTAAATGTTTACTGAGTGCACTTCTACCCCAAAGATGAGAGTGACGTTAGCTCTCGAAAGCTTGGAATATTTTCCACAACTCACCTGGTCGATAAAAAAAAAAAAGGTAAAGTGTTCCCCTGTGCTTAGCACCATGCCATGAAGGCGTATAGGGGGTGTGGGGGTAACGCCCCACACTTTCTTGTGAGTGGGGGTGATGTGATCAACATCACGCCCCTGACCGCCTTTACCCCCCAGGAACCCATGTTCTGGGGCCGATTCCAACGTTAGAAAAGTTCCCGGGTTTGAACTGGCCGGGGATGGAACCCGGGACCTTTAGCATGGTAGTCAGACGCGTTACCGACTGAGCCACCGCGGCCACTACCTGGTCGATAGCCCTTGAGAATCTTTTCATCATTCGTTGCTAGGAAAGCTTCAAGACTTACTGCATTGTACTATGGTTCTAATTTACTTCTACATTAATTCCCACTAACTATAGTTCAAATCACAAACCCTGACACCTTCTGTAAACAAAACCACCTGCATGCAGACAGCATTGCAAACTCATAGAAGTAAAATAATCCACACGAAAATCCAGCGTTGTTACAGGATTCATTACGTAAGGTAAAACAATGGCAAATTTGTAGTATGGGATACGTTGCCGCAAATGACGTCTCACTTTAAACCCAATGCTCTTTCTTTTTTACTTATTGCTTCACCTTTATGGTTAACTCTTTGCACCAGGAATCATTTCCCATAAATTTGGTTTCTTTCTTTGAATATATTTTACTTGCATTTTTTAGACAAAATGATATAACATGGTAATGTATATTTCTAAGGTTTGATATAGATAGGAGTGTATTTGAAATTTGTTTGTACATTTTATGTAAATTGTATCTTATGTAAATAAAATATATAATGGGCATAAACAGCCATATGCATTGCTGTAAGTCCAATAAATATATTGATGATGATCAAAACAAGACAAAAAGTTCGTAAATTTATTGCGGTTGGAAACTTTGACAAGGATCCTAATAACGATTTTTGTTCCGCCAAATATAGTGCACTTCGTAAAATAACTTGGTGACATGGCAAGGCAAGATAAGTGTGAACATTTTGTAGTAATATAACTTTCAATGAGCTTAGAGATTTGTGTACATAATGATATTTTATAACATTGGTTATTTTCTAAAAATAATCATGTGAACAGCAAGGAAGTAGTGCAACTTAGTAATATTGCCTGACTTAGCCTTAGAAAAATAACATGCCGAGTTCTATGCGTGAGGGAAAGTCTCCGTTTACTCCGAGCTTGTTTTCAAAACACCAGCAAGGACAGCCTTTGAAAAGGGGTGAGAAACAGATTCTACTCAATATTTATGTAACGTTCTGTCAGTAGTATCCTGAGAAACCAGTAAATGAAGTGGTTAAGTTGGTATCCCAGTGCAGTGGTGTGTCAGTGTCTGCAGTTTTAAGGGTTATGAAAGAGAGAATGACCGGGAAAGTAACAATGTATGCGGCTGCATATTCGTCTGATGTGTTGAGAATGGGTTCTCACATTCAGAGGCTCTTATATAAAATGAATAGGTGCGGCGAACTATGAGTGTAACAGCAGATGATTGCGGTCATGGATCAGCTGACGCGGAGTGATACATCGAATCGGTGAGACAGTTTGTTTACAGAAGGTCTCAGGGATGGTGATTTAGACCTTAGTCTTCGATATTTACAATCTCTTGTCAACGGAAAATACATTGTCCATGGGAAGCACACATGATTGTGAAAGTAATTTTTAAGTTTATGGTAAATTTCTTGTATCGAACAAACGGCTGAAATTTGCTAGTTCATTTAATTTGAATATCCGTACTTACGTATTCTGCATTGAGAAACATTACTTAAGGTGGCATTTCGCTTATTTAATGGAAATAAGCTCTATTTGCGACAAATCAAGTAAGTTTTCTTCGTTTCTTTTTGCCTTCGGTAACACGCAATATGGCGGTCACAGTTTCACTACCGTACTCGGCATGCAGTGTTTCCACCCCACTGCACCCAAAATTACCTACATAGCCCCACAAACCATTGACGCATAACCCCACAAACCATTCATACATAGCCCCATGAACCATTTTTGGTAAGGTTAGGTTAGGTAGGGTCACATATAGGTTACAATAGTTAAAAATTGGTTTCGAAAAAATATGTATAGCCCCACACACCATTCTCGCATAGCCCCACGACCCATTGACACATAGCCCCACAAACCATTTGTGGAAACGTACCTTCTTCAGTTACAAAAACATGTGTTTGGAAACACTGACCGGGATTACGTCATCACACACAGGCTACATCCACCTGGAAGTAAATGGATGCAAGAGCTTTCGTGCATCAGTCACACATTTATATCGAAAAATAGATGATTTACCAGCAAAATTAAATGAACGATGCGAGAAAAGACTTCCTCGAACTTCCACAAGTATAAAGAAACTGCATTCGGTACGTAATTTCTCCTATAAATTTGAAGAAATCCGTTTGTCCGATACGAGAAATTTATCAAGCTTTTTTTCAACATAAATAACTTTTTTTTCTGAAATCCAAACAGTGCACATTACTTTAAGGAAGGTTTAAATTTTCTGTAACAATGGTTGCCAAAATTCTACGATAATTAGTCTTATGGTAAATTTAAGTATCCCCGAAATGCATTTCTTCAAATTTACAGGAGAAATTACTTACCAAATGCAGTTTCTTTAGAATTGTGGATGTTCGGACAAGTGTTTTCTCGCATCGTTCATTCAATTTTGCCGGTAAATCATCTATTTTTCGATATAAATGTGTGACCGATGCACGAAAGCTCTTGCATCCATTTACTTCCAGGTGGATGTAGCCTGTGTATGATGACATAATCCCAGTCAATCGTTGTCAGTGTTTCCAAACACGTGTTTTTGTAACTGAAGAAGGCACGTCTCCACAAATGGTTTGTGGGGTTATGTGAGAATGGTGTGTGGGGCTACGCATATTTTTTTCGAAACCAATTTTTAACTATTGTAACCTATACGTGACCCTACCTAACCTAACCTTACCGGAAATGGTTCGTGGGGCTATGCGTCAATGGTTTGTGGGGCTATGTAGGTATTTTTGGGTGGAGTGGGGTGGAAACACTGCATGCCGACTATGGTAGTGAAACTGTGATCTCCATTTAGCGTGTTACTGAAGGGAAAAAGAAACGAACAAAACTTACTGCATACGTCGAAAATATAGATTATTTCCGTGAAAAAAACGAAATGGCACGTTCAAGAATCCTTAGGAATGCAAAATACGTAAGTACCAATGTGAAAAAGAAGAAAATAAAGGAATTTAAGACGTTTCGGGGCTACTTAACATTTCATTCATTGTTTTCATCTTTCGCTTTACTTTCACGTAGATTACAATGTTCGTTTGCTCATTTTACGATTAAGAGTTTGCAACAGGTCTGATTCGGTTACTTTACTTAAACTTGTCCGAGCCCAAGTGTCAACTAGCTATATTACAAGAGACAATATTTTGCCATTGTTACTTACTTATCTCTTAAAATTGTCTGAAGCTCCCATATTTGGTCATTCCGCTTGAGAACTTTTAAATTTGGATATACATCTGATACTTCTTTCACACATGGAGCTGTCTCACTCATGCTTCCCATTTCAAAACCGGGTAAGGCGAGAGCGAGAGATGCCGGAGGTGGCGATTTATGCATGCCATAGGCTTAAGTAGTAATCTGTGTGCTGTATGTTTATTTGTTTAGGGCCGGGTTATTTAACAGACAATTTTGGCCATATGATTTTAGGCGTTTTTCAGGGCCTTATGCTCGGATAATAATAATAATAATAATAAATTTTCTTTATTCAGCGGGCAAGGTTCAGCCAAGGGCTGCTCTGCCACCTAACCCTTGTCAATATGATAATACATATGAGATGATATAAACTTATGGAGCAGTAAGCTAAACGTAAAAATAATAATAATAATTAAAAAAATGAAGAAATAAAAAAATACATAGGAATTAGTTGGAAAAAAAAGTGTAACTAGAAATACAAAAGACAATAGTAATAATAATACAATAATACAATTCCTTATAGTGAGTGACTTGATACCTTCAGTATGTGCCCCGACTCTGCCATTGTTCCATTAACAGCAGATCTTTTATTTTACCTTTGAAATATATTGGGTTGTTTACACTAGCGATATTTGCAGGCAATGCATTCCATGCTTTGGGAGCCGAAAAGGAGAAGGATAATTTGTAGGCCGTGGTAGAGTGATGGGGTAAATCGAAGTTATTCCGCTTACGGGTAACATATTGATGGATTTCCCTACGGGAATCTTCTCAAACAGGTACTGCGGTTTACCTTCTGTCAGTATGCGGCGTATGAAACAGAGATAGTGCAACTTCTTTCTGTTTGCCATGGTAAAAACCTGATTATTATTTAAGAATGGAAGAATATGATCGGATCTTTTGGCTTGAAAAATGTATCGGAAGCACGCATTTTGCACCATTTGTATTTTTTTACTGAGCTTTTGCGTGAATTGCGGGCCGTAAACATTATTTATTTATTTATTTATTTATTTATTGAAATTTCCAGTACAGCAGAAGCCATTTTAAACCAGAAAGAAACAACAATAAAACAATAGACTAAGATTAAAAACAAAAGAACGGATAACATAAAATAAGCAAAAATAAAACAAGCCAAAAAAAGGACCAAGGTAAAAAGATCAGTTTCACAAAAGCATTACTTATGTACAATTTTTTCTATGTTGCTGATAAAAAATGAATATGACGTGAATATATCTATTTGGTTTGAGATTATATTGAACTGATTCGGTAGCCTATGGAATAGTGATCGTTGTATGAGTGAGAGCCTGGGAGTTGTAGTGTGAAAAGTTTCCTTGCTCCGTGTTTTATGTGTAGGCACTCTGAGGGAGAGTTCGTGGAGTGGGATGCTGCATCTTAAGTTTCCATTTATAATCTTATATAGCAATTTCATATCTGCAATGTATCTACGAGTTTCTGGAGTATTAATATGCAGTTTTACAAGAAGATCTCTCTTAGGCAGGTGTCTTAGGGCAGGCACTCTATATCGAACAATGGGTAGATTAACGCTTGGATGAGTCTTAGTTTGCATTCCACAGGGAGGAAGTCACGGAAACGATTCAGATTTCTAAGTGTTCCATAAGCTTTCTTACATTGCGTCTTTACATGTTCTGTCCAATCAAAAATTTCGTCAAAAAACAGACCAAGATTTTTAGTAGTGTTATTCCTGACAATGGACAAATTGTTTATTTTGAGCTCGATCTTAATATTTTTAATTAACGACCTTGAATAATTAGAACCAATGACCATGAAAGTGGATTTTTCTGGATTTATTTTAAGACCGTTAGATACACACCAGTTACTGACGATGTTCAAGTCAGAATTTAGTGACTGAAGCTTATGTTCCAACGAAGCGTAATGATCTGAGAAATATAACTGGGTATCGTCTGCGTAAAAATGTGGAGTGAAGAATCTTATAACTTGCTGCAAATCTGCAGTGTAAAGGGTGAAGAGGAGAGGGCCTAATATCGATCCTTGCGGCACGCCTGCTTTCAGCGTTATAGGTTGAGACACGTGAGATGGTGAATTATGTAATACGACCCTTTGACGTCTGTTAAATAGATATGTTTGAAACCAGTTTAATGTTGAAGGAGAAAACTTGTAATATTTAAGTTTTGGCTAATAATAAATCATGCTGCACAGTGTCAAAAGCCTTACTGAGATCCAGAAGTACTAAAATAGTGACTTGCTGTTTATCAATGGCATAGAGAATATCATCCACAACTATAGCAAGAGCAGTGGCTGTGCTGTGTTTCTCACGAAATCCGGGGGCAGTAAATTATTCGTGTTAACGTAGTTTAACGTCTGCGAGTGCACTATTTTCTCGAGTACTTTAGATAGCACAGGCAAAAGACTGATAGGCCTAAAGTCATTGTAAGAAGTGGCGATCTGATTTTTCTGAAGTGGCAGGATTCGTGCTTCTTTCCACATTTCAGGAAAGACGTCACTGGAAAGAGAGGAGTTAATGACATGCGTAAAGCGGAGATAAAACATAAGGCAAAGAAAGTTTGAGCATTTTAGTGCTGATACCATCTACTCCAAAACTATTTGAACGTATGCTATAAATAGTTTTATGTACATCTTTTTCAGTTACCTCAGTAAAGTTAAAATATTGTTCAGCGGTGGAACAGGTTTTGTTCTCGAAATGCTTTATTTGCTGAGCCTTAAGTGGAGGAGGAATTTCAGATTCATTGCAAATTTTACCAAAATGGTCATTAACAGCATCTAAATCTTCAGTGGTACTTATGAGCGAGAATGTATTATCGTGAGACTTTTTGTTGTTAACAATACCCAATTGTTTCAACTCATTCCATGTTTCTCTCCGGTTTAAATTTTTCCCGCCAAATTTGAAGGTAAGGTAACATTTCTTTTCTTGTCTTATGACAGTTGTTGTAAAGTTCCGGAGTTCTTTATATTGTTGCCAGTCGCTTGGATTGTTCGAACGTTTGAACTTTCGTAGCGCGTTATCTCTGATTCGCATCAACAATTTAACATTACTGGTGATCCACGGTGCATTTTTCTTATTGTGTTTTACGATTTTTAGAGGTGCGTGCGTGTCAAAAACATTTTGTATATTTGAGGTCAAAAACTCCACTTTATTATTAACATCATCAAGTGAGTAAAGCTTTGACCAATCTACATCAGTTATATCTTTTACAAAAATTTCTTCGTTGAAGGTATTAAAATTTCTACAATAAACGTAACTCGCTTGAGGTTCCGGTTTCTGCAACAAGAAATCAGAATACGCAACGCAGTGATCTGATTTACCGATTGGGACAGTGACGTCAGTTTTAAACAGTAATTCTGTATTGTCGAAGGCTATGATGTCAAGCAGCGTTTTACTTTTTTCGGTGATACGTTTCCGTTTCCGTTTCGCACAAGTGCAAGGATTACCTATTACACGATGGAACACTCAGGCTCTGTCCGAAAGGTACGAAGTACGTACTTGAAGCATGGTTTTGGCGGAAGTGACGTCACCTACAAAAGTACGGACGCGATAAGAAGCGGCGTGCAATCAGAACGCAGAACGGCAGAACGTGACCAAATTCTGTCTCCTCGTTGGCTGCCATGTGGCTGGGGGGTTTCTACGTTGCCACGTTCGCACAAACACACGGGTAGGCTAGTCAGCTGTTGGCAAGCTCGGGAAAAAAGCGTCACGCGAAATTAAGCACGTACGTATCAGTATACTAATATGTTATTTCCGTCGTAAAGTGATAATTTAACGAATCTAGAAGTTTGAATCTGAAGTTTCTTGTAGGTTGACGTTAACTTCCCGTAAGATTTTTCAATCTGGCAAGCATGAAACATTTTATCTTCCTGCTCTACACAGCAACCGAAAACCTTCACTGAAAGAACGTTTGTTGTGTTTTTATTATGGTACATTGCAAGCATCAGCTACCGGCATTTTTTTACTTATGTTGTATCGTATCACAATTACCAACAAAAGAAAATGCGTCTTGTGTTATGAACAACACTGTGGCAAATCGTTCTCCTTTGATTTCATGCCGCCTCTCTTTGCCTTCTTTGACACGCCGCGATTGTTGAAGCTTCATAACGTGCAAATGAAATGTATTTCTTAAAAATTAGGGCAAATTACGTATAAACAAATTACGTACAACTTCGTTTCGTTAACACGTTTTTAAATTATATTTTGAGGAACCTACAAAAATTCACCTCTAAAACAGAATTTTACAGAACTGAGTTACTGTATTACGGAGAAGAATTTATCAAGAACAAATCAATTGTGTGTGAATTGATTGATTGAGTTGGTGTTTTAAAGTCCACTTTATGCACACTACGGCTAATCTGGAATGGACCTACAGTTGGAAGTGGGATCCGAACCACTATGTGCGTCGACAGGGTATCAAATTCAGGACTACTTGATTACAAGGCGACAACACTTACCCTACCACTGTGCCATCGGGGAGGCATATGTGGGTGTGTGAAGTGAGATAATTTGGGAAGCTACATGACAATACAGGCTCTGGCAATACAGAAAAATGTAAAATGTAAAAACATAAAAAATGAATGAAAGAACAGAAGTAGTTAACGTTGTTCCTTTAAATAGGAAAAGAGTCGGAATGAGAACAATGGATGGGTCCAGTTGTTGACTGTTTAACCAGATGTTTAATCCTACACCTGTCTCTGTGGGCTCGCGATAATCCTGAAGTAGGTCAATCCGGCAACAGCGCGTCGCTACCAGAGTGGGTGGTTCCACGCCGGTTGCTAGCGCGTCCCGACTGTAGTACAGTTCGAAAGCGCCAAGTACAGGAGTACGCAAGTGCATTTCTCGCAGTGCAGATGGAAGCTGACTCGGTCACGTGATTTCCACACTCGTTGTTCGTTTGTTTAAAATCGCGGAGGTAGAAAGTCAGCAACACAGGTTAAATATACGTTATGGGTCAGCAAGTTGTTGGTTAAAGAGCTTCTAATGTGTGGAAGTGTATGTGTACGAGCATTTGAAAATGCAACGTGATTTCTATGGTGAAAAACAAGTGTTTATAACGTGGGGAAAACAACGAGTACTCAGCTTTATCTACTGATCGTATTTGGCGCTACAGTCGAAGTGCAATTCGAAAGACTTTCACTTCCAGTCCCCGACTTCAAGACCGCACTCCAAGACCATACTCGGAGGATGCTCGCTTCAAGTACGGTCTTGCACCTTTGGGACACGGCCCAAGTATTACCTATTACAGGCTTTTATAAGGCCTTATAAACCACAGACTATACATACCCAGTACAGTGGGATCCATGAGTATTTCCGTGCAAATTGTCCATGACTATTTTCATTCATTTCTCTCTTACATCCTATGTGTTTTTAAGCGATGGATTTTTATGTATCCTGGTGCAGAAGTTGTCAACAGCTTGTTTTGAGTTTTCTTTTAATTCTTGAATCTCTTATTGGGTCAAATAAAGTGCACGAACATGGTGATGGACAATTTGCACGGTAATACTCATGGGGGGGATCCATGAGTATTACCGTGCAAATTGTCCATCACCATGTTCGTGTACTTTATTTGGCCCAATAAGAGCTCTGATTCTTTTCCTTGTAACATTTCTTTGTATAAGAAAATTGTTATGATATTTGGTACAGTAGTCGCGAAAATATTAAAGAACATTCTGAACCGTCGATCATGACCTGTCATTGAGTTTTTATTAACAATATGAAAGAGAACATAGGTATGGATTGTTACTCGTAACTCGTAGTATGACAATTGCTGCGAGAATTAATATTGTGTATGCATTATCCTGAAAGGTTCATTAATAGTATAATTGTCACAAACATTATTTTTATGGAAATTCACACAGATAATACTCGTTTATTTTTCAAAGATCTGCTTTACATCCACTCGCGTTGTCTAACTTACCGGCCAAAAACTCCCAAGCGTGAAATATGACACTTTTCGTTTCCCACTTACTGAAAAAAATGTAAACAACGCATTGGTTGAGTTATATTTTCACCATGTCTTGAAGATATGATCGCCACTGTTTTGTGCCTGGTTGTTCTAGTGGATATCGTTCAAGTAAAGAAAATGGTATTTGTATATTTAGTGTTCCCAAACAAAAATATAAATTTTATTAGCATACAAAAATAAACTTGTGTAAACAATCCAACATTCGACGTCCAGCCTCACATTGCGATGTTGCTGCTCGTGTTGCGTTGCACATAAAACGTATTTTTGTTACTTTTCTGTGTAAATTAATGTCATTTCGTGACTGCAAATCACTCCACAAATATAACTGTTTCCATCAATTCTCTTACCGCCTTTCAAGACAAACAAATCTACACAATATGTTCCAAAAACTAACACCGTCTGTAAAAGATCGGAAACAAAATGGATCACTTGAAATTTTTGAGTAATATAGAGAAACAAAGGTACCTAGAAAAGATTGGCAATTTCCCATATCTTTTGGATGCAGATATAAGGGAAGGGACAATACTAATATTTTCCAAGGCAATGTTGATCTTCTACCACCAGTTTCGTTTTTGAAAAGACTTCTCCAGGTTGAAACGAAGCTTACATTAATTATAAACATTGAAATACTTCGATCACAACAGTAAAATAAATAATAATAATTACTACGGTTAAAATTATTGTTATACACGAGTAATATATACCTAATTAAATACATTTTATTATTGTTGTTGTTTATTATTATCATGCTATTCGATCCACAAGCCGAGAGAATATCCAGCACAACTATTTTCCATTAATACTTTTACATTTCATAGTTACTATACTGAAATGCACAGTTATTTGTATTTTGTTACTAACTTTTGCAAGTGTCGTTCAAGAAAGGACTTTAGAAGTTAGAAAAAATACTGGCAAAGTTTATATTGTGTGACGTCATCTAAAATGATAATTTTTCGAATTCTGAAAACTGTGGAACCATTTATTCTTTGAATTAAATGGTAGAATATGAAAAAATATCCTGGCACCTGTATTTTTCACTCATTTTTTCGATCTAATGAATATTTTACATTAATTACTCTGTTCGAATACTAACCAAGTTAACTTTATTTCTGTTATTAACAATAAAAATAACAAACTTCCTGCGTTTTTGCAACTTGAAATGAAGGATGCCAATTTCCAGAGGCGGGATGAGGGGTCGACTGACCTACCGTTGCCCATGGAGAGAGCGCTAATCAACAACCAAAAGGCAAATGCGTTATAATATGATTATAAATAGATCCAACTTTTAAATTTAATCAACACATGCACGTTAGACAATTATAATTTTCGAAACACGTAAAATATTTTCATTTGATTTGATGAAGTGCCGACTGCAGAGCCTACTCCCTCATGTTTGTGACCAATCTTTTCGCTTTACTGCCTAAATCCACTGATCTTTCATATCGGGTCTGTCTGAAAACGATGCATAGATACCTGAGAACAAGTCTTTGTTCCCTATCTCATGTTGAAACCAAAAGCCACACAAATATTGTCGCCTTTTCCGAAGACACTGCCTTTACACCTTTAAATTCAATGTTATTCTTGGGGAGACAAATTTATGGTAAATAAAAAGTGAGGAGAGCGGTAAATAAAATGTTAGATCAGCAGTATATACCAGCGGTGGAAAAAAAATAATTGGAACACACTTTTTCATTATGAGAGGAAACAACATACAAAAGAGCTATAAATTGATAAACTACTTCATTTTTATATACTGTACACATATACAAGTACTTAGTACAAAAAAGAAAACATCAACACAAAATCACTTCATTTCTAAATTGCATATCTCAAGTGATTTATTCATTGTATGTATTTAAAGGATATCCTTGCTGTCCAACAAATAAAATAATCACTACTGCACATACACAAACACATGTTGAAAATCACATGATGATAAACAAAATTCATTCATGACTGAACACAAATGACACCATTGTTTCCCTTGATGTGCGGAAACAGACTAATCTTATCGCTGCTACAGCTAGCAAGTTCAATGAAACTGGAAGTTTAGTAGACATTCGGGGGAAGAAAGGAATGCAGCTTGACAGGGAGCGAAGTTTTCGAACTTATACCGCGTTTTTTACAACCTGTCCCGGTTCCCGCGCTAGTTGCTCCCTGGCTTTTCTCGGTGCTGGGGAAAGTCAAAGCCAGGCAGCCAATTAAAATACGCAACGTCGCAACAGCGTCTACGTAAGCGCCTCTCTTCTGGCTTCCATTCGCTCCTCGCTGCCCAGCAGACGATTTTTTCCTCGTTTCTCATTGGCACCGAAACTGTCGAGCACTCCCTAGCGCGGGAAAGGGGACAGGTTGTAACAAACGCGGTATAGATGATGTGCATGGGAAATCCCAATTTGCAGCGTCTTCCTGATGTGATCTAAGATAAAACGTTCTTCAGCTGCAAGTGGTAGGAAACTTTAGGCAAACGTTTCGTTACAAATCGACAGTTTGCGCGCACAACCTCGATTGCCGGCTTTTGTGTGTTTTCTACTTAATTTGATAATATTTCACGATTATTTCGCGAAAAAGCGTTCATTTCGTGGAAAAGCACACATTTCGCATTACTTCGCGAATAAAGCTCATGCATATTTCATCATTGGGGGTGTAGTTACGTGCAGAAAGTTCAAAATTGCATCTTTTTTCACTTTTCGCGATTTCGCGCATCGCGAAAATTCAATGTCCCTAGTTATTCTTTTCAAAACCGGAAGTGCAGTCCCCGCCAGTGCCAAGGAAGCACAGAAATGTAAACATCCGGTGAATAGCGCCCATAATCCTCAATGATTTATCCACACACCCCTAACACCCTCCCAAATTTTGACGAACAACCCCAAGCAGAAAAGTGGAACCCCCCCTGTAGGGGGTGTAAATATGGACCTTTCGATCAACTAAAACCAAAGTGTCAAGGAAGGAGGGTGGAATGTGTAGCATGCCCATTTCCTGGAAACAGCTCCCTTTGGTCAGCTCTAGGAAAGGGACACTGCCATCTGGAAAATGTCAAACTGATCTCTCGCCAGGCCCGTAGCCAGGAATTCTTTGTAAGGGGGGGGGGGGGCGAAGTCAATCCTAGAGAGGGTAATTTCTTAATATATTGTGTCGCATTGGCAGATATAACAGGGTACACAGAGGCACTTGCCCCCTCCCCCAAAAGAGATAAGTGGATGATACGCGTATCTGGAAACTGCAACGAACAATAAAAACTTCGAGCAACATCAAATAGCAATATTTCTATAATGATCTTTCCAGATTGCCAAAGAATCAGTGGCGTGCCCAAGGGGGGACTAGTGGGGGTTATACCCCCCATTTAGTTCAATATTTAAAAAAAATAACGTCAAAGGCAGGAAAGTATGGCAAAATGAGGAATGACTACTTAAAAATGTATACATAACCCCTCCTTTTCGAAAATCCTGGGCACGCCACTGCAAAGAATATAAAGTTTAACATAAATGAGCTAATGATTAATATGTACCAACAACAGCTTTGGACCTCTCTACAAAACTGATTAAGGGGGCCCTTTATAAATCATGCTTCATAATGATTACCTCTGGTTTCCAGTATGCAAGATTTTTACTCACAAAGGTATCTAACGTGAATCCAACAACACCATTGTGTTGTGTTATGCAAGAAAAATCGAAATTAATTAAATAATAATGGTTACATATTATCTACACTTTTATGAATTGTGTAAAAATTTGTAATACATTTTTTTGTATTTGCTAAAACATTAGAGCATGGGTCCCTTAGTCCACCACGGACTCTATTTCCTTGAAAGGGGAGACTCTTGCATCACTACAGACAATGTTTGCCTACTGGTTACGTTAACCATTTTGCAAAATATTGTGTGAATTGTATTATATTATAGTTGAAATACATGTTTCGACACCTGACAAACAAATAGGAATCCCCTGACTGATCAATGACTTCTTGGATTACAGTGTCATCTTTAATATTTCATATTAAGTTTCATAGAAAGAAATTGTTTTAATTAGGCGCAAATAACTTTACGGGGCGCCATGGCATTCTCTTTAACAGTTTTTTACTATGGATCATTTGTCTCCCAGGGCCGACTCCCGCCGCCTCATAGCTATGGCTATGAACTTGGACTATACGAATAGCGGACATTGCGAGCGAAGCGAGGAAGAAAATTTTACGAAATGCATTTTTATTTGTATAAAATTTGAAATGGAGAGGGGCATTTGCCCCTTGCAAGTCTCTCTGGCCGTCTGGAAGAAAATGCATGGAACACTTCAAAACTAATTCCATCATGAGTACCCAATTGTCCTGGTATTCTTAGATTCTCCTAGTTTTGTTTTTTTACTTCAATGTTTGCTTCCCCTAGAATGGACCTCCGTCCAAGGTCGTCCCCCTGTGGTTGCGGCATTGTTTATGAGTGTCTCTTCATCAATTTCACGTCATCAGTCATTGTTGCGATTAGCTAGAAGTGGCAGCAAAGCAACGATAAGTAACAAAATTCAAATATCCACTCCCTCTCTCTACCACATGAACCAAAAATTTAAGCAGTTCCAAGTTCATAGCAACACATCCAAGATAAAACATCCGACACCTTTAGGCACCTTTAATACAAGACTACTCAAAATGTCACAACTGTTCTAGATACTGAAAATTGCGAAATCATTTTCCGAAGTCTGAATCTGGAAGGGAATTCTCCCTCCCCCCCAATCATGATACGGCATTATACGCAATCCCATACACCCTAATAAATCACAAAATCAATAAGTGTCTTTGTTATGTTGCTAGACTAACACATGATATAATTGTAAAGATTATTGAGAATTTCAGGTAGGAATGTGTCCTGTATTTTTCACAGGGGAGGGGCAGAGTAGGCTCTCAGGGGGGGGGCAGTTGCCCCCCTCTAGCTACGGGCCTGCCTCTCGCCCTCCTTACAGGGAGCACATACCGCACACAGTGTTGACAGTTCAGCGTTTGAATACCTAAATAAATATTTCTTAAATACGTTACAGATTTGTAAATTTAATCTCTGAGTTCAATGAAATTTACATTTTGTTGCATTTTCCTTTCGATTCTTTCATGTGGAAAATGTACGATAAAAGTAAGGGAAGAAATGCAGGTTTAACTCCTGACAGTGAATTCTGTTACTGTGGATAGCAACACTATTTTTCTGTAACTTGGGCGAGATGGATGATTTTGCAGTGGTGGAAAAAAGAACAGTCAAATGCCTTAGGCCAGTCTCAGTGTAGCATCTCAGTTCGTGTGTTGTCGTTCTGCTTAGTGTAACAATGTCTGAAACTTTACTGCAAAACTGGCTGAGTAAAGTAGAGAAAATGAAACAAGACAGAAAGAAACCGAAAGTGGTGAGTAGAAAAGCAGTGACACTATATGTAGGTCTGATTTCTTCCAACGATATTCATAAAGTAACAATATGAAACTTACTGACTGAGTATTCGAAAAAATACCATAAGTATTTTATCAAGAACCTAAGTGATTCAATCACGTCTATAGTTTATGTATGTGACCAGTCTTGTGGCTCTAAGATTTCTTACCTTTGTAAAATAAATTATATATTAGAAAGAGAGTTGTAAAGGGGGGGGGGTCGCGTGGGATGGTTGCCTGGGAGCTAAGGACAAATGGGGTGCCGAATAAGCAAAACAGATATAAATAGACATTCGTTAACGTCGTAGTGCCCTGTGAAATTACTGGTACCCTATTACATTAAAGTTATTGTCAGTTTGCAAAGATATAGATTTAGTAAAAATTGTCTTCCTCTTGTTATCTAGTCGGTTCCCTGACATAATGACATATTTAATTTTTTCCAACTTTTCAGAATAAGCAAAGGAAGTATTAGGAATTAAACAAAAAAATAAATTTAATTTATGTTAAGTCCCAAATTTACATCTGACCATAGGCGCACCAGTTTGGGCATGACGGCGCTTGCCACTGCCTGCTGGAAAACGTGGAGGAAAAAGAAAATCGTTTGGTTCATTGCGCTCTTTGTGTTGAAAAGTGAAAGAAATGCTATTCAGTTTTTAAATAATTGAAAATAGAGCATTACCTCAATTTAGAAGTGAGAATGCCTTGCCTTCCCTTTGCAGTTACCATGCCATGCGTTTATTTGAACATGTTATTTAGTTTTCTTTTTAGCCAAAGAGGCACATGACTCCTAATTCCCTAGTCTCTTGTTCAGCTTTTTAAAGATACACTCTCAATAGCGCCAAGCGTATTTTCCAAAGTTTTGTAAAGGGCCTCCCCGATGGCGGAGTGGTAGCGTCGTCGCCTTGTAATGAAGGAGTCTCAAGTTCGATTCCCGGTGGAGGCACATAGTGGTTCGGATCCCACTTTAAACTGTAGGTCCCGTCCCGATTAGCCTCGGTGTGAATAAAGTGGACTTAAAACAACAAATCAATCCAATCCAATCCAAAGTTTTGTAAGGGTATAAGACTTCAATATGAAATTCCTTGACCGATTTCGTTCAAAAGCAATAGCAGGTATCTATCAAACGTGCATCCCAACTTCCCATTATATTTTGAAGTCTTCATGGTCATGATCTAAATATATAGAGAGTTTCATTACTTTATTTCAGTTTGTGAAGCATTGTTTAAACACAGATTTGAAAACACCAGCAGAATTTGGAACTCATTCGCTACATAGAACTATTAAAATTATATATATGCATATTTTCTAACTGAAGGATGGGGCAGGGGGCATGTGCTAAGGTAAAGAGGACCCCGAACGAGCAAAGCAAGATTGTAAAGAGTAATCATCGTGTGATATTCTCGGTATGTTTAATTAATAATATGCATAATCAATTTGTAAGGAAATTGTTCTAGATGTTTTCTTGCTCGCTTCGCTCGCAGTAGGATCTTTTATTCAAGTCATATTACATATACTTATTGGTACTACGTCAGACAGGCGACCGGGCACACATCTATGCACTGATATTTCATGGATGAATTAGACACCACCCCAAAATGAACTCTGAGTTACACATATGACAAGAACCATACAAATACAGTTAAAAAATATTGCGCAAATGTTTTTAATTTCTTTATAACTAGCTTAAGAATTGCATGAAATGATTCCTGGTAATAATATGTTTAAACTTTGTGTTTTTGAATGTCATCTGTTGTGTTTTAACTAACAATTGATTACATCAAGTACTGAACATTATCGGAAAGCAATATTCGAAACGTTAGACTGAAATGTTAACATTACGGGTATCACAAAATATATTTTCCATCTTTTCCTGCATTTAACATATTTTTTTCTTCTGAAATGTTACGTGAAGGGAAGGGGGAGGGGGTTATTCTCTGGAAACATCTATGAACAAATTGAATTAGGGCGAACATTTTAAAAACGGTTCAAAATATGCGCTTAACATCCCCAAACTTACACCCCCAAAAGTTTCCAACAATCCCCCCAGGGAAAAATTCTGGATGAACCCCTGTATAATCCTAATCCTGCACTTCGCCAATCCTGCCCCACCAGTAGTCCGGCGTTGAGCGAGTGGGGAGCGTGAAAGGGAAAACAAGTTATTATTGTTATAACGTAAACTTAACGCAGGCCTAGTTAAGTTATGTAAACTACATGAAAATGCAATATGTATCTTGCTTCGTAATTTTTTTACAACACTAATTTCCATTTTATTATATGTACATACGTACATATTTTGTGCAATAAACATAGGTTTTGCTATTAAAATGCGTTTTTTAAATGAACCTCCACTAATCCGGCGTTTTCGTTAATCCGGCAGTCCTCTGGTCTGATATCTGCCGGATTACTGAGGGATTACTATAATTAAAAATTGTTGCGTCTTGGATTGTGCAAAGGAAATACCTGGAAAATATTCTAATTTATTATATTTTTACTAAATATATATGATATTGGGTATTTTTTTTCGTTTTCGTAAAATTCAAGACAAGAAACATTTCAATTCTAACACTAAAAATCTTACATAATACTTCATTATTGTAATTGATTCTGGATTTGTTATTTACATTGGGGTTTATTAATTGCAATCCACGTGATATGCAATGATATTAACAGTAATAGGACCGAAATATCTTACCCTTGCATTAAAATAACAAACTACCCGTACCGCAGTACATTTATCACAGAAGAAATGTTGTACTGTGGACAGTGATGTGCGTCTACGCCAGAGGTGGTCATTTTCGTTCAACCTCCCTCACCCTCACCCTCACGGCTCAGCTTCGCCCTCACCCTCACACGCCCTCACCCTCACGACTCACCAGTCGCCCTCACCCTCACACGCCCTCACCCTCACGGCTCGGCTTCGCCCTCACCCTCACACGCCCTCACCCTCACGATTTGCCTTTCGCCCTCACCCTCACACGCCCTCACCCTCACGACTCACAGTTCGCCCTCACCCTCACACGCCCTCACCCTCACGACTCACCAGTCGCCCTCACCCTCACACGCCCTCACCCTCACGATTTGCCTTTCGCCCTCACCCTCACACGCCCTCGCCCTCACGACTCGCCTTTCGCCCTCACCCTCACACGCCCTCACCCTCACGACTTGTCTCTCGCCCTCGCCCTCACACGCCCTCGCCCTCACGGCTCACAGGTCGCCCTCACCCTCACACGCCCTCACCCTCACGGCTCGGCTTCGTCCTCACCCTCACACGCCCGCACCCTCACAACTCTGCTTTCGCCCTCACCCTCACACGCCCTCACCCTCACGGATCGATCTCGCCCTCACCCTCACACGCCCTCACCCTCACGGATCGATCTCGCCCTCACCCTCACACACCCTCACCCTCACAAGTCTTCGGAGGGTGAGGGTGAGGGTGAGGTCTGCCCTCATGAGGGTTGCCCTCCGTAGAGAGTTAGCGATGTTTGAAGAAATAACAGGTTCCTTTACCACGTGCATTTCATACATTGAAATGACACGAAATTGTTAACTCATTCATGTGAAGGAAGTTAATAATAATGATAATAATAATAAATTTTCTTTATTAAGCAAGAAGGTTTAACAATGAGTATCATTTTGGACTAAGATTATTTGAGTTATACGTTGTCACAAAAATCGTGTCATACGAGTATACAGTATTGTGGGTGGGCCCTTGGGTGGGCCACTGACAGTAGCGTTCACTTTATAAACACCTTATCATTGGAAGATGCAACTGCTCTGTCTTTATTTCTTGTTGTTTATCACACTATAACAATGATAATATACAAGCAGCTGAGTTGTATCACTTCATTCTCTGCCCAGAGATGTTGGACTTGATCTCACTACGTCACAATTACCGGCATTCCATAGATGAGAAAGACTTGCCCCGCAGGCGTTCAAAGCCCCTACCCCCACCCTCTTGTCTGCAAGGACAGTTTGGATTTGAAAAACAACATTCCATTCACTGATCTTCTTGGAAACCGTGATGGAAATCTGCACCTCCAACAGGAGTAGCTTGAAGTCAGCTTATAAATGGAAATATGTTCACTAAATAGAACGTAGAAGCTTTTAAAAGGGGGAAATATATTGACGGGGCATAAATTTCGTGATTATGAAGACAGAACAATCAAAGTACAATAGTACTGTGCTACAATTTTGAATATGTCAGTCAATTTCAAAAATTATTTTTCATTGATTCGTGAATCGCTGATTGTATCGTGTCGTGGTTAAATAAACTTTCCTTTGTCAAACAGACTAGTGCCCACGCTGTCATTTTGACAGTGGCGCAACTACAGGGGAGCAGGGTGGCATTGCCCCCTAAAGCTTCGACGGAAGTAAATTCTAGGGGGGCAAACGTTGACGGCCAAGGGCATTTCCAGGGGGTACATAGGAGCAATTGCCCCCCCTTGATTTCAAATTTTGTGCAAATAAAATACATTTCGTAAAATTTTCTTGCTCGCTTCGCTCGGACTGCTTGCTTTACTCAATCTCGTCAAGTTCAGAGCCGTAGTTAGGGGGCGGCGGGAGTCGGCCATGGACGCCGAGCGATCTAAATTAAAAAAGCTATAAAAGAGAGAATGCCATGGCGCCCCGTGAAATTATTTGCGCCATATTAAATCAATATTCTTTTCAGTTTGGAAAAATTGGATCTAAATATTTTCTTATACGCTTTGCTCGCAATATAATTGTTTTCTATAATGTAATATATTTAGGCAATATACATCTGTTGTACATATATGTATTGAATAAATTTTGAATTTGTACACAATTTAGTGGCAGCATGTTGCATATGTATTTTCTTATTTTATGTCGCTCCATATTGCATATGTGTAAAACATATGATGTACATGAAAGTTATACATGTCATGTGTTCGAAAAGAATTATAATCGGAATGCATTTATCGTGCATTTTCTGCCATTCAAAAATACAGTTTGTGAGCTTGTTTTCCATTATTAGCTAATGTGAAATTGAAAGTGTTGAAAAAATATTTCAAATCGTTTGACCAAACAAATGCTTTAGCACCGACTTCTACCCCTTTTTTTGCGTAATTTAAGAGGATAATAACGTTTTTGATGCTGCTGCTGCTGCTACTACTACTACTACTACTACTACTACTACTACTACTAATAATAATAATAATAATAATAATAATAATAATAATAATAATAATAATAATAATAATAGTAATAATAATGATAATGTCATTTTTACTACTACTACTACTACTACTACTACTACTACTACTACTACTACTACTACTACTATTGGTGCTTTTACCCTGGTACAGTGGGATCCATAAGTATTACCAAGCAAATTGTCCATCACAACATTTACTCCCTTTGTTTTATGCAATGAGAGCTTCACAAACTGACAAAAAAAAACACCAAGCAATCTGCTTACAACCTCTGAACCAGTATACATAAAAAATCAGTCCTTAAAAATACGTAAGATTAAGATAAAAACCAACGAAAATAGTCATGGACAATTTGCTGAGCAATACTTGTGGATCCCACTGTACTTGCCCCGCCCCGACAAAAATTCGTTGTTGCACCCTCTGCGTTTTGGAATCCAAGGATTCCACTTCTAGCTGGTGTACAATTTAGTACTTCTCCCATTGTAATTGTAGGTGCAGTAGATATTAGCTTATTTGAGCATAAAATTTACGTCTAACAAACTACATCCCTTGATAACGAATATAAAATATTACTACCTTGTTGATGGGCAATGTACATTGCTTCTTTTTCTTATTATTTTGAACCGGCCCCTGATGCGGAGTGGTTAGCACATCGCGTTACGACGCAAGGGGTCCCGGGTTCGACTGTCGGCTTGTGCATGGATGCTTGTGAATCACCATTCATTAATTTCATCATATCATCTCATCACACATCCCCATCTTCGCAATTAGCCAAAATTGGCACAAAAGAGGAGTACAATAAAGCAAATCAATCAATCAATCAAATCGTTGGTTCCTTCACGTTCCAATTATACTTCTCTAGAATAACAACGATAATGATACATGAATAAGGAATAGGCGAGGGAACACAAAGAAAAAACCATATCTGGGCACATGAAACTTTTCATTTCATGTTCTCTCCCCACAAAAATATTTCACTTCATTTTTTTTCAGAAGAAATCCGTCATAATACACAGTCAGTGTTTCTATAAATAAATAATCACATGGTTCCTTCCTGCGTTTAACAGAGTGGGTTATGGCAAAGATACTACGAATATCATATGCTACTGCTGCCTACACCACATGTAATTCGTCTCGATTTTAAGAGAACACAACGTTGCAATTACCAAACATTTACTTTAGTTAATTTTCTGTCAAGAAAATTTGTTGATTTAACCTCTACCAGGTAAATGGAAATCTGATCGTCATGATATAAATGCTGTTCTTTTACGAATGTGGTTACAGTAACGTCATTGTCAATAGGGGAAACAGTCGAGTACTCGCTTGCTCCTACCTGTTTGCATATGAGGCATCGATACTGAATTTGAATTATTAAATTATTTCTTTCCCATTCTCAATTCCTTTGTCTCTGTCTACATATATATACATAATGTGAACACTGAGAAATATTTGACGGCATATATTTCACAAGACCTGGGTAGTATCAGGGGATAGCAACAACAAGTACGGTAAATTTAAAAAAACGAGGAACATAGATAAGAAGAGGAATAAAAAGGACTGATGTGGGATGAGAGGGCAATATGTTGTAAAAGAATGTATGCAAATACACACACACACACACACACACACACAAAGAAATGTAAGTGATACTCTAATTGAGGAAAATTTAATTAATTAATTGTCAAGTGCCAAAAAAACAATAGGGAAGTTAAAGAAATATACGATTGGCATGCAGACACTGCGATGTTTTGTTTGACAATGTCGAAAACATTGGCAGACTACTTTAAGAGTTCTATCTTTATTCATCACATCAATCAACAACTTCTAATATTTTTTACGCTTGCCAGATCTTATCCACGACATCTGACAAAAACCGAATTTTTCGTAATCTTGGTTTACGACATAGTGGATACTTATGTTCTTTAGAACTAAACTTGGTACTGTTAGACACACCAGGATCCGTTATTTTTTCTCCTCTTGTTACTTTGCTTTCCTCCCGTTTGACAGTGAATGTTTTTACGTTTTATGTATGCGTCACATATTTGGCCTCGAAACCACTGGAATATTGCTAAGTTCTCATTTTTATTTAAAACACAATCGATTTATGATAAAATTACATTACTTGATTATTAAGGGATAAATGTTGAGAAATATGCATGTGTGAAGACAATACAATAAAATTGGTAGTTATCATTCCATGGACATAATTGAAGGGAAATTGGAAAGATCAAACTCCACCTTTCAGTTTTTAAACCGAGCCCGGAAAACAGTAGATATTAATGTGTACGTGTATAATGTCTAACAATGAGGGTGCGGATTTAAAAGCACTAAAAAGCCCTCAAATAGGCAGACAAATGGGCACAAAAATAAAAAAAATAAGCACTTCAAAAAACACCCTAAAATCAAAAGACAGATTAATATTTATTTCCCACATGGGAAAAATATGTAATTTTATGTAATGGCCTTGTTTAAAACTATCAGCTGGTTACGTGATTTTCGGCTACTTCGAAAACGTATCCAGGCCAGGGTTTGTTTTTCTACCTATCACTTTTTTTTTAAAAAAAAGAGGATAAGCAGTGTTCGAAGTGAGGGGGCATGGTTTCCCCGAGTTAGCAACATTTTCACAGATCATCCCCCCCGCTGCCACACTGTCATCATTTCACCACGTTAAAGTTAAACTAGGTCGGTATTTTTGCTACAACCGTTTCTCATCTTCTTCTTCTAAGAGAACTACTCCGCGGCGGAGTAGTTAGCACTGCGCGCTACGATGGCACAGGTCTCGGGTTGGAATCCTGGCCTGGATAGGTATTCTTTGTGAGTGTCCCTTCTTCAGTTTTAAAGTATCATCACTAGCGTGCGGATTTTTGCTTATTTGCCTTCTTTATTCCTTTGCAGAAAACATAGGCTTTAATGTTTAAAGTTCGTTTCATGGTGTTTATAGTCCGAAAACGCATTTAGTGCGTATAAATGCCTATTTTGAGGGTTAGTGTCTATTTTGCTTAATCGTGCCTAAACATGCCTATTCTGCCTTTTTTGATAACTTCAGCTGGTTTTATGCGTCTTTGGCTTTCCCTACATTGAAGAAGGTAAGCCATTGGTTACATTGAACTGACTGAAATATGGTATTCGCCAAATTTGAACCCACTACTTCCTTTTTTCCACCTGAAAGTCTCTAGTGTCAACCAGTACTCATCTGCTTTGTTGAGCGTGTGATAGGAGATAGGCAGTTATGTGTGGAGATATCGTGTTCATATGTTTAAAATGCCTAAGTACAAGGCAGCCAGAAGTGTATTAATCAAAAATGGATTGATGCAGAAGGTTGTTCTACGGCTGAAAACTTGATTTTTGTTATTTAGCGCCGCTTTTCTCCACGTTTGGCTAATCGCATCGATGAGGATGAGTGATATGATGAAACTGATGAAGAGACACTCAGAAGCAGTGGCGTGCACAAGGGGGGGCTTGATGGGGGTTATAACCCCCCTTTCGCCCAGTATTCCTAAAAAAAAGAACGTCAAAGGTAGGAAAATACGACAAAATGATGGCTGACTACCAAGAAAAAATATACATAACTCCTCCCTTTCGAAAATCCTGGGCACGACACTGCTCACAAGGAATACCCATGCACAGGCCGGGATTCCACCGGGACCCTTGAGTTGTAGCCTTGTTGTACTAACACCTCCGCCACCGAGGTCGTTCCCACACGGAAAAGTAATTTTCTGTCAAGCTTGTATGAAGCAGACATCTTTAACTGTTAAATTACTTCCAAATAAACTATTTCTTTCACATGGGAAATATCACATGTACCTAGGTACTACATATGTATAGTTTTATGTATTGCACTTGTTCAAAACTGAGCTGCTCACGTATAAATTTCCACTCCTCAGAAAACGTTTTTCTACCTCTCGCGTTGTTTGGGAACAAGGATAAATGGTGAACAATGCACACTGTGACGAGCCTTCAGCTTACATTACCTCAGTTCTAAATGTAACAATGCTATGTTATGTGACAAACTTCGTTTAGTGGCTTTGTGATGAATATGGAGAATTACACTAATAGCGTGTCTTGGCGCTAGTTGCGAGGATGCCATCCGCTCGTATGCCGACTCACTTCGAGCACGGACACCAAATCAAACGATATTATTTATTATAAAATGTTATGCGCATACACAGATGAACAGCTCATCTACTCGTGCAAAAAGTGCAAGTAAAATACATTCAAATAAATAAATTAACCAGGTTGTGTTATCCTAGCTTCCCTGCAAATGATCATTTCATTCAAACTATTGTTAATAGTTTGTTAAACATATGTGCGCAATTAGTACAGTGGGTAACAGAAATTCATTTCTCCGGAGAAATTTTAATCGGAACATCCTTTAAAATATTTTTTTGTTAAAATGGTGCAAATCGTTTTTTCATCACTTCAGAACAATTATTCACGTAACAATCGTTAGCTCAAGTAATTTCTGCGAGAATTACTTGAACTGACGATTCTCTGAAATTTGTGAATTGTTAGTCCACTTTTATATGTAAACTGGAATGCTAATACAGTATGCATGTGCATTGGAAGTAAAAAATGCCTATTTTAATGTATTTTTATTTTGGTTTCCTATTTTAGAGCCCCTTTTTAAGTGCCTATTTGCATCATTTTGGTGCCTATTGCCTGCCTATTTCAGAGGTTTTTAGTGCCTATAAATCCGCACCCTAATCATCACACATCCTCATCTTCGCGATCACCCAAGAAAATTTAAGTAAAATAAACAAAATCAATCAATGGAAATTCGTACATTAGGCTAAAACTTAATGAAGAAGATTTCAGGCTTAGTAATGCGAGAAATTTCTCAGTTTTCAAGTAAAATCATAATAATTGTATTTGCCACTTTTATTCTCACCATTTGTATCGTTCCCATTTTATCCGCTTGCCATTTTCAATTTGCCACTTTTTCCGTTGCCACTATTGCCTTTCCCATTTTTACGTAAATTCCACCAGTTTCATGCCCAATTGTTTGCAAGTTATGAAAAAAAAATTGCACCCTTAAAATAAATTGTGGATGTTCCCAATAAAATGTATCTGAAGAAATGAACTTGCGTTACTCATTGCACTGATTGCGCACATTACACTAATACGTGAGCTGTTAATTTGTATGGCATTACATTTTAGAATAAATAGCATCGTTTGACTTATGCAACACAAAGGCACTACACTAAGTTTTTCACATAACTTATAACTTAGCATTGTTTCATTCAGAACTGAGGCAATGTAAGAGGGTTCATCTCGGTGTGCATTGTTCACCATTTATTCTTGTTTCCTAAGAACGCGATAGGTAGAAATACATTTTCAGAGGAGCCTAAAATCACGTACAGAGAACTTGAGTTTTGAACAAGGATATTTTGTAAAACTATATAGGTACGTACGTGTATGTGGGATAGAATATTAATTTGTATAGTAATTTAACACAAGCTTGACAGAAAATTACTTTTCTGTCAGTGGGGCCGATCTCCGTGAGGAAGTGGATAGCACAGCAGGGGTTCCAGGTTCGAATCCTGGCCTGGGCATGGATGTTCTTTGCGAGTGTTCCTTCATAAATGTCATCATGTCATCCCTCATCCGAATCCTCGCGATTAGCCAAAAGTGGAAGAAAAGCGATGCTGAATAACAAAAATCAAATTTTCCGTCGGTGGTTAAACAAACTTTTGCAGAAATCCATTTTTAAATCAATACACATCTGGCAGTCTTGTGCTTTTGGCATTTTTAAACATATGAACATGATATCTCCACAGATAACTGTCTACTTCCTTTCACACACACACACAACAAAGCAAATGAGTATGGGTTGACTGCTACAAGATTTCAGGTGGAAAAAAGAAAGGGTAGTTAGGCGGTAGGTGTCGTTATGTCCACGGTGATGACTGATGAGTCACTAACAGGTTGTCCAGTTTGCTTACCCCGATTGAGGCTTTCAGTCAGTTCAACGTCAACGAAGGCTTACATTCAACATAGGGAAAGCCAAAGGCGCATAACAAAGCTGAAATAAGCAAAAATTGCAGAATAGGCATTTTAGGGACGATTAAACAAAATAGGCACTCAGCTAATAGGCATTTATAGGCAATACAAAAATGCGTTTTTGGACTAGAAACACCATGAAACGAATTAAAAATATTAAAGCCTATGTTTTATTACGAAAGAATGAAAAAGGCAAATCCGCAAAAAATCTGCAAGCTATTGATGATATGTAAACATCTAAGTTGTGGGATCACTTCATCCTCTGCACAAATATGTTGAACTTGATCTCACTACGTGACAATTACTGGAATTCCATGGAAAAGGAAGACTTGCCCCGCAGGTGTTCAAAGCCCCTACCTCCACCCCATCCTTTGTTGTAAGAGGGACAGTTTCGATTTGAAGAAAGACATTCATTCTTGGAAACCATGATGGTAATCTTACAGAAGAAACAGGAGCATTTACTATAGCTTGGTGAATGAAGAGTTTTGAAGACAGAGTGGAAATGGAAATATAATGACGTATTGGGTGGAAGTTTTTGAAAAGAGAAAATTAATGACACAGAACAGCAATCAAAGTACAAGTACAATAGTACTGTGTTATAATTTTAAATATGTCAGTCAATTTCTACATTTATTTTCCATGGTTAATTGTATCGTGGGGTTCCCTTTGGTAACTCCCAGATAATGTAGTGCCCACGCTGTCGCTTTGAAATCCAAGGATCTCGGGAATCCACTACTAGCAGACACAATTTGCTTACCCCACTGGCGTACGCGGAGGAGGGGGGAATAAGGAGCTACAACCCCTCCCCGAAATTTTTTGACAATAAGAAAATCTAATGAACTTGGGAAAACTTCCCTTTAAATTACCCTCCAGCAACCATTTTTTTCTTTGAGTTACTTCTGAAAGGAAAGTTTAAAATAATTATTGGAGCTCCTATGTCATGAAAAAGGAAATACGACAGCGAGGCAGTGGCGGCGATTAGAGGGCGAGTGGGCAATAGCCCCCCCAACTTTTCGCCACTTTTGCCCTCGTACTTTGCTAAACCTTATCTACAAGGAAAATATATTGCCTTTGCTCCCAGTTTTGGCACCTTGCCCCTGCCGGTTTTAGAATCCAATCGCCGCCACTGCACAGAAATTGATTACGCCAAATAACATGGCTACTATGGTAACAGAGGCCCCTGCAAGGCAGGCACCAACAATTTGCTCTCTTTGAAACACTGTCAGCTCCGACATGATTCAGTATCAACTGCAATGCACGCTATCTACAGTGCAAATGTCGACTCCTACCAGTCCGACAGGGTCCTATCTCACGGCGCAAGACAAAATAATGTCGCAATGTGTCCGATTTCAAGTGGAAAAAGTGTGTCGATATCACCCGTTCCGATGTCGTGCTGTTTCCATATTTTTGTCCATCCCCTGTACATTTTTTATGTTGGTGATAATGTTTTAGAAACTTTTTCGTTTTACCTACTTTATACCCTACTGCCTATATCTTTAATTTTTACGCCTGTTTTTTTTAAAAATTTTCAATGACATTTTTAGAATGTGTTTTTAAAAAATTGTACATAACTTAGTTTTTTTCAAAAACATTATTTATTAGCACATTACGATGTTGCCAGTTGCCAGAAACAATTACAAAGCTAGGAAAAAGTGGTGAAACTCTTATCCATTAAAGTCTTGGAGGAATCGGTGCAGCTACTAATTGAAGTGTCAGGAGAAAAAGTTAGCAGTTTCAGAAAAGTGCAAAGGTGTAATGAGTAAAAACTATTTGTGATATTCTTAAACGAGAAAAAATATTTCATTCACGATATGAATCCAGTTCTTACAATAGCCTATTTCATGGGAGGTCAAATGAGATCATTTTCTCGTTATGAAAATCATTCTTTCTGACAGACGGCTAGCAATGAATGTTCAAAAAAAAATAAAAAAAAATAGTGGTTGTGTGTAATCAAGGCAAGAAATGAAAGTAAATATGTTATTTACATGTTGATTTTAAAATGAAATTATAGAGATAAATTATTTGGAACTTTCCCACTTTATTTTTGTTTATTGTGCCTATTTTTTTTAATTTGGTGCCTATTTTCCACATTATAAATGTGTTTTTTTCTGCCTATTCTAACCAAAATAAATTCCCGAACTCCGGTGCAAGGTATGAAAGTCATTCTTAGTTATCCTTGATATCGCACACCTTGTTAGGTTAGATAAAACAAGAACAAGCAGAACATTAAGCGTCAATGAAGCAGCTTAGAGTTTCTAATCCGACTAAAGTCAGAGATTGAAGGGGGACGAGTGGAGGATTGTTTCTGCCTACTAAAAGATCAACCAAGAAATGGAGTCATATTTTCCTTTATCTTATAGAAAATATAACAAACACCCCCGGCTGCTGGATTGTGTGACAATGCTCCTTTTTCGGAGCAACACCTGACTATTTGGCATGGGCACATGTTGGGAATTGTTTGGTGTTTACTTGGATCAAAATTTCCCTCATTCCCCCTTCCGACCGGTTTAGGCGGTTAGGCGAAATGGGATGCCATCCGAAATTGGGATATTTGTTCAAATTGGCCAAATGGTTAGTGCAAGTTCTTTATATCAGAATTACTTTAATTCAAAATTCCCTGCGAAGATGAATTGTTAATTAATACCAGTGGCGTGTCCAGGATTTTCGCAGTAATTTCTATCATTTACTGCCTTTCACTTTTTAAAAATAATACTGGAGCAAAGGGGAGGGGTTACGACCCCCACCGATCCCCTCTTGGCACGCCACTAATTAATACATTTCTGGCTGTCATATCCTTGTCATTTTGAAACACATGATACCTCCTCATACAACCACATTTTTTCACAGGCACAACAAAGCAAATGAGTACTGATTGATTCCCACAAATCTTTCAGGGGGAAAAAAGAAGGGGAGAGGGGCCTGCCCGATGGCGCATTGGTAGCGTCGTCGCATTGTAATCAAGGGGTCTCGGGTTCGATACCAGGTGGAGGCACATGGCACAGTGGTTCGGATCCCACTTTAAACTGTAGGTCCAGTCCCGATTAGGTGTACTTAGAACACCAACTTAGACCAAGAAGGGGAGAGCTGGCGTCGTTACGTCCACATATATGATGAGTCACTAACAGGTTGTCCAGTTTGCTTACCCCGATTGAGGCTTTCAGTCAGTTCAACGTCAACGAAGGCTTACATTCAACATAGGGAAAGTCAAAGGCGCATAACAAAGATAAAGTAAGCAAAAATTGCAGCATAGGCATTTTAGGGACGATTAAGCAAAATAGGCACTCACCTAATAGGCATTTATAGGCAATATAAAAATGCGTTTTTGGACTAGAAACACCATGAAACGAATTAAAAATATTAAAGCCTATTTCTTACTAGACCCGGTGGAGGAGGCACATTGTAGTTCGGATCCAACTTTAAACAAGAGGTGGTCGTTTTCGTTCAATCTCCCTCACCTTCATGCCTCGCCCTCACCCTCACGGCTCGCCCTCACCCTCACGGATTTTCCTTGCCCTCGCCCTGACCCTCACACGCCCTCACCCTCACGACTCGCCTTTCGCCCTCACACGCCCTCACCCTCACGACTCGTCTTTCGCCCTCACAAGCCCTCACCCTCACGACTCGCCTTTCGCCCTCACACGCCCTCACCCTCACAGCTCACAGGTCGCCCTCACCCTCACACGCCCTCACCCTCACGACTCACCAGTCGCCCTCACCCTCACACGCCCTCACCCTCACGACTCACCAGTCGCCCTCACCCTCACACGCCCTCACCCTCACGACTCGACTTCGCCCTCACCCTCACACGCCCTCACCCTCACGACTAGCCTTTCGCCCTCACCCTCACGCACCCTCACCCTCAATGATTGACATGGCCCTCGCCCTCACACGCCCTCACCCTCACGACTCGCCTTTCGCCCTCACCCTCACACGCCCTCACCCTCACGACTTACAGGTAGCCCTCACCCTCACACGCCCTCACCCTCACGACTCACCAGTCGCCCTCACCCTCACACACCCTCACCCTCACGGCTCGTCTTCGCCCTCACCCTCACACGCCCTCGCCCTCACGGATCGATCTCGCCCTCACCCTCACACACCCTCACCCTCACAAGTCTTCGGAGGGTGAGGGTGAGGGTGAGGTCTGCCCTCGTGAGGGTCGCCCTCCGGAGGGTGACCACCTCTGGTCTACGCAGGCCCTTAGCTAGAGGGGGGCAGGGGGTCAACTACCCCTGAGAACCTGCCTTGCCTCCCTCTGTGAAAAATATAGAACACATTCCTACCTGCGAATTCTCACTAATGTTTACAATTATATCCTGTATTACCAGGGGCGGCGCCAGGGAGGCACGAGGGCGTGCTTGCGCACCCCTTAATTTTCTTCCGCACCCCCTTCAGCACCCCCTACGTTCAACTGAAAAGACTAACCCTTACAATGTCACATTATGTCATGTCGTCATATTAAGCGCCGAATGTTAGGTACTGAAGTAAGACCGTTTTTATTGTATGCAACATGAAAGCATTGATACTACTCTGAAAGAGATGGCAATATACAAACTTTTCTACACTGGCGTCAGCCTCTATAAAGATCAGCGACCGTTTTTCTTTCTTTCATCAGTATTATTGTTATGCATTTTTCATCTCATGATAATTGCCTGTAGCTTAATGTATTTTCTTTTCTTTTTCTTTTTTTTGCATTGTCGATTTTCCGTCTACTTGTTCTTCCTCGCACTGGAGCAAACATTTCAGTTGGAGTCGTGCTCGGGAAATTATTATATGCGAGTTGTAACGTGAAGGGTAGTTTTCTTGTTAATACGTTCTATGTATTTGTTCCACGTAACATGTCTATTTGGTAAACGTACCATTTCAGGCTTTTTCAAAAACTGTTAGGAAAAGGCCCAATGTTCACGAAGAAATTTTACAGTTCGTTGTTGGGGATAGTGGGGATGTTTACACTATATGACCACTATCTTGGAGTATAAAGCTCGGTATCCACTTGTTGCAAACCAGCGTATCGTATCCCCGTTCCTTATCAATTTATTCGAAAAAACTTATCCCACTCCATAATAAAGATAATAAAGAAAATAAGTTGACAATGGGACGTACTGTCATTCAGAGAGCTCATTACACACTGAAGGATGACGCAACGAGCCAACGGAACGCGCGCATGCCCGTCCACACCGACCCTCCACGGGGGAAAACCGCCAAATGAGCGATCGGGTCCATTACGTATCTATCTTTTCTCACACTTTGAAACGGAGCGTTGCAAGTTTTTTCGAATAAATTGGTACTGAATGGGGATATGATACGCTGGTTTGCAACAAGTGGATACCGGGCTTTAGATGCGTTGCTATGAAGTTTGAACTGCAAAGTCTACCTTTGTTTCCAAAGTCTACCTTTGGTAATAACGATTCATGTGATAGAGCGAGGGAGTGGATATTTGATTTTTGTCACTTAGCGTTGCTTTTCTGCCACATCTAGCTAATCGTGATAATGAGTGTCTAGTAATGACGTGAAATTCATGAAGAGACACTCAGAAACAGTGCTGCAACTACAGGGGCATTCCCCCCCACCCATCTTGGACTGAAGTCCAATCTAGGGGGGGCAAACGTTAAAGTAAAGAAACATGACTAGCAGAATCTAAGAATAGCAGGACAGATGGACATACTCAAGATGAAATTAATTTTCAAGTGTTTTTTGTACTTTTCTTTCAGACCTCTAAGGGCACTTGCAGGGGGCAGAGAGGGGCAATTGCACCCTCGATTTCAAATTTTATACAAATAAAAGTACTTACTTTTTGGACTTTTAACCACTGTGTTAATTTTAAAATACCAACGTTTCGGAGGCTGAATCTGCCTCCGTCTTCAGGGTAGTGTGTAGTCTGTTAAATCGTTGGTATTTTAAAATTAACACAGTGGTTAAAAGTTCAAAAAGTAAAAATGAATAAATCACCACTGATCAGCTACAAAGAAAAATAAAAGTACATTTCGTAAAATGTTTTTGCTGGCTTCGTTCGCAAGTCCAATGTCTTCTATTCTTATAGTCCAAGTTCAGAGCTATAGCTAGAGGGTAGTGGGAGTCAGTCCTGGGAGCAAAAACAATCTAAATGAAAAAAAAAGTTGAAGAGAATGTCATGGCGCCCCGTGAAATTATTTGCGCCCTATTAAATAACTATTGTTTTCAGTTTGCAAATATTTGGATCTAAAGATTTTCCTGCTCGCTTCGATCGATCCCAATATGATTATTTTCTGTAATGCATTCTAAATTACCCGAGAAAGAAGTAAGGCCAGGAGCGCTCACATTTGAGAGACAATTTGGCGGAGGAATTGATCATGTAATGTATTTAAATTATATATATATATATATTAAAGACACTTTGAATACGTATACAATTTAGCATTAACATGTTGCATATGTATTTTCTTATTTTACGTTGATCCATGTTGCATATGTGTAAAATATATGTTGTACATGAAAGTTATACGTGTCATATGTACAAAAAGAATAATGTTCGTCATGCATATTCCGTCTTGCAAAAATACAGTTTGTGTGCTTGTTTTCCATTACTAGCTAATATGAAATTGAACGTGTTGGAAGAATATTTCAAATCATTTCTTCAAACACAAATGCTTTAGCACCGACTTCTTCCCCTTTTGCATGATTTACGATGATAATAACATATTCTAATGATACTATTATTACTAGCACTACCACAACTATATTAATATTATTATTATTGGCACGTTTGTCCTGGTACTTCGCTCCCTCTCCAGATAAAAATTTGTGGTTTCGCCTCTGCTCACAAACAACACTCATGCCCAGGCTCGAACCTGGAACCCCTGGCTTCGTAGTGTGTATGTAACCATCCCACCATGGAGGTCGGCTAGTGAAAGATGTAGGACAGCAGTAGGATAACATCGTTATTATCAAACACGATGAAAATGTGATATTGTGCTTCACATTTATTATTTCAGTTAGAAAGCAATAAAATGTGTAGTTTGATTCATGTTATACTAAGCATCTTATGGAGTGTAAATAACAATTTCAAATCTTATGAATCATTTCTCTATGCAAACGCATCAAATATGATAAGCAACATAGGTGTGTTATGATATCCATTTTATAAAGGAAAAGTTAATTTTTAACCTTTACTATTTGCATGATATCGTTTCCATAGCATATTATGCATTGTTTCAGAATTTTAGACGACAGTAAAAATAAATGCTATTTGCAACTGCGAAGCTATCAATGGGATTGCATACATTAAGGACAGAAGTTGCCATATTTTGATTGCTTGTAACATCGAAAGAAGAATTAGACAAGCAAATAGTGACTTGAGAAGAATTGCTTGCCTTGATGTCCTGCACACACTGTGAAAGTTGTCTGTGTTATCAGGAGGCACCCTATGAATATAGGTTCAAGAAAATGACAAGTAGAAAAAATCTGCAGTCAAATAAATATGATTGAAAATCTCTCAAATTATATTCTATTTACTTTCTTATATTTATAATATTACATTGTGTCTGCAGCAGACGTCTGTTAAAGTACCTCAGGCACAACCTAATTTTTTGCCAAATAATTATGTCAACTCTTCTGCTATGGAGTGGATTCTCGTAATTTTATTCATATTTCTTAAGCCATTCTGTGACTGGCAGAAATCAGTATCAGCATTAAAAAACCTGATATTTGGGGTTTGTACGCTTCTGCTCAAAAAGTGATGGCGATAAGCGGCCCAGAGAGGTCCGCGAAAATGGGGTAAGGCGAAGGAGGCCCCTTATATAGTTCGGTTTCGTACCATAGTCATTAAGGAAGGTATTTTTCATAATGTAAAGAGGATACAACATTTCCATCTATAAAACGATGTGCATATTAATGATGACACTGTAATCCAAGAAGTCATTGATCAAGCAAGGGATTCCTATTTGTTTGTCTTGTGTCAAACACGTGCATTTCAACAACACAATATTTTGCAAAATGGTTAACGTAACCAGTAGGCAAACATTGTCTGTAGTGATGCAAGAGTCTTTCATTTGAAGCAAATAGAATCCGTGATGGAGTAATAGACCCATGTTTTAATGTTTTAGCAAGTACGCCTACAAAAAATGTATTACAATTTTTTACACAATTCATAAAAGTGTAGATAATATGCAACCATTATTATTTAATTAATTCGATTTTTCTTGCATAACACAACACAATGGTGTTGTTCGATTCTCGTTAGATTCCGTTGTGCGTCTTGCCTATTGGAAACTAGAGGGAAACATTATGAAGCACGATTTATAAATTACTTCCTTAATAATCAGTTCTGCTGAGAAGGCCAAAGCTGTTGGTACACATTAATCGTCTATTAATATTATTGACCTGTAAATATAAAGTAGATACAGTCCCGATTAGCCTATTTATGTTAAACTTTATATTTGTATTCTTTGGTAGTCCGAAAGGTTATTATCGAAATATTGTTATTTGATGTTGCTCGAACTTCTTTTGTTCGTTGGTAAAAGGTAAAGTGCTCCCCTGTGCATAGCACCACGCCATGAAGGCGTATAGGAGGTGTGGGGGTGGAGTTTCAAAATATCATCACTTTTGGAGGAGGGGGGGCAAGTGCCCCTCTGTGCCCTGCTATATCTGTCAATGCAATATATTAAAAATTGCCCCCTCTAGGATTGACTTCGCCCCCCTACTAAGAATTCCTGGCTACGGGCCTGAGTCTAGTTGTAAACAACGATTGTCTACATTCTACGTGCAGACAATGTAGACTATGTAAGCTATGTAATCTGTGTAATCAACGTAGACAACATGGCACTGGGCAATTCTCCGTGCAAGGCATGCTCATCGTTCTAGAAGCAGCATCAGCGTGAAGTATTCCACTGTCCAGAAATAAGTGTTTTAAGTATTTATTTACGTTCAACCAATTCACTAGGTTTTAACCGAACTGCAAAATGAACTTGTCGCGACATACCCCAAAAAATGCGATGTCCGTAGAATGACAAGATTTGATTTACTTCTATTTCCACCATTTCACACGTGGAAAAATCTGATTTAAAGAGACATGCACTTTCCTGTGCAGTAAAGACCAGACCTATTTTTAGCCTTCCCTTTGGTCAGTGTAAAAAGTAATGTCAGTTTTCAGTATGGCTGTCACTTGTTTTTCTTCCAGTAGTCCCTTTCGCCCTCGATAGTGAAAATTCTATAACCTTGATTACGTTGTATGATTTTACCTTGGCTATAGGTCCAGATTATCGACATGTTTGAAGAAAAAAATAGTTTCTCTTTCAAAGACCACTAGGATTTCTTTCTTCCCTGTTGTTTGTATTGTTTACCGTAGACTATGAAAACTATAAGCCAATGTAATCTTCGTGTAGATTACGCGTAGACAACGCATGTAGACGTAAACTTATAGTCTACGGCACATACTGTGGAATTACAATGAAAATTCATCTTATGCAAATACAGAGGAAGAACATACCCATATAATATTAAACTAAGGATTTTTAACGTTGACCATAGACGTGTTTTTTTTATTTGATTCGTCATAAGGTTACCTTGCACATTGTCTTCTGTCTATGGGACATTAAAAATCATTTACTGTTCGAAGATATTGTAAATATACCTAGGTTTTCCTTAAAAATAATAACTATTCACTTATGCAGCCAAAGCTCATTTATAGGATACAAGAAAGATTTCATTCTACACGAATTTAAATTACACACACACATAAAAAAAATTAGAGTTTCTACCTTTGCTTAGAGCGATCAAACTCAACCTGTGTGCTTTGAGACTTCTTAGAGGATGGTATTTAATCAATATAAAAGGTAAAACAGTATCTTACACGATGCATGAAAGTTTTGTAATGAGATGTCTACGTTAAACACGAATACCCAATTCCTAGCCTATTCTATACTATGCTTGACATAAGACATAAAACACATCTTTCACACCACAAGGCTTATCACAAAACCAATCACCACTGAATTCCTAAACATTCCAGGAATACCATAAGGGAAATCACAGAAGCTTTAAAATTATCCACAATGAACCTAAATTTTGGTTCAGAAAGTAAAATATAGCCACACTAAATCGAAATGTACTTATAACTAAAGCCCGCATCACACGGAACTGGATTTCCAGTAGGTATGCCCTAATTGGCGCTGGACTGGTTACCAATTAACTAGTTTTCGACTCACACGATACTTATCAACGTACTTGTCAATATACTTTTTATTCCCATACGAGGGAAGTTGTAATGGCGGCCGCGTGAGATGTAAACAATGTATCACTTCACACTTTTAAAAGCCGATAACTATTCAACCAAGAGGAATAACGTTTCGTATAAAACGTTATTAGGTACAAAACAATGGCGCTGCTTAAATACATACTTTACAACGTTTACTGTACACGTATGGAAGAATATTTTAGTTGTTTCAAATGTAAACACCATGCACCCAGCATAGATGGTGTAATTCAACGCGCCTTTCATGCTGTATACGTTATACATTGCTGGACTAGCACTCAGAAACCACAGACAAAAACGCTCCTTTGCACACTCACAGATTATCTTCACATGGCGAAACTACAGCGCCTTGAATAACGTAGTGTGGAAAACGACCCAAGAAACTGGTTCCCCGAGACGATGACAAGTAGATGGCAGTGCGATCGACCCAGGTGCTAATTTTGTTATGCAAGTAATGGGGCTTAAGCCCCTATCACACGGAACTGGATTTCTAGTAGGTTGGCGCTGAACTAACTTTTTAGGTAGCAATCATGGCTGCCTGGCTGACTGCTTGACTGGTTTGGAGGAATAGGACATGTTCTAATTGCTACTAATTCTTCGACTAGATTCTGTGGAACAGCCAATCAGAGCAAAGTTTCGCCATGTGAAGATAATCTGTGAGTTTGCAAAGTAGCGTTTTTTGTCTGTGGTTTCCGAGTGCATACAGCACGAAAGGCATGTCGAGTATCATCTATGGTGACTGAGTGCACGGTGTTTACAATTGAAAAAGCTAAAATATTCTTCCATACGTGTATAATGAACGTTGTAAAGTATGTATTTTATCAGCGCCATTCTTCTCTACCTAAAACTATTTAATACGACGCGATATTCCTCTCGGTTGAATAGTTATCGTATTTTAAAAGTGTGAAGTGATACGTTGTTTACATCTCGCGCGGCCGCCATTATGGGAACGAAAGACTATCGACAAGTACGGTGTAACAAGTACCGTGTGAGACGAAAACTAGCAAATGGGTAGTCAGTCCAGCGTCAACTAGAGCATTCCTACTAGAAATCTAGTTCCGTGTGATAGGGGCTTTAGTTAGTTTTTGGAATATATTATGTAGATTTGTTTCTCTAGAAAGGCGGTAAGTGAATTGATGGAAAGAGTTATATTTGTGGAGTGATTTGCAGTCACGAAATGGCATTAATTTACACAGAAAAGTAACATAAATACGTTTTATGTGCAACGCAACACGAGCATCAACATATCGCATGTGAGGCTGGACGTCAAACGTTGGATTGTGTACACAAGTTTATTTTTGTATACTAATAAAATTGAAATAGTGTCATGAAGGAGAAAAAATGTTCCGTGGCGTACATATTATGAAGTTATTTTCCCGAAATGCAGATATTCGAAAGAATTTAATTTCATATTCCATGGAGTTCAAATAGCCGATTAGGCTGTACCTTGTCATCTCTATCAACAAATTGGTTTACATTCGTGTCGATTGGTAAGTAGAACATTGGTGTTAAGGACTGTGCATTTTTACTCGTGACATGGCTGTAAAATGTCTACCTTGTACTTGATGAAAATAAACCGCAAATTAACATAAGTCCACCGTTGTATTTATTCACTTTTTATTTATTTCATTGGATTATTTTTTAATTTTTTTTATGCGAAAGCATTTATGAACGATTTACAGGCAGTGCAATTGCTGGCCGGTTTAACATCGTATGATCATATAATAATAGCACAAATATTACTCAACCAACGCGTTGTTTACATTTTTCCAGTAAGCGGGAAACGAAAAGTGTCATATTTCACGCTTGCGAGTTTTTGGGCGGTAAGTTGGACAACACGCGAGTGGATGTAAAACAATCTTTGAAAAATAAACGAGTATTGTCTGTGTGAATTTCCATAAAAATAATATTTGTGACAATGACAATATTAATGAACCTTTCAGGATAATGCATACACAATACTAATTCTCGCAGCAATTGTCATGTTACGTGTTACAATCCATACCTATGTTTTCTTCCGTATTGTTAATAAAAAACTCAAGGACAGGTCATGATCGACGGTTCATAATATTCTTTAATATTTTTGCGACTACTGTACCAAATATCATAACAATTTTCTGATACAAAGAAATGTTACAAGGAAAAGAATCAGACGTTGCAGCAAAAACCCCCATTTACTTCCATTATAAGCAGTCGAACACCAAGCACCGGGGTCAACACCAGCGCCTCTAGCGGATCATTTTCGAGTGGAACCAGCCAGGGAGCGCAGAACCATGCCGTTTTCCACACTACGTTATTCTAGGCTCTGTAGCGAAACTTTGCTCTGATTGGCTGTTCCACAGAATCCAGTCGACGAAAGCAAGTAGCAATTAGAACATGTCCTATTCCTCCAAACCAGTCAAGCAGTCAGCCAGGCGGCCATTATTGCTACCTAGAAAGTTAGTTCAGCGCCAACTAGGGCATTCCTACTAGAAATCCAGTTCCGTGTGATAGGGGCTTTAAACTCAGTCCTGGATCCACGGTTCGTTACCAACCACAGGTTAGTCAATAACTTTGAGAATAGTGAAATGCGTCACAATCTTCCATGAAAGTCTAAAATCTTTGTAACAACTCTACTAAGAGTTTCAAGTTCTTGAATATGTACAGTGGAATCCATGAGTATTACCGTGTAAATTGTCCATCACTATGTTCGTCAGGCGCGGCTCGTGCATTATTTTCCTGGGGGTTCACCGAAATCATATGACACATATATTAAGTTTCCGCAAATAGACTTTCTTCGGGAAAGAAAGGGATGGGGGGGGGGGGCTTAAAATATGGGTACATATTTTTTTCATAGAATGAGGTTTCATAGTAGATGTGTGCGTATAAATTTAGGGCTAAAACTAAGTACAATAAATTGTGCATCTATGAAAGAAATTTCGGGTTTTATGGACGTCGTGGACGTCCTCAGGATTTGTTCCAGGGATGGGAAGAAAGATCATTTTTTTCCCAGGGGGGACAAACGAGGCACTTTTTTCCTTGTAATAGTGCTGTTCTCTCGAAAAACACTCCTTCAGTCCCTGCAACGTCTTTATAATAATCTTCATAAATTACTGTGACTGAAATGAAATTATATGTGTGTAATAAATAGTTTTAGGTTGACATTAATTTTCCAGGCGGGTGTGGCCCCTTTCCCCTTCCGGACGTCCATGCCTGCAATTATAAAACGACTAATCACAATGGTCCTACAATTATTAAAGGGAAATGGCAACCAATGGCATGTACGTACTAGAAACCTGAGACCCTTTCATTGGAACGCTACAGCTTTTTTTTTCTTTCTTCAAATTTGGAGTTGGTCGACCAGCACACGCTTTATCTCTAATTTTCTTTCAACAGACGAGAAAGTAAGTTTCCGTTAATTGTATGCATTTTAGCGGTCATTTCTTAGCTGAGCAGACAGCAACACCTAAACTGCATCAAATGACGTAACATAGTCCATCCTTTGGAGCATCAATACTTTGCAACAACTATCCAAGCACTTCGAAAACTTACAACCTTGAAACATTGACACCGACATGGTTTGTCACGTCTTCCTTTCTTGTCTAAGATCGCGCCATTCTTTTACTTTCACATATCACAAGTGTTTCCATCTTTAAGGAAAAAGTCTGAATGCATGCACGAGTTATTTTAGTAATGTATTTCTTTTATTTTAATTCATCGTGTCTAATTCCAGCTTTCATTCATTTCTACTCATCCTTCTCTGCCACAATTTTGCATTTATGCCAAGAAGTTCGGCACAAAAATTATTCAACAGAGAGGACAGAATATGTAACGAATGCGCTTCAAACTTGAACCTCACAGGGCAACACTGGAAGGGAGGAACCAGCTGGGTCTCACTCGCAGCCAGTGTTGCCACAATCTGTAAGCACAATTTCCTTTTCCAAAGGGTAAAATTTCCCTTTTTCGCCCATTTTTTCCCTTCATCTAAATAATAATAATTATTATTAATAATAATAATAATTAAATATTATCTTTGATCCATGTTCGTATGTATGTATAAAATGTTAATCAATTTAACTTTTAAATGCTACGACGCCAGGGGTACCGGGTTCGAATCCCGACCTGGGCATGGGTGTTTTTTGTGATCGTCCCTTCATAAATTTAATCATATAATCAATCATCCTCATCGTCGCGATTAGCCAAAAGTGACAGAAAATCGAAGTAAAATAAACCAAATCAATAAACAATAAAATCAATAACTTTTTAATGTTCTTTTGGAAGATTTAGATTTTATTTCTAAACCAAGCTAATTTTTTTGTTTTGAGATGAAAGCTAAAACTATGTTGTAGTTGGCAACTGAAGATTTTCATCAGTAAAAAGCAAAACACACAAACAGAGATTGGATTTAGGGAGGCCAATGCCACTTGTCTTCATCACACCATCAGAAGAAAATAAAAAAAATATTCTACACAAAATGCTGTTCTAGCAGGCGCTCATATGAAGAGTTTGTGTGGAAAATCACATTTTTGCCTCCACATAAAAATTTTAAGTTGGGCCGTGGATATACACTTTTTATTAAAAAAAAATATATATAGTACATATCTGAGCAAATGTTCTATTGTGGTAAATTTCACATATTAGGTGGAAACTTCTAAAACACAGCAAGTTTCTTATTAAATCCATTGCTGGTCACTTCTTGCCACTCCGCATGGAATTTTTTAACTTGTTTCCGCTGTGTTTTTTCATCTTCCGATAATTCTCCACGACGTTTTCTAATATATTCTGGAGTTGCAGATCGTTTCCTCTGCTTCCCTTGTTCTTCCGTCGTCCAAGACGGGCACAGCCTTCCACCAAACACTCGCACACGACGAATAACCCACCCAGTGTCCAATGAAGACTGAAGTAAAGATAGATTTGCGACAAAGAGAACTTTATGGTTTGCACGTGTAGTGTTCAGGCCCGTAGCTAGAGGGGGGCAGGGGGGGCAACTGCCCCCCCTGATAGCCTGCTCTGCCCCCCCTGTGAAAAATACAGAACACATTCCTACCTGGAATTCTCACTAATCTTTACAATTATATCATGTGTTACTCTAGTAACATTACAAAGACACTTATTGATTTTGTGATTTATTAGGGTGTATGGGATTCCGTATAATGTTGTATCAGGATTTATGGGGGGGGGGGGGGGATGCCCTTCCAGATTAGACTTCGGGAAATGATTTCACAATTTTCATTATCTAGAGGAGTTGTGACATTTTGAGTAGTATTGTATTAAAGGTGCTTAATGTGTTTGGATGTTTTTCTTGGATGTGTTGCTATGAACTTTGAATTGCTTAAATTTTTGTTTCCCAAGTCTATCTTTTGGTAATAGTGTGGTAGAGAGAGGGAGTGGATATTTGATTTTTGTTACTTTGCGTTGATTTTCTGCCACTTCTAGCTAAGCGCAACAATGAAGGATGACATGAAATTGATGGTGAGACACTCATAAACAGTTCCGCAGCTACAGGGAGGGCAGGGGGCATTGTCCACTCCACCTGACCTTGGACAGAAGTCCATTCTAGGGGAAGCAAACATTTAAGTAAAAAAACAAGACTAGGAGAACCTAAGAATATCAGGACAATTGGATACTCATGATGGAATTAGTTTTTACGTGTTCCTTGCATTTTTCTACCAGACGGCCAAGGGCACTTGCAAGGGGCACAGAGAGGCAATTGCCCCCTCGACTTCAAATTTTATACAAATAAAAAACATTTCGTAAAATTTTCTTGCTCGCTTCGCTCGCAATCTCTGCTTATAGTCCAAGTTCATAGATATGGGGCGGCAGGAGTCGGCCCTGGTAGCCAAACGATCTATATGAAAAAAAAATGTTAAAGAGAATGCCATGGTGCCCCGTAAAATTATTGCACCCTATTAAAACCATTTATTTCTATGAAACTTATTATGAAATATTATTAATGATGATACTGTAATCCAAGAAGTCATTGATCAATCAAGGGATTCCTATTTGTTTGTCAGGTGTCAAAACCTGTATTTCAACTATAATATAATACAATTCACACAATATTTTGAAAAATGGTTAACGTAACCAGTAGGCAAACGTTGTCTGTACTGATGCAAGAGTCTCCCCTTTGAAAGAAATTGAGTCCGTGGTGGACTAAGGGACCCATGTTTTAATGTTTTAGCAAGTACAAAAAATGTATTACCTACAAATTTGTACACAATTCATCAAAGTGTAGATAATATGTAACCATTATTATTTAATTAATTCTATTTTTCTTGCATAACACAACACAATGGTGTCGTTGGATTCTCATTAGATTCCTTTGTGCGTAAAAATCTTGCATACTGGAAACTAGAGGGAATCATTATGAAGCATGATTTATAAAGGGCTCCCTTAATCAGTTCTGCAGAGAGGCCCAAATTGGTGTTGTTGGTGCATATTAATCATCTATTAACGTTATAGACCTGTAAATATCAAGTGGATACAGTCCCTATTGGCCTATTTGTGTTAAACTTTATATTCTTTTGCAATCTGGAAAGATAATTATCGAAATATTGCTATTTGATGTTCCTTGAAGTTCTTTTGTTCGTTGCAGTTTCAAGATATCATCCCTTTTCTGTTACTTATCTCTTTTGGGGGAGGGGGCAAGTGCCTCTGTGTACCCTGTTATATCTGCCAATGCTCACAATATATTAAAAATTTGCCCCCTCTAGGATTGACTTCGCCCCCCCTACAAAGAATTTCTGGCTACGGGCCTGGTAGTGTTTGAGGCAAAATTCAGAGAACCGCGGAAAGCTTTACATAAACAATACCCTCGGACTCCCATTCCCATAAGGGTGAATGGCCAATGACCTCCGGCCCCAAACGGTATCCAGATGTGGGTCAACCCAAATTCCACCCTTCCTCTCAGAACGAAGTATACGACAAAATAAAAAAAATAATAAGTTCTCATTTTCAAAATTGAAATCTCTTATAATGTTTAATATAATTAATGTTTAATCTGTCTTAAAATTTCCCTGAAAATTCGCTATTTTTCATCGAATTTCCCTTTTCCCTTTTCACTTAAAATTAGCTCCAAATTTCCCTTCAAAAAGGGAAATTTCCCTTCATGTGGCAACACTGCTCGCAGCGAGGACTGTGCCTTCTGGCTTCTGCTGTTGCTTCTGAGAGAGCACGAACTGCGCATGACCGTTGGGTGGAGATCGAGGTTCCTCCGTATCCTTTTCCATGTATTTTCCCCATATAGCTACCCCGAGCTTCTGCCTCCCTGCCGCCCGAATCTTCACTATGGCAAGACCTCTCCTGTGGGGGTTCAGCTGAGGGTCTGCACGAGGGCGGCCGATTCGCGGTTTCTCTTTCTCAGCAAAAGAATTTGCCGTGTTACGGACACAAATACATGACTTCTTGTGTAGAAATTTTAGCGAAAGTTGTCAAAAGGTAAAGACATTGTTTATTGTCCATTCTCGAGGTAAATGCCGTATATTACTGGGGGTTCACTGATCCTGTGCGCTAATGGGCCAACCGCGCCTGATGTTCGTGCACTTTATTTGATCCAATAAGCGCTTCAAGAATTAAAAGAAAAACTCAAAACAAGCTGTTGACAACTTCGCACCGGCATACATAAAAATTCATCGCTTAAAAACACATACAATGTAAGATAAAACTTAATGAAAATAGTCATGGACAATTTGCACGGTAATACTCATGGATCCCACTTCAAGACGTAACGCAGTACTAAATAAAATGTAATACAAATATTCTTCATAATGTACATCGCTTGACTTTATACTAGGGGTGTGCGGGATCCCGAAAAGTCGTTTCCTGCATTCCAAGTGTCTGGAACTTATTGGAAATTGTTTGTTTTTATTCCAGAAATGAAAATAAAAATCACTTAAGTTGAAAATGACGTGTAGAATTCGAGATTTTCAGAGCTTCGGGAAATTTCGAACTTTTCTTGTCCTGAAAATTTCCCGACTTTTTCGGGAAATGGCGAACTTTTCCCGTCCCGATTGTCGGGATTAAAAAAAATTCCCGTCCCGACCAAAATAATTCTGTCCCGCACGCCCCTAATTTATACGATCGTTTTATTAGTTAGCCTCTGATCATGGACTAATAGCAACCTTGACAGGGCAGATCCCATTAATTATCATTTTAGGGCTGTTAGTTTTCTTCCAAGCGGTTAGATGGCGCTAGGTACTTCCGTCTCCAACGAAAATGTCGTGTGTCACTGGTGGAGGGTTGCAGAAAAAGTGAATCTTTGTTTATAGTTTTGTCTCATTTTCTTTTATTGTTAGATAGTTATTTGGTTGGCCGGCCCCCGTGGCGGAATGGTTAGCACATCGCGCTACGACGCTAGGGGTCCCGGGTTTGAATCCCGGCCTGTGCGTGGCTGTTTGTGAGTGTCCATTCATTAATTTCATCATGTCATCTCTCATCTCCATCTTCGCAAATTAGCCAAAAGTGGCACAAAAACGAAGTAAAATAAAGCAAATCAAAATAAATAAATAAAAAGTTATTTGGTGGTAACCAGTGCTCGAAGCGAGGGGGCAATATTTTCACAAATCTCCTCAGATAACACGTCTTGCCACCTTAAACCATAGGGGAACCCCCTCATCTAATCCAAGGCTCACCTAACAACTTCACAGTCCACTTCAAGCGCTGGTGGTAACCATTAGTAAAAGAGTAACAGAGTTTTATCAGAAATGCATAAAGGTGGGTATTTTGTATGTTTTTAAAATGTAACCCGGTCTCAACACCCGGTGCCGGTGGAGACACGTGGCACAGTGGTTTGGATCGCACTTTAGCCTTTCTGTGCATAAAGTGGACTTAAAACAACAATTAAATCAATCAATCAATTAAATTAAATGCAACCCGCGATCGCTCGCACTGTTTGATAAAGATGCAATAATTGCGAATTTTTAGTTTTATCCTTATTCTTGTTTTGGGTATGGATATGGTGCACTAGCAAATCATTTTACCATATTCCTGCTCCTCATATTGTCAAAGCAGGTATGCTAGTCGAAACAAACCTGTTGGTACCAGTATTTTTCTAAATTAGGTTTGTTGTTGCATGGTGTGTCAAGGCGCGAATGCTCTTGTTACACATCCTTCTGGTTAGATCTTAGGTTTCTGGTAGGCGTAAAGTTGTTGTCGCTCATCTGGGTAAGAGACAACAACGATTCTAATGTGTTTTTTTTAAAAAAAAAAAAAAAGTTCAAAAACTAATTATCCATTTACGTTGCAATATTAGATTGTTACGTATTTTTTTTACAAAAATATAAAAGTACTCCATAACTCTTCCAGCACTGGTTATGGTTCCGAATGTTGAAACGAAGTAGTATAAAATACCATATTACTAGGACGAGAAAGTATGAGGCCCCCTCAGACTGATTTGGCTACACTTAAAAGTATGTCAAGATGTCCATATGAGCTTATTGCTCAAGTGTGCTACTCTGTCTAACCCAAGACCTTTGTAAAAAAGCCCTCGGGAATTTCCCATGAAAGTATGGCCCCCCTCAGATTGATTTGGCTACACTTACAAAAGCTGAATCTGTCAGATTGTTGTCCATAAGCTTGTTAAAAATATGCCCCTCTTGATATTGTTCTTGCTACACTTAAAACTAGGCCAAGATGCTCATAAGAGCTTATTGCCTACAGTGTGCTACTCTGTCTAATCCAAGACTTTTGTAAAAAGCCCTCGGGAAATCCCCGTAAAAAGTATGACCCCTCGGGGATTTCCCGTAAAAAAGCCCTCGGGAATTTCCCGTAAAAAAGCCTTTGGGAATTTCCAGTAAAAAGTATAACCCCCTCCCTCCCCTCAGACTGGGTTTGGCTACACATATAAAAAGCTGGATCTAACTAACAGATTAGTTAGTATTGTGAAAGTGGTTGAAGAGTATGGATATGTTGTTGCAGTGCTCCTCATACAGGTCTGTTTGGTTTAATATATAACATTTCTTATTATTCATATTAAACATATTTCTGGTATACTGAACAAAAAGGCTTATATTTTGTATAAAGAAGTCTGATATTTGACACATCCGGCTTGTTTGTTGTAATCCACTCATATTTAGAGTCAGGCTTATATCTGTCCCAGTTTGTTATACAAGATCAATACATGACACACGGTATTAGGTCATTGCCTTTCTATGCACACCACAACATGCCCGTGCAGACACGCAATTGTGGTAGGTCAGTGCTTCTGTAGATCAATACTTATTCTACTTTTGTGCTTGTAAGCTATTAGCTTTACAACCTGTCATAGTTTTATTAAGTATAGAGTTTTGATTTGAACCCCAAGAAATCTTATATATTAAACCAACAACAAAAATACCAAAGCCAAAAATATTAACACACTAAGTGTACACACTAAGTATACAAAGCACACTGCTGAACCCAACTGATATTTTGTATTAAGTATAGAGTTTTGATTTGAACCCCAAGAAATCTTATATAATAAACCAACAACAAAAATACCAAAGCCAAAAATATTAACACACTAAGTATACAAAGCACTGCTGAACCCAACTGATATTTTGTATTAAGTATAGAGTTTTGATTTGAACCCCAAGAAATCTTATATAATAAACCAACAACAAAAATGCCAAATCAGAAATATTGTAATCAATGCAATAAGAATATATCCAGCCCTAATTGGGCTAAGCACCAAAGGAATTGTGATCCAGAAAAATGCAGAACACCCACAAAAATATGCCCAAAATGCCATAGAAAATATAGCATGGAATACTTCACATATAAACATAAAGGTACTTGTTCTGCACAGTCATCAACATTGCCCCCACAACCATCTACATCTTCATCTGGTCTAAAAAGGAAACTTGAAACACCCGTTAATACTAGATCAGCAAAGCAGCCACGCTATGCATTTATTCATAGCAGTTTTAATGGCCAACTTAGTGATTACTGTTTTGTATCAGAGCCAATATGTGATATTAAGAATTTTTTGAACAGTATAAATTCTGATGTGCAGGCTATTCTAAATGCACAAAATGGCTCTTATAAGCTGTCCCTCAAATTGTATACTCAATATAAGAAAGCAAATGGCACAAAATTTACACAGCCCCACATAACAGAAACTGTACCTGTATACTCAAATATAAACTCAGACAAAATACTAAGCAGGTTGATAGAGCAATTGCTTATCAAACACTCTGAGTTTGCTGCTAAGGAATCGGGTTGGAGCCTATGTGGATCTCCACACAAGTTTTATATTAATATTTCTGAATTCAGCCCACTACAAGGTTCTACATATCTGCCATTACCTGCCAATATCAAAAACAAAAAAGCTGTGGTCAATATAGAAAATAATGATCAGAAATGCTTTCTGTGGTGTATTTTAGCTGCTTTGTTTCCAGTTTTAGATCATCCAGAGCGAGTATGTTATTATAAACAGCATGAACATGATTTTGATGATGCTATGGAGGGCTTAGAATATCTAATGTCTGTTCAGAATATTGATAAATTTGAAAAAAAGGCCAGAGATATCAATGGTAGGCTATTATCTATTAATGTATTTATTTGTTCTACTGGTCGTGGCAATTGCTTGATAGAACCTCTCAGAATCAGTACACTTGATGATGATTCTGCTGTCCCGATTGATTTGCTCGTAATTGATGGAGATGTCACATACCATTACACTCTGATACACAGTCTTGAAGCTTTAGTCAGAAAACAACGAGACAAATCTAATACGATATACAAGTTGTGTAGAAGATGTTTGACTGTATTTGATGGTCAAAAAATAGTAAATGGTGCTCGTGAACGGAATACAGAAATTGCTGAAAACAAGTTAGTTGAGCATCTGAAATACTGTGGCAACCATAAACCTGTTCATATGCTTATGCCTAAACCAAATGAAAATGCCAAATTCAAAAAATTTGAAGCCTTGTTGGAACACCCAGCATATATAGTCTGTGATTTTGAATCAAACCTCAAATCGCTTGCATTATGCAGCCCAGATCCTGATGAATCTTCAAGTACATCATACCAGCTACATGTACCTTCTAGTTTTTATTATGTGGTTGTACGGGATGGTGTTGTTAGTAAAGAATATTTATACATGGGACCAGATGCCATCAAAGAATTTGCACATAGAATAGAAAATGAGTGCCATGACATAGCATCTAATGTCTTATTAAAATCAAAACCTATGTTGCCTTTAACAGAGGATCAGATTGAAGATTTCAACAGTGCAGAAAAATGCCCGGTATGTGATTCTGGATTTTCAGATACAAATATCAAGGTGCATCACCATTCTCATACAGATGGTAAATTCAAAATGGCCCTGTGTAATAGCTGTAATATTAAGATCCAGAGACCAAAATTTGTCCCGATATTTTGTCACGGTGCATCCAATTATGATTTTCATCATCTGATCAGGTACAAGGGGTTTGACAAGCAGAATTTAAATATTTTAGCAGAAAATGATGAGAAATATATAGCTATTAGCAAGATAATCAGTGTTAATAGTGTTCCCATTCACTTAAGATTTCTTGATTCATACAGAATTCTGTCGGCTAGCCTGGCTACTCTGGCCAATCAATTATCTGATGACCAATTCAAAATCACATGTGCTATGTTTCCAAATCAGGACCTGAAATTAATTAGGCGGAAGGGTGTATACCCATATGACTATGTTACTGATTTTTCTAAATTTGATGAGTGTGCTCTGCCACCACAACAAGAGTTCTACAGCAAACTCAGGGCATCCGGAATCACTGATGATGATTATCACCATGCCCAGTTGATGTGGACCAACTTAAAATGCCAGACACTTGGTGATTATCATAAGGCATACTTGAAATTTGATGTGACTCTCTTAGCGGATATACTTCAGGCATTTAGAAAATCATCGATGGAAAATTATAAGCTGGATCCAATCTATTTCTACAGTGCTCCGGGCATAGCATGGTCTGCCATGTTTTTGAACACTAAAATGCAATTGGATCTGATCCAGGATCAGGACATGCATCTGTTTATGGAACAATGTATACGAGGAGGCATGGGCAATGCTCTCAGAGATATGCCAGAGCCAACAACAAATATATTCCCAATTATGATCCAGCACGTCCATCAAACTATATACTTTATGTGGATGCCAACAGCCTATATGGCTATGCCAAGATGGATAAACTGCCATATGCAGGGCTTGAGTGGGTTGAAGATTTCAACATTGAGGATCTTCAGGACTTTGATGACAGTGACTATGGTGTATTCTTAGAGGTTGATCTGACACTTCCTGATGATTTACACAACCAGTTTTCTGATCTGCCCCCAATTCCTGAGGTCGAGTGTTCACCTGGCTCTAAACAGAAGAAACTGATGATGACTCTAAAACCAAAACAGGGGTATGTCATATACTACAAAAACCTCCAGTTCCTGATGCATCACGGTGTTCAAGTGATCAAGGTTGGCAAAGTCTTGAGGTTTAAGCACTCAACATGGTTGAAGAAATACATCGATACAAACATTCAGCTTCGAACATGTGCAGTAAGCCAATTTGATAAGACCTTGTTCAAATTGATGGTCAATTCAGTGTATGGCAAAACCATAGAAAATGTCAGAAAACATACTGATGTCAAGTTGGTTACTGACCCCAGCCTCAGCAAAAAATTGGTGGCAAAACCCAACTTCAATTACAGAAGAATTTATGATGACAATCTGGCACTCTTTAATATGAAAAAAAAACGAAGATTAAGTTTGATAAGCCTATTTATGTAGGGCTGTGATATTAGAATTGGCCAAATTACACATGCTAAAGCTGTATTATGATGTGCTGAAGCCTTTTTATAAGGATCGTGTAAAACTGATGTACATGGACACAGATAGCTTTTTCCTTGATATTCAGACAGAAGATGTCTATCAAGATATATCACAGCCTGCATTGCTTGAATATTTTGATACCAGTAAACATCCAAAGATACAACCCCACAACAAAAAGGTGCTTGGCAAGTTAAAAGATGAGACACTTGGCGATGTTATTGTAGGATTTGCTGGGTTAAGGTCCAAAATGTACAGCTTTCAAACATGTAGTGGTGCTGTTGCCAAAAAAGCCAAGGGCATTGGTAGAGTAATTGTGGACAAAGAGCTCCAATTTAAAGATTATAAAGATTGTCTCAAATCACAGAGATGAATCAGAACATCAGAATGCAGAATCCATCCAGAGTAAAGATCACTTGTTGACCACAAATATTGTAAGAAAAGTGGCTCTTAACCCACATGACGATAAGAGATGCTTTATATCATGTGGCATACATACTTTACCATGGGGTCATTGTGACTTGATAAGAGGCAATCAATGCCCAATCACAGAGCATGATTTGAAATAAATAAACATGCCAATGAACTTATTTGGGTTCAAAAAACAGGCTATTATGGACCTGCCAACACCAGCATCCTCTCCTGATATACAATCTATGATATCTAAACTAAGTGGTTTGTTAACTATTCATCTGAACAGCATACTTACAGATGTTGATGATAAAACAGGTAAAACATTGTACGTATTTAACAATAACTTAAACCACTACCAGTTACCTGTAGGTGGCCAATTACAATTTATTACAACCCCCGAGGGTAATGTCAAGGTTTCAGTAGGCAAAAATATTTACAGGATAAAGCACTCGGACATGGTTTCTGGCACTGTGTATGATGTGTCTGCCGGTGAGGTCCCGGGACACTATGACAAGCTTATACCTCTTTTTATAGAATTAAGAATCAGATACTCTATAATAAATAACTACTAAAGCAAAATGCCAAATGATATTTTTGGGCATACAAGGCGCGAAGATCACAGTGATGAGATTCTGATGCTTGATGTCAGAGTCAAAAAATTAAGAAGTGATTTACAAGCTCTACAAACTACACTCAATGCCAGTCTTCAACTAGAGATTACTAATTTACAATCACAATGCATGGACCCTCTTCTTAAAATTGACTCAGAACTCAAATTGCTGCTTCAAAAATATACTGACTTGGCTACATTAGATAATTTTCAAAGTTTAGAGGAGGCTGTAGCAGCTCTTCAAGCCAAATTTAAGACTCAGTCTACCAACTCTGAGCAATTGAAACAGCAACTAGAAGAGCAGATTGGTAGTGTCCAGACACAGCTCCAAACAATTGTCAAAAGCATAAAGTCACAAGAAGATTTTGATCTAGTGATTTCTACTCTAAAAGAACAGATTCAATCACTGGAGATTCCTAATCTGGACCCCTTGAACAATGCCATAGCCGAGGTTAAAGAAAAAATCGAGACACTTGAGAATTTTATGTACAACATACCATCTTTTGATGCTCTGAGTGCTATCACTCGTAGTGTTGCCAACATCAAGCTGCAACTCGAGACGTATGAAGATTTTGGAAAAATTCAGAGTACCATAAGCCATTTCGAGGGTACCATAGCAGCAGTACAAAGTGATCTGACAAATGTACAAGAAACTCAAAAAGTGTGGAAAGACTTATAAAGCTGGAGATTTGAGGGTAAAGTACAGCCTTGATAAAAAGATGAAGGTTGTTGGCTCTAGAATCCCGCTTCCCTGGTATTGTAGACACCCTTGTCAGTGTCCAGCAACAGATCACCAAACTTGAAAACCTCAACACTGAATCTGAGCTATCTCATTTTCATCACTTGATCGATGATATCCAAACAAAGCTTGAAATTTTACAACAATCCACACCTACTCAGGCAGACATAGCCCTGCTCCAAGATGCTATGCGTAGTGTGGCTGATGCTACTGAATTAAATGCTGTGAAATCAGCCCTGGAGTCTTTGCAGAATACTGTAGCCAATCTGCCTACATCACAGGAACTGAAAAATATTAAAAGAGCTGTGAATCGCATATTGAAATCTGAAGACATCAAGAATATCCAGACAGAGATCAAACAGCTTACTCAAACAGTGGCAACTCTTCCAACCAATCAGCATATTAGCGAACTCCATGCTCTGTTTGAGGATATCAGAACCCAAGCCCAAAGTTCAAAATTGGCTGTTGTTGAAAATCTACAGCAAATTGTAGCCAACATCAAGCAACAGCTAGGGACCATGGAATCCAACCAAGCAAATGCTCTGTCTGTTTTTGCCACGCAGCTTCAAGAGATTGTGCAACAATACAAGAAACTTGCTGTGGACATAAAGATCAAGCCGGGCACGACGATGTTGTTAGGACTATCAATGAGCACCTTCAATCTGTAATGAGTAGATTGCTTACAGCAGAAAAAGAAATAACTGGCCTAATCGAGAATCCTAAGCACACAGTAATCCTTGAATTGAACAGTATCCCCAACAAAGAATATGATTCACCATTTACACCAGGTGGCAAAATATATATGCTGTCCCCTGCACAATTTTATTACCAGTTTTTTGTTGGGGGCACATTCAGACCAATCAAGATCAAATATTGGCTCCAACCACAGGCACACCACTACCCTACCTTATCAATAACCAATGCTGACAACAAACCAAAGGTTACCAGTGTAGAGTTAGAGGATTTTACAGACCCCGATACATTAGAGACAGCTTATGCTGAAGATGATGGTTCTCTTGAATTTAATATACCAATAGGGGACAAGCTGTATTTAGAAAATCCTGTGGTATCTGCTGCTGAACACCCCATAGCTGCAATATTCTTGTTTACATACTATGTCTAGACAAACCATTGTTGATGAACTACACAGACCAGCCAGACATAACTATAAGCGACTGCCAGTGGTCGCAAAAGGCATAGATGATTTGTGGCAGTCTGACTTGGTTGAGATGGCAAGTGGACAGCTGAGAAACTTAGACAAGATCAACAAAGGCTACAAGTATCTACTTACAGTCATAGACACATTTTCAAAATATGCCTGGGCTGACCCACTCAAATCCAAGACTGGAGCATGTGTTACAGAAGCCTTCAAAATAATCATCAATCAGAGTGGAAGATCACCGCGCTATCTACAAACAGATAATGGCAAAGAATTCTATAATTTGGTGTTCCAACAATTTATTAAAAGCCAGTCAATACAACATTACTCGAGTTACAGTTATCTCAAGGCCTCTATTGTAGAAAGATTCAACAGAACCCTAAAAAATCATATGTATAAACAATTTACCCTTCAAGGTAATTATAAATGGCTTACTATCCTACCAGAATCTCTAGATCGATATAACAACTCAGTCCACACCACAATCAACATGAAGCCCTCTGAGGTAACTTCATCTGACGAGCAGCAATTGATCAACACTGTTTACTATCCTAGATACCAACCAACAACCAGAAAAGCTAAATACAAGGTCGGTGATCAAGTAAGAATCAGTAAATATAAGCACATATTCAAAAGAGGCTTTACAAGAAACTGGAGCACTGAATTATTTACAGTGGTTCAAGTTAAACCTTTGACCCGTAGCACATATATAATAAAAGTCCATCGCGGAGAAATTCTCAAAGGCCGATTCTATTAAGAAGAACTCAGCAAAACTAAACAGCCCGACACATATCTTATAGAAAAAGTCATCCGCAGAAAAGGCAACAAGATACTGGTCAAATGGCTAGGTCTCCCAGAACACAGCTGGATCGAGGCAGACAAAGTGATACTATGAACACCTGGGATGTTATAAAGAGACTAACAGAGCCTGAACAGCAGACTAAGAGAAATGGCAAGCTGCTGCCTGATAATATTAGATGTCTTATTGTTGGGCCATCGGCTTGTGGTAAAACTACACTAATGGTTGATAATTTATTTATTGGCACCCAACTGGTTAGACTGGAAAAACAGGCACTTGTATGTCTTCTCTAAGAGCTTAGAACAATTAAAATATCAGCAGCTGATGAAGCTATATGATGGACTGGATATAGCCACTTTTGAATCAGATGTTAAGCCACTCGATGACTGTCTGGATAACTCTGTTGTTGTGTTTGATGATATTATACTGGATAACCAAAACAAGGTTAGAAATTTCTTTACACAGGGGCGGCACAAAAACATAGATTGCTTCTACCTGGCACAGACTTTTTCTAAAATACCAAAACACCTGATCCGAAACAACACAATTTTATATGTGTGTTTCATCAAGATCATACCAACCTCAAACACATACATGATGAGTATGTAGGTGGGGACTTGAGCTACAATGCAGTAGGTGCTGGAACCAGGACAGCTATGGGTTTGTCACAATTGATATGACAAGAAAACCCAATAGTGGTAAATTCAGAAATAAAATCAACAATTTTCTAGACATTGAAACATATATAAATAACCATGAAAAGGCCAATCATTGTTGATCTTAAATTAAGAGACTATCTTGTAAAAAGATTTAAGGGATGGAAATCAGAGAACCGAGGTTTTTATGAACAACACAAGCGCACGCAACAGCCTATTATTGATGCTATTGGTGAACTGGGTAAAAATATCAAAACTGTTACAGAGCAAAATCAAAATTTGATCACAGAGCTTGTACCAGTAGCTGCTAGGAACATATTAGATTATCCAATCACCCCACTTTCTAGTATTCATACACCTAGTCCTGTTCCTCCTCGAAGAATTCAAGCTAGTCAGGATCCTATTGAATTGGGTCTTCTTGCTCAAAAATATTTAAGCACACCTAAAGACAACAAAGATGAGGTCTTTGGCTTATATGTTGACACAGAGCTTGATGGTAGCATCATACATAGAATTGGCAATTTCAGAGTAACATTTATGGGAGATGATCTAATAGTATATTCAGAATCTCATCTTGGAGAAAGAGGAAGTTTTGTTAAGTATCCTGGCACACCTGGATTGTGGGAACTGATGACTCGGAAAAGGCCTGGCAGCTATACAGATCAAGACTATGAGCACTACAAAGAAATACTAATAAAATCAGATGCTCTATACCAGAACAATGATCCCACACAAAAAAGAGTCAAGTCTAGCAGTGGAGCAAAATACAACAACTTAATCAAGCCCATATGGACACAGATCAAGACTGGTAGCGGGATCAAACAGTACAACACCCTGCCTAAAGAATTTGTCTGGGTTGATGATGTCAGGAAACTTGTAGATAGGTTGCTGGTCATAGCTGGGGAAGAAAATGCCGGTAACCATAATTTTTACAATGAAAAGGTTGGAATTATGGATATGATAGCCACCAAATTGTCTAATTTTATAGTGAATGACACTAAGGGGATTGGATATCTTATAAAAATTATTAATACTCTACCACCTAAATTTTGGAATATCTCTGAGGGTCGGGGGCTGGTTAATGACATCATAAACAAGCTGCCATTTGAGCTACACATACCAGGCTATCAGTATTGTGGTCCCGGTACCAAACTAGACCATAGACTAAACAGAGGTGACCCTGGTGTTAATCCCCTAGATGCTGCTTGTAGAGACCATGACATAGCATACAACACACATACCGATCTTGACAAGCGACATGTGGCAGACAAAAAATTAGAAGAGGCTGCATTTGGTAGATTTGTAAGCAAAGATGCTTCTTTGGGTGAGAGAATAGCAGCATTAGGGACCACCATAGCTATGAACACCAAACAAAAATTAGGGTGGGGGTTGTAATAGATTAAATAAACTGGCTACAACTTAATTGAGCTATGTAATCCCAGAATATATGTATATAATAAACCTACGATGAAGGCCAAGGGTGTTATGTATCAGATACCTTATGCAGGTCTCAAATCACTTGGGACTATTGATAGTCTTCTAACCAAAAAGCAGCGCAAGAAGAAAAGCTCTTGTCTTGCCAAGGGCCATGGTATGAAATTGTTACTTAGCACCCCCCAATTAAGAAAATTACAGCAATCCAGAAAAAATTGCATACAGGGGGCTTCATATTTAGTATCCCGACCATCTTAGCAGCACTCGGTGCAGTTGGTAGCTTAGCAGAAACAGTAATAGATGCCAAGAAGAATAAGGCAGAATTAGATGAACTAAGGCTCCATAATCTGGCCATAGAGAGACAAGGCAAAGGTCTTAAGAGAGCCATGAATAAGTTTAAAAAAAACAAGAGCCGCTTACCAACCAAGATATTGAAGCTTTAATCAAACCACTGGGTATCAAACATTTTAGAGGTGTATACATGTCTGATTCTTTACCAGAACAACCACTCAAAAAAGAGTGTGGCATAGTCAATTTGGATAAGTACAAAAATCAGGGCACTCACTGGATCTGCTATCTTAAATATTCAAACAATGAGGCATTTGTGTTTGATTCATTTGGAGGTATTCCACCTGAGAATTTAGTAAAATATCTAAAATCAACTAATCTTTACTACAATAATGACCGTGTTCAAAACTTCAAAGATGTTAATTGTGGACATCTGTGTTTATCTATGCTTAGATATCTGTCTCAAATAAATAAACCATCAATTGAAGATTTTCAGAAAGCCTTGTGGTATCTGAAGCATCATGGGAGTATTCCATCTTACCAGCCAAAATTCAATATTGAAGCTCAGACTACATGATGATATAGTATATCCCAAAACAATAGCTCTCAGAGCATTCTACGGCATGTACTTGATCCCCAATATTACACACCATAACAACAAGATTGCAGTTGGTGACCAAAACATTGTCATCACTCCAGGGCAGTATAATCTGTCTACTCTAAATGCTCAGTTACCCAGAGGTATAGTGTTAACTCAAAATTCTGTCACTCACAGAGTAGAGATTGTGTCTGCTACAGAGACAGTAGATCTGGGTACTATAGGAGAGCTATTAGGCTTCCAGTACAACACAAAACTTGAACCAGCCATCAAACACACTGCTGTTAATATACCTAAATTCTTAGCCATAGAGACTCTGAATATTCACTGTAATGTGGCCGAGGGTATGATCACCAAATCAGATGGCATAGGCACTCACAAGCAAACTGGCATCATTGCAACATTCAAACCTAACTCTGAATTTATAGAGCCAATCATCTACACTCCATCACCAACATTATATTTTCCTGTGTGCCATAATAGAATAGACTACATTGAGTTGATGGTCACTAATGAAAAAGAAGAATTAGTTGATTTTGCTGGAGCCACAACAACTGCTATCATAGAAATTAATATTTAAATAAAAATACATACAAAAAAATGGAAAATATTGAGAGTTATGAGCTACAGTCATTCCCCCCGAACCGTAGGACCTTTGCAAATTTAAATCAACCCAACACAGAGATTGAGGTTGACCTTGATGTAGGGGATGGCTTTATACACCCCCACAGAGCAGACCTATATATCAAGTTTGATGTTGTAAAGCTCGATGGTACAGATTATCCGGCTAACTCAAATATAAGACTGGTAGACAATTTTGTGCCACATCTGTTCTCTGAAATCGAGATCAGAAAACATGGTGTTGTTATAAACAGAGTAGACTATCCTGGTATTACCTCTACAGCTTTGGCCACACTGAAGTTATCCAAGACCGAGGCTTCTTACTACAAAATAGGTGGATTTGAGGCTGGTGATAAAATATTAACCAAGGGCCACACAGTGCTGTTCCCGATGCGCCTGTTGCCAGGATTCTTCTCAGATTACAAAGACATTATGTGGAAGGGTGGTTTAAGAATCACATTTAGAAGAGCCGCCAATGATAATAATGCTTTGATGAGGTACAGTACATTAAACTCTACTGGGGCAGCTCTGCCTAATACCATACCTGATGAAGGCAAATGTCTTATTCAAACTATGGAGCTAAGAATCACGGTTGTTGAATATGAAGCCAGTTATGCTCTTAAATACAAAGCAGATATACTGAAAAATCCACAGGTGCCTTTACAAATGTGTCCAGAAGCCTGCCACTGGTAGCTATTATGAATTTGATGCTACAAACTCATTCTCCAGTATACAATATGACATGCCAGATTTTGTGGTGGTACTGTTTCAGACTGGAAGAAACAATAACCAAGAAAAAAATTCAAGTAAGTTTGATAGCTGCAACATCAAGAACATATATCTTAAAAATGGCAGAAATGAGGTGTTTCCTAGAGAAAATTATAATTTAAACATGTCCAAGGATGATTTCCTCAAATTATATGAGGCATATACAGCATACAAAAGAGTTACAACCGGGAATACTGACATGTATTACTCACCAGATGAATTCAAAGCACAGAGACCCATGTTTGTCATCAACACCTCAAAAAGGAAACAGGTTGTGGTTAATGACAGGACCAACATTAAAATTATCTGTGAATTCCATGATACACTCCCTGATGACACTATATGTAGTGTTATTCTTATAGGTGAAAAATCATATGTTTATGATGTAAGAAATGAAAGAGTCACAGAGCAATTCTAGAAGACTTCTGCATATTACATTGTCTTAGTACTAGTACTTAGTACTAGATAAACAAGTTGGGCCTGGTGTCCAATTAAAATATTCGGGTTAACATATTAATACTCTGAACTTATACCGGAAGTGGACTGGAAGTAAACCGGAAGTGGACCGGAAGTGGACCGGAAGTGGACCGGAAGTAAATATGTGTGGGTGTGGGTTATATGAGCATCTTGGCCTAGTTCTAAGTGTAGCAAAAACAATATCAAGAGGGGCATATTTTTAACAAGCTTATGGACAACAATGACAGATTAAGCTTTTGTAAGTGTAGCCAAATCAATCTGAGGGGGGTCATACTTTCACGGGAAATTCCCGAGGGCTTTTTTACAAAGGTCTTGGGTTAGACAGAGTAGCACACTTGAGCAATAAGCTCATATGGACATCTTGACATACTTTTAAGTGTAGCCAAATCAGTCTGAAGGGGGCTCATACTTTCTCGTCATAGTAATATGGTATTTTATACTACTAAACGATTTTCGAAAGTTATTTTCACCAGGTAATCAGGGAGAAAAGCTTGTGAAATCTGTAGATATTAGATTTATATTTAATAGAAATGGTTTTCCTTAATGGAGGAGACTAACAAGACTAACCCCATATGCTAATGAAATTATAGGTGATTATCAATGTGGATTTAAACGTAACAGATCAACTACAGATCAAATTTTTCACATCAGACAGACACTTGAAAAAAAGTGGGAATATAATCAAAATGTCCATCAGCTATTCATTGATTTCAAAAAAGCATATGATTCGGTCAAAAGAGATAAATTATATAAAAAATTAGTCGAGTTTGGAATACCTAAGAAGCTTGTTAGTATGATAAAAATATGCACCAGTGAAACAGAAAGTAAAATTCGTGTGGGTATTAATATGTCTGACAAATTTACAATTCATGATGGGTTAAAACAAGGAGATGCATTATCTCCATTGCTCTTTAATTTTGCCTTAGAATATGCTGTTAGGAAGCTAAAAGAAACTAAAGAAGGACTAAAATTAAATGGTGTGACTCAGTTGTTAGCATATGCAGATGATGTAGACTTACTGGGGGATGATGTGAATACAATTAAGAATAATGCTAAAATATTTTCAAAACTGCTAAAGAGATAGGTTTGGAAGTTAACAAAGAGAAAACTAAATATATGCTTTCAGGCCGAAACCAAGTGTTAGGTAATAATCAAAATCTAATTATTGATAACAACTCGTTTGAACCAGTTTCCAAATTCAAAGACTTAGGAGTAATATTAACAAATGAAAATTATATTAAAGAGGAAATAAAAAGTAGGCTTAATTCAGGAAATGCATGTTACTTCTTTCTTCATAAACTTCTGTCTTCTCGTTTAATATCTAAGAAACTAAAAGTTAAAATATACAAAACAGTAATTTTGCCTGTAGTATTATATGGATGTGAAACTTCGTCCCTTACATTGAAAGAGGAACATAAATTGAGAGTATTTGAAAATAAGATCCTTAGGAAAATCTTTGGACCTAAAAGGGATGAGGGGACAGGTGAGTGGAGAAGGTTACATAATTTAGAACTACATAATTTGTATTCATGTTCAGATATTATTAGAATAATTAAATGAAGAAGACTTAGGTGGGCAGGCCATGTGGCACGAATGGGAGAGGAAAGAGGAGTTTACAGGATTCTTGTTGGGAAACCTGATGGTAAGAGACCTGTTGGAAGGCCAAGACGAAGATGGAGTTACAACGTTGAGATGGACCTAATGGAAATCGGTAGGGATGGAAAAGAGTATATAGATCTTGCTCAAGATAGGGACAGATGGATGGCCTGTGTTGCTGCAGCCATGAACCTTCGGGTTTAAGAAGGCTAGAGAGTTAGTTAGTTAGTTATTTATTTTTGTTGTTTATTATTATCATGCTATTCGATCCACATGCCGAGTGAATATCCAGCACAAGTATTTTCCATTAATTATTTTACATTTCATAGTTACTATACTGAAAGGCACAGTTATTGTATTTTGTTATTAACTTTTGCAAGTGTCGTTCAAGAAAAAACTTTAGAAGTTAGAAAGAAATACTCACAAAGTTTATATGACGTCATCTAAAATTATGATACTGAAAACTGTGGAACCATTTAATCTTTGTATTAGATGGTAGCATATGAAAATATAGCTTGGTTCCTGTATTTTTCACTCATTTTTTCGATCTAATGCATATTTTACATTGATTACTCTGTTCGAATACTAACCAAGTGAACTTTATTTCTGTTATTAACAATAAAAATAACAAACTTCCTGCTTTTTTGCAAATTGAAATGAATGATGCCAGTTTCCGGGGGGGGGGGGGGCGAGGGGTCGACTGATCTACCGACGCCCGTGGAGAGAGCGCTTATCAACAACCAAAAGGCAAATGCGTTATAATATGATTATAAATAGTTCCAACTTTTAAATTTCGTCAACCCATGTGCATCAGACAATTATAATTTTGGAAAGACGTAAAATATTTTCATTTGATTTGATGAAGTGCCGACTGTTTGTGTCCAATCTTTTCGCTTTTCTTCCTAAATCCACTGATTTTTTCGTATAGGGCCTGTCTGAAAAACGATGCATAGATACCTGAGAACAATAGTTTGTTTCCAATCTCATGTTGAAACCAAAAGTCACACAAATATTGTCGCCTTTTCCGAAGACACTGCCTTTACACCTTTAAATTCAATGTTATTCTTTTCAAAACTCGAAGTGTAGTCCCCGCCAGTGCCAAGCAAGCACAGAAATGTAAACATCCGGTGAATATCGCCCATATTGTAAACCTTTTCCTCATTGGTCCCCAACCCGCCATTTTCATACAGTTCTCTTCTTCTTCCTTTGCCTCACGAGATCGAAACACAAAAACGATATATTCTGTGGCTCAAACCTGTGGTGAGCTAGGATCATGTTCACTCAGCGATCAATTGAGCAACGCTCGCTCTGCAACGCCCAGTAGCTGAGCAATCACGTTTCTCGCTGAGCGCTCAGATACTTGACATGCCCCTGACGATGCGGCCCGTGTCCGCGAAAATTTGAGTTTTTTTACCGTCTGGTGAATTTTTCCTTTTTTACTTTCCCTTGTTACTTTTTATTTAGCTCTTGTGGTCCTCCTTCCTCTGATTCACTTATATATATTAGGTTGAACTTTGTTACCACCTAATGAAAACTGTTAATGCGCCACTGATTACTCATTCACGTCAAACTATCAATGGGAAGTTTAATTGGCAGGGTGGTAGCTTGATGCAATGTAAGTAATTTTATCTTTCATATTTCCTGTTGCCATTTTCGCCGTCAATACTCTTGAGCATGATCGTTTTCCATGATACGAAGCTTGTGAAGTCGTTTCTTCTATCGCTTTCAGTAAGTAGCCTGTCCCTTCTCCTAGTCTTCTTGCTCTGTAAACAAAGATTTTAATCTATCGTAACAGACACTTTTACTAGTTGAAAATGTAGCTCCTGGGTATTCATTTATGCCATGCATTCATTAGGTTGTCAGAGAAAGAGAGTTTCTTCTCGCCACCGCTAGGGGCACTGTACTTAACAAACGAATGTTCTGGCGTGTCGAATCCGTTGTTCAGTTCACTATTGCCTTTTGTACTTTTCGAAGCAGGCGATGAAAGCAAAGAGGAAGTCTCGTCATTGTACACTTTTCACTTGCTTTTATATCAGATTACCCTGTTACTCAACACAGGAAGAGATCATTTTTTTTACAATCATATGTGACTAATGCGGAAGTGTTATGCAGTATATGTTGTAGTTGTACATGTACAGGAAAACAATAACTCTTAACGTACAGCATCATGCATTATGCCTCCTCGCAGCAAATAATTGTCTGTTGTCAATTTCTGACAAGATGTTTCCTGTAGTTACTGCCATAGACGTCCAGCCTCCGGAGGCCGGGCCTCATGAGGCCCGGCCTTAGTCTCAGCCTCGGCCTCCAGGAGCCTTGCGAGGCTGAGGCCGTGTGAAGCCGGGGCCGAGTTGGAGTTTCGGAGGCTGAGGCTGTGTGAGGTCGGAGGCCGAGATGGAGTTTGGAGGCTGAGGCCCTGTGAGGCCGGAGGCTGAGTTGGAGTTCGAAGACTAAGGCTCTGTGAGGCTGAGATGGAGTTCTGAGACTGAGGCCGGAGGCCGATCTTGAGCTTGGAGGCTGAAGCTCTGTGAGGCCGGAGGCCGAGTTGGAGGTCGGAGGTTGAGGCCGTGTGAGGCCGGGCCTCGCGAGGCCGAAGTCAAATAGCAATCTCTGGTTACTGCTGGTGGTCTAGCTCTATGCACCTCACCCTCGCGTCCAGGAGCAGGACCGTAGGCAGCATTTTTATATCGGGGGGGGGGGGGGGGTCATCCCTTTTCAGCACAGATGTCGTCAGAAATATTTGTACAGGGGATCAGGCCATTGACAAAACTTTGATTAATAGAAATAATGATAACAATAATAATTATTTCCACGGTTATGCTTAATTGATATTTTACAATAATTATTATTATAAGTTATTAAAAATAAACCAATTTTAAACAAAATTTATTATTACATAAATGGAGAGACGTTCGATCCATAGTGTGAGTGAATATCCAACACAATTGATGTCCGTTATTTTCTTACATATTGTACAATTTGTACTGAAATTCATAGTTATTGTATTTTGTTATTATCTTTTACACATTTCGTTCAAAAAAGGCTTTTAAATTTAGAGGTTAATTTTACTCATTAAGTTTATATTGAGTGACCTCTCACAAAGAAAACTATAAACTTTGGAAGCTGAGGATGCATTAATTTTTTGTATTATATTGTAGAATATAAAAATTTAACCTTGTTCCTCTTTTACACTAAACTTTCTTTCAATCTAAAGCAGTTTTTACTTTGGTTGTAACTTTATTTCTGTTATTAACAATAAAAATAACAAAGTTCTGCCTTTTTAAAACTTGGACGATGTCAATATACGGGGGGGGGGGGGGGGGGTGTCGACGGACCACTTCGACCTTTTTTAGTATATTACAACTTATAGAACATGTACGTAATCCTGATCGACCCCCGTGGCGGAGTGGTTAGCACATCGCCCTACGACGTCAGGGGTAATTACCACTATATACTATTTAAATTCGAAATTTGTAGGATTTTGGGGGGCTTCAGTGCCTGCCCTTTTAGCCCTCCCCCTGGCTACGTGCCTGTCCAGGAGTGTTACCACGCCTAATTACTTACCAAAGCTGGCCGCAGGATTCTTTCTCAGTGGGACAGCAGTGCTCACAGTGGGGGAAAAGTGAGGTGAGGATAATTTTCATGAAGCATCCAGTCTCTAGGATAACTTGCATAGGCATACCTCCACCCACTGCATGTTGATCCATGCAAGTATCCCTGACTTTTCCCCAAACTGGGCAAAGAATCCCTCAGGCTAGGAATTTCCACCTCGAGTACTGGATTGGATTGATTTGTTGTTTTAAGTCCACTTTTATGCACAGTAAGCCTGATCGGGACTGGTCCTACAGTTTAAAGTGAGATCCGAACCACTATGTACCTCCACCGGGAGCGACGACGCTGCCACTGCGCCATCGGGGAGGCCTCCACCTCGAGTACTGAAAGGGGAGGGGTAAGATATCACTAATGGCGCCTGAAAGGATTTTTCTCAGGGGCCAGTCAAATATATTATTATTATTATTATTATTATTATTATTATTATTATTATTATTATTATGACCTTCCCGGTGTAAGAGTCCATGAAACGGAAGGCAAACAATGGGAGGTTGTCGGAAATAATTAGGGAAAAGCTGAATTTTTGTGTATTGTTAGACCATCATACGATATGTATTTTCCCCAAAGTCCCCGCCCCTCCCCCCGTAGCTTCCCCCCTACACTTACCTGAATATTTAATATGTAGTGTTTTAGGAAAACGTCCATATCTCTGAAACTAGTGGACGTTCTTCTTGTAGTTTCAGTGCAAATATTATTCTCTATAAATTTTGTTATCTTCATGTTTTAAATATTCCCAATGGTTTTTGAGTAATTTTAAGACAAAATGAAAAAAAAAATTAATATTTTTATCTTTTTGGCACTGTATTTTCGTTACGAATGAAAATATTGGAAAATTATCCTAACAAAAGTTGTAGAGTGCAAAATTACCTTTCATATGATACCAATAATGACAAGCTTGCTACTAAAATTTGCCCTATAGGGAGTAAGTTTGAACATAGCGCACGCTTTCACTCGCCATATGCTCTCCCCTACTCTGGCTGCGTTCCGCAAAAATGCGCACATTTTGAGGTTTTTGGTTCATATGTGCTACATTTAAACAATATTTATAATAGCTGGACCCCGTTGCGGAGTAGTTAGCTCATCGCGCTACGACGCCACGGATCCTGGGTTCGAATCCCGAACTTGGCATGGGTGTTTGTGAGTGTCCATTCATCAATTTCATCATATCCTCACTCATCCCCATCTTCGCAAATTAGACAAAAGTGGCAAATCAATCAATCAATATTTTAAATATGTTGTAACATTTTAAAGTAGCTCATGTGCTGTAGATGAATAAAATATACAATTTTAATTGTCTTATTGTGAAAATATTAAAATAACCTGTATGCAAATATTTGCATTACTTACTTACCTCAGAAAAATATCATTATTATCTGTCATTTTCATATTGTTGAACTCTAAACATGATTGTTTCAAGTACTTCTTCGTAGCCCAGCTACACTCCGCACCGGGAATTCTGTGGAGCAGCACCGCGCAGAACGGTAGAGAAGGGAAGAAAGCGAGTGGACGAAAAGAAAACCGTGCACGAAGCTAGAGGTTTCGGAATGAATGGATGAGTGACTTATTGTTTCTGCTACTTTTGGCTTTTGCGAAGATGAGGATGATGGTAAGATGAAATAGATGATTCCATAGAGGATTGTACGGGCCATGGTTCAGACGAAAGAGCCTCGTTAGTCTGCACGATGCAGTCCAGGGTGTACTATGTGCAGGGCCGGTCTTTTTTAGTGTTAATTTTTCCAAAATTTGGTGAAAAATATATAAAATATCGTGTTTATAGTTAAAAGTATGGCAGTAATTTCGTGAAAATTTCGTGGTAATTTTTAATGCTATGCACTTATACATAATTTTACTAAATCAATGAATGATTTGATACAAGGCATAATATTTGCAACATTTATGGGAAAATAAGCTTAAAAATAGTAAATAATAAATGTCACCTTCTAAAAATCATCCTTAGTCAGTTATATTTATATTTTAGAAAAAGTGGAATGTAACTTTCGGGTTACTGTGCCTTTCCAAATGATTTCTCATTCCCTTACAGCCAACATCTTCAAATCGAATATATTTCTTAAAAAGACATTTGTAAAAAAATGCAATTTTTTAGTTTTAATCGTAAAAATGAAAATGTTCGCAGAAACGGTCAATTCTCGCGAAAATTCGCGACAAAATTACAGTCGTAAATTAGTCATATTTGTGATAAATCGTGTATATACTATTTTCTGCATCCCTCCGTTACATTTCGCGTTTATCGCTAATAAAGAAAACCCTGCCCTGACTATGTAAGAGAGAGGTTTACATTTGGGTGTCTCTACAAAGAGTCGGTCACCCCTTACACTCCCACAGATTCCGGGTTTCAACCCTGGGTAAGGTATGGATGTATCATTGTTCTTCCGATCACATTCTTCATCAGCTCGTCTTGCATCCTCATCGTGGCGATTGACCCAAGAGGTACAAAAGCGACGTAGAATAACCTAATTAGATAACAAGAAATAATAGTAGCCAGATGTATCAAGAAAAAGCAGTGCACTCTCATTTGCATTGCGAAATCATGAAAAACGGAAGCAATTCATTTCGTTGTCCCCCCCACTTTTCGCCACTTTTGCCCCCGCATTATGCTAAACTCTATCTACAAAGGGAAATATACTGTCTTTGACCCCCCTCCACCGGTTTTGGAACCCATACGGCGCCACTGGGTCAGATAATGAACAAATGGCAATTGGGGCGTTTCTGCTACTGTTAAGACCAGTCAAAGTTGTTTTTCTGGAGCCTTTGCTCCGACTCGAACGTGATGGCAGAGGGGTGGTTGGTAACAAAGTCAGATTCCGATCGTGACTTGCTGTAATTGGTTATTTGCGCTGCAGTTCTTTCTTTTTTGGCCAATGCCTGACACGTAACAATGTCCAACGGCAAGGCATAAGCTATCTGTTTGAACCAAGAATCTGTTACACACCAAGATAATTTCAGTTTCTCACATATTATTTAATTAATACAATTTACAGTAATTATAGAATTGCTAGCATGCTTATTACGTTACTACAAGTGCGCCAATGTTTTTAACAATTAGCCTATAATGCTAGTTGGTTAATTTGGTGTTTTAAGTCCACTTTGTACACATTAAGGCTAATCGGGAGTGGACTTACACTTTAAAGTAGAATCCGAACCATCGTCTGCCTCCACCGGGTATGACGCTAGTGTACTACGACTGGTCTACATAAGAGTTTCCAAACTTAACTTCAAAACATCAAACTTTATTTAAGTGCATTTCATGTTCGATAAGACTGACTGGAGCTCCACCTACAGTTAAAAGTGGATTCTGAATCATTGTGCAATCTGCCTCTACCGGGAATCGAACCCAGGGCGTAGGCCCGTAGCCGGAACTTTATTTGGGGGGGCCTCATCCCTTATCAGCAGCCGCGCTGCAGTTATGTAACAATTATAAAAAGCGGCAGGTTTATAAACCAAGGGAATATTATTTTTTTTAAATTGTAGGATTACGGGGGTGCTTCAGCCCCCATCCCCCTGGCTACGTACCTGCCGTCGGGGAGGCATTACGTTCGAAATGGAATAGGAGACTAATTGCTACACTAACCTGCATTACTATACTTTTTTGAAAATGCTTTAAAAGTTCCCATCGAATAACAGTTTTGACTGTGCTTTGGAATCCTATCAAATACTACCAAGTTTCTAGGAAATGGAATAGGTTTGAGATTTGATTTCCTTTATTTTACTTCGCTTTTTGTTCCACTTTTGGCTCATTTGCGAAGATGTGGATGCGTGATGATATGATGAAATTGATGAATGAACACTCACAAACATCCATGCCCAGGCTGGGATTCGAACCCGGGACCACTGGGGCCGGCGTGAAATGGGATAGAAAATGAACTGTATGTTTTAATAATCTACAGGGTTTCAGGAGGAATCCACAATTGCATTTGCAATTGCAACTGTGAATATACAGATAAAGAAGCTCGCCTATGAAAGAACTTTCTCAAGTCTAGAGAATCTTCTAAATACTTGTACTACTTATGCTTCGATTGATTGATTGATTTAGTTTATTTTACTTCGCGTTTTGTGGCTCTTGGCTAATTTGCGAAGATGGGGATGAGTGTGGAAATGATGAAATTGATGAATGGACATTCACAAACAACCAAGTACGAGCGGAATTCGAACCCGGGACCCTGGGCGTCGCAGCGCGATGTGCTAACCAGTCGGCCACAGGGTCCGACACTTATACTTCGATTCATAAACAAGATGAACATATGTAATAGCTGCTGTTCATGATCTGTGAATTTATCCTTCAAGTTGTGAGCAATAATATCTACTATCTACATTTTCTCTCTTCGCTGCAAACAAATTGTGCAAAAGAGTTGCTCAGTCGTTTGTCGACTTCCGTGGCGGAGTGGTTAGAACAGCGGGCTGCGACGCCAGGTGTCCCGGGTTCGAATGCCGGGTAAGGCATGGATGTTTGTCTGATTATCATGCGAGAGACCCGGGTTCGATCCCGGCGGGGAGAACTGGTATTTTTTCCACTTGTACAAGCGGCTCCGGTGTCCACCCAGCGTCGTATAAAGTGGGTACCTGTAGGTTACTCTGGGGGGTAAAGGTGGCCAGGGGTGTGGTGCTGATCACATCACCACCACCCACCTTCGGCCGTGATCAAGAACGTGTGGTTTGCGTTCCGGATGGCTGGTTGGTTTCGTCGTCGCTTTGGCCGGACTCTGTGGCCGAGTGGTTACCACATCGCGCTGCGACGCTAAGGGTCCCGGGTTCGAATCCCGCTCGGGCTTGGTTGTTTGTGAATGTCCATTCATCAATTTCATCATTTTATCACTCATCCCCATCTTCGCAAATTAGCCAAGAGCCACAAAACGCGAAGTAAAATAAACTAAATCAATCAATCAATCAATTTTCGTCGCCTTGTAATCAACGGGTCCCGGGTTTGATCCCCGGTGGAGACACGCAGTGGTTCGGATCCCATTTTAAACCGTAGGACCAGTCCCAATTAGCCTTACTGTGCATAAAGTGGACTTAAAACACTATCTCAATAAACCAATGAAAAGAAAGTGTGGGGCTCTAACTCCACACCCCCACACGTCTCCATGGTTCACCCCACTCCTCGCCTGGCTACGGGCCTGGAAGATAACGAGCATTGCCTCATCTCGTTGCCATCTCTCAACAAGAAAGCATCTCTTACGTCTACGACTGATTATGTGTTTTCCTAAAGTGTCGTACGAACTCGTTAATTCTGCCTGACACATTTGGGAGTCTTACCAAACGATCTTTACCAACGCTGCAGAAATTTACATTTGCAACACATAACAGCTCACTTAAACCTATGAATTATTAACCACGTGCCGTGGGGAGAAAGCGAATTAACTTTCCTTAAAGAATTGAGCTAAACAGGTTTCCATGTCGCAAATCACTCAAAGAAAATTTGCTTCGTCCGAGGTCACGGAACGGTCTGGGCTGGGTCGTGGGTGCAGCGACCGCTCCCGCAAGCTACATTGCTGGTCTCACTTATCGCACAATACTCAAACAACCTTTTTCTCAAGCATCGATCTTCGTCTTCTGACGTCAGCCAACATGCTTTCCTTGTTAGGTTAGGCATGTTAGGATTAGGACTCTTAGCATAAATAATACCTTTTTAGTCAAGCCCCGAAAAATTGGAGTGTATTTATGTCAAAAGAACTAAACCTCAGTGCTGTAGTCCCAAAATTTGTACAGGATATTCGCTAAGTCTTGTGAAACATTAAATGGAGATCATGTTTTCATTAACTTTGGATTTTTTTTGTGTTTCCTTTAAATATAAGAATTCACAGAAAATGTAACGTGCTAAAACACTGGTGATGTTATACAGTGGAACCTCGAACCTCAACATCTCCAATTCCTTGATAAGTCGATTTTTTTGTAATCCCCTTGAACTCTCTATAACACTCAATATTAATTTTACCCCAACAGCTCGAATAAAACCTTGATAAAACGAATTTTTGTACAGCTTATGGGATGCTATTTGAGATCAATAACTCGAAGGTAGACTATGGAAAACCTCTATGAGTCGATGTTAAATTCTAATCACCTCTATAACTCGACGTTTTAGTCGCACGGACCTCAATAAGTCGAAGTGTATGGGTGCGTATGTTCAATGTCAGGTGATCAACAATCGTGTCGGGACTTGAGGTCAGTAAACTTTAGACCTCTATATCTCGAAGTCAGCGATTTTGACCCTCAATAACTCGAACCTTGGTATCCTTGATATCTCGATTTTCTTTTTCCCCTCAAGTTGAGTTATGAAGGTTCCACTGTACCCATAATTTTTCATAAAAGGCATATCACAACAAAGAAAGCATTTTTAAAGTAAAAAAAAATGAAACGCGGAGCATGTTACTGTACTTTATTTTCTTGTTCATATTGCTTTTGTTCATTATCAGTTCGTATACTTTTAATAACTTTAGTAATACTGATACTCTAAAAATTATTAAAAACTTGGAAAAATACTTAAAAAACCGAAAAATGTACAGAAAAATCAATAATTATTTCTTTTTTCGTTCTCTCCATGTTTAAAATTTCAATACAACAGACTTCGATTTTCGCGTTTAACAATTAGAGCCTTTGTAGTCCGCCGCTAATCAAAAGAGAAACCAGAACACCGCTGAGACTTTCGCATGGGAGTTTCTCGATACTTCCAAATCTCAAGTCATGTAAAGTCAAACTTCTACATTGGTTTTGATAATAAAAGGCAGATCTCAATAAAACTCAATGAAAATATGGCCAAATGACATAAATAAATGTAAACGAAACTAGAAGGTATACGCATTGTAGCAGAAGGTATACGCATTGCAGCAGAAGGTACGCATTGTAGCAGAAGGTATACGCATTGTAGCGGAAGGTACGCATTGTAGCAGAAGGTATACGCATTGTAGTAGAAGGTACGCATTGTAGCAGAAGGTACGCATTGTAGCAGAAGATATACGCATTGTAGCAGAAGGTACGCATTGTAGCAGAAGGTACGCATTGTAGCAGAAGGTATACGCATTATAGCAGAAGGTATACGGATTGTAGCAGAAGTTATACGCATTGTAGAAGAAGGTATACGCATTGTAGCAGAAGGTACGCATTGTAGCAGAAGGTATACGCATTGTAGTAGAAGGTACGCATTGTAGCAGAAGGTACGCATTGTAGCAGAAGGTATACGCATTATAGCAGAAGGTATACGGATTGTAGCAGAAGTTATACGCATTGTAGCAGAAGGTATACGCATTGTAGCAGAAGGTACGCATTGTAGCAGAAGGTATACGCATTGTAGTAGAAGGTACGCATTGTAGCAGAAGGTACGCATTGTAGCAGAAGGTATACGCATTATAGCAGAAGGTACGCATTGTAGCAGAAGGTATACGCATTATAGCAGAAGGTATACGGATTGTAGTAGAAGGTACGCATTGTAGCAGAAGGTATACGCATTATAGCAGAAGGTACGCATTGTAGCAGAAGGTACGCATTGTAGCAGAAGGTATACGCATTGTAGCAGAAGGTACGCATTGTAGCAGAAGGTATACGCATTGTAGTAGAAGGTACGCATTGTAGCAGAAGGTACGCATTGTAGCAGAAGGTATACGCATTATAGCAGAAGGTACGCATTGTAGCAGAAGGTACTCATTGTAGCAGAAGGTACGCATTGTAGCAGAAGGTATACGGATTGTAGTAGAAGGTACGCATTGTAGCAGAAGGTATACGCATTATAGCAGAAGGTACGCATTGTAGCAGCAGGTATACGCACTATAGCAGAAGGTATACGCATTGTAGCAGAAGGTACGCATTGTAGCAGAAGGTATACGCATTGTAGCAGAAGGTATACGCATTATAGCAGAAGGTACGCATTGTAGCAGAAGGTATACGCATTATAGCAGAAGGTATACGCATTGTAGCAGAAGGTACGCATTGTAGCAGAAGGTATACGCATTGTAGTAGAAGGTACGCATTGTAGCAGAAGGTACGCATTGTAGCAGAAGGTATACGCATTATAGCAGAAGGTACGCATTGTAGCAGAAGGTATACGCATTATAGCAGAAGGTATACGCATTGTAGTAGAAGGTACGCATTGTAGTAGAAGGTACGCATTGTAGCAGAAGGTATACGCATTGTAGTAGAAGGTACGCATTGTAGCAGAAGGTACGCATTGTAGCAGAAGGTATACGCATTATAGCAGAAGGTATACGGATTGTAGCAGAAGTTATACGCATTGTAGCAGAAGGTATACGCATTGTAGCTAGTGTTGCCCACGAGACGAGACGAGACGAGACGAGACGAGACGAGACTTTGGTCTGTCCCGTCCCGTCTCGTGAAAATGCTGTCTCGTCTCGTGTCTCGTCTCGAAAATATTCGTTTGTCCCGTCTCGTGTCCCGTCTCGTGTCCCGTCTCGAAGGGTTCTGTCTCGTCTCGTCTCGTCCCGTCTCGTTTTGTCCCGTCTCGTCTCGTAAAAGTGATCCGGGATATCATGCCAACAAAAGTCAAAAGTAGCAGAAACACGAAATATTTTTCCGGAAAGTGGGATAAAGCTCCAAATATTTTACCCATTGCGTGGCGAGAATAAATAAGGTTCGTTAATAATGAGGACATTAATATTAAAAATGCAGTTTGTTGGTTACTGATTGCTAGGTATCTTATGAAATCTACCTTGTGGCTTTTCTGGCTTCCATACAAGAGTGTTCTTTTCATTACTGCTATACCTTTTGGAAGTTTTGAAATGTTTTCCACTAGACCTTCTTTCTTTCTGAATATCGAACTTCCGTGCATTATGAAAATGTACATTTCTTCTTTAAATTCTAAGCTTGGCACTCGGGAGCAACAAAAAAGTTTTTAAATGTGGAGTACGAACACAAAAGACTATTTAAAATTTCAATACTTAGTAAATTACAAATAGAAAGCATTTATTGTTCTTAATATTGTTAAACATCTTCTATGACATGTTTCAAAAAGTGTTTCTTTGTGATATTGTGCTGTTTCTTATGCTCAGCTTATGACGCACATACTTCTTTGTTTTCTCTTTAGCCTCTAAGTCCGGTACCACCACCGCTTGATCTAATTTATCCTTCGGCAGGCACGCATCTAGAAATATATGTCGGGGGAGGGTGTCCGGGCCAAGTGTTTCAGAAAAAATTATAATAATAACATTAACGACAACAATTAAGCAAATGTTTAAATTAATACATTAATATAATTCATAGGTCTATTCACTTGAATATGTAAATTAATCAATTCTATTATTGTTATTACATGAAATGTTACAAAGATTGTAGAAGAATAGTAATATAACAGCACGAATATTAGCTAATATCTAGCTTACGTGTAGTTAAGATCGCCAAAATTTGCATAAAAACAGCTGTCCTGGCAAGAAGTTTAATGTCAAAAAAGGTGATGAATTGAATACTTGTTGAATAACAAAAAAGGATGTTACATCCAGTTGACGAAAAATAAAGTTCCTGATTAATATTTTATGCTCATTATTATAAGTAGTAGTGTACATAAATCTTCATTGATACTGTCATTCAAAGTCGTATGATGGCAATAAAATCCTTGTTCGGCAGGAAAAAGTAACCCTCGATTATGCTAAACAAATAGATATATTTTTTGTTTAGCTAGAGCAAGGCGCCAGGAAGATGCAAGAAGCCGTTCCTGTAAAAGTGTATGTTGTACGAAGCGAAGAAATGTGACAAAACCACCACGTATGGAAGGCAAACCTGCATATATTTTATATCGCACATTTACAAAGCCGTGCCTCCTGAAGTTATAAAAATCCCAACTTTAATGATTCTTTTAGACATGCTATAGTTAAAAAAAACATGTTTAGATGCACCAAACGTGCATCATTATCATATTATACATATAACGTGTTATTGGAATCAACATATTTGTGTAAATTGGGTGCCTCCCCGATTACGTAGTAATAACGTCGAGGTCTTGTAATAAAGGGTCCCCGCGTTCGATACCCAATGGAGGCACAAAGTGGATCGGATCGCACTTTAAACTGTAGGTCGGTTCGCGATTTAGCCTATTTGTGAATCAAGTGGACTTAAAACCCAACATCAACCTTAAGAATATTAGAATCCACTAATTCACCCGCAGCTAAGTCGAATTTCACATAGGCTATCCCTTTTCATCCTCGTTCATAGACTTCCTGCAATACTCTTCTGTATGTGTGTTTCATCCCACCAGGTGCGAGAAATGTGAAGAGTTATTCTTTCCCTGTACTGCGTTATTTCTTTTCGTAACAGTAAGGCTAAATTCTCGTTTTATCTGAACTTTTAAAAAACTTGTAAAATACTTCTCTATCTTTAAACAACCACCCTTTCTCATGTATGTGTAAAATAATCCCACTCTGTCTCAGAAAACCTCTTCCTACGATCAAATGGCGGAAACAACTCTCAAGTCTCGACAATTATATTTTTTTGTTTAAATTTCCTATAATTTATACAAACAGTAGCACATATCACGTCCTTTGGTGCAACACTGTCAACAGCTAATGTTACTTTCCTCGTCCTAATAAATTTACTTCCAACCAGTGACGGAGCCAGGGAAATGTGACTGGGGGGGGGGGGGGGGCGGAAGGCTGGCAACAAAATATTGTAAGGGGGCAGTCACATTAAAACGCCCGAAAACACTACACATATATATACATATATAATAACACTTATAATAATAATAAATATTATTATTATTATATTCATGTATGGTGTTTTGTGTTTGTCTTTTATTTAGAGTGGACGTTTACTGCCTAAATTTACTTCTTGATTACGAGTTTATCTCCACGTGATTCGTTTTAATAAAGACATTAATTCTTTTTTATTGGTAAGTTGCGTTGTCTCTAGTGGCCTATTTAAGTATTGGAAGACATTCATAATTTTATAATTCATCGTCTTTCTTGAGATGAAACTACTGATATAAATATTTAAGTTATAAGATAATAATATAAATGACTAAAAAATGCTTCGAAGAGTTTAATTTTCTTGCAAAATAAACGTGTCGTTGGAAGAAATGAATCTTCTTAAGTATTAGAAACAATGTAAGGCACTTCTCCTGTAGGAGAATTCTGCTCTATGTGCTTTGGAGAGCACATTGCCCACCTTTGGTACATCCAGGACTTGACATTTCTTCTCAATGGCAAGGACAGCCAAATGAGGCAGTTTGCATCCAGCATCCTGTTTCGGGCAAGCCTTTTCAAATATTTTAAGGACAACCATCTTCGTAACGCTGAAGAGTTTTGGGCAAAATTTGTGTTTCACCTTTCAGGGAAATGCTATCACAGGATAAAAAATCTGAAAAAGGTTACAGTTATCTCATAATTCAAGAAATATTCTGACCCTGGCATTACTTACTCTTACTCTACCACTCCAACGTATGTCCGTGCTACACAAATACAGTACCTATGGAGTTCTTGGGAAGAAGTTCTTCGATTTTGATATGTACGAGAAAGAGCGAACCTGCATCTAATGATTGAAGAGTGGCAAATCCTACGTAATAAGCATTCTTTTACCTGCCTGCGATATGTTTTGTATCGAATTTTAAGTGTAATTTGCATTTTAAGGTTCACGTTCAATACATTTCCAAATAATATCCCCTCATTAACTTCAAGAGTATCGAAGAAATTCCCTTTGTTAAGGTTTCCTCAGACTCATCATCTCGAAATTCAAGTCCCTGAATAGTAAGAAACCGCGATGAATCCACAACAACTGACATTGAGTGTCGGATTTTCTTCGATCACCTTTGGTCCTGGGTTCGATACCCAGTGGAGGCACTTTAAACTATAAGTCCAGTCCCGATTAGCCTTACTGTGCATAAAGTGGACTTAAAACACCAAATCAACCAACCAACCAAATCTTGAATCAACTTTGAATGTCTTTTAATAATTAGCGTTGTCACTAACGACCACGATTAGAATAATTTGCGCGTACTACAGATGATGTCTTGTGGTCCTGAAAATATTCGTGATGTTTTAAAACCATCCATATTCAACACTTTTTCCCAGTTCTTAAGACTGGGTAAAACTTAGGTTAATCTCGGCTATTACAGGACATAAATGAATGAGAAATCACCTATGCCCAGGTCGGCGCTCGAATCTTATAAGCAGGAAAGTGATATCATGCAGAATACACCACTTTGAAAAGGTGAAAATCGTCATACTCTTATAAATGAACTCTTTTATTATTCGATATTTAATTGACTTCAGTTGGAGGGCCCGGGGGGGCGAAGTGTCTGACATGGGGCGGCCCCCTGCCTCCTCTGGCGTCGTCACTGCTTCCAACCCTCTAATAACTTCGCTGCTGATAGCCTCACCTTCGAAATGGAAGCTTGTGTGTCGGCGAATAATACAAAGAACCTGTGTTCACTGTCCCTCTTTCATTCAAAGTCTGCCGTTTTCCTTTTCAGCTTTTCCTGCAAAACCTCCTGTCAGCAAGCAAAGCAAATTACAGAATTTTTATTGCCCCTCCCTTGCATCAACCTTCATTCCTACTTTAGGCCTGGATTTATGGCACTTACCCGCTACTGCAGGTAAACCTCGCCTCTATGTTTGGTGTTTACCCCCTGAAGCAACGGTGTCCATTGTTCAAAGCGAAACCTCTGTCAGTGGGGAACGGCGAGAAATAGTCTCGGAATACACCCTGGCCGTAAACAGGCTCCCGCCACCCTGATATTGGTGTCAGCTTCTCTCTGAAGTTTGATAAAACTACTTTGTGAAATTTGTTTAGTAACGATTGAAAATGTAGACAGTAGATACTACATGTATTTTCATTCCTTCATCTAATTCACAGAAAGGCTAATCGGGACTGGATCCACACTTTAAAGTGGGATTCAAATCACTATGTTCCTTCACCGGGTATCGAACCCGGCACCGCTTGATTACAAGGTGACGACGCTACCACTGTACCATCGGGGAGTCCCCATAGAACAAAGTTTCCTTCTACGACGATTATACAGAACTTAGAGCACTTCCGTCATTTGAAATCTGTTCTATATCAGGCTCAGTACTTCGTTATTACAATCCAAGGAATAGTATTCTCCTTAAATAAGAAATAAATAAATAAAAAAAGCATTGGAAATAATCTTCAAACGGACGTAAAAAAATCGAATCCAACCACCTGTAGAATGCCTTAGGGAAACAACAAGAATTTTCTCAACAAAGACATTTCCGAAATTTCCATAACATTCTAAAAATTTCGCAACCCGTGCAAATAATCATGTGGTAAAATCTTGTCATGGTAAACACTAAAATCACCAAATTACTTATTTCCATATTTCCCGTATTTTCTCCTCCTCTTTAGCTCTCAGCTGTGCGGAGTGGGATAAAGCAAGATTATTTGTCCCTAATTATCTCCTTCTTAGTCTTGCTAATATCTTGGACTCCTTAATAACTTTCCCAACAACTCCTTATCAATTTGTACTGCCATATTTCCCACAATGTTTTTCCTACTTCCTAATAACATTAACTTCTGTACACCCTTTGATGTAAAAATTAAATAATAATAATAAACCATATCCGTCGGTCCGTTTATCTTTCCAACCTATAGAGCTGATACTATATTTACAAGATAAACCTCGGACGCAGACACTCCACGATCTTTTGGCCCCTCCTTCCACCTTCTCTACCTGCCCTTTTACTTGATGTTATTCAGAATTGTATTGGTATCTGGAGTACTATCGTAACATAAAGTTATTAATCTGGAATAAATTGAAAAACAAAAATGGGGAGTAATGTTGTGTTTCGATAGAGTATTGAAAATAAGTTTAAGTATTCATTCATTACTCTCTCTAGAATAGTCTTCTTTTGACTTAATACGCGCTTATCAACGTTTTTAATTGAAATACCCTTTTCCAAGCAAACAAGTATTTGCAACTGATTAAATATTTTGCTTTTATTTTTTCGAGACATTCGAGACGAGACGAGACTTTTTGCAAGCCGTCCCGTCCCGTCTCGTGTCTCGTCTCGAAAACGAGACGAGAAAGGCATTCCGTCTCGTCCCGTCTCGAATTTCAAAAGGCTTGTCCCGTCTCGTGAGCAACACTAATTGTAGCAGAAGGTACGCATTGTAGCAGAAGGTATACGCATTGTAGTAGAAGGTACGCATTGTAGCAGAAGGTACGCATTGTAGCAGAAGGTATACGCATTATAGCAGAAGGTACGCATTGTAGCAGAAGGTACGCATTGTAGCAGAAGGTACGCATTGTAGCAGAAGGTATACGCATTGTAGTAGAAGGTACGCATTGTAGCAGAAGGTACGCATTGTAGCAGAAGGTACGCATTGTAGCAGAAGGTATACGCATTGTAGCAGAAGTTATACGCATTGTAGCAGAAGGTACGCATTGTAGCAGAAGGTATACACATTATAGCAGAAGGTATACGCATTGTAGCAGAAGGTATACGCATTGTAGCAGAAGGTATACGGTAATGAATACAGTTAACCATCGGCGTATACGGCGTATACATCCATATAATCTCGACTAAGTGCTGCAAAACCTAACTGGCCGAACGTAAGAACGAAGGCATTTCGCACTCGAACGTCAGATTTGATTTTGGAAATTTGATTTTGTTTGATTTTGGAAAACATACTCAAGCGCTACGCACAGTCTCTCACATCATTAGTAACAGTCGTGCATATTGAATGGTGATCAGTTGTGACGATATGGAGGCTGACAAATAAGAAGTTGTCTTCCAAGATACTGTTGACACTACTTTCTCCTTTGACTCTGCCGTTTGTCGTGCTACTGCCATTTAGAAAATATAATTTCTATTGAAATGCCTTCTTAAAGGAACGAATACTGGCGAGGGGAAAAGGGTCAAATATTGAATCCACACAAAAAGGACCACCATCTTCTTACCCGCCTAACTCGCAACGAGGCTCGGGATTTGATGATGTTCCACTCCTGTTGCAGCTCACTCAGAAGACCCAACTTGATTATGTCGAGCGTCCGGTTGGCATCCTTGCACAGACGCATCGACTCGCGAGAGAGTCGGGGTCTTTGAGCAAGGCTGCTCTCACCGAAGACTCCAGGTCCACGAACTTGTTTTCCAGCTCGGCCTGCAAACGAGCTGCCACATTGTGTACGTCCTGGATGAGATTACGCTCAGCTTCATCAGCAAGCCTCTTCTTCCTCAGCTCCGTCTCCCATTTAGAACATTTCTTCTCAATGTCCTGCTTGAATACCTTTCTTGCGTTTATCACATCAGCACGAAAGAAGAAACTGAAGAAAATATGATGGAAAATCATGGCAATTAAGTGATCGTCTTCAGCTTCAGGAATGTTTTCTTCCTCGACTAAACCTTCAGCCTCTACAGCTTCAACTTCTATGACCTTATCTATCGCTTCATGAAGTCTACCAGGTTTTTCAACTACTGGCTCTACGTGTCTCGGGATGGTGAGTTTCTGCTCTGTCTGTTTCCTGATTTGAGGCGGAGAGAGTCCCAGAGGTATGAACTTATCCATCTTCTCTCTAGGAAAAGCCATAGTGAGCCTACCAGTAGAGCCACTAGAGCAACCACTTCACTGATTGGAGACTCGTGAAGAAATGGATGGCTCACAGTTCTCAGGTCAAATGCCCTCCTTCTTACAACATCCACGGCCAAGTTATTGCTTGAGACAGGCATCCCGCTTGCACGTTCGCTGTGAGAGCCTCGGGAATCACCAATCATAAGTCTTTTGTTTAACCCAACTGTCCCCAAGAATCCAATCCGTGACGTATTGAGGCAGAGCCTCCTACAAATAGGATGTGAATCCTCATTTACCTTGTCCCTATGTGCCATGAATCTGTGATGCCAAAACATCATGCTACGACTTTCATTCAGACTACTGATGTCACTAGAGTTATATTCTGTGCGATGTTTCTTTAACAAATCTGATTCGCTGCGAGTTTCAGAAGCATAATTTGAAGGCTCCTTTTGTTCACACGGATTATCTGCATTATATTTGCTACAACACTTTCAGCCAGATATATCAGATGGTTTAGTTTTAACCTTACGCATAGGATTTCACTTCTCTTTCCACAAAATGGCGAGCAGTCTAAGCAACTTTGTTCCGATTCACTTGTAATTCTTCCAACGTAGGATTTGGCCGATTCTACCATATTATCCAAATTGAGCTTTAACGTATGGAGCTGCATAGCGAATGATATTAGCTAGTATTTATAAGTTTTAGTAACTTTATCTCTCGAATGGCTAAAAACGTTAAGTCTATCTACCAAAGCGTAATCGCTGCCACAGAAAGCTAAGCAATGGTTCACAGCATTGTTCCTCGACAACAAAATATTACAATGTTGCCAAATTCGTTAATATTATTAAGATTAAACTAGCGGCTGCAAATGTTTCTTCTTCTTTTTTTAAGTTAAATGTTAATGCCATCAAAAGTAGTAAAATCAAGTATCTCTTGATAGCTTACAGACAAGGACGTATTTAGGAGGGGTCCAGGGGGTCCGGACCCCTCCCGAAAAACATACCAAGTATTTAAATAAAATAATGAAAATGTACTTCTTGGCATTTGTTCCACTATAATCGATGGTTATTTATTTCCTATAAACTTGGAAGACAAGGATTATATATTATACTGGGATCATACTGCTTAGAAGATTTATGTAAAGACGATTTATGTACACTACTACTTATGGAAATAATATGAATAAAATATTAATCAGGAACATCCTTTCTTTATTATTCCATAAATATTCAATTCTTTATCTATTTGACATTAATTTCCTCGTTTTTGTACAAATTTGGCAATCTTAAGTACACGCAAAGTAGATAATGAATATATGCTGTTATATTTATATTCTTATACCATCTTTTTAAGTATTTCTAGATATGTGCCTGGTTACGGGGCTACAAAGATTGGTTCTGTGTTTGAGTAAAGGATTTCTTTCTCATTCATTCCTTACAGTTCACTCACAACAAACACATTGATTAAATTCATAATTCTCACTTACAGAAGGTGAATAACTGTATCTGAAGGCTAAAAAGATTGCTGACAACTTACATACACAGGGAGATTCGCAACTTCGCAACAAACTAATAGTTTCTACATGGAAAATAAATTACGCAAACTATCAACTATAATCAACGAAAAGACACGAGTGTGTGCAAAACGAGAGGCGATATTCTGAATTTATATGGTGTCCCGAGGGTGCCTCGAAAATGGAAGGGTGGCCACAAGGATCATTAAAGAAGATGATTATGTTATTTTTTATACTCGCATGTAGACTTACATAAATAATGGACGAAATAGGCTGCTATTTTTTACAACTATAATAGTTTGCATCCTTTCCTCACTGTTGTTCTCTTAATGAGACTTTTTCATAATTATTTGAGTTATGTATTTGTAATCATAATGTCACACCACTCTCCTAATAATGAACGAGCATATTTTTTGTCTGTTTGACCACTAAGGTGCCATGGGATAGACCCGATTTTGAACTTGTTGTACGTCACTGATCGGAAGTATGTGTGTGTGTTAACTCTATAATATTATTTATTATAGCCTATATTTAATTTTACATTTGGTTAATAATTACTATGAAAATAAGTATTTTGCAGAAAAAATAAAAATAATGTATTATTATTGTATTCTACTTATTTTAAATCGCTCTTCTACCTCTCTCCTCTCTAGATTAATTGTGACGATGTGGATGAATGATGAAATAAACGACGGAAGAAACGCAGTATGACGTCCATGCCATACACCAAAGTGGTTGTTAAAAGTGTGTTTGGTCACACTGGGACTCGTATTTGCCGAAAAGATGTCCCGAATAGAGAAATGAACGAAAAGTGAAATAATATTTAAAATTGATATTACTTCACTATCTTTTCTTGGAATAATTATAACATTGTTGCCGCCTAGGTAGCCGATTGCGAATACAGTGACTGAAAATCCCGCCACCGAAACAATATATAGTACTTATATGCTTGCTTGTGTATGTATGTATATATAAACACACTCACGCACACACACACACACACAGTGGCTGCGGTTAGCGAGGGCGGTTTCCCCCCCACACTTTTCGCCACTTTTGCCCCCGCACTATGCTAAACCCTATCTACAACAGGGAAATATACTGTCTTTGCCCCCCAGGTTTTGGAACCTTTGCCCCCCCCCCACCCCGGTTTTGGAACCCAATCGCCGCCACTGCTGACACACACATGTATATAATGGCTGGCATTGTCTAATAATATCCAGGATTTGGAACGTAGGACCATCAGGTTTCATAGCGCCACTATCCGCCACAGAAGTTAGTTTAAAACAGCAATTTGTTTTGCTATCGAATATTCTGCTTCTCTCTTGGAGGTTTGGCAAAGTTTAAGTTTATTTTATGTACACATAGACTAACTAGGATTGACCGTATAGTATAAAGTAGGGATCACTGGTAATTCTACCACTGCAAATTAAAACCGGGACTCCTCCATTAACCAAGCAGAATTGGCTCTCTAGCAAATCAGGAGTAGTGTAACCTGGACGCCCTGGGATTCACACATGCTATGTAATCAAGTTCTTTATTTGTATTTTGGTTGCCTTTTTTTTCTATCGCTTGAGTTAATTGCGACGATGAGGGTGAATTATGATTGATTGAATTGGTGTTTTAAGTCCACTTTATGCACATAAGGTTAATTGGGACTGGACCTACAGTTTAAAGTGGGATCCGAACCACTATGTGCCTCCATTGGGTATCGAACCCGGGACCCCTTGATTACAAGGCGACGACGCTACCACTACGCCATCTGGGAGGCCAGGGTGAATTATGAACCGAAGAAACGTATGATTGATTGATTTAGTTTATTTTACTTCGCTTTTCTGTCACTTTTGGCTAATCGCGAAGATGAAGATGAGTGATGAAATTTGATGGGACACTAACAAGGCACACCCATGTCCAGACCATGATTCGAACTCGGGACCCCTAGCGTTGCAGCGCTCTGTGCTAGCTACTCCCCCACGGAGGTTGGCCCAATGAAACGAATGATATGACAAGCGCAGTAATTTAACCACACACACATACAAATTCTAACACCCCCGGGCTCCAAATGTTTTCACAAAAATCCAGTTTAATCACATTTTGGAGCACATTCACATGCCCTGAAAACAACCATACACCTTGCAGATTGCAAATTCTGACTAAACCCCTGAACAGTGTTGAATCCAGTCACTTTCCTTCCGGGGGGATATCAAACCTCACGCGGGAGTGAATGTCAAAGGCATCAAATTATAATGCCAATAAAACAGTTCTAATTTTTTTAATTGCCTCTTACTTCTGATGTGTAACTAAATTAAATTAGGTTTGATTAACTTAATTTTAAGAATGAAACTTTCTGTGGGTTCCTCGTCACCCTCAATTGACACCTTCACACAAGCTTGAAGCGTATCCTATCAAAATGGCGATAATTTAGATTCGTTCATTATTTTGACTCAATTATAAAGAGGACTGAATCAGTGCAGACAGAACAAAATACGTTCCGTGTTAAATTGAAGTGAACCTGGTTGCCAAATTTGTTAACTATTATCCGAATACTCTGCCAGGTTACTGAAATTTTCGGGAGAGGGGACTTTATAATTTCCACTACAGAAAGGAGGTTGGCTATAAAATCACGTGTCCGATACCCTATTACCTGGAGGGAAGAAGAAGAGGACGAGAAAACATAACGAATCAGAGAACAGCGCGTGCACGAAAACAGACTTGAAATATTTAATTGCACGTTTCATGCTAATCCAACCTGGTGAAAAAAAAGAAGGGGAGTTAAAGTCAGAAAGAGCGGCTCCCATACTGGAAAAGTAGATTATATCATCATCTGAAATAAAGCCTGGACGCCAGTGGGATTTGGTGGCCTGTGTGCAACCCAATCGTCCGAAAATCCCCTGTAGGGGGCGCTGTTACGCAACCGGTTTTCAACCTGCCTGGCCACACTGACGGCGGATGATCGAATTGGAATTCCCTTGATGGACGAGTTGGCATCAAACCAGGTTGCTCTGTGGCTTGTTACAAACACGTTTATTCATGAGGTGGTGTGTAACGTCATATTGCTCCATTCACCTGCTTTTGACGTGATTGTTAACGCAGAAGATAGATTTTCATTGTTGTATTACGTTAGCGTGCCTGTGGGTGAATGACATGAACTTTGGTTGTCGCTGGTTTAATTGAATTTGAATGTTTGTTTCTGTTTGAATTGTTGTTTCAAGTCCGCTTTAAGCACAGTAAGGCCAATGAAGCCGAACCTACAGTTTAAAGTGAGATCAAAACCACTGTGCAATGTGACTTCACCGGGTATCGAACCCGGGTCCCCTTAATTCGTTGATTTAAAATACTTGGTTCCATCACTTATGATATTTACACTAGTGATATTGGAGTTTGTATTGGATTTCAGTATATTTAACGTCCGTTTCCTATCTCTTTAGTTCGAATGGAAAAATGGGGATGAATTATGATTTGATGAGGGACAGTGGGATGCACAAGTACTGCTCGGCAAATTGTCCATGGCAATTTTCATTAATTTTTCTCTTGCATCCTACGTGTTTTTAAGAAATATATTTTTACGTATGCTGGATCAAATGTTGTCAGCAGCTTGTTTGTCATTTTCTTGCAACTCTTGAAGATCACAGTGGGTAAAATTAAGTGCGTGAACATGATGATATACAATTTGCTTGGTAATACTTACTGTATCTTACTGTACAGTGGGATCCATGCGTATTATCGTGTAAATTGTCCATGACTAATTTCATTATTTTTTTTCTCTTACATCTTATGTGTTTTTAAGCGATGGATTTTTATGTATGCTGGTGCAGAAATTGTCAGCAGCTTGTTTTGAGTTTTCTTTTAATTCTTGAAGCTCTTATTGGGTCAAATAAAGTGCACGAACATGATGATGGACAATTTGCATATTGTATAATACTCATACTGTACGTAGATGCAGTGCAGTATTAGAAATATTTCAATGTTCCTTTTAGGCATGGGCGTCACCGCGTCACTGCAATTTTTTTAAAGGGCGGAGGAGGTCGTTGATATAATATTGATTAAAATAGTAGTAATCATAACTGCTATAAACTATTACTAGAAACAGTAATCATTATTATTATGTCCTTGGGGAGATTTGGGGAACTATCGTAGTAAATATATGCTGTGTGATTTCTTTCACCGGTAAGTAATTTTGACTGTAAGAATTCTCCTATGACCCTCAGCAGTTTTGAGGATATGAGCTTTAACATAACTCTACTTATGTGTCTGAAATATGATATCGAGGGATGGGCAACAAACAGCCCCCCCCCTTTTTTTCCATGATTTTCGCTTGGTTTATTTTACTTCGCTTTTCTGCTACTTTTGACTAATCGCGAAGATGAGAATGTGTGAAGACATAATGAGATTAATGGAGAGACACAAAGATCACCCACGACCATGCCATGATTTGAATCCGGGACCCCCGGCGTCGTATCATGCTGTGATAACCAATCCGCCATGAAGATCGGCCCCTTTCCATGAGAGTTATTCGTTAATGCACCATTGCATTAGGCACGCACCAATCACTTATGGGGAAAAAAACACTATCTTGCATATAATCGTGCTAAAATTATGCTTCCTACCAACAATTCTCACATAACAGGGAGTGACTCCCTCGAAGGCTGCTTAGCCTAAAGGAAAACCCCAAGAGCGAACAAGAGAAGGTGCAAGACACGTTCGCAGAGTCGTGTCGAAAGCTAAATTGCCAGAAGGTGGGCTACTGTGAGAATAAGACAAAAATGGTTTTCCATATTAATTATACGTTATCCATGTGTGGATAACGTTACAGCACAAGCAACTTTCTTGTAAAACATTATGTAGCTTAACCTCAATTTGTTCTTGAAATTGCAAATGTTTCATTCTTACTGTAGTAGTCAGACCAAAGGACTCACTCATTTTCCAAGAAGGCCATGGTGGAACCTCTCACATGGAAGGAATGGGCAGGGTATTTGGCTTCTGTTCCTTAGAAGGATAATAACAGAAATGTTGTTCGAAAATTGGGAGCTTTCATATTTCTTGCTGTTTCATTTTAAAGATCTTTCTGAATCGGATCAGAGTTGATTGTGTAATGTTTTAATTTCCTTATTACTCGTATGTTTTTTTCATCACTCTCCTTCACTTTTTGTACTTCCAGGTCAAAGTAATAACCATTTTCCTTTTTCAGTACAATATTTCCTCTCCATGCAATTCTTTTATGATTCAATTTTTCCTTTCTACTTACACTACCATACAGGACTTGAAGTTTGTGCTGTATTACACAACGAAACCTTATATCCTTTGGAAACCAAGCTAGGTGAAATTATTTAATTATAAGTTCATTTATTCATGATTTTTCTAATAAAATACTAGCATTAAATGGCAATTTTATAACACAAATATTAGAACTGGTACATATCATTGGCCTTATTATTCTTAAATTTATCCCTGACGTTGAATCGTAAATCAAGTTATGCATTAAAAATACAGAATTACCAGTCAACACACATTTTTATAAAACTTAATATATTTTCGGAAGTGGTGGAATGTTTTTAAAAAAACTTTGAAGGTTTCGAAAGAAAATTATGCAGAAAGAATAATATCAAATTAACAATTCTTAAAATATTCTATGTACTAGGTACTAGAAAATGTTGAGGAATTGCACAGAAAGATTTTGTAGGTTTTTCCGTTCTCAATTGGATATTCTCCTCTTAGGTAGGAATATATTGACAAATAATATAAGATTACTACAACAGAAAATAATGCATATTAAGATATGTGAATGAAATGAGCAACAAACATAAATGTGAATAAGAAATGATAATGACTATTTTAAACTAGTAACTTTTATAAACAGTAATACAGCATAATATTATTCCATTATTAAACATCTATAATATAGCCTTGTGTTTTCTACAAAGTCCCAGTTATAAAGAGACGGTTTCTCAAATGTCAATCTCGCTTCCACGTAGGCAAGGTGACATGGGCTCCATTTTTATAGGCTGACGAGACCCTGGAGCGTGGTGCCACAGTCAATAGAATCCTATGTGGGAGTTCGTTTCTACTCGTCCATGTGTGTTTGTTCTATCCATATCATCTTATCACTATTCATCCCCTTCGTCACGATTAGTCCACAGTGAAAGAAAGGCGACGTAAAATAAACAACATTAAATCAAATATCAGTGACAGGTTACCATTTCCATTGCATATTGAGCATTGCAGTAGACCGACGTAGTAGCTTAGATCATGAGACATGATGATATACTTACGTGTTTAATTGCACAATGTATTTTGTTCGCCTTTGTATAGAGAAGTGAGTTCCTTCGCCCTAGCTTCGGAAATGTATTTACTAGAAGCATTAAGTGTTACTAGAGCGATTGCTCCCCTCACCCTCAACGGCAACGACGTTTGGGTACGTTAAACAGCTACTGAAAACTAAGCAAGTGTTCGGTTCTATAGTCAAAGTTCGTTTTATTTCTAAGTTCTACTTTTTTCACATCGAAAAGAGACCGAACATATAGTTTAATCCGGGATACAAACCACTACACAATGTGTCTGCAGAGGAAATCAAATCCGAGACCTCTTGATTACAAGAGAAATCAAACCCGAGACCTCTTGATTATAAGAAAGCTACACTATTGGAGAGATCGTTGGTATCTTTAAAGAGTGTACACTCGACTCTTATATAAGTGTTGGATGTATTTGTAATCTCCAATATTCTATGATCTCATAATTCATTCCTCTTTATATTTTTTATTATTTGGAGGGGGGTCTGACAGATGGTCTCATGATACCTCGTATCTTTTCTTCTATTTTCAGGAAACATCTGTGACCGGGCAATGCAAAAATCCCCTGCGCTTTAATAATGTAGATTATTCGTGAAGATAAAAACGCAACTCTTAATTATCTGGGTGTGGCTTAACTTGATCATGGAAGATAATGAAGTGTTCATATATTATAATGAGTAGTTTGACCCTTAAATTTGCTACAATATGCTTAGACCGGCGCAAATTATATAATTCACATAAATTATTTTATATAAGAGATTTCACTTAGATAGAAGTGAGTCTGACAATTTTCATTGAAGGTTAAATCTATTTTTTTTCGTATTTATAACGTATGGCCTCTCAGATGGCGTAGTGGTAACGTCGTCGCCTTTTAATCAAAGGGTCTCGCACATGATACCCGGTGGAGGCATATTCCACAGTGGTTCGAATCCCACTTTAAACTGTAGGTCCAGTCCCGATTAACCTATCTGTACATAAAGTGGACTTAAAACAATAATTAAATCAATCAATCCACAGTCTACTATGGACTTTACTAATCTATGATTTACATTTGTAAGTCATTATTTGTTGAAACGTTGCTATGATCAGTACTTTCGTTATATGTTAGAAATATTTATTCTATCCCCTTTTAATATGATTGTTTTTATATCTATATTCATTCATATAACTGTCGTTAGCATTTTGTTTTCACCATGCTGTCAATAAAACATATAATTTAAAGCCAATAGTGGAAAATTCCTCAGCATTAATGATAACGAAGAGGATGATGATTTTTAGTCTCCACCTGATTATTTTTCATGGGACTCAAGCACCAATAACTAGGGACGTGAAGTTTTCGTTTCATTTTCCCCTAATTTTCTATGTTACTTTTTACTGCAATTCGGTGTTATTTTTCGCGGTTTAAGGCAAAATTTGGTGTCATTTTTACATGCATTTTTACTGTTCCTTTTTTGCTTTAGATTTTCACATTGTTTTAGTTCTGGAAAATTGAGACAAATTTTAGTTTTAATGACAAAAGAAATGTGGCTTACCTTTTGTGAGAAATTACCAAATTGCTTCCTTTTGGAAAACTATTTCATCTCATCAGACACTAAATATGAAATGTTTATTGAATGATAACAACCAAATCTTTGAACACAATCATACACATGACATTTCCCTAACAATGTCAAAAAATCCCTCTGCGATCCTACACACATACACGCCCTCCGCCAACCCAAAACACAACTTTTCCTGTTCCTTAGGAATTTTCCTTCTAGGAAGATCCCCCCGAACGAATTCTATTTCAGGACGAGGTTAAAGACTGTCAGTTATGTCTGCACCAAACTGCAAGAAATGTGTGATAATCTCTTTTGAATCGAACTATCCCCAGATAGACCGCAATTGACAGAATAGCGCTTCAGGTGCGTCTTTTTTTTTTCTAGCCAAAGAAGTGTTATCCCAGTTTATATTTCATATTTCGCGTTAAATTGTAAAATTCGGTGTTATTCTGAAAAATGGCAGAATTCGCGTTATTTCGCGATTCCGAAACACCTAAAACTTGCCTTTTTTACCTACCCAAATACATTTTAAACATTTTATCATTTTATTTTGCTCTCCTCAACTTTTCGGTGTTATCGTTAAAACGAAAACTTGACGTCCCTACCAATAAGATAAGAACTCGAGGCGAAAGAATTGAATAAGTTTTTAGCTTCAGCAGCGACATAAGATGCAGTTAGGAAGTCAAAATGAGGGCAGCAATGGAAAAAGAAGACTTTAGTAGAAAAAGTATCTTTTCTGGTTCTGTGAACAGCAGCTGTGGCGCCAGGATTAATCATCTAGGGGTGCTGAGGGGCTGCGGAATGAAATTTAGGGGGTGCGACGTTAAAAATAAAGAAAGTATGAAATATGCATGCATGTTTAGGTTCTATATCAAATATAAATTAACTTTTAGTAGCCATCTTGATAATATGATAATGAAACTCAAGAATATTAGCGACTTCCCTCATTTGTGCCTGATCTTAGCACAACAACGTTTGGAAATTTGAAAACAACAGCTTGTTCAAGGAAGGTCAATGACATATATGGACGACTGAGGATTTTTCCATGGAGATGCAAGCAAGGTAAGGCATTTTTCCACGGAGAGGGGTCGAGGTATATTTCCCCCTAATAGTGTTGCTCACTCTCTCTAAAAAAATCTTTAAGTTTGAATTTCCAGCAATGCTCTTATGATAATTAACATAAATGATCGTGACTGAAATGTACACTTTTAGATTGACATCCATTGTTTTAAGTCCACTTTATGCACACATAGGCTAATCGGAACTGAACTTACAGTTTAAAGTGGGATCCGATCGACTATGTGCCTCCACCGGCTATCGCACCCTGGATCCCTTGATTACAAGGCACAACCAATTGAGTTACAAAATTCAGTTATTAATCAAATGCCAAATACGTTGTATAGGTAACAAGAACTGCTGAGTGTTCAGTTTGTGTGCGTTGGGTAAAGGAAAGATGTCGCTACTATCCAACCTAAAGTTCTGCAATTTGAAAAAGAAAATAACACAATAAATACGAAATTATGTAGTCACTTTCATGTAATTATCAATTCACTTCTTCTGGACTGTTTCACTTTTCTGAAAATGTTCCGTTGCTTTGTTCATATGCGTTCGTTTTACATAAAGCATAGCCTACCTTCCGTATGCCCAGATGCTATGGTGTCAGGACAAAATGCTAAGTGCACAGCAACTTCTTAGTTAAAATCCCTTGGGCCGCACTGTCCCCAACAACGAACTACAACATTTCTTCGCCTCTTCGTAAGATACCGTCTTTTAAAATGTCTGAAATGGTATATTTACTAGAACAAATAGAACGAATTAACAAGGAAACTACCGTCACGATACAACTCGCGTTAAATAATTTCCCGAGAACTGGTGATATTTGAAAGCAACTCAAATTACTGTTCGAATATGAGACTTGAAGGAAAGAGGAAGAACAAGTAAGCGTACAACAAAGCCGTGTATCAAGGGTGCAAAGGAAAACATGCAACTGACACGGGAGGTTATTTCAGTCGTTCACCGCCAGCGTGACGGCCGTTCCGCGGACTCTTCATGCAACAGGTCCCGGCAAATTGCGTTCAGGAAGTCCGTAACAGAAACCGCTTGTTTTGTAATGTTTCCACTTTTCACAATTACAGTTACAATTACAATTGAAATAAGCACGTACCTTGTCGCACGGATGCAGGAAAAGGTGTCCTCCCAAATACAAATATTTCTGGCACCTTATTTCTGACATCTAATCTTAGATTAGTCATCGCTACTTTATTCTCAGTTGTCGCGACAGCGCCTGCAGCTTATCGGGGGTTGGGTGAGTTGTCAGCCGCGAGAGGGCGCTTCATACTGCACGTGTCGGCAGTGATGCCAACCGTAGGGACATGTCCCTACGCATAGGGACTTTTCACTAAATTTCGCCCGCGTAGGAACGTAGGGACAGATTTTGCCAAATGAGGGAAAACGTAGGTACTTTTTTCAATCTTGGTAAATTACATTTTATGAATTAGTTTATCTGGATACTTTAGCGAGGAGGAGGAAAAAGAACTAACTAACAGATCTCCATCAGAATTTTGGAACATGTTATCGGTTACCAAAAACTTTCAAGGCAAGTTCCTTTTTGAAAACATTTCCACTCTCGCGAAAATAGTGCTAACATTGCCGCATTCTAACGCGGAAACGGAAAGAATATTTTCAATGTTAAGTGATACAAAAACAAAAAAGGGAAATAAAATGGGACCAAAATTGTTAAAGAATGCAGGAAATACAGCATCACCAACCAACATCTATCTCTTCACAGCAGCAGCATGTATGACTTCAAATAACATAATCAACAGTAAACGACTCAACGTTATTCATTAGGGGTGTGCTGGATTCTTTACTTTAAAAAGTCGTTAATTCTCGACGTTTTCTGCCTTGTAAGTTTCTGGAACTTATCGAAAGTTGTAAGTTTTTATTCTAGAAATGCAAAAACAATCACTTAAAGTGAAAATGACTTGTAAAATTCGAGATTTCCAGTGCTTCGGGAAATTTCGAACATTTCCCGTCCAGAAAATTTTCCGACTTGGTCGGGAAATTGCAAATTTTTCAGTCCCGAATGTCGGGATTTAAAAAAATTACCGTCCCGATCCCGTCCCGACCCAAAAAATTCTGTCCAGCACACCCCTATTATTCATTAAGGCAAGAATTTACAATACCGGACCCTTCTGTAATTTCTATGCTACGTCTTATACTCACGAAATAATTATTCGTGATTATTTATCTCAAGTTAACATGTTGGGGTGAGGGGGAAAAAATGTTCATTAACGTGTAGAAGTTGTAAAATAAGCTTTTCAATTCTCGCAATGATTCTCCGTATACAAGTATGGTAGCCATATTTGTTGATATGAACAAATTAAAATTAGTTACGCTGTCTACAGCGTTGCCACACTGTTGATTTCATACTTGGAGAGCATGGATCGTGTAAGAATAGCGGAATAGAACAGTAAAAAAGTTGTTAATGTTGTACAGATTGTTAGGTGGAGTGTGCAGGAGGATGGCTGTGGGCTAATTAATAAACTTATGGATTTCAGTATATTGCCCAAAGAACGTTCTTACATGTGACAGCGACAATCACGATGTAGAAGAACTGATTTGATTACAGGTAAATTTGGCAACAGTACATCTATCATAAAATTGCAGGATACGAAAATGGCGTCTTCGATGATGAACGTTTGCCGTTAAAGTGCTACGAAAATAATATTTTTTATCGGTTCGTAATCACAATTATCGCAAAACCATTCAGGAATAGCCCCACTGACCATTCTCGGTAAGTTTAGGTTAAGTTAGGTTAGGCAAACATAGTTAAAATTTGGGCTCGAAAAAAACATGCACGGGTAGCCCAACAAACCATTGACGGATAGCCCCACGAACCATTCAGGTGCGGTTAGGTTAGGTTAGGATAGGCAAACATAGTTAAAATTTGGGGTCGTAGTAATATCAGGAATGTATATTTCGTTTTTTAAGTATTGGAAACACAAAATCTTCCGGTAAATAATAAGCAATCGTGCCGATCGCGGACCACTCAATGTCACTTATTTTGCAAGTTCTACACGTGACCCCCCAAATTTTAACTTCAAATTCGTGATTAGGAGGCCTCAATTAGTGAGTATGCGAAATATTACAAAAAATCGGGGAGAGGTCCTGTATTGTAAATTCGCTCCTTCATTAATTGTGGAAGCACCGAGCAGAAAGATTTGGTAAGTAAATGTGTATATTTTAACTTCTGTTTGCATGCTCATGAGGTGTTTTTTTTTAGTCACTTTACTTGGCGTAGGGACATTTGGTCAGTTGTAGGGACATTTTGACTACGTCTGTAGGGACATTGCCGAAAAATGGTTAGCAACACTGTCGGCTACGAGACGTCAGTGTACGTTCATGTTCACTTCTGTTCATTTATCAGTACGCGTGTTGCTTATACTGTGTTATTGTAATGTGCTTACTCGTGGCCAGTGCTTTATTGTGTGTTAATTGTTATTCATTCATTACTTATGTCGTTAAACAAATATAGTCTTGAACATAGAGTTTTTATGTACGATAATTACGTGAAAACGAATTCTTGCAGAAAAGTGGTCAGGGATTACGATAGACAGGATCTCTTGAACCTAAGAAACGTGTTGTATTGCTGTTGAAGGAAGTCATTTTCAACATCTCTTATAACACAGGAGGTTAGTGATCATCATTATTATTACTTTTAAATATCATTTTACGCTTTCGGTTTGCTTTATGCGCCGGGATGCTGTCTTCCCTTTCTGTCAACTGAGGATAAAGTAGCGATGTCTAATCTAAGATTAGATGTCAGAAATAAGGTGCCGGAAATATTTGTATTTGGGAGGACACCTTTTCCTGCATCCGTGCGACAAGGTACGTGCTTATTTCAATTGTAATTGTAACTGTAATTGTGAAAAGTGGAAACATTACAAAACAAGCGGTTTCTGTTACGGACTTCCTGAACGCAATTTGCCGGGACCTGTTGCATGAAGAGTCCGCGGAACGGCCGTCACGCTGGCGGTGAACGACTGAAATAACCTCCCTGTATATATATAAACAGACTACTTGAAACACGAGAAGAAGCTGCAACGTCCACCCCGGTTGTAGACCAGTCGTCACAAAGTTAGTCCGCTACTCCTTTAGTCGGGAACATGAGAATATTTGTAAATCGTCAGGACTTGCTGGGTAGAAAAGAAACACAACACTATTTTCAAAGTTAAAACGCAGTTTTATAATCGCGTATATTTCATAATCACTTACCAATAAAACACTAGAACATTCAATACTAACGTTGGGCAATTCCCTCACATATAGCGAAAGTCAAAGTACACAATTAATTGCTTGCTTTCAACTTATCGGCAAGAAGAAAACTCGAAAACCCAAAATCTATACTTGAATTCTCTCCGTTTCCAAGTTCTTATTGATTCTTCCCCTTCACCTGTTTTCCAAAATCAGTCTGTCGTCAGGTGAGAAACATTCAGGTGGGTCCACTTCCTCTGCTGAGATGAGAAAGTGACGTCAACACGAACAGATTTTGACGTATTTATAAACATATATAAAAGTTCCAACTACAACTGTATCAGTCCAACTATAATTGTCTGTGACAACTTGCACATTATTTGAAGTAACAAACATTTTAAAAATCTTAACTTCTTACAAATATAACTTCAACTCTCAGGTTCGTTACAAAGCAATTCTTAACAACAATTCTGAAGAAATAAAGACAAGGGTCGCTGATCTTTGTAGACTGCCAACAGTACAGGAAAATAAATACAGAATCACTTTGAGAGTAGGATCAATGCTTGCCTGTTGTAAATAATACGAGTAACGGCAGTATCTCTTCAGTACTTAACATTAGGCCCTCAATACAACGACACGACATAATATGACACTGTAAGAGGTAATGTTCTCGGTAGAATATAGATTTTGGAAAGAGGTGCAGAAGAAAATTAAGGGGTGCGCAAGCACCCTTTCGCGCCTGCCTGGCGCCGCCCCTGGTGAACAGAGAACTAATGAATAGACTAATGAACTGTTTGCGTGAAATGTAGCATTGTATCACACATAAACCTGGACGCTATGAAGTACTGAGACAAGGAGGATGGAAGTTTAGAAATATGGCGAAGAATGGAGCGTGTGACATGGACACAGAGTAAGAATGATTTGATGAAAAAGTAAAGAATGGTGGAAGTGATCAAGATAAGAAAAATATTTTGGCTAGGACTCTGGCTGAAACGGAACGACTTGGTGCAAGGTGCCTTGGAAGGAGTGTTTAAAGAGGAAGAAGAGAACATGTCAGCTATGATACCAGGCAGTGTGCGAATTAACGGGGGGATGCCGGAGATTTCCCCCTACTGGGGAAAGACAATTATTTTTAACCTTGTCAGGGAGTTTTTATGCCCTCAAAGACAATGGAATTGAACGCATATAGTATTCCATTTCTTAACTATGTAACAAACACAATTGAAAAAAAAAATGTGTCCATTAATGGTCCAGTTATCAAAGATTTCATTGTTGAAGAGTATGTAGCCTTGTGAACTAAAAAGGAAAACCATTTTGCAACTGAAGAACTCACCGAGCAAACAGCAGGCTGTTTTCCACTAACGTTTTCATGGCATAGTTATGATATTTTGCATGTATTAAATTTCACAAGATACTTGAAGGTAGGTTGGCAATATAAATTTGGTAATGTTTTCTGTGTTACTAGTTCAATAACTGTTTTTGTTTGTGAGTTTTGGTTTTCCTATGCATTAAGTGTTTATAAATTACGTTTAAATGTTATCATAAAATTTAATGGGCTAGGTTAGAACAAACCTCCAGGCAATAACTGACTGTTGCCCCACCCCCAAAGAAAATCTACCTCTCCTCCCGAAATAAAATCACAAACACTGACTGGACATTCCCTCCAAAGCACAGTGATACCAGGTTATGTAAATCCTACACTGACATGAAGAGGAAATCGCAAAATCAGGCCTGGTAATTGCACTGGGGGGGGGGGGACTGCCAATGAGGGTATAGAACAATGAATGCATGAATGAAAGTGGACTAAAATTTGAAAAATTCTCTTAGTAACTGTGCTGTCACAATTATTATTATTCGATGTCTTTGAAGGCAACTAACTTTAGAATTTATTGCTGTTTTCAGAATGTTTTAATTGAATAAGTAAGAAAAGAACCTCACCCTGCTGCAGGCAAAGGCATACATTTCTTTTTTCCAGCAGCAGCGAACCTTCTTTATCTGTTAGTCTTTGTCTTCCTCTACCCCTGCGGTCATCTTGCGGAGTCAATTACCTGCACAATATCATGGTTTTGCTTTCTGACTGACGTGACGAAGACTGCAAATGGGTATAATAACCTGGTCCTAGTCCAGGCATGATTGTTGAACTTCCTGCATTGTTGTAGAGAACTTGCGTACTCACGCACGGTAATAAGGAATTGAGTCTTGCATATTACAAGTTTATCCGCTTCTTATGTAAGAGAAGCTTTTTGAAATAAAAGATCATCAGCATACGACAGAAACGATTCGCCGACAATAGAGGAAGTGAAACACAGTTTTCTCTGAATTGATTATAAATTCCTTATTTTGTATTTTTCTACGTGTGGAAATTTATGCTATACGCCAAAACTATATTACATAATTATTGAAATTTAAAACCTAGTAGGCTAGAGAGTTAATTAAATATGTAACAGTAATGCAACTGCTGCTTGCGTTCAAAAGCAAATTAGTTACATTTTGAATTAGTTATTAGTATTTTAAAATGTAATGTTTCAAATAGCGAGTTAATTTCTAAATTGAATCGAATGGCGACCGTTAATACTGGAACTCAAACATGCTACCTTTCACAATAATCTTGTCCAATGGATGTCGACCTTGGTGAGCCCGCGGCCCAGTAAATTCGTATGTTTAAAAGTCGATAATCCGATCCCAGCAATGTTACTCGTAAAGAAGTTTCTATTTTTTTAAAAAAAAAATATGTGTTAATTAATATGTACCCTTCAAACTTATAATATTAATGGATGAACTAGTTTGATTATGTCTAGGCTTGTTAACAAATATAAAATTTGGTAAGTGCTGTTTTAATCGGCAAGTTTCATTTTGGGCACCGAAAAATTTCCATTGATCGTAATACTTCCACTTTAATATATTTGTTAATGAAAATTACCTCGCAAACGAAACTGACCATGGTGCCTGTCCGCCATCCTACAAATTTGGAGACGGGAAACAGCGCCTCCCCCCCATCCCCCCACCCCCACCCCCGGTTAGATCGATCACCTCCACTGTCATGAAAGCAATATCACCTCAGTCCAACTCGAAACCCGAACGAACGAGCATCTTTCCAGGTGGTTGCCAGAGCCCGGTAAAATTGACGCAAGGCTCTTACCGTGCCCCGGACCGGTGGTTGGGAAACACACACCTCAGTAGTTACTGCAGGAGGCGGGCAAAGGAGGACAATGCTCAATTCTCGAAAGTGAATGAGACGAAAATCACGGATTCCATACAATATAGTTTATAGAAAACTGAAAAGGGTAATATTTTTCTAGATTTGAAATTTCTCACAAGAATTGCAAATGGGTCATTCCATATCAACCAATGGTCTGAATCTTGACATCTCAGAAATTGATACTTTTTGGTGCAGTGGTAGTACCAGTAAAGTTGACGAACACGGCCAAATTTCAGATTTTTTGGCCTCATAGTTTTTGAGTTATTGACTTCCAAAAAAGCAAAAATCCCAAACTTTGACGACATTTTGAACTCTTTAAACAGCTGTAGATCAAAAACTATTTGACCTAGAGAGCTCAAATTGGTGTCACTCTCTTCTTCTTTTCATGAGCTTTAATTTGAAATGCAACATGGCTGTGGTATTTCAATTTTGTAATCTTTATAAAACTCGGAAAAAGTTTTTTTGAAAATCTTAGAAACACCCCTTTTAATTATTACTTTAAAAATATATGTTTTGAAGACATCAATTGACTATTTGAGTGCAAAATTTTATAATGGGAGGGAAAGGGTTCCTATGGAAATTTATTATTTTGTATTGTAATGCGTGTGAAATTTGATAGATTTGTGGACTTCCTTGTTAAAACCTTAAGTATAAGCTGAGTGGTTGATGTTGAAGTCTTCATATTAGTCTATTTAATAATTTTTGGACTGCAAATAATATGGAAATAAATAATATTTATCACTTTTAATAATAATGTATTGGTTTTGTTTTATAAACTGGTGTAACACAATCTGAATATATAAATGTATGTTATTAACATTTGAGGAGCTTTCAGACTGAAGTGACATGCAACAAGCGACACATGCTGCTTGTCACTTGCAAGTTGCTCGGACTGGGTCGTTTTCTCAATAAATTGCATCTTGTCACCTCGGCCTGCTGTTCACGCATGCGCTGCGAATGCTTGCTTATTTATTGACTCAAGGGGACCCATGTTGCTTGTTTGTCACTTTGGTGTGAATCCTTACTTTCGCATGTCACCTGTAACTTGTTGTTTTGGTGTGAGATCCTCCCTTACAGGTATTTGAAGAATAAAAAGTATGTAAATCATGCCTCTTAACGCAACATAATGATTGATGAGAGATAAGATATATGAGGTATTCCAGTCAGTTTTACGAGTCATAACAGAAAAGGAACAAGTCTCAAGAGGAATAACTAGCTGTATTTCTTAATTGTTTACAGTGATATGTGGTGACTTTGGAATTTGGGTAGCAATTGATAGTGGCTAATCTTAATGCATTGTCCATTCTCCACCTCCTTTCTGCACACACGCACAAATGCATAGATTGTATTGTTGTTTAAATAAAATTTGTGACGTGAATATTGCAATTTTTAAGTTGAATAAGAAGGATACAACTCTACATATTCCACTCCACAAGTGAGAACAAATAATTTCTTCAGAAATATGAAAACAATAACAAACTATAATGTGCAGCTCCGCCATATTTCTATCATCCTGGCTAGGCGCGAGCGAAGATTCTCGGCTTCGAGCAAAAGCGCATCGTTTCCAGTCTGTGATCCAGACACGGTGAACAGCAGTTCTAGTGTGATATTTTAAATTTAATGTGTGAAGACATTGTCAGTAGGGTGAATATAATATTTTGACCCAAAAACGAGACATCCCAAGGAGATCAGTTTACCCTCCCCCTCACCTCCTGAAAATCGGTTACACCTTAATTATAAAATTATTGTCATTATTAACGTATTATTATTATTTATTAAAGAATGGATCACAAAAATGGCACATTATAAAGAATAAATTAAATATGATCTCCCGTTGTCAAAAGGTATTAATTATTATAATCTCGGTATAACTTACATAGGCTCTCGTCCTTTGTAATCACCCTTTGATGTTAGTCCTACGCTGAAGTTGAGCAATGCCAGAAGTATTAAGCAGAAAGAAACAATCTTATTGAGAGTTGCTTATAAAACTCCCCGAAAACCTTACCCCACATATCAAACACACAACTCAAGATTTTTCCTTTGAATTTGTATTAAGACAACTTTAAATTCTTGTTGCAATTCCGTAAAGAACCTGCATACTTATTGTACAAATAACGGAATACACACAATAGAAAATCTTTTCTTTAGCATGAAATGTTTAGTTTTCAAGATAACTTCTAGTCTTTTATAAAGGCGGCCAGGGGCGTGGTGCTGATCACATCACCCCCACCTTCAGCCGTGATCAAGAAAGTGTGGGGCTAGTGCCGGATCTACAAATCTTGGCTCCCCCCCGCAAAATATTACCAAAGGGCCCCCCCTACCTACTTTCACACACACACACACACAATATATATATATATATATATATATATATATATATATATATATATATATATAAAACATATATACACATATATAATATCTGTGTGTGTAATTCTTGATCTCATGTTGACAAACTCACATACGATGTCACGGTATCTAGTGACATGTGAAACGCAGTTCGAGATAAATTATTTTTTGTTTATTGATTCATTTTATGCACAAACATGAAAGTGTGAGGTTTGATTTTATTTTGTGAATAAACTTGTATCCGACCCAGACGTCGGGAGTTGGGAGATGGGGTTTTTCTTGAGTGACAGCCGCCGCTTAGAACATGACATATTTGCACCAACGCGAAGATAAGGAAAGATTATTTTCGTCGCTACCAGGCTTGAGTCGCAGCGGGCGGGCTAACCCATGTTCACGGATGACCGGAGATATCCGCTGGACCCCACGCCTGCAAGTATCGAAGACGCCTCGGTGACCGAGTTTCAAGACAATGGACACAGGTCATTCGCATCGCCTCCAAAAGCGAAGCCAAGCTACCTGAGCGTGGGTTTCAACGGACGAATTTGATTCTCTTATAAATATACGGTGCTACCATCCCAGACACAGTTTTTTTCCCGGATTTCATAGAGAGAGCATCTCCGCGCTACACTCTCGCGTGATCATTGCTTTGTGTCCGTGAACTTTGTTTCCTTACGTACTGTGAGCGACTTCCAGATAGAGAGTTACCAGTGTGCGCCTTATTTTGGTGAAGATTACGCGGTGATTTGTTTTTGCCAAGCGTGGACTACATAAGGATGGAGGGCTAAAGAAGATAGAGAAGGAGGGGCCGTCGCTCCCCCTGACGCCTGCAACGACGCAGAAGCCAGCCAGACGACGCCAAAACCAAACACTGCGAAGCCAGCCAGACGACGCCAAAACCAAACACTGCCCAAAGCCCGTTACCAGAGAGAGAGAGAGAAGGACGTTTTCCAGCTCGACGTTCCAACTGAAGCCCGCTACCAGAGAGAGATGATTGCAGATCGACGTCCAATTGATGCCCGACACTAGAGATATCCCGACCGGCGCGTGACCACGTACACCCGACGCTAGTGGCAAGAGGAAAGCCCGAAGTACTAAGGAGGTGCAAGTACAAAAGATCGTCGCAATTATTCTTCGTCGCGATCGACCTTGGAGGACTATTTCACCACAAAGGAACCGTGTGCAAGTCCCGCGCCCAGGAGAGATGAAAGACCACGCCATGTAGCAGAGTCTGGTACAGTATACTTCAGAGGGTCTCATGTCCATGTAAACGTGCGTCGTCAGTATCAACACCGTACAGTTAACGCCGAAGTCTCACTTATTAGCAAAGTCACTCAGGAAACCCCGAAACTAACTTCCGTCTCTGACAATTTTTGGTATTGTTGTAAAAAAGGGTTATTTCATGTTCAGATGTTCTAATTTAATTGCCTGCATTCAGCGTTAGAAGCTCCATTTCATTTCTTTAATATTTAGTGTAAATTGTCAAAGTGTGCTCCATTTCTTGTGTAATCGACCGCCCCGTCGCGCCATTTAACTTGTCAATAGTTGACTGATGAGTCCTTTTTAATTGTGGAAAGCGTAGTTGTTTTTATTGCAAGGTCGTGTGCGTGAAATAGTATTATTTGTTGCATAGTGGTTTTTAAGGTAATTTTTGCTCGCGCCGACGATTAATTAGTGTATTCCGGCAGCTGGAGCCAGTTAAGTTTTTGCATCACCATGTAATTGAGTAGTTGTTCTCATTGGACGAGAGAGGCTGGTGTGCAATACCCCCGTCCGAGAAACTTGTATAATGTAGTGCTTACGACTCGATGCATACGTTCATTCGAACGAAAGATTTAACCACGCCGACCCAATTGTCTTAGTTAACCGCTTTCCGAGGGCTGGCACTTAAGTTAATTTAAAAGAGCACAGGAGCTGGCAGACAAATGCCCTAAATTCGCATAAAGGTTTAAAAATTAAAAGGAATGATATGTTAATGAGATCCGTGATTTGTATTTATACTTCATATGTAAAAATACCTCATGTGTGTGAAAGAGAGATAGAGTGAATGTTGTGAGAGTGAGGAGGCTTTGTAAACAGGTGTTGATTGCAATATTTTTTTTGTTGTTACAATATATATTCATTTTTTTACCGTTCGTCAGTGTTGTTATTTGACGTTTTTCAGATACCAGATATTATGCTATTAGTGTTTTATGATTGTTCGAATCTACATATCAAAGGTAAACAAAACAGTGTAACATTTCAAGGTATTAATCTCCGCCTCGCAATAGTATGACAATAAACGACCGTCTCAGTACCGAACTTGATAACTGGACCGTGAGTCACGACCGGTCTCCCGTACACATAACGACGTTTGGCCCCGTGCCGGGGTATGATTGACACGTCATTTCGGGGGCCGTGATCGCACTCGTTACAACGAGACCCTACAGGGTGATTGAAAAGTCCGTTAACACCCCATTTAAAAGTAAAGAAGTTAGGATGGGTACAATTGAGGACTATAAGTAGTAAACGTTGTAAGTGCCAAAAGCGAAAGTGTTGGGAAATCGCATCGTTCCGCACATCAGCCCGTAAGAATGTTCACACTAGTGACCTCTTTACACGCCCTTTGAACTACTTAGAGGGCTACCAGCCACTTTACACGTTTACCACATTATAAAGCATGGCACATTTCACAGTTTAACGTGGCAAACGGTGTTTCAATTATTTTGACACTTACATCGTTTACCAATTTTAGTCTTCAACTGTCTCTGACAGCAAAACATATATATCAGGGTACATCGAACTTTATTAGCTGGACAAAAAAATCACTGCAGTTGATTATGTAATTATACAACTTAACTTTTGACTTAGAATTTTTTTTATCATATTCTGTTTAAAATACTTATTCTTACAATCCGGTCATCGGGAGATGCGGAGATGACAAAGGAAAAATTATAAAAACATTGCATTTTAAACATTTTAGAGAAGAAGTGAATAAATAAGTCAGAATATTCGCATATTTGCGCGAAATTAGTCGCGTGACACGTAAGAGATTCGCTAAGTTCAGCGCATCGAAAGGGGAGCCCAGTTCTAACCCCCGTGCCTAACCGTCCCGTTACGTTTCCTGTTGAGTTCAATGGTGTCAGGTGGGCCAAGTCATTGCAGCAGGTCTGCGAATCCAAGGTCCTTCCGCCGCTCGTGAAGGTCTAGTCATAAGATACCCTTTTCCAGAACCTATGTTTACAGCGACGGTAGGGTTTCTGTGACTTCATCAAGACTAAACTTCCGAGTGTCTGCTATTTCCAGCATTGCAAACTTACACAGAATACATGAAAGTAATGGTGCATAGAAAAAATTATAAGTAAGCAAAAGCATAAATTTACCCAGGTTAGTGCTGGAAAGAACTGCAAGAAGACCAGTTCGGGATTCATTGTATTTCCTTCATAGTATTTCTCCTTTTAATTTTTTTTTATCCTGCGGTCCAAATATCGATTTCGGAAAAAAACGTTCTTGCTTTATAAAACACGAATTACTTTTTATTGTTTTGAGTAATTCGGATTTTAAATAACGTCCCTAATATTATTGTAAAAAATGTTAGCAATCTGAAATTTTGTATTTTCGATAGGATTTTGTTTTCCTATTTCGGAACATCTCATCGGACGGAAATGTATGGTAAACAAATTCAGAATTTGTCGTTTTCTTGAGATAGTGTGGACATGCGCTCCAGTACCGTGAGATATTATTATTACTCAGATACTAGAATATGTATCGCAAAACATATGGCATGCCCTTGGAGAAATATTGTCCCTCCCCCCCTCTGCCCCTGGTTGAAAGATTTACCATGACGTTTGGCATGTCTTGCGATGACTACGCTAAAATGTCACGCTTCGCCACTGTTATAATCACTTATAGGAGTTTAATATATTCACACACATTTACATAAAAAAGGAAGGCCAAAGATAAAATTTTCATCTGGGCGAGCGATTTTTTACATTTCCGAAGGGAAACAAAGGAGCCTATTTTGCAATGGACTGGCTCATTCAAGAGCATGAAGACTACAGTATTCCCATGCTTCTTCCTCTATTCTCGCACATATTCATTCATAATATGCCATGCGTTTTCCTTAATTCATTGTCAGTTTGAAAAAGGAAATACTGAAATAGTAAACGCACAAGAACAAGAAACACCCTCAAACTGAGTGATTCTGCCTATTTCAGAGCAGAATCCTGCGTAATTTCCGACCTGTTGTGTGCGAAGTTTCTGTGTGCAAAAGTTCTGTACGTAATATGTTGGAAGATATGCATTGGGCCCCTTATAAGGGGTGTCAAATGAGAACTGGATGGGCCCTGGCCCCTCTGCCCCTCTCCTTCGGTTTCGGCACCGTTGGTGATGTAATATATATATATGACATTATTTTCTCACACCTGTAGAATGATACATTTGTTACAATCATGCAGTCAAAAACTGTTTCCTAATTTAAGGTAGCTAGGTTGAAGAAACCTTCACCACAGCATTTCTCGTGAAATTGTAGTCTGATTTGATCTAAGGTCGGAATTTTTCCAGCTTTCTCCCAGCAAAAAGCTGATCCAGGGTTCACCCAGCATCAAATCAAATTGTATCCTTTAGGGGTTTAGGGGGGGATGCGGTCGGAGCGTGGTGCTGATCACATCACCTCCAAGATGTCCGGCATCGAAAATATGTAGGGCCCTGCCTCCTCATATCCTAAATGTGCCTTCATGGCACTGTGCTACATGCACAGGGAACTTTAACTTTACCTTTACCCGTGTATATTGTATTCGTTCCTGTATCTCTGAGTAACTACGTTTATTTTTTGTATGCGCATATACGAACCCTCTACTATGTAAATGGCTGAGGGTCCCCCTAAAGGCTTACTTGTCTCTGGGCCACCCCGCACTGCGGGGTTTTGCGGGTTGTAGATCCGGCACTGTGTGGGACCCTAACCCCACACCTCCTATACGCCTTCATGGCGTGGTGCATAGCACAGGGAGCACTTTTATAAAACGGGACAAATTGTGGCTTTTTAATAATATGGACGGGACGACCAGGACACACTTCTGAAACGGGACTGTCCCGGTCAAAACGGGACGTATGGTCACCCTAATTATCACTTGACTTTCCATCCAGAGCAGAATGGTCCACCATCCTTTTACCACCCGAAGCAAAGTGGGAGGGACGAAGCAGAGCGTGCAAAGGGCTGCTTGCTTTTTTGCAACCGCCCGCGATCGAACCTTCCCCCGCGGCTGAAATGCAACATGATTTCATAACAATATCGTGTCAAATGTTAAACGGCTTCGCAACACCCGAATTGGAAAGCGTATCGTACCGCTGTGGAGAGTTTTCGCACGAAACGAGAAACGCTGATTATGATAACGAGGTCGTGAGCAGGGCTGGACGGTTGCTTCGCTTCTTTTTTCTCTGTTTGCTCCTTTGCATTTCTTATTAGGAGAACTTTTGTTGTTTGCCATTCTTACTTTGGAACGCTGGCTACGAAAACAAGGTAATGAATTTACCTTGAACAAGTGAGGAACACTATCCCCGTAAGAAAGCTGCCTGTTTGAGCCAGTGGCGGCTCGTGGTCTGACTTTATGGGTGTGCACTTCAGCATCGTGTCCAGAAGAAGTGTTTTATAACCCTCTCAAATACTAGCTTTTTTCCCCGTCCATAATGATACTAAATGTATTGGTAACCCAAGTTATGAACACCTTTTACTGAAAAATAAGGCTATAGGAGAATTTTATTTCATAAAAAAATATTCATTTTTACAAATTTGAAATACCGCAGCGAATTTTCTGTCGATCACGAAAAGAGCGATGCTATTGGATAATGCACATTAGGTTGGGCGAGGGGGAACAGTTGCCCCCACTTTTTGCCAATATTGTCCAGCACTATGCTAAACCTTATCTACCAAGGGAAAGTAAACTGTCCTTTCAACCCCCCCCCCCCCTTTTTGGCACCTTGCCCCTCCAGTTTTGGAACCAATTGCCGCCACTGGGTCGAGCAGCGGATGTTGTAGATGTGGAATAGAAGTATCTCCTGTTTCCAGTTGTTGAACAAGTGTGAGTATTCCTTCGTATTTTTTTTTTAAATTGACAACAATTTTCTGCTAAGCAAACACAATATGCGAAAGATTCCCGCCATTGATCGAAATAGAAATATTTTATACACAATTGTTACACTCCATTGCCTACATTTTATGTTTTCTGAATAGTTTATGCTTGGAAGAGAGTAGAGGAATTGGTTGAAATATTTTCAGTAGATACAAACTGCAGAGCACTGCTTTTAACAAAGGACCTCTTAACGTACCCGTAACTTAGCAACATGTTAGATGTTAGGAAAGCCACAGTGTGTGGTTTATCCAGTGCAGATAAAGCGCATTGGTTCCTATCGTAAGTTCATTTCTATTATCCCAATGAATGGAGGGGGAGCACTGCATCATGAGATCAAAAGCATTAGAATTAATAAAGTCTTAATTTTAATCCTAATAGTATTTGCATCTTTCCAAAAGTAATAATTCGCTGTTCCTTTTCCAATCGGTAGGACGTTCGGTTATTACACTGGAGAGCTGGTTTCGATTCCCAGCTTGGTATATCTCGAAATATAGGATATTCCATCGAAATATCGCTCGTCCTCTCATAAATGTATACATGAGAGCGACTCCGTGGTGGTAAAGTTGGCCTACGAGCGTGGAACGGATTCCACTTCTTTCAGTATGGTGGAGATGTAAAATGTGTGTACCCCTCTCTACACCTACACGTCTGTCCTTCACGGAACGGTGCAAGGCGGATGGAAGAATTTTACTAAGGTAAGTCGCAATGACATTCCCATTTTTTTTAATTTAATTTTTTTTGCAACACAGGTAAACACAAGAAGCAGTGTTTTTTTTTAAGTAAATGTACAAAATTAGTAGAAATTACATTACAATGTGTTTTCCACGATTAACTTGTCACACATCAAGTTGTTACATTCCTCGGTTTATTCTCAATGGATCTACTTACTTTTATTCCTCTACGGCGAGCATGAGACTTATCAGCCTACTATGAAGCCCTCAGGTTGTGGGAAATTAGATAAGGATATGTTTACTTAAACCTTACTAACTCTCGCACACAAAAAATATATATAGATGTCAGTTAATGATAATATATTACACTTGCACTCGCAATTAAAATCCTTATTACAAACAAAATTGTATTAAGATCATAATTGTTCTTGATTACACAAATTAACACATTCACATTTCCAAAATCACTTTCATTATCCAGCAATATTCATAATATCTCTCACCTCACAACCAAGGTTATTAGAAGTATAGGTTGGGCCAATCCGTTGTTTACTCGTGATGACGAAACGACGGTAAGAGGTGAATTTATCCATGAAATAAATTCCAAATCTATGTGCTAATAGAATCCATCCGAGATTAAACGTAACGATGGACCTTTTAATTGACATTAATGTTTTTTTTTATTCCTTATCGAGGGGTGACGCTATTGTTAATTAATCAAGCGCCACGTGTCGGAGGTGGAGGAGGAGATGAGTCATCGATGACTCATGCACACGTGTGAGTTTGGAATTAATGGTTTTCCATTAGTGCACAAAAGATACTATTATGTATCTCGTTATTACCCTAACCTAACCCTATTATTGTACTTTATATATGCGTTACAGCCGGATATGAGTTATGGACGATTCAGGCTTCCGTGGGAGTTTGGAATTAATGGTTTTTAATTAATGTACAAAAGACACTATTATGGAGTTCGTTTTTTACCCTAACCTAACGCTATTGTTGTACTTTATATATGTGTTTCAGCCGGATATGAGTCACGGATGATTTATACAGATGTGGAGCTTGGTTTTAAGGGTTTTCCAATAATGTACAAAATACACTATTATGGTACCCGGTTCCGCCCTATTCTAACCCAAGGAACTCAGTTCCGGCCTATTCTAAGCCAGTTTATTCTTTTCTTATACTCGTTACGCCAGGATATGAGTCACGGATGATTTATACAGTCGGGGTACTTGAAGTTAATGCGTTTTCAGGACACGTTTTTTGGCCATTCTAAGCCAATTGATGGCGTCAGGCAAGGTTTCCAGGCGTCAATGACGTCATGTGGCGACGGTGCTAGATCATATTAGCTATAATTAAGAATCTGGATTTATCCGAATTCAATCGGTCCCGATGCGATCGGAGGTAAAAGATATTATAACACAATGTATGGCGTTAGCCTATTGAACGATGTAGCCTATATGAAAACGAAGTATACGGGCAGAATGCATGTTATTAATAATAATTGCTCTTAAAAAAAGGGAAGAATACCTTGACCGCAAGAAAACGCTACGAGGTTGCGAACGAAATTTGCACCAGAAAAGAAGAATACTTCATCCATCGTCACCCCAAACCGCGAGCGATCATTGACGGCCAAAGGGGGAGAAAATACTAAATTGTTATGTTCCCACATCGGTCTTCTTCCGGAGCTGAATGGAAGTCAGGTGCCGCCAATATTTTAACACGTTTGTATTGATTTTATTTGAGCTTCCAATTTTATTTTGTGGAAGTAATTTACGCGGCTTTTTTTCTTCCCCCTTTCGTAACATTGCAAAGACTATTTGACCTAAAGCTTAAGGAATTTGGCTGAACTAGGAACAATCAGTTCCAGTATATACAGGTTAAAGTGGATGCGATCCACTATTTGCCCTTATTTCTAGGTTGCGATCCACGGACCCTTTGATTATTGCCTTATAAACATCAGGATTCACGTAAAATTGACCAGATTTTTTACTGTTAGGGCCAATATTTCACATTTTTCGCGCATATTTACTCAGAAAACGCAATTTGAACGATTCAAGCAAGAGTTTGCATGGCAATTTATACACACAAACTGTGTTTCTTCAACTTTAGTTGAAGTTTAGGTTTATTTTTACTCTAATATCACAATTTCATCTATTCAGGCAACATTTTTTATTAAATTTTGGACTCACAAAGACATTTTTTCAACTTTTAACTTGTTATTTTAAAAGTTTATTTCCATTTTTTACTCAAATAACACAATTTAAGCTATTCTGGCAGGAGTGTTTATTACATTTTGCACTTACAAAGAGATTTTTTCAACTTTTAACTCATTATTCACAAGTCTATGCTTATTTTTTACTCTAATATCACAATTTCATCTATTCAGGCTACATTTTTATTGCAGTTTAGACTCGCAAAGATAATTTTTTCAGCTTCTTTTATTAATTTTTCTATTTATTGCCTTTTGTATCTTATAGTTATTAATTTTTAACTTTGAGTTTTGTTTTTTATTTTAAAAAAATCACTAATCACTAAGGAAGAAGTACTTTTAAGTAAAACTTTAGCCACAAACTTTATTATTACTTGGTGCGTACTGAAAGTCGTGATCAACTTTTTACTTCAGACGTAAATGTTCACGTAGAGCGATGCGCTGTATAAGACAGTTAGAACCATCTATTGTGACAACATACACTTGAAAGTGGGGTGATCGGCGCAGTACGTATGCGCATTAGCGAGTAGCGAGTAATGGCTCCGTTTGATACGTCGTTTCGCCAGCGTGCAGTAATTGAATTTCTGTTGAAGGAAGGTGCATCGGCATCAGATATCCACCGCCGATTGCAGGAAGTGTATGGTGATCAGTGTATGGCTGCCAGTAGCATCAGGCGATGGATAAAACATTTTAGAGGTGGAAACACAGACATCAGTAATCTCCCTCGCACAGGCCGCCCGAGAACTGCCTCGAACAACAGGAACGTGGCTCGCGTCCAGGAAATCATCCAGGGGAACAGGCGTGTTTCGGTTAGGGAACTTTGAGAAAACTTCGTCGTGCTATTCGTGAAAAACGTCCTGGCAGGGATAGTGTTATCCTCCAACACGACAATGCCAAGCCGCACACAGCACAGCTAACGAGGGATGAAGTTGCCAGATTTGGGTGGGAACTCCTTCGACATCCTCCCTACAGTCCAGATCTGGCTCCTTCTGACTTTCACTTGTTTTCGTTTCTGAAAGAATACATGCGGGAAAACAGATATGACACCAACAAGGAAGTGGAACTTGCCGTTAGGAGAATACTCAGACGTGCCCGAACGGAGTTCTACAACAGAGGAATTTTCAAACTTCCAGAACGTTGGCAAAAATGTGTCGATTTAGATGGTGATTATGTTGAAGACTAATAAAGGTATGTACTTTAACAGGCATATATTAGATTCTTTTTTGTACAGTTTACTTCCTTCTTGTAACATGTTGATCACGACTTTCAGTACGCACGATACTATTATTATTATAATTATTATTATTGTTTTTTTTATGTAGTTGTTGAATGTTGTTGTTGTTAGGGTTTATTGACTTACACTAAGCTATTTTTGGTTTGCTTCGTAGGAAAGTTTGTTTATTTTAGAGTTTCATCGGTATATTTTTACTGTTAGGGTTGGTATTGTTTCCTAAATATATGAGTAGGGTTCCATATATTTTTGTTCTTGCATGTTTTTCATATGATGTGATCAGCACGACTCTCCAAGTGTTTTTTTACTCTATTTTTCCATTTTATTGAGGCTTAGTGATTCCTTGAGCCACTTTATGCATGAGAGAAAGCTTGAAAATTTCGATCTCAGATAACCGTCAACCTTATGTGAGAGTATTTGCGAGTATATTTTAGACTTATTAGGTGCCACTAGAATATCTCTGCTTGCTTAATTTTTAAGTATGTTGCGCAGTTATTGTATTTTTTTCTTTTGCTTACTAGATAAACTGCACGAAATGTTTAATATTTATGCTTTTTTGCACTTATAAGAGGCCAAACTTTTACTGTAACTAAAATTATTATGTGTCTAAGGACTGAAACCCCTTTACCAAGAGAACTATAACTGGCCGTTTATTAATATTGTTTCTTTCTTCCCTTAAATATAACAATATAATGACAAATCACAGGCCAAGTCGATGTTAGCAGACGACTACGTGGCTTTTAAGTCCACCTGCCAAACTTTTTTATCCTAGAAGAAATATTTACCCTTATAGTCTTTTATTCAGGATACTTTTCAAGTATTACTGACTTTTTGGAGTGATAGACTTAATATCATGGGTTATTTGTATCTGTTATATTATGCGAGTCTTATTTTTGCTACAATCAGGACTAAATTCCACTGAATGAAGCTTAAAGCTTAGGCTCTATAGCACGTTGAATGGTTAATCACAGCTCAATATGAACTTTACAGAGGCTTGTAGGAGGCATAGGAACACTCGCCAGAGCCTTATTAGAGTGCAAGAATCACTTTCAGGGAGTACTACGAGGAAACGAAGTACAGGGTGGCTCAATAAGTCACTTAACACCCCCAGTACAAGGCCACTGCAGCGCGCAACATGGAAATGGTGATGACCAATCGTTATCAGGCCAAGGGGGAACCACATTGATGCCACCCACACGGTCGGCGGCCATCTTGATGTCCGCCCTCTTGAATGCAACTTCAGAATTTTAAATGGGAAGGGGGTCGTGTGACATATCAAAATGGGCTAGAATTTCACGAGAAATGCAATGGTGAAGGTTTTTTCGACGTATCTTTAACCAGTAAAACGTTATGACTGAATTCTTGTACCAATTTGCTCCTTTTCGAGGTGTTAGAAAAATGCCTTTAAATTTGTTTAGCGCTTTGGTAATGCATCGAGATCAAAGTGACGTCTATGGAGAGACGTTCGCATGCCATTGCACATTATTTTAATCGGATACATCCATGAAGAGCTGTGCATTATGAATGGTTGTCGCGAACAATTTACAGTGTGACGCTTCCATTGAATTAAAAGTCCTTCACAGTGACAAGGCTAATGTTTATGTTCATAAGGAAGTTTATAAACAGAATATTCGATGATTTTTATCTGATAACCCATTTTTGACAGATCAAAGCTGAATGGTTAGTGTTGGTAAGTTAATGGTGTGGCGTGCTGTGTGGAACACGATTGGTTAGTCAATTTTCCATCAACGGAACCTTAAATGCTTAGGGCTACTTGGATTTGTTAAATAAACAGTTTTTTCAGCCTTGCTTATGGAAGAAGGTACTTTTTACAGAGTTTTTTCAATAGGGAAGAACACCAGAACACTTATGGGAACGTTATGAACCAGTTTTTGTCCAAAGTTAGTTATCAGATGACAAGGGTCACATATTCTGTTTATACACTTCTTTATGAACATAAACATTAGCCTGCTGATGTTGTTAATTTCCTATTCGCAGGTGCTATGTATGATGTAGCTTATTTGGGTAATTATAATTCTGTACTGTAAATAGTCTTGGCTGTCCCTTTTTTTCCTATGTTGTTGAGTTTCTCCATAAGCATGCCCTGTTTTACTCTATTCTATGCCTTGTTGTGGCTCGATATCTGAGGTATGTTGCTGGTTGATATCTGACTTAGCTTGTTTGACTGCCTTTTATTTTTGCTATGGCTGTGGCTATTGATGTCCCTTTCTGAATTCCATGTTTGTTTCTGTTTATCCTTGTTGCTGCTTGTTATCTGAGTTAGCTTGTTTGACTACCTATTATTTTTGCTATGGCTGTGGTTATTGATGTCCCTTTCTGAATTCCATGTTGGTTTATATTTATCCTTGTTGCTGCTTGTTATATGAGTTAGGTTGTTTGACTTCAGTGCTATCCTTTTTTAACTTTATTGTTGATTGCTTTTTGTTTATTTCCTTATATGTTTTTATTTGTTTAATGAATCTATTTGTTTTGTGCCTTGTAATATTATTTACTATAGTAACAAAATTATTTTTAAAAATTGATATTTATCAACAAGCTTGTAAATTTCTTGTTCAGTATTGTCATAGTTAACTTATTTTGACTGCTATCTTTAGCAAGTAGCACTATTTTAGATTTTAATATATAAATTCATGAAAATTTACTGCAATTTTATATCAACTAATATATTTATTTTAACAACAATACCAAAATTGTACAAAAGTTCAAATAGCAGAAAAATTGTACTCTTAAAATATTAACTTCGAAAGAATTGTACTTTTAAAACTTTAACTTTGAAAGAATTGTACTCTTAAAATATTAACTTTGAAAAAATTGTACTTTTGAAACATTCACTTTTAAAAAATTGTACTCTTAAATAATTAACTTTGAAAAAATTGTACTCTTAAATTATTAACTTTGAAAAAAATTGTACTTTTAAAACATTCACTTTGAAAAAATTGTACTCTTAAATTATTAACTTTGAAAAAATTGTACTCTTAAAACATTTACTTAAAAATAATTTTGTTACTATAGTAAATAATATTACAAGACACAAAACAAACAGATTCATTAAACAAATAAAAACAGATAAAGAAATAAACAAAAAGCAATCAACAATAAAGTTAAAAATAGAATTTTTCGAATTACCGCACACCACTTGTTATTATTATTTATTTTAGTTCAGCACAAGATACATCTTCCAAGTACGTTGAACATAATATACTGTGCATACCAGAAAAGAAAAGTTCAAATGAGCATATATGTACGCTATATTTACACTAGGTTTGGTTTGAGTTGTTGTTTTAAGTCCAATTTATGCACAGTAAGGCTAATCGGGACTGGACCTACAGTTTAAAGTGGGATCCGAACCACTTGTGCCTCCACTGGGTATCGAACCCAAGACCCCTTGATTATATTTACACTAGGCTATGCACTTGTATTTTTTCTTCAGTGCACAACATGTTTCCGCGAATATATCAAAGTTTGCCTAACATGAAATTAGAATTAGAATTAGAATTAGAATTAGAATTTCTTTATTCATGGGCGAAGTTCAGCCTGTGGCTGCTCTACCACTTAACCCTCAAAATCTAGTACACTAAAACAAACAGAATACAATTACTACTATAACATAAAAATTCCATTACATTTTACTTCTAACTATTTCAGTAATTAACACACTAAAAAGATAAAAAGATAAAAAGATGAGATAAAAAGATAAAGATAAAAACAATTTTTCTCATTCACACACATCAAAATGTTCATCTTGGGTTCAAATCTGCTCATTTTTTGTTTAGATTTCAACGTAAGCATGCTGAATCTAGTCATGTGTACTGAGACTCTGTCCTTGCTCATATAGAAGTATTTTTGTTATATGCAGAAGCAGCTTTGAAGGATGACAGGAATATGGATTTTGAGAATCTGTCCAGAGTAAGTTTCTTAGAGTGTCGAGTCGTGTAGTTGTGTATGTCGTGTAGTTGTGTATGTCGTGTCTAAATTGGAGTCTGTCGTATAAGTATGTCGGTGTTTTTGTTTGCAGAATTTTGAATATGGTGCAAGCCAGATGTAGTTTTCTGCGTCGTGTCATATTCAGCCAATTAACGTCATTTAAGTAAGGCAGTATGTGATCCCTTCGTTTCAAGCTAAATGCAAAACGTATACAAGAATTCTGTACTTTTTTGTGCAATTTTAGCATTCTTTTTTGTTGAATTAACACCGTAAACAACGTCACAGTAATCGAAAATGGGAAGAACGAGAGCTTGAATAAGACGCAATTTAACATCAGTCGAAAGTAAATGCGATGATTTATAGAGTGATCTAAGTATACCATAAGCTTTTGAACTCTGAGACGTTACGTGGTTTTGCCAGTCAAGTTTCTGATTAAATATCACACCTAAGTTCTTAACAGTTGTGCAGTGTGGGACCCTCACATCATTAATATTAATTGATAACCCATTTATTTGAATTTTATTTAAGGCAGCGCTAGAACCAATTAATGTAAAGCAGCATTTACAGGGGTTAATTACAAGACCATTAAGTTTACACCATTTATAAATAGCATCAAGGTCACGGTTCAGGAGACCAATTGCTGGTTTTGAATTTTTGGGGTCTACTGGCATCATCAGCTGCGTGTCATCTGCATAACAATGAGGTACACTGCGTCGTACATTTAGGGGTAGGTCGGCGGTGAAGAGGGAATATAGAAAAGGGCCTAGAATACTTCCTTGCGCAACCCCTGAGGGTATCGTAAGGGGAGTCGATGTAGCTCCTGAGGGAAGCGTCACCGATTGCACTCGCCCAGTAAGGTAAGACTGGAACCATTTTATTGCTCCCGGCGAAAAACCGTAGTAACTCATTTTCGAAAGGAGTAGCTGATGAGATACAAGATTAAACGCCTTGGACAAGTCAAGCAAAACCAAGACTGCAGCCTTACTTTCGTTTAGCGTTTGTAAAATGCCGTCTGTTACTTTCATGAGCGCCGTTGCAGTGCTGTGGGAAGGTCGGAAACCAGACTGTACTGCAGGCAATATTTGATTTTTGGTAACAAAACTTTCTATCTGCTTGTACACTGCTTTCTCGATAACTTTTGATAAGATAGGTAATATACTAATTGGTCGTAAGTCGTTCATGTCGGTCACGTGTCGTTTCTTCGGCAAGGGCAGGATTCTAGCCTCCTTCCATGCAAGGGGAAAGGTGTTCTTATCTAACGAGAAATTTATCAAGTGAGTCAGAGGTGAAATAATGTGTGGAAGAATTAGCTTTATCATTTTTAGGTTTATGCCGTCTGTGCCACAGAAATTGGAACGGATTTTGGACACGAGTTGTCCAATTTCTACTTCTTTGACGGGTCGAAAGAAGAAGGTGTCGCCGTTTTCAGTAAATGTAGTTGTAAGGAAGCGTTCGCACTCTTCGAGGATGAGATCGGTTTCTTGGTTAGAGGGACTGGCGCTGTCAATAAAGTGGGTGTTTAACAGATGCGGATCATTTAAAAAGTGTGGGACACTCGGCTCCACCTTTCCGTAAATACCACATTTCTTTATCTCTTTACACATTAATTTCGAATCATGGACGTTTCTATTGATGTGGAACGAGAGGTAGGCTTTCTTCTCCTGTCTTATGACCGACGTGGTGAAATTCCGCAGTTCTTTATAATAATCCCAATGTGACGAATTGTTCGTCAGTTTATATTTTCTGAGAGCATTATTTCTAAGTTTCATTAATAGTTTGGTATTGTCGGTTACCCACGGTACTTTTTTCTTGGCTATTCGTGCAGTACGTATAGGGGCATGCTTATCGAAAATAGTCTTAATACCATTATTAAGAAAGTTTACTTTTTTTTTACTTTTTGTCAATACTCTCGAAATGCTTAATATTGTCCCAGTGAAAATGTTTAGCGTCAGTTTCAAAACTCTCCATATCGAACGATGAGTAGTTTCTGTACGAAATTATTTTGAAACGTTTGTCGGGTTTCTCAAGAAGGACCGTGATGTAAGTCAAACAATGATCTGAATTGCTGATCGGCACCGTTACTGTTCAACTTTGCTTTCACGCAAACTTGGCATGAAGTAATATTTCATTCTCTTAGGCAGTGGCGTGCCCAATGGGGAGTAGGTGGGAGTTATAACCCCCCATTTGGCCCAGTATTCCTAAAGAGAAAGAACGTCAAATGTAGGAAAAGATGGCAAAATGAGGGATGACTACAAAAAATTGTGTACGTAACCCCTCCCTTTCGAAAATCCTGGGCACCCCACTGCAGTCTCAGGTTAACATGCAAAGGCACGTTCGACGATGAGGATGAACGATGATTTGATTAAATACATTTCACAGCAAAGACAAATTCACTGTGCCATGTTTGTTTGTTTTTATTTTAACATATGATGATACTTGCATTCCACTTATGTTTCTGACAAACTGTTAATTCGTGAAAATAAGCAATAAATTTGATATTTCATAACTTGAACATTTGAAGCATTGATTGTATCATTCATTTGCATGTCAGAAGTTAAGTTTAAGATGATACAAGGTATATTTATTTAAAGTCATCCTCATACCTATGTGGGAATTATGTAGAAATTAATGAAAATAAACAGTAGTGTTAATCGTGACAATATATAGTGTGAAGAATTTGTGATATGAAGCCTCGCAGCAGTGGTCCTTACCAATCATATGAAATATGAATTGGAGAAAGGTGGAGGAATTGTGCGCTCCTAAGGATAATTACTCATGACCGGGCATGTAATGGAGTTAATCGAATTGTAAAGACACATAAATTTTGACTGGAATACTTTCAATCCGTCAATACTTTTTCCTTCAGGGCAGAAATATACATAGTTTTCTTGAAACATTAATTTAAAACAAAATCCAACTACAAATATTAATTCCTTGATTTCCATTCACTTGATCATACAAGTATACATTTCACTATGATATGGGATATGTCAATAATATTAATGTCTAATTTTGAATACAAGTAAATTAACCTATAGTCTAGTTATATCTATTAAATTAGTAAAAACAATTTTGTAATAATAAGAAAAAGTTTTAAAGTTAATGTCCATTAATGGAAAATGTGACCCAAATAATCTTCTATAAAACAAATGTTACATTAGCAAGCTCTTTACTGTGGTTCTAAATTTAGATGTATTTTTATTCTTGAATAGATAGATAATAGTAGGCAAATTGTCCATCGCTATTTTTTTTTCTACATCCTGTGTTGTTTTAAATAATGGAAAGCAGATGTTGTCCTCTGCTTTTTTCAATTTGTGATCACCAGATTTGGGAAAACAGACTGGAGGAAAATGGTGATGGGCAATTCACCTACCATTTCTTTTGCCATTGGTGTACAATTCTCTCTCGCTTTTCCCTACATATTCACATAAAGCAATAAAAATACAAACTGCTAAATTTTCATTCTATTTTGGTTATTTATTAAACGGTACGTGTTTGTATTTATATTTGATAAATTTACTATGCTCTTCTGGCCATTTAAGTCAATTGAGATGATGAAAAAGTGATAAAATAGATGAATGACCAATCACAGTTCCCCTTACTTATAAAGCGACCACAAGAAAAAAAACCTTCGTCGAAAAGTCCCCGCGCACCTTTCTTCTCTTCCCTTCCACTCGGACTATAAGAGAGCATGCTCCACTCTCCCCCTCCCCTCCACAATGGAGTACGGTGCACAGGAGTCGCGAGTCTTAGCAGGTTTCTTTGCTTGTGGTACCACTATAATAGTACGCGTAATATAAAATTATATACTCACCTCACTTAGTTCCCCGGCAATTCAATCTATAGGTGTACGTACACTGTATATAACACACCTTATTACTGACTTCCTTGACCCTGGATGTACAGGGTCAAGGAAAACAAAGAAATGAGCATAATTTTCTCTTCGGAGAAGATGTTGAACCTAAACCAAATAGAACGCAAATAATGAATTCGACAATGTAAATTGATAAGATTTAGTAAATCATTTGATGAAGTGAACTAATTATGAGTGGACTAATCGCAAAGGACATAATCAGCTCAGATCCTATTACTTCTTCATGGTATGTGACGTAAAGTTCCCGCCCAACCGTTTGACGGCGTTAGTGGCTATCGTATCTCCTTTTCCACAGCCTGTAGTACACATCCTCATCTAGACATTGTTCTTGTCCTGGTGTTTAATATCTATATACTGCAACACTGTCGTTCTGTCATTTCACGTGACTTCACATTGAAGTGATGCATTCACTTGGCCGGTTATACGTCATCGGACACAAAAACTTCAACCGTTACCATGGATATGGGCCAGGGCTGAGAAGTATCTCACAACCCCACAATCAAATGTTTTAAGGTTAGTCCATAACCATAACAGACTACCCAATTGAACAAAACAAATTACGGCATCATAGAATTTAACATATTAAACATATTAAACACTTAAAATAATACAATAAGTGGGTGCGTATCAAAGTCGTTAATCACACTCCATCCAACTCTTCGCAGCATGTGGGAGTCAGTTTCCATTATGGCTGCTTTGGTGACAGTAACACCGCATGGACTGTGCTTGCACATCATAACAGAGTAGCTAGTGTTAGTCAGTAATTCACACTTGCTACAAGGAGTTTTATTACCGCCTTATTGTGTGTTATACAGTGGCATATTCTCCCATGTTATCTGGTTTACGGCACGGTAAACCAACTTTTATCACATATATAGATATTGCCACACATTTTGAAGTTGTCGGACTTCTGTTTATGTTTGACTTGCAAGACTGCATTGGTGTTTTATTTCAATAAATATATACAATAAATAAGAATTGTAGCAATAAACCAGGTCAAATTTTCAGAATACACCACGATTAAGTGGAGAGCGTACACTGAATCAAAATTGTTTGAAATGTCCTAACAAGTATACGAAACTTACAAAGTTTGCTAAGAAAGTAAGTTTACTCAGAAATCTGTGTTTCATAAAATTTGAGTAAGATGCATTGTACTCAGGAAAATTATTTTTGAGTCACTATGTAAAGATTTGTGTTGTACTATATTGGTAGCAAGTACTAAATTGTGAATAATTAAACATATTTAAATTAATAGGATTTTTATCTCGACAACAAGACATTACAATTAAGGCAATTACATTTCTTGACCCTTTAAAATCGCGATTTCTCTCAGGAAGATCATCATATTGATTATTCAAACATGAAATTATGCGAATCAATTACTTCAATAATCAGTTCACCAGGATAACAAACACGACAATTATTTGGTGCACTCGAGTTCTACACCCTTATAAATGTTAGTGCCACTGAACCGAACCATTTTATAGGCCACAAGTTACATTTTATTGAAGACTGTAGAGGCTTGCATGAGATGCACCTTGGGTGAAAAATGTACACTTACTCTGAGGAAAGATTTTAATTTTTATTTTGAATTTAAAATTTTGGGTGCGTCAGCACTTAGGCTATTTTGCACCCGTCACTTTATACGGAGTCCATCCCCTTACCTGAGCTAAAATGTAACTAATAACACATATGTAACTTTGGAAGACTAAAATATTCTGACTTAGGTTAACATAACTAAAATAAACATAACTAATGTCGTGTCGTAACTAAAATATTCTGACTTTGGTTAAAAGCTGAGTAAAGGGGCACTCAGCACACATAAGGACAACACACAGGACAACACACAGAATTATACTGGCCAGGGCCAGTCGCCAGAGCCTCGTTCGTCTGCAGAATGCAGTCCAGGGTGTACTACGTGGAAGTGACGTTGACAATTGGGCATGGAAGACCGCCCTTTACACCCCCCTCCCCCGAGGGAAGAGAAATCGCCATAACCAAGACGTAGTAAATAAAACATTATTAATCTTTATTCTTTCCCTTCTTCACCTTTTGAGTACATGTGGTTATCCTTTTGACTGAGGACGAAATCAACACGACATTAAATTAGGGTATTCCTTCCTTTTTACCACCTTGTAACCATTCCACTGTTTGGTTCCAAAACTGAAGTTCGTGAGCAGTGGAAATTTGACAAGTGAACCTGACCCACTAGAAATTGTAAATGAAATAATATTTGAATATAAAAAAATATGTTAAAAGATGCATTATTGCTTGAGACTATTTATTAAAACATCTTGTATTAACTTGATATTTTGTATAATTTTAAATATGTTATGTGTACGTACACATATACAGGGTGGGCACAAAGTCGCTTTCCCCAATAAATGTATTTCTTCATTTATTGGGGAAAGAGACTTCGTGCCCACCTTGTACGTACACACATACACACTATGCTCCCTCACCACTGTATAGTGTTCAAATTGAAAATAAAAGTTCTGCAATTGAGCGTTCTGATATTTTTGCAGTGGGATAATATTGAGATATCTTGATTATGCATTTTTGTTTACCGGACGACTAATAAATACTCCACAACCAAGAACGTATTTACGGGATGTCATGGGGGTCCGGACTCCCACCAAAAGACTTACCAAATAATAAAATTAAATAATGAAAATATACTTGTTTAGCCTTTGTTATATAATCAATGGTTATTTATTCCCTCTGAACTTATTGGAAGGCAAGTATTATATTGGGATCATAACAGTACCAAAGATTTGTGCACACTGCTACGTATGATAAAAAAATGAATATTTATTGAGCAACAAAAAATCCAGTTGACGAAAAGTAAAGTTCCTGATTAATATCTTATGCATATAATGCATATCTATTTGACATTACTTTCCTTGCCAGCCCATATTAACTACACATAAGCTAGATAATGAATACCTGCTGTTATATTATTATCCTTTTTTATCTATTTGTATAAATTTAATAATAACAATATAATACTATTTGCATATTTGAATTAATATTATTTTTATTTAATAGTATAATTATTTCAAGTTCAACATTATTATTATTATTTCTGGTTCTCTTGGTTTGAAACCCTCGCCCCCGAAATACATTTCTAGATACGTGTCCGTCCACAACTACATATGAAATTGCATCTTTGAAGTAACAATGGCAAATAAAGGACTTTTACGGTCGGCCTTGATAATGGCCTGCCTGTCTTCATGGCGCGGAAATGATTTTTGTCACGACTTCATTAACCGTTCTAATTCTGGAAATGCAAGGCGATCCGGACGAATGGTTAGGATAAAATTACTTAATAAGCATTGCATTAGAATTTACATAACATTATATTTATTGTACATTACAAAAATAATATAGGTACACATCGTATACAAGATGTATGAAATAATACAAAACTAATGCCAACGAAAATAAATGAATCACATATCATTCTTTATAAAAGAATACATAAATATTTACAAGATGGAACAATGACGATGGATATTTAACCATGATAAGCAGCGCCAACAGCAATGGCTGGCTTGGCAACAACGGCCGGAGCTGCTGCCACCTTGTGGACGGATGGACCGCTCCTCCCAACCACAGCGTTGAAGCCATTATGCTCGTCGGCAGCGTAGTCAACTGTTCGAACGTTGCCATCGGGCTCCACGAGGCTGTAGCGGCCCTTCACGACGCCCCCGTCCCTCGTCTCCCATTGGTCTTTGATGTCTCCTGTGGAAAGGTCCTTCACGCCGTAGTCGAATGCGTATCGTGGGTAAGACTGGAACAACACGGAGAAGAAATGTTTAAATGAACGAATCTGTCGCATAATTTTAACAGGGAAACAGTACAATGCTACCACAATCTAAAACTTTCAAGAATGTTCATGTCCCAGTAGCTATCGTGCAATTATAATAATTTAAAATTCTGAATTTCCGACTGCGAGAAATATAGTAGCTTTCGAATGGGGCTGTTCAGGCAATGCTAATTGTAGATGGCAGCACGATAGTTGTGTCGTTGCGCTTGCGACAGATAATTGTTCTCCTATCAAATTACACGGGAAATTGCATGCAAGATGTGCTGTTCTTACAGTACATTACACGTTATATGTGATTTTAAATTGAGAAATTATGTCACAACATAATTGCTTTAGAACTAGAATTTTTAAAACTATATGTGATCGCAAACAACAAGGAAAATATAGGAACTCAAAGAAAGAAACGTTAATATTTCTATAGTATTTGTTCTTGTTAATTACAAATTTCTAAATTTAAGTGCTTGAGTTAGTATAATTCATAATTATTCATTGCTACTGTATTTTTCCATAGCTGTTGTCAATAATTGACTTTCTTAAGAATAAGTTTTATTTCTTGACATGAGTAGTGAAAATGTTGCTGCCTTTTACACATAAATTTATTGAGAGGAATAGATATTTACAAAGAATCTTATCTTCTGTTTCACGTCCCGTAACCTCTAAGCCGTTGTTATTTACAGGATTTTGAAAGTGCAGCAGACAAAGAAAAGGGAGAAGGTAAAGTACAGAAGAAAATATTTTTATTAGATTGTTTGTATCTTTCGTATTTGAGAAATTTATCCCATTCCAACACACACAGATGAATTTCACATACTTGCAAATCAGTTTACTAGTGTTTGGAACGAACCAAATGACATAAAGTTTACAAGTTCATTGCTCTTTGTGCATCAACATAGGCTATTTATCTCATCCGAGCTACCATGACTTTGCGCTTTAATATACAGGGTGTACAGATGAACCTCCGAACCTGAACACAATGTTAAAAATCAGAATATCAAGTTACGACAATCCAGTATTTTGTATTTGGTTACATATACGCTCAAGTTTGTGTATGTGTGTGTGTGTTTTTTTTACCTCGCACGCGTCATGCTTTGCAGCGCTATCGTCACTTTTGTGAAAATTGCGTCTTCTCAAGTGAAAACACACGCTGTGGTCTGGTTTGCGGAGTCAAAATCAATTGTTACGTTGCAGCGTAAGTCTTTAACAAAACGCCGCCAATGGACAAGAGCATCATTGCATGGTACAGAAGTTTTCTGAAAACGGGGAGTGTGTTGAAGAAGCCAGGGGGGCGGGGAGACACCACTTTTCCAGATCGTTGGGTCGGGCGAGGGGGCCCTATCCCCTGGCCACCACGTAGCCCAGATATCACTACTTGGACTTCTTCCTCTGGGGGTATGTTAAGAACTCAGTTTACTCAACGAAGGTGCGAAACGTGAATGCTTTGCGTGTTCGAATTGTTGCTGCCCTTGATACCATCCCTGACGACGTGCTGTTCCGGGAAGTACTGTAGAATACCGGCTGGTCATTCTTCGTGTCACTAAAGGTGCTCACATAGAAGTGTGTAATTTTTTGTAAGAAACTTTTTAAGTTGCTACTTGTAATAAAATTACCAAAAAAGTTGCAGGTGTGTTCGTTTTAATTTCCCATCACTTCAAAACCCCGGAGATTCATCGTGTACACCCTGTATTATTTCCTTGCTTCATAAGAAACGTATTGACACGCTACATTCTGTTGTTAGGCGAGAAGCGATTCACTTCTGTGAAAAGAAGATTTTAATAGCACTCAGTGAATTAAATTATTTTCGGACGCAAGTACGCTCACTCTCTTACAATATTTGAACAGTCGAAGTCAAATATAGAATACAAATTGTCTATTTTCATTTTCATTCGCTTTTGTTTTGCACCCTATACATGCACAGGGGATGGTTTGCACATATGTTGGAGAGGATTTTTTGTTGACAATTTCTTCTCTCCCCATCCCCTGAAAATCAACATTACCCCAAAGAAATTGAATGATATATTATTGGTGGACAATTTGGGAACACAAATCTTCGAACCTTCTACTATAGTGGACACTAGACATTATTTATTTCTCGTCAATTTTCAGTATTGGAACTTAATTTTAGGGTTCAAAATTGATAGTTGAAGTCTAAAATTGGCAAGTGCCACAATAATTCAAAAACTGTTTTTCACGTTAAACTGTGAAATGTGCCATGCTTTATAATGTGGTAAACGTGAAAAGTGGCTGGTAGCCCTCTAAGTAGTTCAAAGGGCGTGTAAAGAGGTCACTAGTGTGCACATTCTTACGGGCTGATGTGCGGAACGATGCGATTTCCCAACACTTTCGCTTTTGGCACTTACAACGTTTATAACTTTTAGTCCTCAATTATATTATTCATCTGTCAAATGTTTGCAAAAGTAATGTAAATTCTGGATCTGTAAGTTATACAATATTGTATTTAAAAAATGAAATTGTCTTAGGCTTTAAATAACGTCATCATCCATGTTGCTACAGTCACCTTTGGCGTTGGTCTCGCGTCATTTCTCTTTTCCTTCGCCTCTTACTTCGAACTGTCCACTTTCAGCAGTTCTTTTGCTGCATTCCACATGCTGTCTTCCCATCTATGTCATGCATGTCCAGAGGTCGATCTACGAACATCTATCCTTCCAAAGCTTCCTTGGAATACTTGTATTTATTCCGATTGCTTGTCCTGCTTGTTGTAACTTCTTAAGTTTGACGTCTGATGCTACATCTACAGTATATCGTATTTTTGGTGGATTTCTACAGAATAGCTCATTTACCATTCATGTCCTCCTCCTAACAGTTCAAAGGGCCTCCCCGATGGCGCAGTGGTAGCGTCGTCGCCTTGTAATCAAAGGATCAAGGGTTCGATACCCGGTGGAGGCACAAGTGGTTCGGATCCCACTTTAAACTGTAGGTCCAGTCCCGATTAGCCTTACTGTGCATGAAGTGTACTTAAAACAACCAATCTATTAATCTTAACATTTTTTCCGCTCAAATGCACTTATTTTGTTCTCATTACTTTATGTGAGTCCAGGTTTCATATTTTAAGTCGGTATTCGTTTCACCATTGTTTTGTGCAATTTTAACAGGACCTCCTGGGACCACACACTGTTTCGTTTTAACATCATTTTTAATGCACAATTTTCAAATACAAATTCTGGTCGAATAACGCGAGTATTGGATGTAATATTTAGTGGTAATCGATGAAATCAAATAATTTGATAAAGTTACATACACTATGATAAGCAGATCAACGGTTATCTCGAGTACATAATCAACCCATACTTATTTGCTGGTTTAAATGCATGGGGACATTTAGATTAATAGTGATTTTTTATTGATATTGAAAGTTAAATATCTTCTTGATTTCCGTGAATTGTATATTGACTATTGTAATTCAAAAATTTTAAATTAACTTAATGCAACGTCATATTCTAGAAATAACCGTTAGATTTCTTATCATAATGTATCTAAATTTATCAAGTATTCAATTTCATTGACAATCATCCTATATTTCAATTCCAAAAAAACACATTTCAATATACGAAATTTTGAAAGTTGAAAACGTAAGATATATAGGCGGTATAATGTTAAACTTACCAGTCTGCACTTTCTTATGAAACTGCACATTCGTAGTGAGCATTTTTTTTATGATAATGATGATGATGAAGAGATGGGTTAGAGACAAGGTGAGTTCTACAAAATATTTCAATTTCAGTTAACGTCACTCTCATGTTCACCGCAGCTAACAAACTGACGTCACTTGAGTCTTTGAGAACTAAAATTAAGCGATCACACCCTGAAGCAACTTCTACAACTAACAAACCTACTAAGGGACAAGCTAAAAGATAATCCATCCACCCTCCACGAGAAAGGATCGTTAATTTTCTTCTGTACTAGTTTCGTCAATGCAGCACGGGACATGACTGTAGGGGACTACCTTATAAGCTATATGTATGAATCGTATACTTACATAATAATCTATCTGCTTAGTAACAACTGCTGGAGCTTTGGCAACAGTTGCCACAGCGACTGGGGCCTTAAGAACGGGTGCAGCAGCTGCATATGTGGCAATAGCTGGGGCTGCTGCAGCATACCTGGCTACTGGAGCTGCTGCTGCGTATGTTGAAAATACAGGTGAGGCTGCAGCATACTTAAGAGCTGGTGCGGCTGCGTATGTTGAAACTGCAGGAGCTGCAGCAGCATACTTAAGAGCTGGTGCTGCTGCGTATGTTGAAACTACAGGAGCAGCTGCAGCATACTTAAGAGCTGGTGCGGCTGCGTATGTTGAAACTACAGGAGCGGCAGCATACTTAAGAGCTGGTGCGGCTGCGTATGTTGAAACTACAGGAGCAGCTGCAGCATACTTAAGAGCTGGTGCGGCTGCGTATGTTGAAACTACAGGAGCGGCAGCATACTTAAGAGCTGGTGCGGCTGCGTATGTTGAAACTACAGGAGCAGCTCCAGCATACTTAAGAGATGGTGCGGCTGCGTATGTTGAAACTACAGGAGCAGCTGCAGCATACTTAAGAGCTGGTGCGGCTGCGTATGTTGAAACTACAGGCGCTGCAGCTGCATATTTGGCTACTGGTGCACTAATACTATATGAAAAGGCTGGAGAGGTAGCCGCGTACTTAATAGCTGGTGCAGCAGCATATGTTGAAACTACAGGAGCTGCAGCTGCATATTTTACAGCTGGTGCAGCCGCGTAAGCCGAAACTACCGGAGTTGCAGATGTGTATTTGGCAACAGGTGCACTAATACTATACGAAATAGCAGGAGCAGCTGCTGCATATTTAACGGCAGGTGCAGCTGCATATGTTGAAAGTACAGGAGCAGCTGCTGCGTACTTAACGGCAGGTGCAGCTGCATAGGTTGAAAGTACAGGAGCAGCTGCAGCGTAATTGATGGCAGGTGCAGCTGCGTAGGTTGAAAGTACAGGAGCAGCTGTCGCGTACTTAACAGCAGGTGCAGCTGCATAGGTTGAAACTACAGGAGCTGCTGCTGCATATTTCACTGCAGGTGCAGCGATACCGTACGAGAGGGCTGGAGCAGATGCAGCATAGGGTACTGCGGGTGCAGCAGCGTAGGAGGAGAACAGTGGACCAGATGCAGGGAATCCAAATGCAGGGCCATGGTTCAAGTGGGCTTCCGTTGCAGTGACTGCTAGAAGCACCACAAGAAATGCTACCTGCAAGATAGAAGAAAAAGAAAAGTAAATTTTCGTAACGTATAATGGTAATACATACACTAATGTAAACAGTTATGAGGATGCAGGTAACTTACAATACGAAAAACAAAGCAATATTAGCAATTCTTTTTTATCTGAAAGTGAAGAGTGGTGGTAAGAAATACAACTTGAACGCACGATGGTGGCCAAATCCGGAGTGATACAGGGGTGCAAAATTAATATGTTGTTAAGAATCCTTTTAGGAAGATAATAAAATTTGTTCCAGCTTTCCCTGCTTTTTCTTCCTTATTGGACCCCAAAATCATCCCTTGTTGACTGGCCTGCCTATACCTATACGTTACTTAGTTGGAATGTTGAGTTTGTTAATTTTTAATTTCGTCAACTATTTAGAGTTCCACAGACAACTAATATTAGAAGGACAAATAGACTAACCTGTAGATGTCAACCTTGCAACGAAATTTTAAAAACTGATAAATTTTTCAACTAAATAGCCACATGTCAGAGGGGGCCACTCCGCAACTTGCACGTTATTGGCTAGAGCTTGTGACGTCACCAAGCGGACACGAGCGGAAGAAAGCTATGCTGAGAATGTAGCAAATGGCCCATGAAACGCTGTGTTTTCATGCATCTTTTGATATTATACACCAAAGCTGTTAATTTAATTTGACAACAAGAGATCAAATACGCGATAGAAAAATACATTTATTCCGAAACAATGCATAGTTTATTTTCAGACATTATTATGCGTGATATCTTGTCCCTGTAGGCTGTAGTCCACTGCTGGCTTTTTTTCCAGCTAACCTATTGCATTTATTTTAAATGTCTAATTCTAAGGAAAGTTCTTGTCAGGGTATATTCTGATACGACTTTTTACTGAATATCCTGGAATTTCCCTTTAATATTTTTTACGTTACATTTCAGATTCTCCAGTTGATCGCCAGGATCAATTTTTTTGAGGATATAGTTTTATTTGTATTTTCGTTATTTAGCGTCTTCTTTCACTTCTGGCTAATCGCGACGAACAGGATGAGTGATGATTAGTTTAAATTGATGAAGCGACACTCGCAGGAGTCGAATCAAGCACGTGTCCAAGGTGGGAATCAGGGGGCTTCAGCATCCCTTTCAGGAAATTTTTCAGTTTACGCTACATAAAATTGGGTTCATGGCTTCTTGAATAATGTATGATAATTTGAGAGAAATAATTATCGAGACAAGACACAGAATGTTCTATAACCCTGTTATTGTCAATAACGCCAAGGTGGAGATCAGGTGGCTCGAGCCCCCCCCCCCCCCAAAGGATATTTTTCAGATTACACCAGATAAAATTAGGATTTTGGCTTCTTGAATAATGTGCCGATAATATAAGCAGAGAAATACTTACCAAGGTGACACGGAATATGTTCTATAACCCTGTTGTTGATAATATTGCATTAAAACTTTTCTTGCACTTTCGGTGTTGTCGCAGCACTATGTAAAGACTTGTCAGCATTTGGAAGCTGCAAACGTAGTGCCACACGTAGGGCGATTCATTGTAATTTTTTAATCTCTGGAAAGCTCGAGAGGGAACGTTCTTGAATAAGAGAGGGAGTCCAACTACTGGCAACATTAACGAATCGTTTTATCTGCGGAACGTTCTAGAATATAATAAGGTTAAAATACGCGGCTTCAATTTCCAGGTTGATCTGTACAACAGAATCTGTTAGTGAGAATTCAGAGGTAAGTGTGACAGTTCATACAGTCGATTAGTGATCAGTCAGTGTCCATTGGTGGCTTTATAAGATCTAGTGATTCGAAAATGAAAAGGACTAAATACCGTAAAGTAACGAAGTCTACTACTAGGTCCAGTTCGGGTCCGAAGCTGAAGATATTGACGACAGCGGAACTTCCGGAGCATCAGTGAAGTGCTAGTTCGGTTCGTGGGCCGAAGAGATGAAAGGTCTCTCTCTAAAGTGAATATTTCAGCAATACCGGGTATTGGAGCAGTTTATTATTATATATATACTCGTATAATACCAACAACAACAAGTACAATAATGGCATTGATATTATTATTATTTCTACTACTACTAGTGGTAGTAGTTGTATCAAAGACGTTATTATCCTCTTAAATTACGCAAAAAGGGGGTAGATGTGTGTGCTAAAGCATTTATGCGGAACAAACTATTGGAAATATTTTTTCAACACCAGCAACTTTACATTAGCTAATAATGGAAAACAAGCACACAAACTGTATTTTTGAATAGCAGATAATGCATTCCGAAGATATTTTTTGTACGTATAACAAGTATAACTTTCATGTACAACATATGTTTTACACATATACAACATGGAGCGACATAAAATAAGAAAATACATATGCAAAATGATAACACTAAATTATGTACGTATTCAAAGTTTATGCAATACATATATACAAAACATATTATTTAAATACATTACATTACAGAAAACAATTACATTGCGAGAAAAGCGAGAAAGAAATTTTTTAGATACAATTTTTGCAATTGAAAACAATATTGATTTAATAGGGAGCAAATAATATCACATGGCGCCAAGGCATTCTCTCTTTCACAACTTTTTTAAATTTAGATCATTTGGCGCCCATGGCCGACTCCCACCGCCCCTTATCTACGGCTCTGAACTTGACGAGACTGAGAAAAGTAGGCATTGCAAGCGAAGCGAGCAAGAAAATATTACGAAATGTATTTTTATTTGTATAAAATTTGAAATAGAAGGGGGCAATTGCTCCTCTGTGCTCCTTGCAGGTGCCCTTGGTCATCAATGTTTGCCCCTCCTAGAATTAACTTCCGTCGAAGGTTGGGGGCAATGTCCCCCGCGCCCCATGTGGTTGCACCTCTGAGTAAGTCCGAAATTTGGAGGAACGAATTGAATCAATCCTGCTGCAGAAACTTGTTTTTTGGGAAGGGATGGTTATTTTATTCCAGGCGATTTTCTTCTATTATTATTGCACATGGGAAGAGCACAAACAGGGCGATTTGTAGTCATTCTACCGGCATTCAAGAAAAGGTGTGTATAAGTAAAAATCGACCCATTTATCTCAAGCTTCCGTATACGCTAACGAAACAAATTCCATTCTGTCCTCTTAATGACGTCATAGCGCGCATAGGATCATGGAAAATAATCTCGGAACCTCGGGAATGGCCTACCTAATAAAAGTACCTTGGCCACATGTGCTGTAAGTCCTATAAATCATTGTTGAGTGGAGTTGAGATTTTTCAACAGTCTCACAATATCTATAGCAACAAGATAATGGAAGTAGGAAGAATGATTGATTGATATGCTTTATTTTATTTCGCTTTTTGTGCCACGTTTGGATAATATGCGAAGATGGGGGATGAGTGATGATATAATGAAATTGGAAGTAGGAAGAAATCTGGAATAATTGCGATGAGGATCATAGGCAGACCCTCTGATTAGGTCAATGCAAAAGACTTGATGAAAGTTTAGTCGGAAAAGAAAAACCTCATTTTATCTCACTCTTTTAGTTTTATTGCATTGATGGGTATATATATATATATATATGTATGTATGTATGTGTGTGTGTGTGTGTGTGTGTGTGTGCGTGCGTGTGTGTGTGTTTGTGTTTATATATATAACATATTATTTTAATACATTACATAATCAATTCATCCGCCCCATAACAAACTAACAGCAAAAATGATTAAATTGTTTCTGAAATGTGCGCGCTCCTTTTCCTCCAAACCAAACTGTTATAGCAGCAATTGTCTGAGTTAGTTGTTTTTACTTCTGCCTCTGGTAATTTACAATGCATTACAGAAAAGAAAGAAATTTACGAGTGAAGCGAGCAACAAAATTTTTCGATCCAAATTGTATTGATTTAATAGGGCGCAAAAAATGTCATGGAATGCCATGACATTCTCTTTTACAATTTATCTCATTCACATCGTTTGACGCCCAACGAGAACTCTCGCCGCCCCCTAGCTACGGCTGTGAACTTGACAAAACTGTAAGAAAGGCAGATATCGCGAGCGAAGCGAGCAATAAAATTTTCAGGAAATGTTGGTTTTATTTGTCTAAAAATTGAAGTCGAGAGTGCAATGGCCCCTCTGTGCCCCCCCTGCAGGTGCTCCTGGCCGTCTGGAAGAAATAATGCAAGGAAGACGTGAAAACCCCTGAGAGCCTGCTATGCCCCCCCTGTGGAAAATACAGAACATATTCCTACCTGGAATTCTCACTAATCTTTACAATTATATCATGTGTTACTTACTCTAGCAACATAACAAAAACACTTATTGATTTTGCGATTTATTAAGGTGTGTGGGATTCCGAATAATGTCGTAATAGGATTAGGGGGAGAAAATCCCTTCCTGATTCAGACTGAAGTTTGAACTGCTTAATCTTTAGTTTCCGAAGTCTACCTGTTGGTAATAGTGATTCATGTGGTAGAGAGAGGGAATGGATATTTGATTTTTGTTACTTAGCGTTGCCTTTCTGCCACTTCGAGCTAATCCTGACAATGAGTGATGACGTGAAATTAATGAAGAGAGACTCACAAACAGTGCTGCAACCACAGCAGGGGAAGGGGCATTATCCCCCCTCCCAATTTTGGTAGGAAGTCCAATCTAGGGGGGGCAAACATTGAAGTAAAGAAACATGACTAGCAGAATCTAAGAATAGCCGTACAAATGATCTCAAGATGGAATTAGTTTTCAAGTTTTTCTTGAATTTTTATTCCAGACGGCCAAGGGCAGTTGCAGGGGGAACAGAAGGGCTATTGCCCCCATCGCTTTCAAATTTTATACAAATAAAAGTACATTTCGTAAAATTTTCTTGCTCGCTTCGATCGCAAGTGCAAGTTACGCTGTTCTTATAGTCCAAAGCCCTGGGAGTCAAAACAATCTAAATGAAAAAAAAAAATGTTAAGGAGAATGCCATGGCACCTCGTGAAATTATTTGCGCCCTATTAAATCAATATTGTTTTCAGTTTGCAAATATTTGGATCTAAGGATTTTCCTGCTCGCTTCGATCCCAATATGATTCTTCACTGTAATGCATTCTAAATTACCCGAGAGAGAAGTAAGGCCAGATATATACTTCAGATTGTTGCTGCTTAAATGCACGAACAAATCTTTTAAGGAAAAGGAGCGCGCACATTTGAGAGACAATTTGGAGTATGAATTGATCATGTAATGTATTTAAATATTAAAGAAACTTTAAATACGTACACAATTTAGCGTTAGCATGTTGCATATGTATTTTCTTATTTTACGTTGATCCATGTTGCATATGTGTAAAATATATGTTGTACATGAAAGTTATACGTGTCATATGTACAAAAAAATAAATTCGTCATGCATATTCTGTCTTTCAAAAATACAGTTTGTGTGCTTGTTTTCCATTATTAGCTAATATGAAATTGAACATGTTGGCAAAGTACCGGGTGATCCGTTTCAGATGTCAGAAAAGTAAACCCTTATACACAAAAGGTTAATGTACGTATCTCCGAGCAAGTTGTTGTAATAAGCAGAAAGGATGTAAGTTTCGAATTCAGCCACATGGCGGCGCTAATGTGCATGGTAACAAAGGCAGGCGCGTCGCCTGATAATGTTCGCATGAGCACGTGAACACTCATGTATATGTCTTAAATTACGTACATATTAAATACACACACACATACGTATATTAATTCGAAGAAATACTATGTTTGATGTACAAGTATATACACACAATTTACTCTGACACGACATCTTTCACGTCTGATAACTGTTCTAGATAGTTGGTAACACTGACTCCCATGGTGTTCCACAGAGGGTGTTGAACACAATTGCTGTGCGTGTTGCATAGAGCTGACAGCTAAGGGGCTGTTGGCCACTATACCCCGAAGATGTTCACTTCGCTGTGCGAACACTGATGCAAGCGGCAATACTTCTTACGTTCGACACCAATGTCTAGGGGTACTCGAAAAGGTCTGTGTTACATAGTTGCAAACTTTAGCGAGAATTCTCTAAACCTGGTGGATTTTAAGGGGGAGGGGGACAATTTCCCTGGGTCCTTCTTGTTTTACTTCAAATATACCGTAATTTTGGGGGGAAATTGTTGAAAATAAATTGAACTTTTACTCTCATTTTTTCAATTGAAGATGAAGTTACAAGGAAGAGGAGTAAATCTGCATTCAGTACAAAAACAGTATTGTAAACACTGGTATGCGAACTGCACGCGACGCCACTGAACAAAGGTGGTGATCACGTCACAACAGCGCACACAGTATGTCGTATGGTATGCGAAATTTTCTAGTATTACATGCATGCTACTGCCGCCACGCAGCTGAAATCCGTAAACCTCTACTTATTCGAAACTTACATCCTTTCTGCTTATATTACAACAAGCTGCTTAACCTCTTGTAATACAAAAATGTATTACAAATTTTTACACAATTCATCAAAGTGTAGATGTAATGTAATCATTATTATTTAATTAATTCGATTTTTCTTCCAAAACCCAACACAATGGTGGTGTTGGATTCTCGTTAGATTCCTTTGTACTTAAAAATCTTGCATACTGGAAACAAGAGCACGATTATGATTTATGATTTAATCAGTTCTGCAGAGAAGTCCAAAACTATTGGTACATATTAATCGTCTATTAACCTTTTCGACCTGTAAATATAAAGTAGATACAGTCGCTATTTATGTTAAACTTTATTTTTGTATTCTTTGGTATTCCGAAATATTGTTATTTGATGTTGCTCGAACTTTGTTTTTCATTGGAGTTTCAAGATATCATCCCTTTCCTGTTACATATCACTTTTGGAGGAGAGGACAAGTGCCCCTCTCTACCCTGCTATATCTGCCAATGCAACACAATATATTAAAAATTTGCCCCCTCTAGGATTGACTTTGCCTCCCCTAATAAGAAGTCCTGGCTACGGGCCTGCTTTCATTTACTTCAATGTTTGCCTCCCCTACAATTGATTTCCGTCCAAGGTTGGGAAAAGGCAATGCCCCCTTGTGGTTGCGCCACTGCACTTCCTTCCCTCGTAGTTGTTTTGAACTTACATCGGCTTGAAAATATTTCATTTTCTTTAAGAGTATAATATCGTTTATTAACAGAGATAAGATTCCTCTACACTAAATTTCTAGGTGAAAGTATAATAATGTAGGGGCATGGAACTTCTGAAGGGGGACAAGGATGGCCACACCTCCCATTCGAAAACGAATGTCAACATAAAAGTATTATATTTCACACGTATAATTTGATTTCAGTCATAGTAATTTTTATTAATTATTATGTAATGGGGACGCAGGAATAATTTCAAATTCAAGTAGTGTTTCTTGAGGGGGCAACACTATTATCGGGATAATATGCCCCATGGAAAAATATATTGCTTGTCCCTTCGTGGGAAAAAATGTGCGAATGTCCGTGATTTGAAGGGGGGCAATTGCCCCCCTTGCCCCCCCCCCGTGCGCACGCCTATGATGAGGATAATTAAGTTTCTAAATTATTGTAAGTGTGTACAAGAAGAATAACATTTAGTTTAGTTTAGTATACCACGATTAGTATTTTGCTCTCAACATGGGAGCGTAAGGTAAATTTCTTGTGTGGAAGCGGAGGTACGTAACAACCAACACCATAAGAGAATGAAGTAAGTAATCAATCTAGATACTCGTATATGAAGATTTACGTATCTACTCTACTTAAAAAAATATATCTACTTCAAGAAAGTTGAGACCAAAGAATCCACCAATCCTCATTTGACATGTTTCAAGTATTTTGTACAGCAATTCTAAACCTTTAATTTACCACTAAAACCTTTTGTTGTTAATTGAATATTTATTTATTTAAAGTTGTCCATTAAGAGTATTTTATTACAAACATACAATGCAATTTATTGCAATATTAACTTGTACTTTGTTATGTAGAAATCTCAGCAAAAAATGCAGGCTCGACTAGGACTCGAATCTTGGTCTCGCAGAAATTTAAGGTAATCATATTTTGTTGTGTGTTGACCTAATAGTACTTTAATGAGAATGTTCGTGCTACATTTCACTTACAAGTCTCTCAGACAGACCACACTGTACTTGCCTCATTAACGATATACAAATGCGGTTTTTATATTAATATTAATAAGTTTTGTAATGTAAACAGTCTCTAATATTAATACCTTATCTATAGCCAGCCGTGACACATATTTAATTTTCAAATGGTTCATGTAATAACTGAGAGTCTATTATATCTCGAACCTTCGCGAGAAGTATGATAGCTCGTTGTCGAGTTGTTAGTTGAGTTGGTGTTTTAAAGTCCACTTTATGCACAGTAAGGCTAATCGGGACTGGACCTACCGTTTAAAGTGGGATCCGAGCCACTGTGCCATGTGCCTCTACCGGGCATCGAACCCTGGACCCCTTGAGTACAAGGCGGCGACGCTACTACTGCCCTATATGGCAGCTCGTAAAAGTTGTTTAAAAAACAGCTAAAAAGTGCTTTTACGCTTAGCTTAGTCTATAAATGTTTCATGTCGGGAATAATTCCGTAAAAGCTGAATTTTGGTCAGTTGTCAGACCACTATAGTGGAACCAGAAGCACAAGAACCTGCGCAGAAGAGCGTCTCATGTGCATCGTACTCGCGCATGGAGGGTAAGATAGTGTGTGCCAGGCTTTCCTGTTGAACGGATGGAGGTAAAGATTGCGCGAAGGCGTGTGGCCGAAAGGTCTTTTGTTTGTGGTCGCTCTATACTAGAAGCATGGGCGCCCGCAAGGGGGAGCCGGGAGGGCACTTGCCCCACCTACAGGGGTTTCTGAGAAAAGACAAAGTAATTTGAGTGGTGGTATATTATTATAAATAATAGTACTGCTTTCTGTGACTTGCAGATTGTAACTTACGGTATTTACTGCCATGTCGAACAAAACAAGGAAATAACATTTTCACCGCGAGCATTAGGATCATCTTGACTTCCGTAACTAGGGATGTCCAGGACAAAAATTTGCGGTCGGGAGGGGATTGAGAAAGGAAATTTTTATCATCCCGTTATTCGGAACTGAAAAAATCACCATTTCCGGACCAGTTTCGGGACTGAAAACCTTCTAAATTTACGGATGCGGTGAAAATCTCGAATTCTACACGCTATTCACCCCCCCCCCCAATCCGTTTAGAATTACTTTTTTTATATACAGTAGCCTTTAGTACGTGTAAAAACATGGATCATAGGTGCCATGATTAAAATATGGGTAGCAACAAGCCGAATCCAGTTTCAATTTAAATAGTGCCAAGGTATTTTCACTCAATTTCAATTTTATGATTTGTAAAATAATAATTATTATACAATAATAAAAGGCAAAATACAAGTTCTATGACTGAGGGGTTAGATATGAAATTTTACTCTAACCTCCCCCCTCCCGAGAAAAGTCCTGCGGGCGCCCTTGTCTAGAAGTGCAAAATCCCAAAAGTCCCCAGAGCCCCCCCCCCCCACTAAAACCTCAGATTTGCAGAGTAGAATGGTCGAAACAGATAATCTTTGTTTAGTATTGATTCCATTTAGATTCGCCAAAAAAAAGTTCTGTTTGATTTTTCACTAATGGCAGTGGTTTTGCCGTAATGTGAAACAAATATCATATGACAAAAGATTTCGGGATTGATAGGCATTAAAATACTGACTTCCGTTGTGACCTTATACCGAAGATCAAGAAAGATGTGAGCGAAAGAGAGTGGGGGAGAGAGTGTGCGAGAGAAAGAAGGAAGGAGGTAGTGAAAGAGATGTGAAGTAATGACTTCCGTCACACTCGCAGTCAACATTTTATGCGTATTTGTACATACATTTCGTTTCAAAGCGATGCTTATGTGCAGCAACAGGAATAGCTTTCTATATTCTTTAGTTCGCCATTGAAAACGTACGTAAAACAGGTTTATGCCTTTTGTTCCCCCTCCCACACTTCCAATCGATTCTGGCTTCATTCTTCGGGTCAGAAGAAGGAACAGGTTATCCTGCTCTCGTTACAGTACCTCTGCGATCGTAAAGCTTCCTGCTCCGATGCCTTGTAGATCGGTTTGCACGCACTCTGCTAATCACGGTGACTATTTATGCAAATGACTTTCATTTTATGGTGTGCGGCGTAAAAAAAAAGTGAAACCAGTATGCAATGTTAATTACGTATTATATCTATTGTCTTGTTTTGTTTTGAGACAGTACCGTCTCAGTGGCAGAGTGGTCGGCGCAGGGCCGGTTTTACCGGCCGGCGGGGCATATAATTAAAATTTATCAGAAAATTTATCAGATTTTAAAAATTTGTCACTACATTTAATTTATATATATTTCGTCTAGGAGCAATAAGCAGAATGTTGATGGTTAAAACTTATAATTATGAGAGACTAATAAAAGTTTCAAAATTATTGTTTAATTTCAATTCTGGTGTACCCCTAGTGTGACGTTCATTATATTTAATTACGAAACTCGGGTCTGTTCAATATTAATCTGTTATTTTAACTATAAATTCGTAATATTTAATCATATCCAATGACATAATTCTCTGTTTCTCTTTTCTTGGAATTTTAACGCTGTAGTGAATTTACATTGTTTCTTATAAAATAATATTTTCACATTATGATTTCATTCTATAGTAAATAAAGGAACGACATATTAACTATTTTTCATACAAATATTTGAAAACTATATTTTAAGTAGTACTCTGTTTAGAATATGATTTCAATAATTTTGTATATGTTTAAGTATGTCAGAATAATACACGAATGCAGGCTACATCAGATTAATTACTTAATTAGAAGCATCAGCGTCCAATGAACTTGTAAAGAACCGCACAGAAACAATAATTTTAATCCAGCGCCCCGGAAGCGTGAGGCCTCGGGCGCTTGTCCGCGTTTCCACCCCTTGGGGCCAGAGTAATGTACTACGTAGCCAGGGGTCTCAGATTCTACATCCACTTTATCACATCACCATACATTGTCCAAATTACCCAATAAGTAGAAAAGTGACTTCAAATAACCAAAATAGAAATATATAGTTGTTTTTTCTTCTACTTTAATATGACAAGGATTCGAAACTATAGGCTCTTAGGATTATTGTAGTTCTATGTAGGGTTCAGCGTTGTGTCCAGGAATTTCGTCATGTTGGGATATGACCGTAATTTTATGGATATCTTATTGAGTGGTGAGCCATCTGAGATGGCGACGGGGGTTACGCGACCCACACCACCTCAGGATACGCAACTGAGAAAATTTCACCTTACCGTACAAATGTTTCGTTTTGGTTATGTACATTTGTACATTTGTGTAGCGCAGTCATTATTACAATGTGTAAAGCATATATTTAAATTGAGTTCTATCCTTGCTATTACTACTACTACTACTACTACTAATAATAATAATAATAATAATGATAATATTTAAGTTTTCCTATGTTGGCAACGTTATTCTGGTCGTTGGCTTCTCGTTAGAATTCTAACGTGTAGAAACCTTACTTGCTGGACATTACAGGGACAACTGAGAAACTGGAAGTGTATAGGACAGCTTAGAAAGTTCTGTAGGGTGAGATGAGGGAATAGACTCTACATTTGAATTCGCAGCAGGGTTAAATAGGAGAAGGAAAACAGTTCACCTGGAGACGAAAGAAGAGGCGTGCCTCGAAAAACATGTTCAGTCACACTCAAAACTTATTTAAATCAAGGGCTACACCATTAATATTATTTTACTTCCATAGAAACCTAATGTAGAATTATTGTTGTCGTTTAATAATTGCGAGTCCTTACAAGAATCAGTTTTGTATTATTAAGTCTAATACTAACGCAGTTTCTTCATGAAGCGAATAACTGTAATAACTGCACATATGATACTACTTTGGAAGTAACGTTACTTTTAAAATTAATTAATTACATCTCAGCTACTATTAAACATCTCTGTAGCGAATCCACTATACTTTAAGAAAATAAAGTGCCTCCCACACAGGTTTGAAAATGTCTAGAGAAATAAAAATGTGAAATATAGTGTGTGTGTTAAGCTCAAAATCGAAAACGTTGACATCCTGGCTGCTTTTAAAGAGTCAGATAAATATTTGTTATTATGCAGAATTCGTATTGTGGCTGTTGAAGAACATGGCCAGAACTCGTTCCAGCATTACGAAAATACCAAAACGCTTCGCGTAGGGTCACAACTTTATGCGAGACACCTTTCAACCTGGTCTAAACATTATTTTAAGAGTTTGTCAAAGTTCGTTTCAAGCCCAATTTATGCTCAGTATGCTCATCGGGACTAGACCTCGAATGGAACTCGGGACCCCTTGAATATAAGACCATAGAGTTGCCACTAAGGCCAGTGGCGCATGAAGGGAGGTCCAATGATTATTTTAGATTAGGTTAGGTCAGTAGTCCGTCGCAGCAGGCTACGCTTACACTCCGCCATAGTTAACCCTAAGCTACACCTACCTAACCTAATCTTAGATTCTTCGATAGCAGTACTTCTAATGAAGGATGTTATATTGGCGACAATTTACTTTTAGATATTAGTTCAGAAGCAGACAAAAAATCAGAGCAAAAGAAGGTGGTATGATAAGCTTTGTCTTCTCTACTCTTTACAGGTTTACACCATAGGCGGAGTACTGGAGGGGCGAGGGGAAGCCTGGCCCCCCAGCTTAAAAAAGACCAAAAAATAACACATAATTAAGTTCAGTTACTACATTTTTCTTATGAAGCCATATCGGAAATCTTGACGTTTTGCATGATGGCATGTGCGGTAATTGCGCCGCAATAGCGGGTCTTAGACGATTTGATTGATGTGTACAGTTTGAAGAAAGAAAAACGTAAAATGGCTTTGTGTTGAGTCAACAGTTACTGATGAGGCATCAAAAGAACTTTTCAATTTAATTTTTCTATTACTATTTATTGTACCGTAACGTTTTTAAAGTAATACGAGTATTGTATCAATAAAAAATTAATGAAATGCAAAATGCAATAATCGTACTGTTTTGCTTCTTTTAAAACTGACAACCAATATACTAATTAATATTTGTTTACTTAAGCGAGGAAATTTAACATTTTCAAATCTAAAAGGCCTAGAACTCGGTGTTTTTAAGTTGTTGTTTTTCAATTTCCGGGGGAAGGTCTCCGGACCCCTTATAAGCTAGGGGATATTCAACAACCCTCACTTACATCATATGCTTCTCCCAGAGTCTGGCCACCCAAAGCAAAAGCTCAAACTCCGCCCATGGTTTACACCCTCAACAACATTCATTCTATAATCTGCATCTACTGGAAGGATGAACGTGGAGATTGAAAAGCATTATATTGATATATACTTTAGGTAGATAAAGTAGAAATACACACAAATGATATAATTTCACAAAGTGCAGCGTAGGAAGAGACGCAAATGAAGTTGTATTTGTGACTGAGCTGGTGTTCGTTCATGCTGGGAGAGGCGTAATACCCTCAAGTCGTGATTTAAATTAAAAGCGCTTCAACTCGCATTCCATCACGTACTTGCAGGTGAACTGAAATTAGCGGAAGTATATAACTTACGCAAACTTTTTGTCCCATTTTCGAGTTATTGTACAGGTGGATTTTGATAGCCTTTTGATGTCATTCTACTGATTGTTTGCGAATTGATTTATGCATTTGGGTGTCGCTTTGTTGAAATTATGTACGATATCAATCTTATCCCACTCTTTTCCATTATTAGAAGTTGACACTTTCTTCAGGGCAGGAAATGCTATCCTTGTATCATTCTGAGTAATTAACAAGTAAAGTAAAACCTTGTTAATCCGGACTAATGAGGGGGGGGGGATAAGTTGACCGGTTTAACGAAGTCCAGATTAAGTGAAATAACCTAAAAGAACAGTAGAAAGTGCATTAAAACTCCGTTTATAGCAACAAGACACGTTTATTATGATGTATTTAAATGGCATAGGCCTAAATGCACTATACAGTACAGTGCAAAGTCTGCGGGAAACAGAATTTCATCAGTGGTTGACTGCCTTTTCTTTGGGAAGTTCTCTTGTTGACTTCTAGCCACATTTAAAACCTTGCATTCTGCTTTTTTTTCCTTTTGCCTTTAGCCTGTCCGGATTAAGTGAAGTCCGGCTTTTCGAGGTACGGATTAACGAGGTTTTACTGTATTGAGTGGTATTATTTTTTGAATCGAATAGCCAAATGAAGTTTCGGAACACCAAATAACATGTTGTAGCTCATATCTTGGTTGTTGAGATTGGATTATTTGACCTATGCAGAGATTATCTTTATGGTCAATGCTACACGATCGAATTTTATGTTCTCATATCTAGAAGTTTCTGTGTAATTTATATGTATTGGTATGTACAGACACGGCCAATAAAAAATAGGGATCTCCCCGATGGCACAGTGGTAGCGTCGTCGCCTTGTAATCAAGGGGTCCAGGGTCCGCTATCCGGTTGAGGCACATAGTGGTTCGGATCCCACTTTAAACTGTAGATTAAGTCACGATTAGCCTTTCTGTGCATGAAGTGGACTTAAAACCACAATTGAATCAATAAAAATGAGACACCCAGATCCTGAAATAATCTCTTTGCAGCAAGGCGTTATGTGTGTTGCCTAAATCTACGGGGATAAGTGGATTTTAATAGCAAATTTTGAATGGTAACTTCTACCACCGACGTAGAGTTAGGCAACACATAACACCTTACAGGGAAGCGAGTATTTCAGGATCTGGGTGTCCCATTATTATTGCCGGTCACTGTACTTCTGAGTAATTGATATGTGTATAGGCTAATTTTGTTTATTGACTACAACTATATAAGGAAGGTCCAATCGAGAATATAAATAGGGTGTCGTGTCGTTTGTGCCGAGTCATTTGCGCCGAGGGTTCTTATCGGTTCATTTCCGCCGCGACATATGTCAAGACCTTCCTAGGCTGGTTTTCCCACAATCCAGAGTGTCATCACAGCCGCGCGCACGTGTGTTTATGGGCACATGGTGCATAGTGCATACATTGGACTTAAAACATGACGTTGCACAGCTGTGTTTACACTTAAATGTTAAACCTATCCAGAGAGTCAAATATGACTTTACTTATTTCAAAAGACGTTACACAGGAACACTTGTATCAACTTTATTCCACAACACAAAATACATAAATCAGCCTATTAACTATTAATCATTTATACACTACATAAAATCCTCGAAGATCGCCCGAGCTTCTATATTTCGAAAGAACACACTCAACACGTTTGTCCTTTTGATGTAGCGCAGGTTGTAATCAAGGGGTCCCGGGTTCGATACCCGGTGGAGGTACAAGTGGTTCGGATCCCACTTTAAACTGTAGGTCCAGTCCCGATTAGCCTTACTGTGCATAAAGTGGACTTAAAACACCAAATCAACCAACCAACCAATCCTTTTGATGTATTGATATTTTCTTCTCTTCCCAGCCTATAGACCCAATTCTGCCATCTCATTTGCAGACGAGTTTCTCTTTGTTTCCGTATTTAAGGCTTCAAACAGCACGTAAACATTGGGTTACCTTTTCCCGATGACTTTGTTAAGCTTTGAATGCCATAACTCAACGGCATTATTTGTCTTGTGTCTTTGGTTGCAACAGTTCCACACAGATATTGGAACATGTTCGTTCTCCAACCACGAAGTAGTCATTAAACACTGGACCTTTTGATCTTGTGGAGAACTGTCCATGATGAGTAGGAATCCCTCTTCTACTTCTGATTCAGGGGTCAATTCTCCAAATTGCTTGTTTGAATCCAGAAATGTAAATAAGGGATGGCTTTCCCGTGCGTTGTCTCTATCATTTCAATATTCTCAGCCATCTCGTCGTCTCTCTCAAGTCTCAGTTTTACATTAATACTAATTTCCCAATGTAGATCCCTCATATATACTTTCATCTTACATTCATTTACCAATCACCTTCCTTTTCAATCGAAGATAAACAGCCGCAGCTAGGCAACGTCATAAACACAGGTGCCTGGATGGATCATTTAGTGTATCGTACCTTGTTTGTAGCCTATAGAGAAATGACCTTTATTCTAAGGATAGCCTTGAGGCTCTTGTGTAAAAGAAGTTGTTGCATTTCCTCGAGAATATTTTTTAAAGGTCTGAATAAAGTTCACTTATGTTCATGATAGACTGATCGGAATTTAACTTACATTTTAAGTTTGGATCCGAACCACTGTGCGTGCAATACGCCTCAAAAGGAGAACAAACCCGAGACCCTTAAAGAAAACAAGTTGTTGTGTTTTGTTTATTTACTTTAGTCCTCGTATGTAATCGTTCAGTTTACCGTGGCAATGGGAAGAATTATGATAACGACATGCAACAATAACTAACCATATATTCAGGCCCTGGACTCCTATTTATGCAAGATAATACTTCTCTAGAACGTAGAAGACAGTTTGGTTCCTGTTTACAGTATGTTATATTGTTTACATAATGTAGTGCAAGTATACGCTAGAACCGATTCTCAGTGAGGTGAGAGTGAAATTCGGCTCTCCAAACTGTAACTTCTGGATCCGCTTTAATAAATAAGTTTCGGTGTACAGTATTGGCCAAATTATTGTAATCGTTGTAAAAAGAAGAAGCACATTTCCTCGTTTTGAAAGTGTTCTAACTAAATATATTTGACGATTGTTATAACTTTTTATGGGATTAAACGGTTTGTCTGCTTCGATATAATCTTGTTTCTCACAATCCTTTCATTTACTGTGTCCCATGAATAGGTGGTAACATGATTTTTTGCACATTCGCAATAATGCCTGGAACAATACGTACACTATTTACTGTGTCATTTATGCTATTTGTTTGGTCATAACAAAGGAAATAATATTAATTATGATTGTTGTAAGGGTGTTCTTTATTTGTATCTCCGGAGAAACATGTAATTTCATAAACCACATGCTTTGAAGTTTAGAAATAAGAGTGATAAAGGAACTGTACAGAAACAGTGATTAAAATGGGCTCGAAATGAGCCGAAGGTGGTCACACGAAGTACTGACAGTACTTGAGTGTGTATAACAATGCAATGTGTATCACCAAACATGAAATCTGTCAAATTTCTATGCATAAAGTGACTTTATCTGTGTTTCATTTTTTCAACTAATGAGTGCAATAATTTGGCCAATACTGTAGTTTAAATTGCTTTGTTTTAAAGGGTTAATTACCTCAATATTGTAAAAAGCACTTCCAATTCGAAACGAGACTAAGGCTCTAACAAGTCTCGATCTCATCCCTGCAGGCAGAGGCGTAACTTGGGCCCTAACTTGGGGGGGGGGGGTGTCAGAATCGATCTTGGAGCTTAACTTGGGGCTTAATCAAAAAGTTGTCAAGCTCATAAAAATATAATCCAAGACTCTTTTGTTAAATAACCGTTACATTTGTAAAAATCATAAATCACTTTCTGCCTCCCCCAAATTCAATTAGGACAGATTTTATATAGTGGTTCGGATCCCACTTTAAACTTTAGTTCCAGTCCCGATTAGCCTTACTATGTATAAAATTGACTTAAAACACCAACTCAATCAATCAATCGAAACGTCCATCCAACAAAGCAACACCGGAACTCGAATCAGGAACTTTCACGTACATCCATAAACAATGTTGCTTTACTACCGTCCTTGTACAGAAACAGCATTGTTCTTGTAAATTTCCCAGTCTATATCTATTCGCAGCCACTCCACTCTCTCTTACCTTAATTTCAACCATCGGCAACGACCCCAGCCTTCCTAGTCCAGCAGCCATGAAAGAAACAAGGAGTTGGCAACAATTAGAAAGCGAGTACAGTGCCGACAGTGTGTGCCAGCGCACATATATATAGATTCATACCTTTCGCTCGTTCGCCATCGGGAGTTTGGCTCTCCAGTTTTTTAAAAATCCCCATCCACGGTATTCGCAACCGGTGCTGGATTGGTCGCTCCATTTTGGGTGTGGTTCTCTCTCTCTCTCAACAGAAGATGCGGGGTTTCCTGCTGCTCCAAGAGGCAATAGCACTTTCACTGATTCGCACGGGCAGTGGTTGCTGTTCGGAGGCAAGTGCAATGTCAGTCGCTGGGTCACGTAACAGTGGAAAGGGGGGCGCCAGACCAGACGCGCCCTCCACGTGTTGTTAAAGGTCCAGGAATTTTAAATAAATTCAATTCCGGTCCAGGAAAGAAAATCAGCAGGCTTAAATTGGTTCTGGACCGTAAAGAACCTTTTTATATGTAATGTATTTCAATTCGGTCCAGGATCCTTTTTCCGGATCAATTAAATACAGTCCACAAACCTTTTTTCCGGCTGAATTTAAATGCGGTCCAGGGACTTTTTTTCCGGATCAGTTTAAATAGGGTCCAAGATTTGTATTGAAATGAAACAATACACAACTTGGACCGAATTTAATTTGTGCGAGAAATAAGGTTCCGGTCCAATTACAGAACCCAATAGAACCCATTAGAATGTATGAATTCCTGGATCTTTAAAACTCCAAGGAATTGTAAATAAATTCAATCCCCGTCCGGGAGAGAAAATAAGCCAGTGTAAATGGGTTCTGGACCGCAGGGGGTAAACATCCTCCCAAAAAATCATGTCCTACATCCCCCCAAATCATATCATGCTTCCTCCCTCCCCCCCAGATCATATCATTCGCGCCCTCAAACCATATCGTAATCCATACAGAGTATTTAATTACGACAGCGTGTCTACCGAAAGTAACTTTTTCCTTAGTCTGACTGAACACTATACTTGATCTGCCCCTCCTCCATAAACAGGTGCCCATCACTCAAGACCGCCCCTAAAATCGGTTATCATAATTCCCCCAAAATAGTTTGGATGAATACGTAATATTTGATGTCTATTTGAATGAAATACCATGTTAAACTGTCCATATTTTTTAATTGTTCGATTTTCGAAAAACGTTAAAGCCATGATATTGCGAGCGAAGCGATAAAAAAAAAATACATCCATTTCTTTGCAGGCTTTCAAGAATATTAATTTAATGGGGTGTCAATACTTTCTTCGGAACCCGAAATATTTACTCTTTTTCAGCTTCTCTTTTGGCACGTTCGGGGTTGAAAACGTGTGGATACCATATTGCTAAATACAATCTCCAAACTCGAACTCTCTCTCCACTACAGAAATCCCTTGAGAATCTAAGATTAAACATTTAATCAAGAGCTACAAATCTCACACCTTAAATTTAATACTCAATCCTACCACCAAATTTTACATGACAATTTTAGACTTACTGTGGATATTGCCTCCTCCAAAAAAATAATTCTCAGTCTGCACACCAGGATTTCCGCAACAGTCTAAGACAATAATAATACACATGAATAATACCCCTCAATTTTATGTTCAATCCCCCTGTAACTAAAATACCCCCATAATCAAAGACTTAGAGTTGGATACTGTCCCCCCACAACGTTTAATTCAGAATCCCCCCAGAACAATTAAGGCCTAATATGTAAGAGTTGGATATTTCTCCCACACCCTTTTCGATAATACCCTTCAACACTTTCTTTTCTTCATCTAATGGATTAATTATGGTTCATTTAAGGCCTAAAATTTTTACATATATTTTAGAAGAATATATAAATGTTGAAGTTCATATTATTTAAAGGTAAAAAATCTCCCCCCCCCCAAAAAAAATATCGATGGCGCAACCTACGCCACACTCTACCCCTGTGGGAACCCTGCTGGACCGTAAGGAACATTTTTATGTTTAAAGTATTTAATTCGGTCCAGGAACTTTTCTTCCGGCTGAATTTAAAAACGGTCCAGGAACCTTTTTTTTTCAGATCAATTTAAATACGGTACCGTCCAAGAACCTTTTTTCAATGAAACAATACGCAACTTGTACCGAATTTAAATTGTGCGAGATGAAATGTTTCGATCCTGCAGAAAATTGTAATCGGTACTGGGTCAATTTGAAATTGAAATGTGTCCCACTAAAAATCAAATCCGAGACATTTTGATTACAGGTCAATGTTATTAACATACAAATACCATTAATACAAAACTAACAGAAACGATGACAGCGATACCAGTTTCGGGCGCCCCTTTAGAACTGATTAAGGATGTCCTATATAAAACAAGTCCCATAATATCAAATTTTTGACAAAGCAACCTCACCATCATAAGTCCTACAATCTACACACAATATAGGTCAAAGGGAGCCAAGAAGACATATCCACAAAATGTCTTGATTCATAAGAATATGCAACTAAATGTAACATCACATACTATCAATTAATTAAGTATCTCCATGTAGCTTTAGTATATCGGGTCTACACCTGTGTATATCTGACTTTGTTATGCAATGCATGTATTAGGGATTGTCTTATATACGTGTTGCTTAATAACCTGGCCGTGTATCATAGGGGAAAATTATCTAGTAGCACGACAGTTTTGTGGAAGAAGGGACTTATCAAGAATTCCAAAATTCATAACTCGAAGGCAAGGCATGAAATATACTGAAACTTCAATCCCAATTAAAACGCCATCAGGGTCATTCCAAGATTTTGTGACACTTGCATTGATTTTTCATGTTCATGGAACCCTATCATGTTATATATCGTTGTAAAGCTTATATTCTGAAATTTCTGAATATGGTAACATTGTTCCATTCAAGATTGCGACATTCATGTGCAATGAGGTTGAAATAAGCCCATCTGATTTTACGGCACTTTGGACGAAGAAAAATATAAGGAAAAAGAAAATAATGTTTAAAATGTATTGCTGGCCAAATAATATAACATGTATGGAGTGTGTAAATGTCTTAATGGAAGAAATATTGTGCTGCTAACTGTTAGTTTGAGAGTTCTGAATGTGCCTCGTATAGATGTTATGTTAGTCACGGAAAAGGCATATTTTAAAGTTTTTAGAAGAAATAAAGAAAAACGGAGCAAAACTCTTACACCAAAGTAAGAGCCTAAATATAACTAATAAATGACCTCATAAAGTGTATTTGGAATTATTGTTCCGAAGCACCTATAAAAACTGTGACTAACGTAACCTAAGTAGATATGCCGTACAACATTATTATGTTAAGACATATTTGCTGGCACCATGTTTAGAAAAGTGATCTAACTGCTGTCACAAGTATATATTAAACACTACAGTAAAGATGTAGCTCACAGTTGTGACATTTTTATGCCTAAATTATATGATTTCTTTATAAATATCCCACTTCTTAGTGCCATTCAACAAGTCCGCTGTGTAAGGGCATGCTTATCGAAACAGAGGGGATCAAATATCAATCCGTGGGATCTTATAACTTACTACAGAACAATTATAAGTGGGCAATGCAAGTAGTAGAGGTTCTGCCATAAATCTGATGCATATTTTAAATCCTGGTGACTGGTGTGTTCTGCCACATGATGATAAAGGTATCCAGGGGAGGTGGTGACTATGATATAGTCCAGAATGACATAGAAGTCTCCGTTATGAGCAGAGCTGGCTCATACTTTGAGTGTCCTCTGCCAAGTGACCACATTTTTTTCATAAGGATTCTGATATTGTGAAAAATATCAGTTCTCCAGTCATGGTCAATGACAGAGGACATTTTACATTGAATGATTTTGGTGTGTGATGTAAGTTTTCTCATTCAGATTTGTAATGTAAGGAATAGCACATTGTTATCAACCTTATATGTGTTCCTACAGTATGTAACATTGTTATTCGTACACATAGAATTTCCGAGGAAAAAATGTCATATCTACTTGTAAATATAATCATTTTCATATCTACCTGGAAATTAATGTTAATGAAGGTTTCACCAACAAATGTCAATAAAAATGTATGTTCAAAGTATACAAACAAAGCATATAATTTGTGTGAAAAGAGAAAAACACGCTGTTCATGCAACATTGTTATTCGTACAGGCAAGAGTTTCAATCTTCCTCGCATACAGCGCCACCTCTATTCGGGCGATTTCGTGCAGTTTGCAACTTCGTAACAAGTTTGAACATGCAGGCGCGCTCCCCGTCAAGCGGAATGCTGGCGTAGGTATTGTTGTAGGCCTATCGTCTATTTATCAGCGTGTTCGAAATGGGCAAGGTAAATGAACATAGTTCAGATCTGAAGGATGTTATTATAAATTTGGCCCTTAGAGGTTATTCGTTAAGAATAATTGGACAAACAGTCAATAAATCACACTCCACAGTTCAATACATAGTAAACAAATTTAGAGAGGAAGGTTCAACACAGAATGTGCCGAGAAAACCAAAAGAGAGACGGTTGAATAAACGTGATGAACGCTTTATTTAAAAAAAAAAAACAGTGTTCCTCAGTTACTACCGTTAGTGGAAAATGTTGCCTGCAAGATGATGTCAGATCAAACTGTCCGACGAGCCTTGTGGAAGCATGGATATCATGGCAGAATACCACGAAAGAGGCCGTATGTAAATAAGGTGAATCGCAGGAATAGACTTTCATTCGCGAAAGAGCACATCCACAAGGACCAGGAATTTTGGGATAGTGTCATATGTATGGTTATATATTTGCTAATTGTATGTTTTTTTATATTTCTGCCTTCTGTAATTGGAGGTTTACTTCTGTTGAGGGCAGTAAATAAATAAATAATAAATAAATAAATAAATAAATATGGTCAGACGAGTCCAAGATTAATATATACGGTTCAGATGGGATAAATAGGGTCTGGAGAAAATCAAATAAGGACAATGATCACATTAACACAGTTCCAACAGTTAAACACGGTGGTGGGTCATTAATGATTTGGGTTTGTATGTTGTCCAAAGGTGTTTGTACCATCCAGTTTATTGATGGTATCATGGATGCATATGTTTATTTGGACATATTGAAGAACAATGTAAAGCAGAGTGCCCAAGAAATGGACATGCCGCCTATCTACAGATTCCAACAAGACAATGACAGTAAGCATAAGGCGCGAGTTAACATGAATTGGCTAATATGGAATGTGCCCAATCTACTACAAACACCAGCTCAAAGTCCAGACTTAAATCCCATTGCGCATTTATGGGTAATTTTGAAGAGGCGAGTCCATAAAGCAGGCGTCAAGTCCAAACAAGAGTTGAAAACTGTTGTGCAAGCCGAGTGGAATAAAATAAGCTCTGAAACATATCGGAAACTGGTTAATTCTATGAAGAACAGGTGTCAAGCAGTAATTAAAGCCAAAGGATACGCATCGAAGTATTAGAACTGTCAGTCAATTTGCTCTGAATATACATTTTATTTTATATTATTAAGTGTACGAATAGAAAAGTTGTACAAAAAATTACATATTTCTCTTTCAGTTTCATTTAATTTATTATTGTCATTGGTTATACAGAATTTGGGTAAGATTTTATGTTTCTAATGATATTAGTTATTGAATGATAAAGAAAAAAATTCAAAAGAGTGTATTTCCTTTCAGATATTAAATAATTTTCTTTGAAAATCCATGTGTACGAATAAGAATGTTACATACTGTATGTTACGTTAGTCACATCATTTGTATGTGTGCAAAAATTTATTACAATAATTTGCTGAATTTCTAGAACATGAAACTTTGCCATTTCACTTTTCAGTTGTTCAGTACACTGCAGAAAAATATTTATTAGATTGTAGAACAGGCAACATTGTTTGTCTCGCATTGACGTATTTTGTTTCACTATGTGTGGCAAAAAAATGTGTCGTTGAGTTACATTAAATAAACTAAGGATTTACAAAATGAGTGAACATTATATTTTAGTTATGATACACCTCACACCAAACACCATGCCCAACACTTGCCATGAGCTATCTACTTGTCTGAACTTTTCATATTCAAACTGTGAATATGCCCTAATGTACTGATCGGGTACCTTCGTTGTTACGTTAGGCACTGTAGAATGACCCATTATAGTCTTGATCTTGGTCTTCCATACAGTTTCGAGTACGCTAGACATTTGCACATAACTAACGAGATTTCAGTAACACCATTGATATGAAAGAAAAACTGTATGCCATGTCGAATAAATATGATTACATTTTACTTACCTTGCGATGAATACTATGAAAATCTTAAGGTTGAAATTTTTGTACAACGATAAAACATGTGTCGGAGTCTATTTTGAACCTTGTTTGGTAAGGAAGACTGTTGCACTACTATCTATAAATGTTGTCTTTGTTACGTAGATCATTTTGAAAACTATTGTGGCTATTGTTAGCATTGTATTATTATTTTAATGGTCAAAATCATTTGACACTCAACAAACAAATAGGAATCCCTCTAGTAATGAACGATTTCTTCAATTACAATATCATTAATGTTTCACATTAATTTTCATGTTTGTTTCATAGATGGAAATTTTCTATATTTTGGAACAAAAGTTCATTAATGACTGTGGTATGAAACCAACTGATCAAGGAGGACTCTTTCTCCCCCCCCCCCCGTACCGTGGGATCTGCGGAGTCCTTATGACACTGTGCAGAAGCATACAACATCGTATTAGTATTTTCTTAACACCAGGGTGTTCTGCAACTGTCAGTCACATAATGGCTTACGATTAATCAATATAAATAGTACGAGGTTCATCCAGAAAAAAATATCGTTTTGGTATAAAACACAAACGACAAATGATGTGTACAAAAAAAATTATGCTGCAGAAACTACATATCTTACTCTACTTTTCCACACACCCATTCAAGCACTTTGTCATAGCGTGATACCAGTGTGTTGATACCGTCATTGTACTAGGTTGCCGCCAGTGTATTCAACCATGTGTGACAGTGTCTTTGACTTCGTCAGCCGTGGCAAAGTGCTTTCCGGAAAGAAGAAACGTTCGACTGTAGCTCATAGCACACTCCACATAGGAGTCATTCCATGCGAAATCAACACAGCTTCCGACCTGACCATCTCCGATTTTCATGAAATTTGGAGAGTTAAAAATATGCATGGAACTTAGTAACTATGAAAATTTTTAGTTTCGTGCGTCTTGTAATTGTTAAATTATTCAAGGTCAAAGTTAGCAGAAATTGCCCTTTTTGAGCCCGCTTGGCTATACTAAATGTGCTGTAACTCCGCCTCTATTTTGCCTAGGAAGCTCAAATAAAGCTTATTGTACAGGGAATTAAACAAGCTTTCCAGTGATATATAACAAGTACACCTTTCGATAAAAATATAATTTTGTCACGTGACCTTGACCTTTGACCTTGAATATCTCAAAACATGTCATCACCAAAAATCGTGAAAAAAATATATTTGGTCCCTCATTCCATACTATAAAACATATCAAAAAATCATTCTGGGACTGCAATGGGATCAGAAGATACAAAATAGTACATGTAACTATGTGACCGATAAAAGCCTCATTACATGAACTATGACGAGTCAAATGTCCCTTAACACCCTTTACAAAATGTAAAGGAGTTATCATGGTCATGAAAGAAATAGGTTAGACACAGGGAGATCCCTAGCTATGTGCGTCAAGCGCAAGTCCGGCACATTGTTGACCCCCATATTGAATTCAACGCAAAAATTTCAAAGGGTAGGGTGTGAAGTGATATATCAAATCAGGCTAGAACTTCACGAGAAATGAAATGGTTAAGATTTTTCTAACTTATTTTTAGGCAGCAAAACGTTATACGCATATCTTTCACTTACGATATATGCACATTATAGTGTTGTCAATATTCCTGTGAGCACACTCATTGACGTCTCTCACACTCACATAGAAAATTTGGCAATGTAGCAGGTGCAACATCATCTCAAGCAGCAACTATGCCTTCTCTCAGATGGTCAATATCACGGACTTTTACTGCATGCACCATTCTCTTCAAATGTTTCTGAAGGTAAAAGTCCTCCTAAGATGTTAGATCTGGGGAATGTGCAGGCCTTTTAATACATCCCCGTCTGCCCATCAATCTACCTAAAAATTTACCATGAAGAAATTGCCAAAATGTTCACATAGTGTGGTCACACACTGTCCTGTTTCAAAACTTTGGAAAAGTGCCATGTCCCGTAAGCAAGGATGAAAAACCTGTTCACTTAACACATCCAAGAAGCCCGCATCATTTAAGGTTCCGTTGTTGAATATGGATCAACGATTCCCGTTCTCCATACACTATACCACATCATTAGCTTACCAGCAACAACCATTCGGCTGGGATCTGTCTACTGTAGATTATCAAATCACAGGTATTGCATATAATTATTATTAACTTTACCGTGAACATAAAAATTAGCCTCGTCACTGAAGAATTTTTAATTCCAAAGGAAGTGTCACGTAATTGTTTGAGATACTTTTCCCAATATTCTCTCCACTAATCAAGTTTTTGGTGAATGTCGCTGATTAAAATCATATGCAATGGTGCGTATACTTCTTTCTCTCCCAAGATGTCAGCATGATCTCGACGAGTTCCTAACACGTTAGGAGCATTCTTAAAACTTTGTTTTTAACACCTCGAAAAGGAGAAAATGGTTACAAGCATGCAGTAATAACTTTTTGTTGGTTAAAGATAATTTGGATAAACCTTCGTTGCTTCATTTCTCGTGAAGTTCTAGCCTGATTTGATATATCACATCATCCCCTTTCCTTTGAAATTTTTGCGTTGAATTCAATATGGCGGTCAAAAATGTGCTGGACCTGCGCTTGACACACATAGCTAGGGATCTCCCTGTGTCTAACCTATTTCTTTCATGACCAGGATTACTCCTTTACATTTTGTAGGGGGTTTTAAAAGACTTTTGACTCGTCATAGTTCATGTAATGAGACTTTTATCAGTCGCATAGTTACACATATTATTTTGTATCATCTGATCCCATTGCAGTCCCAGAATGATTTTTTGATATGTTTTATAGTATGGAATGAGGGACCAAATATATTTTTTTCACGATTTTTGGTGATGACATGTTTTGAGATATTCAAGGTCAAAGGTCAAGGTCACGTGACAAAATTATATTTTTATCGAAAGGTGTACTTGTTATATATCACTGGAAAGCTTGTTTAATTCCCTGTACAATAAGCTTTATTTGAGCTTCCTAGGCAAAATAGAGGCGGAGTTACAGCACATTTAGTATAGCCAAGCGGGCTCAAAAAGGGCAATTTCTGCTAACTTTGACCTTGAATAATTTAACAATTACAAGACAAATGAAACTAAAAATTTTCACAGTTACTAAGTTCCATGTATTGTTTCAATTCCCCAAATTTCATGAAAATCGGAGATGGTCAGGTTAAAAATTGCACATATCTGTGTTGATTTGGCATGGAATGACTCATACACCCCTTCAGTTTGAGTGAAGCAGCGAGACGGTGCGCCAGTCTGAAATAAGTGGCGTGTTGCAGTTTTCGGAGTCAAATTCTCGGGGGCTAACTAATAGTGACTACAAGGTATTTAATTAATACTTTACTACGGTATATTTTTACCAGTGACATATTTTACAGTCAGAACCAAAGATAAATCACTGATATTGTATTTTCTTCCATCATATACAAACGTACTTTTAGGTACGAATTTTTTATGAGTATAAAATAAAGTGCAACAATTATACTGTTTTCTTTTCCTAAGCCATTATTTAATGGAATAATATCACAGACTTGCTACACCATAGAAACTACACTCATTTTCAACTCGCTGAATATACTAATAAATACTACACGTAACACTATTTCTAAGTTGTGAGTACTTCTTTGCTAAAATGAGAAAAAGACACGTCTGTTTTTATGAACAGCTGCAACCTTGTTTAAATCCAAAGAAAAAGCACTCAACCTATCTTTACCAATTCGATTACGAAGGTAACATTTGATTTGCTGAAATTCTAGCCGGATTTGATATTTCACATCACACCCTTTCCTTTGAAATTTTTGCGTTGAATTCAATATTGCGGTCAACAATATGCCGGACCTGCGCTTGACACACAAAGCTAGAGATCTTCCTGTGCCTAACATATTTCTTTCATGACCAGCATAACTCCTTTACATTTTGTAGGGGGTGTTAAAGGACTTTTGACTCGTCATAGTTCATGTAATGAGGCTTTTATCAGTCACATAGTTAAACATATTATTTTGTATCTTCTGATCCCATTGCAGTCCCAGAATGATTTTTTGATATGTTTTAGAGTATGGCATGAGGGACCAAATATATTTTTTTCACGATTTTTGGTGATGACATGTTTTGAGATATTCAAGGTCAAAAGTCAAGGTCACGTGACAAAATTATATTTTTATCGAAATGTGGGCTTGTTATATATCACTGGAAAGCTTTTTTAATTCCCTGTACAATAAGCTTTGTTTGAGCTTTCTAGGCGAAATAGTGGCGGAGTTACAGCACATTTAGTACAGCTAAGCGGGCTCAAAAAGGGCAATTTCTGCTAACTTTGACCTTGAATAATTTAACAATTACAAGACGCACGAGACTAAAAATTTTCATAGTTACTAAGTTCCATGCGTAGTTTCAACTCCCCAAATTTCATGAAAATTGGAGATGGTCAGGTTGGAATTTGCACATATCTGTGTTGATTTGGCATGGAATGACTCATAAGCTAATAGCGGAAGTGTACGGTAACGACGTAATGAATGCCACTTTATCACTGCTAGTGAACTTTATATATTTTATGTAAATTTTATGTACGATTTTTTTCCATACTTCAATCGTTTGTAATTTAAACATTTCCCTATTTTTGTTTTATTAACAGTTACTATCAATAATAATAATAATATTGATGATGGTATGCAGAATAGATCAGAATTATTTTGATTTAAATTATATTTTTTCTTATTCATTGGTGTCCTACCGTTGGCTGGGCATTCGTTTAAGTTACATAAGAGAATTGTGTTAAATCTATTATTTACAAAATGCCCTCCATTAAGTTTTAGTAGCTTGAAGCAATATGAAGAAGGTGGGAGTTAAGAGTGCAATTTACGATCAGTATCAAGCTTGCCACGTTTAATAAACAATCATTATTGGTAATCGTGCAACAATTAATTGCATTTTTACAGTTGGTTGGTTATTTATCTTATCAATATTGTTATTATGTATAGCTAGGTAGACCAGTTGGGGGAAACAATAGTTCCTACAATTTCTTGTCAACGTGCTGCTTGCAAGTTATATTTTCCCTTCGAATAAGGTAGCTGTTTGGGCAACATTGCACCGTACTGGTCAGAGATGTTCGGATCTTGTCGCAGTTCCTGTTATGGCGAAGCAACAACAAATCATTTCATGCTTGTTTGCTTCGCTCCTTTTGTGAGTTCACCTTTAATGAAACACTTTCCAAGAATTTGTTTCGTGGGACTTCGATCATGCCCCACCCACACTGAATGAGCTCCTGATACAACTCACAAACACGCTCAGAGACTAAATGTAGGTGAAAGGTTGTTTTTTTTATTATTATGAATCAGAACAGGTTTAAGCAATTGAGCAAGAGAGTTGGGGAAGAGAGATGACAGGCACAGGCGACACCCAGAATCTATCAAAATGGAAATATTTGTTTTTCGTGTTCCTCTGTGCTGCAAGTCTTTACACCTTGGAGGTTTTTAAAATTTAATTCCACGACAGAGGTCACCACCGTTGATGTAATGAATTCAAATACAAGTGAGGTAGCAGCAGGGTTGTTACAGGTGCAGGAACCACATACATTCTAATTAGTCTATGGGCCAGCCAAGAATTCGGTATAATTTGGGGGTACTAATTTTCCTTTATGCCACAGTTATATGGGTGTGTAAGGATACCAGAAATCCATGCTTGCCATCTCAAAGTGGTAGCTAATACAAATAGCGGCCAATCCAAGATGGCGGACGTTGACATTTGAAAAAATGACTATATCTCTGAAATCAACCGCCCGATCTCAACGAACTTTTTTACAATGAAAGCTTAATATATGTTCTATATTTAATGTTATCTTTAGTTTTTCGATAGGAGCAACCGTTAAGTAGTTAATTAATCACGGATTAGTAAATAAATTCGTAGTTTTTACTATTAATTTTATATTTATTATTAATTTATTAATAATCTAGGCATATGAGAAGAAAATGTTCGAAACAAACATTGTAGCGTAAACGCTTATCTTTAATTTGACATATTACACTTATTGGTTTTCACCTTAGAATTCATATAAAACAAATGAATTATGTAGTGTGTGCATCGAATTCTTCTAGCAGCATGTTTCCTTAGTCCTATTTAATTACACGTATTGTAGCTGGTACTGACTATTGAATAGTATATTATTGTTATATACATGCAATAAAATTTAATAATTATAATAATAATTTATATTAGTATTGTTACTATTATTATTAATAATAATAATAGTTGTTTTTGTTGTTATAGTATTAACTAGCCATTAATTTTGTTTAATTGTTACCGATGTTCATGGAAGAATGTTATTGATTGATTCAAATTAAAATTGTGTATGTGTCAGTACTTAGGCTATTTTCACCCGTCATATTATATGAGGCCAAGTCCCTTACAATGTATAAAAAATCACCATGCTTGTCTCTAAAATCTCCTTAACCAGGGTAAAAACCGAGGCGGTACTGGAGCACTCAGAACATATATTCCTTCGAGCAATACACAGGAGACCATGCATACAACCATACAAAGGTAGCCTCCCAGATGGCTTAGTGTAACGCCGTCGCCTTGTGATCAAAGGGACCCGGGTTTGATACCCTGTGGAGGCACAAAGTGGTTCGGATCCCACTTTAAACTGTAGGTCCACTCCGGATTTTCCTATCTGTGCATAAAGTGTACTTAAAAAGAAAATCTCAAATAAAACAACACTACAAAGGATTGTGCTGGTAGGTTCAGACGCCAGAGCCTCGTTGGTCTCCAAGACAGCAGTTGCTGAGGTGAAGTACGTGGAAATGAGGTTAACATTTGGGAGTGTTTAGGAGAACATCATAACATACGTGTATACTCGTTATTAGTTATTACAGCCAAAATGTCTGCTTTCAAGAAAGTGAAAATCTGTAAAAACAGAAGACGGACCAGAGAAGTTATATTATATGTGGGCGAAATGCATTCACCAAAAGACATAGACAGTTTTGTACAGTGCTGCCGTGAGCAGAAATATTGATTGAGAATAAAGATGCATGATTTATCGCATGTGTCGAGCCAATTTTACTAATATCAAGTCCTTAAGAAGACTAGAAACAGATGCTTCATCCTCCCATTTGTTTTCTGAAAGTCGTGCTTGCTCATCAAAGCATGCTGAGAAACCCTTTAAACGCGTATTGTTTCATTGAAAAAGGTTCCTGGACAGCATTTAAATTGATCCAGAAAAGAAGGTTCCTGGACCGTATTTAAATTCAGCAGGAAAAATGTTACTATACCTAATTGAAATAGCCTACTTTACAGATAAAAAGGTTCTTTACGGTCCATTTACGATTGCTGATTTTCTCTCCTCGACCGGAATTGAACTTATTTAAAATTCCTGGACCTTTAACAACCCTTTAGTACCCTTGGTACTCGTACGTGGAGACCCGCGGCTACCAACACCATGATATTCCTTACATATTTCACTTATGTCAAATAGTTAATTTATTGTTTATGCACACACGCGTTATTTTTGGCCTTTTTCAAAGCAATGTTTTCTCCACTGGAATGCTCTTTGTAGATGGAGGTCCAGGCTGTAGCCTCGAAAGACCCCTTAAATCCGGAGCTGACCCTTGGTAGTACCTTAATCTCTTCGGTGGTGTATTATTTACATATCCCATTGTGCTCCAGAGGTAAACTAGTTTGATGCCTGGTGGAGATTTAATAATTCGGATAGTACTAGTTCCAGAATTAATCATTACAAATGCCCAATGCCAATAGATCGTTTTCTTCAATGATACACTTTGTCAGTAAACGTAGATTTCACACTTAGTTTATTTATTTAATTCGATTCGACTGCTGAAAAGAATCCAAGATGTTTTTACACTTAATTAAAAGTCCATGTACGCGAGCTTAAAAGTAAGACACACAATATTCACTGCTTGACAGTGTGATGGATATACTTTTTTACATTATATCTTTAAATTATGATTCTTAATATCTCAGATAGCACGAAAGTTTGTGGCAAGCTTGACAGCTTCAAACTTGATATAATCATGATGCAAACTTGTTTCAAGTAGGCAGATTTATGTGACAAGCTTGGTGCAAAATTGTAATTTCAAACTTGCTGCAATTTTGACACGCAGTAACTACTTGGCTTGTTTCAAGCCTGATGCAAATTTACAGTTTATGCTTGCAGTAGGCTAATCTTCTTCACTTTACATAAAAAGCTGTTTCAAGCTTGAAGCAAGCTTACTGTGCTATCTGGATATATCCTAGTTCTTAAAATTGTTATGAAAGGAATTTAAATATTACTTACATTTTTTGCGTGGTTTCGTGAACAATAAAAGTAGTAAATTCTTTTAGTTTTGCTATATTGAAAATTTCGAGCTAACAATCACCATTGCATGTAATTAGTTAGCCTTATCTATGAAATTAAGTTGATATTTTGTCAGCTTAACAATTTAAATTTAAAATCATTTATAATATTAGATGTGTAAAAATTTAGAATGGTTGTATTTAAAAACCGTTATGTTTGATTTTGCATTTAATATTGTAACTAATGAATTAACACACGAGCATGTAGAGAAAGAAGGTTGTAGTCAGTGTGTAAATCAAACATTTCGATTGGGGGGGGGGGTGGAGCGTTGATAAGAAATCCGCTCTCTTTTCGGAGCATATAAATTCATCACATTGTTATTATCACTATTATTATTATTATTGTAGTAGTAGTTACTGGTAGTATAACAACGATAATTACAGGAAAGCATTAAAATAATTAACTATGTAGTCAAACAGTTCATTTTCTTACACTAATCTTTCATCCAAACTTCCAAACATTCACTCTTCATTCATTTATTTTTCATCCATTATAATTGTATTTAAAAAATAGCCTGAAGGCACCGTTATACATGAAAGTTAGCTGTTTTTATTGAAGTAATGTTTAAATTCCTTGAATATTTTTTGGAGCCCGACATATTAACTTCTAATAATAACGGTTTGTTAAGTGTTTCTTGACAATACTCTTAAGTTGCGTGTATAGCCTACTGCAAGTATCACAATATTTGTTACCTGTATGAACAAATTTACATTTGTGAAGTATTGCTCTTACAAATGTGATTATTAGGGGAGGGGAATCATCCCTGACAGAGATGAACATTGCTGCTGGAAACACTTAGTTCTTTTGGGGAGGATCCCTCTTATTTCGGATTCCGTCGTTGCGGTATACTCAATTAAGGAAAACTTTGTTCCACATTTTGTTCACTTCTTAGAAAGGAGGCAAGATTTCTTGGAATCATTTTTTCTGTATGAAAAAGGAGGAAAAAGTACAAGGACGCTTGAAAAGTGCCAGAAACCACATACGAAAGGGAGGTTATTCTGCGAAGCAAATGACTGGAGGTAGTGTCACTCGGGGCTGTGTGTCACCATTCAACTTGTTTCCATTTCGAACTTCATTCGTGCTTACGTGCAGGACAAAAAACCGCGCAAGCAAAGCTCGCGGGTAAGTGTCCTCCCACTGGACGCAACACGCACAAATAATAACCCGAGGCTTTCGGACAGATATATTAATTAGAGGGTGAGCTAATTGCCTTAATTGCTTTAGTAGCATCTTACCCGTTGGCATTCTGCAGTTTCCGAGCACGTTCGAATTGCTCAACGCCTTCTCGTGACTGAGAAATTTAATTAATCTTTCGAGGGAGGGGGAAACGTTATGAAGACACCTGCAATTAAGGCTCATTTTAGTTCAAAAGACATCTGTAATTCCGACTCTGTGAAATCATTCCCTAATGGCTCCTTTATTGCGTCCGTGAACATAGTTGCCAAGTCAATTATATCCTTGTTCAAGAACAGTTATACGACCAAGGTAGTAGTTTCTTGATTATTTAAAGCTGTATATTCATGTTTAAAAGACTTATCTTCGTGTGATACGATCATGCTATGGCTGAGAATAATTCTATACTGTAGGCCAGTGGCGTATACTGAGTCCAAGATCTGGGCAATCTCACTATGTCACGTGGTCCTAGGCTATGAATAGAAATAAGTTTACCAACTCCAAAGAAATCAGGTTGCTAACTCATAAGAAATCAGGTTGCAAACTCATAAGAAATCAGGTTGCCAACTCATAGGAAATCAGGTTACCAACTCATAGGAAATCAGGTTGCAAACTGATAGGAAATCAGGTTGCCAACTCACAAGAAATCAGGTTGCCAACTCCAGAATCACCATCGTCATTTTACTGATATGAATAATATTATTTACAATTTCTGATCGATTTTTCTCCTGTATTTTATTCTCTAGAATTCAGGCTTCGTAGATAGGCTAGCTAGCATAGAATATACGCTCCTGCTGTAGGCCTATAATTGAGTCAGTCAGGTCGGTGTATAAGGCTACCATTAGTCACAAGGGACACTCAGAAATAGTATTCACACTTATTATTTCAATTAGGTATAAGGTACACTATAAGTCTATGTGCGTTGCGAACGAATAATCTACACAACTTTATATGACATTTTACAGTCAAATTAGTCTATACGTATCAGTAACGTAACTATCAGTTTCTGAGGGACCCCCCCCCCCCAACCTTCAGTAATGCACCTCTATTTGTTTAAAAATAACATTATTTTCTAATATATTAATTCACACCTACATTTACTAATATTAAGTACATACAAATACGAAAAATGTGTACTAAAAAAAAAAAAGAATGCATCTTAGAATACGATTTTGTTTTTTCTATCTCTTTCAGAAATCTACACCTGGACGTTTGAATTTAAACCTTTTACTTCACTAACAATAACAATTACAAAAGTAACTTAACGACATACACACGGGAGCAGCGTGGCCTGTAAAGTAAAACGGGGAAGGGTGAAAGTCAGCGTTGCCAGCTCATTTTCTTGTCTTCCCATCGTCTATCCTTCGGTGGTGACGTAATCAATGACTGTGCGAACTATTCAGTTAGTTTTCTACTAATATTGTGCTTCGTTTTCTAATTTTCTAGTGATTTTCACATTCTGCTTGCTATGATAAATGTTGTATAGTTTCTCGTTGTAAAATAGTTCATGAAATATTACTGAGAGATATGTAGCAAAAATATTTTAAAAGTAGCAATAAAACTGAGTCACAGGAGTAACTATTTATATCTCTACTACGTATATAATATAAATTGCGAAACGGAGATGAGAAAAAAGACAAATTGTAGTATTTATTAACTTTTCTTATTTTCAGTAATTTTATTCAAATTAAAGTTGCTAGTGCACGAGAGATAAGTAATGGTACAAGTTACTGGAAAAACGTGATTTACAGTTTCTTGTCCACGATTTCAATTTCATTTCCTTAACTGAAATGTTTGCTTTAAGTCCACTTCATATGCTCAGATAGGCTAATCGAGACTGGACCTACATTTTAAGTGGGATCCGAACTACCACTGTATGTGCCTCCTACGGGGTCGAACCTGGGATCCCTTGATTTCAAGTCTTTCCTCGGAGACACAGACAATTTAAATATGTAATTTTGTTTATTTGAAATGATCGAGTTTCATATGTTCAACTGATGCATTTTAGAACATCGTACGAAACAGACAGGCGCGGATCCAAGGGGAGGGCGTTGGGGGTGATTGCTCCTCCCAAATGCCTAAACTAGTTTCTTGCATACATTATATTTAGTCTATATTTTATTGGTATCTCAGTATTGTATGTGTAAGCTATTATCTATTTCATTGGTGTAAAATATTATGGATGGTTATAATCAGGGCTCGAAAAATTCCGGTCGCCAGGTTGCCATGGCGACTAAAAATTTCACCCTGGCGACTGTGATCTTTGCTGTAATATGTACGAAAAGTTGATGATTCTAAGTTCAAATTGCAGCACAGCGTAAGTTAGCATTTTTTTTTTTTATCAACGTTCTGAACATTCCATAGAGCGAGTAACAATTTCTTACCCTTTGTCCCCCAACACCCCATTTCCTGCTTTCTCAAATAATTTAGCGATGTTTTGAATACCGTGATGTTCAGCATTTTATACAGAGTGTTTCAAAAGTCGCACAACCCAAATTTGGAAATGTATATCATGAAAACCATAAGAGATATTTACACCGGGTTTTCTGCATTATAAAGCCTCATCCATTGAGATATTTTTCAATGCTTAAAATTATCAGTTCAATCCGTACAGAAAATTATATAAGTTAATAAGTAGTGCAGGTGCCCGGGTTCTGAAACCGAAAATGAGGCTCGGTGAGGCTCGCCTTAATGGATTTCTCTCGTAAGGCATGAGCCTCATTTTCTCGCAGTGTTGCCAGCTCACCCCAAGAATATTTCACCATGTGATATTTTACAGGCGAAGCTAACCTACAAATGGGAGTTGGCAACACTGGCAACATCAATTGCGGTTTAGTGTTGCCAACTCACCTCAAGAATATTTCACTATGTGATATTTTACAGGCGAAGCTAACTTATAGTAGTAGGTGGAACGGTACGTTCTGGAAGGGTCTTTTGACCTACTTTCTCACCTTAATGAATTTCTCTCGTAAGGCATGAGCAGTGTTGCCAACTCCTCACTCGAAAAAATCACCAAGGTTTTTTTTTGGGTATAACCTAACCTCAAGCAAGGAGCTGGCAACGCTTGAGGCTTTCTCGCAGTGTTGCCAACTCACCCCAAGAATATTTCACCATGTGATATTTTACAAGCGAAGATAACCTACGAATGGGAGTTGGCAACACTGGCAACATCAATTGCGGTTCAGTGTTGCCAACTCACCTCAAGAATATTTCACCATGTGATATTTTACAGACGAAGCTAACCTACGAATGGGAGTTGGCAACACTGGCAACATCAATTGGCGATCAGTGTTGCCAAATCACCTCAAGAATATTTCACCATGTGATATTTGACAGGCGAAGCTAACCTACGAATGGGAGTTGGCAACACTGACTAGTGGAGGTAGCCGGGTTCACCAGCATCAATTGGCGATCAGTGTTGCTAACTCACCCCAAGAATATTTCACCATGTGATATTTTACAAGCGAAGCTAACCTACGAATGGGAGTTAGCAACACTAGCAACATCAATTGCGGTTCAGTGTTGCCAACTCACCCTAAGAATATTTCACCATGTGATATTTTACAAGCGAAGCTAACCTACGAATAAGAGTTAGCAACACTGATTAGTGTAATCAGCTCAGTTGAGCGCCATCAATTGGCGATCAGTGTTGCCAACTCACCCCAAGAATATTTCACCATATGATATTTTACAAGCAAAGATAACCTACGAATGGGAGTTGGCAATATTTACTAGTGGAGGTGCACGGGTTCACCACCATCAATTGCGGTTCAGTGTTGCCAACTCACCCCAAGAATATTCCACCATGTGATATTTTACAGACGAAGCTAACCTACAAATGGGAGTTGGCAACACTGACTAGTGTAATCAACTCGGTTCTGCGCCATCAATTGCGGTTCAGTGTTGCCAACTCACCCCAAGAATATTTTACCATATGATATTTTATTTCCAAGTCCCGGGGACACCAATGTATATCGTGACTTTTGTAAACCTCTCTCGGGAACGATGTGCCACACACACGCGCGCGCGCCTATCGGCAGATTACGTTTCGCGTATTTATTTGTTGCGCTGACACAGCGTGATGAGTAAATAATGCATTTTCTCATTTCTGAAGTACGAATGCACTTTATCGTAATCTTCCAAGTCCCGGGGGACACTAATGTTTGTATATCGTGACCTTTGTAAACCTCTCTCGGGAACGATGTGCCACACGCACGCGCGTGCTGGCGCCTCTTATTATTTTTGTATTGTGACTCAAGCAAACAAACAAATAATTTTTTTTATTTTTTTAGGATTCCTAGCCTCTAACCTCGCCAGGGTGCGTGGTGCTCAACCCAAAAAGGTTCTAACGGCTGTGGTTATGGATAACCACACCTCTGTAGAGTTTTCATGTGTTTTTTTTCTCTCAAACTTCCATGAAACTCTACAGAGGACCTCCGTAATGCATGCAACGTGTACTAACGACTCTAGTGTTATTTGATGTTGTAATATTTTTGGATATAGAGTTTTATTGTGAGATATGTTTATTATAATATTTTTGATGAAGATGGAGAATGTGTGTGTTATAAAAACTAAAGTTGCATGCTTTTTTTTTTCTAGTGTGTGTGTGTGCTTGATGTTCGACAGCATCTGTAACGATAAAAAAGAATTTTATTGTTAATTTTCTCATGTAAAAACAACAAAATTTTGTGCAAATTCTGATTGTCTCGTGCTATAGTGCAAAAAAACTGATGAAAAAAAGATATTGTAACTGATAATTGGTGAAATTGACATTGTAACTGATCTGAACTAGAGAAATTCGTATTATTATTGTGCTAGCACAAAATTTTTATTGTAACTGATTGTGCAAGAAAAAGATGTTAAACCTGTTAAAACTGCTCTGTGACCCTCTCGTTCTTCACGTCGTACGCGAAAGACTTCTCTGCAATCAGGATGACGCTGCACACGGTGTCATCGGGCAAGGCTTCGTGGAACTCGCAGACGATTTTGATGTTGGTGCGATCGTTGACCACCACCTGCTTCCTCTTCGTCGTGTTGATGACGAACATCGGCCTGCGGATTTTGAATTCGCTGGGCGTGTAGTACATGTCCACGTTTCCCTCGGTCACGCGCTTGTAAGCTGTGTAAGCTTCGTAAAGTTTGAGGTAATCGTCTTTGGTCATGTCGAGGTTGTAATTCTCGCGCGGGAACACTTCGTTGCGTCCATTCTTCAGATAAATGTTCTTGATCTTGCAGTCGTCGAACTTGCTGGAATCTTTTTCCTGGTTGTTATCGCGCCCGGTCTGAAAGAGTACCACGACGAAATCTGGCATGTCGAACTGTATGTTGTTGAACTGAGTCGTCACGTCGAATTCCATGTGACTTCCCGACGCCAACTTCTGTACGCACTGGTAACCGTGAAAGTGAATCGGCACCTGCGGACTCTTCAAGATCTCCGCTTTGTACTTGAGGGCGTAGTTCGTCTCGTATTCCACGATCGGCATTCTCAATTCCATGCTTCGGATGACGCACTTGGCTGCTTCGGGTAATGTGTTGGCTATCGGCGTGCCGTCGGCGTTCAAGTTGGTGTATCGCATCAGTGCGCCGTTGTCGTTGGCCGCTCTTCGAAACGTGACGCGCAATCCTCCCTTCCACATGATCTCTTTGTAGTCGGAGAAGAATCCCGGCAGCAGACGCATGGGAAAGAGCACCGTGTGACTTCTCGTCGATATTTTTGTTCCCGCTTCGAATCCTCCCGCTTGATAGTATGCCGCGTCTGTTTTGGATAATTTCAATGTTCCCACTGCCGTCGACGTGATACCTGGATAATCGATTCTGTCGATGACGGTGTTGTGTTTCCTCACCTCCACCTGCGAGAACAGGTGAGGCACGAAGTTGTCCACGAGTTTCAAATTTGCATTGGGTGGAAACGCTTCTCCGCTTTCTTTCTTCACTACGTCGAATTGAAGGTAGAGGTCCGCTCTGTGAGGATGAACAAACCCGTCCCCTACGTCCACGTCGTATTCGATCTCCCTGTTCGCTTCGTTGAGATTAGCGAACGTGCGACGGTTCGGAGGGAAAGATTGCAATTCGTAACTTTCGATTTGTTCCATTTTTACTATGTATGGTTATTTATTATACGTTGATCTCCACGATGGCCGTCGTAGTGGCACCTGCGAAATCCACCACCTCGTCTTTCTCGTTCGTCACTACCAACTCTATGTCGTCTATGCGGTTGCGACATACTGGAAAATAGATCGGCGAAGAGGGCGTGTAGATGATCGGTTCCATGAATTCGGAATTGGGTTTGAATGTGGCGATGATTCCCGTCTGCTTGTGACTTCCCAGCAACTCCCCGTCCGAAGATTTAGTGATCATGCCTTCCGCCACGTTACAGTGAACGTTCAGAGTCTCTATGGCCAGAAATTTAGGAATGTTTGCTGCCGTGTGCTTGATGCCAGCTTCGAGTTTTGTGTTGTTCTCGAAACCTAAAAGTTCTCCCATGGTGCCCAGGTCCACGGTCTCCGTCGCCGACACGATTTCCACTCTGTGCGTGACCGAATTTTGAGAAAGGTACGTGCCTTTGGGTAATTGAGCTTGCAAAGTGGAAAGATTGTATTGACCTGGCGTGACGACGATGTGTTCGCTTCCGACGCTAATTTTGTTGTTGTGATGCGTGACGTTAGGTATGAGGTACATGCTGTAGAATGCACGCAAAGCTACGGATTTAGGATAGACGATGTCGTCGTGCAGCGTGAGTTTCAAGATTGAAGATTCGCTCGTGAGATGGAACACGCCCATCGTGTTTAAGATTCCACAATGCTTTCTGAAAATGTTCCACCGACGGGTTATTTATTTTAGACATGTATGCGAGAACAGAAAGGCAAAGGTGGCCGCAGTTAACATCGGTGAAACCCTGGATGCGTTTGTCATTGTAGTAGAAGTTGGCAACACTGAGATACTTCACCAACCTGGCAGGTGGTGTGCCACCGAACGAATCGAAAACAAATGCATTGTTATCGTTAATTTTGAGGTAGCATATCCAATGTGTACCAGGATTTTTGTAATTGTCCAGGTTGACCACGCCATACTCCTTTTTCTTCACAGCAGAGGGTAGAGAATCGGACATGAAAACACCCCTGAAGTTTCTTATTCCCAACAGTTCGATTAGAGATTCAATATCGAAGTTGGACAGGGCTTCTTCTTTTTTTTATATTTTTTCAAAGCATCGAGGTTGCTTTTTTGCTTTTTGGTTATACCTTTCCCCTTCTTCTCCATAGCCAGATTGTGACGTTTTTGTTCTTCCAGTTCCGCCTTGTTCTTCTTCGAGTCGATGACGGTTTTCGCGATGGCGGCGCTTCCGCCGGCCAAACTTCCAACGGCCCCCAATGCTGCCAGGATGGCCGGGATGCTGAATATGAAACCTCCGATTTTTTGCTGTTTCCGCGAACGCTGCAAGCGTCTCAATTGAGGTGTGCTGAGAAGTAATTTCATTCCGTGTCCTTTCGTCAAGCAAGAACGTTTCTTCTCGCGTTGTTTCTTGGTGAGTAACCCATCGAGGGCACCTAGATTTTTCAGATTGGAGTATGGTATCTGGTACACGACACCCTTGGGCTTCATGTTGATGCTCTATATGTTATCTTCACGGTATGTTATTTATATATATGTTCTGAGATTTTTTTTGTTTTGTGTAATTTTTTTCGGTATGTTATTTATATATAAATGTTCTGAGATTTTTTTTGTTCCGTGTAATTTTTTTTTCAAGGATATACTCCGCGCAGAGCCCTTACACAAATTCTATTACGTGCTTTGTTTTCTTACCAAGAAGTTCCTTTGTACCCTTGTACACGATTTGAGTTTTGTTCTCGATTAAAATAGCTAGCTTCTCGTCGGATAACATGTTAGCGTATCGATCTGGTAAAAATAGACTGTATTGTGCGTTGAGCAACAGACGCGCCTTGGGACCATACTGGGTAGAAACAATTGAACCGGAAGTTATCGTGTAAGGTTTGTCCACTTCCAATTCCTGAATTTTTACATACTCTACTGACAAATTTAGCATTTGTTTTAATGCTTGGAGGTCACTCATTTTTTCAGTCGTCATATTGAAAAGAAATTTTCAGTGTGTGTGTTAGAGAAATTTAATTTTTTTTCACAATGTGTGTTATTTATATATACACTGAAGATTATTTTTTTTCACGATGTGTGTTATTTTATATATATTTTTTTTTCACGAGATTTTTGTATCGAAGATTTTTTTTGTCTGTGTTAGAGGAAGAAAGTTTGTGCTTCGGAAAATGCGATGATGTGCGTGATGATATCTTCCGTCTCTTGTTTCGACTTATGCCAATCATCTGTGAATCGTCTTCTCCCCTGCCTCGCCTCATGCAGTTCATCTAACCTATTGTTTAATTTTTCCCCTGCGGCCGAAAAAAGAGTGTCGAGATCGTCGCACCTCATGCCGCTAATTTCCCGAAGATAATCCTTGACAGCCATTTCACAAGGGATGCGAAATTCCGGCGTTGATCTCGCTATGATCAAAAATTTTCATATATCCTCACAATCTCCGTTTACTGCATGTTTGAATATTTTACACAGTAGTTCGTGTGGCAAGTCGGTTATACCAGACATGATGTTTTTTTTTTTTACTGTATGTTATTTATATACCCCACCCAAGTTTTTGTTTTGTGTTCATGGCTATGGTGGTGCCCAGTGCCGCAACTCTTTCTCCCAGCGATGCGTCTCTGCTGACGAATCTTTCGAAAGCTGCGTGCTCTAATTTTCTGTCTGCTTCGTGACGTGCATCTAGATCGGTGCGAGTGGTGTTGTAGGCGATGTCGTGATCTTTGCATGCGGCGTCCAACGGATTTACACCCTTGTCTCCTCTCTCCAATCTTTTCTCGAGTTTGGTACCCGGTCCGCAGTACTGGTAGCCGGGTAAATGCATCTCGAAAGGTAACTTGTTGATGATGTCGTTCACGAGTCCCTTTCCTTCGACCATGTTCCAGAATCTCGGAGGCAGCGTGTTGATAATTTTAATGAGGTAACCTATGCCCTTGTCGTCGTTCACGATGAAGTTGGAAAGTTTGGCGCTGATCATGTCCACAATTCCTACCTTCTCGTTGTAGAAATTACGATTGCCTGCATTCTCCTCTCCTGCAATAACCAACAATCGGTCTATGAGCTTGCGCACGTCGTCCACCCACACAAACTCTTTGGGCAGGGTGTTGTAGAGTTTGACGCCGCTGCCTGTTTTGACCTGGTTCCATATCGGCTTGATGAGATTTCTGTACTTCTCGCCGCTGCTCGATTTCACCCTATTCTGCGAGGCGTCGTTGTTCTGGTACAAGGCATCCGTCATGATCAAAATTTCTTTGTAACTCTGGTAATCTTCGTCGGTGTAATCTTTCGGCTGCTTTTTGGCAACGAGTTCCCACAGTCCCACCGTACCCGGATACCTGTTCCAACTATTCTTCTCGCCTAAATTAACTTTAATGTCGTTGCCTTCGAAGGTCACCTTCGATTTTCCAATCTTCCAAACCACACCGCCGCCCTCGTTGCTCTCCATGCTCGGATACAATCCGAACACTTCATCCTTGTCGAATTTCCCCGTGCTCAGGTAGTCTCGTGCCAAAGGTCCCAACTCGATCTTATCCAAAGACGACGACGTGCTACCTATGGCTTGACGTCGTGCCGGTACGTCCTTCAGTTCGAACGGCGTCGAAGGAATGCTCGAAATAGGCGTGGGTACGGCGTAACTTTTAGCTGCAAGTGGTACGAGTTCGTTGATCAAATTTTTATTTTGTTCCGTGACGCCTTTAATTTCTTTACCTAGATCGCTGATGGCGTCGATCACAGGTTGATCTTGACGTTTCTTCTCTTCGTAGAATCCGCGATTCTCGGATTTCCAACCTTTGAAGCGTTTCGCGAGGTAATCGCGGAGCTTGAGATTTTCGTCTTCGATTTTTCGTTTCGTCATAACGTTATTTATACACGTCGTTTCTCACAACGTTGCAACGTTTAGAAAGTCGTTGATTTTGTTTCTGTATTTTCCGTCGTTGGGTTTCCTTGTCATGTCGATCGTTGCGAATCCGAAATCGTCACTGTTCCAACAGTGGGAGCAGCAGCGTTCCGAAAATTGATTGTAGTTCATGTCTCCGCCTACGTAGTCATCGTACGCGTGCTTGAGGTTGGTGTGATCTTGACGAAACAAACATATGAAATTAGCGTTGTCGCGTACTAACTGTTTTGGAATTTTGGAAAATGTTTGAGCTAGGAAGAAGCAATCCATTCCTTTGTGACGACCTTGCGTGAAAAAGTTGCGAATTTCATTTTGATTTTCCAGGATGACATCGTCGAACACAACGACTGAATTTTCACGACAATCGTCGAGTGGTTTTATTTCCGAAGAGAACGTTGCAATGTCCAGACCATCGTACAGTTTCATCAGTTGCTGGTATTTGGATTGCTCCAAACTTTTCGAGAACACGTACAGGTGCCTGTTCTTCCAATCTAACCAATTCGGTGCGAGGAGAAAATTGTCCACGAGCAGTGTCGTTTTCCCACACCCTGAAGGACCTACGATCAGACAGCGGATGCTGTCGGGAAGCAACTCGCCGTTCCTTTTCTTCTTTCGATTTTCCGAATCAGGTAGACGTTTCACGACATTCCACGCACTCATAGAATCACTTCGTTTGAATCGATCCAACTCGTGTCCGGAAGTCCCAGCCATTTCACCAAAAGTTTGTCGCCTCTCTTACGCAAAACTTTTTCGATAAGGTACGTGTCGGGGTATTTAGTTTTAGAGAGTTCCTCCTCGTAGAAGCGCCCCAATAAAATTTCACCGCCACTGTCCTTTATTATATACGTGTGACGGTTTCCGGGTAGAACTCGAACCACGGTAAAAAGTTCCGTGCTCCAGTTTCGTGTGAAACCCCTGTCGAACGTTTGCTTCAATTTACTGACCCTCACCTCGTCTCCAATTTTGTATTTAGGTTTTTTTGTCGTGGGTGTGTACTTTGGACAGTAAACGCTGGAAATTAATCGCTGCTCGTCGGACTTGGTAACGTCAGCTGGCTTCATGCCTATCGTTCCGTGCACCGTATTATTATAGGTATAGACGAGTTCCGGCAGAATGTCGACCCATTTGTAATTTCCCCGAAGCGTGAATCGTTTCCACATGTGTGTTTTCAAGGTTCGATTAAATCTTTCCACGATGCTGGCTTTGATGTGACTGAAAGTCGAATAATGTCGAATGTCATGTTTTTGAATAAACTTTTGGAATACGGCATTGTAAAATTCTTTACCGTTGTCTGTTTGCAAAAACCGTGGTCGTCTGCCGCCGCTTTCGCGAAAAATTGTCTTGAATGCTTCCGTGACGCACGTCCCCGTTTTCGCCTTCAAAGGTAGAGCCCATGCGAATTTCGAAAATGTGTCTATGACTGTGAGGAGGTACTTGTTGCCCTTGTTCAATTTATGTACGTTTTTTAGATTGCCGCTGCTCATCTCCACGAGGTCACTTTGCCAGAGGTCATCGATGCCCTTGGTTACCACCGCCAAACGTTCGTAGTTGCGGCGTGCAGGTTTATGCAATTCTTGGACGATGGCTTGCCTAGACATTTTTTTAGAGATTACGTTTGAAGAGAAGCACCAGCGTGATGGGATTCAAAGAGGGTGGCACCTCACCTGTGTTTTGAACGATCAGCTTATCGCCGGCACTCACGTCGAAAACGGTAAGATCTTCGTCTTCGTGTATTTCATATACGTTGCGCGTTTCGTTCCAACGTGCCAGAGGAATGTTTCCTGCTTTCTGAACACCACGATTCGATATTAAGGTCATGGTGGGAACGCTAGCTTTTCTGCCGTGAGACCAGTACGAAAATTCGTTTATCTGAATCGTGCCATCGAGGAGAAACTTGTAGTACGGATGATAAGGATGCAACATGTACAGTTTGTTACCTTCGACGAACGTGGAGATTCTCTGTTGATTGGGTACGCTGTTGATTTCGATGGCTTGCAGAGAATGCAGTTTAGCGAATTTAGTATCGACGCTAACGAGGTTGCTGTGAAGCTGTCCCAGTGTATTTTGTACGGGCAACAAATGCTCGACTATGGTATCCGTTACGGTAGAAAATGACGGTTTGATTTTCACTTCCACGTTCAACTGCTTGTAGTTTTCGTTAAGTTCTTGTAACTTGGCACCGAAAGAGGCCAGCGTCGATTCCTGCGTGGATTCCAGCACTCCAACTTGATCCCTGATGTTGACGACAATACTCTGAAGGTTCTCGACTTGATTCAATTTCGAACTTTTCTCGGTGAGATCGTTCACGATGCTTCGCATCTCGGTAAACTGCGTGTGAAGGTCTGCGACGCTCTGCGAAGTGGGCAGCGTCGACACCAGCGAAGCAAGTTCGTCTCGAATCTGTTCCACGTTCGCCGTTTCCGTTTCTAGTCGTTTCAGCATACGTGATATGTTCCTTTTTAAAGCGTGTAATTCTTTGGAGGTGGGGAGATTGGCCACCCTACTCTCGAGATCGCTCAACGAACTTTTGATGTCGTTCGATTCGGATAGTGCCGTCACCGCCGTTTTCAATTTTTCCAAATCTTCGCTCGAAGGTACGCTCGTCCGTAACGATTCCAAGTCACCCTGTATGTTGTCCAGCACGTGATGAAAATGAGCAAGATTGGATTCGACGTTCAAATTTTCTAAATATTCGATCTTCTGCTGAACCGTGCTTAACGTGTCTTGAATGCTCGTTAACGCGTTCGCTTCAGCGTGAATATTTTTAATTTCTTCGTTGATCAACTCCAGAGATGCCTGAAGCGTAGCGATGGTGGTTTGAATGTGTTCGAAATCTTGATAAGCCTCCAATTGAATTTTTATGTTCGCAACGCTTTTGCCGATGACCTGCAGTTCGTCTGACGATGGTAGGTTCGTCATTGTATCTTCCAAAGTCTGTAACTTGGATTTAATTTCTTCCAACGTGCCGGTGAATTCTTCTTGTAATTTGGAAACAACGACATGCAAGCGTTCTACATCAATATCCTTCACGACAGTTTGAAGTTCAGAGAAATTCTTTTCGATTGCGGAAGTTCGTTCTTCGATTTCGAGTTTCAATTTTTCCAAATCTTCATTTTTCGATTGAAATTGCTGTAATTTGGCCAAATCATTTTGAAGCGAATCCACGCTCAACTGTATATTTTGAACGCTGTCATAAGAAGGTACGTGGACATAATTTTTTATGAGCGTTTTTAGTTCGGAATCGATTTTTAGAATAGGGTCGAGACATTGCGTTTGGAGCGTAGCGATCTCGGACTCTAAACTTTTGTTTAAGGTCTCCTGCAAAGCGATCAAATCGCTCCTCAACTTTTTAATTCGGACGTCCAACATGAGAATCTCTTCTGCGTGGTCTACACGCTTGGTGTTGCCGAAAATATCGTTAGGCATTTTGGTTAACGGTTATTTATAATAGGATAGACGATTCGTAATTCTACGAAGAGAGGAATGAGTTTGTCGTAATCTCCCAGGAGTTGAACGTAAAGATAATCTCCTGCGGAAACATCGTACGTAATGTTAGAAAGCATCTTGTCGTGCTTGATTCGAAAAATGTTTTTGCCGGTAGATATTTTGATTTCGCCTACGTTTTCCGGATTCACGGTGATTTGAAGTTTCCCACCGATCGGAATTTCGTAAAAATGTAAATTGTTGTTGAAGATGTAAAAAGTTTTGCCGACGTCTTCATCCAATTTCGTCCAAATGCTGTTGAGATGAATGATCAACAGACCGTTGAGTTTAGGTAACACGGAAGGTAAGACTTCATGATCTGGTATGGACGGTGCAGTTTCCATGATGATTTTTTTTTGAAACCGAACAAGTTCATAGGCATGCTGGTTTATTTGCAATGTGTGCAATTCTTATTTATTTCTAAACGACGATGTCCCCAAGGCAATGTGTGGATTCCACACTCGAGGACGCACCTCTTGTCGTCGTTGGGATCCAGGGCAATCTTCCTCACCTTGTTGGTGGTCAACACATGGTCGACGCTCTGGATGCGCTGTTCTGCTCTTAGAATCGACGACCTGGTTTTGAGGCAATCCACGAAGTCCTCGAATGTGAGATGCTCCCGAACCACCTGTCTGCCGACACCCTTGGCCTTTTTGGTAACGCTGCCCTCGGCTTTGATGGTATAGGCCTTGGCGCGAAGACCTGCAAACTCAAGAATCACGTCTCCGTCCTTCTCATCTTTGAGTTTGCCAGGCTCTTTTTTGTTGCGGGCCAGGATGCCGTACTGGTTCGGCTGGGGATAGCCCGAGGTGTCGAAGAGGTTAACCAAAGATGGAACTGTGGCTATATTCTCGTATGCGTCGGCTGTGCGAACGTGGTACACCAAGCTGTCCGTGTCCGTGTAGAGAAGCGAGATGTTGTGGCCGTAGTGTGGACGTAATATATCGTAGTACGTCTCGAACATGTGGAGCTTGCTCAGATCCAGAACAGTGGCTCCAACGTAGATGGGCTTGGTGAGCCTCACCTCACCTTGCTTCATGTGAATCAGAGCCAGCTGCTCGTTATAGATTGTTCGAGACTTGAACAATAGACTTGCGACAAGCTGACGACATCGCTCTTTCCTCGTCACCAATTTTATGTCCACGCGATTCCGTACATTCTCCATGGTTTTGCCAAACACCGCATTATTCATGAGTTTGAAAAAATCCTTATCAAACTCGGACGTGGCTGCGGTGCGGTGTTTGGTGTTGACTTCGATATATGGGCGCAACCACGGAGAATGCTCGAACTTGAGGATGTGGTGAACTGCGTGGACCGTGACCCCTTGCTGCATCAACCACCGGAGATTCTGGTAGTGCAGGATGTAATTCTTCTTGGGTTCGAAATCCATGACCAGCTTCTTCTGGTTGGAAACGGGTGGACACTTGAACTCGGGTGCAGGGGGGAGATCGCAGAACAAATCCTGCAGCTTCTCGGAGAACTCAAGGTCCACCTCGGCGAAGAACCCATGTTCCGAATCGTCGAAGCTTTCGATGTCGAATTTGGAAGGATCGGCCCACTCGAACCCTCTAAAAGGGAGTGGCTGCATCATGGAGTGCCCGTACAAGTTATTCACATCCGTGTGCATGATGTAGCTCGACGGTTGGGTGGAGTCGTAGCCAGTAGCCATGTGATGGTTGTTGGCGCGCGCGTGCCGTTGCGACACCTGGACCATTCCACCCCGCACGGCGCGTTCCACAAACAGCACCATGTCTACGTCCGAAAGAAGCTCCAGCTTGATTTTTGTCACCAGAAACATGGCTGACCACGCCAGTCCGGGGAGACTATAGAAGTAGGCGGGGTCCAGCTTGTAGATGGTCTTCGCAGTTGCACGAAACGCCTGGAACACATCGGCGAGGAGCGTCACATCAAGTCTGAGGTAGGCGTCGTGGTAGTCTCCGAGAGTTCGACAACCTAGCTCGCGCCACATGGACTGGGCGTGATGATATTCTTCGTTGGTAATGTTCGAGCCTCGTAGCTGACTGTAGAACTACGCCTGGGGAGGTAGCGACGTCTCCGCAAACTTGGTAGAGTCGGTGACGTATTCGTAGGGGTAGACCCCCTTACGCCTGAAGAGACCGGCGTCCAAGTTCGGAAAATTCGCAGAGGTAATAAGCATTTGTTCGTTGCTCAGCTTCCCTGCAAGAGCATCGAGGCTGGCCGGGAGAAACCTCAGGGAGTCGAGGAAGCGAAGCTCGACGGTAGAGTCTGCTCCCAGGATCGACACTAGTTTGCTCACACTGATGTAACGCTCCTCGTTCTGGGCGAGAACGTTAATTCGCATGTCGTCGTACCCAAGATGCTTGATCAGGTGGTGAAAATCGTACCCCGAGCCGTTGTGAAAAAACACAGGGATGAAGCGTGGGTCCCGGGCCATACGGTTGCAATCATTGCACCAAGGACCAACGTACCTACCGTTAAAGTGATCGTGGTGTCGGACTTTACGGTTGTTGGCGGTGTACTCCTCGTCGCAGACAGGGCAAGTGATGGCCTCGTCGTGTCTACGTTGATCATCGGGGGACAGTGGGAGCATAGACTTGGGAGCCAACAGTACCTTCCCTATCTCGATAGCCTCGACAACCATCCTCTCGAGGAAGTGTTTGGCTGCGTCGGGACTACGGTACACGTAGGGCTCGGGGGCGATGTGTTGATCTCGTCGCACCACAATGTATGCGAAACTGGATGCCTCGTGGAGTTGGTAAGGGGTGGTGGAGGAAACTTCGGGATCGGGATCGCAAGTGGACAGGGGTTTGAGGAAGGCCTCGAAATCCGCGATGATGATAGCGGGGTGCTCCACCATGGCACCGTGCATGTGGAAACGCTCCACGGCGCCAGGTTTGGGTAAGACTATCACCTCAGGCTTGTTGGCATTACAATAAAGTTTGTGGCTAGCGAGCTTCTCGGCAGCGATGTTGCGACCTCTGATGCGCTGGTAATCCTGCTGTTCTCGATTACGAAATGTAGACAAGCACCTGGGACAAACTTCTATGTGGGTTTTGTCTTTGCTCAGCTGGCTCGAAACAAGCCGAGAGAGGGAACGGATGAGGGTGTAATGGTGGCGAGTTTCATCCTTGATGAGCAGAAGGTGAATTTCCTGCGCACCGTCGTCGTCTACGTCGCTCACCCGAATGGGGTACACCACATTTTCGTCGGTGGCGCCATAAACGTTGATAGCCAACCGAGGGTTGTGTGTACGGGCCTTAAACTTGCGAATGTCCGAAAGCGCCACCGGGTAGTCGATCCCAGCCATCGCATCTTCCAGCTCTGGCTCGTAGGGTAGGTAGTGGTTAACTCGGCGTGGTTGGTTTTTCCGGTCGACAGGGTGTAATGCTGCAAGCACCGACCAGAGAAAGCACTTGGCGTCACTGTTTTGAATGTTCAGGACGGCCTTCTTTGCCGCAATGGCAGATGGTAAGCGGACGTAGCTGGAGGCGGAGAGAGGCACAAACTTGCAAAGTTTGACGCGCAGTTCGTGAGGCTCACCACACAACGAACCTCCCGAGCCCTTGGCTTGATGTTCCTCCTGCTTTGCCACCAGCTCCTCGGCAAACTTGTTGTAGATGACCTCGAGGTTGTCGACATCCGCCAGATGCAGCGTCTTCGCCTTGGTGTTGTGGCAGAAGCTGTAAATTTCATCAGACGGCTTCTTGTACCGACAACGTAGCGATGCGTAGAATTTGATGGAGTGCGTTGCAAGCGCATCGCCGAGGATGGAAATAATTTGGGCTTGTACGTTCTCCAAAAAGCTACGCGCGTCGCATGAGTCCTCCGAAGTAAGGGGAAAGTCCTCTAACAAACGCTCGAAAGCAAACTGGTTCGCTTTCGCAACAGTTTTGATGCGCTTGGCGGATAGTGGCGTGTCGGCTTCCGCTTTCCTTTTGGTTGAGCTGGTCGACGGTTGAGCACCAGATGTACTTTCGCTTAGACAAGTAAGCTTATGCTTCTTGGCATACGCAATTGTAATGTGTTTATTGCATCCGGAACACAGTTCGGTGGCAGCCAAATGCTTGCCTGGCACGCAGGTGCGACAATGTCTTGCAAAATTTTTGCTTGATATAGTTCTTTTACACACAGGGCAACTTTTCATGGAGCGCATTTTTTTCGGGGTATGTTTATTTATATGTGATCTGTTGGTGGTAGAGTGTTGTCTTCCTCAAATATGTGCTTTAATCAACCCTATAAAAAAATTAAAAAAATATATAAGAAAAATATGATTGTAGATAGAAAAAAAATAAATATTGTATGCATGTGTAATTCTATTTAGCTTATTTTTGCTAGACACAAATCTTCTTCAGATTTTATTGTCCACTAATATATTTTTCTACCAATCTAATAGAGGTGTGAAACTATGAAAATATTCTGAGACAATCTTCTCTAAAACATTCTTCCCCCAAAGCTAATGTTAACAACCTGTTGTAACCTAAGCATCGTGTGTATTGCATCCGGCGAAGCCACGCTAACGCCCAAGCAGCTTGCTATTATGTACCTGCACGCTCCGGATGTGCTGACGATCTTCCATCCCAGCTCGCTATTGTGTGCCTGAATGCTCCAGATATCTAATAATCTTCGGGCATCTCGCCCGCTCTGAAACAAAATATAAACAAAACAAATTGTATACGCCCAAGCAGCCCGCTATTATGTACTTGCACACTCCGGATGTTGGGGGTAGGTGTACTGACGAGGCTTGCCGTTGTGTAACTTCCGTTGTCCCAAAGCCTACGTATTGTTTAATTAGCGTTATTGTGTCAACATTGATAGCACACGCAGAGAGGAGAGGGGGCAAAATTGTAGTTTTTCTAGATGTGTTTGCGCCATAATACAAAAATAATAAGAGGCGCCAGCGCGCGCGTGTGTGTGGCACATCGTTCCCGAGAGAGGTTTACAAAAGTCACGATATACATTGGTGTCCCCGGGACTTGGAAATAAAATATCATATGGTAAAATATTCTTGGGGTGAGTTGGCAACACTGAACCGCAATTGATGGCGCAGAACCGAGTTGATTACACTAGTCAGTGTTGCCAACTCCCATTTGTAGGTTAGCTTCGTCTGTAAAATATCACATGGTGGAATATTCTTGGGGTGAGTTGGCAACACTGAACCGCAATTGATGGTGGTGAACCCGTGCACCTCCACTAGTCAATATTGCCAACTCCCATTCGTAGGTTATCTTTGCTTGTAAAATATCATATGGTGAAATATTCTTGGGGTGAGTTGGCAACACTGATCGCCAATTGATGGCGCTCAACTGAGCTGATTACACTAATCAGTGTTGCTAACTCTTATTCGTAGGTTAGCTTCGCTTGTAAAATATCACATGGTGAAATATTCTTAGGGTGAGTTGGCAACACTGAACCGCAATTGATGTTGCTAGTGTTGCTAACTCCCATTCGTAGGTTAGCTTCGCTTGTAAAATATCACATGGTGAAATATTCTTGGGGTGAGTTAGCAACACTGATCGCCAATTGATGCTGGTGAACCCGGCTACCTCCACTAGTCAGTGTTGCCAACTCCCATTCGTAGGTTAGCTTCGCCTGTCAAATATCACATGGTGAAATATTCTTGAGGTGATTTGGCAACACTGATCGCCAATTGATGTTGCCAGTGTTGCCAACTCCCATTCGTAGGTTAGCTTCGTCTGTAAAATATCACATGGTGAAATATTCTTGAGGTGAGTTGGCAACACTGAACCGCAATTGATGTTGCCAGTGTTGCAAACTCCCATTCGTAGGTTATCTTCGCTTGTAAAATATCACATGGTGAAATATTCTTGGGGTGAGTTGGCAACACTGCGAGAAAGCCTCAAGCGTTGCCAGCTCCTTGCTTGAGGTTAGGTTATACCAAAAAAAAACCTTGGTGATTTTTTCGAGTGAGGAGTTGGCAACACTGCTCATGCCTTACGAGAGAAATTCATTAAGGTGAGAAAGTAGGTCAAAAGACCCTTCCAGAACGTACCGTTCCACCTACTACTATAAGTTAGCTTCGCCTGTAAAATATCACATAGTGAAATATTCTTGAGGTGAGTTGGCAACACTAAACCGCAATTGATGTTGCCAGTGTTGCCAACTCCCATTTGTAGGTTAGCTTCGCCTGTAAAATATCACATGGTGAAATATTCTTGGGGTGAGCTGGCAACACTGCGAGAAAATGAGGCTCATGCCTTACGAGAGAAATCCATTAAGGCGAGCCTCACCGAGCCTCATTTTCGGTTTCAGAACCCGGGCACCTGCACTACTTTAATAGCTGACGGAAAGCAGCATTCAAACTTTTCCAGAAATGAACTTCTGAGTAAGAAAATTATGTAAGAAATTATCGAAGGGTCATAATTAGACATTTGATGACTGATGCCATGTCAGTCTGTCATTTGCGACCAATATTGGTCATGTGCAACATTTGATGAATTTTTGACTGGCGATTTTATGGGTTGAGTGAAAAGTGCCATTTTTGGGACATATATCCGTATATGTCAACACTAGCAGGTCGAAATTATGCCAACAGTTGCATGCAACATGTGTCGTAAGTAGTGGCTATACATTTAAGTGAAAAATCAAGATTTTGTGCCGAAATTGGACTCTTGAGAGAATCCTAGGCTGCCCTTGGCTCACTTTCGCCGCTACTTTGCCTGTTTTTTAAATTGATTCAGCATGGCGTATTCATTGGAGCAGTGCGTGTACATTGTTGAAGAGTATTATTACTACTAATTCCTACACTCACGTGCAAGAGGTTTTCCAATAAAAATGCCCAGCCTCTGCTGTACCTCACAAAGCAACTGTTTACAACCAGTCAAACACCAACAAATGATCCCACAAATTGTTTGAGTTGGTATTTATTGTTGAAAATCAGTTCTCAGATGTTTTCAGCAAATTAACAATGGTTTTTAAAATAATGTAATTGCTTTTATTTAGATAAATGCTAACATAAATTTATGAACCCAGTGATAGCCTACAAGATGAGTTTAGTGCAAAAAACCCGGTGTAAATATCTCTTACGATTTTGATGATATATATTTTCAAAGTTTGGATTGCGCAACTTTTGAAACATACTGTACGTAGTATGCACAATTGCTAGTAGGTGGTTTCCTGGCGCCTGATTTTCAGAGCTCGCGCCTAGCTTTGAAGAAAATTTTTCGAGCACTGGTTATAATAGATTGTCTAACATTCTTTTAACAAGACTAACCCCATACGCTAATGAAATTATAGGTGATTATCAATGTGGATTTAAACGTAACAGATCAACTACAGATCAAATTTTTCACATCAGACAGACACTTGAAAAAAAGTGGGAATATAATCAAAATGTCCATCAGCTATTCATTTGATTTCAAAAAAGCATATGATTCGGTCAAAAGAGATAAATTATATAATATATTAGTAGAGTTTGGAATACCTAAGAAGCTTGTTAGTATGATAAAAATATGCACCAGTGAAACAGAAAGTAAAATTCGTGTGGGTAATAATATGTCTGACAAATTTACAATTCATGATGGGTTAAAACAAGGAGATGCATTATCTCCATTGCTCTTTAATTTTGCCTTAGAATATGCTGTAAGGAAGGTAAAAGAAACTAAAGAAGGACTAAAATTAAATGGTGTGACTCAGTTGTTAGCATATGCAGATGATGTAGACTTACTGGGGGATGATGTGAATACAATTAAGAATAATGCTAAAATATTTTTCAAAACTGCTAAAGAGATAGGTTTGGAAGTTAACAAAGAGAAAACTAAATATATGCTTACAGGCCGAAACCAAGTGTTAGGTAATAATCAAAATCTAATTATTGATAACAACTCGTTTGAACCAGTTTCCAAATTCAAATACTTAGGAGTAATATTAACAAATGAAAATTATATTAAAGAGGAAATAAAAAGTAGGCTTAATTCAGGAAATGCATGTTACTTCTCTCTTCATAAACTTTTGTCTTCTCGTTTAATATCTAAGAAACTAAAAGTTAAAATATACAAAACAGTAATTTTGCCTGTAGTATTATATGGGTGTGAAACTTGGTCCCTTACATTGAAAGAGGAACATAAATTGAGAGTATTTGAAAATAAGATCCTTAGGAAAATATTTGGACCTAAAAGGGATGAGGAGACAGGTGAGTGGAGAAGGTTACATAATTTAGAACTACATAATTTGTACTCATGTCCAGATATTATTAGAATAATTAAATCAAGAAGACTTAGGTGGGCAGGCCATGTGGCACGAATGGGAGAGGAAAGAGGAGTTTACAGGATTCTTGTTGGGAAACCAGATGGTAAGAGACCTGTAGGAAGGCCAAGACGAAGATGGAGGGACAACGTTGAGATGGACCTAAAGGAAATCGGTAGGGATGGAAAAGAGTATATAGATCTTGCTCAAGATAGGGACAGATGGAAGGCCTGTATTGCTGCAGCCATGAACCTTCGGGTTTAAGAAGGCTAGAGAGTTAGTTAGTTAGTTGGTTATAATAGATAACTTCTAAATATTGTAAAACCGAATATGAATTACACTCTGTCCCCGGTATTTCTGGAGCAAGCGAACGAAAACAGGTCTCTGCGAAAGTAGTGGCACAAGACGGCTCCACCGATGAACACGTTGGAGGGAACGGGATTGCGTGGAGGGGTTACTAACCCTCTCGATTTCCTCCCATTCTCTTGTCACTGACACTCTTTGTTTCATATGTTATGAAGCAAAATATTCGTTCAAAAACTACAACATACTACATTTGGAGCAGAATCTCGCTTGAAAGTATCCAGTACATAACAGACATCAAGAAACTGTGTCAGGCTATGCAAGCACATCCTTCTCACTAGAAACTGAGTCGGTCCCCGTAGCGAAGTGGTCAGCACATCGCGCTTCGACGCCAGGGGTACCGGGTTCGAATGGATGTTTGTGGCTGTCCATTCATTAATTTCATCATGTCATCACTCATCCCCATCTTCGAAAATTAGCAAAAAAAGTGGCACAAAAGGCGAAGTAAAATAAAGCAAACTGGAAACGGAGGATTTACAATAAAAACTCGAAAATTGTGCTTGACAGTTTTTCTTACAAACTTATTTTTGTTCTTTTCTTTTTCAATAACTCTGGAAAAAAACATGAAAATTGCTTCTTCATGTGTTTCACATTTTCATTTTTGTAACTAATGATAAAGATTGTAAACGTAGGAACACCCAATAAAACAATAAATGTAGGATTCTAATGTTTATTTGTTTACCATCTATCCATATACAGCCCGAATGCCATTTTGCTCTATTGCAGATACACGCCTCCAAAATATCAAAAACGCCCCACCAATCACGAAGCCAAAACAAAATCCACAAATCCCACTATTCGGAGAAAACCTATGGTGGGGTTACATTAGACGTTTAGTTACGACTAAAGGGTACAATGAGAAAAAAAAATTGAGAACAGCTGATCTACTTCATTTCCATAGATCAGTGTATTGGTAAGTTAGACTAAACTACATTTTAGCATGGAAATGATGACTATGTTCACTTAAGTTTCAATTTCAATGTGTCTTTCACTTCACGATCCATATTTGGGGTACCACAGACAAATTACGGTTATGCGTGTATTACTGGGCTTCGAGTGTACCGCTCGTTTTGCCTGTTCGAGCTTTATTGCTCCAACGAAGAAGCTGTCAATTCCGTACGTTATCTATCGTCGCCCGTGCAAACTATTTGGTGCTAGAGCGAAATCCTCTCCCTGCAGAACTCAAATTGCTATATACAAGGTTCGCCCATAAAAGAACAGAACTTTATCTTTTTAGAAAAGATAACAAGTAATTACCTTCAAATGACTTTATCACCTTCAAAATAATCACCAGAGGAAGCAATACACTTTGACCAGCGTTTGTGTAGTTCTTGGAAACACTGTTGATAGTCATTGACAGCAAGTGTTCGCGAAATACGCGTAACATTTAATTTAATTTCCGTGACTTCGTCAAATCTTCGCCCTTTCATAGCCATCTTAAGCTTGGGAAAAAGGAAAGAATCAGCAGGCGATAAGTCCGGAGAATGTGGAGGGTGATTGATCACTGTCACTGAATGCTTAGCAAGGTATTGTTGTACAGACAATGCGGTATGAGGCCGAGCATTATCGTGTAACAGAAACCATTGGCCAGAATCACAGAGGTCCTTCCTAACCCACTTCATCCTGTTTCTGAGTCAACCAAGCATTTCCTTGTAATACCACTGATTGATTGTTTGGTTTTCAGGGACAAATTCATTGTGGATCAGTCCTTGGGAATTTTCTCCACATTGTCGTCATTCCTTGAAGTTGAAGGGCGTCCTGATTTTGGTTCATCCTCGACACTTTCACGTCCACTTTTGAAACGATTGTACCAGTCATACACCTGGGTTCTTGATAATGCTGCATCACCATACACTGCCCGTATCATATGTAACGTTTCGGTAAACGATTTACCCAATTTGTAACAAAACTTTATGTTTTAACGTTGTTCCATATTGGTGCGCGTATTTTGTACGCCGCCTGAACACAACCTGCATCTGACGTACGCTTGCCCAGATACCGACTGCCTGTAACAGGTTGAAACATGCTCTTTGCAGTGTTGCCAGAATACGGCACCTTTATATTTGGTTTGGTTCTTTTTTTTTTTGACAGTTCGGTTTCTTTTTGGGCGGACCTTGTATATAAGTATTTATTAGAAGAGACTTTCGCAGGAAAATCGGCCTCCAAGTGTCATTCCTGAATCCGCCATTGCTTACATCTGATGAATTTCTGTGTGCATGTTGATTCACAAAAAGAGTATCATCAGCACTTTAATGTGTTACTGGAATCAAATTATGATATTTGTGTCAGTTCTGACTGAATCAGGAAACGTAAACGATTCCAATTAGAACATGAGATCATATACCTGTCTTGATATAAACACATGGTATCAAACAGCTCTCGTGGTCTGAATCGTCCACAAAATTTCACTCCTTTTCTCGCCGAATCACAACCGGCGGCTCTGCTTGATTAATTGTTTTAAAACTCTCTCTCCGTTACGTCAAGTTCTCTCCAAATTTGGCCTCAGGAATTTTGAGTAACCTGGCGCCTTTTCAATATTCAAATAGCCTGTCGATAAAATCGCACCTGTCGCATTATGAGAGCTTTTATGTAATTACAGCGGCAATTATGAAGTTCAGAATAGACCTTCAGTGTACTCCACAGAGGTCGTATCTGCAACGGTGGCTGAAGGCGTTGAGTGTTCGACTCGTGATCTTATTATCGAAAGTTCTGGGTTAGAATTCCAGCCTTCGTATGAGAGAGTCTTTCTCTGTTCCCCCTCACCTATTTAATATAATCATCAATAGGACCCGGATTCTCAGGTTTTAACCTATTTTATTCCTTACTTGGTAACGTCACTATTCCAACATATATTTTCGTTTTAGCTATTTCTTAATGAAATACATGATCCTAAAAAAAGGCTAAATTGAACTTTTCAGCTAAAAAATGTAAAAAACTTAAAAATGCTGAAACCTTGTTTTGTTTCATCAGAGTGAACACATTGTTAACTGTACGGCAATATGAAAACGTATTCTCTCCCTCCCCCTCTCTCGCACATACACACACACACACACAGAAGGGGAAATGGAAATGAGAGAAGGGAAAGGGTGTGAAAAAACAAAGGGAAGCAAAGTTAGCATTACAAAAGTAATATCTTAAATATGACACGTTTAAAATTTTTATTATTTTCTGTATTTTCTAAAAACTGTGTTTTTTGTATGCTTTAAGTTTAGTAAACACGTAATATGTGAAGGAAAATGTGTTTGCAGTATTGATGCTCATGTAAATGCAAAGATTTGTGATTGATTTCAATAAAAATACGGGTAGGGAAATATCCTAAAAAGGGTTAAATCATCTCTTTATAAAACCTAAAATGATGTCTATAAAATCCTAAAAGTCCTGGCCCAAATCATCAATCATCTCCATCATCATCAGTGCCCTTGAGAATCAAAGATTTTTTAAAAAAATTAAAAAATAGATGTAGAGTCAAATATGTGTATTAGGTGACGAAGGATATCAATGCATTCAATAGTGTGTGTGTCTGTGTGGATCGAATGCAGTGGAGAAATATCTTTATCGCACAAATGGTAGCTGATAAATGCGCCACTAACAACGGTGGAATGGAGGAGCGATTCTTATCATTAAGAAGTCGCAGGAAAGACCACCCCAATGGGTAATTTATGTCTTCAATCAATTCAAATCTTTCATTAAGCACTATCATTTACACAGGTATTGAAAAGCCTTCTTTTTTGGGAGCATTCATGTACAGTATTATCTCATCAAATCAAACTCGGCTTAAAGTGAAGGTGACAGGAATTGACTGAGATTATCGTTTTCTCACATAAATATCGTTTCTGTAATTCTAAGTGTTTCACATTAGGCTTCTACTGTCTCCTTTGCGAAATAATGATCATGGTGTGTGATCTTTTCCGATATAATTTTATGTGATATAATTTTAATAGCTATTGTTTAGGAACCCAATTATTAACTTGTATGACAATTGAAACAAAAATCTAGAAGTTGTAATAACTATCGTATTGTACGTACGACAGCACTTGCATGCACGTTAAGTCCCGAGCTGAAACTATCATGTACTTCACTCCGCCATTTCGCCAACATTGCAAATTGTGATTCTTCTCGGTACTTTGTGTATCCTGCTACTTAGATTTTAATTTCTTTTGTACTGGAACGGAGCTTGAAATAATCATGTCAAACACATGGATTCGTTGAATCTACTTATGTAGGTTTTAGTGAGAATTTTGAACCGTGTTTCCAGTTATCATCAAATGATTCCCTTAGCTCTGTGCAAGCCCAAGAATAACCATGACTGTGCCGTCTGCCCGCCGAGCCTACGCTTAAAGTCCAGGATGAACTCCAAATACTCGCTCCTGTGCAGACGTGACCCGCAATGGGCCAGGTCAAAGCAAACTATTGTAGGTGGCTGCACCCCTGTTGCGTTCCCACGCTTTTGATCGGCAATTGTTCTCCCATTTAAATACATTGGAAATTTGTTGCCGAACGTGCTGCTATTACATTAATTTGCAAGTTTAATGTCATCTTAACCTCAGAAATGATGTCTGAACATGATAGTTGAAAGAGTAAGACTTTTGAAAAGACGATCCTCAACAACAGAAAAGATATCGGAACTCAAAGAAGCCTTAAAATTTGCACATCACTTTTTGACGTCACTTGCAATTTTCACAATTTAAGTGATCTATTGTTGAGAATCCGGTCAAGAATAATGCATAATAATTCCGCGTGACTGTACTTTTATTTTTATAGTTGTTTTTAATAATTAACTTTTTTCACATGATATAATACTTTTTCACGTAGCTAGTAAATATGGTCCTTTGTTTTATATGCACACATTTATCGTCAAGAATAGTTATTACAAAAAAAATTGTTTCTTCTGTTTCATGTCTCGCAACATCTAGGGCTATCTTATTTACAGGTATTATAATTTAAAATTGTTGTTGCCAAGAAAAAGAAGAACGAAAATACGAGGAGGAGAATATCTGCTTAATACAATGAAAACATATGTTAATTTAATATTAAATTATCGGGTAGGTCATAATGTTAGTCATAGTGCATAATAATATATGTAATGCATTTACGCACTTCATACATTTTTCTTTATAATGTTGCGAGTATCTTCGATTCCTATATACTCGCCGTTGAATTACACATGCTCGCAACCAGAAAAAAAGCAAAGCATAGTGTAAAAATCTAAATTTTTGTATTATCGGCCCATGGCAGCTAGAGACGACCCAAATGACGTCAGGTTTAGTGTTCTTTGTGCATAAACGTACTATATTTAGCTCGTTTTCGCAACCATTCCTTTGCGCTTTAATATATTAATTCTTAGGTTCAGGAGAATGTAATTTTCGTTAACTTATGACTGGCTACATTATCTTAAAGCTTTGCAAAACCAATTTTTATTATCGATTTACACGAGAAATTCTTACCTTCATTGAAAATAACGTTTGAATAGCCATCCCATTGAGCTCCAATGTAAAGCTTAGGGCAACCAAATGACGAACGAAATTATTTAGGGACGCAACGCGGGTGGCGCCGCCGCCGGAAGAGTTTGGCAATGAACAGCCCCATTGGAATCACGTGGATCCCGCCCAGCAACGAACCAGTCAGAGATTGCGTCAACCCAAACACGCGTGCGTCCACCATGCGCTGCGCATCGAGAGCCTGGGTCCCGACATGTGGCAGGTCGGATAAGTGGACATTTCTTCTTCCAGTGAGTCACGCCCGCCCATGCATGCTACATATTTCAATCTATTCTACATATTGGAAGCAATTTTACATTAAAATACATATTTTAAAGTTATGTGTTTACAGAGTCAGCCGATCTTGGAATAAACATTACATTTTTTTAGGCACCTAGCACTGCAGGGTGCGAAATCCTGGGGGGAAGGGGGGATTTCCCCCCCACCAACAATCTTGGCTTCGTTAATCCCCCCACCAAAAATTTTCAGGGGGGAGAGTTTTTGTTATAACAAACAAAATATAAACAATTACTTTTAATTTCAAATATACTTTACTAAGAATAATATCGAAAACACACACAAATTAGTGTAGTTGTGAGTATTGAATGTATTCTCTCTTAAGAGATCGTTAACAAATCTACATCAATACGCATAATAAAAATAAAACAAGAAGGCAAAACAATAATAACTATGAAATCTAATTGATTTATATTAACATAAAGCACAAACTAAACAAAAACTTACACATAATAAATCCACTTGAACTATTTCATAATTTATTAATATCTTTAACCAGTTGGTAAAGAAATTAGCTTGTTTGCAATATCTGATATGTATAAAAGTAACAAATTAATTTCCTTTATGTAATTAATATTAATAGTATTATTATTATTATAATATATTTTTAATTGAGTAATTTATTTTTACTTTTATTAACATTACAAATATATATATATTGTATAATATACACATATGTTTGTGGAAGAGGGGGTTTGAAGATTAACTTTCTCCCCCCCACCAGTTTTCAATGATTTCGCACCCTGCCTAGCAGTTAGGTGTCAACTTCACTCTGAACGCCGTCTAATAATCAACTATTCTAATTTCCATAAACTTAACACTGATGAATCATATCCATGTTTAAAATTTGTGTTTGTATTTTGTTATTTTACACGGCTTTTATGTTACTTTTGGTTAATCGCGACGATGAAGATGAGTGATGATTAGGTGAAATAGATGAAGAAAGTTCAGTCACAAAAAACGACCATGTTCAGGCCGGGTCTCAAACCCGGGAACTTCGGTGGCGAAATCTGTTTAAATATTGTAGATGGTGATAACTATATCTATAAGATTTTAATCGATACTTATACTTGCACTCATTTTGTATTCTTTATATAAACACAGTCAAAAAAGTTTTGCATCACCCGAGAAGTGATGAAAATAGCATCCGCAACATGCCGAAGCAGACAAGAAACGATGAAGCAGAGCTCATTGTGGAAGTAATGCGGTCGACGTGCAATACCGATCACCACAGACGACTACCGGAGTCAGCAAGCGCATGCGAGTGTTCGAGCGGAGAACCACGGTAGTCGGCGAAGGTTAGTTAGGTGTTCGGTGTCCCTTGCGTCCAGTTAGCGAAGGCGAGCGAGTGCAGCTGTGTGCAAGGCATGCCTAGGTGTACGATAGTGCAGTTTGATCGGGCCAGGATCATCACGCTACTGCAGACTGCCATGTCACAACGGGCTGTAGCTAGGGCTGTTGGAGTGGCACAAAGCGATGTCTGTAGGACCGGAGACGGTATACAGACACAGGAACAGTAGCCGATCGTCGACGGACAGGTCGTCCACGGGTCACAACACCAGCACAAGACCGCTATGTACGACTCTCAGCTCGGCGACAGAATACCATGACGGAAAGGAACATCACTCATACCCTCCAGGCAGCCTCTGGTGTGTGTGTGTGTCAAACCAAACTGTCCGTAACAGACTCCGAGAAAGTAGTTTACGTTCCAGAAGACCTCTCCGGCGCCATTACCTATTGCCAGGACATCGGCGCGACCGTGTGCATTGGGCCCATGCACATCGAAATTGGGGACCCGATCATTGGGCTCATGTGCTCTTCACCGATGAATGTAGGCTCTGTCTAAGGCCAGATTCACTAAGAGGACGGGTGTGGCGAGGCCCTGGACTGAAGGAGCGGCTTCGTGGTGTCCCGGGGGTCCATCCATACCAAGGAGGAGGAATCATGGTGTGGGCAGGAATCATGCTCGGACGTCGAACGCCCCTAATTCCAATAAGAGGGGGTCAAACAGCTGTTCGTTATGTCAGGGACATTCTCTAGACGACCGTGGAACCATTTCATCAGGACATTGGTGACGAATTTGTCTTGGTGGATGACAATGCCCGTCCACACCACGCACAGATGATGCACGATTATCTGCAGGCAGCGAATATCCGTCGCATGCTCTGGGCAGCGCAAAGTCCCGACATGAATTGGATCGAACATGCATGGGCATTGTTAAAAAAATGCCATTGCAAACTGTCCTGTGGCTCCCACCAATCTTCGTAAAGTTCTTCTTGCGGCACAGGACGAATGGGATTGCTTACCGCAAGATCACCTTGATCGTCTCATCCTCAGTATGCCACAGCATGTTCAAGATCTTCTTGCAGCCAGGGGAGGACACACCAGGTGGTAGGCAATGTTTCTGGTGTATCCGCTATGACGAACAGTCTTCTTGTGACAATTCCTTGTTTTTTCGCCTCCATCATGAATTGTGCCATTTTCGTTTTAAACACATTTCTGAGAAAATTGTACGTTTTTTGTTCCTTTTCCATTCAACGTGTCCTTCATCTTTTCTTTTGTATTCCCACTGTCATTGTCAATAAATCTTGTGCTTCATATATCTTTTGTCATTTTCCGTTCTGATGCAAAACTTTTTTGACTTTGTTTATAATAAATGTTATTAAGTTTTAGCATGTGAGTAAATGGTCACTGGGCAATAAATATACTTTGGAAGTTACATATTGACACAATGTTACATGTTTCACCATTTTATTCATACTTATGTACACATTTTATAAGTTTAAATCTGGGCTATATACTGATATCCTTTTTGGAGTAGATTCTCAAGCAGTTATAGGAAGAACACAAATTTGCAATACCATAGATGTGTACAAAATTCTGTCTGCAATGAGTAACAAAAAAGCTATATTTTTACGCCTTTACATGATTGAGAATGGTGTTTAAAACTCCAAATCTCATTATCACTCCTCCCTGTGTTTTTCCTTGATTCCAACCCAACATTTATTGTTTCTGACTTTGCACATTCCTAACCTAGTAACGGCGCAACGATACAATTAACACCCCACAAAACGTATAGCTTTTTCCTTAACCAGAGTTTGCCAACGTGCTGTAATGAATAGGTGGTCTGTAAAGAGCGTAAAGCACGCTGACAGGATAGTTTATTGCATGAGTCTGAAAAAGCTGTCGAACCACCAGTTCTTGTCAGGACGAGTTTCCCTCGTCTGTGCCTTCGAGAGCAACCAGGAAATCAGTGGAGCCTCTAGGAGTGTGTCTGTGTGTGCAAGGGCAGAGAGGAAATTCTTTCTGCGAGCATGCACTGGCCTGCATGCAAGGAAACACGAAAGTCTAGCGTGAGCGAATGCATTTTGCATATGCAAGTTGATGGAGAAATCTTCGGTTGCACACTGCAATGTAATAATTGATTGTGGGTGCAGCAGTACCGTGCAGTCAAATTCCATTGGAAGTTCAATTGACTCCAGACGGTTCCGTGATCAACTATTGGGGGATGTTTTCTCACAGTCTTGGAAATCATGAGATTCAATTCCGTCATAGTTACATCTCACTAGTGTTGCCCACGAGACGAGACTTTGGCCTGTCTCGTCTCGTGGAAATGCTGTGAAATGATGTCTCGTCTCGAAAATATTCGTTTGTCTCGGGACACATGATCAATCTCGTCTCGTCTCGAATTTTTAAAAGCCTGTCCCGTCTCGTCCCGTGGGCAACACTACATCACACCCAAATTCTTTTATTTAATACTTTTGAAATATCCTGCTGTTGAAGATTCGAGAAGTAGCATTCAACGTGATATAACAGGAAAATTAAAAATCGACGTGTCTCTATCCAGAACCTGTTTCTATATGATTGAGAGGATGATCTTCCTAACGTACCACGCTATTTCGGGTGCTTTCTCAACGTGCCGAACGCCTCTCGCGGCACCAAACATAAAAAAATCGGAGACACTCTGTGTTGTCAAACCTACTGCAAGCTCTTACATGCAAACATGTTTCGGCGTGCGGCAGCGTTGCCAACCTCCCAATCGGGAAAAATGCTAGTGATTAAACTCTTACATTATGCTAAATGCGACTAAATTGTCCTCGCACGACTTAGGTTTTAAGTTCATTTTATGCATCTATTTTGAGGGGATTTGTGAACATGCGTTATTGATTATTTACTATACACTCTAAAAAATATGCAACTGAGTTGCCACCAAAAGTGGTGTAACACCGTAATTGGTGTATCACAATACCGAAACTGATGTACCATCTAATCAGGTGTTAAATGCCGACTTACTTTGGTGTGGTGTGACGACAAATGGTGTAACAGGACATCAAAAATGTTGTTACACAACGACAATTCCTCATTAACACCAAAAGGAGTGTTCTGAGAACACCACATTTGGTGGCAACTCAGTTGCATATTTCTTAGAGTATAGTTAGGGACGTGAACGTTTCGTTTTATTTCCCCCTAAATTTCGATGTTATTTTTTATTGCAATTCGGTGTTATTTTTCGCGGTTTAGGGCAAAATTCGGTGTCATTTTTACTGTTCCTTCTATGCTTAATATTTTCACATTGTTTTAGTTCTGGAAAATTGAGCCAAATTTTAGTTTTAATGCCAAAAAAAATGGCTTGTCGTTGTGAGAAATGACTAAATTTCTTGCATTTGGAAAACTATTTCATCTCATCAGCCACAAATTATGAAATGTTTATTGAATGATAACACCCAAATCTTTGAACACGTACGCATCACATTCCCTTAACAAATATCCCTCTGCGACCTCAAAATACCGTTTTGTGTACACACACATACACATCTTCCTTCCCTCCCCAAAACACAGCAGGTGTTTCTCACTAAAAGTTTTCCCGTTCCTATTATACGAAATTTTTCTTTTGGGAAGATCCCCCCTCCCCCCGAGCGAATTCTATTTCAGGACGAGGTTAAACACTGTCAGCCATGTCTGTGCCAAACTGCAATAAATAATCTCTTTTGAATCGAACTATCACCAGCTAGACTGACTACAAATGAAAGATCTAATAGCGTTTCAGGTAGTTCTTTTGAACGGAACAAGTGTTTTCCCCAGTTTGTATTGCATATTTCGCGGCGTTTTTCGCGTTAAAGTGCAAACTTCGTTATTATTCTGAAAAATGGCGTACTTCGCGTTATTTCGCGATTCCCAAACACCGACAACTTTCCTTCCTTGACCTACCCAAATACATTTTAAACACTTTCTTTTGCTTTCCTCAACTATTCGGTGTTATCGTTAAAACGAAAACTTCACGTCTCTAACTATAGTTAAACAATATTAATTATATTGTTATAATAACAATGTATAACAATGGGAATTTCCCTCATTAAATTAATTACAATGGTAACCAATTAAATGGGTTCAATACACCGCTTGAAAAAGTTTGAGAAAATTTGACGTCTAGGAAAGGCAGCTCGCTTGTGTTATTTGTGATCTCAACTTTCTAGCAATTTTCTTCAATGGAATGTTCCTCGTGAGCTAAGTAGTAAAGAAAACATTAAGAGAAGAGGGTGGACCAGGGTGTGGCTGGACGCGCATTTTCTTTTTCCAGTCAACTTGTGAATGCGGTTTCATTTCTTGCTCTCTGATTGGCTGTTGGAAAGTTACGGTGCTGTGATTGTGAGAATATCTTGTTTGCGCTGTACGTTAGGTTAGGTTAGGTTAGGTAAAGTTAGATTAGATTAGAAAGCAGCAAATTTGCTCTCAAATTGGAAATAAGACATTCTCACAATCACAGCACCGTAACTTTCCAACAGCCAATCAGAGAGCAAGAAATGAAACCGCATTCACAAGTTGACTGGAAAAAGAAAATTCGCTGGCTGGACCGGGATGCTACCTTTTGTTTGAAACATGTCCTCACAAATAAGATCTGCAGATTCTTTAAATATATTCCTTTGAATTCAATTTGTCTGTCTTATTAATTATTAACAATTAATTATTATTAATTTATAGTTTTTAGTCCGAACCTAAATATTTACATCTAAACTGAATAAAGCTGTGTTAAAAGCTTTGTGTTTGTGTAGCTAGTTGTAAATATTTTGTCCATCAGAGATTATTTAAATGGTATCAATATCAAACTAATAATACTCAGAAAGTGTTACAAAGAATGCTGGAAATTCAACACAGAATATTTAAGGTAAGACTGTTCCAACAAAGAAAAAAGAAAACATTAAAAAAATCAAGACATACGCAACGAAAATTTACAAAACAATTTTTTCGGCGAGATCAAAAGTTACTAAAGAAATGGAGTAATTGAAGCAGATATAGTTCTTAGAGGAACAATAGACCTAGTTTTTTTGTTGTTTTCTTGCGAGCTCCTGACTCACCTGGTGATCTCACATTTACTTTCTACACAGTTATAAACGTGATAGGAATTGACTAATTTTATAAAGAGAAAGAAAATTCCAAAACAGTTAGAGAATTAACTTGTTAAGTGTTGTAATACTTGATTGAAGCTGTGGATATGCAGCGTCAATAAAATCTTTCAGGCAAACTAGGTAAAATATTACAAAATCAAAGAAAATGTTGATATTTCCCAGCATGTTCGAAATGAATTAGAATGTTTTAATACGCACGATATATTCAATACGAGGTCCCAACGAAAAGTCTAGTATTATGAAAAGTTAGATACAAGTGGTCCTCCTCCGTGGCCGTGCGGTCTATGGCGCGTGTTTTGGACTCCGACTGCGGGACGGCGTGGGTTCGAGTCCGCCTGGATTTAGTCTCTGGGTTTTCAGCCTGTGTATAGGACCGGTGGCCACCCACCCACCATCGTGAGAAAATTGGGGAGCTACGAGTGAGTAGCACAATCCGGTATCGGAAATATCCTATAACGGCTGGGGGTTCGACGTGCTGACCCCACGTCACCCCATTACCGGTTGAAGATCTCCACACCTCTAGGTAGGATTGTGGGAGGGATACTGGCAGTCGGCAGATAGGCCAAGGCCCTTCCAGGACTGTTGAGCCATGGGTTATTATTATTATTAAGATACAAGTGACGAATACATAAATCTTTCTGCTCTATAAAAGCAACTAATTTCTTGAAAATAACATACATTTGTCTTAAAAAATTATGTTAATACAGCAGTCATATGTGAAACGTTTACTCACAATTCAAAACATTTGCTCAAGTAAATCTTTTTTGATGAATACACAAACAAGTAGCTCTAAATAATGCCTCGCGCACTTTCGACGTAGGCCACGTCTCGTATGCTCGCCGACGTGGTTCGCTTATTTGAAAAGTTTGGAACGTAACGTTGCGTGTGTACGGTCTCCAATATGGTACAAATAATCAAAATATTATTACATGTTTTCTTAATAATAAACTGGGTAGGTAATATCCGTTTCAAAATAGTTAGTTGGATGTTTTATATAAACGAATTCAGGAGCGACGCTAAATTGAAGAAGCAATATTTTACGTCTTTTGTCATTTTCACACTTGTAAACGTAATTGAAAAATAATTGTTTTCCGTCATTCCCCTCAATTTTCTACCCCTCGTCTGTAATAAATTCTTGTGCTCATATTTTTGAATTCCTAAAATCTAGCATAATTCACTTACAGTAGTTTTCGGTTTGAAAAATAAATAAACTTTCTTTAAGTTCCCTACCAACGTCCGTTTCCATGGTCAACAACAAGCACGGCAAACTCTAAAGAATTGTATGTTATTATACCTCTAAACATTTAATTAAAACAACCACGATGTAGATATTTTCGTATTGAGTATACCAATATCTGATTCTATCTGGGCGGAAACTCCTTATGTAGATGTCAGTCTTGTTTGAGGCACCTTTTCTAACCAGGAGTTGATTCATCTGTTGTTGATCTATGAGAAATAATGTAGCTAGACAATTAAGAGTTGAAGGAAACAATGTGTGCTGCAAAAAATGCCCGTGACAACGGGTTTCTAAGGACATGAAAAAGGGCATTTTCACCCTTAAAAAAGGGCAAAGTGAGCGATTTTTTAATTTTCTCGACATTTTGGGATAATTTCATGGGGGGTTGTAATCGGGCATTTTTTTTGGCTCGGGGTCTTCCTTCATGGAGAACATTTATGTCAGTTAGTGAGTGAGTGAGTGGTGGGATTGGGGCTTTGTAGATATTGGATAATAAATATTTAAATACCTGGCATGTTGAATTATCACATAGACAGTTGTTTCGTGAAATGATACTCCGTTGATTTTATGACATTATTTGACTGAATGGCGAATGAATTTTCGCACAGAATTAAATTGGAATAAAATTGTTTAGGTTTAAGCATAAAGAGAGAAGAAGAGATAGGAGATAAGACAAGATTATTGAATAGAACGAAAGACAAAGAAAGGAAAGGAGAAAAAGAAATGCAAATGAAAAAATGAAAAATATAGGAAAGGAATACATGAAAATGAAAGAGAGAGAGAGAGAGAGAGAGAGAGAGAGAGAGAGAGAGAGAGAGAGAGAGAGAGAGAAGATCAAGAAAGAAAAAGAGAGAAGAGTGAAGTTTATGAGCACCAAGGAGAGACGTGGAGTGGAATTAAGGAAGGTGAAGGAGATGAACTTGTAGGAGGGAAGTGGATTTGTATGAAAAGAGACGTGTGGAAGAGGAAAAGGAGAGAAGAATGAAGGAATACAAACTATGTTATAAGAAAAGAGAGGAGAGGAGTGGTGTGTTGGCGAAAGTTGAAAGAAATAAGAAGGGACTGAGAAAATAGAAGAGTGGGCGGAAAATTGAATCATGCACAACAAGATACTTAGAGATGGTTATTGTCTTATTTTTTAGAAGCTGTCTCTGTACTAATTTGCCATCATCTTCTGAATTTTAAGAGTGCTGTTATATCCCAAGGGGATATGTAATATGAATACACTGTACAGTGTCTCTCAAAAGTTTTAGGACAACGACATTTTAAACTAGGCAACCCAATTTACACAAGCCGTTGGTGGGTTGCGTGCAGTGTTAGGCTCAATTTCAGGGTTGCCACATGCACAATAGATATTTATAAAATACGCGAAAGAAATATAAACAAGTATTATTGTATAAAATTATTAAAAATATCACTATTATATCGCAAATGACAAAATTCTTTCTGAAAGAAAAAAAGGGTTTTCTAGTATTTCATCGCTGATGAGTCTACAGTAAGGAAAAGAGGTGAGAGGAAACGAAAGGTTACAAAGGAGAGGAGAAAGAGAAAGCGAAAGGAGAAGAGGAAAAGTAGAGGAGAGAAGAAAGATAGGATAGACGAGGAGAGGAGATGTAGTGAGGAGAATGGAAAAAGATTCGAGGAGAGATGAGGAAAAAAAGAACAAAGAAGAGAAAAGAGGAGGAAAACGAGAAGAGAGCAGAGGAGGAGACGAGCAGAGGGAAGTGGAAAGTAGAGTAAAGGAGAGAAAAAGAGAAGATCGAAAAAAGAGAGTGCAGTGGAGTCGGAAATCTAAGACAGGAAAGGAGATAAGAGGGGTGGAGAAGAGTGGGATGGAGATAAGATGCGAGAAAAGTAGGGAAGGCGATATGAGATAAAAGCAGAACAGAAAGAGGGGAGAGAAGAAGGAGAAGGAACTGGAGAGAAGAGGTAGTTGCAGAAAATATCGTCTGAGCGTCAAGAATGGATGCATTGGTCAAATTATCGACATGAAACATTCAATAACATTTTGAAATGTATTGAAGAATATATTAGATCGGTGCGAAATGCCTTTTGGCTGAGTTCAGAGCAAATTAAAATCTTCCATGTAAGATCTTTGAATTTACTTGCGATTACACCACTAAAAAAATGAACGTAATTTTTAATATTTATAAGAATCATTCAATTTTTCTCCACTTCTCGGTTCGTTGAAATTGAGATTTTGTAATTCAATATTTCCCCTCCCCCCATCGTTAATTCCAAACTGAATCATTCCGTTTCACACGGCGTGGACAATGAACACAATGGGATATGTCTAAAACTTACGAAAATTTTCTGCCACCGGAAGGGTTTGAACCTACGACCATCAGATTGACAATCCTGAACGGTAGCCACTACCCTACAAGCTTTCGATCCTTAAGCCAGGTAGAAGGAGCTGACCAATGTGAATGTAGATGTAACTCTGCTGCATGTAACGTGCAAACAAGTATTGTTTGTAACAAAGAAAACGAAAGTAGTACGACTCGGCGAAAACATTTAATGGAGAATTGCACATTTTGAGAACTTTTCATTCGATATTTGCAGAGGTATCCTTGCATTGAACTCAAGTGGGAAAAGGGGTAAAATTAGCATGTCCTTAATTGCCACACTTATAAATAGTTATTTCATTAACATTTGTCAATGTCTTTGAAGCAGTACACAATTATCGTTAGAGTGTCATAATTCACGATCTTATATATAAAAATATCCCGTTGAACGTGTGTCATTTCATTTATTTGTTTATTTTTTTCTTATAAATTCCATATGCAGAACAATGTAACCACTATATACTGCTATTACAAATAATGTTACCATGCTCTTGTTTAATGGAAGGGATTCTTTTTTAAGGAACATCTAGTATGGAGGATCGAACATGGGGCCGCAATGCTTTCAAGAACTCTAACCAATACACTACGCCCTTTGATTTCTTGGAGCTACTGTTCCTAATTATTCTTTCGCCTCAATATTGTAAACGTTATCTGCAAAAAAGAAGTCAAATACTCAGATATAGCTCTGTACTTCTAGAATTACTTTATACACATGCATTTGAAATTTAACTCTGAATTTCTTTCTTCGTATTAGTATATCTAAACTTGTGAATATGTCCTCCTTCGTAGCCGAGCGGGTTAAGGCGTTCACTCGTCTTGAGATCGTTCGCTGCGGGACCGCGTAGGTTCGAATCGGAATTTATTCGGCCTACGTATAGGGCCGGTGGCAACCCACCATCGTGAGGAACTTGGGGAGCTCCGAATGAGTGAGCGGTAACCCGGTCGAGAAGACCTACAACGGCTGGGGGTTCGTCGGGCTGACCACCCGTCACCCCAATACTGGTCTAAGTTCTCCACGCTATAACAGGTGACGGAGGAACAGTGTGGGAGGGAGACCAGCAGTCGGTAGGTAAGCCAAGGCTCTCAAGGGCTGTCGCGCTGTGGGTTATTAAGCTTGTGAATATATTTTATTTGTAATTTTATAACGGTTTCATGAACATCTACGAAATAGTTCCTTATAACTTGGAATATGGTGAATAGATATGAAATGTCTTGAAATTAATTTTCGACCACTAAATTTTGGCAAGATTTCCAATCATTCATTGCTTAAACAAACGTTTTAAAACTATGTGGAATTTTCATTCTGGAATAAATTTCTTTACTTGCTACATGTATGCGAACTACACTCTGTCCCACTTATCTCTTTAGCAGGTGAACGAAAACAAGTATCTGAGCAGCGATGAACACGTGAGAGGAATGGGATTGCGTGGAGGGAGGAAAACCACTGCAGTTACCAGCCTTCCCAGCAGCGTGCACTGATTCGCTCTGTCCACTCGATCCCCTCTTCCCTCTCTCCACTTCTCTTCCGCTATGCGCGGCTTTGCTCCAGAGATGCTTGGACAGGGTACAGTTAATTGTTTCTCAAAAGGTATCATCTATCTCTGTATGCCACACATTTAATTCTTACTCACATGGAAGAAATATGTCAATTTGTATTCAGGGGTAGTTTCACAGTTACACACTATTTTGGCCTTGATGAGAAGTTTAGTGTAAGTAGGCATTTTGTTTATAATTTTTAAATTGAGGTCGTCTAAGGTTGAAATCCTTATATTTAGGGCTTGAACTCGTCACCTAAGAGGTTGAAGATCGTCCTCTACGTTGTGCGTGACCTTCTTTATTTTTCTATTCATAATTCATCCTCATCGTCGCGATTAGCCAAAGGTAAAATAAGAAAAGTCCTCCTCCGTGACCGTGCGGTCTAAGGAGCTGTGCTTTGGACTCCGAGTGCAGGACGGCATGGATTCGAGTCCGCCTATGCTCACTCTCTAGGTTCTCGGCCTGTGTATGGGACCGGTGGCAACCCACCATCGTGAGGATGGGGAGCTACGAGTGAGTAGCGTAACCCTGTCTCGGAAATCTCCTATGGGGCATGTTCCTAGGTAAACAAAAAATAATCGATCAGACAATTCGATTATCGAAGGCGATAAAATAACCTCCGGTTGACCAATTTGCCAATATAAATAAATGGAATACAGATTGTCTTCGAGCTTACATTGTTAAAAAGGAGCAGATACACGTATTACTATCCCAATAATTATTCAATACGGTTTTTTGTTTGTCATGAATTATCACTTAAACTATTGCATGTTGAGCTGGTGGCTACCTAGCCGCCTCTGATGAAATCTACAATTGTTCAGATTCTCTTTAAAATTCGACTCTGGTCACTTGTAAAGTGCTGGGTGCAGACACTGTGCATCGAAGCACAGTGTTTTGCGATAAGTAGCGGCCTTGAATAGCGTGAGTAAGTCACTTGGATCGCGAGCAAGCTAGACCACCAAGCTTGTCTGCCTTTGAAAACCAAGTCATTTTTTTCACCGTTTCCGAACGCGATTGCTATTGTAGAAGTATATATTCTTTCAAAAGAGCAAGAAAGGAAATTCGACCAATGTTCTCCCGTCGTTTAAAACCAAATATTATCTATTAAACGAAAAAAGTTCACGATTGTCAATAAACGGTTTAACCTATCTAAGCATAAGGTGAATGTAAATACTAAATATAATAGAAAGGTTCTCCAAAATTTCTCTTCCACTGTCTACGTAAGGTCAGTACCCAGGGGAGGGGCCATGTGGGCCATGCTCCCCCCTCGAACCCTAAAATATTTAAATGTGAACCTATAAATAAATAAATACGAAAATAACATCGTCGATTTTTGAAATGTGTAAAAATTTCAATTTTGCTCTTGCATAAATGAATCTGTTTCTTGCGCAAATGTCTTCAAGCTGCAATATTGGATGGTTTTAGTTTCATAATCATTGATGCAAGGCTATCAGACGTCCGATTCACCGATTTAGTCAGGACAGTGCGTTACTTTCAATCCCTGTCCCGATTTTCTCGAACTGCAATCGTGATGCGAAAATGTCTCTTTATTACTGTTTTTTTTTTGTTAACTCACAATTAGACATGTTCTTTATTGTATGAATAATTCTAAGTACGCAACATAGAATTATAATGACTTTTTAATGACGCTCGCACTATTTGAACTATTTTGTAATATCTGTCTGTCTGTCTCTCTCTCTCTCTCTCTCTCTCTCTCTCTCTCTGGTCTACGTCAATGACAGAAATGCAAGCAATATTCTTATTTATTTTTAACCCAATTAAAGGAAAGTGTAAGCATTTAAAAGAAATAAGAAAGATCATCACTGTTGCTCTTCCTTAAAAATTGTTGTTCTTCGAGGAAGAAAAATTAGAAGGATTTAGTCCAGCACCTTAACACAGTGTCCCACGAGTCTCTCTTGACTAATACTGTCAAATGTGACATGATTTTATGAATAACATTTTCCGCCTGTTTTCGTATAACGTTGCACAGATTTGGTAGTTCGCACACGGTATAATTATTTCGTGTTACCTTACGCAACAGCAAATACATTTCATAAGACTGTTCTGGACACAAGATTTGCATCAGTAAACAAGCATTTTGTCTGTTACAGTAACACAGGAAAAGAACATCGTCCTGTAATGTTCAAGCCTCTAGATATTTTCCATTAGTAATGTCTAATCACAATAATAACTTAGAAGAAATAACTCGCATTTTCACAAATACCAATATTCTCGTTTTTAATCACTTCGAAAATTATTTCGCGAAGATATCGGTTATACTACAAGAAAGCAAATCAAAATTAAAGTAAAAGTTCAACTACACGTATACCAAACGACATTTACAATATTGGAGGGACAGAATGCTTAAAAAAAAATTGTTGTTTCATTCGAAGGTAAAGGCGTGGTGTAGTCCTTCTTCTACCTTGTTTAAGGAGCGAAAGCTTGTAGGGTAGTGGCTACCGTTCAGGATTGTCAATCTGATGGTCGTAGGTTCAAACCCTTCCGGTGGCAGAAAATTTTCGTAAGTTTTAGACATATCCCATTGTGTTCATTGTCCACGCAGTGTGAAACGGAATGATTCAGTTTGGAATTGGAATTTGGAGGGGAAATATTGAATTACAAAATCTCAATTTCAACGAACCGAGAAGTGGAGAAAAATTGAATGATTCTTATAAATATTAAAAATTACCTTCATTTTTTTAGTGGTGTAATCGCAAGTAAATTCAAAGATCTTACATGGAAGATTTTAATTTGCTCTGAACTCAGCCAAAAGGCATTTCGAACCGATCTAATATATTCTTCAATACATTTCAAAATGTTATTGAATGTTTCATGTCGATAATTTGACCAATGCATCCATTCTTGACGCTCAGACGATATTTTCTGCAACTACCTCTTCTCTCCAGTTCCTTCTCCTTCTTCTCTCCCCTCTTTCTGTTCTGCTTTTATCTCATATCGCCTTCCCTACTTTTCTCGCATCTTATCTCCATCCCACTCTTCTCCACCCCTCTTATCTCCTTTCCTGTCTTAGATTTCCGACTCCACTGCACTCTCTTTTTTCGATCTTCTCTTTTTCTCTCCTTTACTCTACTTTCCACTTCCCTCTGCTCGTCTCCTCCTCTGCTCTCTTCTCGTTTTCCTCCTCTTTTCTCTTCTTTGTTCTTTTTTTCCTCATCTCTCCTCGAATCTTTTTCCATTCTCCTCACTACATCTCCTCTCCTCGTCTATCCTATCTTTCTTCTCTCCTCTACTTTTCCTCTTCTCCTTTCGCTTTCTCTTTCTCCTCTCCTTTGTAACCTTTCGTTTCCTCTCACCTCTTTTCCTTACTGTAGACTCATCAGCGATGAAATACTAGAAAACCCTTTTTTTCTTTCAGAAAGAATTTTGTCATTTGCGATATAATAGTGATATTTTTAATAATTTTATACAATAATACTTGTTTATATTTCTTTCGCGTATTTTATAAATATCTATTGTGCATGTGGCAACCCTGAAATTGAGCCTAACACTGCACGCAACCCACCAACGGCTTGTGTAAATTGGGTTGCCTAGTTTAAAATGTCGTTGTCCTAAAACTTTTGAGATACACTGTACATTTTGACTTATTGTGGTACGGGAAAATGCACGAAATTAACGCTACTTCATTACAAGTAGTTCTCTACAGCGAGTCTTGGTACAGGCACGCAGTGGTTCGGATCCCGTTTTAAACTATAGGCCAAGTCCCGATTAGTCTTGCTGCAGTAATGTGGACTTAAAACCAATAAACTTAGCTCTACCGCGAGTCCCATGTTCGGCATTAAATACGTGCTAAGTTGTCCGCAAAATAGACTTTTTTACTACCGTAATTTCAATTAAGCGCATGAGTCAGCCGCTTGCAGAAGTGCACTGTCCTCCTCACACGGAAAAATCTAGATCCAGCGAATATGTTATTATCTCGCAACGACGTACGTGCCGCAGCGCTTATATCTCCGTCAAGCAGTCCCCAAGGGCTTCGGGTAGTCACGGCTTGGCATTCGCTTTCTACTCAAACGGGGAATACTGGGTTAATAGACCGGCCGTAATTAAATATAAAAGATATATCGTGCTAATTTGCAAAGAAACGTTTGGACTTTCAACAACAATGATGCAACTGGAGCTTGGTCATCTGTCTGACTGAAATGCAAGTTGGAGCTAAGGATAAGGCACCAAGCATTAGTCGCGATATTGCTAATTGTCAGTGGGGGTGGTATTCTCGGATATACTGATAGGGACTGACCTACACTTTCAAGCACAGTTATTTTTATTACAAATAGACAGTCACTACGCTATCGGGGATACCCCACAGTAGTTAAAATGATTAAATATGAAAGTGACATTTTGACAAGTACCTAAAAATTCAGTCTCGACCGGGATTCGAACCCGCTTTTCGGAGGATATATATTCAACCTGTAGTACATAATTATAATATGAGTACAAAAATCCAACGAAAGTAGTATTTTGTTCCGTTATCTATTCATACTAAATTATTTCGCGTTTTTTTTCGATGTTGTCAATTATTTATCATAATCCTTTCGCATTCATTTCCTTTCCGCAGCTTTTCTATGCGAACTTACTCTGGTATTATACAAGTTAGATTCTGTGTGTAACCCTTCTTGCACTTGTTCCTAACATGGTTATTTCATCTGGTATATTTTTTCACTCGTATTCCTTCACTGTTATTGACTCGCTCTTAATCCTGATCCTTCATTCGTTGTTCTTCCCTTTACCGCTTAATCCACTTTGCGGCCTTCCCAATTCCCTCTGTAATCTAATCTATATACCTATATAGAAATGGATGTATGTATGTGTGTATGTATGTATGTTTGTTCCGGCATAACTCTCGAACGCCTGGAGCGATTTCAACCAAACTTGGTACACGTATCACTTGTAATCTAGAAAGAAATACTGTGGGGGTGAGACAACCCTAGCAGCCCTGGGGGTGTGCTGCGAAGGGGTGACATGTAAAAATAATTGAAAAAGACTGATATTAAATGCCGCACAACAGACATCCGTGACTCTATGCAATACTGCACGACGATGGTGTTTCTCGGGTTGTCTAACATTCAGGCGGATATGAGTTTGTGTTGCGAAAACGACCGATATTAGTGTGGAATCCATAGTTTACGGGATCGCTAAGATGAATAGTGACACTCCTAATGCCGTTCAACTCCACGTTTATCACCTATCGGCATGGGGGTTGAGAGGGTGTGAGAAATGACCTACGTTAGTGTCAAATCCATAGTTTTCGGAGTCTCTAAGCTAATTGGTGACATTCAGGATGAAATAAAATTACTTACATTTTACACTATAGTTAGAATTCACTATTTTCCTGTCTAATAGAAGATTGGGATAAATAAACAACCGGGCAACGCCGGGTAATCAGCTAGTCTAATATATAAAAATGGATGTATGTGTGTAAGTATGTTTGTTCCGGCATAACTCTCGAACGCCTTGAGCCATTTTAACCAAACTTGGTACACATGTGACTTACAATGTGGAATGAAATACTATGGGGGTAAGACACCCCTGACACCCCTAGGGGTGGGGGTGAGAAGGGGTAACATGTAAAAATAATCGAAAAGGACCGATATTTGTGTGGAATTCATAGCTAATATGAATAGTGAATATCCCAATGCCGTTCAATTTATTTATTCTTGCTTCTGGAGGTGAAACTAAAAATGTTCTTTATAATCAAATTTTGAGTTAAATTAATATTATAGTGAAATTGTAAAAGATTTTACTTTATAATTTGTATACTGTACTTATACTTTTAAATACCTGTAAATAAAATTAGTTACATTTTACACTACAGTTAGAATTCATTATTTTCGTGTCTAATAGAAGATTGGGATAAAGAAATACCCGGGCAACGCCGGGTAATCAGTTAGTTATTCAATAATTATTGATGTTTCTAGTGGAGTCGAATTACCGAATTATAGGGCAGAAGGTTTAACCTGGCCCAGCTCCCGCCAAAATCTCTGTTGTCTGCAGGACATTGCTGCCACTGACTTGTTGTTGTCATTGTTATTGTCTAAACAGTGAACTATTGGACAAAGAAGAGACGAAACTCATAATAAACCCTATAGCGATCGGGCTGGGTATGTGGGGCGCAGGTGGTAATATTTCTCTAAACTTCCATTACAGTTCTCAACATGCTGTAATGTCACTCTTGATATCTTATGGCTACACTGTAGTTGTATCGTCGAGATATTTACCTAAGCCATTCTCTGCTACACATCCTGAAACTTCTTTGTAGCTGATCAGTGGTGGCGAAGTGACATTGTTCTCAGTACATCTGACACCGATGACCACCGGTATAATGAAATAAAGATGGCTTTTAGATTTTTAATCTGGAGGCATGGGCGTAACTTGGGACATAATTTTGAGGGGGCAGAATCAAACTGGGCCTAATTTTGAGGGGGCAGAATCAAACTAGGCCTAATCTTGAGGGGGTAGAATGAAAACTGGGCCAAATTTTGAGAAGGGCAGAATCAAACTGGGCCTAATTTTGAGAGGGGGAGAATCAAACTGGGCTAAATTTTGAGAGGGGGAGAATCAAACTGGGCTTAATTTTGAGAGGAGCAGAATCAAACAGGGCCTAATTTTGAGGGGGCAGAATCAAACTGGGCCTAATTTTGAGAGGAGCAGAATCAAACTGGGCCTAATTTTGAGGGGGCAGAATCAAACTGGGCCTATTTTTGAGGGGGCAGAATTAAACTGGGCTTAATTTTGAGAGGGGAAGAATCAAACTGGGCCTAATTTTGAGAGGGGGAGAATCAAACTGGGCCTAATTTTGAGAGGGGGAGAATCAAACTGGGCCTAATTTTGAGGGGGCAGAATCAAACTGGGCCTAATTTTGAGAGGGGAGAATCAAAATGGGCCTAATTTTGAGAGGGGGAGAATTAAACTGGGCCTAATTTTGAGAGGGGGAGAATCAAACTGGGCCTAATTTTGAGAGGGGGAGAATCAAACTGGGCCTAATTTTGAGGGGGCAGAATCAAACTGGGCCTAATTTTGAGAGGGGGAGAATCAAACTGGGCCTAATTTTGAGAGGGGGAGAATCAAACGGCCTAATTTTGAGGGGGCAGAATCAAACTGGGCCTAATTTTGAGAGGGGGAGAATCAAACTGGGCCTAATTTTGAGAGGGGGAGAATCAAACTGGGCCTAATTTTGAGAGGGGGAGAATCAAACTGGGCCTAATTTTGAGAGGGGGAGAATCAAACTGGGCCTAATTTTGAGAGGGGGAGAATCAAACTGGGCCTAATTTTGAGGGGGCAGAATCAAACTGGGCCTAATTTTGAGAGGGGGAGAATCAAACTGGGCCTAATTTTGAGAGGGGGAGAATCAAACTGGGCCTAATTTTGAGAGGGGGAGAATCAAACTGGGCCTAATTTTGAGAGGGGGAGAATCAAACTGGGCCTAATTTTGAGGGGGCAGAATCAAACTGTGCCTAATTTTCAGAGGGGGAGAATCAAACTGGACCTAATTTTGAGAGGGGGAGAATCAAACTGGGCCTAATTTTGAGAGGGGGAGAATCAAACTGGGCTTAATTTTGAGAGGGGGAGAATCAAACTGGGCCTAATTTTGAGAGGGGGAGAATCAAACTGGGCCTAATTTTGAGAGGGGGAGAATCAAACTGCGCCTAATTTTGAGAAGGGGAGAATCAAACTGGGCCTAATTTTGAGGGGGCAGAATCAAACTGGGCCTATTTTTGAGGGGGCAGAATCAAACTGGGCTTAATTTTGAGAGGGGGAGAATCAAACTGGGCCTAATTTTGAGAGGGGGAGAATCAAACTGGGCCTAATTTTGAGAGGGGGAGAATCAAACTGGGCCTAATTTTGAGGGGGCAGAATCAAACTGGGCCTAATTTTGAGAGGGGGAGAATCAAACTGGGCCTAATTTTGAGAGGGGGAGAATCAAACTGGGCCTAATTTTGAGAGGGGGAGAATCAAACTGGGATTAATTTTGAGAGGGGGAGAATCAAACTGGGCCTAATTTTGAGGGCGCAGAATCAAACTGGGCCTAATTTTGAGAGGGGGAGAATTTAACTGGGCCTAAGTTTGAGAGGGGGAGAATCAAACTGGGCCTAATTTTGAGGGGGCAGATTCAAACTGGGCCTAATTTTGAGAGGGGGAGAATCAAACTGGGCCTAATTTTGAGAGGGGGAGAATCAAACTGGGCCTAATTTTGAGAGGGGGAGAATCAAACTGGGCCTAATTTTGAGAGGGGGAGAATCAAACTGGGCCTAATTTTGAGGGGGCAGAATCAAACTGGGCCTAATTTTGAGAGGGGGAGAATCAAACTGGGCCTAATTTTGAGAGGGGGAGAATCAAACTGGGCCTAATTTTGAGAGGGGGAGAATCAAACTGGGCCTAATTTTGAGAGGGGGAGAATCAAACTGGGCCTAATTTTGAGAGGGGGAGAATCAAACTCGGCCTAATTTTGAGGGGGCAGAATCAAACTGGGCCTAATTTTGAGAGGAGGAGGATCAAACTGGGCCTAATTTTGAGAGGGGGAGAATCAAACTGGGCCTAATTTTGAGAGGAGGAGAATCAAACTGGGCTTAATTTTGAGAGGGGGAGAATCAAACTGGGCCTAATTTTGAGAGGGGGAGAATCAAACTGGGCCTAATTTTGAGAGGGGGGAATCAAACTGGGCCTAATTTTGAGGGGGCAGAATCAAACTGGGCCTAATTTTGAGAGGGGGAGAATCAAACTGGGCCTAATTTTTGAGAGGGGGAGAATAAAACTGGGCCTAATTTTGAGAGGGGGAGAATCAAAATGGGCCTAATTTTGAGAGGCGGAGAATGAAACTGGGCCTAATTTTGAGAGGGGGAGAATCAAACTGGGCTTAATTTTGAGGGGGCAGAATCAAACTGGGCCTAATTTTGAGAGGGGGAGAATCAAACTGGGCCTAATTTTGAGAGGGGCAGAATCAAACTGGGCCTAATTTTGAGAGGGGGAGAATCAAACTGGGCCTAATTTTGAGAAGGGGAGAATCAAACTGGACCTAATTTTGAGAAAGGCAGAATCAAACTGGGCTTAATTTTGAGGGAGCAGAATCAAACTGGGCCTAATTTTGAGGGGGCAGAATCAAACTGGGCCTAATTTTGAGAGGGGGAGATACAAACTGGGCCTAATTTTGAGAGGGGGAAAATCAAACTAGGCCTAATTTTGAGGGGGAAAATCAGACTAGGCCTAATTTTGAGAGGGGCAGAATCAAACTAGGCCTAATTTTGAGGGAGCAGAATTAAACTGGGCCTAATTTTGAGAGGGGGAGAATCAAACAGAGCCTAATTTTGAGAGGGGGAGAATCAAACTGGGCCTAATTTTGAGAGGGGGAGAATCAAACTGGGCTTAATTTTGAGGGGGCAGAATCAAACTGGGCCTAATTTTGAGAGGGGGAGAATCAAACTGGGCCTAATTTTGAGAGGGGGAGAATCAAACTGGGCCTAATTTTGAGAGGGGGAGAATCAAACTGGGCCTAATTTTGAGGGGGCAGTATCAAACTGGGCCTAATTTTGAGAGGGGAAGAATCAAACTGGGCCTAATTTTGAGAGGGGGAGAATCAAACTGGGCCTAATTTTGAGAGGGGGAGAATCAAACTGGGCCTAATTTTGAGAGGGGGAGAATCAAACTGGGCCTAATTTTGAGAGGGGGAGAATCAAACTGGGCCTAATTTTGAGGGGGCAGAATCAAACTGGGCCTAATTTTGAGAGGGGGAGAATCAAACTGGGCCTAATTTTGAGAGGGGGAGAATCAAACTGGGCCTAATTTTGAGAGGGGGAGAATCAAACTGGGCTTAATTTTGAGAGGGGGAGAATCAAACTGGGCCTAATTTTGAGAGGGGGAGAATCAAACTGGGCCTAATTTTGAGAGGGGGAGAATCAAACTGGGCCTAATTTTGAGGGGTCAGAATCAAACTGGGCCTAATTTTGAGAGGGGAAGAATCAAACTGGGCCTAATTTTGAGAGGGGGAGAATCAAACTGGGCCTAATTTTGAGAGGGGGAGAATCAAACTGGGCCTAATTTTGAGAGGGGGAGAATCAAACTGCGCCTAATTTTGAGAGGGGGAGAATCAAACTGGGCCTAATTTTGAGGGGGCAGAATCAAACTGGGCCTAATTTTGAGAGGGGGAGAATCAAACTGGGCCTAATTTTGAGAGGGGGAGAATCAAACTGGGCCTAATTTTGAGAGGGGGAGAATCAAACTGGGCTTAATTTTGAGAGGGGGAGAATCAAACTGGGCCTAATTTTGAGAGGGGGAGAATCAAACTGGGCCTAATTTTGAGAGGGGGAGAATCAAACTGGGCCTAATTTTGAGAGGGGGAGAATCAAACTGGGCCTAATTTTGAGAGGGGGAGAATCAAACTGGGCCTAATTTTGAGGGGGCAGAATCAAACTGGGCCTATTTTTGAAAGGGCAGAATCAAACTGGGCTTAATTTTGAGAGGGGGAGAATCAAACTGGGCCTAATTTTGAGAGGGGGAGAATCAAACTGGACCTAATTTTGAGGGGGCAGAATCAAACTGGGCCTAATTTTGAGGGGGCAGAATCAAACTGGGCCTAATTTTGAGAGGGGGAGAATCAAACTGGGCCTAATTTTGAGAGGGGGAGAATCAAACTGGGCTTAATTTTGAGAGGGGGAGAATCAAACTGGGCCTAATTTTGAGAGGGGGAGAATCAAACTGGGCCTAATTTTGAGAGGGGGGAATCAAACTGGGCCTAATTTTGAGGGGGCAGAATCAAACTGGGCCTAATTTTGAGAGGGGGAGAATCAAACTGGGCCTAATTTTTGAGAGGGGGAGAATAAAACTGGGCCTAATTTTGAGAGGGGGAGAATCAAAATGGGCCTAATTTTGAGAGGCGGAGAATAAACTGGGCCTAATTTTGAGAGGGGGAGAATCAAACTGGGCTTAATTTTGAGGGGGCAGAATCAAACTGGGCCTAATTTTGAGAGGGGGAGAATCAAACTGGGCCTAATTTTGAGAGGGGCAGAATCAAACTGGGCCTAATTTTGAGAGGGGGAGAATCAAACTGGGCCTAATTTTGAGAAGGGGAGAATCAAACTGGACCTAATTTTGAGAAAAGCAGAATCAAACTGGGCATAATTTTGAGGGGGCAGAATCAAACTGGGCCTAATTTTGAGGGGGCAGAATCAAACTGGGCCTAATTTTGAAAGGGGGAGATACAAACTGGGCCTAATTTTGAGAGGGGGAAAATCAAACTGGGCCTAATTTTGAGGGGGAAAATCAGACTAGGCCTAATTTTGAGAGGGGCAGAATCAAACTAGGCCTAATTTTGAGGGAGCAGAATTAAACTGGGCCTAATTTTGAGAGGGGGAGAATCAAACAGAGCCTAATTTTGAGAGGGGGAGAATCAAACTGGGCCTAATTTTGAGAGGGGGAGAATCAAACTGGGCTTAATTTTGAGGGGGCAGAATCAAACTGGGCCTAATTTTGAGAGGGGGAGAATCAAACTGGGCCTAATTTTGAGAGGGGGAGAATCAAACTGGGCCTAATTTTGAGAGGGGGAGAATCAAACTGGGCCTAATTTTGAGAGGGGCAGTATCAAACTGGGCCTAATTTTGAGAGGGGAAGAATCAAACTGGGCTTAATTTTGAGAGGGGGAGAATCAAACTGGGCCTAATTTTGAGAGGGGGAGAATCAAACTGGGCCTAATTTTGAGAGGGGGAGAATCAAACTGGGCCTAATTTTGAGAGGGGGAGAATCAAACTGGGCCTAATTTTGAGGGGGCAGAATCAAACTGGGCCTAATTTTGAGAGGGGGAGAATCAAACTGGGCCTAATTTTGAGAGGGGGAGAATCAAACTGGGCCTAATTTTGAGAGGGGGAGAATCAAACTGGGCTTAATTTTGAGAGGGGGAGAATCAAACTGGGCCTAATTTTGAGAGGGGGAGAATCAAACTGGACCTAATTTTGAGAGGGGAAGAATCAAACTGGGCCTAATTTTGAGGGGTCAGAATCAAACTGGGCCTAATTTTGAGAGGGGAAGAATCAAACTGGGCCTAATTTTGAGAGGGGGAGAATCAAACTGGGCCTAATTTTGAGAGGGGGAGAATCAAACTGGGCCTAATTTTGAGAGGGGGAGAATCAAACTGCGCCTAATTTTGAGAGGGGGAGAATCAAACTGGGCCTAATTTTGAAAGGGGAGAATCAAACTGGGCCTAATTTTGAGAGGGGGAGAATCAAACTGGGCCTAATTTTGAGAGGGGGAGAATCAAACTGGGCCTAATTTTGAGAGGGGGAGAATCAAACTGGGCCTAATTTTGAGAGGGGGAGAATCAAACTGGGCCTAATTTTGAGGGGGCAGAATCAAACTGGGCCTATTTTTGAAAGGGCAGAATCAAACTGGGCTTAATTTTGAGAGGGGGAGAATCAAACTGGGCCTAATTTTGAGGGGTCAGAATCAAACTGGGCCTAATTTTGAGAGGGGAAGAATCAAACTGGGCCTAATTTTGAGAGGGGGAGAATTAAACTGGGCCTAATTTTGAGAGGGGGAGAATCAAACTGGGCCTAATTTTGAGAGGGGGAGAATCAAACTGCGCCTAATTTTGAGAGGGGGAGAATCAAACTGGGCCTAATTTTGAGGGGGCAGAATCAAACTGGGCCTAATTTTGAGAGGGGGAGAATCAAACTGGGCCTAATTTTGAGAGGGGGAGAATCAAACTGGGCCTAATTTTGAGAGGGGGAGAATCAAACTGGGCTTAATTTTGAGAGGGGGAGAATCAAACTGGGCCTAATTTTGAGAGGGGGAGAATCAAACTGGGCCTAATTTTGAGAGGGGGAGAATCAAACTGGGCCTAATTTTGAGAGGGGGAGAATCAAACTGGGCCTAATTTTGAGAGGGGGAGAATCAAACTGGGCCTAATTTTGAGGGGGCAGAATCAAACTGGGCCTATTTTTGAAAGGGCAGAATCAAACTGGGCTTAATTTTGAGAGGGGGAGAATCAAACTGGGCCTAATTTTGAGAGGGGGAGAATCAAACTGGACCTAATTTTGAGGGGGCAGAATCAAACTGGGCCTAATTTTGAGGGGGCAGAATCAAACTGGGCCTAATTTTGAGAGGGGGAGAATCAAACTGGGCCTAATTTTGAGAGGGGGAGAATCAAACTGGGCTTAATTTTGAGAGGGGGAGAATCAAACTGGGCCTAATTTTGAGAGGGGGAGAATCAAACTGGGCCTAATTTTGAGAGGGGGGAATCAAACTGGGCCTAATTTTGAGGGGGCAGAATCAAACTGGGCCTAATTTTGAGAGGGGGAGAATCAAACTGGGCCTAATTTTTGAGAGGGGGAGAATAAAACTGGGCCTAATTTTGAGAGGGGGAGAATCAAAATGGGCCTAATTTTGAGAGGCGGAGAATAAACTGGGCCTAATTTTGAGAGGGGGAGAATCAAACTGGGCTTAATTTTGAGGGGGCAGAATCAAACTGGGCCTAATTTTGAGAGGGGGAGAATCAAACTGGGCCTAATTTTGAGAGGGGCAGAATCAAACTGGGCCTAATTTTGAGAGGGGGAGAATCAAACTGGGCCTAATTTTGAGAAGGGGAGAATCAAACTGGACCTAATTTTGAGAAAAGCAGAATCAAACTGGGCATAATTTTGAGGGGGCAGAATCAAACTGGGCCTAATTTTGAGGGGGCAGAATCAAACTGGGCCTAATTTTGAGAGGGGGAGATACAAACTGGGCCTAATTTTGAGAGGGGGAAAATCAAACTGGGCCTAATTTTGAGGGGGAAAATCAGACTAGGCCTAATTTTGAGAGGGGCAGAATCAAACTAGGCCTAATTTTGAGGGAGCAGAATTAAACTGGGCCTAATTTTGAGAGGGGGAGAATCAAACAGAGCCTAATTTTGAGAGGGGGAGAATCAAACTGGGCCTAATTTTGAGAGGGGGAGAATCAAACTGGGCTTAATTTTGAGGGGGCAGAATCAAACTGGGCCTAATTTTGAGAGGGGGAGAATCAAACTGGGCCTAATTTTGAGAGGGGGAGAATCAAACTGGGCCTAATTTTGAGAGGGGGAGAATCAAACTGGGCCTAATTTTGAGAGGGGCAGTATCAAACTGGGCCTAATTTTGAGAGGGGAAGAATCAAACTGGGCTTAATTTTGAGAGGGGGAGAATCAAACTGGGCCTAATTTTGAGAGGGGGAGAATCAAACTGGGCCTAATTTTGAGAGGGGGAGAATCAAACTGGGCCTAATTTTGAGAGGGGGAGAATCAAACTGGGCCTAATTTTGAGGGGGCAGAATCAAACTGGGCCTAATTTTGAGAGGGGGAGAATCAAACTGGGCCTAATTTTGAGAGGGGGAGAATCAAACTGGGCCTAATTTTGAGAGGGGGAGAATCAAACTGGGCTTAATTTTGAGAGGGGGAGAATCAAACTGGGCCTAATTTTGAGAGGGGGAGAATCAAACTGGGCCTAATTTTGAGAGGGGAAGAATCAAACTGGGCCTAATTTTGAGGGGTCAGAATCAAACTGGGCCTAATTTTGAGAGGGGAAGAATCAAACTGGGCCTAATTTTGAGAGGGGGAGAATCAAACTGGGCCTAATTTTGAGAGGGGGAGAATCAAACTGGGCCTAATTTTGAGAGGGGGAGAATCAAACTGCGCCTAATTTTGAGAGGGGGAGAATCAAACTGGGCCTAATTTTGAAAGGGGAGAATCAAACTGGGCCTAATTTTGAGAGGGGGAGAATCAAACTGGGCCTAATTTTGAGAGGGGGAGAATCAAACTGGGCCTAATTTTGAGAGGGGGAGAATCAAACTGGGCCTAATTTTGAGAGGGGGAGAATCAAACTGGGCCTAATTTTGAGGGGGCAGAATCAAACTGGGCCTAATTTTGAGAGGGGGAGAATCAAACTGGGCCTAATTTTGAGGGGGCAGAATCAAACTGGGCCTAATTTTGAGAGGGGGAGATACAAACTGGGCCTAATTTTGAGAGGGGGAAAATCAAACTGGGCCTAATTTTGAGGGGGAAAATCAGACTAGGCCTAATTTTGAGAGGGGCAGAATCAAACTAGGCCTAATTTTGAGGGAGCAGAATTAAACTGGGCCTAATTTTGAGAGGGGGAGAATCAAACAGAGCCTAATTTTGAGAGGGGGAGAATCAAACTGGGCCTAATTTTGAGAGGGGGAGAATCAAACTGGGCTTAATTTTGAGGGGGCAGAATCAAACTGGGCCTAATTTTGAGAGGGGGAGAATCAAACTGGGCCTAATTTTGAGAGGGGGAGAATCAAACTGGGCCTAATTTTGAGAGGGGGAGAATCAAACTGGGCCTAATTTTGAGAGGGGCAGTATCAAACTGGGCCTAATTTTGAGAGGGGAAGAATCAAACTGGGCTTAATTTTGAGAGGGGGAGAATCAAACTGGGCCTAATTTTGAGAGGGGGAGAATCAAACTGGGCCTAATTTTGAGAGGGGGAGAATCAAACTGGGCCTAATTTTGAGAGGGGGAGAATCAAACTGGGCCTAATTTTGAGGGGGCAGAATCAAACTGGGCCTAATTTTGAGAGGGGGAGAATCAAACTGGGCCTAATTTTGAGAGGGGGAGAATCAAACTGGGCCTAATTTTGAGAGGGGGAGAATCAAACTGGGCTTAATTTTGAGAGGGGGAGAATCAAACTGGGCCTAATTTTGAGAGGGGGAGAATCAAACTGGGCCTAATTTTGAGAGGGGAAGAATCAAACTGGGCCTAATTTTGAGGGGTCAGAATCAAACTGGGCCTAATTTTGAGAGGGGAAGAATCAAACTGGGCCTAATTTTGAGAGGGGGAGAATCAAACTGGGCCTAATTTTGAGAGGGGGAGAATCAAACTGGGCCTAATTTTGAGAGGGGGAGAATCAAACTGCGCCTAATTTTGAGAGGGGGAGAATCAAACTGGGCCTAATTTTGAAAGGGGAGAATCAAACTGGGCCTAATTTTGAGAGGGGGAGAATCAAACTGGGCCTAATTTTGAGAGGGGGAGAATCAAACTGGGCCTAATTTTGAGAGGGGGAGAATCAAACTGGGCCTAATTTTGAGAGGGGGAGAATCAAACTGGGCCTAATTTTGAGGGGGCAGAATCAAACTGGGCCTATTTTTGAAAGGGCAGAATCAAACTGGGCTTAATTTTGAGAGGGGGAGAATCAAACTGGGCCTAATTTTGAGGGGTCAGAATCAAACTGGGCCTAATTTTGAGAGGGGAAGAATCAAACTGGGCCTAATTTTGAGAGGGGGAGAATCAAACTGGGCCTAATTTTGAGAGGGGGAGAATCAAACTGGGCCTAATTTTGAGAGGGGGAGAATCAAACTGCGCCTAATTTTGAGAGGGGGAGAATCAAACTGGGCCTAATTTTGAGGGGGCAGAATCAAACTGGGCCTAATTTTGAGAGGGGGAGAATCAAACTGGGCCTAATTTTGAGAGGGGGAGAATCAAACTGGGCCTAATTTTGAGAGGGGGAGAATCAAACTGGGCTTAATTTTGAGAGGGGGAGAATCAAACTGGGCCTAATTTTGAGAGGGGGAGAATCAAACTGGGCCTAATTTTGAGAGGGGGAGAATCAAACTGGGCCTAATTTTGAGAGGGGGAGAATCAAACTGGGCCTAATTTTGAGAGGGGGAGAATCAAACTGGGCCTAATTTTGAGGGGGCAGAATCAAACTGGGCCTATTTTTGAAAGGGCAGAATCAAACTGGGCTTAATTTTGAGAGGGGGAGAATCAAACTGGGCCTAATTTTGAGAGGGGGAGAATCAAACTGGACCTAATTTTGAGGGGGCAGAATCAAACTGGGCCTAATTTTGAGGGGGCAGAATCAAACTGGGCCTAATTTTGAGAGGGGGAGAATCAAACTGGGCCTAATTTTGAGAGGGGGAGAATCAAACTGGGCTTAATTTTGAGAGGGGGAGAATCAAACTGGGCCTAATTTTGAGAGGGGGAGAATCAAACTGGGCCTAATTTTGAGAGGGGGGAATCAAACTGGGCCTAATTTTGAGGGGGCAGAATCAAACTGGGCCTAATTTTGAGAGGGGGAGAATCAAACTGGGCCTAATTTTTGAGAGGGGGAGAATAAAACTGGGCCTAATTTTGAGAGGGGGAGAATCAAAATGGGCCTAATTTTGAGAGGCGGAGAATAAACTGGGCCTAATTTTGAGAGGGGGAGAATCAAACTGGGCTTAATTTTGAGGGGGCAGAATCAAACTGGGCCTAATTTTGAGAGGGGGAGAATCAAACTGGGCCTAATTTTGAGAGGGGCAGAATCAAACTGGGCCTAATTTTGAGAGGGGGAGAATCAAACTGGGCCTAATTTTGAGAAGGGGAGAATCAAACTGGACCTAATTTTGAGAAAAGCAGAATCAAACTGGGCATAATTTTGAGGGGGCAGAATCAAACTGGGCCTAATTTTGAGGGGGCAGAATCAAACTGGGCCTAATTTTGAGAGGGGGAGATACAAACTGGGCCTAATTTTGAGAGGGGGAAAATCAAACTGGGCCTAATTTTGAGGGGGAAAATCAGACTAGGCCTAATTTTGAGAGGGGCAGAATCAAACTAGGCCTAATTTTGAGGGAGCAGAATTAAACTGGGCCTAATTTTGAGAGGGGGAGAATCAAACAGAGCCTAATTTTGAGAGGGGGAGAATCAAACTGGGCCTAATTTTGAGAGGGGGAGAATCAAACTTGGCTTAATTTTGAGGGGGCAGAATCAAACTGGGCCTAATTTTGAGAGGGGGAGAATCAAACTGGGCCTAATTTTGAGAGGGGGAGAATCAAACTGGGCCTAATTTTGAGAGGGGGAGAATCAAACTGGGCCTAATTTTGAGAGGGGCAGTATCAAACTGGGCCTAATTTTGAGAGGGGAAGAATCAAACTGGGCTTAATTTTGAGAGGGGGAGAATCAAACTGGGCCTAATTTTGAGAGGGGGAGAATCAAACTGGGCCTAATTTTGAGAGGGGGAGAATCAAACTGGGCCTAATTTTGAGAGGGGGAGAATCAAACTGGGCCTAATTTTGAGGGGGCAGAATCAAACTGGGCCTAATTTTGAGAGGGGGAGAATCAAACTGGGCCTAATTTTGAGAGGGGGAGAATCAAACTGGGCCTAATTTTGAGAGGGGGAGAATCAAACTGGGCTTAATTTTGAGAGGGGGAGAATCAAACTGGGCCTAATTTTGAGAGGGGGAGAATCAAACTGGGCCTAATTTTGAGAGGGGAAGAATCAAACTGGCCCTAATTTTGAGGGGTCAGAATCAAACTGGGCCTAATTTTGAGAGGGGAAGAATCAAACTGGGCCTAATTTTGAGAGGGGGAGAATCAAACTGGGCCTAATTTTGAGAGGGGGAGAATCAAACTGGGCCTAATTTTGAGAGGGGGAGAATCAAACTGCGCCTAATTTTGAGAGGGGGAGAATCAAACTGGGCCTAATTTTGAAAGGGGAGAATCAAACTGGGCCTAATTTTGAGAGGGGGAGAATCAAACTGGGCCTAATTTTGAGAGGGGGAGAATCAAACTGGGCCTAATTTTGAGAGGGGGAGAATCAAACTGGGCCTAATTTTGAGAGGGGGAGAATCAAACTGGGCCTAATTTTGAGGGGGCAGAATCAAACTGGGCCTATTTTTGAAAGGGCAGAATCAAACTGGGCTTAATTTTGAGAGGGGGAGAATCAAACTGGGCCTAATTTTGAGAGGGGGAGAATCAAACTGGGCCTAATTTTGAGGGGGCAGAATCAAACTGGGCTTAATTTTGAGAGGGTGAGAATCAAACTGGGCCTAATTTTGAGGGGGCAGAATCAAACTGGGCCTAATTTTGAGAGGGGGAGAATCAAACTGGGCCTAATTTTGAGAGGGGGAGAATCAAACTGGGCCTAATTTTGAGAGGGGGAGAATCAAACTGGGCCTAATTTTGAGAGGGGGAGAATCAAACTGGGCCTAATTTTGAGAGGGGGAGAATCAAACTGGGCCTAATTTTGAGAGGGGGAGAATCAAACTGGGCCTAATTTTGAGAGGGGGAGACTCAAACTGGGCCTAATTTTGAGAGGGGGAGAATCAAACTGGGCCTAATTTTGAGGGGGCAGAATCAAACTGGGCCTAATTTTGAGAGGGGGAGAATCAAACTGGGCCTAATTTTGAGAGGGGGAGAATCAAACTGGGCCTAATTTTGAGAGGGGGAGAATCAAAATGGGCCTAATTTTGAGAGGGGGATAATCAAACTGGGCCTAATTTTGAGGGGGCAGAATCAAACTGGGCCTAATTTTGAGAGGGTGAGAATCAAACTGGGCCTAATTTTGAGAGGGGGAGAATCAAACTGGGCCTAATTTTGAGAGGGGGAGAATCAAACTGGGCTTAATTTTGAGAGGGGGAGAATCAAACTGGGCCTAATTTTGAGAGGGGGAGAATCAAACTGGGCCTAATTTTGAGAGGAGGAGAATCAAACTGGGCCTATTTTTGAGAGGGGGAGAATCAAACTGGGCCTAATTTTGAGGGGGCAGAATCAAACTGGGCCTAATTTTGAGAGGGGGAGAATCAAACTGGGCCTAATTTTGAGAGGGGGAGAATCAAACTGGGCCTAATTTTGAGAGGGGGAGAATCAAACTGGGCCTAATTTTGAGAGGGGGAGAATCAAACTGGGCCTAATTTTGAGTAGGGGAGAATCAAACTGGGCCTGATTTTGAGGGGGCAGAATCAAAATGGGCCTAATTTTGAGAGGGGGAGAATCAAACTGGGCCTAATTTTGAGAGGGGGAGAATCAAACTGGGCCTAATTTTGAGAGGGGGAGAATCAAACTGGGCCTAATTTTGAGAGGGGAAGAATCAAACTGGGCTTAATTTTGAGAGGGGGAGAATCAAACTCGGCCTAATTTTGAGGGGGCAGAATCAAACTGGGCCTAATTTTGAGAGGGGGAGAATCAAACTGGGCCTAATTTTGAGAGGGGGAGAATCAAACTGGGCCTAATTTTGAGAGGGGGAGAATCAAACTGGGCCTAATTTTGAGAGGGGGAGAATCAAACTGGGCCTAATTTTGAGAGGGGGAGAATCAAACTTGGCCTAATTTTGAGAGGGGGAGAATCAAACTGGGCCTAATTTTGAGAGGGGGAGAATCAAACTGGGCCTAATTTTGAGGGCGCTGAATCAAACTGGGCCTAATTTTGAGAGGGGGAGAATCAAACTGGGCCTAATTTTGAGAGGGGGAGAATCAAACTGGGCCTAATTTTGAGAGGGGGAGAATCAAACTGTGCTTAATTTTGAGAGGGGGAGAATCAAACTGGGCCTAATTTTGAGAGGGGGAGAATCAAACTGGGCCTAATTTTGAGAGGGGGAGAATCAAACTGGGCCTAATTTTGAGAGGGGGAGAATCAAACTGGGCCTAATTTTGAGAGGGGCAGAATCAAACTGGGCCTAATTTTGAGAGGGGGAGAATCAAACTGGGCCTAATTTTGAGAGGGGGAGAATCAAACTGGGCCTAATTTTGAGAGGGGGAGAATCAAACGGCCTAATTTTGAGGGGGCAGAATCAAGCTGGGCCTAATTTTGAGAGGGGGAGAATCAAACTGGGCCTAATTTTGAGAGGGGGAGAATCAAACTGGGCCTAATTTTGAGAGGGGGAGAATCAAACTGGGCCTAATTTTGAGAGGGGGAGAATCAAACTGGGCCTAATTTTGAGGGGGCAGAATCAAACTGGGCCTAATTTTGAGAGGGGGAGAATCAAACTGGGCCTAATTTTGAGAGGGGCAGAATCAAACTGGGCCTAATTTTGAGGGGGCAAAATCAGACTAGGCCTAATTTTGAGAGGGGCAGAATCAAACGGCCTAATTTTGAGGGGGTTGAATCAAACTAGGCCTAATTTTGAGGGAGCAGAATTAAACTAGGCCTAATTTTGAGGGGGTAGAATGAAAACTGGGCCAAATTTTGAGAAGGGCAGAATCAAAGTGGGCCTAATTTTGAGAGGGGGAGAATCAAACTGGGCTTAATTTTGAGAGGAGCAGAATCAAACTGGGCCTAATTTTGAGGGGGCAGAATCAAAGTGGGCCTAATTTTGAGAGGCGGAGAATCAAACTGGCCCTAATTTTGAGAGGAGCAGAATCAAACTGGGCCTAATTTTGAGGGGGCAGAATCAAAGTGGGCCTAATTTTGAGAGGGGGAGAATCAAACTGGCCCTAATTTTGAGAGGAGCAGAATCAAACTGGGCCTAATTTTGATTGGGCAGAATCAAACTGTGCCTAATTTTGATGGGGTAGAATCAAACCTGGGGCTAAAGTTTGGGAGAAGAGATTCGAAAAGTTTTCCATCCAAGAAGATGTCACATGTATCTAGTGACATGTGAAACGCAGTTCGATATAAATTATTTTTTATTTATTGATTCATTTTTTGTTCAAATATAAAAGTGTGTGGTTCTTTATTTGTGGATAAATCTGTATCCGAGCCAGACGTCCGGAGTTGGGAGACGGGTTTTTCTTGAGTGACAGCCGAACTGTCATTTCGGCTTAGAACATGACATATTTGCACCAACACGGAGAAAAGAAAAGATTATTTTCGTCGCGACCGTGCTTCAAATCGCACCGGGTGGGCGAACCCGTTTGTCACGGATGACCAGGAGAATCAGCTGGAGCCCAATCCTGCAAGGATCGAAGACGCGTCGGTGACCGCGTTTCAAGACAATGGAGAAAGGTCATTTCCACCCCCTCATAAAGCGAAGCCAAGAGTAGGGCACTATACCCGGTTCTGAGCCCTCATTTGAGGCTCGAATCATCATTTGAGGCTCAGTGTTGCCAACTCACCCCACGAAAATTTCACCAACTGATATTTTGAAGCCTTTCACGGTGTATGTTAACCTTACAAGCAGCGTTGCCAACTCGGGCGAGGCGTAGCCTTTTATGGTGTATGTTAACCTCACCAGCAGTGTTTCCAACTCGGCGTAGCCTTTCACGGTGTATAATTTTTTAGCTTTTTTTTTGTGTGTGAGTGTACATGTGTTCGGGCGAGGCGTAGCCTTTTACGGTGTATGTTAACCCCACTAGCCTCAGCGTACATGAGAGTTCTGAATCTTTTTTTGAGGCTCGAATCATCATTTGAGGCTCGTCGTAGCCTTTTATGATGTATATTTTGAGGGCACAGAGTTGGCAACACTGTGGCCTATTACTGTAGCTTTTTATGAGGGGCCTATGTGCGCCCAGTGTTGCAAACTCTGTGGGCCCTTGTCGTAGTTTTTTATGATGTATATTTTGAGGACAGAGTTGGCAACACTGTGGGGCCCCTTACTGTAGCCTTTTATGAGGGGGGTCCATTGCCCTCTGTTTACATCTGGCAACACTGCCGTAGATTTTCTGACAGTGTTGTCAACCTACTGGGTTTTTTACTGTAAATTTTTATTAAAGGGCCTGAGGGGCCCATGTACCCTTTATGTTTGGCAACACTGTTGGGGGCCTAGTGTTGGCGACCTGTGGGCCCTTACTGTAGCCTTTTATGAGGGGGGTTTATTGTTTTTTTTATATATTTGGCAACTCTATTGGATGTTTTTTTTTTTTTGAGGCTTGGGTTTTGCCAACCTATTCGAAGAAAATTCCACTATATGATCTTTCACTGGCTAAGCTAACCTACAAATAGGAATTGGCAGCACTGACGAGGCTCGAATTATTATTTGAGGCTCGAATCATCATTTGACGCTCGAATCATCATTTGAGGCTCGAAAACGAATCGCTAAATATAAAATAAAATAACAATGCCTATGAACCTGTTTGGCTTCAGGAAGCAGGCTATGGAGGCATTCGCCCGAAGTGCACCGTCGCCACCTGCGAGCTTGGACCTGTTGCCCTCCCTATTATCTAAACTCAACGGTTTGTTGATTATACACTTGAATAGCATTCTGACCCAGTACGACGAGGATGTGGGCAAGACTTTCTACATATTCAACAACAACTTGAATTATTACCAGTTCCCCATCTCCGGCAAACTGCAGTTTGACATGAATCCCGAGAATAAAGGAGAGGCCAAAATTTCTTCTGGCAGGAACATCTATCGCATCAAACACGATAGGATGAACAGTGCCACCACGTACGATGTATCTGCTGGCGATCGTCTGTATATAGAGCTCTTGGACGACTACGACAAACTCATCCCTCTTTTCATAGAAATGAAAATTAGCTATCCTATAATAAATAACAATAATGCCTAACAATATTTTTGGCCGCACGAAACGCGACGACCATGGCGACGAGCTTCTCATGCTCGACGTCAGGGTTAAAAAGCTGCGAAGCGATTTGCAGGCCCTACAGTCCACGCTCAACTCCAGCCTCCAGACCGAGATAGCCAGCTTGCAGTCTCAGTGCCTGGACCCTGTACTCAAGATTGATGCAGAGCTAAAATAGCTGCTGCAAAAATACACCGACCTCGCGTCGATAGACAATCTCGACAAGCTGGCACTGAGTGTGGGCAATCTGCAGAACGAGCTTCTGAAGCTGCAACAAACGCAAACCTCAGACGTTGAACAGCTGAAACAACGCTTGCAGGATCAAACAAGCAACATCCAGACCGAACTGCAAACTATCATCCAAAGCATTAAAACACAAGGCGACTACGATCGCGTGATTGCTAGATTGCTAAATTGCGCGAACAGTTTCAATCTTTCGAAATCCCTACGTTGGAAAGCATCAAGGCTGAGCTTCAAACGGATGCTTTGCATGCGGCCATCAACGAAGTAAAAACTAAACTCCAAACGCTGGAGGATTTTATCAACAATCTACCGTCGTCCAGCGAACTGAACGCTATTGCCCGTAGCGTGGCCAACATCAAACTCCAACTTGAGACCTACGAGGATTTCGGGAAGCTGCAAGGCACCATAACCCATATTGAGGATGCTCTTGCTGCTATTAGAAATGATCTGGCGAACGTTCACGATGAGCTGGAAACCAAACTGCCGGGCATCAGGGATACACTGGCCAACGTCCAACAGCAAATCGCCAAACTGGAAAATCTGAATGCAGAATCCGAGTTGTCTCATTTCCATCACTTGATCGACGACATACAGACTAAGTTGGAAACCCTGCAACAATCTACCCCCACCCAGGATGACATAACGCAACTGCAAGAAGACATACGTGCTGCTGCCGATGCCTCCGAGTTGGACGCGGTGAAAAAAGCTTTGGAATCGCTCCAAAACACGGTGGCCACCCTGCCTACTTCTCAGGAACTGAAAAGCGTGAAGAGAACTCTCAACCGAATACTCAAATCCGACGACATCAAAAACATCCAATCCGAAATTGAATCGATACGGGGGTCTGTCGCGACTTTACCTACCAACCAGAACATCACCGAGCTGCATGAATTGTTTGCGGAAATTAGAACCCAGGTCCACGACCTTGTAATACAGAGCTCCAAGTTGACGCTTGTAGAAAGCCTGCAGCAGATTATTGCCAGCGTGAAAGAGCAAATTGGGAGTATCGAGGCAAGTCAGGAATCGACTATAGCTAATTTCAGCACCCAACTACATGACTTAAATGAAAAATTCAAGAGCCTTATTGTCGATGTAAAGATCAAACCAAACTACGACACTGTTGTTCATGCTATCGAGGAACACCTGGAATCGGTGAATGGCAGATTGGAGGATATAGAGACCGAGGTTCGAATTAACGTGAATACTCTGAACGCCAGCATCGACAATCTCAAGTCTACGATTGTCATCGAACTGTACAGCATACCAAACAGAGAGTCCTCCTCACCTTTCAATCCAGGTTACAAACTCTACATGTTGACTCCTGCAAAAGCCTATCACCAATTTTTCCTTGCTGGCACACTTCAGTTCGTCAAGGTTTCCTACTGGTCTTTGCCTCATGCAACCCACTACCCAACCATGACCATAACGAACATTAGCGACGAGCCTAAAATAAGAGGAGTTGAGCTGGTCGATTTCACACACCCCGAAAGTCGCGAGACTGCCTATGCCGAAGATGCCACTCAAATTATCGACATAGAAATAGGTGACAAGCTGTATATAGAAAACCCAGCATTGTCTGCAGCCAGAAATCCCATCCAGGCTATATTCTTATTTTCGCGCCATGTCTAGGCAGGGTATCGTGAACGAGCTGCATAAACCTGCACGACGAAACTACAAACGACTGGCGGTGGTGACCAAAGGCGTGGATGACCTTTGGCAGGCTGACCTTGTGGAAATGAGTAGCGGCAACCTAAAAAATTTACATAAAATCAACAAAGGATACAAGTATCTTCTTACTGTTATAGATACATTTTCAAAATTTGCGTGGGCTTTGCCCCTCAAGGCTAAAACAGGTGTGTGCGTAATGGAAGCATTCAAAACTATTTTCAATGAAAGTGGCAGGCGACCTCGATTTCTTCAAACGGATAACGGAAAGGAATTTTACAACTCGATATTTCAACACTTTGTTCAGAAGCAAAATATTCAACATTACTCGACTTTCAGTCACATCAAAGCCAGCATAGTGGAACGTTTTAACCGTACTCTCAAAACACGCATGTGGAAACGATTCACGCTTCAAGGTAACCACAAGTGGGTCAATGTGCTTCCGGAACTCGTAAACGACTATAATCACAGTTTGCATAGCACGATACGCATGAAGCCTGCCGATGTCAGCAAGTCTGATGAGGCACAATTGATCTCTACTGTTTATTGCCCCAAGTACCGGCCCACTAACAAAAAACCGAAATTCAAAATTGGAGACCAAGTAAGAATTAGTAAATTTAAGCGCATGTTTGAAAAAGGCTTTACCAAAAACTGGAGTACGGAACTTTTCACTGTTGCTCGATTGTTACCCGGTAACCGTCACACGTATATAATAAAAGATAATCGCGACGAAATTTTGAAAGGGCGATTCTACGAGGAGGAACTCTCTAAAACAAAATACCCCAATACGTATCTTATCGAAAAAGTATTACGTAGAAAAGGTGACAAACTGTTGGTGAAATGGTTGGGACTCGAGGAAAAAAGTTGGATCGACGCAAACGAGGTGATTGTGTAACGGGTGCTTGGGATGTGGTGAGGCGACTGCCAGATTTTCCCCCGGAGTGTCAGGCTAGGAAAAACGGCGAATTGTTGCCGGACAACATTCGCAGCCTTATTGTCGGACCTTCAGGGTGTGGGAAAACAACTTTACTTATTGATAATTTTCTTCTTGCTCCCGACTGGTTAGATTGGAAGAACAGGCACTTGTATGTTTTTTCCAAAAGTTTGGAGCAAGCAAAATATCAACAGCTGACAAAACTGTACGAAGGGCTGAGCATAGCTACTTTTGCCTCCGAAGTAATGCCACTAGACTGCTGCCATGAAAATTCGGTGGTGGTCTTCGACGATGTCATCCTGGAGAACCATAACGAAATTCGCAATTTTTTTACACAGGGGCGGCACAGAGGCATGGACTGCTTCTACCTTGCTCAGACTTTTTCTAAAATTCCCAAGCAGCTTCTCCGAGACAACGCTAATTTTATTTGCTTGTTTCGTCAAGACCACACCAATTTAAAACATGCTTACGATGATTATGTAGGCGGGGACATGAACTACAATCAGTTTTCCAAATTTTGCTCTTCATGCTGGAATCAAGATGATTTCGGATTCGCCACGATAGACATGACGAGGAAACCCAATGACGGAAAATACAGAAACAAAATAAACAACTTTCTAAACGTTGCGACGTTACAAGAAACGTCTTGACGTATTATAAATAACAAATAATGAAACGCAAACTCGCAGACGACAACTTGAAGCTGCGCGACTACCTGGCCAAACGCTTCAGGGGTTGGAAATCAGAGAATCGCGGAATTTACGAAGAGAAAAAGCGACAGGACCAACCTATTATTGATGCTATAAGTGGACTAGGTAAAGACATCAAAGATGTTACCGAGCAAAATAAAGATTTAATCAACGAGCTCGTGCCACTTGCTGCTCGAAATTATGCTGTGCCTACACCGATATCCAGTATTCACACTACCCCGTTCGAACTTGGAGCTGCACCTCTGAGACGTCAGGTTCTAGGCAGTACCTCTTCGGACAAGGTAGTTGAATTAGGTCCGTTGGCGAGAGATTACCTGAGCACCGGGAAATTTGAAAAGGACGAGGTGTTTGGATTGTACCCCTCTGTGGAACCTAACGAGGGTGTGGTTTGGAAAATTGGAAAGTCAAAAGTTACGTTCGAAGGTGACGACGTGAAAATTAATTTGGGCGAGAAGAACAGCTGGACTAGGTATCCTGGCACTGTGGGCCTGTGGGAACTTATCACCAAAAAGCAACCTAAAGATTACACAGACGAGGATTACCAAAGTTACACAGAAATTTTAATCATGACGGATGCCCTGTACCAAAACAACGATGCAACAAAGAATCGCGTAAAATCAAGCAGTGGAGAAAAATACAGGAACCTCATCAAGCCAATATGGAACCAGCTCAAGACTGGCAGCGGTGTCAAACTCTACAATACCCTACCTAAAGAGTTTGTTTGGGTAGACGACGTAAGGAAGCTTGTAGATCGATTGCTGGTTATCGCAGGCGAAGAAAATGCAGGCAATCGCAACTTCCACAACGAGAAGGTGGGCATCATGGACATGATTAGCACCAAGCTTAGCAACTTTATTGTCAACGACAACAAAGGTATAGGTTACCTTATCAAAATCATCAACACCCTGCCTCCCAAATTCTGGAATGTGGCCGAGGGTCGAGGTCTCGTGAACGACATCATCAACAAGCTACCCTTCGAGATGCACCTACCAGGTTACCAATACTGCGGACCGGGTACTAAACTGGAACGGCGACTGGAGAGAGGAGACAAGGGGGTAAATCTGCTGGATGCTGCATGCAAGGATCACGACATTGCTTACAACACATATACGAATTTAGATGCGCGTCACGATGCTGATAGAAAATTGGAGCATACCGCGTTCGGGAGACTCGTCAGCAGAGACGCCTCGCTGGGTGAACGGGTTGCAGCATTGGGCACGACCATTGCCATGAATACAAAACGAAAATTGGGGTGGGGGCTGTAATTAAATAACATACAGTAAAAAAAGTCTACGCATATAACAGACTTACCAACAGAAGTGTTATACAAAATATTTACATTTACTTTCGACGATAGTCACGAGGATGTTAAAAAGCTTATTGATTTAGTTAAAATAACACCACAATTTCGCTTGCCCTGTGAAATGCTACTTCTGGATCATCTGAGAAAAATAAGCGGTGTAAAATCTTCTTCTTCTCCCTATGCTCTTTTTCGGGCTGCTGATGAATAATTGGCTGATAAGATGGACGAACTTCACGAGTGGAGACAGGGGAGGAGACGATATACAGACGACTGGTATGCTTCAAATGCTGAAACCAGCAGGATCATCGATCACTTGATCGCATTAGGATATATAAGATGGCGGATAGCACCAGACACGTCTGAAACCGACTCCTGCTACATCGCCCGTTTACGCTAACACAAAGCACTACCACGCGGATAAAGGATTCTCCTACACTCGCATACATTAGATACATTGCCTGCAAGACTATCAGGACACCAACATCAACGACAGGGTCAAATCTGAATCAAACAATACGTAACAGACACGCTCTAAGTAGACCCTCCGACAGTGCTACCAACCCACCAGTCAGCAATGTCCAACAAGCAGCTGAACCAGCGTTTCGGCACCCTCGAAGCCAAGCTCCAGAAAATCGAAGAAAAGGTAGAAGCGGCCCTAGGATCCACCAGGCAACCCAACACAGAGGCAGTCTCTATCAATAACCCATCTGCTCTCCAGGATGTACTTCAAGATATACAAATCATGAAAGGGGAGCTAGCAGTCTTTCGTGAAGATATGGAAAGTGTCAAACGTCAAATCACTGACCAAGAAGACGCCCTGGATAAACTCCATCAATACAGCCGGAGAAATTGCCTGTTACTCCACGGAGTCCCGGAAACCCCGCAGGAAAATCCAACCGAGGTCGCCCTCAAAATATTTTCCAGCAAACTTGACGTCAACGTCCCGGAAGATTTCGTGAGTCGCTGCCACCGTCTTGGAGCTCCTCGAACGAAGAGAACGGCGGCGGACGTCGTCAGGCAGGGGCACAGGCCTTTAATCATCAAGTTCGTGTCCTACAAGCACCGGGACGCTGTGTGGCGATCCAAGAGGAATCTCAAGGGAAGCCAATATCTGATCACAGAATCGCTTACACCGAAACGCCAGAAACTGCTCCAGGAAGCCAAGGCAAGACACGGGAACTTTAATTGCTACACAATTGATGGGAAAGTCGTCGTGGTGACCGAGGAAGGAAAGAAATTCATTGAAACCGAAAGGGACCTAAACGCTCTCAAATGTAGGCGGGAATGATGATGCGTGGAACTGGAAAACAAGAAACGAACGTGTGAACACTTGTGCGTGTGTGTGTACCTCATGAACTCCATACAGAAATTAACTCACAATTTATCACTCCCCAGTTACTGGAAAAATTCATATTATCTCATTTGGTATTTGATTATTGTGTACTTTTGTGTGTTTTGTGTGTGTGTGTGTGTGTTTGTGTTTAGTGAAGTTACATGTAAGAAAGTGCTTAAAAATGTGAAGATGTTAACTGCTAACTGTGTGAGGTTTGGCGAGGCTAGTTTTTACAAGGAGACAGCATGTAAGTACTCGTACACTCTCTTCTTTTCATCCCTCCAGCGTGATCTATTTTTAAAACACCAAATAGTATTCAATGTTTTTATGTCGTTTTTAAAAAGAAAAACACCCGACTGCCTTGATAAAAACTGTTACCCATCCTGGTCCCAATCTCAACAAATGGTACCCCTGTCCGTTCCTCTCTGCAAAAATGCCTTCCATGTCAACGACATCACGTGACGCAACCGCAAGAAACGGTTCCCTCCCCCCTGGTCATCGCCTTTCAGGGAAAGACCAACCACCCCTCCTCACCCTCGCACAGGCTAACGTCAGGTCTCTGTCGCGGACAAAATTAGAGGAACTAATAACAATCACACGCGAGTGCCCTCCCGACTTCCTCCTAATCACCGAGAGCTGGTCCTGTGAAGAAGCGGCCACGTCCTCTTTCGCTATCCCTGGTTACACGGCCATCAAAAAAGACAGGACTACGAAGGGTGGAGGTGGTATTATCTTATATCATCGCGAAGACTTAAATGTCAAGGTCCTTTCAACATCCACCAATTATGAAAATAACGATGAAGTTGAAATTATGAACGTAGCGATAAAGATTCGAAACACAACCCTGGGAATAATCGGGATATACAAAGCACCCAATATATCCTACACAAAATTATCACGTTTAGAAACCGCAATCTCTGAAGTTTTCCCGCGTGTTGACAAATTGATTATTTTAGGAGATACAAACGTAGACTTTCTTTCGCCACACAAACCGGAGACAAAATACTTTCGATCAATTCTTAATTCTGTCGGCCTTACGCAAATTATCAATAAACCGACTAGAATAACGGAAAATAGCGAATCACTCCTGGATGTCGTAATAACAGATGACCCTGCCATTGTACGTTCATCAAATGTAAACGTACCTATCGGAAACTCAGATCACTGCATGGTAAGTGTCACCCTTGCCATTGAAAAACCGAAAAGAGAAAAACATTATGTCACATACCGTAATTTCTCAAATTTCAATAAGGAGAAATTTGATGATGATGCTGCAAAAATTGATTGGGCACAAATTAACAGCTACGACAACATCGAAGATAAGGTACAGTATACATCTACCAATATTATCCACCTTTTTGACAAACATGCACCTCTCCACACTAAACCGGTTAAGCATAAAAGTGTTCCGTGGATATCCGAAAACACGAAATTACTCATGAAACTCCGCGACAGAGCTTTATTAAAATATAAACGCGAAAAGACAAACTCCAACTGGGAACATTACAAGGAACTAAGAAACTTTACAACTACGGTGCAACGACAAGAAAAAAAAGCATTCTTTAACCATCACCTACGATCTAATGAAAACAACAAAGACCTGTGGAGCAAACTCAAGGCGTGGGGAGTGTATGGTAAAACTACTAATAATGAAATACCCTCTGATATACGAGACGTAGATAAAATAAACGAACATTTTTCAAACATTTGTCATGAGGACGACTGCTCGAAATCAGCCTTAAATAAAACCAGTAATTTTTTTAACTCCAAAATATTTAATGAAAGTGCACAACAATTTCATCTTAAAGAAATCAGTGAATATGACACAATTAAAGCAGTAAATAATATACGATCCAATGCCTCTGGCAATGATGGAATAACAATAAAAATGCTCAAACTATCACTTCCGTTTATCTTAAGTCACCTGACACATATAATAAATTTCTCCTTTCGGACTGGACAATATCCAATCAGCTGGAAAACAGCGCGCGTGATCCCTCTACCTAATATAATCCTCTACGTCTCTTGTTTCCCCTTTAATACCAAAGAAGTGAGACGAGGATTGTCTTATCGGCGCAGTGGATGATCATATATTAGGTACTTAAAGTATACAATTGGAACTTAATATTCGTTAACCCAATATTTATTACAAAACATATTAGTACTTATACTTTCCAAATACAATTTATTCAACAGAAATGTCTATGGATTATCTCCCAGTTAACCTAGTTTAATTTGTCCCATTTGATAGTCAGCAGTCAGTAAGTAAAGGCTACACGAGTCAGAGCAAATCGCAACCCAGCCCAAAACCCCCCACAGCCAACATGACCCGGAGCAATCCACCAAAAAAATCTAAACTAAAACAATTTCCTTTTCTTGCACTTTTAAGAACTCAAAATAAATCAATAGACTTTAGGTAAATTACACCCGGCCATGAGGGCCTATAAAGGGCGATAGACTGTAATGCAATATACTCAGCCTGTCCAGCCAGTGTCCAGTACGTCTGAAGTCTCTCGTAGTCGGCAAGGATCTCCCACGCTAAACTTCTCGCTCGACCAGCGCAGAAGCCCAGCCAATGGCAGAACCTTCCAGAGTCACCTGTCTTGGGTCTCCATCCGTCATTCATGAGCAATATTACACTATGGGCTTACAAAACAACCTCTCCCCCAAAAATTACAATTTTCTAGCACATAGTGTACTACTAGTTACACATATCTTTTTAGAATTCACATTACAAACATACTCTTCTTACATAACCAAGTTTCAAGCTTTAGAGCGAGGTTTCGTAATAGTTATAGGGGTTTGCGCATGTCATTCCTCCAACTCCATCGCCTGTAAATATTCAAAAAGAAAAAGAAAACAAACTGGTACCAGTACAAGTTTACAAACATAAACCATTCATTCTTACAATAATACAGGCAACCTACACCAAATCTACAATAATTTACATTTATATAATGGGAGAATCCTTAATTAACCTTACATAGTCAGAGATCTTGCCGATCCATGTATAAAATTACCTATTATTGCCTCTCCTGGGCTCCAAATATCTTTTCAATTTATGTACATGTACTTTGGAACATACCTTGTCATCATCAACTTTCTTAACCAGAACTGAATTCTCTGTTAGAAATTTACTTATGAAATATGGACCCTCGTATATATTAGAAAGACTTTTAGTTATCTTGTCCTCTAAGGAAGATTTAATCTTAGTCCTAACTAATACTTTGTCATTGACTTGAAACGTTATGGGTGCATATCGCTTCTTATACAATTGTTTTCTCTTTTCCCATTCCCTTTGCATATTTCTGATAGCGTTTTTCCATTTATCTTGCAAATTACCATCTGCTACATTAAAATCCATATCAGATAATTGCCATTGAACTTCCAATGGATCCCACAATTGTCGTCCCAAAAACAATTCCGACGGAGTATACTTCAATGTATGATGGTATGAACAATTTAAACTATACTGTATCTTTTTCAAACCTTCATGCCATTTAGTTTGATCTGCTGAATAATAACATCTCAAGGCAGTTTTCAAGGTACGTATGTATCTTTCACTTAAATTGGCCTGAGGATTGCCAACAGATAATCTAATATGCTGAATTCCATGGTTAAATAAATAACTGGTAAATGCATCTGATACAAAATATGACGCATTGTCTGATACAATCTCATAACAATAGCCATAAGTCAAAAATATATGATCTAATTTATCAATCAATACCCTTGAACTCAATTTCCTAATAGGCTCAAATATACAAAATTTTGAGGCTCCATCTACCAGAACAAAAATATATTTATAACCATTAGATACAGGTAATGGTCCACAAATATCTATGTACAACCTTTTCATAGGAATTGTTACAATTTCAGACGTTAATATATTTTCAGGGGTTGTGTTTTTACACTTAGCTCGTTGACATACATCACAAGATTGAACTAAATCCTTAACATCCTGAGACATACGTTCCCAAGTAACGTGTCTCTGTAGACGCTTAAGTGTTTTCAACCAATTACCATGAGATCCTGTTCGCATATTAGTGTGATAATATAATATTAAAGGATGTTTCAAATTATCTGGTACACATATCCTATAAGGAAAATTCTTGGCTTTAGTTCTTTTGTATAAGAAACCTCGATGCAATTTATAATTTGGGAAATTTATACCTTGCTCCATTTGTCTCATAATATTGGCCAATTCCTGATCTTTCAACATTTCTTTCTTCAAGGTATCGGCATGAAATGGGTTTACCAACATGGCCAAATTAACATTACTAACATAATCAGAATCTAATTCTTCCGTGTGATAATCTCTCCAATCATACATACGAGATAATAAATCAGAAGTCACATATTGCTTAGAGGGTATGTGCACCACTTCAAACTTATAACAAGAGAGTTTCTCCATCCATCTCGCATATTTGGAATATTTCCTAGATTGTTTAACCATATAACTAAGGCTCATATTATCTAATTGAATAATAAAAGGCTGAATTTTCAAACAGTATTCAAAACGTGATATGGCTTGCATTAAACTTATAAGTTCAATCTCATAAATCGTTCGTTTTCTATCAACTTCTTTTAGTCTTTTAGAAAAGAACGCCACTGGTCTCAGATTATTATTTTCATCAGCTTGTAAAAGACAAGAGCCGAATCCTCTCAAGGACCCATCACATTGAATAACAAACGGTTTATTTAAGTCAGGCAATTTCAAAATTACATGTTCTCTAAATAGAGTTTTAATTTTTTCTAGTGCCTCTTGTTGCCTAGAACCCCAATGAAACTTTATTTTGGGTGTTCGAATTTCATTTAAGGGTGCTACTACAGTAGAATACTCTGGAATAAATTTAGAATAAAAATTTAAGGTACCCAATAATCTTAATAATCCTTTTAAATTTCTAGGAGAAGGGAGATTTTGAATAGCTTCAATTCTGTCTGGATCCATTTCACAATTTCCTTGCCCCACAATAAATCCCAAGAATTTTATTCTCCTTTTCAAAAAACAACTTTTATTGGGGGAAATCGTTAACCCATATTCACGTAATCTCTGCAGTACTAAACGTAAATGTTCCAGATGTTCTTTCTCATTAGCACTATGAACAATTATGTCATCACAAAATAAATGTAAAAACCTTCCCTTATAATCATGAAAAACTTGGTTCATAACTCGTGACATGCAACTTGGCCCAATACTAATGCCAAATGGAATGACCTTATATCTATACTGATTATTGGGAGTTACAAAGGCTGTTACATCTCTACTAGATTCATCCAAGTTTACTTGGTTGAACGCTCTTTTCAAATCAATAACAGAAAATACCTTCCCCTGACTCAATTGAGCCATAGTTTCTTCCATATTAGCCACTGGGTGCGCATCATAGATTATTTTCTTATTCACTGCAGAATAATCACAAATAAGTCTTTTAGTCCCCCCTGAAGAAGGAATTACAAAGCAAGGTGCTGCGTATGGTGACGAAGATGCTTCAATAATGTTTTGTTCTAATAATTCAGTAATCACTCCATCTAGTTCCTGTTGTTTAGATGGTGGAACAAAATATGGACTCCGATGTACAGGAACATTATCATATAATTTAATTTTATACGAAAAGTTCTTTAAACGTCCTAGCTTAGAAGTAATAACATCAGAAAATTCACTTTTCAACTTACATAACTGTTGTTCAGTATCCTCTAATGCAAACTGTCCAAAAGATGCACCAGAAACATCAGAAGCTCTGGATTCGAGTCCACGCCTTCTCTCTCGTGGCCTCCACGAAGTCCTGGACTGGCTCCGAAAGGAGTTCTCACCATTGTTTACATTTCTGACGAAGTTTTCCTGGTTCGCACCTGCTGCCTGCTGGAAAGCTACATGTTGACCTTGGTCAGTTCTCGTGCGCTGATAAGACCGAGCTCCGACACCTCGGCCTGTGCTGGCTGAACCCTGGGCAGGAGAACGTACAGGAAATGAAGGACGATCTTGTCTTTGTCTTTGACCTATATTCTGTAAAACACGAAAATTTTTGCATAAGCTTTCAGATGTCCATTTAATAGGGATTTTCTCATCACTTCCGGAAAAACCAACAATTTGTTCTAAATAGTTAATCACCATGTGGCACTGTTTCTGAAATCTCACACCAAGCACTAAGTCTAGAGGTATGTTTTTGCAAACATGAAAAGTTGTGGTCCACGATAAATTTCCAAGACCAACATTTAACATAACTCCTTTATTAATATTCATAAGGTTGTTGTTACCAACTATCACTTGCATATCAAGATCCCATTCTCGAACAGTTCCCCTAGTCTTTATTCGTTCTAAGAGACTTTCACTAATTAAACTATATGTTGACGCAGAATCTAAACATGCCAGTAAATTCAGATTATTGATTTTACAGTCAACAAACACAGCAGTCACATTAGTTTCACCACCTTGTCTGGGTCCTATGTCACTACGCAATCCTTGCAAAGCAAATTGAGTACCTCTCACATGCATCGGACACCATCGCTCAAAATGATCACTTGCTGAACATTTACGACAATATTTGGGCGTATAGTCTTTGAATGCATGACCTTTAGCCTTGAATTGTCGTTCCATATTAGGCAATCCCCAAAAATCCTTGGACAAATAAGAAAGTTTTTCTAAAACTTTCAACTCGTTCTGCAATTCATTTAAAGTATTAGGTATCCCCTTTAGATACAATTTTTGGGAATACTGAGGTTTAAGTCTATCCACCAGATAACTTACAAATGTACTTTCATCAATATCATACTGCAAAATCTTAGCAGCTCGAACTCTACTGTCTAAATACTCTAAGGGAGTTTCATTATCTCGTTGATTACCCAGTACATATTTATTACATAAATACTGTCTCCCAATAGAAGTTGCATACTTATTTAAGATCATTTGAAATACATAATTCCAAGGGATATTTTCAATTATACATTTCATCCATAATTTACCCATTTCAGTATTTAATTTTGGTAAAACTGCGAGCATAATCTCGTGAGAAGGAAACATTTTTCTGTCTTTAATACCCTGCAATACATACAGAAATCTATACAGGCTTTCCGCATTAATTTCCTTAACTATAGGTACAGTAGCTATTAATTGAGTCAAATTTTCTTTGGCCATTTCCATATTTAACTTTCTCAAATCGGACCTATTATATAATACTCGCTCGTCTTCATCAGACGACGACGAACTTTCCAAAGGCTTACTTGGGCGTTTATTCACCCACCGAGGTTTACAAGGGACCTTTACGTACGTTTCTACATCTTCCCCCTCCCTTTGTCGTCCTTGGGCATTTTCTGGGGTGTGTGGTAAGGGTCCTACAAATTCATTTAACAACTGCGAAGCAGAATGTTCTCTACGAGTTGAAGAAAGTGGGGGAAAAGGCGGAACAAAATTCCTCCCATCCACTGTTCCCGTAATATCTACAGTATAATAATTCCGGGAGGTAGCCATATTACCGCACCATTTTACAGTCTAACCAAACTAGAAATATTGATATATTGATAGGTAATTGTACGCAAGTACCAGAGACAGACCCAGCATGGAACCATGCTCTGCTCTTATAATCCTCTACGTCTCTTGTTTCCCCTTTAATACCAAAGAAGTGAGACGAGGATTGTCTTATCGGCGCAGTGGATGATCATATATTAGGTACTTAAAGTATACAATTGGAACTTAATATTCGTTAACCCAATATTTATTACAAAACATATTAGTACTTATACTTTCCAAATACAATTTATTCAACAGAAATGTCTATGGATTATCTCCCAGTTAACCTAGTTTAATTTGTCCCATTTGATAGTCAGCAGTCAGTAAGTAAAGGCTACACGAGTCAGAGCAAATCGCAACCCAGCCCAAAACCCCCCACAGCCAACATGACCCGGAGCAATCCACCAAAAAAATCTAAACTAAAACAATTTCCTTTTCTTGCACTTTTAAGAACTCAAAATAAATCAATAGACTTTAGGTAAATTACACCCGGCCATGAGGGCCTATAAAGGGCGATAGACTGTAATGCAATATACTCAGCCTGTCCAGCCAGTGTCCAGTACGTCTGAAGTCTCTCGTAGTCGGCAAGGATCTCCCACGCTAAACTTCTCGCTCGACCAGCGCAGAAGCCCAGCCAATGGCAGAACCTTCCAGAGTCACCTGTCTTGGGTCTCCATCCGTCATTCATGAGCAATATTACACTATGGGCTTACACTAAGAAAAAAGTAACATCGTCCTTAAACGATCTTCGTCCTATAAGTCTACTACCCACCCTTTCCAAGATCACCGAAAAAATTGTTTACAATCAAGTCAGAAATCATGTGAACAGCCTCAATCTCCTTCCGAAATGCCAATCGGGCTTCCGCCCTGCTCACAGCACGGCGACGGCGTTGCTAAAAGTCACGGATGATATATTTCGCTCAATGGACAAGGGTATGACAGTTGCTCTGGTTTCACTGGATCTGACAAAGGCTTTTGACAAGGTTCATCACGACCTACTCTTAAGCAAGTTGAAATATTATAATTTTTCACACCCCGCACTCAAATGGTTCAGATCGTACTTGACAAACAGGCAACAGAACGTGTTCCTAAAAACTGCCACGCCCTCTCTCTCGAACACGCTTCCGCTAGAAACTGGCGTTCCGCAAGGATCAATTCTAGCTCCTCTCCTATATACAATCTTCACAGCAGATTTAGAAACCAACATAGAGCATAGTACCGTACACTTTTATTCAAATCCCATTTCCACCAAAATCACCAGATTATGCAATAGCATTACTTAACAAAGATTTGGCAGCCATAAATACCTGGTGTAATGCAAATGGTCTGAAAATAAATCCTCAAAAGTCTGTTTTCACCGTCATGGGTTCCAAGAATAGCCTCGCAATGATAAATCCGAATAATCCACGCGTCAAAATAGAGACATCCGAAATTCCACATTCAAAAAGTATAAAGAATTTAGGAGTTATGTTAGACGAACACTTGAACTGGGACCTTCATGTTCAAGAGCAAACTAAGAAAGCCTACGCAGCACTAAGATCCCTCTATAAATTTAATGAATACTTAAATACAAATACTAAAATAAAACTTGTGCAAACACTGATTCTCCCTCTTCTAGACTACTGTGATATAGTATACGGTGCAAACTTGTCTGTTCGAAATAAGGTCAAAATTCAAAAAGTTCAAAATTCGTGTTTACGCTTCGTATATAGCATTAAAAAATTCGATCATATTCTTCCAACCCTGAACGAGAACAAAATGCTAAACATGAACAGACGTCGCAGACTTCATTTCTGTTGCTTTATACAGAATCTTTTGCATAAAAAAATTCCCGAAAATTTATTCGAGAAACTAAAAACCAGAAGGGAAATACACAACTACAAAACAAGAGGAACAGCGAAACTTGAACTCTTCAAACACTCACTGGAAATTTTCAAATCGTCTTTTACACTTTCAGCGGCAAAAACATGGAATGAACTTCCGCCCTCCATTACCTCCCTCCCCAGTCCTAACAAATTTAAGAATAACCTAAAGAATTTTCTGTTAGATGAACAATATCTCTGTTCAAGCTCCCACGAGTAACACTACACAATACAGTTTAGATTACATACGAGCCTCGCCAATTAAATCCAATGCTTGACAAATCTACAACTATATTGTAATATTTACGTATGCGTTGTTCTATCGTATCTCACAAAACTACCATAATCATGTACATCAATCTCAACATCCGTGCGTGAATGTCCTGCTCAGAAATGTTTAGTATGTGTGTTTTAATGTGTGTGTGTGTGCGTGAATGTGTTTTTTCTCTCTTTCTTTTTTACGTGTTGTCTTGATTTTTTTTTTTAAATCTCATCTTTGTTCTTTCCTTGTAATCATTTTTTATTGTATTTTCTTCTCTTTTTTATGATTTTGTTTATGTACACTAGGTAAATGTCAAACGGGGTTAGGTGGGAGAACAGCCACAGGCTGAACCTCGCCCTTTAATAAAGAAATTTGAATTTGAATTTGAATTTGAATTAGGCAATGCCGAAATTTTTTTCTATAAATAACACACTGTAAAAAATCTACGAGACCAAAAAAAATATTTCTTCGATATGAGTGAAAAAATTAGTGACGTCCAGGCATTAAAACAAATGCTAAATTTGTCAGTCGAATATATAAAAATTCAGGAATTGGAAGTGGACAAACCTTATGCAATAACTTCTGGTTCAATTGTTGCAACCCAGTTTGGTCCTAAAGTACGTCTGTTGCTTAACGGACAATACAGTCTATTTTTACCAGATCGATACGCTAGCATGTTATCCGACGAGAAGCTATCCATTTTAATCGAGAACACAACTCGAATCGTGTACAAGGGGACAAAAGAACTTCTTGGTAAGAAAACAAAGCACATAATCGAATTTGTTTAATAGCTGCAAAGTATATATAAATAACATACCGTAAAAAAATTACACGGGAGGGAAAACAAAAAATCTCTGAACATATATAAAATAACATACCGTAAAAAAAAATTACATCATGAAGGCCAAGGGCGTCGTGTACCAGATACCATATTCGAATCTGAAAACGCTGGGTGCCCTCGATGGGTTACTCACCAAAAAACAACGCGAGAAGAAACATTCATGCTTGTCTAAAGGACACGGAATGAAATTGCTGCTCAGCACTCCACAATTGAAAAAGTTGCAGCATTCGCGGAAGCAGCAGAAGATTGGAGGTTTCATATTCAGCATTCCGGCCATCTTGGCAGCTTTGGGTGCAGTGGGCAGCTTGGCAGGAGGCAGTGCTGCTATTGCCAAAACCGTCATCGATGCAAAAAAGAACAAGGCCGAGCTGGAAGAACAGAAACGTCACAACCTGGCTATGGAAAAGAAGGGGAAAGGTGTGACCAAAAAGCGAAAAAACAACCTCGATGCTTTGAAGAAATATAAAAAAAAGAAGAAGCCCTGTCCAACTTCGATATTGAATCTCTGATCGAACTGTTGGGAATAAGGAACTTTAGGGGTGTTTTCATGTCCGATTCTCTACCCTCTGCTGTGAAGAAAAAGGAGTATGGCGTGGTCAACCTGGACAGTTACAAAAATCCTGGTACACATTGGATATGCTACCTCAAAATTGACGATGACAAAGCATTTGTTTTCGATTCGTTCGGTGGCACACCGCCTGCCAGGTTGGTGAAGTATCTCAGTGTTGCCAACCTCTACTACAATGACAAACGCATCCAGGGTTTCACCGATGTTAACTGCGGCCACCTATGCCTTTCCGTTCTCGCATACATGTCTAAAATAAATAACCCCTCAGTGGAGCATTTTCAAAAAGCATTGTGGTACCTAAAACACCATGGGAGTGTTCCATCTTACCAGCGAGACTTCGGTCTTGAAACTCGCGTTGCATGACGACATCATCTATCCTAAATCTATTGCTCTTCGTGCATTCTACAGCATGTACCTGATACCCAATGTCACGGAGCACAATAACAAAATTACTGTTGGAAATGAAAAAATAGTTATCACGCCAGGACAGTACAATCTGTCTACCTTGCAAGCCCAATTGCCAAGAAATATACTGCTATCTCAAAATTCTGTAACTCACAGAGTTGAAATTGTGTCTGCTACGGAAACAGTAGACCTAGGCACTGTTGGAGAGCTTCTGGGATTCGAGAACAACACAAAGCTCGAACCTGGCATCAAGCACATCGGTGCCAACATTCCTAAATTTCTAGCCATCGAGACTCTGAACATACATTGCAACGTGGCAGAAGGCATGATCACCAAATCCTCGGATGGCATCCCAGGCAGCCACAAGCAGACAGGTATCATCGCTACGTTCAAACCAAACTCTGAATTCATGGAACCGATTATATACACACCCTCACCACCGATATACTTCCCCATATCTCGTAATCGCATAGACAACATAGAATTGGCAGTGACAAACGAGAAGGGGGAGGTGGTGAATTTTGCCGGAGCTACTACCACCGCCGTCGTGGAGATTAACGTATAATAAATAACAATCATGGAGCAAATCGAAAGCTACGAGTTGCAGTCCTTCCCACCCAATCGTCGCACGTTCGCCAATTTGAACGAACCGAACAGGGAGATTGAATACGATGTGGACATCGGGGATGGGTTCATTCACCCTCACAGAGCTGATTTGTATATCAAGTTTGATGTGGTGAAGAGAGACAACGGGGAAGCATTTAACGCCAATGCAAATTTAAAACTTGTGGACAATTTTGTACCGCATCTGTTCTCGCAAGTGGAAGTTAGAAAGCATGGCACCGTCATCGATAGGGTTGACTACCCCGGGATTACTTCTACAGCTGTGGGAACACTGAAGCTCTCCAAGACCGATGCAGCATACTACCAGGCAGGGGGATTCGAAGCAGGTACAAAAATCAAAACTCGAAGCCACACAGTACTGTTTCCCATGCGCTTGCTTCCAGGCTTTTTCTCCGACTACACGGAGATTATGTGGAAGGGTGGTTTACGCGTCACTTTTCGCAGAAGCGCCAACGACAACGATGTGCTGATGCGTTACAGCACCTTGGGTGCAGACGGTACAGCACTTGCCAACACACTACCCGACGCTGCCAAGTGCGTCATCCAGTCCATGGAGCTGCGCATGCCTGTGGTAGAATACGAATCTAATTACGGTCTCAAGTACAAAGCCGACATCTTGAAGAACCCCCAAGTACCCATCCAATTTTACGGCTACCAGTGCGTGCAGAAACCTGCTTCCGGCAACCATTTTGAATTTGATGTTACTACGCAGTTCAACAGCATCCGGTACGATATGCCAGAGTTTACCGTCGTGCTCTTCCAGACAGGGAAAGATAATAACCAAGAGAAAGATTCTAGCCAGTTCGATAATTGCAAAATTAAGAATGTTTACCTCAAAAATGGCAGGAATGAAGTTTTCCCACGCGAGAACTACAATCTAAACATTACGAACAACGATTACCTGAAACTTTACGAGGCGTACACAGCTTACAAGAGAGTGACCTCCAGCAATGTGGACGTGTACTACAACCCCAACGAGTTCATAGCTCGCAGACCCATGTTTGTCATCAACACATCTAAGAGGAAGCAGGTGGTTGTCAACGATCGTACCAACATAAAGATCGTATGCGAGTTCCACGACGCCTTGCCTGCAGATACTCTGTGCAGCGTCATTCTTATTGCAGAGAAAACATTTGTGTATGACATCAAGAATGAAAGAGTAACTGAACAGTTTTAGATACAAAAAAAAAATAAAAAAATAGCACACAATAAGAAATGTGGAATTTTATATACACAAGTACAAACTACAATAAGCAGTTTCCCAGAAGTTTAATTTTGCTGTGCCATGCATGTAATCGAGGAAGTTGAAGTAAATTAAAATTGATTTTTTTTTTCATTTTGCATTGCCTATTACTTTTTGTTGCACTCTGGGCAGGCCTTACTAGTTTGCAGGCGATAGTGGCCCCACGGAAGTGTATGGACCCCACATTCAAGAATACACCTCTTGTCGTCGTGTGCATCCAGAGCAACTTTCCTGACAATATTAGTTGTAAGCACATGATCGACGCTTTGGATACGATGCTCTTTTTGTAGAATGGGCGATTTTGTTCTGAGGCACTCGAGGTAATCCTCAAACTTGAGGTGCTCCCGAACCACTTGCCTGCTTACACCCTTTGCCTTTTTTGTTACAGAACCCTCAGCCCGGATCGCATAGGCTTTGGCACGAAGTCCAGCAAACTCCACAATCACATCCCCGTCTTTCTCGTCCTTGAGTTTGCCGGGCTCTTTTTTGTTTCGGGGCAGGATGCCGTACCGGTTTGGCTGGGGATAGCCCGATGTGTCGAAGAGCTTGACAAGAGCTGGAACTTTGGCTATATCACCATACGCATCGGCCGTGCGAACATGGTACACCAAGCTGTCTGTGTCTGTGTAGAGGAGCGAGATATTGTGGTTGTAGTGTGCACGTAGTATGTCGTAATATGTCTCGAACATGCACAACTTGCTCAGATCCAAAACTGCAGCTCCCACATAGATGGGCTTGTTGAGTAGCACCTCGCCCCGGTTCATGTGAATCAGAGACATCTGTTCGTTGTAAATTGTTCGAGAGCTGAACAGCGGGCTTGCAACAAGTCGACGACACTGTGTTTTCTTCGTCACCAACCTCACATCAACGTGATTTCGCACATTCTCCATGGTCTTCCCAAATACCGCATTGTTCATTAATTTGAAAAAATCGCGATCAAGTTCCGAAGTGGCAGCAGTGCGATGTTTGGTGTTCAGTTTGATGTACGGCTTCAACCATGGAGACTGCCTGAACAAGAGCACGCGGTAAACTGCTTTGACCGAGACCCCTTGCTGCATTAACCACTGGAGGTTCCGGTAGTGTAGCACATAACGCTTTTTGGGCTCCAAGTCCATGACGAGCTTCGGTTGATCCGAGCCAGGTGGACACTTGAATTCCGGAGCAGGCGAAAGGTCACAGAATGTATCCTGCAGCTTCTCGGGGAAGTCAAGGTCCACCTCGGCAAAAAACCCAAACTCGTCGCACTCTTTTTCGATGTCGTGGTATAAAGGATCAACCCACTCAAACTGTCCTGTTGGGAGTGGCTGCATCATGGAGTGCCCATAAAGATTATTCACATCAGTGTACATGATGTAGCTTGATGGTTGGGAGGGGTCGTAACCAGTGGCCATGTGGTGATTGTTGGCGTGTGCGAAGCGTTGCGACACTTGGACCATGCCGCCCCGGATAGCTCTCTCGATGAAAAGCATGATATCCATATCGGAGATAAGTGAAAGTTTAATTTTAGTCAGCAGGAGCATGGCCGACCATGCCAGTCCAGGAAGGCTGTAAAAATATACAGGGTCCAGGTTGTAAATGTTTATCGCAGTCGCCCGAAACGCCTGGAACACATCGGCAAGAAGCGTCACATCAAGCTTCAGGTATGCATCGTGGTAATCACCAAAAGTTCGGCAACCCAACTTGACCCACATAGACTGAGCATGCTTGTACTCCTCGTCGGTAATACCTGAACCTCTCAGCTGGCTGTAGAACTTATCCTGGGGAGGCAGCAACTCTTCTTCGAACTTGGAAGGGTCGGTGACGTATTCGTAGGGGTAGACCCCTTTACGTCTGATGAGTGCGACATCTAAGTTCGGGAAACTTGATGTGGTAATGGCTAGTTGGTCGTCTCTGAGCTTCCCAGCAAGAGCATCCAGGCTTGCCTGGAGGAACCTCAGAGAGTCGAGGAACCGAAGCTCGATGCTCCTGTTTTTTGAGTCGGGGATCGGTACCCACTTGCTGACGCTAATATAACGCTCCTCGTTTTGTGCCAGGACATTGATTCTTGCATTGTCGTACCCTAGATGTGTGACCAAGTGATGGAAATCATATCCCGAGCCATTGTGAAAAAAAACCGGTATGAAGCGCGGGTCCCTGGCTCTCGAGTTACACCTGTTGCACCACGGGCCAATGTAGCTTCCGGTCCCATAATGGTCATGGTGGTGGACCTTTTTGTTATTGTTATTGAAGACTGAGTTGCAAACAGGACAATTTAGAGCTATTTCGTGCTGATGCTTGTCTTCCGGAGACAGAGGCAGCATGGGCTTGGGGGTCAACAGCATCTTCCCTATGTTGATGCCTTCCTGTTGCATTCTCTCCAGGAAGTGTTTGACCGGGTCGGGACCGCGATACACATAGGGCTCGGAGGCAATATGTTGGTCTCGCCACACCACAACATAGGAGTAGCTCGAGGCCTCGTGGATTTGGAAAGGAATAGTAGAGGATGTTTCGGGGTTGGGATGGCAGTTAGACAGAGGTTGAAGAAAAGCCTCGAAGTCTGCTACAATATAGGCAGGATGCTTCACCATAGCACTGTGCATGCGAAAACACTCTACTGCACCAGGTTCGGGCAGGATAGTTCGTGCAGGCTTGTTGGTACCACAGTAGAGCATGTGGCGAGCTAGCTTCTCAGCAGCAATGTTGGGTCCTCGAGAGTGTTTGAATTTATATTGTTTTTGGTTGTCGAAAGTGGACAGGCACCTGCGACACACCTCGACATGGTGACTATCACTGCTCCGTTGGCTCGAAACAAGCCGAGAGAGGGAACGGATAAGGGTGTAATGGTGATGGGTTTCGTCCTTGATGAGCAGGAGGTTGATTTCTCGTGCCTCGTTGTTGTTGCTCACGTTGCTCACCCGGATGGGGTGGACCTCATGTTTGTTCTCGGTGAGACCGTAAACATTGATGGCTAATTGCAGGCCCAACAAGTCACGAGCACGAACCTCAAACTTGCGAATATGCGAGACTTCTACAGGGTAGGCAATCCCGGCCATTGCATCCTCCAGTTCCGACTCATACTGCGTGTAGTGGTTAACACGGTACGAGTGGTTTTTCCAGTGAACAGGGTGCAATGCTGCCAGCACCGACCAGAGGAAGCATTTGGTGTATTTGTTCTGAATATTGAGAACAGCTTTCCTTGCTTCAACCTCGGGTGGCAGGGCAATATAGCTAGACCCTGCCAGTGGCAGGAATTTGTTAAGTTTCAGACAAAGTTCGTGGGGGTCGCCACACAGCGAACCGCCCGAGCCTTCAGCCTGATGCTCCTCGTGCTTTGCCACAAGCTCCTCGACAAACTTGTCGTAGATGCTGTCGAGGTCAGTGACATCTACCTGATGCAGTGTTTTTGCTTTTGTGGCATGGAAGAATTTATATATTTCATCAGACGGTTTCTTATACTTGCAGCATAGCACAGCATAGAATTTAGTGGAGTGTGTAGCCAATGCATCGTTGAGGATGGATATTATCTTAGCTCGCTCGCTCTCCAGAAAACTACGCACATCGCAGAAGCTGTCTGATGTTATGTTAAAGTCTTCTAATAAATGCTCAAACGCAAACCGGTCTGCTTTCTTCGCCAGCTTGACGCGTTTGGCAGGTGGCGATGCATCGAGGGAGGTTACTTCTACCTTTCGCTTGGAAGGTTGCGGTAGAGATGTTCCAGTGCTCTTGCAAGTAAGCTGGTGTCGCTTGAAGTTGGCAATAGAAATATTTTTTCCACACTTAGAGCACAGTTTGGTCGCACATATTTGTTTTCCCGGCACACAAGTACGACAGTGCCTTTGAAAATTTTTACTTGACACAGCAGTTTGGCACGTAGGGCAATTTTTTACAGAACGCATAATGCAGAGATTTTTTGGGGGTATGTTATTTAATATCCAATGCTGTGCAATGCAAAATATAATTGTTCACTTTTTTTTAACTATTCTCTATGACCTTACTTGGGTTTTTTTTCGCCAAATTATATGCTTCTAGTCTCCTATACAATACAATATACGTACAATATTGTCAACAGTATCATATTTGAGCAGGTCGCTTGTCACCTAAACACTACAGCTCACAGGTTGGTAAAATCTGACATGAAAGCAGATAATACGCTAAGTCTTATTTATATGTAATTTTCACGGGCGTACAATATTGTCAACAGTATCATATTTGAGCAGGTCGCTTGTCACCTAAACACTACAGCTCACAGGTTGGTAAAATTTCACATGAAAGCAGATAATACGCTTAAGTCTTATTTATATATAATTTTCACGGGCGTACAATATTGTCAACAGTATCATATTTGAGCAGGTCGCTTGTCACCTAAACACTACAGCTCACAGGTTGGCAAAATCTGACATGAAAGCAGATAATACGCTTAAGTCTTATTTATATATAATTTTCACGGGCGTACAATATTGTCAACAGTATCATATTTGAGCAGGTCGCTTGTCACCTAAACACTACAGCTCACAGGTTGGTAAAATTTCACATGAAAGCAGATAATACGCTTAAGTCTTATTTATATGTAATTTTCACGGGCGTACAATATTGTCAACAGTATCATATTTGAGCAGGTCGCTTGTCACCTAAACACTACAGCTCGCAGGTTGGTAAAATTTCACATGAAAGCAGATAATACGCTTAAGTCTTATTTATATGTAATTTTCACGGGCGTACAATATTGTCAACAGTATCATATTTGAGCAGGTCGCTTGTCACCTAAACACTACAGCTCACAGGTTGGGAAAATCTGACATGAAAGCAGATAATACGCTTAAGTCTTATTTATATGTAATTTTCACGGGCGTACAATATTGTCAACAGTATCATATTTGAGCAGGTCGCTTGTCACCTAAACACTACAGCTCACAGGTTGGTAAAATTTCACATGAAAGCAGATAATACGCTTAAGTCTTATTTATATATAATTTTCACGGGCGTACAATATTGTCAACAGTATCATATTTGAGCAGGTCGCTTGTCACCTAAACACTGCAGCTCACAGGTTGGCAAAATCTGACATGAAAGCAGATAATACGCTTAAGTCTTATTTATATATAATTTTCACGGGCGTACAATATTGTTAAGAGCGTCAGTTTCCGTAGAGCTCTTTTTTTCCATCCTCCCTCTATACAGTGAAGCTGTAAAAAAACGCAATTAGCTAACCTAGCATACAACATACCTTCCTAATTAATATGGATATTGTCACACATTCCACTTATTTTATACTGTTGTAAATAGAAAAAATTATGTACGGTAAATGTTTTGTACATTATAGGGAAAAAATGCAAAATATCCCCCAATTTTAATTCGATCCACCTCTGAATCGAATTTTTACATATTCTCACGCCGGCACATATGTTGTTCTATTTTGCTTCTTTTACTTGCCTTGCTTAATTAACTCTCGCTAATTAGCATTTTTTTGGAAGAAGTCAACTAGAACAACATATGGCGGTATGAGAAATATGCAAATTAAAGAATATTTTAGTAATATAAGGGCCCTAGCAATTAGCTTCGTCGACTAAGAGTACTCTTTTAAACGTCTTCAGCTAGATCGTATTACTACGCGAGGACGTTTAAAATGTTTGGGTGTTGAAAAAGTTTGACCTACTCTTTATTTCTATTGTTTGCTAATAGATGGCGCTGATAGTACCTCCTCTCTCTCTCCCCTCTTCTCCTCTCCCCCTCTTTCTCCTCCTCCTCTGCTGTATGACAAATAGCACAAACATAAAATCAAGATTTTGGAGAGCAAAACATAAAATTTGCATGCATCTGATGTCGAACTAGGAACTTTATCTTTCGGGGAGTCAACATTATTTTTTTACTCAGTCGTCATATAACATGAACACACGCAAACATTCACATGTGCTTTTATTATTTTGTGTTCGGTAAGTACAAGTATATTCTTACATAAATTATTGTTTAATTTAATAAATTGTAAACTCGGAGCCTGCTATACTAACACTCCTTCTGTGTTTCATTATACTATTGAAAGCGAATGTTGCGTGCATACGGAAATAACACAGAAAAAAAAGCGGATGGAAGCAATTTAAAATCAGTGGAGCAAGGTTAGTATTACGAGAACGTAAAAACATGTGCTTTCATTCAACTTCGAAAAATAAGAATAAATGTGTGCATACAGAACACATATGCTTTCTTTTCACAGTTGTAAAATCATATAAATTGTACATGAAGTAAGTTGCGGAAAGGTTCTTTCTTTTATGTTTGTGTATATGTATGTTGTACAATTAGGTACAAGTATTGTACAATTAGGTACAAATTGTTGTACAATTATTTCCCCCAGTTGCCCAGTTGGAGTTGGGGGCATAACACTGGTACTATTTGTACTCACAGTGCTTACTCATGTATTTTGTTTAATATTTTATTTCAAATTCACTGTCAGAAACTAGTGTTGCCAGTTCCTGGATGTAGGTTTACCTACTCTGTTGGTTGTCACTGTCAAGCTTCCAGTATTCGTACAGCATAAAAAGCTAAAAATTATACACCGTGAAAGGCTACGACGAGTTGGAAACACTGCTGGTGAGGTTAACATACACCATAAAAGGCTACGCCTCGCCCGAGTTGGCAACACTGCTTGTGAGGTTAACATACACCGTGAAAGGCTTCAAAATATCAGTTGGTGAAATTTTCGTAGAGTAGGTTGGCAACACCGACGAGCATCAAATAATGATTTCGAGCCTCAAATGATGATTCGAGCGTCAAATGATGATTCGAGCCTCAAATAATAATTCGAGCCTCGTCAGTGCTGCCAATTCCTATTTGTAGGTTAGCTTAGCCAGTGAAAGATCATATAGTGGAATTTTCTTCGAATAGGTTGGCAAAACCCAAGCCTCAAAAAAAAACATCCAATAGAGTTGCCAAATATAAAAAAAACAATAAACCCCCCTCATAAAAGGCTACAGTAAGGGCCCACAGGTCGCCAACACTAGGCCCCCAACAGTGTTGCCAAACATAAAGGGTACATGGGCCCCTCAGGCCCTTTAATAAAAATTTACAGTAAAAAACCCAGTAGGTTGACAACACTGTCAGAAAATCTACGGCAGTGTTGCCAGATGTAAACAGAGGGCAATGGACCCCCTCATAAAAGGCTACAGTAAGGGGCCCCACAGTGTTGCCAACTCTGTCCTCAAAATATACATCATAAAAAACTGCGACAAGGGCCCACAGAGTTTGCAACACTGGGCGCACATAGGCCCCTCATAAAAAGCTACAGTAATAGGCCACAGTGTTGCCAACTCTGTGCCCTCAAAATATACATCATAAAAGGCTACGACGAGCCTCAAATGATGATTCGAGCCTCAAAAAAAGATTCAGAACTCTCATGTACGCTGAGGCTAGTGGGGTTAACATACACCGTAAAAGGCTACGCCTCGCCCGAACACATGTACACTCACACACAAAAAAAAGCTAAAAAATTATACACCGTGAAAGGCTACGCCGAGTTGGAAACACTGCTGGTGAGGTTAACATACACCATAAAAGGCTACGCCTCGCCCGAGTTGGCAACGCTGCTTGTAAGGTTAACATACACCGTGAAAGGCTTCAAAATATCAGTTGGTGAAATTTTCGTGGGGTGAGTTGGCAACACTGAGCCTCAAATGATGATTCGAGCCTCAAATGAGGGCTTAGAACCGGGTATAGTGCCCTACTGCCAAGCCACTTGAGCGTGCTTTTCAACGGACGAATTTGAATCTCTTATAAATATGCGGTACTACCATTCCAGACACAGTTTTTACCCGGATTTCATAGAGAGAGCATCTCCGCGCTACACTCTCGCGTGATTATTGTTTTGTGTCCGTGGACTTTGTTTTCTTACACACCGTGAGCGAATTGCAGATAGAGTTACCAGTGTGCGCCTTAATTTGGTGTAGTTACGCGGTGATTTGTTTTTGCCAAGCGTGGACTACCTAATAATGGAGGGCTAAAGGAGATAGAGAAGGGGGGCCGTCGCCTCCCCGGCACCCGCAACGATGCGCCGCTACCATCCGGTTAAGCCAGCCAGCCAGCACCAAAGACGACATCAAAGCCGAACGAACACTGTCCAAAGCCCCAAGGACGTTTCCAGATCGACGTTCCAACCGAAGCCCGTTACCAGAGAGAGAGAGAGAGAGAGAGAGAGAGAGAGAGAGAGAGAGAGAGAGAGAGAGAGAGAGAGAGAAGGACGACTCCAGATCGACGCCCAATCGAAGCCCGTTACCAGAGAGAGATGATTCCAGATCGACGTCCAATGGATGCCCGACGCTAGAGAGATTCCGGACCGGCGCGTGACCACGTACACCCGACGCTAGTGACAAGAGGAACGCCCTAAGTACTGAGGAGGTGCAAGTACACCATATCGTCGCAATTATTCTTCGTCGCGACCGACCTCGGAGAACAATTTCGCCACAAAGGAACCGTGTGCAAGTCCCGCGTCCAGGAGAGATGAATGACCACGCAATGTAGCAGAGTCCGGTACAGTATTCTTCAGAGGTTCTTATGTCCATGTAAACGTGCATCGTTAGTATCAACACCGTACTGTTAACGCCGAAGTCTCACTTATTTGCAAAGTGACTCAGGAAACCCCGAACCTAACCCCCGTGTCTGATAATTTTTTGATATTGTTCAGATGTCCTAATTTAATTGTCTGCATTCAGGGTCAGAAGCTCCATTTCATTACTTTAATATTTAGTGTAAATTGTTAATGTGTGCTCCATTCTTGTGTAACCGACCGTCCCGTCGCGCCATTTAATTTGTCAATAGTTGACTGATGAGTCCTTTTTTAATTGTGGAAAGCGTAATTTTATATTGCAAGGTCGTGCGCATGAAGTAGTATTATTTGTTGCATAGTGGTTTTTGATGTAATTTTTGCTCGCGCCGACGATTGATTTGTGTATTCCGGCAGCTGGAGCCAATTAAGTTTTTGCATCACTATGTAATTGTGTAGTTGTTCTCATTGGACGAGAGAGGCTTATGTGACTGGATGGGATACGGAGCGGCGATCCTCCGCCTCCACTCGCCACTCTCACTTTTGGTACCCTCTCACTCAGATCTTCTTTCTTGATCTTATCTGAGTGTGGTATCCGTATCCCGGAATAGGATATAAGGATTAACTTGTGGAGAGGTCAGAAGGTACGTAAGAGAGAAGAGGCAAGTGCTCTGAGTCTTGGTACCTAAGATTTAAACCAAGACGTTTTTGAAAAATTAATATTGTGAAATTGAGTAGCTCCAAACAATAAGCAAGATATGAAATATAAAGATACATATAACATAGAAATAAAATAATGAATATATAAGAATACAATATAAGAATGAGAATATAGAATAAGATATTCGAGGAACCCTTAGATCCCATAAATAAGAGAATAATAATGGCACTTGATGAGGAATCCTTAGATCAGAAGACAAGTAGATATTCATAAGAGTTATATTGAAGAGACATCCCTGAAGAATAGGGAGTTCTCAAGCCTCCTCTTCTGTCTTCAATCTTCTACTCGCAGTCCTCAACTGGTAGACAGCATCTAGATACTGGAAATATATATATTGGTTTCAGTCATCCAATTCTGGTATGTCAGGTTCTCTTCTGAGGGATGTAATGTAGTGTTTTCTTCTATTCAGGGAAGCCGGTCCTTCTTCATACTATCTTATTTCATTTAAGCAATTATTTTGTGCACAGCTGCTTTCTCCCATTAATTGGGCAGCAAGTCTCATGCTCGATCTAGTCTTAGTTCCAGTGGGTTCCATGTTTTCATTAAATGATGATATTGGAACCACTTGTCGGGCTCGTGACTCTTGATGGTGTTTGAATTCCATTTCCTCAAGCGTAGATATCAGCTCAGCCAAAGCATTAATTGTAGGAAAGGTTCGTTGACAAGTAAGTTGTTGTCTTACAAGGTCTGGTTCTAGCTTAGCTCTAAGTTCCCTTATTTTGGGGTCTTGAAATTTATTGCAATAAAACACAGCGTGTTCTGGAGTATCAGTAGTCTTACATACTTGGCACTGGTCATCTAAACTGAGGCCAAAGCGTTTCAAATATGCCTTATAAGGGCCATGCCCTGTAATGAGGTGTATCAACCCTTTAGTTGGTTTAAAGAGTGAGTTCATTGTCCAGAATTTAACGTCAGGCATATATAGCTTCGTGTGTACTGATCCCGAGTATTGTCTCCACTCTTGTTGCCATTTGCTTTGTAGAACCTGGTCAATGTCCTGCATGGTATTCACATTAATTCCCAACAGCATGAATATCTTAGCTTGGTCTCCCTTCCGAAACCAATATCTAGAAGCGTGTCTTTGAACCTCAAAATCAAGAGGCAAGACACCAGCTAGCACTATAGTTGACATAGTTGACGTTGTGCGAAAGGCCCCAAGAATTCTCAACAAGACGTTGCGCTGTGATGATCTCAGACGGTCCCGGACAACTTTCTTCCAAGAAAGGAAAGCCCAAGTAGACGCTGCATAACATATAGTTGTAACAAATATCGCTTTATAATACAGCATTGCGATCTTGAATGGTATCTTAAATGCAGTATTACCCATGTTTAAGATATTGTGTAAAGCTGACTTGGCCTTAGCTGTAACACTGTTCACATGAGCTCTTAGGCTCATTTGAGCTTCCATGTGAATTCCAAGGTATTTGATGACTTGAACATTTTTAATTGAAGAGTTCTGAAACTTGAATATAGGCGCTCGAGCCAGTTTTCCCTTAAGGAGGATTTGATATGTCTTCTCCTTAGCTATGGTCAACTTAGATTCCTCAGACCAAATGGCCACTTGATTCAAGATCTTGTTAGCATTGAACTCCAAACCTTTGCGATTATTCGATCCGGTTATGATTAATAGATCATCTGCATAAGCAACACTATCTATGATCTCATCCATCCTGCTGAGAGCCAGCAGTAGTGGTTCCAAGGTTATATTCCAAAGGACTGGCCCCAGGACAGAGCCCTGAGGACAGCCTTTGTTGACACTCCTGCAGATCGTCTCATGTCCCCAAACGAACTGTATTCTCCTGTCTTTCAGGTAATCACAGATTAAGCTGTATAGAGGCTTAGGAATCTGCAACCTCCTTAGTTCTCGTAGTAAGTATGGCCACCATACATTATTGAACGCTCCGCTAATGTCAATTGTAATTCCAGTAACATACTTATAATGAGTTTGGTTTATAGATGTTATCACACGATTGACCGCATCCTCAGTAGAGCGTCCTTTAATAAACCCATACTGTTTGCTGGAATTCCTTATTAGTGTTAGTCTTTCGTTTAGTCTCTTTGTAATCAGCCTCTCAAAAACTTTGCCTAAGACATCCAAGAGGCAAATTGGCCTGTAGGATTTTACATTGGATGGATCTCTTTTGGTATCCTTTAAGAAAAGCACTAACGTTGCTAATTTCCAGTCTTCAGGAAAAATCCCTTCTGCTAGACATTGGTTATAGATTGTCTGTAAACCTCCGAGAAGTTGGTTTTTAGTAATTTTGATTAACTCGTTTAGAGTTCCATCAGGACCCGGGGCTTTGCCATTTTTCAATCTGTCGATCACCGCGGCGATTTCTTCCTGTGCAAACGGTATCACCAGTGTAGGATTTTCATAGGTTACATCAACTGTAGATCTTATGTTGTTCTGGATTGGTGTGTCCTCTTCAGAATCGTCCAATGGTAGTAGTCCATCCATTATGAAGCTTACTGCCTCCTGCCATGAGCTTGTGTATGTATTGTCACTCTTCTTAAATGGTACAGGGACGAATTTCTGTGAATTTTTTTGGGCAGCTATTTTGTATGGCATGCTCCAAGGATTTTTAAGGATCTCCCGTTGTACTAGACAGGCCCAGGATTTGATCTTGTACTGTTCAATAAGCTTACCGTATTTCCATTTGGAGTTTCGGTACTTCTCTAGATAGAATGTTCTGTCTCTATCCGTCTTGGATTTTTGATAGAGCTTTCTGAGTCTCCGCGTAATGTTCCGTCTTCTCATGATATACTCTGGCCAGGCTTGTTTAGGTTTCTGCTCCTTCATCTTAGGAATATGGCCTGGCGCAGTCCCCAATATGTGCGCAACTGTAGCTACATTTCCAGAGATCGTGTTATCCAAGGTTATCGGATTGTGCCTTAATTCATTTGCCACAAGAGTGCGTAGCATTTCTTGGTCACGCATATTCCATTTTCTTTTGGTTAATCTCTTGTTGACTGGTGTGTGTCGTCTTTTAAGTTTGATACAGTAGCTAATCAAGTTGTGGTCACTAACTGTCAGCTTCTCAGCAACCCACCAGTTATCTATCGATAACCGCCCATTCATGTTTGAAATTGTCAAGTCAATATTCGATGTTGCTCCTGCTCTATTAGAGTATGTTGGAATATCAGATCTTCTATTTAAAACATGTAAGTTTTTACTGGCCAGTAGGTCTTCCAGTTCCAAGCCACGGTTATCTGTGACCTTGCTAAACCAATGCTTTGATTTAGCATTTGAGTCCATTCCAATTAAGATGTTATTCATGGATAGGTCAGTAACAATTCTTTCCAGTTGATCCAAATAAGGTTGTATAGGATCTTTAAACTGGCAGTACATATTTACTAAAAGCCAGCTATCATCTCCTAAGCAGATTTTCGTTACTATACAGTGAGATGTTGAGTAATTGTGTAACCAGAATATTTGTAAGTCACTATTGGCGATTATAGTAAATGTCATTGGTTTATCAGATATTGAGTAGACTTGCATTCGACTCGGAATGCCAACTGGTTTTCCTTTCAGGTGGTAAGGCTCCTGGATGAGAGCAATGTCTATATTATGAGTAATAATATGATTTATCACTTCTTGGGTTGCTATCTTAGAACCCTGCGCATTGATTTGGATCACTTTAATTTCATCAAGAGTTTTGCTATGTACATCTAGAGAAGGGTTATCCATAATTAATTTTAGAAATGATTCTATCTCTTATCTCTCTGTAGGTTGGACATTCTTCTTTAGCGCAATTTCTTTCTCGTATTTTACAGGGTATACAAACCCATATGTTTGCTGACGGACAGTTTTCCTCTGCATGGGATTCTCCGCATTTTCCACACACTGTCTCTTTGTTGCAAAACTTACTAATGTGACCTAGATCTTTACATTTAAAGCATCTTGGCACCGAAATAAAATCCCTAACAATAGCCACTGAAAAGTTTAAGAACAGTCTACCTTTACTTAGGATTAGGTTTCTCATGTTTGGTGATGCTTCTAAAACTACATGAGATGAGGCCTGATTCCGCCTACCAGTCCGAAACCTAATCCTCAGGTTGTTGTACATTTCCTCATCAGTCATAATTTCGCTAAAGTTCATATGGTACAGCTCATCCATTAGTTCCTCATCCTTGTACGACTTGGATATATCGTACAGAATTACCATAGGATTTTTCTTCCTTGTGGGTTCCATCTGTAGTCCGCATTCAAGAAGTTTAGGGTTATCTTTCATACGCTTGAGTTCCTGGTCAGATTCCAGTTCAACTATTAAAAGTTCTTTGGTTGGACGCATGTTGGTGATGCGTATCCAGCCAGCCAGCACCAAAGACGACATCAAAGCCGAACGAACACTGTCCAAAGCCCCAAGGACGTTTCCAGATCGACGTTCCAACCGAAGCCCGTTACCAGAGAGAGAGAGAGAGAGAGAGAGAGAGAGAGAGAGAGAAGGACGACTCCAGATCGACGCCCAATCGAAGCCCGTTACCAGAGAGAGATGATTCCAGATCGACGTCCAATGGATGCCCGACGCTAGAGAGATTCCGGACCGGCGCGTGACCACGTACACCCGACGCTAGTGACAAGAGGAACGCCCTAAGTACTGAGGAGGTGCAAGTACACCATATCGTCGCAATTATTCTTCGTCGCGACCGACCTCGGAGAACAATTTCGCCACAAAGGAACCGTGTGCAAGTCCCGCGTCCAGGAGAGATGAATGACCACGCAATGTAGCAGAGTCCGGTACAGTATTCTTCAGAGGTTCTTATGTCCATGTAAACGTGCATCGTTAGTATCAACACCGTACTGTTAACGCCGAAGTCTCACTTATTTGCAAAGTGACTCAGGAAACCCCGAACCTAACCCCCGTGTCTGATAATTTTTTGATATTGTTCAGATGTCCTAATTTAATTGTCTGCATTCAGGGTCAGAAGCTCCATTTCATTACTTTAATATTTAGTGTAAATTGTTAATGTGTGCTCCATTCTTGTGTAACCGACCGTCCCGTCGCGCCATTTAATTTGTCAATAGTTGACTGATGAGTCCTTTTTTAATTGTGGAAAGCGTAATTTTATATTGCAAGGTCGTGCGCATGAAGTAGTATTATTTGTTGCATAGTGGTTTTTGATGTAATTTTTGCTCGCGCCGACGATTGATTTGTGTATTCCGGCAGCTGGAGCCAATTAAGTTTTTGCATCACTATGTAATTGTGTAGTTGTTCTCATTGGACGAGAGAGGCTTATGTGTATTACCCCCGTCCGAGAAACTTGTATAATGTCGTGCTTACGAGTGGATGCATACGTTCATTCGAACGAAAGATTTAACCACGCCGACCCAATTGACTTAGTTAACCGCTTTCTGAGGACTGGCGCATGAATTAATTTAAAAGAGCACAGGAGCTGGCAGACAAATACCCTAATTCACATAAAGGTTTAAAACTAAAAAGGAATGATATGTTAATGAGATCCGTGATTTGTATCTATACTTCACATGTAAAAATACCTCAAGTGTGTGAAAGAGAGTGAATGAGTGAGAGTTTGAGGAGGCTTTGTAAACAGTTGTTGATTGCAATATTTTTTTGTTGTTACAATATATATTCACTTTTTACCGTTCGTCAGTGTTGTTATTTGACGTTTTTCAGGTACCGGATATTATGCTATTAGTGTGTTATGATTGTTCGAATCCACATATCAAAGGTAAACAAAGCAGTGTAACATTTCAAGGTATTTATCCCCGCCTCGCAATAGTATGACAATAAACGACCGTCTCAGTAGCGAACTTGAAAACCTGGACCGTGAGAGTCACGACCGGTTTCCCGTACACATAACGACGTTTTGCCCCGTGCCGGGGTATGATTGACACGTCATTTCGGGGACCGTGAGTGCACACGTTACAAAGAAACAGCGTCCAGGATTATTTGCTATATAACTGTGACGT